>NC_037334.1:56723080-57973080 GCF_002263795.3 Bos taurus | reverse complement strand
ACATAGAAAAGGTATTAATTTTCTCCAAATTGGTATACAGACTCAATATAATTCCTAATAAAATCTTACCAAGATTTTTTGTAGATGTAGACAAGATTATTCCAAAATTTATACGAAAAGTCAGAGGAACCATAATAGCTAAAATGACTTTTAAAAGAATAATAAAATAGAAATCAATATATTTACTAATAATGATGACCATATAGTAGTAACAGAGGGATAGATTTACAGATCTGTGGAACATAATAAAGACTCCAGAAGCAGACCCATGCAAATATGCCCAACTGATTTTTCACTTGTAGTTTAATGAAGGAAAGAAAGTCTTTTCTTCACATGGTTCTGGAGCAACTGCATCTATAGACAAAACATGAACCTCAATCTAAGTCTCACAGTGTACACAAAAAGTAACTCCAAATGGATCGAAGCCTTAAGTTTATGAACTTAAACTTATAAACTTTTTAGAGAGAAAAAAAAAAAATCTTTAGGATCTAGGTTAGGTAAAAATGTCTTATACTTGACACAAAACATGATCCATAAAAGGAAAATTAGATAAGTTGAACTTGATCACAGTAAAAACCGCTTGCTCTGCGGGGCGGGGGCGGGGAGGGAACCCAGTTAAGAAGATGAAATGTCAGGCTAAAGACTGGGACAAAATATTTACAAACTATCAATACATAGCAGACAAAAAACAGTTTTTAAAGTACATAAAGAGCCTAAAATTCAGTATAAAAAAGATAATAATCCTAGAAAGCAGGCAAAAAAAGTGAAGAGAGGTTTCACCAAAGAGGATATTTAGATGGCAAATAGACACTTCAAAAAGTGTTCAATATCATTGAGGAAATGCTAATTAATACTGTACAATAAGGTATCTATCACAGTGGCTAAAATAAAAAGTTGTGACAACACCAAATGCTGGTGAAGATGCAGAAAAACTTGATCTGTCATATATTTTTTGGTGGGAAAGTAAAATAGTATACCCCTTCTGCTAAACCATTTTGCAGTTTTTTAAAAAACTAAACATAATCCAGAAACTGCACTCCTTACATTTATCTTAGAAAAATAAAAATTTACATTCACACAAGAAGCTGCACACAACCTGTACACAGTGTTTATAGCAGCATTCCTCATAGTTGCCCCAAAGCTGAAAACACCCTGGATGTCCTCTAGCGGATGAGTGGTTATAGAAACTGTGTTGCTGTTGTTCAGTCGCCAAGTCGTGTGTGACCCTTTGCAACCACACATAAGTTGAAAGAAATCATATTTTATTTCATCTTAACTACAGTTGCTTGTAATGACAAATGTGCCCTTGTTGGACTCAACACAGCTTCTCAAACTCTGAAATCACCCTGGACACTGCCAGCTTCACTTTCTGTTTTACCTTGTTTTCGACACAGTACTTGTTTTGATTACATTAACAGCCAAAATCCAGCTTTGCAAAGATACTGTGTTATTAAAGGAAATAAACCGCACACGAATGCTAAAATGTGAGTTCCCTTGTGCTAGTTCTCACAGATCCAATAGATAGTGATTGTTGCTGTTTTTCTCTCAAAACTTAAAACACCCTCCAGCACATGTGTGAGTTTGCTGAAATACCATGGGGCACTTGACGCAAACTGGGAGCTGCTGGTATAATGGTTTACTTTGGCCTCTTCCAAAGCAGAATGCAGTAGACCCAAACCAACTGCTTCCTTCCTGGGACCTTCCCATTTGCAATGAGCCACCTGCTCCCGGACATACCTGTGTCCCCAAGATGATCTCACAGTCAAACCACCCACCTTTAGGGAGCAAGAGTCATTTTCTGTGACTCAGCCAAGGCAGAGAAGATGTTTAGGAATGGATGCTGAGGCTCATTCCAAAGATAGTATGCAATTTGGGAAACTCCTCTTCTCCCAAAATTAAGTTCCACAATAAGCACCTAGAAGGTGACAAGCACAGTCCTAGTTACTAGGGTCACAAAAGTGAGTTAGGCCTTGTCCCCAAGCCCTTGAGTAATGGTTCTTCCACAGATGACAGACAGCAATGATGTTATGGAAAAGCTCTGAAGTCTACAGACCCTAATTTAAGCCCAGACTCTACCAACTTATTAGTTTGGCCTTCCTGAGCCTTAGTTTCCATGTCTGTAAAACAGGAGTTAAAGTGTCTGCATAGCACTTTTTATCTCACAGGATCTAATGAGATAAATATTTGGAAACTCAGAACCTGATGGCCAGCATACAGCAAACATCTATTAATATGTTTCTCATCTTTTTATTAATAATCACTAATTGCCAACCAAGGTGACTTTGTCCAAGGGTGAAAGGGAATCCAAAGAACAAGATGTATTTCTCATGCTTCTCAGAAGAGATGGGCGTATCAGGAGATGGGGGAGAGGAAGGAAATCCCTGAAGGTTTTGTAATGTCAGTGAGAAGCTGAAGAGCAGAGTTACACTGGCCTGGAAGCTTCAATCTCCTCTCCCTTCTTTAGGCAGAGAATAAGTGCTTGAGAGCTAAATTGATCTGTTCATCCCCTGTTCCTTTTTTTTTTTTCTCTTAAATACATCCCTTAAAAGTGATGAACTTTCTTCCCCCTGATTCTGGCTGTCACTCAGGGACTGTTTTACCCAGCATGTGCCACATATGACATTTTTTCCCCCTCCTAGCCCAAAAATCATTTCAAAGTCAGACTTAATATTTCTTCACAGATGTTATGTCATCCTAGGCACCAGTGATCAATGTTGCAGAGTTGAGGTGGATATGGTGGGGATCTCTCTCCAAGAAAGTGAGATGATGTGGGAGACCATAAAGCAGCTGTTAATTTCCCTCAAAGTGAGGAGGATTATGCTCAGTGGTGGAAAGCTGTTCTCTGGGTCCCCAGCCTAATTGTCTCGATTAGCACGCTGCACGGCCATCACAGGTGTAGCACATAATAGCTCTAGAAGGTTTTCATAGCCAGGCCAATTAAAATCTGTCATGGCGCCAGGAACTAACAGTGTGTGCGCCGTAATGCCAAAAGTCAAAATGAGTTCTCTAAATAATAATTGCTTGCGTTTGGGGGACAGTTTATGGTTTTCAGCACATTTACACTTCCTTAATCTCATGTGCTCCTCTTGCGGAGGGCAAGCAGTTTAGGTGGGGAAACCAAAGTTGAGAGAGATTTAGTGATTATAGGTTTATTATTTATTACTATTATAGATTTAGTGATATAGTGATTATATTAATATTATTTTAGGACCCCAGTTACTGTGCCAAATTGCTCTTGATATTAAGTCCTTCAAGAATTCCCTCTAGTCCATATGGCAGGAACTAACATCTATATATTACTTAACAGCTTACAAAATGCTATTGTATTTATGTTTTTGTTAGGTCTTCCATAATATACTGGCAACCCACTCAGTATTCTTGCCAGGAGAATCCCATGGACAGAGGAGCCTGGCGGGCTACATTTCTTAGGGTTGCAAAGAGATGGACATGACTGAGCATGCACCATGATATAGTGTTACAAATCAGTCTTCATTATCCCATTTTTATGTATAAAACTCAAAACCTTAGAATATTTGTTGAAATTCTGCCTTTCATTTTTTTAAAAAAAATTTATTTTACTAAAGTATAATTGCTTCACAATATTGTGTTGGTTCCTGGTGTACAACAATGTGCATCAGCTATAAGTATACATATATCCCCTCCCTCTTGAACCTCCTTTCCACCCCCCACCCCATCCCACCCAGGTCATCACAGAGTACCAAGCTGAGCTCTCTGTGCTATGTAGCAGCTTCCCACTAGATATCTGTTTTATGCATGGTAGTGTATATATGTCAATGGTATGTCTCATTTTAGAGTCAAGGAAGCTGGGGTTTCAGTGAAGTTATATCACCTAAGCGTAGACAGCTACCAAGTGGTGGGACTAGGATAAGAACCCAGGCCTGCTGATTCTGATCCAGCATTCTCTGCTGCCTTCCCTGCATGCCCCCCTCTCTTTTTCTCTCTCCTGAGAGGTGCATTTTAGTCTTGGGATCCACTAAGAAAGTGAACTGACACTGCTATGAAAACACAGGTGTCTCCTGTTGAAAGACGGAAGGGCTTTGGGGCCGTGATTTATTTTCCTAGTGACTTAGGAATGGGTAGTTTATATTTTAAACTGAACATAAACTTGACCCCTGGTCTCTTAACCACCTGATCTCTGTGGTGCTGAGCATGTTTGGTGAAGGGACTTGTGTTGGTTTACTGGCCACCCGCCCTAGGCCGGTGGTGCATTTCAAGGGCCCACGGGGCTGTGAATGTGCATGAAGGCAGGATAAATGTCTTCACAGGCACAGCAGGCTCAGAAGTTGAAAGACAACCTGCCTAAGGGAAAAATGAGCTCTAAGCTGTTCTCCATCAGAACCCCCCAAAATCTCTTGCAGTAAAATGTTTTGTTCTTTGTTTCTTAGAGATGAAAAATGAGGAGGAGCCCCTTCTGGGCACTCCTGATGATTTTTTAGGTTAAGGCTGAGCCCCTGAGGACAAATGATTGCCTGGCTAGCGTCCTAGGGCTGATGAACCACAGGGTGGTTCCCTGGTGACACGTGTGAGGACAGGAATGGAATTTCACATTTCTCACTGCTGGAAGGGCAATGCTTTCCACCTGTTGTTCACTCTGAAAGCTCTCTTCAGTCCCAGCCTGTGAGTTCTCCCTGGAGGAAGGCAGGGAACAAATTCTGCATTCCCTGTGGTGCAGGGACTTCAAAGTCTAAGGGCCAGGTTCCTTTCTCCTGCAGAGCCAAAAATGATGATTTCCTCAAGAGTAAATGGCTGCCCTTGCCTCTTTGGCTGCAGTATATCTGCGTCTGCTCTGCCATTCCATCAAAATCTGGGGTGCAGCTCAAGGAGCCAAGTTGACAACATCTCAACACAAATGGCTTCTTTTATATTTGAAAGAAAGAATTGGAACTGGAGGTGGGAGAAAATGTAGTAACAGCCTACATTTTTTTCATATTTTTAAATATGAATTTAAAAAGAACAGGTATCTAGTTAGATAAATACATATTTATTTATAGATGAGTATGTATAACCATATATAGATTTAAATTTTTTTGCCCCTTTTATAAAGATGTTTCAGAGCATGGTACGAATAAATCTACACTTGACTTAGCTTAATGCAGTGGCATTGATTTCTGCCTGCTAAACCATGATTCTCTCTCAGTGGGGGAGGATCAATAAGACCAGGGAGGCCCACTTCTGCATGTCATCAGTCTTGGCTTTAATCTTGGCAGTCCTGGTTACAGACCACTCAGTCTGGAGGCATACTGATTGGCAGTGATATTTTCTCGGTGATTTTGTGATCATATTTGGGGCGTGTTTTAGTTTCTGACTCGGTGTATGGTTCCTATTCCTTTGGGCTTTATAGTCTGGTACGTGTTTTCTCCCTTATACTGCAAAAGATCTATTGGAGGAAAGCTTGGGGAAAATTGATTTCACAGAGAGAAGAATTGAGATAATTTTTAAACAGAATCAGAAAAGAAAAAAATAACTGTAAATATAGTATCTTAATGCTTGCTGCTGCTGCTAAGTCGCTTCAGTTGTGTCTGACTCTGTGCGACCCCATGGACGGCAGCTAACCAGGCTCCCCTGTCCCTGGGATTCTCCAGGCAAGAACACTGGAGTGGGTTGCCATTTCCTTCTCCAGTGCATGAAAGTAAAAAGTGAAAGTGAAGTCACTCAGTCGTGTCCGACTCTTAGCGACCCCATGGACTGCAGCCTACCAGGCTCCTCCATCCATGGGATTTTCCAGGCAAGAGTACTGGAGTGGGGTGCCATTGCCTTCTCTGATCTTAATGCTTAAAGGATTTAAATTGGAATAGATTTGAGGAAGGGGACACTGTGTCCAATAAAAATGCCATCAGAGTCACTGGGCTTAATACTAATTCCCTCTCATTAGGCATAAAGGAGCTACCTTATATTTTCTTTCTCTTGAAAAGGGCATCTCACATGTGTCACATTCAGGGAGAGCTCTAAATGTGATGCCTGCTAGTAACCTTATATGATAGTTGACAGATTTTCAACAAAGTCACATATGTACCGAATGTGTAGATCCTATATCATTTCCCAAGTCCTTTCAGCCCAGCATTCATTGAAAAGCCTATTAGGATGGACAGTTGGTGGTTTAAAAAAAAAAGGGCAGGGGGAGAAGAAAAACAATTCTTTCTCCACCCATCCAGCCATTCATTTCCTACCAATTAATAATTCACACCCATCTTGCAAGCCTAAGACTGTTGCGGAAATGTGTTAAGAGATAAACAGAATGCTAAGCATAGAACCTGGTTTGTGTATTACTGTTTTAGTTTCCTAGAGCTGCTCTAACAAAGTACCTTGAATTGTGCCTTAAACAACAGAAATGTATTGTCTCCCAGTTCTGGAGGCTAGAAGTCTGAAATCAGGATCAGTAAGGTTGGTTCCCTCAAAGTCTGTGATGGAGAAACTGTTCACATGCCTTTTTCCTAGATTCTGGTGGTTACTGGCAATCTTTGGTGTCCTTTGACCTACAGATGGATCACCCTGATCTCTGCCGTCATGTTCATATGACTCTCTGTGTGTGTGTATGTCTCTGTATCCCAATTTCTCCTTTTTATAAGGACACCAGTCATCTTGGATTAAGGTCCCCCATGACTTCATCATAACTAACTGCATCTTCAGTGACCCTATTTCCAAATAAAGTCACATTCTGAGATATTGGGGATGGGTGGGGTGGGCAGGAGCAGGGCTTCAGTGTAAATGTTGTTGTTGTTGTTGAGTCACCCAGTCGTCTCCACCTCTTTGTGACCCCACAGACTGCAGCATGCCAGGCCTTCCTGTCCTTCACCATGTCCCTGAGTTTGCCCAAGTTCATCTTCATTGCATTGCATTGGTGACGCTGTCCAGCCATCTCATCATCTGACACCCTCTTCATCTTTCCTCAGTCTTTCCCAGCATCAGAGACTTTGCCAGTGAGTCATCTGTTCACATCAGATGACCAAAATACTGGAGCTTCAGCATCATTCCTTCAGGTTAATATTCAGGGTTGATCTCCCTTAATATTGACTGGTTTGATCTTCTTGCTGTCCAAGGGACTTTCGGGAGTCTTCTCCAGCACCACAGTTTGAAGGCATCAATTCTTTGTCATTTTGCCTTCTTTATGGTCCAGCTCTCACATCTATATGTGACCACTGGGAATTTTAAGGTGACATGATTCAACCCATGAGCTTCCCTGGTGGCTCAGTGGTAAAGAACTTGCCTGCCAATGCAGGAGATGTGGTTTTGATCCCTGGGCTGGGGAGATCTCCTGGAGAAGGAAGTGGCAACCCATTCCAATATCCTTGCATGGGAAATCCCATAGACAGAGGAGCCTGGAGGGCTACAGCCCATGAGGTTGCAGAAGAGTTGGACACAACTGAAACTAAACAACAAGTTCAACCCATAACAGTTACTGTTATTTAGTTTTATGTTTTAATTATGTGTGTGCTCAGTCACTCACTTGTGTCCAACTCTTTGTGGCCCAATGGATTATAGCCTGCCAGGCTTCTTTGTCCATGGGATTTTTCAGGCAGCAGTACTGGAGTATTTTGTCCATGGGATTTTTCAGGCAACCCAGAGTAGGGTTGCCATTTCCTCCTCCAGGGGATTTTCCCGACCCAGGGATTGGACCTGTGTCTTGCATCTCCTGCATTGGCAGGTTGATTCTTAACCACTAGCACCACCTGGGATAGCTTTTCTTGATTTTTTTCTTCGTTATGATCTACCCTATTTATACTACATATTCAAATTTCAAAGAACAAAATTAAGAAATTAGAATATTGTTGCTTAGTGTGTGAGTATCTTCAAGCAGCACTGGCTGAAAAGTTAGAGAAGATATCCAGGACATCAGAGCATTCATGGTCCTAGTAGAGGGATCAGGAGAGTCTGTAAGCCCAGTCCGGCAAAGCAGCAAAGCAAGCCATTCATTACTCCCAAAGCCATCCAATGTTGGCAGTCTCTCCAGCCTTAAGATCCTGGTATCCTCTCATAGTAAGCAGACAGGCAGCAGCCTGCCCAACCTCAACAGATGGTGTGGAGTCCCTTGTGCCATTGGCATCATGCGTCCTTTAGATTTATTCAAATGCTCTCAAAAAAAAAAAAGAAAAGAAAGAAAAAAAAAAAAAGGAATACCCTTTGGGGCCATAAAGTCCCAAATCTAGCAATTTCCTGCTGTATCACAGCAAAGTACCTTCCCCCCAGCCCTGCCCCTCTGGCTGTTGTTGAGATGGTTAACCAGTAATTCCTGAAAACAATTCTCTTCTGACACATGCACAGCATTTTCCTTTGTAAGAACGTGAAGGCTTGATGCCTCCAGAGCCCATTACATAGACAGATTGGCCCCTGAGATAATTACAAGAAGATAGTCTAATGGGCTCGATTAAGGCAATCCCATTACCTTGGTGAAGAATCACCAGTGAGGTGCAAACCCAGAGGAAGTCTTCCCCATCACAAAAAATATAGTTACTTTCTTACCTAGAAACAGAAAGAGCATTCAGTCCACATGTTTATATTTGGAAACTAGGTTGCTATCGATCTGACAAGCAGGATTGTGGAAGGAGAATATTTTTACTCCATTCTGTTTCAGAAGAATTTAGGATGACATACAAGGGTGGATCAAATATGACATGACTGAATAAATCAAAAATTAGGTGACCTAAAATTGTGGTCTCTCAGTATTGGAAGCCAACTCTCCAGGGAAGGCAGCCTTGCCAGCTCTAGAAATGGTTGATGGATGGTTACCCAGCCCTTCCTGACCTAACAGGACCCTGAGAGCCCTGAGGGTGCCTCACCTCCACCTGAGAGAGGCAGTCCCTGGCCTTGATATGACCCCCAGCTGCTGACTCCAAGCCAGCCTCGAGAGAGGCGAGAGTGAAACATGCATGGGTATCTGAAAGAAAGCAGGCCATCTTCTGGGATATCATGCCTGGTTTCACCCCATGCTCCACTGATGAGGGGATTTCTGTGGATATAATACGAGACTCTCAGCTTATAATTTACATGGGGTCCCTTCCCCTGCCACCACCATCTCCAACTTCAGATTATATTAATAAGTACATTTGTAAAAAATGTATATGGAAGGTATTTTGAAAGGTGAAAAAAAAAATTAAATCACTAAAGGAGCGTTAAGAGGGAGTATTATGCTCTTCTCTGTCTATGCCCTCTTCGTGTATGGGACACACATATTAATACATGTAGAAGAAAGGCCACCTGCTAGTTTGGAACCTTCCTTCCTGAGTGCCTCTTCATCAACCAGGTCTTTTCAAAACCCCTGTGGTGAGCATAGGACTTACCTGAGGAGTTTTGTAAATTGCAGATTCCCAAGTCCTATTCCTAAAGAGTCTGATTCAGTAGAACTGGAGCCAGGCCCGGGAATCTGCATTTTAATGTATTCTTCTAGTGATTATGAGCTTCATGGCCAATGAAACATAATGTGAGATGTGCTACGCTGTCCTATGGCCTTCCCTGGTAGCTCAGCTGGTGAAGAATCTGCCTATGAGGAGGCAGACCTGGGTTCGATTCCTGGGTCAGGAAGATCCCCTGGAGAAGGGATAGGCTACCCACTCCAGTAATCTTGGGCTTCCCTGGTGGCTCAGCTGGTAAAGAATCTGCCTGCAATGTGGGAGACCTGGGTTTGATCCTTGGGTTGGGAAGATCCCCTGGAGAAGAGAAAGGCTACGCACTCCAGTATTCTGGTCTGGAGAATCCCATGGACGGCATGACTGACCAACTTTCACTTACATGCTTTCCTGTGGTTTTCTGTCTTTTAAAGCAGTAATTTTTGCATTCCTAATATGTAATGCTTGTAAAGCTAAACATGCTCATTATTTTTTAAATCAGATAATATGAGTAAAAATCATCAATTTTCCACTATCAAGACAGAATTATCATGACTAGTTTCACGAATATCAGAACTTTTTTCTGTTTATATGTGTTTGTGTGTGTACGTAATTTCTATCATTTAAAAATATTAAGTTTGCTGATGCAGATTTGTGAAAGAAAAGGGGAAGGAAGTGGCTCCTGCACAATATTTTTCTTTCAGTAATAATAATAATAATAAAGCGATTACCATTTTTCCCCTTGGGTTCTGTGACTCTAAGGACCCTATGTTTACCATGACTTCTTTCAGCAATGCTTTCACAATTCCTTATAGCTCTACTCAAACCATTTTTCTTTGGGGCCTAGGTAGCTATGAATTGCCAACTTAGAAGACATGAGGGAAATTGATACACTTTCTTCAAGGTTCCTTTTTAACATATTCATTTATTTATTGGCTGCATCAGGTCTTAGTTGCAACAATTGGCATCGTTCATTGCAGCTCATGGTCTCAGTTGCCCTGCCACAGGTGGGATCTTAATTCTGCAACCAGGGATGGAATCCAGGTCTCCTGAGTTGGAAGGTGAATTCTTAACCACTGGACCACTGGAGAAGTCCCTCTTCAAGGTTCTTTTCCCTTTTCTTGCAAACATTGTCTTCCTACTATAGAACTGTCCTCTTTTACCACCTCTCCATCTTCACTTGGAAATGTATATGTACCAGTTCATTTTTCTACCTTTTGTGCTAACTGTCCTTTGATGTTTCACTTCTGAGAGGTCTTCCCTAGCTAGAGAGAGCTTTGAGTATCTGATGAAAATTATAATCCCTCATTCCTGAAAAATTTTATGTATTTACACCCATAGTTTTATATATAATTTCAAGAGGTCCAAGGAATCTAATTTAAGAACCCCTCTGATAATACATCCTCAACAGGCTGAGTCCCTCAGACCTACCAAGGAGTACCAGAGATGTTACTCATGAAAATATGTATTCAGCCTCAGCTACCCAGCATATACTGCATTTATTCCCTGGAGACACAGAGAGAACTAAGTAGGAACTCTGTCTTAAGACTCTCTGGATACTGGTAGAGGCAGATAGAAAAACAGTGACCGTAGAATATGAGAAGCACTGTGATAAAACACAGCGAGGGCTACAATAAAATGCTCTTAAAACAGTTCTCACTTCTCCCCTTAAAACCTTTGCTGTTGCCTCTTCCTATTTTCCATGAAGACCTTCATCATAAATCTCAAGCTTACTTCACCAGGATCATCTGGACATGGCTCTTTCTTTTGCCCAGCCCTGGCATGTCATGCTCTTGTCATATTAAAGTCTCATCTGACCCTCAAACATGCCATGCTCTATGGATCTTCTTACAAGATGTTCCTTCTGCCTGGCAGGAAGGGACACTTCCTTCCCCATCCTTGGCCCTTTGGTCAGACTGACCTTCATTTGTCCTCTACCACTAGACCTAGGATGCTTTCCCCAGGGAGCTTCCCCTGTTCCACCAAGTTCAAGTTAGATGCTCCCCCTAAGTGCTACTAGGGCACTCTGTACTTACCTTCATTCTTATCACACTGTATTACAATTACCTCCTCATATATCTGTGTCATTGACCAGACATTGACACAAGGACAGGCACTATCTTGCTCATAGTTCTAGTGTTACAGCTAATGTATAATAGTTAATAAATATTTGAATTAATTTACCAATTAATTTAATTCTTAAACCTCAACCGAATTAGTTTTAAGCTTTCTAGTGTAAGTCAGAATGGAGAGCCCTCCTACCTCTGTATTCTCTGAGAAATGTGATCCATAATTAGAACTTAGCAACATCTGATCAAGCTGCTCTTTGCCTGTAAGGAATCTGGCTCTCAGTTACTTGGCACACACAGAAGCAGGGACAGAGCTGAGGCCAGTTAATTAAGAGATGTTCACCTGTCACTTGCCTAGCACTCTGCAAAATACTTCGGGGAGTCACAGATGTATGCATTGCCTCCTTCAAGAACTTGTTGTTGGAAACACAGGAGTTCCCCATATGGAATCTAGGTAGTATATAATTTACTGCTAAATTATATAGTAGAGATTATATGATGACATTTATAGCCACACTTACAGCAGAAAGTGAAGAACTAAAGACCCTCTTGATGAAAGTGAAAGAGGAGAGTGAAAAAGTTGGCTTAAAACTCAACATTCAGAAAACTAAGATCATGGCATCTGGTCCCATCACTTCATGGCAAATAGATGGGTAAACAGTGGAAACAGTGACAGACTTTATTTTTGGGGGGGCTACAAAATCACTGCAGATGGTGACTGCAGCCATGAAATTAAAAGATGCTTGCTCTTTGGAAGAAAAGTTATGACCAACCTAGACAGCATATTAAAAAGCAGAGACATTACTTTGCCAACAAGTCTAGTCAAAGCTTTGGTTTTCCCAGTAGTCATGTATGGATGTGAGAGTTGGACTATAAAAAAAGCTGAGCACCGAAGATTTGATGCTTTTGAACTGTGGTGTTGGAGAAGACTCTTGAGAGTCCCTTGGACTGCAAGGAGATCCAATCAGTCTATTCTAAAGGAGATCAGTCCTGGGTGTTCATTGGAAGGACTGATGTTGAAGCTGAAGCTCCAATACTTGGCCACCTGGTGTGAAGAGCCGAGTCATTTGAAAAGACCCTGATGCTGGGAAAGATTGAAGGCAGGAGGAGAAGGGGACAGAGGATGAGATGGTTGGATGGTATCACTGACTCAATGGACGTGAGTTTGAGTAAACTCTGGGAGTTGGTGATAGACAAGGAAGCCTGGCGTGCTGCAGTCCATGGAGTCACAAAGAGTTGGACACAACTGATCGACTGAACTGAACTGAACTGATAGCCACTTTTAGCTCATCTGTGAATCAAAGGTTTTTAATAGTGTTACTGACCCCAGATCCAGCTTCTTGCTGCTCAAAGCCAGTAGAGAGACAAGGTTGATTTTGGATGCTGGCAACTAGAGGTGGTGGAAGATGCCTGTCCAGAGGTCGACTCCCCCACTACCCCAATGGCAATCAGTGGGCAAGAGCTTTTTTAGACAGAGGGAGGGGGCTACATGCAGAAAGAGTACAGTCAGCTCTGACAGTCACCCTGAAATTGGTTATCTGAAGTCTGGCCAGCATCATCTTGATTGTTTTAAGTAGAATAAATCTTCAGTTCTAGAGTCACTTGGTTTCTATTACTTGAAGCTAGTTCTTGGAATTGTGGTAGCTTATGTCATGGCTACAGTCTAGTCATCATGTCATTAACTTCTTCCACCTGGTGGGCGTTTCAATCTGTATAAGACAGCTCACAGGATATGGCTCAGAATATTATCTATAGCCCGTGAGAAGGAACTAAAGGTCCTTGGCTATGCTTACTGACTAAACTATTATTATTGGGTCTCCTTTGATAGTTTTCCTTTGTTTCTGCATGTTCCCACTTCTCTGATTAAACTTGCTCTTTGGCTAAAGTTTTTCCACAGGCAGAAGGCGGGCAGAGGACATGGGAGGACAAGGACCATAGAGTTCTGCTCCATTTCAACAGCACTTCACTCAACTAAACTCTCTTGTAGCTTGAGAGTGGGGATCATGTGTTAATGATCTCAGGTTGAGCATAGTCCCATGGTCTGAGTTGGTACCTGACAACTATTTGTTGAACCAAATGCAGTCAAATGAGAGGAAGACATCAATAAATATGACATCTGGGTAAAGAGTTGCTATTAGTTATTTGATTAGGATGAAAGATTTGTATATTTAACAACACTGGGGAATCCTGAACATTGCACTAGGGGCTATGACAGACACTTTAGAATTAAAATGGTGTTAATGAAAGAATACAAGCTTCAGGATCTGGCATTCCTGATTCAAATCCCAGCTCTTCTGTAGGCTTGCTGAGTAACCTGCCATTCATTTCATAGGTAATTGTTAAATCATGTTGTAGGCAAGGCAATATGCTAGATGTTAAAGAGGTAAAATTAAATATTCCCCACAAATGTGGGCTCTTCAACCCCTTCCTCAGTTTCATTACCTGTAGTGTGAGTCCAGCAATATTTTATTGGCAAGCCACTGGGAGAATTCCGTATGATATATAGGAAAATGCTCAGTACACTCTTGACATGTCGTAGATGCTTCGTAAAAAATGCCACTAGAAAGCACAGTTCCTGTAATCTAGTCAAGACAAGTCAATGAAAATTCAAGATCCAGCTAGAGCTCACTGTCAGCATGGTGGCCCTACCAGCTGTGGAGCACATGAAATGTGGCTAGTCTAAATTGAGAGGTGCTGTAAGTGTAAAATATGAACCAGGGTTTGAAGACGTAGGATGTAAAAAGGAAAATAACTCACTAATAATTTTTTTTTGCTCATTATGTGTTGAAAGTATAATATTTTTAATGAACTGGGTTAAGTAGAATGCATTAATCTTCCCTGTTTCTGTTTTAAATTTCTTGTTGCTCTAAAAAATTTGAAATTACATATGGCTCACATTACTTCTTTTGGGAAGTACTGCACTAAAGAATTCAGAGAAGGCGATGGCACCCCACTCCAGTACTCTTGCCTGGAAAATTCCATGGACGGAGGATCCTGGTGGGCTGCAGTCCATGGGGTCCCAAAGAGTCAGACATGTCTGAGTGACTTCACTTACACCTTTTCACTTTCATGCATTGGAGAAGGAAATGGCAACCCACTCCAGTGCTCTTGCCTGGAGAATCCCAGGGACGGTGGAGCCTGGTGGGCTGCCATCTATGGGGTCACACAGAATCGGACATGACTGAAACGACTTAGCAACAGCAGCAGCACTAAAGAATAAAAGTTACTGGTTTTGGAAAGAACTAATTAGAGATGCTATTGACCCAGAGACATGTCCCACAGAGTAGGGATGGAGCAGGGATGAAAACTGCGAGAGATCGTAGAGCTGCGATCCTGATTTCATACTCTCATGATGGTATTGGCAGTAGTTACCACATGGCACCAGAACATTTTCATTCACTTTAATTCTTCTTCCACTTATGAAATGTATCTGTGTGTCTACCTGGGAAAGGGGACGATGCCAGGGGGTAGGGGAAAGCACACAAGGAGGTCCTTTCTTCTCACAATGGCTGTTGGTGTTGAGCTCCTTTGGAAGAAGTGTGAAAGCAGGTTGGGCTTTAGATGGAGTTAGGATGTTAGCATCTTTCTTCCCTACATGATCTTGGGCAAGTTACTTAACTTTGCTGAGCTTCCGTTTACTCGTTTAGAAAATGATGATGTCAAAGGTAAATGCATTAGTCTGCTCAGGCTGCCTTAATGAATACCATAGACTGAGTGGCTCTAACAACAGGGATGTGTTTCTCACAGCTCAGCAGACCAGAAGGCCAAGATCAAGGTGCCTGCTGATCCACTTCCCCTGCGAGGACTCCCTCCCTGGCTTGTATAGTAGAAAGCCACCTTCTTATGGTGTCCCCAACAGCAGAGAGAAAGAGAGAAAGCAAGCTCTTTGGTTTTTCTAGGTCACTAACCCCATGATGCAGGCCTCACCCTCATGACCTCATCGAGCCTCATTACTCCCAAAGGCCTCATCTCCACATGCCATCTCCTTGTGGCCTGGGACTTTAGCATATGAAATTGGGCATTCAGTCCATAACAGTAACTGCATCATTAGATTTTTGAGTGAATTCAGAAGCTTGTGCATACTAAGAATGTGGTATGGTATAAATTTTGGTCAACTGTTAGATTGTCACCATAGCGTCTATTTTTTTTGCCTGGCATGTATATCATATTTGATGTTCAATAAATATATGTCAGATGAGTTATATAATTCATCAACCAATCAAGGAATGACTATTTCAATTCCTGAAACACCTGGGTTATCAGGTAGGATCCAGCTTCTCGTGCCCTCTAGATCACATCCCTGAATGTGGATATGAGGACAGCCTCAGCTGCTGAGAATAGGCCATGCTGACAATCAAATTCTCTTGCTTTGACATTTGTGTCTGTCAAAGTTGGCTCCACCCTCAGGCCACTCCTTAGCCGCCCAGCAATGCCCTTGGTTTTATTTCCCTAATCCTGTCTTTTTTTTTTTTTTTACCCAGTATACCCAACCATGAGACTCCTTTTCTCCCATCCAATTTAATAATATAAAACCTGCCCTGATTTAGAATCTCTTTGGCAGCTAATCGAACCTTGAAGCATTCTATTAGCTCTCTGTATTTGCACTAAGCCCAAACTGATGCATCTGGGATTATTATGTAATAACTTGGGCTCATTTCTGGTCAGTATATACCATCCCTTTTTATTCTGTAAATCCCCTCAGGGCTTTCTTTCTGTTTGCAAGGGGTGAGAGAAGGGGTTATAAGGGCTGTGGTTAGGGGCTTTGGGGTAGGGGCAATGTTTGCTATGAGTTATTATCCCGCACTTATCAGTATTAAACTGGATTTGACAACTCATAGCCTAGGATTTAAATGATCTAAATCTTTCTTCATTTGGCAGCCTGGTTTCCCCCATTATTTATTGTGGGACCCAATTCATTATCATCGGCATACTCAGAGGCTTGCCCTGTGATGCCTTCACAGTCAAATGATTTATACAAATAATAAAAAAGATGGGGGTTCCTAGCAATGAGATCCAAAGCAATTTTTTTCTCCCTTTCCCCTCATCTGGTTCAGTTCATCTTTCACACATTAACCCTTAGCCCTCTTCTTCTCCTAGGAAATTCATCCTCAGCCTCCTTCTGGGCCTGAGAAGGAAAGGCTTTTGACAGGGATGGGGAAGTGATGAGAGCTGTGGTACAATTCCAGTATAAGGAGTATCAGGTCTTTCTGTAGGTGGCACCATGCAAACCCTTCCCATACATGGCAGGATTTCGGTTGTCACAGCAGCCCTTTGAGCTAGGCATTGGTTTTATCCCAGCTTTTGCCTCTTGGTCTCCCTAGGATAGGTGGAGTGAGAGGAAGAAGGTGCGGGGGCAGGGATCAGGGCCGGGGATATGCCTCTAGTATCTCCAGAGGGAATACTGCTACCAGTGGTGTAGTGTGGTAGTTAAGAATGTGAGCTCTGACATCCAACAAACCAAACCGGCTCTTTTGCCTACTAACTGTGGAGCGGTGAGCAAGTAACCATTCTGTGCCTCAGTCACCTCTTCTGTAAAGTGATAATAAAGTACCCACGTAGGGGATCGTGAGGACTGAATGAGATGTCACAGAGAGGACTCTGAATTCATTTGTCCATCTGTGAAAAGTGTGTAATAGCACCTAACTCATTTTGCCTTCACAACAAGGCTATGAGGTAATATGTATAAAACACTTCAAGCAACACCTGGAAATACATGTTATAAAGGTTAGTTGTTGTTATTCCTGCTACTGTGATGACTATGCTACAACTACCATCACCACCACTATTATTACCGTTATTGTTGTCATGATTCAGAGCAAAATTCAACAGAGAAGGTGGATACTATCCAACCACTGTGTTGCCAAGACCTTGAGGTAGGTTGCTGGTTGGCAGAATTTAACCGTCCACGATAGTGACCGTGGCCTGTACTACTGTAAGAAAAGCGACGTGCGTGTGTGTTTTACTTTCCCTGCCCTGTATCTACCCATGCCCTTCTCAAGCTCAGTGCCCACTCCATGCCTTTCTCAGGCTTGCCTGGGGAGGTTTGGTCTAAAGCTCCAGCCCAAGCTGGAAAGAACAGCCTTCACTCAGAAACTCAGTATCCTGTCCTCTTTCTTCTCTAGTCTCAAGCTTTAGTAAGCATACGTATTAGGTCATATGCTTTTTGCCAAAAACCAAGTATTGATGGATAGGCTATAGAAATCTTACTCACTTATTTAAAATATGGGGCAAGGGTACCTCTTTTGGGAGCATCTGCTGCATTGAAACAAGACACAGTTCCCCCCTCCTCCAATTTCATATCTTGTGAAAAAAATTTCTGTTGACATTGATCTTAGGGTAACCCTTAGCAATACCATAAATGCTTTTTTTTTTTTCAATAAACCAGCCCTGTGCTTTGGAAATCCAATAAGTTTTATGCTGCCCCTTACAACTTGCTTCAAATGTGCTACTTGAATGTTTTCTAGTTGATTTGAGTCTCAGTTGCAAAACTGCACCCCCATGGATGTACATTTGTAAGGAAGTGATGCCAAGAGTTCACAGTGGCCTGAAAGTCCAGACTTGGTCCAGAATTTCTCTTCTACCAGCCTATACCAGCCTATACCTAGAGCCAAGAGTAATGCTGAGTGCTCCAAAATATTTTTGCAGTGTGTGTACGGCAAGAATTTATAGGCAGTGGATAGCACTATTTTCAACACAACTCTTCTTATGCTAAAAGCAGTGATAGCAGAAAATTGGCTTTAGAATCTGTCTTCTCAGCTAACTGTGTGGTCTTGAGCCCTAAATCTCGAGTTCCCCAGCTATAAATGTGTGTAGAACCTCATAGAACCATTTGAGGATTAAATTTAAAAAAAATAACATTTAGACTGTGTAGCCCCCTTCCTGACACTAAGCGCTCCAAAGAGTGTTAGCTATCAATATTTTCTCTTTCATTGGTTTGCATATTCCTAACTTTGTACCTTCCATAAATTTTATTGATGTCGTCTTTGTTGATGATTTTGCTGTGAAAGTGATAGTCTTATTCATGCTGTTACTGTTCATGGTAGCAATCATAAATTTTACCTTTGCTGATTTATGAAGCCTTTTCCATTTCTCCTTATATTTCTGCAAGTTTGCCCTTTCTTCCTAATTTCGAGGCCACTGTCACTGTGGAAATTCCAAATGATTCCTTCTTTCTATTTCTGTCGGTCCTGCCGTTTCCATCACCTGTCACTTAGTTTTCACTTGCTCTGCAGAGGAATGGGAGTTGCTGTGAGCTTGGAGCTGAAAGCCTGAGGCATGAGACAGAATATTACCATTTAGCAGTGCTGTAGAAGTTGTATGAAGCAGGGCTCTGCAAACATTTTTCTGAGTGTGTGTTTGTTAGAAATTCTTTTTTCTCTTACGGTCAAGAAGGTGTGATTGCATTTCTGATTCTCATACTCAGACCAGTGTTGAGTGGCTTACCTCTGACCTTTCCCCATAACTGAGCAACAGAATAATGAATGATGATTCCAGCTGCCTTCTTCCCTCCCAGGGTAACGAATGAGTCAGCATCAGGGACTTTGCCAGGAGGCCTGAGTCATAAATATCCCTGCAGTCCATCAAAAAGCTCCACAAAAGGCTGTTTTTAAACAGTAAATGAGGAAAGAATCCTTGGCCTTTGTCTTAAATCATCAAGTCAGTGGGAGATATTTATGATTCTAACTTTGGGGTCAAAGCAAAAAGCAAGAGCCAATCACAGAGATAAGAGAAATGAGTTTGAACCCATTGTGAGATGATAAACTTCTCATAGAGGAGAGATGAAAAAAAATTCAATGAACATACCCTCTCTGCCCCCAAATTCCTGTCAGTCATGTCACATTCTTTCCCTATCTTTCTCGACTTTATTAAAGACTTATCAGATGCCAGGCCTGGTGCTGGTTGCTTTATTTGCATTATCTCACTGCTTTCTCACAATCAGTCTATGAAAGAGAGATTTTCTTCACTGTTTTATAGAAGAGGAAATTGGGAATGAGAGTGACCTTGGACCCCAGAGCCTTTGGACTGCAGAACCCTCCCTCTTAATTACTCAGTTACATTGTATACAAGGCCAGGAAAAATGAAGATGGATCGAAAAATATACAGAAATGCAAGACAGTCCTCTCTGCTACACAAAATACTAATTACCTAACAACAGATATAGGATGGTGTAGTTAAAGTCTTGGAAAAATAATTTTAATTTTCAGTTCAGTACTATAAACAGAGAGCCCTTAAACAGATACCCTAAGACCCTAAAAAGTCCAAGCCATAGACTGTATTCCTGGGGATGCACCAAACACCAGGGACCCAGCGGTACTGCAGATTTGGCAGACATTTGAAATGCCAAGAATTGTGGTCAATGTATATATTTGAAATGCCCATTTTTGTCTTCATCCATCCTAGCTTACTTGAAGTGCAGTCTGCCATCAGGGATGACTTTGTGATATGGATAATACTTTATTTATGAGAAGATTAGCAAAATATGATTGTTGGGTTCGCTAATAAAGAGGATATTGGAAAAGGAGCCAGCTGGCATGCCACACATGTAGCTCCGGCAGGGAGACACATCTAATCTGTGTTTTGCTCTCCAAACTCACACCTTGGAGGCCCCTGGAACTCCCCACCCCCCCACCCACTCCCACCCCGGCCCTTCCCACTGAGCCCCTGGAAGGCCTCATCAGTAGCTTCTGAAAATGCAGAGAATATCTCTGTCTACATTTCCTGGCCAGACTTCCCATGGCTATTCAGACTGCTGTTTCTAATGATTAAAGGATAGTCTTACCCAAATGTTGGAGCATTACTGTGTCCAGATGACAAGGGCAGGAGAGCCAAGTCAACCAACAGGATCTGGAGTTGAGCAGACCCACAGAGAGAGGTTGGCTCTGTGATCTTGGGGGTGCAAGGAACACAGTTTCTGAGCACCATTCTCTCCTCCAGGAGAAAACACACACACACACACAATTTAGTTTTCACTGCTTAATAAGTTTTAAGTTATTAATAAAATTTTAAGACATTTCATTTGTAGGAATCATACTATGGGATGAGTAGTGCTGGCAATTAATCCTTTTTTGTCTCCTTTCCTAATTCTGAGCTCTACTAGGTAACACTGAGTTGATGTTGTCTGTCTTCCTTGTTCTGTTCTATGTATCGAAACTCACAGGCACTCAGTCATTGGACAGTCAGTCCCTTATAGAAACCTCTTGATACAACCTGAGGCAGTCCTGCCATTTTATGTGTCTCAGTCAGAGGGACTTGTAAGTGCCTCCGTCTGGATTTTTATACAGCTCTCTGTGTATCCTAAGGGTGGCCTATGGGCACTTACAAACTCCATGGACTCGGGGCAATTTACACAGCAGAGGAGACTCTGGGACATCTTATGGAGGGCAATTCTTGCCAGTAAGACATTGTGAACCTGAAGTTTGAACCTCCATCATTGTTAAAATATTGACCCAAGGACCAGGCAGCACAGGTTTGAATCTTGGCCCCACTACTACCTGGCTTTAGAATGTTAGGCAAGTTACTTCACCTGTCAAAGCCTCAATTTCTATGGTAAATGAAAGTAATAGCACCAACGCACAGACTCATGTGAGGACCGAGTGAGTTCATGCATGTATATTGCTTAAAAGAGTGCCTAACACGTTGTTCAGTACCTGTTAGTTGCTGGTGGTTTTGTCAGCAATGGGAGGTGTCAGGACAGTACCCTAATCCTAACCCTAACCATATTCAGCCACACCCCCTTCTGCAGGATCCGAGAAACCCTTTTGACCTCTCAGTTTCCTGGAGGCAAAAATTCTTGTGCTCAACTCTTTGTCCCCAGCAGCCCCAGAACAGTTCCTGATTTAGCATAGAGGCTTCATACTGAATCCTTGGCTGAAATTGACCAAAAGCCAGTTTTCTTCTGGTTATGTGGTGCCTAATGAGGATTGACTCTAGGCTCTGCAGGTGGGTATGTCATAGTGGAGAAGGAAACTCCACCAGATGGTCCCACTCTTTGCCCCTCTTCTCCCAAACAAATTCTTCCCTTTAATCCTCGACTGCTTCAAGACAGGAACAGAGCAAGACTCCAGACATTAGAGACCATGAAAACCAGAAGCTGTTTTTAATTTTTTACTTCCATACGCCTCCCTCTCCATCCATCGTATCAGCTCATGACGTTTCCCAAGGGACACCTCAGAGCGTCCAGGTTACTCTATCATAATTTTCTTGTTATAATCTTCGGTCCTCTATGTGCTATGCTGGGCTCAAAGGCAACTGTGAATGGGAAAGACACAGGCCCTGCGCTTGTAGGGTCCGGTGAAGAAGATGGACAAGTGGGTGGTATTTGTGTGTTCAGTTCTGTGTCAGGAAATTCAGAGTGCCATGGGAGTGTTAGGAGAGTACCTTGACTATTTAAAAGTAAGGAAGACTATTTAGGTTTAGTAGAAAGCAAGACCCTCCGTAATAAAACATGGAGTAGGGATAGTGTTATGAGTTTCAAGATAGCTTTGTTCTGTATGATATTTTCTGTGCTGAGAAGAGCATGGTACATGAACAATCAGGTTATTTCTTATAACTCCGTGTTTTATGGTAAGCTTATGCCACCTTCAACATATGGAGGAATTAAGATTATTTCTTCCCAAGGCAGGTTTCCTAACATTTAGATACACAAATGCATATCCTCGCTTCCAGACACCTGCATCCATTTCTCTGTGGCTGGCTCTTTCTTCCTCTGAAATGTTTTTTTATTTTCTTTCTGACAGTCTCGTGGCAGAAAGATAGAGTTTCTTCATGCTGTGTTTTTACTTTCCATTTTCCTGATAAAACTGTATCACTGCAGAGGAAATCAAATCTAATCTTCAATATATTTAGCATGAAAGCAATAAAAAGCATTAATTCACTCCAGAAAGAGCAAAATGCAGTTGGGTACTCAAAGGAAGGATCACCATGGAAACTGTTTTCTTGAGATTCTGTACTCTCCAGGCTCCGGGCATGACTAAGTGAAGAAAGGAAGGCAAAGAGAAGGAAGGAAACATCCTGCCCTTTCTGTTGTCACTAAAATGCTGCAGAGGAATTGGCATGAATTATTGATTGCATGAATAGAAGTGTATATGAATTAGAATTATTAAAATGTTGTCTTTTAAATGAGTATGTAGGAACACACTGAGAACTTGTTCCTCACTGTTCTCCTTTTTGTGCTGTCAAAATCCTGTTGAACAATCAAAGAGCCATCATAAGGTCAAAAGTTTGCAGAGAAGCATCAGGAATTATGGTGATTAAAGAATCATGTGAACTAGCACTAAAGCAGAGTGCTTTTGTATAGAACTCCCAGAATCACTTGCTTTTGTATACCACTTCAAGATCGTTATAGTTTCAGAATTTTTTTCAAAGACATTAAATATGTAAAGATCAGAGGCCAGCTCTTGCTTTGGGGACTGTGTTAATGGGATGTGATGGAATTTCCCTAAGGAATTTCTCATGGATTAAATTTTTTCTGTGTTTATGGGTACATGTATATATCTCACAGTGAGCCAACTCTTCTTGCGTTCTTTTTACCAGCTCATAGGTTTTTTTCACTGAACCTTCTCATCTGTTTTTAATAGCTCTGATAATAATATCTACCAGGTGTTAAATGATTCCTGTGAGTCAGTCACTGTGCTGAATCCTTTTTGTAATAATATTAAGAGCATTGACATTTATTTGGATAATTGTGTTTCATTTAGCAAAATGGCTAATTCAATAGATAGTCACTAATAAAATAAGTAATTATGTTCCTATATAATTCTCAGGACAGCCCTGTGAGAAAGTCCCCATTTTACAGATGAAAAAAACTGAGTTTTGGTGATGACAGTTGTTCACACTGCCTCACAGAACCAGTGAGTTACAAAACGTGGATCTGGAACCCCATATGAACACTAAATCCATGGTTTTGAGAGCAGTACTAGGTTTTCATCCTGAAGGACATAAACAGCCTGTCTTTTTCATCTCTGTACAAACCCATAGCTGCCAAGGGACTTACACAGGTAAGCCCTCATTGTGTTTATAACAAACATATATTTAGAATCTATCATTGTGCCAGGCATCATATTAAATATACAACTTGAAAATAAGTTTCTGCTTTCAGTGAGCTTATAGTTTTCAGGAAGTGTTGGCATGAATGAATGAACCAGACAAAATAATTAAGGGTTCAGGGAAAAGAGAGGTTAGTGACATTGTAGAGGATGGATTCTTCCTGGTCTTTCTAGGATGGGAGAATCTTCCAGAAGGTAAAAGAGAAAGAAAGAGAAATGAACATGAGAGTAAGATGGTGTGATAAGCATGGAGGTGGGAATGCGTGAGAAGAGTCCGAGGCCCTGTGAGAAGACCAGGGCATGTGATTTAGAACAGTGAGTTTGAACAAGTAAGTTGACAGGTGGGCCAGTTAGTGAAGAATCCTGAACTCTGGGGTCAGTAGGTCCAGATTTTATCCTGTCCATACATGTGAGCTTTCAAAGCACCTTTTTGTTTATACTGATGTATCAGTTTGAGTAAGTATATTATCTTCTCATGCTCATCTTGATGACTTCTTACATATCTGTATATGCAAGTCATCATTCCCCAGATCAAAGTATAGGATATTTTTAGGACTACATGTCCCCTCCTACTTAAATCCTCTGCATCACCCAAGATTATCACTATTCTGACTTGTACGTGAGTGTTCAAAGGGAAGTGATAAAAAGGCAAATGCCATGATGAAAGTTTACATGGACATTTAATGACTTCTAGGATGGAGCGTGAAGTATGGAGGTGAGAGATTTCAAAGCAGGAGACCAGCTAAGAAAATGTCACAAGATTCAGATTCCCTCTGTCCATCCATAGAGTTATATTTGTATTGAGCACCTGATGTGTGACAGCCCCTACACTGAAGATACAGTAGTAACCAACATACACTCCCTCGAAGAGGAGACTGACAAATAGGCAGTTACTTTACATTATGGTTAAGTGCTGAAATAGGAAACAGAGCTGCTCTTAAAATGGGCACCTAAGCCAGAACAGGAAAGTCAAGGAAGGCTTCCTGGAAGGAGAGATGTCCAACCTGAGATCTGAGGACTGAAGAGGGGTTGGCCAGACCAAGGAAAAGATTGAGATGGAAATATTCCAAGCAGAAAGGGAGCATGTACAAAGGCCCAAAGAAGACAGATGGTGTGGCCTTGTTGATGTAGAGGCCTGAGCAAGAGAAGCATGGAAAGAAATGAGAAAGTTTTCAAATTCAAGAAATAACCAGCCTTAGCAAACAGTATAACAGAGGAGCCATGTCAAGCTAGTTTTTTTTTTTTTAAACATCGGGATATGAATGTGGCAACCTGGTTGTGCAACAGTCTGCATCCATGGTTCAGGAAATATCAGATGTTCAGTGTGGCTGGCGTTTTCACTGTCATTTTTACTGTAAACAGCCCACCTAGTTTCAGTCATTTCTGTTTGATCTTGAACCAGACAAACCAGTTAGGCAATGAGATTTCCATCTTTCACCTCCCTCTTTTAGATGAAGCTCTTTTCTTGTTGTCTATACATTCTTTACCTCCTCTTTTCTGGGTTGGTTTGGGCTGTGCAAAGCCTCCAGGCCACCCCTCTTTCCTAACTTGTCCAACATGCTTCCCAGTGCAGCTTTGAGAGGAGCGACTGAGTTCACATGAGCCGTTCTCTCTCGTTCATCAGCAGGTAACTCAGTAAACAGAAGAGGCCTTTGTTAGCCATGCAGACCTGAGTGAAGTCCTAGCCCTGTTACAAATTTTCCTTGTGACCTTGATAAGCAAATGCCTCTGGGCTTCAGCTTCCTTGTATGAGCTGTGAGTGGTGAATATAGAATCTAATGCATCAGATCTCTGGGAGAGTGCCTGACACAGAAAAGGTCTTTTATGATATTATCCAGAGGTGGCAAATCAAAGTGGTTAAGAGTAAAGACTCTCCAAGGAGACTGCCTGTGATAGGAGGCTCTGCCAAAGGCTAGCTGAATCCTGGGTAAGTCACTAAAGATCTCAGTGCCTCAATACTCCCATCTGTAAAATGGGGATGATCACAGTGACACCCACCTCAAGGTGAGGGTTAAGTGAGGCTTCACGTGGAGTCTGGTGTGTGTGTATGTGTGTGTGTGTTTATATCCTTTATTAACAGTGATCATATTGATGTTAATAATTATAATTTTTGTGTAGTATTTGGCTATATATGTGAGAAGAGCAGTGCTTGCCTACCTCATAAGGGCGGCTGCCAAGAGCAGCTAATGAAAGGGCACACATGGCCCTGTGCCAGGTACACAGTGGGCCCCTGATAATGTTTGTTGAATGAATGAGAGCAAAGTGCTTCTCTATAAATGTTGTCTATAAATGTTTCATCGTAATGATCAGTGGGAGCTTCCACACAGAAGGAAGTGCCAAAGAGGTTCGTGGGGTGGCAGCCTGGGTTCAAGCCTGGTGGATTCTGATTACGTTGAACAAAAAACAGATTCGGATCAGTCTGTTTGGTGCCATTGAATCTGTGCCAATGAACAGCAAAATGTGATTTCATGTTGGTGGAGTGCCAGGCGCAGACTTACAAAGCAGAGTGAACCCTGCCGATTTCCAGCACCCTCTCTCTCCCCACCACCGTGGGCCTTTCTTACCTCTGAAAGAGCTTCCGAATGTTTCACAAAATCAGGTCCCAGATGTTGGAAAGACTTTTGCCGACAAGGTAATCAATCCATTTGGTGGCCAGATGCTGTCTGAGAATTTTCCTACTACAACACTGTGAGGCTCTAAATTCATTAGAAACGTAAATTAATTAAATCTAATCAATGCTGGGTGATGCAGAAGATTAAACAGTGAAAAACAAATACATTTCCAACTGGGTCATATTGGATGCAGAGAAAACACTCCACTTCAGTGGTGAAAGTCAGGTTAACCCTTTGATGATATTCTAAAAAATAAAAAAACCTTGGCCAAATCTGAGGTCCCAGGTGAGGCAGTGGTTCTTCCCAAATAAGACTGCCATAGTGAGGTCATTGACTCTTCAAGAGATAAATTGTCTTTTTCTATGACTTAGTAGGTGTCTGGAGTGGTTGTATTTATTAATAACGCTGTAATATGAATAAAAATCTCCACCATCCCTAATCATGACAGGCTTCTGAAGATAGGTCCTACAAAAGACTTTGTATAATGCATAAAGCAGTAGTTTGCAAAAGCATCATGTAATCAGATAAATTGGGAAACAGAGTAAAGCATCTTCCTTTATTCTACACAAGAATAAATTACCTGAGTTCAAGATTCTTGTTTATCAATGCTGAGTCCCGAACATCTAGAATGGTGCCTGCTGCTGTCACTTCAGTCGTGTCCGACTCTGCGTGACCCCATAGACGGCAGCCACCAGGCTCCCCCATCCCTGGGATTCTCCAGGCAAGAACACTGGAGTGGGTTGCCATTTCCTTCTCCAATGCAGGAAAGTGAAAAGTGAAAGTGAAGTTGCTCAGTCGTGTCCGAATCTTAGCGACCCCATGGACTGCAGCCTACCAGTCTCCTCCGTCCGTGGGATTTTCCAGGCAAGAGTACTGCAGTGGGGTGCCATTGCCTTCTCCATGAACGATGCCTGGTATGTAGGAAATATCTATTGTTGTTGTTCAGTCACTCAGTTGTGTTCGGCTCTTTGCGACCCCATGGACTGCAGCATGCCAGGCTTCCCTGTCCTTCACCATCTCCCGGAGCTTGCTCAAACTCATATCCATCGAGTTGGTGATACCATTCACCTATCTCATTCTCTATCATCCCCTTCTCCTCCTGCCTTCAATCTTTCCCAGCATCAGGGTCTTTTCCAATGAGTCAGCTCTTTGCATCAGGTGGCCAAAGTATTGGAGCTTCAGCATCAATCCTTCCAATGAATATTCAGGACTGATTTCCTTTAGGATTGACTGGTTTGATCTTTGAAGTCCAGGAGACTCTCAAGAGTCTTCTCCAGCACCACAGTTCAAAAGCATCAGTTCTTCAGCACTCAGCCTTCTTTATAGTCCAACTCTCACATCTTGGATGAACTTCTTTCTTACAGGATTTCTGAGTCTAATTTCCCCAGATGAGTCCATGAGATAGCAGTTAATGTCTGAGCTGTTTCCCAAAAGGGTTTGATTTTTTTTCACCCAAGGAGCAGAATCTTACAGCACTGCTAGCCCATAGGATATAACTTAGAAAATTACGTTCTTAAGCATTGTTATATGATACCCCTGTCTTTTGTCCTATGTCCTCCACCTTCAGTTGAAATGGAACTAGAAAAGATTCAGCATTAGTATGTTATGAATTTATGAGGTCAGCTTCTGGGTGGCTTCATCCAAGGATGTGCTTATTGGCTCAGTGAAGAGGTCAGTCTTTAGTTGTGGAATTAACACACTTGTATTTTCCAGTGCAGACAAATGGCCTGAGGCTGTGTGGATAGAGAGGTTTCTGCATTAGGTGCAGTCTTGTGGGGGTATTCAATTGTAGAGGATGACAGTGAACAGTCAAGGCCAACAGCTGCTGAACAGTTGCCTACAGAGGCCAAGTCACATCAAAAGTGAAAGCAGGGGCTTCTCAAGTGGCGCAGTGGTCAAGAATCCACCTGCCAGTGCAGGAGATGTGGGTTCGATCCCTAGGTTGGGAAGATTCCTGGAGAAGGAAATAGCAACCCACTCCAGTGTTCCTGCCTGGAAAGTCCCATGGACAGAGGAGCCTGGTGGACTACAGTCCATCCATGGGGGTCACAAAAAGAGACATGACTTAGGGACTAAACAAAAACGACGACAGGGGAAAACCTCAGGAACATAGGTGGGAGCTGACATTTGGCCTCGAGGTTAGGGGTACACTAGGGAGGGGTGGGAGATAAGGCAAATTCAAAGCTTTGTGCCCTTCTAAAGGGGACAGGCACTTCCCAGGTCAAGCCAAGAGTGTAGAGATACCAGCCTAATGGTGCCAATCTTTTTATTTTCCTATGGAAACTGAAAGTCTTCAGTTTTAGATATGAAACTCACAATTTTGAAATATGGATAACTCACTCAAAAAATTGGAAAACTGTGTGGGTTAACCTTGCAGTGCTGAATAAAGCAACTCTACTTGGGCAGCCAGTGTAACTGGTGTCATCTGTCCTTTGATGTGGAACTGTGGGGCCTTGCTCTGCCTTCCCTGGGATTCAAGGGAGGGACCATTTGGATAAATCACAACAAAGGCTCCTATTTACTGAGCATCTATTAATACATTGTGCTAGGCATCATCTACTAAGGTCCTTACCTTTCTTATCTCATTGAATCCTCATAACTCACCTCAAGAGTAGTGCCAATATTATACTTGGTTTCAAGATAAGGAAAATGAGGTTCAGAGGATTCAAATAACTTGTCCAAAGTCTTGCCTAGAAAGTCCCATGGACAGTGGAGGCTGGCAGACTACTGTCTGCCCATGGGGTCACAAAGAGTCAGACACAACTGAGCAAATGAACACACAAAGCTATAAGTGGCAACCCTGAATGGTATCCCCCGGACATTTAAAGTGAGGCTGTCAGCCATTCATTCTGTTAAATACTTTCAGGTAAAGTCTTATTCTAACCCTTATTTAGTGTTTATGTATGTCAGTCACCCACTCTAAATTTGCATAAATATACTCATTTAATCCTCTATTATTTATTGACTATGCCAAAGCCTTTGACTGTGTGGATCACAATAAACTGTGGAAAATTCTGAAAGAGATGGGAATGCCAGACCACCTGACCTGCCTCTTGAGAAACCTGTATGCAGGTCAGGAAGCAACAGTTAGAACTGGACATGGAACAATACACTGGTTCCAAATAGGAAAAGGAGTACGTCAAGGCTGTATATTGTCACCCTGCTTATTTAACTTATATGCAGAGTACATCATGAGAAACGCTCGGCTGGAAGAAGCACAAGCTGGAATCAAGATTGCCGGGAGAAATATCAGTAACCTCAGATATGCAGATGACACCACCCTTATGGCAGAAAGTGAAGAGGAACTCAAAAGCCTCTTGATGAAAGTGAAAGTGGAGAGTGAAAAAGTTGGCTTAAAACTCAACATTCAGAAAAGTAAGATCATGGCATCTGGTCCCATCACTTCATGGGAAATAGATGGGGAAACAGTGGAAACAGTGTCAGCCTTTATTTTTGGGGGCTCCAAAATCACTGCAGATGGTGACTGCAGCCATGAAGTTAAAAGACACTTACTCTTTGGAAGAAAATTATGACCAACCTAGAGCAGAGACATTACTTTGCCAACAAAGGTCCATCGAGTCAAGGCTCTGGTTTTTCCAGTAGTCATGTATGGATGTGAGAGTTGGACTGTGAAGAAAGCTGAGTGCCGAAGAATTGATGCTTTTGAACTGTGGTGTTGGAGAAGGCTCTTGAGAATCCCTTGGACTGCGAGGAGATCCAACCAGTCCATTCTGAAGGAGATCACCCCTGGGATTTCTTTGGAAGGAATGATGCTAAAGCTGAAACTCCAGTACTTTGGCCACCTCATGTGAAGAGTTGACTCATTGGAAAAGACTCAGATGCTGGGAGGGACTGGGGACAGGAGGAGAAGGGGACGACAGAGGATGAGATGGCTGGATGGCGTCACTGACTCGATGGACGTGAGTCTGAGTGAACTCCAGGAGTTGGTGATGGACAAGGAGGCCTGGCGTGCTGCAATTCATGGGGTCGCAAAGAGTCGGACACGACTGGGCGACTGAACTGAACTGAATCCTTAGTATAATATAATTTCCATTTTACAGATGAGGTGATGAGGAGAAAGGTTAAGAAATATACTCAAAATTAACCAGCTAGTGAGTAGTGAAGCTAGAATGTAAACTGGCATTGCAAGACTGCAATTGACCACATTCTAGAATTATTTCTCCAAACAACGCCCTAGATAAGGCATATAGCAGGTACCCAGCAAAGAGTTTTCCGTTGATACCAAATCTCATTTTCAGTCATGTAAATTCTGGGGATGCTGAGCCTAATGGTGTGGTTGTTGGCACCCCTAGAGAGCCACAACTTCAGCTGTTGTTCTGGGTTACTTGCTGGCACCTGTCACTCACACTAACTGCAGGTGTGCAGAGCAAAGGCTAGAAGCTGGCTCAGCTGCTAATGAACTGTCTAATCCAGAAATGCCTTCTCAGCAGCTGAGCAGTCCAATTCATACTGCATGTCTGACTGAAGTAGCTCACTGGGCCAGATTCCTTGGCCTGTAAGCGTCTTCCCGCCCAGTCTCTGGTGCTCTGTTGCCTTTCTTCCTGAAACTGGAAAGGGTGGAGACTGGTTTAGACAAGGGCCAGAATTTGAGACTCAGAAGGGTGTGTATACATTTTACAGTGCATGTGTTTTCATGTATGTGGTCTGCTAAGGGGAATGAGAAGGATGAGGCAGACATTGGTTTTAAGAAGAATGAGGCAGATTGAACTGGTTTTTACATTTTCATAATCATACAGGCCTGCTACACCCAGTTCATCTAAAACCAAAAGTGTGTGTGTGAGAGAGAGAGAGAACAGTATCAGAAAAAGGATATGAACCCACGTGATCAGGCAATAACTATTAACAAATACTCTAGACTATTATACTTTGAATGAACAGTTACTGTGTGTCCACCACGTGTCAAACGTTGGACTGTGGTCAAGGAGTACCAAAGTGAAAAGAATTGGCTATGATCCCTGCCCTGGTGAGTTTTATAGTCTTTTAGAGGAGAAGGCCACTAACAATAAACACCCAGATATATATTGATGAATTCTGAAAGATGCTTTAAAGGGAAGGAATAGAGTCCTACAAAGGGCAGTGTCGAGTGACTTCAGGCTGTAGAATGAATGTAGGCTGTCTGAAAAGGCCTCCCTCAGGAAGTGGTGTCTAAGCTGAAATTTTTTAAATGATTAGCTGTTATTCAAGGAAAAGGGTGAGGGACAGTAGTTTAGGGAAAAAAGAGAGCAGCATGTTTATAGACCCCTGAAGTGGAGAAGAACATGGCAATTATGAGATTCTGAAAGCAAACTGGTGGGGCCAGAGTGTATTGAGGCTGGAAGGTCAGGGACATGATTAAAGGTGCGGTGTGAGAGGTGGGGAAAGCATTTCTTTAGTAATAAATTCGCAAAAGGCATTTATCCCAAGGCTTCCTCAAAGTGGCTGCTGGTACATTTTACTTGGATTTAATTTCCACTGAAGACTCAGGCAGTAGGTATATTTGAGATTGTGGCCAGTGCTGAGTCTGCCCCTTTAGTGTTTAATGGTCTTATTCCTTCTATTGCCTGATAAAGTATTGACATTTTATGTCTTCCTATGGACTTTAGCGGAAATAATCAATGCTTCAAAATCAAGGCCAACAAACTTGCAAAGTGTGTGCTAGAAAGGAATTTTGCTAGTGCAGTTAATAGTCATTGACTTTTTCATGCCCTAGGCTTTTCCATACCTCCAAAGGCAATAACTTTGGTTGTTGGAATCAGTACTTGACATATTCCCAAAAGCAGAATCGTTAGAGATGTGGCAATATGATCCTATTCCCATTCCTCTCCCATCTGCTATGCTTGGAGGGATTGCTCCTGACAATGGCCATGGTACTTGACTTCTCGAGTACTGATTTTATTTTAGGGATGTCTCAGGCTGTGTGTCTATGGTAATGAAACATTAAAAAAAATAATAAGCTGTAGATGAAAATGGAACACGTGTAACTTTTAAATTTATATGCATTACGTGGGCCAATAACCAATTGTTCCTACAAGAATCCTAAATCTCCAAGCATGGACCATTTATGTCATGTTTGCTATGCACAGAATGAGATCTTAGATATTGATAGTATTGATAAAAATGCTCTCTGTTAAGAAACATAATCCTGTCTTCAGGGAACTTATAATCTAGTTAAGGAGACCATATATACACACACAGGATAGAAAATGAGTCACACAGCAAAAGAAGGTGCTATCTAGGTTAGTCAAGTTTTAAATGGAAACTATCCTTCTTTAGCTTCTAAAGAGACTAATTTCAACTGGATCTTGAAAGGATGGGGAAAGAGGGTGATTTTTCTAGGTGAAATTTATTGGTAGAGTCAAAGATGAGTGTAATAGGAAGCCTGCCTTTAATTAACTCATTTCAGTAAGGAGAATTGAGCAAGGAGATATGAGAATATCGCAGATAGCATGTGAAGAATATAAAGAGTTGCAGGGAGTGTGAGGAGGAAGGGGTATTTTCCCAATCCAAGGATATCATGAAAAGTTTTAGGGCGTAGGTGGCATTTGAACTGGCCTTGAAGGTTTCATGTATTCAATTTTCCTTCAGGCTCTCAATTAGAATTCTGTGCAAAACTTATAAATGCCAGTCCCTAGGCAAGGGCTGCAGACTAAAGTAGTGAGTAAGATCCTGCCCTCAAGGGGTGTACTGTCTAGGAGACTAAGAAGTCAGCAGGGGCACATGATGGAAAGGACATCTCAGGGAAATGAAATAGCATGACAGTTGGTCAACAAAGACCGTTTTGCTTGGGGAGCCTGGAGAGTTAAACTTTGCTCAAGTGTCATCTTGTGACAAGGAATACAAAAGATATGATGGAAAGGTAGGTTGATGCCAGAAGAGCCACTATCCATAATAAGAAATGCAGCCTGTAATTATATATGAAAGATTTGGAGAAGATTAGAAAAAAAAAAGATAAGATAGACAAAAGGGAATGGGGACAAAAAATACCTATGGTACGGGGTGAAAGTGAAAGTCACTCAGTCATATCTGACTCTTTGCAACCCCATAGACTATACAGTTCATGGAATTCTCCAGGCCAGAATACTGGAGTGGGTAGCTGGTCCCTTCTCCAGGGGATCTTTCCAACCCAGGGATCAAATTCAGGTTGTCTGCTTGGCAGGCTGATTCTTTCCCGACGAGTCACCTGGGAAGCCCAGATGTATAGGGGAACTCTGCTCAATTTTATGTGGCAGCCTGGATGGGCAAGGGGTTTGGGGGAGAATGGATACATGTATATGTATGGCTGAGTCCCTTTGCTGTCCACCTGAAATTATCACAACATTGTTAATCACCTGTATTGCAATACAAAATTAAAACTTAAAAAAAAAAAAAAAAGGTGGGTATGGGGAAGAAAAGGAAGGGAGATCCAAGAGGCAGGTTAAGAACTTGGAACTAGAGTAGGGTTCCAATCCCTGCCCCTCTAACCATCAGCCTTCCAAACTTGAGAATGCTGTTTAACTTCTCTGGGCTGCCATTGCCCCTTAGATGAAGATACTGAAATCACGGAGTTGGAGTGACAACTAAATGACATGATATAAAACATAAAACACAGATCCTAGCAAAGGAAATGTTTAATAAGTGAGGATGATAATATCAATTTAGGAAGAGACATACATTAAGGGGCTTGTGCCATACCTGGCATGCAATCAGCCAACTAATGGCAACCCACTCCAGTACTCTTGCCTGGAAAATCCCATGGACGAAGAAGCCTGGTAGGCTACAGTCAGTGAGGTCGCAAAGCGTTGGACATGTGATTTGTAGCAAAGAGTCGCTCATGACTGAGCGACTTCTCTTTCTTTCTTTTCTTAAAGAAAAACTGTAATTTTCTAAACTCTGCAATACTGGTATTTTTCTGAGACTGAAATATCTTGAGGCCAGGTCAGTAGCCAGTTCATTTCAGTGAGTCTCCTGCATGACATTTGCATTCCACTCCCTGTAGTCACTGTGATAAAGGAATGTGCAGTCAAAGAGTTTTCCATTAAAGACTGACTTCCTGGAAGGGAGATCTACAAATCACTTGGAAAGTTTCTGGCACCATCACCTGGGTCTGGCCATTTACAAAGTGTCTATAAATCTTCCATGGGGCAGGATGAGAGTGTGGGGTGTTTTTTATTCCCCCCTGACAGACTTGTTTCTTTCTATAAGATATTAGGAGTAATGGATAAAGTTACCCAAGAAAGGCCATAAGGAGGTCAGGCTACCCACCCACGCGGAAGTGATCTTGTAGTTGTCGCATCATTTTAAAGTGAATACAGGTGAGCAGTCTTCTGCCTGGTAGGCAAATAGGAGCTAATGGACCTTGAGTTGTGTAGCAAAAGGAATAAAATACTTTCTGCTCTCTGCTTTCTTTCTTTTTTTCCTTTTTCAAAAGTAAAAAGGAGAGGAAAGAGGGAAGGATGGAAAGGGCGTAGGGAAAGAAAAGAGGAAAAATTGGAAGGAGAAGAGGGAAGGACAGAAGAACTAAAAAGAAAATCAAGAAATTATTTTCCTTTCATGGTGATCACGTGATCTGAGATGATTTATGGGAGAAGCACATACAATTCTAAATGTTTTGAGAATCCTGTGAAACCCTGTATGAACGTAGAGTTTCAATCCATTTGTCTTCCTCTCCATGTTTTGGCTCTGGGTATGAATTGAACTCGTACAGGTTTTATTTCAGCTGTTAGCGGTGGACTAGTCCTAGTTTCTGGTTTGTTCTTCATGCATTCATTTGCTAACTCATTCAGCAATTCTACCCTCTTCATCTCTTCACCATTCATTTCCCCCTGGCTATTGAAATAATGTTCTCACTGGCATATACACATGCTGTTGTTCTGATGATCAGACAAGAACACTTTCTTGACCCAACTGTCCATCATCTTCCACATCATTTTCTGTTGTCCTGCAAAACTCCTTGAAAGAGTTGTCCACAATCACTGTCTCATCCCTCTCCTCCCGTTCCTCTGAAACCCACTGCAGTTGCTTCACCCCCACTATACCCTAGAAACTACACTTGCCAAGGTCAAAAGTGACTTCTGTGATTCAGATCCAAAGGTCAGCTGAAGCCATTTACCTTGCCCATCAGCTGGGTTTGACATTACTGACAGCTCTTCCCTCCACACTTCACTTGGCATCCAGAATACTAAGCTTTCTTGGTTTTCCTCCTACCTCACCAGCTGCTCCTTGTCTTTTTACCTGATTCGTCCTCTTCTCCCAATTTTTTTTAGCTGTTGGAGTGCCCTTAGGTTTAGTTATTGGTCCTCTTCTCTGCTTTTACTCCCCTCACTCCTGGAGATCTCATCCAGTCTCATGGCCTGAAAAATACCATCTGAAAGGCTAATAACTCCCAACTTTCTATCACCAACTCAGACCCCTTTCCTGAACTCTAAACCCTTATTTCCAATTATCTACTCAGTATCTTCAGTTATATACTGCACATGCCTGAAACTAAATGTCTTCTCTTCCCCTAAGATGGCTGCTTCACCCACAAACTTCTAATCTCAGTGATGGCAATCCACCCTGCCAGTTGGTGAAAGTGGAAACCTTGGAACCAACCTTGATTCTGCTCCTTCATATGCCTATCCGATCCAGCAGCAATTCCTACTAGGTCGGCTCTCAATATACATCCGCAGCGTGACCACTTCTCCCCACCTTCACTACCAACACCTTGGTCTGAGCCGCTGTCATCTCACCTGGATTATCACCAGGATATCACCTGGATTACACTCCCTGACTCCACCTCTGCCCTCTACAGTCTGTTCTCAGCACTACAGCCAGATTGGTACTTGTGAAATATCAGACGATGTTGCTTCTCTATTCTGTACCTCCCAACTGCCTTCCATTTCATTTTTTATCACTTTTTTTAAAATCAGAGTGAAATGTACATAACACAAAATTTACCATTTTAACTACAGTTGAGCCTTGAACAGCTGCAGGGATTAGAGGCACCAACCCTCTGTGCAGTCGAAAATCTGGGTATAATTTATGGTCAGTCCTCCGTATCCATGGTCCCTCTGTATCTGTGGATTCAAACAACTGTGGACCATGCAGCACTGTAGTATTTACCCCTGAAAAAAATTCATGTATAAGTGAATCTGTGCAGTTTAAACCCATGTGGTTCAAGGTTCAACTGTATTTTTAAGTGTAGGTTAGTGGTATTGGGTACATTGACATTGTTATACTCATCTCACTTTCAGCAAAAGCCAAAGTGCTTGCTGTGGTCTGCAAGACTCTACATTATCTGAACCTCTTGTGTCTATTTGCTTGTTTTTCCCCGTTGGCACTGTCCTAGCCACACTAGTCCTCTGACACATGTGTGTTCCTTTCTTCTCACCATCTCTTGCCTCTGTCTAGAGTGCATTTCCTAAGATATCTACATGGTCATCTCCCTCTCCTCCTCCAAATCTGCTTAGGGAGGCCTGTCGAAACCACCCTATTTAAAATCTAAGCCTCCGTCTTATCTCAAGTAATCTTAATTCCCCTTACTCAGCTATATTTGCTTCCCATAATACATAACATATGATGCAATTTGTTATGTTTCTTGATTATTATCTTTTCTCCACAAGTGGAATGAAGTTCTATAAGGACAGATATTTTTATCTATTTGATTAATTGATGTATATCCAACCTAGAATAGTACTTGACACATAGTAGGTGTGCTCGGTGAAGATTTGCTGAGTGAATGAATAGAATGATGAATGAGTCTATCAGTGTTTAGTCTTTTCTGAGCTTTCTATGTTTTGTAGTATTCATTGGTATCTAAACTGCTACATGAACATGAAATTGAATATAATGGATTTTCTACATATCCAGTTTTCAGTGGACAGAAAAAAGCAGTAAGGATGTACTATAATGCCTTTGCCTGATGAATATTTATTCAAGATTGGGTCATGCTGATGAGAAAAATCAGCACGTTTATTTATTCTGTCTTTTACTATTTGCCTACTAGGTGTAAAGTACTCTATTCAGTCTTTAAAACAGGGACATTATCCAAAAGAGAGTAACATTTTATTCTAATTTTCAAAATACTGCAACTCCTAGCCAGAAAGAGAGGAAGGGTGGGGAAGAGGAATAGAGAGGAAAGAGATGGAGATGGAAAGAGAAATACTGATTCACAAAATTGTAAATAGCACATTTGGTTCTGAGACTTTCCATTATCTTTGCTGAGATTATTGAAAAACCATCATAACATACTACCTTAGGAACTGTTAGTAGCATCTTTATTTTGCTTGACATAGAAATGTCATACTTTAGAAGGAAAAATCTGAAAACATTTTTTATTCTTTTCTTTAAACTTACCTAGAATTTAACAAAGGGACATAGTACATTTAGTGTTAATTTTGCCCTTTGGAGAAATACAGGAGATTTTTCTGAATGCAGAACTATGGATGGGATGTGAGTTATCTTAAGTTCCGGTAGTGACTTTATATTGCCCTCTAGACCAAAGCCATCAATAGGATTGTTATTCTGTTGCTCAAAAACTTCATTATAGGGTCTTTGAACAACCTATTCTCCAACATTATTTTGCTGTATCCCAATTTAGCACTACCTCCTAGTCTGCTAGGGAGAAAGCTCCTTGAAGGCAAAAACCAGGTATGTATTGTTAGCATATCCCTGGCACCCAACCCACTGATGTGCACATAATAGGTGTTCATTAGAGTCCTTGCATCTCAGACCTAGTTGCTCAAAATTCACTTGCTACTCCGTGCCCTCTCCCAACTAACACCCTATCCCAGAACCCTCTGTTCACCAACCCATCCACTCTCTTCTCTTTTTACGATTTATAGAAACCTGCCAATGCTACAGACACTTTGTAGGACAAAACCTCTTCTTTACTGATCAATCCATCTTGTTCTAAAGTTGTACAATACTCACTGTTCCAAATAAGAGCTTCCCCTTGCCTCACACTCCTTAAAAATGTTTCTTACATTCATCCAGCATAAATATTTTGCTCACTGATACTTTGTTTGGGGTTATCCATCTTCTATGTGTTGGTCCACTTCGACATTGGCTCTTCTGGCTCTCATTCAATGATCAATTAAAGGAAAAAATTAAGAAGCATCTATTTTATACTAAGACACTAAGCTAGGCACTGGGCTTTCTGGTGATGAACAAATTCCTTATGGAGTTTATATTTTAGAGCCCGGGAAAGGCATTTAAAATGGTTCTGTTACCATTGTGATAAATGGTAATGGTACGCAGTGATAACTGATAGAGCAGAAGTACAGGGAGCTAGGAGGCTGCATCCCACAGGGACTTGTCTAGGTTTGGGGAGAAGTCATGCAAGGCGTCCCTTAAAAAGTGACATTAGAGCCAACTCACAAATTCCTTTATCTCCCAAAAGGCAGGTACCATGTCTTTCTGAGTTCAGAGCATCTGGCACAACAAAATTTTTGGTGCAAGACATGCCAAGAGACTCCAGTGCCTGCCCAGGAGCTCCTGTTCCCCCACAGATGTGATGGGCTTTCTCATCTTGGGCCTGGGGTCCCACTGACTTTGAGGTCAGTGCTAGATGATCCCATACTGTATACATAATAGATCTGAATGACTGACAGAATTTGTATCACCTGAGCACTTAATTACTCCTCTGCTTTCTGAAAGAGTAGGTGACAGATGGTAGACACCTTTCCAGCAGATTCCACTGTAAACCACACAGGCTTGAAGGCAAGTCTGGACTGCTACCGATCTCCCACTGGCTTTCTCTGTACTTAGAGGACTTACAATTTTTCAAATTCCTTTGCCCTTTAGCCAAGTTTTGTTCCACCACCAGAAAAGTCTCTCTTCTCAGTTTCTGTGTTACTGGAACTTGTTTTGAATGAAAGGCAATCTCCATGAACCCACATGTCCTGGGTTGTCTCAGACCTGGTTAGTGCTAGGGATTTGGTCAGTGTGGGGAAGCTGTGTGCATTTTAATGGGAACAGCATGACATTCATTACTCACCTGCTTCCTACCATCTGGATTTTCACAGCTCAGCAAGCATAGTGGGCTTACTACACATTAGCTGGGAGAAACTTGGCTCCAACAGAGGATATGGCTAAGTCCATTTGAAGTCATAATTTTATGATGGACACCATGATAAATTGCAGGGGGAGGCATTCTATCCCAGTAAACTGATTTCATATTTGAATGGTAAAAAATTAATGCACCATTTGCCACACAGGGAAAGAGGGAAAAAACAAACACTTCAATATTGGAAACTAAGTATGTAGGAAGGAAAATTGGTTGTATGATAGAGGGAAATGAAAATGTGAATGTGAGAGTTTGTGCCTGGAGGTGGCAGGACAAGAGATCATTTTTTCCAATTCAATGCACATTAATAATCTGGCCCTGTACACAGTGCTATGGGAAAAACAAAGATGGAAAGCCATGTCTATTAGTAAGCATTCAGATGCACATAGCAAAAAGTCTATCTTGCAGTGGCTTAAACTGCTAGGTATCTTTTGTTTAACAAGTCCAGACTTAGGCTCTCCCTATGGTAGGCTTTTGCAGTTAAGTGATGTCACTGGGGACATTGTCCCTTTCTTCCATCTGTCATACTCAGACTCTTGGCTTGGCCTTAGACTTAGTACCTCATGGTCACGTGATGGCTGCCACAGCTCCACATATGGCTACATAGAACCACATCCAAAGTAGTATTATACAAGGAGTATGTCAATGCAGCCAGAAGGCTTCCCATCACTTGCTTGCTTCCTTTTATTCTGGGAAGAAAAATTTTTCCCAGATTTTTTGCCTCCCTGCCCCCCAAGAGACTTTTCTATGTGCCCTATTGGCCAAATTTGGGTCACATGGCCATCCCTAGCCAGAGGAGAGGCTGAGAAGCAATTGCATTTTCAGCCTCTACAGTGGGACAAGCAAGGAAGAAAGGCAGTGAAGAGGAGCAGCCAAACAAGAGTATTAGCCATAGCGCACTCTCTGCCCTTCATGAGCTTGGTCTTCACAGGTCTGACATTTAAACTGTGCCCCTTTTCCAGCACTGTGCTTGTGGTTAAATAGGAAGCACCAGTTGTGATAAAGTCTGGGGAACTGGGACTGTTAGACCCTTCTACTTGTATTCTTTCCTAGAAGAAGAGGATTACCAGTGCCAGACTGAAGTTTAAACCAGTATACACAGAATTAATTATATCCAAATGAAAGGGAATAGATCCAGTAGCTGAAATCCAGACACCAGTTAGGTGACAAAGGAATCAACTCTGGATCCAACAGAATGTGTATATTCTATATACTAGGTCAGTATAGCAAACATGTGACATGTACAGCCTTTTTACTTGCCAATGCCCATGACAGACTTGACCAATGGATCACAACACTCTCCCACCAAGCCCAGCTATGACCTCAGTCCTTCTCAATGGGCAGCTTCTGCCAGTAGATCAAAATTGGTGAGCAAGATTAGATGCATTTGTTATCACTTCTCAGCACTTGCTATTTACTACTATTGTCACTAGGACCGTGCTAAAGGAAAATGACAAGTAATGTCAAGTTAAGAAGTTAATGCTACTGAACCAAGGACTCAGATAGCGTCCCAATTAAAGGCAAAGGGGCATTTGAGTCAGAGGGCAGAAAACCTCATGCATAAACCTAGTTTGTGATATAGGTTAATAAAGATACATTGATGAATTGAGCTTCCCAGTACTCTAAAAACAAAATTATAAATAGTGATAATATCTAAGCAATAAGATGAAAAAATAAAATCTGACTCCACCTAGCTAGAAAATGATCATTGACTAGAAATTGAATGGAGCCATGTGTGTAGAGACCAGTAGCATTAAGCCTCTGTATTTATACACACTCCTTTGGAAGCCCTCATTTCACTCCCATAATCTTATTCCTTTTTGAAAAATTGTTCCTATAGAGAGGCAATATGAAGGAACTTCTTAGGAGGAGGGTGATTAAACTGTTTTGTCTCATGACAGTGATAGTGGATACACATCTACATGAATTTATCCAAACTCATAAAACTATATGCTGCAAAAAGTAAATTTTATTATATGGGAATTAAAAAGCAAATTTTTAAAAAGTCACTGAGGTGGATGTTAAAATCTTGTATTCAACTTGAAAGTCAATTAAAATTGCTTAAAAGTTAAAAATTGTTCAAGTATTTATGATTAAGGTAAAAAAATTAGAAAATACTGAAAAATTAGAAGGCTATAAAAGAGTAAATTTAAACATCTGTGTCCTACCCCCAAACAATATCATTTTGTACTTTCTGATAGACTTTTTCCTATGATTATTTGTGTGTATATAAGAGTTGATTGCTCTCTTTGGGGGATATGTCATGTTATATGCTAATCATCATTTGATATTAATGGAAGTATATACTACTTTGTGTATGTGCACAGTTGCTCAGTCGTGTCTGACTCTGTGACCCCATGGACTGTAGCCCACCAGGTTCCTCTGTCCATGGGATTTCCCAGGCAAGAATACTGGAGTGGGTTGCCATTTCCTTCTCCAGGGGATCTTCCCCACCCAGGGATCAAACATGAGTCTCTTGTGGCTTCTTCATTGGCAGTGGGATTCTTTACCACCAAGCCACGAGGGAAGCCCATATATTACTTTACCAGTTTTGAAAAAAATACATTTTAAAATGTAAATACTTTACAAAATTGAGATCATTTTAGGCATAGTATTTTATTACCTGACTTTTTAAAATTTTACATTAACATCTTTTCAGTGTAACCATTTTGAACACAATCCCAGTAGTAGAGCAGTTCTTAGTCTTCTTTGACCAAAACCAGACTTCCTTTCCCCCTGCCATTTTGATACGAAGTATATTCCAGTGTACTATTTCAGTTATCCATAGAAAACCTATTCCAAGAAAATGGATGCTGACTTTGGACTGTGAACCAGAACCCAAGGAGGAGTCCACAGTGTTGTGAAGATGGAAGGAGTTGTTTTAATGCCCACTGGGGAGTCTAAGAATCCTGTTTAATTTAATGATCCACAAAGTCAGGGCCAATCTAACTGGAAACCCCTGTGCGCATGACAAAGGCTCTACAAGTACCCTCACTGCAGGAGCCACTGCAATTAACCCCAGCATTTCAGCCTTGAAGAGCGCCCCCAATCCTTCTCCACGCAGATTTGCTGGCAGCTACTGCCATATTGCCCCATTGTCATCAGCTGGGAAACCCGTTTCCCATTCTTGCTGGTATCTTTGCCCTGGCAGAAGAAACAGCAGACTCTGCTAGAACGACCTCCTTGTCAGGAAGAAAGCCAAATATTGCTCGCCCAGCACTAGTCCACTGATACAAGTACCGTATATGACCTTACCGTATTATCTCCAGATGTTTCCAAGACGAAAGATAAAACATGTCATGGGCTCTGAAGGCTAAATTGTATTACATTCTTATTTTAACCCCTGTGATGGATGCTGAGAGGTCAGTGCTAGTGATGTGGTCAGTAAGATCTTGTCCTATCAGAGGACTTGGGTTTAGGTCCTAAGTCTACACTGAGCATCATTTCATCAAAATAGTCACCCTGCTATTGAACTATGCAGCGCCTAATAATTGTAGTCAGCCCTGGCATTGCATAGACTCCAGCCTAGCTTGGTACCAGGGGAGTCTACGGCATGAGCAAGAGGATCAATCCTTCCTTCTCTTCAACTTCACAATCACGTGCATATAAATGCCAAGTCAGCTTCTATTATTCAGGTAAATGGAAATTTTATGTGTGAACTTGTTAGTCTGGAACCTTTGAAGGATGGTGAGATTGATTTTAAAAAATGAAAAACTCGATTTGAACAGTGCCTATTGAGCTAGAAATGGGGTTACCAGGCCACCATCTTGTGGAAATTAAATCAGCACGAACAGATGTGGAGCAGGGCAAACGTCATACTTCCCAGGGCTTCCTTAAAAAAAATCATGTTAACTACACTTGACCTCTATAACTGCTTTTGGCTTCTGCTTTTTGTTTTTAGTCAAAAACATGCACTTCATTCACGTCTTTATAGAACAGAGAGAAAAATGCTCAAGTGTATAACTTTTTGCATAATAACGTGACTCAGCTGCACCCTTAAGAAAGTGAGTTGCGGTGACTACTTATGATTTAAAGGCAAAACGTCCCGTAATCAAACTTGATGAATTGAACTTTAGTTGAACTTGATGAACTGACTTCTGTTGACCAAGATTTCACAAGACCTTATTGTCTCTGAGTTTGCTGGTTTATTGTTATTGCCATATCCTCTTTCTGTACTCAACAGAAGTTATGTTGTCTTGAGCAGTGTATGTTTTCTAATTTACACTGCTCTACCTAGAGCATGTTGCAAGCACAAGAGCATTGTATCCAAAGTTTCCCTGTCTTGAAATTGGAATGTGGGGTGATTCATGAGTTTTGCATCAATTATTAAACAGTCATAGATGAAGATACGCACAAGATGGATAGGGCAGTAAAATACTCTGGTTACACCTATTAGCTTAGCCATGATAAATGAGTCAGGAAACACGAAAGTTCAAAACAGGTATTAACTTGAGTTGCCGTGGCATATGTTTTGAAGGGAAGAAGACAATACCCAGATATAAACAGCCTAGTATACAGACCACCTCCCTGGCAGAGTTAAAAGCAAGGTAAGGACTTGGCAAAAGACTAAGGGATTTCAGCATCCTGCCATGCCAATCAGTCTTTCTCTGATAAGTTTCTCAAGGGAGACATAGCACAATGATAACACTTGGAAAACAGAGGAGGCATTTATATACCTCCTTATATATATCAGGGGACAAACCTGATTGCCCATAGTGCAGAGTTCTAATAATACTGCCTTGGATCACATGGCTTAGACTTGAGTTTGAATCCCACCTTGATTTGACCCATATGCATCTTAAGAGAGTGAAGACGTTTTCACAGAATCCAGGCAAAAAGACAACATGCATGTCATCCTTGGGAGACTGAGTTTTGTTTCCCTTGGAGTGACATTTTCTTAGAAACTGAGCCAGAGACCAACCTTAGAAAAAGTTACTTACCTCTCCCTTCCAATACTGAGTGTCACCAAAAGGGAAGACTCATCTCTTAGTTCAATACACTGGCCCTAGAACCCATGTAGAACTCCAACGTCTGTGTTCATGTTGCTGGTGAGAGGAAGGGCTTCAGATGCCCTTAGGCAGAATATTGGGGCTTTCCTGGTGGTTCAGTGGGTAAAGAATCCACCTGCAATGCAGGAGATGTGGATTCGATTCCTGGCTTGGGAAACTCTCCTGAAGAAAGAATATGGCAACCCACTCCAGTATTGCCTAGAGAATCCCATGGACAGAGGAGCCTGGTGGGCTACAGTCCATGGGGTTGAAAAGAGTCAGACACAGTTGAAGTGATTTAGCACACACACCCATACACGCAAGCAGAATCTTAGCCCTGAAGACATAAGCACAGCACTAAGTCCCAAGCTGGGGCTCCCCATCACCCTCCCATTACTCCCTGCTTCTCTTTCCCTCCGGGAGGTATCTGGCTCATTTTTTAGTGCCTGACAGAAGCCTGGAAGTGAAAAGAAACAGCAGTGTCTGTTTTAGCTTCTCCCCAAAGCCAGGAAGCTTGGTGAATAACCTCTTTGCTAGCCACTCACTGAAAAGCCAGAGCAGCCACTAACGTGAGAAGTCTCCTAACACTAGAGTGTTTCTCAACCAGGGCATTCTGAGGCAACTGGAAACATTAAACAGGCTTCATATCCCCTCTGTACTTGAGAGTGCTTTGCTAAGACATGCAAACTCTAACAAAGGAAAGTGATCGATCATTCACTCAAGGTGACTGGCTTCCCAGCCTTGCTGGGCTCACCTGCTCCTCCTCAGGCTCTTGTTCTAAAAACGGGTCTTCTAAACTTACATCAGGGACTGAATAGCCGTGCAGTTTATTTTGTGTTTCCTTAAGGTAGTGTTCATTTGGAGGGCTCTTCTTGAGTGAATGGATGGGATGTCCAGTTGAGATTGTCGATAAGGAATGGAGTGGCCTTTTCTGGAAGGAGCACTCTAGAGACTAGAAGTCAGAAGCGGGTGACCCACAAACCATTTTAATCTGATAGACAAGCAATAAATGCTGGAGAGGATGTGGAGAAAAGGGAACTCTCTTACACTGTTGGTGGGAATGCAAGCTAGTACAGCCACTATGGAGAACAGTGTGGAGATTCCTTAAAAAACTGGAAATAGAACTGCCTTATGATCCAGCAATCCCACTGCTGGGCATACACACTGAGGAAACCAGAAGGGAAAGAGACACGTGTACCCCAATGTTCATTGCAGCACTGTTTATAATAGCCAGGACATGGAAGCAACCTAGATGCCCATCAGCAGATGAATGGATAAGAAAGTTGTGGTACATATACACAATGGAGTATTACTCAGCCATTAAAAAGAATACATTTGAATCAGTTCTAATGAGATGGATGAAACTGGAACCTATTATACAGAGTGAAGTAAGCCAGAAAGAAAAACACCAATACAGTATACTAACGCATATATATGGAATTTAGAAAGATGGTAACAATAACCCTGTGTACGAGACTGCAAAAGAGACACCGATGTATAGATCAGTCTTATGGACTCTGTGGGAGAGGGAGAGGGTGGGGAGATTTGGGAGAATAGCATTGAAACATGTATAATATCATGTATGAAACGAGTCGCCAGTCCAGGTTCGATGCACGGTACTGGATGCTTGGGGCTGGTGCACTGGGACGACCCAGAGGGAGGGTAGTGGAGGGAGGAGGGAGGAGGGTTCAGGATGGGGAGCACGGATATACCTGTGGTGGATTCATTTCGATATTTGGCAAAACTAATACAATATTGTAAAGTTTAAAAATAAAATAAAATTAAAAAAAATAAATAAAATTCATAATCAAAAAAATAATAATCTGATAGACAGGATTATATATATATTTTTTAATGTCATGGCACTCAAAAAAAAATCATTTGTTGCCAATATATAAAACTGAAGAGATTTTCATGTAAAGCTCAGGGTTTCCAGCTTCTTTAAAAAAAAAAATGACATCCCGTATTTGTGGAATCTAAAAAGAAATTATACAAATGAACTTATTTACAAAACAGAAACAGATTCACTGACTTAGAGAACAAACTTATGGTTACCAAGGGGTGGAAATGAGGGGAAGGGGTGTTAGGGAGTTTGGGATGGACATGTACACACTGCTATATTTTCAATGGATAACCAACAAAGACCTACTGTATAGGACAAGGGACTCTGCTCAGTGTTATGCGGCAGCCTGGATGGCAAGGGAGTGTGGGGGAGAATGGATACATGTATACGTATGACTGATTTCCTTTTCTGTGCACCTGAAACTCTCACAACATTGTTAAACAACTATACTCCAATATAAAATAAAAGGTTTTTTTTTAAAAAATCAGAATATCTGGCAACACAGGTAATATTTCATAGTCACAGTTGGCTTGAGCCAAGTAGCCACTTGTCTTTTAAGAGCAGATGCAAGCTTCCTACTTCACCTGATTTCCTTCACTCCCCATTCCCTCGTGGCCCTGTAGGATTTGAATCTGCTACCACGGGGGTCAGTCATCTAAGACGCCAGAACAGAAATCATGAATTATTCTTTTAAATGCGCCTGGCTTGAAAGTGCTTATAGGTTATCCCTTATTCTTTTTTCTTCTGCACAAAGAATGACCATTCAAAACATTTTCATGTATGGAAAAGGACAGTTAGAAGCAAAGTGGAGAATTTCACACTACTTACCTGAATCAATCGGGCATATAAAGAAAATCCTGAAATGATGATATTAAAGTAAGATTTCAGATTTGAGTTATTCAGGGGTAATTGCCTTAGTTTTCCAGCTCACTGTTTCCCCTTCGCTTTCCTTACATGGACACAATCTTCAGAATGTACCTCTGTCAAAGGCCACAGTCATAATTCCCCCGCCTCCTTTTTTATTTTTTTTTTAACTCATTTGCACTCTGGGTAGTGATTGTTGGAGCCCTGTGGGGGAATAATTGAAGAGGAATTAACCTCTGACATTTTTCTAAAAATAGCCCTAATAAATCCAATCATAGGTAATTTACCTGTCCATGTTCCTCCAGGGATAACCAGTATTGAAGAAAGGCTTGGCAGGCTGGCATTCCTTCAGCAATTATCTGTGATCTGAGTTCCTGGTGCCTGTGTATTTTCTCTGTTTAGAGATATACAGTACAAATTTCCCTCTCCGCTCTGACCTCGTGACCCTGTTTTCTCAGCACCTTTCTCCTTGCAGTAAAGCCCTGCTCTTCCAGAAGGGTGTGGTGGGCTTACCAGAAAAGGGGGAGCATTTCCAGGGTTCCTTTTTGAATTTCCAACTCCTGGAGTTTCCCTGATAGTTTCTTTGAGTTGTGTCCCTTCATTTTTGATGTCTGAGCTTCAAGCATCTCAACCCTGCTCATCAGCCTTCAGTCCTCGTTTAGATTCCACAGCTGAACCCCATTTGGGGAAGTTTCTTGGTGTAGAAGAAAGGGGGATGCAGAAGGCCATGGGTGGGAAAAGAGTCTGTGGTTGGTAGAAATTATCAAAGAAAATTGCCATTTCCCTGAGCCATAAGGAAATTCATTTTCTATTCCCCAAAACAAAAGAATCTGAATGTGCTTTTTCCTTTTGTTCTCTCCAGTTGTTCCTAGAGACCACAGTGCAGTGTGGGCATCTAGGAAATTTACTTCCCCAAGTGCCACTTCTAGTGGCACTTCAAATACAGGACATAAAATCCTTGTACATTCCACTGCAGAGACAAAGCCCTAAGCCCTTAAATGCACAGAAAAGTACGTCTATTATCTATCGTTTGCAAGTAAGTGTGCAGTTACTTAAATTGCCTTTGTCTTCTTCTTTTCAGCTGACATTATCTCTACGGTAGAATTCAACCACACGGGAGAATTACTAGCGACAGGGGACAAGGGGGGTCGGGTTGTAATATTTCAACGAGAGCAGGAGGTAAGTGGCAGTGAATGCAAAATGCCCATTTTCTCTTCTTTTTAAAGGAGGCCTCCCACTGTTTCTTAATCCTCATGTGTCGCCCTTAACCTTGCTGCTTGGCTTGCAAACTAAAAACTGCCAAAAAGTCATTAACATCAACAGTTGCACAGGCTCACAAAAGCACCTGGAATTAGAGTCTTTTCTGGACAAGGTCTTCCTTTCCAATCCTGGGTACTGCACATTCAAAACGACCTCACTTCTCTGGATCTGCAAAATTCCACAGGCGCTTGTAGAGTGTAACACCTCCTTTCTCAGTAGGGTTAACTCTCTTGGATATAGAAATTCAGGGACTCCTAACACAATACCTGGGATAAAAGATATAGCCCTTCCCCAACAGATGTGAAAAGGATAACTTGGGTCAGAAAAGAAAATGTAGCTCCCTCTACCAAAGCGAGTGAAATCCCAGAAAATGACATCTGAGCAAAGAACATGGCTCACACTTTAATATGTGCATGCATGCTAAGTCACTTCAGTCATGTCCAACTCTTTGTGACCCCATAGACTGTAGCCCACCATGCTTGTCTGTCCATGGGATTCTCCAGGCAAGAATACTGGAATGGGTTGCCATGCCCTCCTCAAGGGGATCTTCCTGACCCAGGGATCAAACCTACATCTTTTATATCTCCCGCATTGGCAGATGGGTTCTTTACCACTAGCACCGCCTGGGAAGGCGACACTTTACTATGGATGACATGAAGTTCCCTGCAGCTGAATCCTCTATGCCTTCCAAGCAGGAGCCGTTAACTCCCAGTGAATCTCTAAAAGCCCATTTCTTCCTGAGACTTGGGTTCCACTAGGAATCGCTTCTCTTTTTCATATAAATTGAGTTTTTTTGGGGTGTCTGCTTCTGCTCCATCAGAACAGAATTATGGCCCAATTTTATTTCCTTGGCCTCCCCTGGCATGGTCCTGAAGCTTACAGCAGGCCAGTCTGTGTTCAAGTGACTCTCCCATCTGCTACTGCCTGCCTCGGAGATTCACCCGGTGCTGCGTAGTGGGAGGCCGCCCGTGTGGGAGGGAGGCTTCACAAGAGACTTCCCTAGCAATTTAAAGCCTGCTTTATGCCTCAAAGCCATTTGTGTTCCATCTCCCCTCCAAAAAGGGAAGTCTCATTTAGAGGTGATATATTTGGTAATTGCACATTATTTGCAATTAATTTCTATAAGGGCATGGTAATCCCTTGGGGTTCTATATGAATTCAAGTGTTCAGCATTAATTCAGGCACCCAGCCTATTCCATTGGCCCTGGAAACACGAAAATGTGGTTGGCAAGTAGAAACTAATAGCTCTTCGTGACCTGGAATTTTTCCTGCTTTTCTGGAGCTGCCTACTGCTAATTGGTCTGGCACATATTCCACACACTTGACAGTCTGATTTGGATGGTAGCAAATCAAGGCTCTTAAAAATTTATTGTTCAGGTGGACTAGCTCTTTCTGCAGTAAACAGGACAGGAGCAAGTATGTCAACCTCTAAAGTCCTTTTAAAATTGATTTTTAAACCACCTTCTTCCATTTTTTTAATCCAATTAGGTTCATAGTAATGATAAAGAGAAACCAGAGGAGCTGTTTAGCATAAATTACCCAAGGCAGCATGTTGCCAGTAATATTCCATTCCGTGTTTCCCATTAGCTATTTATAAGTTTCACCTATTTTAATTTACTGAAATATTTGGGAAGCCTGATTCATTAGTAGAATGGAGGGGGACACATTTTCCAAAGGCGAGTGGTTTTGTTCAATAAGGGAAAAATGTTGAGGATAATAACATGCAGTTCACCGTTGAGTTATGTGGCAAGGCTTGGGGTTGAATGAACACTGAGCTTGAGAAACACAGACATGTGGCAACATCTAAGTCAGATCTCCTCTCAGCTCCTGTGGGTGACTCCTGTATATGAATGCTCAAGTGACACTGTCCTGGAGAATTTGCTCAAAGAACCTCAATGCCCTCATGAGTACATTTAACACGGGAGCATCAGTACCATCACCTATCAGTAAATTGAGGCTTGGGTTTGAATGTCCAGTATCCACCCAGAAATAGTTTTTTTTCTTTTTTTTTAAATTTAAGCCTTTAATTAAGAGTCATGCATTTATGACAAATGCCTAATAAGACCTGGATTTGAATTTGTGCACACTATTTTCTCAAGCCTGAATCTTTAGGCTCTTGGTCACAAGATCCTAAAATGCAAACCTGCCCTCCATTTTCCCTTCTTTCCTTTCTCTCTCTCACACCCTCTTTTCCTCCTGTCCACCTTTCTTCTTTCTCTTGTCCCTTTCTCCACACCCCCTCCCCTTCATGTTCTGTTCTCTCACCATTTATTTAGTTCCTGCTGTGTGCACTTTGCATAATCGATGCTAAGGGAAAGCCAGTTAAAGTCTCATAGTTCTCCCAATGATCTGCATGTCTTCTCTATCTTAATGTCTGTTTTTTTACTCATGATGGGAAAAGGAGAGGGAGAGATCTGATCCTAATAAGCTGTGTGTCACTTTAATATCTCTGAGCCTGTTTGGCCCATTTCCCTGCCCTGGGCACCTCTCAGAGATTCTGGGAAGATCTGATGAGTTATAAAAGGCCAGTGAGGAGTGCAGATGCTACAGTTCTGTGTTCTTTGTAAAGGATTGATATGCATCTATATGGACATCAGCATCGGATGACTCACTCCTAAGGGCGTCTAAGACATCCATTAGACAGAAAATATTATAATATCTATTGATTTTAAAATCATGTTGTTGGGACTTGCCTGGTGGTCCACTGTTTAAGACTCCATGCTTCCACTGCAGGGGGTGTGAGTTCGATTCCTGGCCTAGGAAGTTCTGCATGCCATGTAACACAGTCACCTAAAAAAAAACTCGTGTCCTACTTCAACTTGCATTTCTACATATATTTTATGATGTACACCCTATGTCCATGCAGCAGTTTATGTATATAATTTACAAATAAAAGTATGTAAATATTGGAGGTGCCAGTATTTACCACCAGGGGTGCACAATCAAATGGCATGAGGCCACTGAGCTAAAGAGGAACCTGTGGTCAGCATAGTCCTGCCCTCAGCCCACTTGGACATGGTCTGCCTGTCCCACCTCTCATGATCCTGCTCAAAAAAAGAAGGGACTGGTGAATTTTCAGTTGGCTTACGTGATTTAATCTTTGGTGTGTGTGTTTTTTCCCTTCTTACAGAGTAAAAATCAGGTTCATCGTAGGGGTGAATACAATGTTTACAGCACATTCCAGAGCCATGAACCCGAGTTCGATTACCTGAAAAGTTTAGAAATAGAAGAAAAAATCAATAAAATAAGATGGCTCCCTCAGCAGAATGCAGCCTACTTCCTTCTGTCTACTAATGGTATGTGAAGGTGACTTACTTTGTTTGGTGTTTTCAGAGATATAGTCAGCAAACTATATATTTCAATCTCTCTTAGCCTCCATTTTCCTTTTCACCTTGCAGGCTGTTGAAAAACGTAGAAACCATACTTGCAAGATGCTTAGCAGAATGCCTGACTGAGAATAGAAACTCAGTAAATTGTACTTACTCTTTTTAAAAAAATAACAAATTTATGACCGAATTCTGTGAGACTTGTTATCTGTAGTTTTTGACAAATGCAGATTATTTCCAGGTGTTTTTGGAATGTGACTTCCTGTCTTAAGATTCACCGAATGTTATTGTGGGAACACGTTTCAGGAAACAAAACATGCTGTCCCTATATGTTTGGCACACTCGATAGAAGTTATTAATCCCTGAATATATATGGGAGTTTGGAAAGCAGATGTCTTTGACACAAGCAAGCTCTCTACTAGGAACGTAGGTCAAGAAGAGAGGAAGGAAAGTAGAGAAAGTGAAAGTCACTCAGTCGTGTCCAACTCTTTGAGACTCCATGGACTATAGTCCGCAAGACTCCTCTCTCCATAGAATTCTCCAGGCAAGAATACTGGGGTTGGTAGCCATTCCCTTCTCCAGGGAATCTTCCCAACCCAGGGATGCCATCAAAAAAATGGATCAAGTAATAATGGTTTCTTCTCTTCTTCCCTCCACACTTTTCTTACATCATTTATTGGTTTGGGGAGGAATTGATATAAATGGATCAGAGAGAGAGGATTTTAGGGGTTGCATAGAGAACTCAATTCTATACTAATCTTTAAGCCTTTATACAGTGGAATTACCAACTCTAAAGGTTTTTAATATCCTACTTGGAAGAAGCCATCTATGCTCAAAACAATTCAGAATAAAATCAAATACAAAAGGGTGCTAATTGAATAGCATAACAAGAGGATTAGTACACATAAATTAAACACCCTCTGCCAAACAAATAAGCTGGAAAGAGGCTTATTTCATCATCCTCTGTGTGAGTCTTTGAGGAGTATACATTTAAGCATAAATCAAGAAACATTGGGTTTGCTTTTTGCCTATCTCCAGCACTTATTGAGAAAGGGTAATGCTCATATGTCAAGATAAAACATAATGCAGACTGTGTATATACAATGATCAAGCCTATATTAACATTTTTAAAGACTGGAATGAAAAACACTGAAAGATTTTTCATGTAATCTTATGCATTATGAGTGACTTGTCAATTTGTTACTTTTATTGTTTTCATTTTCTAAGTTCTTACAATTTTTATTTTAATATTATGGTAAAAGAGGGAAAGTTTTTAATGTATATGAATCCCCCAAATCCCTCAAATGTAAGAAGCCAGTGTATAAATCTATAAAGTAATGGTTCTGAAATAGCCAGCGTAGGGTTATTCAAGCATAGCTTATCTCAACATGACCAGATCTCCACTCATCTGTTCCTCCAGATTCCAAGTAATTTAATTCTTCCTCATAACTGTATTTATTGTTTTGTTTACATTTTTGTGCTAGTTGTTCAGTTGTGTCCAACTCTTTGGGACCCCATGGACTGTAGTCCACCAGGCTCCTCTGTCTGTGGGATTCTCCATGCAGAAGTACTGGAGTGGGTTGTCATTCCCTTCTCCAGGAGATCTTCTGATCTTGATATCCCAAAAGTGAATGTGTTTCAAGTTCTTATCTTTTAGTTTTGTGTAAGTTTTACTCAAAGGCTCAACAGACTCAACACAACTTAGAATGGAAGAAACTTCTGATGATTTTGACTTAATTACTTCAGGCAGAGAAAAAGTATCTGATTATCTTCTCTAGGCTAGCTTTGTATTATGAAATTTAGCCTATTGATTATTATAATAAAAGTTAAAGACGTAAAAGGCATATTAACTACTTTGTGGGGGGATGGGGAAGAAACCAGTGAAATGCAATGAAGATTAATTATATAGCATCATGTTCTGTTAATTGAGTTTTTAAATAGTTTTTTGATTAACAAGGATATTATCTTCCCATTTGGGATGCTATTTCATATGCCACCAGCATCTCAAAATGATTCTTAGAAGACAAATCCCCATGCTCATATGTGATTTTCTTTTTTATACTAATATTGAGGTTGAGAATTCCCCTTAAGCCAAATAGGTTAACATGCAGAAATTAATGGAAGACAATCGGAATTACTGTACAAAAGAGAAAATGAAGATAGATGATAAGATTGTGCTTAAAGGTGCCACAAGTAATGATAAACTACTCAGAGAGCCAGCCAAAAGGAAGAAAAAGCCATTACTCATGGTATCAGCCACATGTTTCTCAGACTTTTTTATCCACAAAGCTTCAAGATACTGAGTCAAGAAAAATTGTGATAATAAAGTCAAGAATGACTCCAGGCATCCTAACCATGGGGAATTGAATTGAATTCACCATCAATTATCTTGAAAAAAAATTGTGCTTATCTCATTATAGCTGGGTACAGTTTTTAATCTTCTGCTAGAATACAGTCCCAGCTTTACAGTTTTTAATGAAAAATAAAACCAACATTCAGTTGTGAAGCTAGACCTTAAAATTATTTACCAGCTGAAGACAAATTTTTTACTGAGATGTCTCCTTCTATCATAATACCTATGATTAGATGAAAATGTATACTAAACTTGTTTTTCATGCTATGAAAGTAATAATTGTTCACTGTAAAAAATTTAGAAAATTCAGAGAAGCAGAGAGAAGATAAGGAAAGTATTCCTATACAGAGAGAACCACTATTAATGGCTTTTTAAAAGGAATAGCAAAGTAACATGGATAAATCTGTTTCTTACCAAAAGTGAGACATATTCTATAACTTTGCAACCAGATTTTTAATTTAATAATATAACACTTAGTAACAGGAATACCTTTGTAATTGTGAAATATTTCTCCTAAAATACTGTAACATTTTCAATGACTGAATAGTATTCCATTGTATGACTTTTCTATAGTTTATTAATGTCTCCCATTCCTAGACCTTTAACTAATTCTCAGTTATACATTATGTGGAGATAGATGTTGGTATAAATAGATAAATGACTGGGGGAAAGGCATAGTATAAGCTGTGTATAGTATGTTACATTTATTAAAAACAGTTATGTAATTCCACATCCAATAATATATATAATATAAGGATATACACAAAATTTTCATAATAGTTGTTTTTGTCTAGTGGAATCGAGAAAGTTTTATTTTATTTTTTTACTTTTATATTCATTTTCTACAATTCTATGTACCAGTTTTACAATAAAATGAGAAATATAAATCTATGTATGTGATATTATTATAGGTTTGTACCCCTCTTCAAAAAATGCATAGAAAAATACTGTGACTGTATTATTAACTGAACTGTAAACTGTTGATAATGGTGGTTAATGATGGTGGTCCTGGACTCGAGGGATTTTAAGAATTTTTATTCTTTATGTTTTACCTCTAATTTCTGTCTTTCTCAGTATAGTAATTTATCATTCATAATAAGAAAAATATGAGAATTGTCTTGCCATTAGAATGGAATACATTCCAAAGCCAAGCAATAGAAAATAATTGGTACTAAGATTCACTGATTCAGGTTCCTCTAAGCTCTAGGAGAAGGCAATGGCAACCCACTCCAGTACTCTTGACTGGAAAATCCCATGGATGGAGGAGCCTGGTAGGCTGCAGTCCATGGGGTCGCGAAGAGTGGAACATGACTGAGCGACTTCACTTTCACTTTTCACTTTCATGCATTGGAGAAGGAAATGGAAACCCACTCCAGTGTTCTTGTGTGGAGAATCCCAGGGACGGGGGAGCCTGGTGGGCTGCTGTCTACGGGGTCGCACAGAGTCAGACACGACTGACGTGACTTAGCAGCAGTAGCAGCAAGCTCTAGTAGCTAATCTAGTCTGATCTCTGATTAGTAGTTAATCAGGTGACTATATAAATATGGCCCAAGTTTCATTTTCCCACCTTAAAAAGCAGGTCATTATGCAGTCTGTATTCAGGAAGGGGAGGACCAGAAGAGCATTGAATAGAAAGTTCTAAATTCAACCCAGCATCTAGGAGAGGCTTCTTTGCCTTCTGTCCTAGTACAAGCTGGGCTGAAAGCACAGATCGTACCCTTAGCAGACTTGACAGGAGTACCAGCAGATACAACCAGCCTGCGTGATGCTCACATGTTAGGAAGCGGGGGCCCTTCTTTGTTAGAATAGCCAGATTATGGCAGGAAGCCCACTTCACCATGCGGTTGGTGCTCTTCAGACTGCTGAGGACAGGGCACTTGCAGAGGGAAGATGGAGGAGGGAGGTGAGGAGCAGAGAAACTAGGGAATCCTAACACAGGCAGGGGAAAGGGGCGGCTTTCCTCCCCTCTGCAGAGCCTTGCGGAGAGGAAATAGGATGTGCTGATGTCATCATGGGATGCAGCTCATGCTGTCAGCAACATCTTATTATTGCAGAATGGTTGCCCAGTTTCCTCATGCCAACAATAGCCGCCATCTGTGAGCCATTATTAGTCGCTCAGTCATGTCCGACTCTTAGCGACCCCATGGACTGCAGCCCACCAGGCTCCTCCATCCATGGGATTTTCCAGGCAAGAGTACTGGAGTGGGGTGCCATTGCCTTCTCCATTAGAAACCCAACACTGGGTTAAACTCTCTACATGCAGTCTTCCATTTAATCCTCAAAGAGTCCCATGAGAAAGACATTTGCTTTCCCCAGTTTACAAATAAAGAAACTGAGGCATAGAGAAGTTAAGTATCTCTGTCTGTAAGATTGGACTATTAGGGACATACTTATACTAAAAAATTACTCCTGTTTCTGCAATTCAAACTGAACTGGCTGTTCGGCCCCTTTCTCTGCCCTGTCTGCTACTCTCATTTGCGTGTCACTCCAAGACCAGTTAGGCACCTACTGCGTGGGGACCCCAGTCCCCGGCCACAGGGTGGCTGGAGTTGGAGTGGGAATGTGGCCCAAGGTTGTCTGCTTTCAAAGCCACCCTGTGCAAGCACAGAGCAAGACACAGAGGAGGCGATGGAGTCCCTGCCATCTGCCATCATGGAGAAAAATGAGAATAGATAGCGAACGCAGCATCTGATAAGGAAGGCCTACAAAGGCATGCAGTCACAGGCATGATCTATTTGACCCAAATCTGTTTCCTTAAAAAATGGATTAACACATGCACACTACTATATATTAAATGGGTAGCAAACAAGGACCTACTGTACAGCACAGGAAACTATACTCAACATTTTGTAATAACCTATGAGGGAAGAGAATCTGTAAAAGAATATATATATATGACTAAATCACTGTGCTGTACACCTGAAACTAACACAACATTGTAAGTCAACTCTACTTAAAAAAAAAAAAAACATAGAATGGAAGGCCTGCAAATAGGGCGTGCCACCTCCAGCTCCCCTGAGACTCCAGCACTTTCACTCATTCCCCTGGCACTGACTACCTCCCATGAGCATTCAAGTCCTCGCCTCTGTTTCATTTGCTATAGAGAATGACAGGGGTCAGGAAGTGGTGTAAAGTCCTGAGACAGTATAAAGGTGAGAAAAGTCACTTCCAGCAGGGGACTCAGAAGAGAGACTGCAAGAGGAAAGCATTCAGATGAATCTCCTTCTCATGTTACTTCCCTGAGTACTGCTAGCAAGATGCACTGTATACATGAGATGCATTCATTCATCCACCCCATATTTGTTGAACATCCAAGATGGTTGGATGGCATCACCAGCTTAATGGACACGAGTTTGAGCAAACTCCGGGAGATAGTGAAGGACAGGGAAGCCTGGCGTGCTGCAGTCTATAGGGTTGCAGAGTCAGACATAACTGAGCAACTGAATGACAACCGTCATAGGTGCTTGAAGGTGTACTTAGGAACATGACAGACTGAATCCCTATCTTCGATGATTTTATGTTCTAGTGAGGAAGGCAGGATAACGAAGTTGCTAGGTAGTAAAGTGTACTCTGAAGAAAAATAAACTAGGAAGAGGGGATGGAGAATGGTGAGGGAAACATCTTTCTGTAGGTTAATTAGGAAAGGCTCCTCTGAAGTTGGGACATAAACAGAGCAAAGTGAAGGAACAAATCTTGTGAAAAGAGGGTAAAGGGCTTTCCTGGCAGAAGGCACAGCTAGTGCAAAAGCTAGTGCAAAAGGCAGGAGTAGGGTTAGCCCATACAGGGAGCTGTAAGGAAGCCAGGTGGCAGAAATACAAGAGGTGGCAGGGAGTAGGGTGGACAGTGAGGCCATACAGCGTGAGGCCCTAGGGTGCAGGTCATGGAGGGCCTTTTGGGTCATGCTAGGGACAGTGTTAGTGAGGGGGGATGCAATCATTGGACTTACGTCTCAGGGTTATTGTGAACACTGAATAAATTCTCCATGGCAAGTGCGAACATGGTTGTATCTTTAATTCTATACATGTTGTGGCTACTCTTATTTAAGGTTCAGGGCATATTTTTATTGAATGAACCCAATTAATGTGTAAGCTATAGCTTTAACAGTCCATTGTCAGGGAAGCCATTTCGCTTAGCACAATAAATGGATTTCTTTGGAAGCATGAACTCTGCCCTCAAAGACCTTGAGATGTGCACACTGTAGTCCTTGACATGAGCCAGCTTCCATAGCAGTCCCGTCCACTGACCTCCACTTTTCCCTGCCCCACCACCCCCACCCCCATCCTGCAAAAAAAAAAAAAAAAAACAATAGACTTCTTTATGAGCTTACTCTCACTGTCATTGTGGTTTGCTCCACAGATAAAACTGTGAAGCTGTGGAAAGTCAGCGAGCGTGATAAGAGGCCAGAAGGCTACAATCTGAAAGATGAGGAGGGCCGGCTGCGAGATCCTGCCACCATCACCACCTTGCGGGTGAGCACAGCTGTATTTCAGTTTCCTTGGCAACCAGGGTCAGGGGAAGGGTCAGGGGAAGTCTGGCCACACACTGGCTGCTATTGAAGGTTACGAGTCTCAGGGGTGAGGGAGGGAGATCAGGCAGGAGCCCAGGCTACATGAGTCTCTGGTGGCAGATGAAGGAGCAAGAAGGCACCATACTGTGATGACTATAAGGCCACACATTTCCTTTTGTCACCAAGGCCTTGCCCACAGGACCTCAGCCTGCTCCCTTCATCAAAAGCGTCTTGAGCATCTTCAAGGTACAGGGATGGGACTACTCATATGGGAAGTTGGAATCTTGTGATGCAGGACATGAACTTTTAAATCAAACAGGCACAGGCCTGGATTTGAATTCTGCCACATACATAGTCACGTTCCTTTTTCATTTTTTGTTTAATTTTTATTGGAGTATAATTGACTTACAATGTTGTGTTAGCTTCAAGTGTACAGCAAAGTGAATCTGTTATACATATATCCATCCTTTTTTTAGATTATTTGCTCATACAGCCCATTGCAGAGTATTAAGTAGCATTTCCTGTCACATTCTCTTTCTGGACTTCAGTCATGCAAGTTATTTTTCGTCTCTCTGTCTGTAAAACAGTGAGCCTAGTGCCTCACCGTGTGTGGACTTCTAAGGCTAAAATGCAGTATGGATGGAAAGCCCTTACTCCATGGCTGGTACTCCAGAAATGATCTCTATTCTTAGTCTAGGTAGCTTCCTCCCTGCCATTCAGATGTGCACAGTCTGGTAAGAAGAGAGGATGTGTAGGACTAATATGTAAATATTTATAACACTACACAGAGTGAGATAAATGCAGTGAGAGTCAGAGCTGCAGTTTGATCAAAGGAGAAAGAAGTTATGTTTGGTTCTGGGAGACCAGGATAGGTCTGGCAGGGAAATGGTGTTAGAAACGGATTTCTAAAAGCTGACTTTTAAAGGATGGCCCTTTAGATAAAGAGTAAAATGATTTAGGACTGGGTGATGACTTTAGTTTTGGAGTGCTCAATGTGAATGTTATAGCAGGCAGGTTTTGAGACCAGCCCTGGCTCCAGGCAACTTCCTGAATTGGGTAAAATATGTGCTTTCAGATGCCAGCAGCTGTACTAAAGACCAAAACCTAGGAAAAGAGATGTAGAAGTTGTTGTTTAGTAGCTAATTCATGTCCAACTCTTTTTGCAACTCCATGGACTGTAGACTGCCAGGCTCCTCTGCCCATGGAATTTTCCAGGGAAGAATACTGGAGTGGGTTGCCATTCCCTTCTCCAGGGGATCTTCGCGACCCAAGGGTCAAAGCCATGTCTCCTGCATTGGCACACAGATTCTTTACCAATGATCCACATAGGAAGCCCAGACACAGAAGTACTTGTGGGAAAAAGAGGTGTTTCCCTGTGTTTAGAGACAGATGTGGGAACTGAATGATCACTGAGTTCCATGATTATGTGGCTTGTTGGTTTGTTCATTCATTCATTCACTTGCTCATCTGTTATTCAGCAAATGCTTTTTGAGCACAGACTCTTTGCTGCCTATAGACCTGGGCTGTTGCATGTGTATGCAGTAGTGGTTGATACCTGCTCTGCCATTGAGCTTCTTCTGGGCCAACAAACATTGGTGGGCCAGAAACATTCTGGGCCAACAAACTGTTTCCTCCTGTCTGCCTGTGCCTTCAACATGGAGAATGGCCATGGACATCCACCTTATCAGACTGGGTCAATGCTCTAACTGCTCAGAGGTTTTGGAGACCCAAAGGCAGAGTAGTGAAGAGTATGAACATTGAGTTGGTCTGTCCTGAGATAGAATTCTGGCTCCATTCCTCTCTGGCTGGGGCCTTGGACACATGACTTAAGCACCTCGTGCCTGCCATATCATATCTGCACAACAGGGACGAGGGATGATCACTACTTCCTGGGATTGTTGTGAGGATTCAGTATTGATGGTTTAGTATTGCTCTCATCAGCAGCATTTTCATGGGCTCCAAAATCACTGCAGATGGTGACTGCAGCCATGAAATTAAAAGACGCTTGCTCCTTGGAAGGAAGGTTATGACCAACCTAGACAGCATATTAAAAAGCAGAGACATTACTTTGCCAACAAAGGTCCATCTAGTCAAGGCTATGGTTTTTCCAGTGGTCATGTATGGATGTGAGAGTTGGACTGTAAAGAAAGCTGAGAGCTGAAGAATTGATGCTTTTGAACTGTGGTGTTGTAAAAGACTCATGAGAGTCCCTTGGACTGCAAGGAGATCTAACCAGTCCATCCTAAAGGAGATCAATCCTGGGTGTTCTTTAGAGGGACTGATGTTGAAGCTGAAACTCCAATACTTTGGCCACCTGATGCGGAGAGCTGACTCATTTGAAAAGACCCTGATGCTGGGAAAGATTGAGGGCAGGAGGAGAAGGGGACAATAGATGATGAGATTGTTGGATGGCATCACTGACTCAATGGACATGGGTTTGGGTGGACTCTGGGAGTTGGTGATGGACAGGGAGGCCTGGTGTACTGCGATTCATGGGGTCGCAAAGAGTCGAACATGACTGGGCGACTGAACTGAACTCATTACCCCCTAGTGATAGTAGGTCGTCTACATGTTTGAGAAAATTCCTATTTTCCTTTTCGTATAATTTTTATACTGTTGTCATCACTGCTTAAGGTATTGACTGATGTTTACTAAGTGGCAAGCACAGTGCTGGTGATACAGAAAGAGTAAGACAGCATTTCACCCCTCAGGACTTTGCAGTCCTATGCGGGAAATGGATCAGGGGGCCACTGGGGAGTTTATAATGTGAACTTCTGCCCAGATGTTACCTTGCCCTTGTTCACTTTGTGGATGGAGTTTCTCAGGTGCCGCCTCCAGGCTCCACTATGGATTCCAGCTATCCATGCATCCAGTGAGATTTCATACATCTGTTTAGCCTCTAGGAGAATTCCATTCCCATGATAAAGAGGAGAGAATGACTCTGTAAATTTCACTTGCACAGAGATTGTCCCCAGAATGACACAGCAATGTTATAAAGTGGATTTATACATATCAAACATGGAATGAGACCCTGACAGGTGGCTGGGACTTAGAAAACCCCAGTTCTGGTTCTTGTGTCTTATTAACTCTCTGTGGGCCGGTGAACTACCCTGGGCCAATGAATCACATTTCTTCTCTCCACACTTAGTTTCTAAGCTACTGAACAGAGGACTGCACAACGGCAGTGGTCTTGCAACCATTATAAATGGAGCCAGTTATAAATGGAGATTCCCAGGACTCAGTCCCAGTGATCCTCTGCAGCAAATTGAGGGGTCCAGAGGGATTAGTATTTTTATCATGAGCCCCTGGTGATTGAGACAAAGGGATCTGTTATCCCTGGACTTCTAGCATCTCTAAGGCTCTTCCAGGCTTTAGTTTTTTATGAGCCTCTGTTACTTTTCGATCATCTCAACAGTTAATATACCAATTCATGAAATGCATTCATTATCATATTGTAAAACTCTCGTCTACCTTCCTAGGCTTTCCAGTATCCTCATTTCAGTGTAAATATCCACACTCCGGCATTCTTTCAGTGCAAACACTGAAAAGGCCAGCCTTCTTTCTCTCTGATTCCAGTGGTAGAAGAAGAAACACCAGGCAACCCTGAAAACCATTGTTTCAGAACAGTAACTCCAAACAGAGAATAAGCTGATGTGATATTAATCAGACCATAATTTACTAACATGCTCTGCTCTTGAAATTTGCATTGCCAGCAATTGTGGCTTTTTTTCCCCTTCCCTGTCCTGTGATTACCTCTCGTTCACTTTCATAGTTTCCAGTTCTACGTGGATTTTGAGAGTGAGAATATTTAATAATACCCGACAGCTAATTAATCCTCACTGAGTAATGAACCTGCTATGTTTCAGTGCTGGGAGGCTCAGCTTTTCAAAGTACGAGTGTGGTTATTTTTTTTTTTCCTTTTTTCACGCAAGATAACCTTTCAAATCCACTCACTCATTACCCACAGAGACTATGAGAAGCACTTCTATGAACCCTGTATCTCCTTCTAAGTATTATAACATTCAAAGTAATAATCATGATGAGAGTTTAATAATAACACCTTATAAGCTGTAAAATACCATTTTTATCACAAATTGTTTACCTAATTCCCTGATTCATCTTCAGACCAGTCAGTGGGGAAGGCAGGACTGGTATTTGGCAGGTGGAGATGCTGGGAGCTAGTATTTCTTGTGCACTGACTGTATGCCATGTTGCACACTGTATCTGCATTGGCTACTTCATGAGGTACAGTTCACTGTTAAATTCCGTTGGACCTGTGAGCTTCACAGAGTTTCAGTAAGACGTCCGAGACCAGGCAAGGCTAAGCATCAAACCCTGATCTACAGGACCCTGAACCCTTAAACCTGATGCTGCCTCAGAGAGGGAAATGACTTACCCAGTGTCTGTCACCTGGGTACTTCCAAGCTGGGACTAAAGATCAGGAGCTATGACTCTTCAACTTGGACACGGACACTGGGCCTTTAAGTGGTTTGCTTAATAATCAGTGCTGTTATTGTGTGTGTGTGTCTCTCTCTCCCTTTCTCCTCTCTCATCCGCACATGCACACACATTTCCAGACCTCTGACCTCACCTTGAGGTCTTACATAGTTCTAGTTAGCAGGAGTCTCCATGCCCTTCTTTTCAACTTCCCAAAGCCCACAGCTAGGAGGCCCTTTCTTGGCAACAGAAACTCACAGTTGAAGTAATTTAATTAGCCCAGGAGGGGAGCTGGGTGGTGAGAAATCGCACTTAGCGCATGTGTCCGTGCAGGATGAACCTGGAGTTATTATTTCCCTCATTAGGCTCAGCTGCTGAGGAAACTCAGGCCAGGTGGAAATGTGCTTTTGAACCAGTTATGATATAAATATTAAGTCTGGAAGGTGTGGGCTCCCAATCTGTGACTTGCCATAACCAGCCCCCTGCAAAATGAAGGGGATGTAAGGAACTCATGCTTTCTAATGGATATTCCTTATAGCTAATAATAATAATAATAATAGCCACATTCATTGTGTGCTTACTACAGGCCAGATGGTGGATCATATATCCTTGTATCATCTTGTCCTAACAGCGTCTCTCTCAGTAGGTTCTGTTATCCTTTCTGGATCATCCAGAGCCTCACTCCTTCATTTCTCTGCTCAAGTGCCACCTTCTCAGAGAAACTGTCCTAGAATTCTGTAAGAAAAACAGCACACTCACATCTTCCCATTCACTCTCAGTATTCTTACCCTGCCCCTTTTTTCTTTGTTTCTTCTTATAATTCTCTCTTATTGTGAATATTATAATATTATGTTAACTTCTGGAGGCTGGGTAGAGTTTAGATAAGCACAGTAGCACTGAAGTTCTTGTAGCCTATGAGAAGGTTTCAGTGTTGAGCCCTAGAAAGCAGACAGAAGACCCATGGGTGTGGAAATACTACTTCAAAAAGTAAGGGGTAAAACAACAAGGTCCTACTATATAATAGCACAGGGAGCTGTACTCAGTACCCTCTGAAAAACCATGATGGAAAAGAATACAAAAAAATGTATAGTATGTATAACTGAATCACCTTGCTGCGCAGCAGAAACCAACACATAGTAAATTAGCTGTGCATCAATAAAGATAAACAAGTGCCTTAATAGAATAAGTGTTTTTAAAAAAGGAGTCTGCAGTGCATATATCTTTTTGAATTACAGTTTTGTATGGATATGTGCCCAGGACTGGGATTGCAGAATCATATAGCATTTCTATTTTTAGTTCTGTAAGGAACCTCCATTCTGTCTTCTATAGGTGGCTGTACCAATTTACATTCCCACCAAAACCACTGCCCCTTTAGTCTTAGCGTTTTTCCTGGCCAGGTGTATCATTTGTCCACTGTGGGCCTCCCCTCCCACTTCCCTAAAACGTACGCTCCATGAAAGCAGGAACGACACGTCTTCTCTCCTGTAGCTCAGGCACATGCTGGGTACTCAGTAAATGTTTGCTCAAAATCTCAAGGATAGAAAGTGGTGGCGCTGGGATTTGAACCCAGTCCATCTGACCCCAAATCTGATGCTTTTCATTATGATTCCCTACAGCTGCATCCTAAGAAAATACTAATTCATGGTTTCAGAGCAGGGGGATTTCATTATTTGGGACTCTTGAAATTCTTTGGCAAAGCTTTCTTAATGTATGAGCTACATTTTGGGGGAAGTGGAGGGCAAGGGTGATGGCTGCAAAGGCTTTTCTGCCGAAAGGTGAGCATACAATAGATGCGCTATTTTTTAGAATAAAAGTTAATTATATCATGTTTTTACACATGTGCCTTCTGCTCGTGACTAGTTCTGTCAGTTCAGGATGCACACATTCTTTAATTTTTTATTGAATATATCTGATTTACAATGTTGTATTAGTTACTGCTGAACAACAAAGTGATTCAGTTATATATACGTTCTTTTTTCTATATTCTTTCCCATTATGGTCTATCATAGGATATTGAGTATAGTTCTCTGTGCTATACAATAGGACCTTGCTGTTTATCCATTCCATATATAAAAGCTTACATCTGCTAACCCACCTCCCACTGCAGCTGTCCCCCAAACCTCTACCCTTAGCAACCACCAATCTGTTCTCTACGTCATTTCTTTTTCATAGATAGGTTCATATGTGTCATATTTTAGATTCTATATGTAAGTGATATCATGTGGTATTCATCTTTCTCTTTCTGATTTACTTCACATAGTCTCTAGATACATCCATGTTGCTGCAAATGGCATTATTTTGTTCTTTTTCATGACTAATATTCTATTCCATCCATACCTCGTATAAGTGGATTCAAACAATATTTGTCTGCACTTACTGTATATTTATTCTTTTGAACTGTGGTGTTGGAGAAGACTCTTGAGAGTCCCTTGGACTGCAAGGAGACCCAACCAGTCCATTCTAAAGGAGATCAGTCCTAGTTGTTTTTTGGAAGGACTGATGCTAAAGCTGAAACTCCAGTACTTTGGCCACCTCATGTGAAGAGTTGATTCCTTGGAAAAGACACTGATGCTGGGAGGGATTGGGGGCAGGAGGAGAAGGGGACGACAGAGGATGAGATGGCTGGATGGCATCACTGATTCGATGGACGTGAGTCTGGGTGAACTCCAGGAGTTGGTGATGGACAGGGAAGCCTGGCATGCTGCAATTCATGGCGTCGCAAAGAGTCGGACACAACTGAGCGACTGAAATGAACTGAACTGTATATTGAAATACATTTTTAAGGTTAATTTAATATTTGTCCTACAGATAGTACCTTTTTTCCCCCTGTGCTAAACAATAGGTTCTCATTAGTTATCTATTTTATATATAGTAGTGTATGTATGTCGATCCCAATCTTCTAATTTATCAATCTCCTTTCCCTATCAAATGTCCATGTGTTTGTTCTCTGTGTCTATGTCTCTATTTCTTTTGCCAATAGGTTTATCTGTACTTTTTTTTCTAGATTCCAATATATGTGTTAACACACGATATTTATTTTTCTGACTTACTTCGCTCTATATAACACTCTCTAGGTCCCTCTATGGCTCTGCAAATGACACAGTTTATTCCTTTTTATGGCTGAGTAATATTCCATTGTGTGTGTGCGTGTGTGTGTGTGTGTGTGTGTACCATTGTGTGTATATGTTATATTCCATTGTGTATATGCTGCCACTGCTGCTAAGTCACTTCAGTCGTGTCCGACTCTATGCGACCCTGTAGATGGCGGCCCACCAGGCTCCTCTGTCCCTGGGATTCTCCAGATGAGAATACTGGAGTGGGTTGCCATTTCCTTCTCCAATGCATGCATGCATGCTAAGTCACTTCAGTTGTGTCCGACTCTATGTGACCCTATGACCAGCAGCCCACCAGGCTCCTCTGTCCACAGGATTCTCTAGGCAAGAATACTGGAGTGGGTTGCCATTTCCTTCTCCACATTGTGTATATACATATACATATATATCTTCTTTATTCATTCCTCTGTTGATGGATACTTAGGTTGCTTCCATGCCCTGGCTATTATAAATAGTGCTTCAGTAAACACTGGGATGCATGTGTCTTTTGAATTATGGTTTTCTCCAGGTATATGCCCAGGCATGGGCTTGCTGGGTCATATGGTAGTCCTATTTTTAGTTTTTTACTGGACCTCCATACTGTTTTCCATAAGTGTTATATCAATTTACATTCCCACCAACAGTGTAAGAGGGTTCTCTTTTCTCCACCCCCTCTTCAGCATTTATTATTTGTAGATTTTTTGATGATGGCCTTTCTGACCTATGTGGGATAGACCTTATTATAGTTGTCATTTTCATTTCTCTAATAATTAAAGACATTGAGCATCTTTTTATGTGCCTATTGGCCATCCATATTTCTTCTTGAGAGAAATGTCTATTTCGGTCTTCTGCCCATTTTTGGATTGGGTTGTTTGATTTTTTGTTGTTGAGCTGTATGAGCTGTTTGTATATTTTGGAAATTAAGCCCTGGTCAGTTCCATCATTTGCAAATATTTTGTCCCTTTCTGTAAGTTTGTCTTTTTGTTTTGTTTATGGTTTCCTTTGCTATGTAAAAGCTTGTATATATATGCTTAATTTGGTCCCATTTATTTTTGTTTTTGTTGCCTTGAGAGACTGACCTCAGAAAACATCGGTATGATTTATGCCAAAGATGCCAAAGAATGTTTTGCCTCTGATCTCTTCTAGGAGTTTTATGGTATCATGTCTTTAAGCCATTTTGAGTTTATTTTTGTGTATGGCAAGAGGGTGTATTCTAACTTTATGTATTCTAACTTTATTGATTTACATGCAGCTGTCCAGCTCTTGCCTGGAAAATCCCATGGACAGAGGAGCCTGTAGGCTGCAGTCCATGGGGTCGCTAAGTTGAAGACTGAGCGACTTCACTTTCACACATTGGAGAAGGAAATGGCAACCCACTCCAGTGTTCTTGCCTGGAGAATCCCAGGGAAGGTGGAGCCTGATGGGCTGTCGTCTTTGGGGTCGCACAGAGTCGGACACGACTGAAGTGACTTAGCAGCAGTAGCAGCAGTCCAGCTTTCCCTATACCACTTGCTAAAGAAAGGACACACACATTTGTGTGACTTTACTGGACTAACATTTTCCACCTGAAATGACCTTGATGTTTGCACATCCCATTGGTAGCAATTTAGACACCCTCCTAGCCATAGTCTAAGGCACCATGGCAAATAGACGTGGGGATTCACCAGCTCTGAATTCTGAATCTTCAGGATTATTGCTAATAGGTCATGGGATTCGACAGGTTGGCTAAACACACTTTTTTCCCAAAAGTGATCATTTTGGTGAAGCAACTAGTTAAACTGCCTGGTCTGCTTTTTAGGGAAATGATTAAACAAACCACTGGTTTAAGCTTACTAATAAAAGCAGCTGCGTTGATTCAGCCCTTACTAGTGATAGACTCTGCATTGAGCAGTTTTATGTACATTTTACAGTTTGTTCATCATCACAGTCCTGTGGCTTATGCATCATGCCCATTTTATAGATGTGTAAAGAGGAGATCAGGGAGATAAGCATCGGCCTCATAGATGATAGGTGGCAAAACCCAGAAAAGAGCCCAGGTCTGTCTGATCCCATGGCTCCTGCCCAATCACCATCATACAGAACTATTTATTGCGTGGTTCTTGATCTAGACGACAGTGAGAATAATAACATCGACACGTAGGACTTTTCATCTTGTTATCCTACTTATTGAGTGCCTACTATGCACCAGGCACTGTATGAAGTACGTACTACAAAGTGGGTCTTACAAAGATGAGTGAAGCACGCTGCCATCCACGGGCAAGGAGGGGAGCATTACAGATGGCTACAACCTGAAATCACTTCAAGCAGTGGATTTCAAAGCACAGTGCCCCTCAGTCACTTGTATATATATTTTAGAACACAGTCACTGGCCTCAGCACTAGGAATTCTGGTTACAAAGGTCTGAAAGGGAAAGGGAGAAAGGGAAGTTGCTCAGTCATGTCCAACTCTTCGCGACCCCATGGACTGCAGCCTACCAGGCTCCTCCATCCTTGGGATTTTCCAGGCAAGAGTACTGGAGTGGGGTGCCATCACCTTCTCCGATAAATGAGTCTACCTATTTGTAAAAATGTGACTGATGAAAACAGTGCAATCACTAGGTTATCACACTGTGCGAGTTCAGTTGTCAAGATGGAGCCGCTCAAAGGACAAAGGTCTGAGTCGTACCCAATGTTGTTACTGACCAGCTCCCTCCTAGAAACCACCCCCAGGGGATTCTGATACAGGTGATCCCTGGGTCAGACTTTGAGAAACACCAAATCAGGTAAGCATCCAGAGAAAAGCACAGGAGATCACCATGGTCGTTCAGAGGAAGAACAGAGGGGTAAGACTAGGAAAGAGTTTGCAGGATGCGTCTTTCATGCTGGGCGGTGGGCAGGCAGTGGCGGGAAACGGTAATCATTTAATGCTCCAAGGATCTTGGGAGTCAAGCAGGACATGCACTGTTAGTTCCCTGTTTCTGATAACCTGGATGTGATTATCTCCACAAGAAAAGAGGAAGAACTGGGAGGCTCTGGGAGGCAGAACTGAGGATCAGATGCATTCTGTCTAGACACAACCTCTGTGCTCTCTTGCTGCCCCTGTGATAACTGTGGTGATGCTCACTCCGGGAGAATGGGTAATCCCAGGCCCATGGCGGGGCAAATTATTGGTTGAGGCAGGATCACCATCAGCACCTTAGGTTTTCATTTTGGGCTTACACTTTGACAACAGAGGCCTCTTAGGACACAGATACAGTCTTCCCCTACCCATTTTTAATTTTTCTAGACTTCACTTTGTGGTTTGTTGCTGCTCTGGGGGCTTTAGAGCCAACCCTTTTACAGTTTCAGCCTTCCTTTCCTTATATTTGTTGCAAGTAACAATGAAGTATTTAGCTACTGCAGTGCACAATCAATCAAGGCTGTTCCATATTCACAGGCTCACAATGGCACCCGGACGGCCCCTGGATTAGATTAACTTTGTGAATGTGTCGCTCTGGGGTGGGTAATTTCTCAACCTCCGCTCATCCTCCCTCCTGTCTCCGTGGGGGGATATTGCAATCCCCCATTGATTGACTGCCCTGCAAGTGGATGCTGGCATGTGATGTGTGTAACTCAGCGGGATGCACATACTCTGTGTTTATGAAAATAAATAATCATTTCTGTTATCATTATTGATTGCCATCATTATCTGATTCTGTCGGTCTGTATCATGGGGTTTCATTTATGGGATCAGAAAGCACTCCACAGGAGTCTCAGGCACTACCCTCCCCACCAAGCGTTGGTATTTTGACACATTTGCCTCTTGGGGGTGATGGTTGTAGATGTCCCTGTCCTGTTCTTTGGCTAATATTCAGTGAGACAAAGGAACTACTTCCACTGAAATAACAATAAGAGCAGCAGGCACTTGTTAACATTTGCTCTCTTCCAGAGATGCTCCTTTGGCTACTTTAATCTTCAAGGTAAACCTGTAATGTAAGTACTAAAATAGGCTTCCCGGGTGGCTCACATCTGCCTGCAATGCGGAGACACAGGTTCAATCCCTGGGTCAGGAAGGTACCCTGGAGAAAGAAATGGCAACCTACTCCGATATTCTTGCCAGGAAAATCCCATGGACAGAGGAGCCTGGAGGGCTACAGTCCATGGGGTCGCAAAAGAGTTGGACACAACTGAGCATGCATACATGCATGTAGGTACTAAAATAAACCTCATTTCAGAGATGTGGGACCCAAAGCCAGATTGGTTAAATATCCTGCCTGAGGTCAGACACTAGTTAATAGTACTTGGACTTGAATTCATGTCTGTATGATTCTAAAAATCCATTCTACTATTCTGACTCTTGTGCAAAATAGAATGCCTGATATATTCATCTGAATAGTTGATATAAACCAAAATATGAGTAAACAGAGGCTAGAAAAAAAAAACAGTGAAGTAGATGGTAGAAGTTGCTAGAACCTTGGGCACAGGTGAGGTTTCTGTTTTGTTGTGGGGAGGAGGGATTTGGAGCAGAAAGGATGCATGGGTTTAGACCGTGGTTCATCCAATCTGGGTGATCATCAGATTCTAAGAATGTCTTAAATCATCCCCAGCTGGCCAATTCAGAATCTCCAAGCACAGGGCCAAGAGATTTACCCATAGTTCTCGGCTATATTCCAGGCAGTTCTGAATATCTGCTAGGCTTGAGGACCATTGGCATAATGACTGACGAGGAGAACTCCAAAGGTCTCTGATTTGATTTTGTAAGTTCTTTCTTTGCCTGCTTCCCTCTTCCTACCTCAAGGTTCTATACAGAATAATCTGAGGGCAGCATTGTTATCCAGTGTGATTGGTTGCCTTTACAAGCAGTGAATGATTTAGTATGAGTTTCTTCTACAAGCCAGGCTCATTTTAGCCTCCTGCTAGGCACAGGCAAGCCCCATCTCATTGCAGCCCGATAGCAGTCCTATGGGCTTCAATACTGTTTTCATCCCCATTTTACAGACATGTAGATTTGATTCAGAAAGCTGAAGCTACTTGCCCATGGGCTACAGCTACTAAGAGGCAGAGTCACATACTGCAACCAGGTGCAGTATGACTCCAGAGTCTGTGATCTTTAACAGCACGTTACAGAACCTCCAAGAAAGGGCTCAAGCTCTGACCACATCTCAGCCAACATCTGTGAAATAGAACTCATCTTGCATTCTCCTCACAGAGGTCATGCTCTAAACTAGAGTAACGTGCTGATGGTACTGACAGGATGCCTTACTATCACCGATGCCCAGTATATGTCATTACCTTTCTCCTTTCCTTTCCCATCTTGTCATTCATTTGGACACCAGGAGTTTCCAGAAAGTCTGATGAATATTTTGGAAAAATTCAAAGCAGCATTATGTTTTGATAAGAGCAAATCCAGCCATCCCTTCTGCTTTATTTTGAACGTGTGTTTGCACTGAGCCTCCGAAACTGCCTTAGATTCAGAGTATTTTCACTGGCAATAAAATATTTTCTTTCATCTCAAAGTGACCTTTGTTATGCTGCATTTACCACGTAGTAATTAGATTCAAGATAAACGTAAATATAAGCACAATCCTATACCTGGCTTAAGATCAACTTTTCTTTGTCCCTTGCTCCCAACCCCTTTGGAAGGCATCTGTGGTTTCTCGAATGTGATAGAAACTATTAACAGCAAATGACAGTCCCCACAGATACACTCCATGACAGCGGGAAGCTTAAAAGTCCACTAGTATCGGAAGAAGAAAAGGATCATATTAGAGAAGGAAATCTCAATGTTTCTGTGGTCTCTGACCACAGTTTCTGTGGTCCCTGGTGGCACTGAGCCACCAGGGAAGGTCTGAATTTTGGAGACACGGCCAGAACAGGGCAGGCTGCCAATCTTTTCCAGGCTTTGCGAGCCAGGATCTTATCATTATGTCAAACCTAATTCACACTGACCCAGATGGATTTTTCTCAAAAAAGAAATCATTAGAATAATTTTCTTCATCTTTTCCTTTAAAGAGTTCTCTGTATACTTTTAAAGTCAATGGAAAATCCAAGACATAGTTGGATGATTTGAGGATGGCAAGTATCTACATTTTCTGCATCTTTCTGATGGAATTATCTGAATTATGAGTGTCATGGGAAAGACCTTGTCCCCAGACCAGGTCCTGGCTCTCCAATATGAGCTCACTGTTGGCTGGAGTGACAGGTGTGAGGTCCAGCCCCTGAAACAACACGTGTGTGCATGTGTGTGAGTGTAGGCGTGCATTCAGCACTAGTATGAAGGAGCTCGTTGTTCAGGAAACCTTAGAATGTTAACATAACCTAGAGCTAATGTGTAGTATTTTTCAATTAGACATTTAAATAGAGATCAAAATATGAGCCTAGGTTCCTTTTACTCCCAAGTTATGCAAAGAACTCATTTGCAATCACAAGAAGAATTTTAGGGCCTCTGGTCATTACATGTAAAAGTGTTCTAGAAAATGATTAACACAAATGGATTTGGAATCAAATTCAGTAGAAAATGCAAACACTTTGATTTTAGGACATTGCAAACCAGACTTCAACTGATGCACTGATTTTAAATGCCTGTCCTTATCAGAGAAAAAGCTTTTAAGTATTTTTCTAGAGAGGAGAGTATAGAGGAAGATACTTTCTTTTCTTTGGTGCATAAAAGTAAGAAACCGGTTGGAGAAAATATTTTATAAGTGTGGCTTTATGTTAAAGGAGATTGTTATCAATGGAAAAAAGATTAAATTCTCTGGTTTCCTTAGAATGATTGAGCCAGAAGGGAAGGAATTTCAACCAAAAAGATGTTAGAATTGTGTGTATTTGAGTGGAGGAGAGTAGATCACACTTTTGTAATTTTTTGTTTATCAGATTATCAGTTGAGTTCATGTTCTTTACCAGAAATAATGTTAAAAGCAGTGGAAAAAGCAAACATACAAGCATACATGCTCACAAATGTTTATTGCTGAAGAATATCTGGGAAATCCTAGTTTAAATACATTTAAACAAATTTATTTACTTTGCAGTTTCTCAAGACCTTTAATATATGAATATATCAAAGTCGAAGAAAGAGATCATATGTGCATTATTTACCACCAAACCTATTTGACCATGAAAAACCCTTTTCTCAATTCATGGGATTACCGTTCTTTTTAACAGTCTACTCAAAATGTGCTCGTTGGCCCAGTGCCGGTCCACAACAGGATAAAGAGCTTGTACCCGCATATGACTCATTCATGTCATTAATCCAGTGTGTAGTTCAGCTGACACTTTTATTTCCCATAGCAAGACTTTCACAATGGATGAAGCAGGGCACTGACTCTGGCTTGAGCTCCTTATCTTGTCATAGACTATTAGCGACCAGTTCAGGGATCTGTTGTTTTGAGTAGTACAGGGACAGACCTCACTTTGGGAGATGCTGGCCAAAAGAATTGGGTCAGGGAACAGTGATCAGCTTGGCAGCATTTCCACTCTCATTTTCCTACCATCCAGTCTCAGAATCCCATGATGGAGAAAGAGCCTTAACAGAATCTCCCTCTTGACATACAAGTTCATTAACATTATTTTTTTTCAAACTTGAAACTTTTTATTTGGTACTGGGGTATAGTCAAGGGCATCAGAGGATGAGACAGCTGGATGGCATCACCGATGCAATGAACATGAACTTGGGCAAACTCCGGGAGATGCTGAGGGACAGGGAGGACTGGCATGCTGCAGTCCATGGAGTCACAGTGGAACACGACTGGGCTACTGGACAACAACATAGCCAATTACCTATATTGTGGTGGTTTCAGGTAAACAGCAAAGTGACTCAGCCATATGTTTACATGTATCCATTCTCCCCCCAAACCCCACTCCCTTCCAGGCTGGCACGTAACACTGAGTGTATATGACCTTTCCATAATGCCTAACTATCCCTTCCCCCCAGCAAGCGTAAGTTCCTTTTCTAAGTCTGTGAGTCTTTTTCTGTTCTGTAACAAGTTCATTAACTGAGCACTTTCTAGTGCCTAACACAGTTCCAGGCACTCTACATACTTTCTCATTTAATCTTTCCCTTAATCCTATCAGCTGAAAGCTATTATGGCCATTTCACAGGTGAAGAAACTGTATATAGAGGAAGTGACTTGTGCAGGATTGTTCACTAGCAAGTGGCAGAACCAGAGTTCACCCCTGACTATCTGACTGCAGACCCTCCACTCCGAACCACCATGTTATCTGGCCTCCCGGTAGCAATGGTTCTTAATGGTCGCAGTCAATGTGGACCTTATCCTATCATCAGGACTTCTTGAAAGAGAAATGACTCTTCAGCCAATCTAAAAACCATCACTGTTCACAAATGTCTCCTTCTGTATAATCTATCATCTATCTAATGTGCATTTGTTTTAAAAAGGCTCCATATACATAGTCCTGTGTTGTCCCTGCCCTCCCACGGGTCTTATAATCCAGTGAGGAATTAGCTGGCTATAAGCTTCTGTTTGAAAATAGTAACAGCATCAATCTTGTGTCCTCGTGCCTGACGTCACAGTCTGTCCTGTGGTGTATTTAAACACTGCCTGAACCCCTTCTCACCATTTTCTCTTCTGCCCTGTGATCCCTCTTCCTCTGATTATTTTCAGCAGTTGAGAATTATGCAACTTCAACTAAAATCAGGGCATTGTTCAATGCCAAAACATCCAGACACGAGGTGAAAACTTCGTCCAGTTATCCTGCTCTTTCCATTCCAAGCATGCAGATGTTTAGAAACATCTGAAAGCTCAATTAAAAAAAAAAAGAAATTCTTTGTTTTCCAAATGCAAAGAGCATCTGAGAAAAGCATCCTGAGGGGGGATAACATAAATATCTATCAGTGCAGACAAGAGAGCACAAGCTGTCAGCTTAGATGCTGAGGCAGAAATGACAGAATGAAGCCACACTCAGCTACCATGATTCGTTTCCGTAGTAAAGTCATCTCTGCATGTGAACTTGCAGATGGCTGATGAGATGGGCCTTTCCCTACTTGATCGTGAAATCAGTTAAGAACATGGGTGCTACCTCAGTCTCTTACTTATTCATTTTTTCACTAATTCCACAGGTATTTATTGAATGTCATAGACCCTGGCATTACGGCAATGAACATGAATGGCAAGTTCCTACTCATGACCTCATGCCCCCTCAGTCTCTGTTGGTGGAAAGGGCATGAACCAGATGCCCTTAATATAAAACTGACCCTGGGTGGGGGGCTGCAGTGGAGAGGTGGCAGGTGCATGGGAGAACAGAGGATGGCAGAATTGCCCATTCATGAGCACAGAGAATAATTTCCTGAGCAACTAACAACAGAGCCAAAGCAGGAGGTAGGTAAGGAGAGAAGTGGGAAGAACCTTCCTGGCAGAGGCTGGAATGCCATGGGCAAAGGCTTTGAGGTGGGAAGTTGCACCAGAGAATGGGGGATGGGATGAAGGCCAGAGTGGCTGGAAGGCTGAACACAGGAGATATGTGGTCCCTGCCAGATGCAGGTGACCAGGCAGCCAGATTGTGGCCGGACCATCATAGGCTTTGCTATATGCTTTTTCTCCCCAAAGCAGTGCAAACCCTTTATTCTTGGCTCCAGTCATTTTTTGAAATACCTCTTCTGTGCTCAAATGCCTAAATATTCAGCACCCAAGTCAGGATGTACACCAAAGTACAAAAGTTGCCAGTACAGCCTAGAAGGTTCCTGGCGGATATGATGAGTTTAAATTCCGGAAGCCAGTGGCATTCTGTCCGTGTCATCCTATTGCCCCCTAGCCCTTGGCTGTCACTGTTTTGATCTGTGTCAGTGCATGACCTCCATGGAGCTCCTCCAGTGTCAGAGCGTCCTCTCTCTAGGATGAACCCTCCCCTGAATGACTGAATTGTTTGGCGGGTCACAGAACCTGACAGCTCCCTATTACACAAAGGAAGAGATAAGCTTCCGATTAGTCCTGGGGCTGGAGGAAGCCAAGATCGAGTGCACCTGTCAGAACTACTTACAACATATAAATCATTACCTCAATTTTCCATGCAAGAATGGGGCCAGAGAGAAAGAAGGCAGGGACTGAGGTTGGGAAGCAGTGCAGAACCACATCAAAGAGCTCTCGCTTGGCTCCAAAGCAGGATTCGCTCTGCTGTCCATGCGGAGAGAACGGGGCACCAGGCCCAGAAAGACCACAGAGATAAATGCCCACTGGCTCCAGGAAGGGACAGGTTGTTTCTCTGCCTTTTCTGAATGGCACTAATCTAGCTTTTCTATCACTAATCTAGCAATGCAGCCACCAAAGCTCCCATGGGCTCCAAAGGGGAGTGTGTTCGGTACTGCACTTGCTCTCTGCATGATCCTAGATTTTCCTATTGTGTGATCGCTGTAGTCATCATTGCTATTGTTGCCATTTTTCTTTCTCTCATTCACTACACAGAAATCTCTGAGAGCCAATGGCCAACAGTGGCTAACCTGCTTTCCCATTATCCAGGATATTGGGGTATTTCTAGGGACAAAAAAACCATAAAACTGAGAAAAGATTGAATGAAGGAGAGGAAATCAGAAGATGTTCAGTAAAGATTTTTATGTTGAAACTGGCGGGTCAGTGACCAAATCTTCACTGCATTTCACGTCCATAAAATACCAAGTAGCTAGCAAAGCATGAGAGCCTGAAAGATTCCAGTTGGAGAAGCCCCAGCAGGGAGTAAGTTCAGACTACTAACTTAGCCATAGACCTCACGAAACATTCTTGTGTTTCATCTGGGCTACTCTAGTCAGAGTGAAGAGAACTCTGGGGAGCCACTTCATTCATTCTTCAGGATAGACAGAGTTAAGTCTGATTCCCAGAGCTTTGGAAACAGACTTCGGTCAGGCACTTGCATGCAAAGGGAACCAGATGTTTGTCCAGCCTAGATATTCCTGCTGCCAGTGATGGAGGAGCCTGCCTTCTTTTCCACCCTTCCTATAGTTTAAAGAGAAGCATATCTTCAGAATTACAACATAGCCTGAAATGGGTTTGTAACCAGTTAAAATTCCCTAGGACCTGGGAGAGAAAGGCAGTATATTTTATGTTAACAAACCCAAAATATGAGTCAAGACATGGGGGCTGAAGAAACAAGTCACATGGGTACTTTAAAATAAAATCACCTGTTTGCTCAGAAGGTGTGAGCAAAATGTCCTCATTGCTGGGAGAAATCTAAGTCCAACTTATTTCTGTTTATCCTCTGGTAGGGGAGGGAAACCCACAGTGGGAACCATTCTGGGAGAGTCTTGTGTAGGGATTAACAGACTTCAGAAGAACAGCTCTGGATTCAAATCCCAGCTCTGTGTTTTTGTGACTTTGGGCTTTGTAGTTAAGCTCTCAAAATATCAATTTTATCATCAGTCAAGTACTTGCATCATAAGACATGTTATCAGAAAAAAAAATAGTACCATAGTATCCAGCTTTTCATACTGACCATTCCATAATAGGTAACTAGCTCCAGGGTTGGGATCAGGAATTCTCAGAACAGAGAGACAACTGGTAGACCCCAGCCGCTGCTTCTGGATAGAAGTTCTGAGATAGGTGAGAGGGAAGAGACTTCTAACTTGATCCTACAGCCAGAGTCGATTTGACTAAGACATAGCAACCCTAATGTTTAAGACTCTTTAGTGAATGACACATCCCTGGCCAAAAGGAAATTCCCATTAAAGACTCTTAATGAAACTCTGTAAGCAAAGATTAGGAGATAATGGAAAATAAATCATCAATTTGAATCTCTCTGGATAAATTGAAGTTAAGTGTGTTCCCACCTTGCCATACCTATTTTCTAAGGACCAGTGAGCTTTCAGGTTGTCAGTGGGCTAAGGAGTGTTACATGCCTTAGTAGTAACTCTTTGTAGTGAAGAAGCTGCAGCCATGTCTCAGGTGTGTGGCCTCAGGGATAGTGGCATCATGAGCTGATGGAAAAGTTGTTAAGAGTTGACCCAGGACTCTGGTTGTGAATCTTCCTTTAGATTCTCTGCCTCACCCTCCAACCATCAGTCAATCAAAAGTGAAGAATTTTCTGCCTAAGGTCAAAGGGTCCATTATCAGATGTTAGACCTTCTGTCTTTATTTTCTGTTAAGCAATAAAGAGAAACATTCCAAGTAGATCACTTTTCCTTAAATAAAAACAACCCAAAAAAGTTCTCTTGATATTTTCTCCTTTGTCTTGATCACTTGAAAAATAAAAAAGAAAATTTCTATTTTCCTCTTTCAGCACAAGCTCATTACCAACCTGTTTAACATTTGCACATTCAAATACAACATTGAACACCAAAATTGACTTTCCAGAAATTTCTCCCTTAATTGGTCTGTTCTTTTATAGAAAGCATTCTGCCAGCATCTGTGGTGAGATAAATTCTGGAAAAAACAATGTGCCAGGCCAAATTATCAGGTAGAATTAGATTGCTCTCTATTTCTGTTTGGTAACAGCACTGTGCCTTTGCATAATTTTTTCTGATTATCAAAAGGGAAAGAGCCGTAACTCAGGCAGATGAGCTTTATTGGCATCAGTCCCTTCTGGGGAAGAAAAAAAAAAATGTATGAGGAGAAGCATTTGCAAGTGTCGTGTATGTTGAGAGATTGAAATTCCAAATAGTCTGTAAACTTAGCTTGCCTAAATCTGCAACCTTAAAAAATGAAAATGCCTCCCTATATTTGGTGTTGTTGCTCAAGAGCTGGGTTTGTCTCACTTTCTATAATTCAAGACAAAAGAAATTGCATGCCTAGAAATATATATGGAGTATAATGTCACTTTAAATGAAAGAATTCTCATAGAGGAAAATAAATAGTTGGGGAAAATCTTGAGTCAGACTCCTACAAACACATGGAAATTAACAAGAAGTTAAATGAACTCCACAAACTGAAGAGCTGCATACACTGCTTACACAGGAAGGGAGTTTTGTCCTCCACCTTTATTTGTTTACATGCTGAACCATAGTATATTCTGTTTTCCCTAGCTGCCCTTTATCCTCTCAGTTTCTACCAGTGATTTCCGCTGTCAAGAGAGATGATGTAACTTTCATCTGTAATGTTTGGATGGAATCTGCTTACTTTCTGTGTCTTTCAAAGCAACCCTCACTCCAGCAGTGTCCTGGTTGAGAAGCTATTCCCTTGGGTTTGGTTTTAGACTCTCCTCCTCTTTCTGGGAGAGTCTACAGAAATCCGTTGCGCCCACTCCCTGAACAAATCCAGGTCTTCTCTGACTCTATCATTATTAGATTTAGAAATATTCAGTCCTAAGTTTCCTGTACTCCAAACAGCTTCAGATATCTGTCATTATCAAGGGCCACTGGTATCATTTGATCCTTGTTCAGCATCAAATCCAGTGCTTCAAAACAAACAAACAAACAAAAATCAATGCTTTGCCTTTTGAGGACTTGAAGACAAGAATCATACTCCATAATCTTCCCCTGGGAAATTTACATCTCTTGCCTCTTTGGACGTCTCCCATTGTGAAAACTGCAGCAAATAATTCTCCTCCTTTATGTCTTTCTTTCTGGCACATTCTTACTTGTCAATCAATAAATTACCCCCTGCCAAGCTCCAGCAGCCTGGCTTCCTTCTTTACCACTTACATTCTTCTTTTGTGTTTAGAAAAGAGCTCATTATTTTTCTCTTGACCTCCAGTGAAATCGTGTCTTTATTCTCTCCCTTTGTTTTGCTTATCATTTAACTTAATTCTCAGTCCAGCAGTGCTCATCTGCACCTGCCTCAGTTCTCTTCATTTTCCCCTTTAATAACCAGAAGTTAATGAGACTACCATTAGAGTCACGTGCTCCTTTTCTGATCACCCCAGGATAGGGAAATGGGATTTAAATAGCAGTAGCAGGTCATGCTATAAAGGAAAGGCCACAGTAAGGATCTCAGCCGTCAGAGAGGTAGTTTTCTGCTCTCTGGGATGGATGGGGCTTCTGGTCAGAGCTGTGCCTCCATTTTCTCATCTGAGAAATGAAGTTAACCATCACTTACCATCCCTGCCTTGTATGGTGGCTGTGAGGATTAGAGAAGATGCATCCCGCCATGTGCTCAATGCGGTAGCATACAGCAAGCTCTCTAGAAGCATAACATACTATTATGATTATAGGAAGCCAGCGTAAAAGACACAGTCCCACACTTTTTTAGGTTTGGAAGCTGCAGCCATACATAGGTAAGAGAGATGGAGTCAGTGACCAATCAAGGGTCCCAGCTGTCTAGAGTGGGTCCCCCTTATTTGCAGGGGATACATTCCAAGAACTCCTGGTGGACGGCTGAAACCACAGATAGTACAGAGCCCTGAATATACCTTGGGTTTTCCTCTACTATGTTTTTTACTGCACATACATACCTACAATAAAGTTTAACTTATAAATCAGGCACAGAAAGAGGATATCTGAACTGCCAGCACTACTACCCTTGTGCATTGGGGCTATTACTAAGAAAAGTAAGGCTTCCTTGAATATAAGCCCTGCTATACCTTGACAGTCAATGTGATAACCAAGAGGACTGCTAAGTGACTCACGAGCAGGATGCGGACAAGGGGGTGATCCACGTCCACTAGATTTCATCGTGCTACTCAGAACAATGGGCAATTTAAAACTTATAAATTGCTTATTTCTGGGATTTTCCATTTAATATTTTTGGGTGTAGTTGACTGTAAATCATGGGAACCACAGAAAGCAAAACCATGGATAAGGGGGGGCACTACTCTATTTGTTTATGCAAATAACTGTGTGAAAAGGCACGTGAAATAGCATTGAACGACCCAAGAACAGAGACTATCTTATCTGTTATCCTATTCCCAAGACCCAGAACTGTGTTTTACACAAAGTAGTGAAAGTGTTATTCATGGCCTACTCTTTGTGACCCCATGGACTGCATGCTCCTCTGTCCATGGAATTCTCCAGGCAAGAATACTGGAGTGGATAGCCTTTCCCTTCTCCAGGGGATCTTCCCAACCTAGGAATCGAACCTGGGTCTCCAGCATTGCAGGTGGATTCTTTACTGTTTGAGCCATCAGGGAAGCCCAGATATTTGTTATCCTATTCCCAAGACTCAGAATTGTGCTTTACACAAAGTAGGTTACCTATAAATACTTGAAATCAGCATGTACTAATCACCTAACAATTCAGAAAACTAAGATCATAGCATCTGGTCCCATCACTTCATGGCAAATAGATGGGGAAACAGTGGAAACAGTGTCAGCCTTTATTTTTGGGGGCTCCAAAATCACTGCAGATGGTGACTGCAGCTATGAAATTAAAAGATGCTTATTCCTTGGAAGGAAAGTTATAACCAACCTAGATAGCATATTCAAAAGCAGAGACATTACTTTGCCAACAAAAGTCCGTCTAGTCAAGGCTATGGTTTTTCTAGTAGTCATGTATGGATGTGAGAGTTGGACTGTGAAGAAGGCTGAGCGCCGAAGAATTGATGCTTTTGAACTGTGGTGTTGGAGAAGACTCTTGAGAGTCCCTCGGACTGCAAGGAGATCCAACCAGTCCATTCTGAAGGAGATCAGCCCTGGGATTCCCTTGGAAGGAATGATGCTAAAGCTGATACTCCAATACTTTGGCCACCTCATGTGAAGAGTTGACTCATTGGAAAAGACCCTGATGCTGGGAGGGATTGGGGGCAAGAGGAGAAGGGGACGACAGAGGATGAGATAGCTGGATGGCATCACTGACTCGATGGACATGAGTTTGAGTGAACTCCGGGAGTTGGTGATGGACAGGGAGGCCTGGCGTGCTGCGGTTCACGGTGTCTCAAAGAGTCAGACACAACTAAGTGACTGAACATGTCCCAGGTACTGTGATGGTCACTTTCAAAGATTACTGTGTTCCCTAAAGTCTGGGCTATTTGCTCTTGGTACAAGACCCAGCTTTAAGTAATATTAAATCACATAGCTGAAGTTTTTCTCTTTTCTGTTCTTTTTAAAATTGCTCATTACATGAAGCCCAAAGTCTTACTTTCAGTTAATATTGTTTTAACCTGTCTAGTAACACTTTTTTTTTTTTAAGATTTTTTTGATATGGAACATTTTCATAGTCTTTATTAAATTTGTTACAATATGGCTTCTGTTTCATGTTTTGGTTTTTTGGCCATGAGGCATGTGGGATCTTAGCTCCCCAAGCAGGAATCAAACCTGTACCCCTGCACTGGAAGACAAAAAGTCTCAACCATGCCAGGGAAGTCCCTAGTAACACTTATAAATCTAAGTTTTTTAAAACCAATAATTGGCCTTGAGCTCTAAGTCTTTCGAGGTGACCATATCTGGCTAGAATTTAAGAACATTTTTTTTTCTTGTATTTATTTTTATAACATTGTTTTGGGCTTTTTTGGCAGTTCTTGGAAAACTAGCTTTTTGTGTATTGCTGTGGTGTGAAGTTCCCTATCAAAATTAATAGAGTTTGCTAAAAAGCAGATTCGTTTAAAGAAAATATTAAGTTATTTACTTTTATTATTTATAGTCTGGGTAAATAGGTAACATAAAAAATTTTTTTTGAAGAGGATGCTAAAGAAGAACTGAAGTTTGACAAGCCCTGGTCTGCAAGCATTTGGGAACTTTTTAAAAATCAAGATATTCAAACCCAACTGAGCTCAGATCTCAAAATGTAGATCTGGGAAATCTGTATTTTCTTTTTCTCTTTAATAGCTCTCAGGTGGTTCTGATGAAAAAGCAGTTTAGGACTCTCTGAGAAAGTATCCAATTTTCTTTATGTAAAAAAGCTTTTTAATTCAGTCAACAAATGTTTGTTGAGTGTCTACTGTGTATCATGACCTTTGCATTGGGTGCTGTCAATAAAATGGGAAACGACATGGAGGAGGTTGGCCTCACCACTGTGAAGCTTACGTTCTAGTGGAAACTCATAAATAGTGCTCCCTGAATTTCTGCCTGCTTAAGAATGTTGCTTCTGTGCTAAATCACAACCTGAAGGGATATAAACTCGTTGTAACTTTGTGGACACTGTTTGGTTCTGTTTGTGATGTGGAGTTTACTGCAGCGAGAAGTCTGAAACCAGCCTTATTTTTACCTCTTATAAATATGACTCATTTTTAAAGCTCTGCATAACCCGTACATCTTCTTTATACATGAAGTGAGATAACTTCATCAGAATATGCCTTGATAATAGCTTTCTATCATTTTCTGTCGGTATACTATACCCTTTCAATCTTTTCTGTCTTGGATTTAAGTTTTTGTCTCACTCATTTTTCTAAAACATGTTTTATGTATTTTTTCCTACTCGCTACTTTTGATCTCTTCATGACCAGCAATAATACATACCCTGGATTCTCTCTCTTTTCTGTATATATCATCTGCTTTGATGACTGATTTTCACCTCAGCACCTTTTCACTTTGTTTGGTGTCATTTGCTCATGCTTATAAACCATGTGAAAGTGAAAGTGGAGAGTGAAAAAGTTGGCTTAAAGCTCAACATTCAGAAAACAAAGATCACGGCATCCGGTCCCACCACTTCATGGGAAATAGATGGGGAAACAGTGGAAACAGTGTCAGACTTTATTTTTCTGGGCTCCAAAATCACTACAGATGGTGACTGCAGCCATGAAATTAAAAGACGCTTACTCCTTGGAAGGAAAGTTATGACCAACCTAGATAGCATATTCAAAAGCAGAGACATTACTTTGCCAACAAAGGTTCGTCTAGTCAAGGCTATGGTTTTTCCTGTGGTCATGTATGGATGTGAGAGTCGGACTGTGAAGAAGGCTGAGCGCCGTAGAATTGATGCTTTTGAACTGTGATGTTGGAGAAGACTCTTGAGAGTCCCTTGGACTGCAAGGGGATCCAACTAGTCCATTCTTAAGGAGATCGGCCCTGGGATTTCTTTGGAAGGAATGATGCTAAGGCTGAAGCTCCAGTACTTTAGCCACCTCATGCGAAGAGTTGACTCATTGGAAAAGACTCTGATGCTGGGAGGGATTGGGGGCAGGAGGAGAAGGGACGACAGAGGATGAGATGGCTGGATGGCATCACTGACTCAATGGACGTGAGTCTCAGTGAACTCCGGGAGTTGGTGATGGACAGGGAGGCCTGGCGTGCTGCGATTCATGGGGTTGCAGAGTCGGACACGACTGAGCGACTGATCTCTGATCTGATAAACCATGTTGATAACTATGTTTATCAGATTTTTCTGTTTCATTGTCCTTCAAAGCAGCTGCCATCTCTGTAACTGTTTTATTCTGTCATTTCCCTCCTAAGTTTGGTTAGATTGTTTTTTGCCTATATTCAGCATACTATGTAAAAAAGCATTTCAGTTTTTTCTCCTACCTTCACTCACTCTCTTCCCCCTCACATTTCACAGTCTGAAAACCACATTGCACTTAGTATGATACTTTTCAATTGTAGGTTAGATCATTCGTTACTGTTAAGAGCCTAAGATATTTTCCCTTATTGCCTAGAATGCACACCAAAGTCCTTCTCGGTACTCACAAGTCCCTGTAATTGATCCCTGCCTACAAATTATTTGAGTTTCTTGCGTTATTTGACCCTTTGTTTGTCTTCTCAATTTGTGAGGTGCTTTTGGAAAAAGATGATTCCAGAGGCGTAGGCTACCAATAGTGCCTTGCATCTAGTAAGTGCTCAACAAACATTGCTTCAAAATAGTCACGTTAATTCTTTCAAGTGTCAAAATATCTTACTATAAAGTTAGACCTTGACAAAGGAAAATGGAAGATCCCCAGGATAATCCAAGGAAGAGTCTGAAAAGTATCAAGATTTTTAGATTCCCTGAATCTAAAGTAGATTCTAAAGTAGATCTAAAGAATCTAAAGTAGATCTAAGGTAGAAAAAGTATGAACTATGAATCCAGATTGTGTTTAATCCTGCCTCTGCTGATCCTAACTGAGTGACCTCGTGACTTGCTATGTCATTTAACTTCACTGAGCCTCAGTTCTTTAACTCTTTGTAAAATATTGAGCAGATGATGAGGAATTTTTTGTGAAGTTTACCGGAAATAATGGTACACAGGAAATAGTAGAGATTTGAAAAAGGATCAGTCAGTAAAGGGGACAGTTTTGCACAGGCTAGATTCTAAAGTCATCCCATAAAAATATCTTTTAAAAATCCCTTAAATTACCCACATGGTATAGTGTACATAGTTTTTTATAAACTCTGTAAAAACTAATGTATGCATATATATGCATAATATATAAAGAATAATGCACAATCTAAAGTGAAAAGTGAACATGTTAGTCACTTGGTCATGTCCAGCTCTTAGTGATCCCATGGACTATAGCCTACCAGGCTCCTCTGGCCATGGAATTTCCCAGGCAGAACACTAGAGTGGGGAGCCATTCCCTTCTCCAGGGGAATCTTCCTGTCCCAGGGATCAAACCCGGATCTCCCACATTGCAGACAGATTCTTTACTGTCTGAGCCACCAGGGAAGTACAGGCTAAAGCTATAACTAAAATGTGGAAGGCCATTTATGAAAAATAGACTTCTTTAGACCTTAGTAACTCATTCAACACATCAAGGCGCTGGAAGATGAGATCCACAAAGACAATCTGAGCAGACCTACTGCCCACATCTCATACTTACTCGGGTGCCATTGAATGGAGTGCAGCTGCAGCAGTCAACATTATTTAAATGTGTTTCTTTCTTTTTTCTGACTTATGCTAAGCATATATGTTTGAATCTACCTATTAATGCATATGCGGTGCCATTCAGGATACAGTTATTTCTAGATGAAGGGCAAAATAAGTTCTTAGCAGAATGTGAGATAGGTGGAAGTCAGGGAGAGTAATTTGATGTTCAACCACAGTGACTTTTCAATGAAATGCATATTTGTCCTCGTTTCCCTCTGTATGATTAGTTTCCCCTTCCTTTTCACTGCGAGCCTCAGAGCTTTATGGCTTTTAAAGAGGTCCTCTGCTTTGCCTATTTGAGAAAATAATTCATATTTCTCCCTTCAGGAAGGGAAAAAAAATTAATGGAGCTTATAATCCTATGAGTCAGCCTCACATGCTGTAAGCTCCACCCCGTCACCCCATCGTTATATTGGCTTACATTTCACAAAACCAGGGGGCAAAGAAGAGGTCAACGATGATATGGAAATGGAGGACACCCTTGAAAACTTGAGGGGAGCAGAAAGGATGTAGAGTTCTAAAAGGACAAAGCACGGTGCTAGCGCACGTGGAGAGAAAATCCAAGCATTCATGTGCAGGATGTGGAAAGACAAAGTGAATGCGTGAAAAAGATCCCCGGGTCTTAGTGAATAATAACATAAAAGCGTCAGTTAAAACTAGACCGGGCATACGTCATCCAAAATAGTACATTGTTCCAGAAGAAGTAATTACCAAATCTTATTTAGTTCAGGATATACTCTTATTCTAATACAGTTTAATGATCTAATCTAAAAAGCTAATCATGTGATTGCTGTGTAAGATTGACAGACACATGGGGGAAATTATAAGAGGGAGTTGAAGCAATGTATTTATTGCTTGAAGCAGATTGAAAGGCAATCGTAGCAGCATTCCAAACAAAATACGATTTCTATCCAGGGAATAGTGACCAGTTGCGCTTTATTCTCTTTGAACAAGAGATTGCTAGAAGTCAGTCTGGATTATTAGCACTAGGAACTCAAGTTGGGAAATAATTCCAAGAAGCCTGTCAAAATTGTGCCAATTGGAAGAAGGAAGCTAGAATTTTGAACTCTTAAAAAAAAAAAGTTTCAGCACCTAAAAAAAAAAAAAAATATATATATATATATATCAGAATTATTCTCCACTGGATTGTGTGCATACATGGCAGGGGGAATGAGAGTTCTGGAGCCATCTGGATTGAGGAAGACTTTGTAAGGGGGAGTAGGTGAAAGTGGGGTGAATAAGGGGAGCAGAGCATTGTAGGAAAAAGGTATGCAGGTGATTCTGAATGCAGGATGTTCAAGGGCAGGGGTGAGACCACTTGGAAGGTTCTGACTATATGTTTCATTCTTCCTACTATATTTTCTGCCCTGTCCGTTCCCTGCTCTCTTTTTTTCAGAAGTCACTGGCAACACTTATTTCCTTTTTTTTAATTGGAATATAATTTCTTTACAATGTTATGTTAGCTTCTGCTGTGCAATGAGGTGAATCAGCCATATGCATACTTACATTCCCTCCATCTTCAGACCCCTCTAGGTCATCACAGAGCGGGGAACTGAGCTTCCAGTGCTTATAGCAGCTACCCACTAGCTATCTATTTTACGCATGGTAGTGCACTATAGTAGCACTGTCTACTACAGTGTGGCGTAAGTCAGGGCTAGAGTGAAAGTGTGGTGGAGTCAGGGCTAGAGTGACTCACTGAAGGCCATGTTCAGACTGGTAAACAGACAGAGTTAACTTTTATTGGCAAAGAGAGAGAGGCAGGGCTGACACAAAGAGAGAAGCAGTTTAAGAAACCAGGACACCCCTACGAGAGACAGACACAGAGACAAAAAGACAGGTCAAGTTCCCCAGACCCCTAACAGCAGGCTAAGCCCCTGTTGCATTTCACACACTCCGTTTTCAGTCCTGATCAACTGCAAGATTTTTCTGTCCCACAATACTCCTTTTTTGTTTTGTTTTTTAGTTTTTTTTTTTTTTTTAAGTAAATTTGAGAAGGTTTCTGTTTCTTGGCATCTAAACACTCCAGACTAGAACAGAACGCCTCGCAACCGCCTCCCAGCTTTCTTCTCTCTTCCCTCGCTCCCATCTCTGGAGGCTCGCCATCCTTTTTTCTTTAGTCCTGTGTGCAGCTGCTTTTCTCAGATCCTCTTTTCTCTTCCTTATCCCATCTCCTCTGTTCTTGGCCCATTCCTGCTCTGTCTCCTTGGAACTAGCAAACCTCCTTCTGAGTTCTCTCTTCCCCCACCCACTTCCTGTAACAATTTTATTTGCCAGGATCATTACCTTTCAAATTCAGCCCCACCTCTCTGAAACGGAGGATTTAAGGTCCTCCCACCCTCCAGCCAGACATCAGGACACTGCCATTGTCCTCTCCATATACCCAGTGTGCTCACCCATCTTCTAGCCCATCATCTGCATGATGCAGAAAAATCCCATTTTCCAGAATTCACCATTCATTAGACTCCTCCCACCACCTCCCACATTTACATAAGTACTCTTTCACATCCCTGTAATTCACTTTTAAGAAAAAGAGATAAATCCTAGGGATAGAATTGAGGTAATCACATTCAAAGTAGTAGAGAACATTTGACTTGACCTTAGCTCATTTGAAAGAAGATCTATGAATTTTAGTTGACACTGCAATATGGACTGTTACCGAGATAAATCAATTAAGTTGTTGAGGTAGAAAGCATATGTCTGGTCTAAAAGAACGCAGGTCCCTCTGTGTTCTGAACTCTGGTAGACTGTGTTCAGCATGGCAAAGCATCAGTAGGGGTGACGCAGGCATGACCACTGGTGGGTAATAAAGATTGGAGGCTAAGTCTTGGTGTCATTAAATAGACAGTGGGGTGCACTGAGGTCTGTGCTCAAATATCTGGAGAGCTTTTGCGTAGAGGAAGAGGTAGACTGGCTGTCTGTCAACCCAGGGAACTAACAAGTGGACAGTTAAGGAAAGTGGATCTAAATTCAAAGCCATGCTCACTGGGAGCTGCTTACACTATTTTAGGAGGAGTCCAGTGCAGGCTGAAGGATCCTGAGAATCCTCCCTGGCTGGACATTGGAGGCAAAGATCTCTCTTCTTTTTCTTTTCTATTACAAAACTAGTGCAGGATTATAGCGTCAACTCAAACAATCCTGTACCGTGGGCCCACGTGTTAAGGTAACTCACATTACTAGTTTGGCGTGTATCCAGCCACACCATTTTCTGTATGTCCACACAAACATATATTATCAACCTTAATAGATGGATATGATTTTGTTTGTTTTTACAAATTCGAGATGATACTTCTACACTCTGCTCAGTAATATAAACATCCCTCCTGGTCATTCATCTTCTGTGAAGTAGCTGTCAATATTCTAAAGCGTGGGTATACTATAACTAATTAAACCAGTCCCCTATTCACTGACAGTCACCTGTTTCCAGATTTTGTTACAATGTAATTATAACTAACAGAGCTGCAGTGAATGGTCTCAAGCATTTATCATCATAAACCAATGTCTAGTTTTTATATGATAGTTTCCATTAAGGCAGGTTTTGCTAAGTTGAAAGATATGTGCATTGTTGCTGCTGCTGCTGCTAAGTCTCTTCAGTCGTGTCCGACTCTGTGACCCCATAGACAGCAGCCCACCAGGCTTCCCCATCCCTGGGATTCTCCAGGCAAGAACACTGGAGTGGGTTGCCATTTCCTTCTCCGATGCATTATTGTATTTTAATAGCTGCTTTTTCCTATTGCATTCATATTCCCACCAGCAAATGCCCATTTCCTCTTACTATCTCCAGGATAGATGTTATCAGTCATTTTGCATATCTCAGTAGGGACTCTACTGAGAAGGGAGTGTAGGATAGTGGCTCAGGATAAGGATGCTCTTGGTCAGAATACCCAAGTACCCATCTGAGCTCCAACAAGCACTAGTGTGTGACTTTAAGGTAAGACACATTATTGCTTTGTGTCTTAGTTACCCTTACTTGCAGAAAGAGATATAATATGAATCCCTACCTCAGAAAATTATCTTGAATATTAAATGAATTAATGGTTAGAAAAAAAATTTAGAACAGTAGCTGGCATAGAATAAAATTTTATAAGATTGAATGATTAATAAGATTGATCTTCTTTGTGTAAGATTAAAGATTTAAAAATCTTAACTTGCATCTTCTTGACTACTAATAATGTTGGGCATATTTTTATATATTTCTTGGTCATTTGCTTCTAGCTTTTTCTAAATTTTCTGTCCATATCCTTTGCCCATAATTTTTTCCTGAGTTGTCTTTTTATCAATTGAGGGAACATTTTCTATATATTATGAATAGTGACTCTTTTCTATCCTTTTTCCCTTCTATAAACTATTTTTATCCATTTATTAAAATCAGGATGTTTTAAGTTAATATTAAAAACCTCATATGGAACTATAAAAATAATTCTAAGCTCATATAATCTCATACTCCAACCACTGTTAAGAGTTCTTTGTATGGACTCTTCCATTTACCCCTCCAATTCATTGGCTCTTAGCCTTGGCTCTACATATTGATCACTTGTTGTTTAGTAGCTCAGTCATGTCCAACTCTTTGCAACCCCATGGACTGCAGCACGCCAGGGATCCATGTCCTTCACCATCTCCTGGAGCTTACTCAAACTTGTGTCCATTGAGTCAGTGATGTCATCCAGCCATCTCATCCTCTGTCGTCCCCTTCACCTCCTGCCTTCAATCTTTCCCAGCATCAGAGTCTTTTCCAATGGGTCAGTTCTTTGCCATCAGGTGGCCAAAGTATTGGAGCTACAGCCTCAGCATCAGTCCCTCCAATGAATATTCAGGATTGATTTCCTTTAGGATTGACTGGTTTGATCTCCTTGCCGTCCAAGGGACTCTCAAGAGTCTTCTCTAACACCACAGTTCAGAAGCATCAATTGTTCAGCACTCAGCTTTCTTTAATGGTCCAACACTCACATCCAAACACTACTGGAAAAAACCATAGCTTTGACTGTATGGACCTTTGTCAGCAAAGTAATGTCTCTGCTTTTTAATATGCTGTCTAGGTTTGTCATAGCTTTTCTTCTAAGGAGCAAATGTCTTTTCATTTCATGTCTGCAGTCACCGTCTGATTTTGGAGCCCAAGAAAATAGTCTGTCACTGTTTCCTTTGTTTCTCCATCTATTTGCCTTGACGTGATGGGACCAGAATTGATGCTTTTGAACTGTGGTATTACAGAAGACTCTTGAGAGTCCCTGCGAGGGGACTGCGAGGAGATCAAACCAGTCAATCCTAAAGGAAATAAATCCTGAATATTCATGGGAGGGACTGATGCTGAGATGGAAGCTCCAATACTTTGGCCACCTGATGTGAAGAACTGACTCATTGGAAAAGACCCTGATCCTGGGAAAAATGGAAGGCGGGAGGAGAAGGGCATGACAGAGGATGAGATGGCCAGATGGCATCACTGACTTGATGGACATGAGTTTGAGCAAGCTCCGGGAGTTGGTGATGGACAGGGAAGCCTGGCATGCTGCTGTCCATGGGGTAGTAGAGAGCTGGACACAACTGAGCATCTGAACTGAACTGATGGGACCAGAGGCCATGATCATTGTTTTTTGAATGTTGAGTTTTAAGCCAAGTTTTTCACTCTCCTTTTTCACCTTCAAGAGGCTCTTTAGTTCATCTTTGCTTTCTACCATAAGGGTAGTATCATCTGCATATCTGAGGTTATTGATATTTCTCCCAGCAATCTTGATTCCAGCCTGTAATTTCACATGATGTACTCCACATATAAGTTAAATAAGCAGAGTGACAATATACAACCTTATCATACTCCTTTCCCAATTTTGAACCAGTCCATTGTTGCGTGTCCAGTTCTAACTATTGCTTCTTGGCCTGCATACAGGTTTCTCAGGAGGCATGTCAGGTGGTCTGGTATTCCCAACTCTTTAATGAATTTTCAACATTTTGTTGTGATCCACACAAAGGCTTTAGAATAGTCAATGAAGCAGACGTAGATGTTTTTCTGGAATTCTCTTGCTTTTCCTATGATTCAACGGATGTTGGCAATTTGATCTCTGGTTCCTCTGCCTTTCCTAAATCCAGCTTGAACATCTGGAAGTTCTCGGTTCATGTACTGTTGAAGCCTAGCTTGAAGAATTTTGAGCATTACTTTGCTAGTATGTGAAATGAGTGCCATTGTGTGGTAATTTGAACATTCTTTGGCGTTGCCCTTCTTTAGGATTAGAATGAAAACTGACCTTTTCCAATCCTGTGGCCACTGCTGAGTTTTCTAAATTTGCTGGCATATTGAATGCAGCACTTTCACAGCATCATCTTTTAGGATTTGAAATAGCTCAGCTGGAATTCCATCACCTCCACTATCTTTGTTTGTAGTGATGCTTCCTAAGGCCCACTTGACTTCACACTCCAAGATGTCTGGTTCGAGGTGAGTGGTCACAGGGGCTTTCAAAAAGCTAGTACTTGGATTCCACCCTCCAGGCATTCTGACTTAACAACAGTCTTCCCACCACCACCACCCAGTGGAGGGCCCCAGGCATCAGTTTTTAATAAGAAGTCTCATTTGATTCTAATGTACACCCGGGGATGGGAACCAGACAATGCAATCCTGAAAAGTCACTTTGTTTCTGAATCAGAATATCACTGGTAACCACTACTGCCATCTGTTGGTGGGAGGCAGAACTGACAGTTTAGTTGCATGCATCTGATAGCTTTGTTTATACTTATGAAAGGCTGCATTTCAGAGCTCTTAGAGATTCATCTTTGTATACTGTATACACACACACCTTTTTCGTGTAATGACTTCTCAGGTAACTTCCAGCTCTAAGATTCTTAAAGTTTATATCAAATTTATACTTACCTTCTTCGATCTGAGTAAGCCACAGTAATAAATGACAGAATATAGTGTGACCCTCCTGAGGTCTTCTTGATCCTTGATTATCAAAGATTCAGTGATACGTATCCCAGTTGTTAATAGGAGAAAGTATATGGGAAGAGTTCAGAAATACTTCCATCAACAGCAGTTAAAAAACAAAAAACAAAAACAATTGCTGTGATTAATCCTAACCAAACTAACCAAAAATTAAACCACTGCCTCTTCTCATCCCATCCCCTTCCCCACCTATAAATGTTAACTGAAATTTTCCTCTCCTGTGATATTTTAAGATGTCTCCTTTTTTCCTGTGGAATTGCACAATGTGAAACATCAAGGGAAATAACAGGAAAGGCAATGCACAGGGAAGCACACTTTGAGAAACAGCAATGTTGGCAGAAAATGGAAGTGTCTGGGAGAAAAAAAATTAAGATAAAACTGGCAGAATTACAGGCTGCTGCATGGGCTGGTAATTAGATACTGAGTTTATCTTCTGAGCAAAAGATATTTTCCCTCTCTTTTTTTGTAGAGAGGCCAAAAGAAGTCAAAGACACTGCGAGCATGAAATTGTTAGTCTGCTATAAAAATCATCTTTGATGCATTGAGTTTAAAAAATATGTATTAATTCCCCAGGCATGTTTTATGAGTTGTGTGTTATTCTTGTAGTTGGCAATAAGGCATAAGCCTTTGAGAGATAGATCCTTTATATATATGTGTGTGTGTGTGTATGTATGTGTGTGTGTGTGTGTGTGTGTGTGTATATATATGTGTGTGTGTGTGTGTATATATATATATGGACTTTTTAAACCAGAACATATTTATGAACTGAAACTTTTTTCTGCTGATTGTGGAAGTTAATATTGAGTTTCTTTTATCCACCCTTGATTTAGACTCTTTCTAGAAATATTTTCTTAAAAACTGGATTTCTCAGTCTCAGAACTGTTAACATTTTGGTCCAGATAATTCTTTGCTGCTAGAAGCTGACCTGTACATTGTAGGACTTTTAGCATCATCCTTGGCCTCTACTCAATAGCCCCTGGGCAGTTTGTGACAATGTGTCTACCTGAGACACTAACTCCTTTCTTCCCTATTAGACTTTAAGTGCCACAACCAACCTGCTTTTGTTCACCTGATACCCGTACCACACAAAGCAGTGATTGGCACTTAATAAATGTTTGTCAAATGAAAGAATATAATTCTCAGGTATTTAAGACCCTGAAGCACAAAGCCTGATTTGCTCCAAAGGGGTTTTTCCTCTCAGGCTTATTTCAATCCATATGACAAAGCCAGTAAAAGAAGAACTCAGGGACATATTGAGGCTGTTGAAGGGTGTGATCTGGGAAATCTAAAAATTATATTATTTGGATAGGATTCCCTGGGGCTTTGGCGGGGTGGTGTTGAGTGGCAGCTTCATTCTGGAAACAACAGCTCTGATATGTCGTTATAAACCAGAGCCAACCTCTCACTTCTGCTTTATGAACTCCATCCACCATTGATCCATGGAGGAAACAGGTTTTTCTATTTTTTTTTTTAACCAGGGTGAGGCTTAATGCTCCATTAATTCTCTGAGAGAAAATGTCCCAGGACCCAGAGAGATGTTCCTAGGGAGGGTGGACCTTGCTACATACAGACTGCACAACAGGCCTCTAAATGCTTCTTTTCATGTTCTTTAAAAAATGGAATTAAGATGCATATTTTTTAAGATGAAAAATGACTGGCATTCTTCCCACTGAAAATGGGAAGTAATTTAATTTGTGAGTGGTTTATTTTATTTGACAGTCTTTGTACGTACTCGATTTGGTTTGTTACACCAAATTACCCTTTGATAATGGGTACACAGAATGCCAGACTCTGCCTCCCAGGTTGGTTTGATAATTGGATGAACAACCATATTGTTCAAGGTTTTCATGACAATGTGGACAGAAGCTATTAGGAAAACTCCTAACCAGAAAAGCCTTCCGCTTTTTTTTTCCACCAACAAAGTTAATTGCTACCCAGTGACCGGTTATCCCACTAGCCACTTCTCCTGAGCCACGCTGAGTTCTCTAATCATGACTGAATTCCCTGGGTGGATAAAAGGGATGTCTACACTCTGAAGCCAATAGAAGAAGTCAGAAAATCTTCCCTAGGCAATCTCTCAGGATGGACCATTTTTTTTATACAACTGGAAGTTCATGGGAAGGATTCTAGTAATAACGATCATAGTGGCTGTAGCCAGACTGCCAACAAGGGTAATGCCACCCCCTAGTATTTGTATGACCTTGAGCAAGTTTCACCACTTCCTTTGCTTCAAGATCCATACCTGTAAAGTGGGATGAATATTAGTACTTACCTCTTAAGATCACAGTAAGGATTCAATAACATAGTGTGCATAAAGTGCTTAGCACAGTTTGGCGAAAAGTAAGCTCTCCAGAAATGTCTCTTTGGTAGATGGTATGTATCAGGCCCTGGGCTAAGTTTTCTTGGCAAAGCTATAGAGGAATGCTGTCTGTAATATTATGGAAGAGAGCCTTGACATGGGGAAAGGTGAAGTAAGAAGCCCAGGGCCACGGGGCTGGTAAATAGCCCAACCAGGATTCAAGGCCAGGTCGACCTGACTCTGAAAACTCTCTAACACCATATAACTTCAAATTTTGTGCTTCTGTACCACCTCGAAGAATTTTGAATAACCACATACCTTCTTGAGCATCTTTCAGTAGGCAGCTAAGCACTTCCATCATAATGTTAAATACGTAACAGAGGATGTGGCTTCAGAAGTATTTTGAACATAGGCAGTTTAAAATAAAACTGTTATATCACCTTTTTAATGTGTGAAATTTAAACACCATTGTAACTAGATACCCATCAATATCCATTAAAAGAATAAGGAATAAAGTTCTTTAAAAGTCATAACTTTACATTGTTCCTTTTTCTTCTTTAATTTTGTGTTTTCACTGCAACTTCCTCCAAATAAATGTTGAAAACTCTTTTTGATCATTTCTGTAACAAAAATAGGTTTTTCCCTCCCCCTGAATGTATAACTATAAGGCTTTAAAGTTCTCTTCTGGATTTAATTATCTCTAAAATTATTAATGAGACACAATTGACCAAAACAGCACAAAACACAATTCTGATTTTATTAGAATTTCATATTATAAGTTTTGAGATTTTAATTTTATTATAATCATTTTTTAATAAATCTTGTTAGAAATTCATATGATAATGAGCTGGATGATGGGATCATTTGTGGGGCTTTGATTAAAGATGTCATCTGTCCCTCCCTGAAGTGTTTTATACCATGGATAACACATCCCGGTAAGATTCAGGATGGGGAAGGTTTATCTTTCTTTTCCAAAGATGAGAATGAGAACCTCGACTGTGGTTATATCCTGACATAATTTGATTTTAGGAAGGAAAGTATATTGTTTGTTGTCGTTCAGTTGCTAAGTTGTATCTGACTCTTTTTGACCCCATGGCCCGTAGCCCACCAGGTTCCTGTCCATGGGGATTTCCAGGCAAGAATACTGGAGTGGGTCGCCATTTCCTTTTCCAGGGGATCTTCCTGGCCCAGGGACTGAACCCAGGTCTCCTGCATTGGTAGTCGGATTCTTCACCACTAAGTCATGGTTTCCTTTAGAACTATTTCATAAAGTTCTCAGGAAGTCATCACATTCTCCTGTTTGAAGACAGCTCCTCTGCACTGCTTAGCTGGGTAGCTTTGAACCAGGGATATTTATAGCAGGACCCAATGGCTCTCCCATCTTCAAGATGACTCACTCCCTCTTCCTTGACTATGAAGTCTGAGTGCTTTTTAACTGTTGGCTTTATCCCAAACTTACAGTAATTGTCTTTGGAGAATCACAGAAGATACTTCTTGAAGGAAGTCCAGGAAAGGCATGATGGCAAACGTGAAGTGAGGCTGAAATCTGGAACTTTCTACCCTTTCCTCCAGCTTTACCATTTATTGCTTCTAGATGGAATAGTGTAGTCAGCCCAGATGCCACGAGTCCTTAAACCTGTGGTCCCAGAGCACTGGGGTCAGGGCTCCCTGCACCAAGGAAAAGGTAGCCAGCTCCCATCTCTTGCTTGTCTAGATCAAACAAACATGGTTTTAGCTTCCCAAAAGAGCTGGTTATGAAAAGAAGGAGTGGGTAGGGGGTTGTGTATTCTCTGCCCCCACTAAGCTTCATAAGAATACTCTGTGATGACTGTCCAGCATATAGTAAATGGTTAATAAATGTTTTGGGAAGGTTTTATCTGGGGCCAGCATGTGGTCATGACATTGCTATGTGAACTTCCTAACTGATGACACAGAGCCCCCCCTACCCCCTGGCCTGAATATATCCTATCTTTCTCAATATAATCTCAGTTATTGGGGAGGGTGGGAAGCATCTGTTAAATATTGACAAGGAAATACAAGCAAACATGGATGTAAGTTGGTAGCAATTTTTTCAAAAGGCCCAGTCATGTCAATTATGTTGATTGTACTTAGTATCCAAGGGTATTCACATTTGTCTGCTGAACTCAGTCAGATTCAACCCAGAGTTACTGAACAGCTGGAATCCGTGCACATCCTTGAACCAATGGACTCCTCTCTCTCTCCCTTCTCCATGGCTCCAACTTTTCTTCTGTTCTTAAGCTCCTCTCCAGCCATCTCTTCTCTCTCAGGCTCTTGCCTTGAATCTTTCAACTTATGGAGGCTCTGGAGGTTGCCATGGTGAGCACAGCTGTGGTTTTTTTCTCTGTCAAGAGTCCTCACCTCTAGCCCCTCCCCGACTGTGCATTTTCACAGATGTCATGTAAAGTGCGGGGCCTCGGGGGCTTCCAGGACTCTGTTCCCCTTTTGCCATGTGTCTCCGAAGGGGCCTTTGTGACCTGCTGACACCCACTTAGGTGCCACAGAAGACTGTGATGCATCACCACCATGGTCACCGAATAAACCAAATGACAGTGACATTCATTTTGTTAGTAAATGGATTTTGAGAGGTGAAAGACGGTCTTGTGTTTCCCAAGAGCAGAGGCAGGAAAGATAATGAGAAAGAGGTGAAGGGAGGAAGACTGAAGATGGGTAGAGAGAAACAGAATGTGGGGAGAAAGAAGGGAAAGAGAGCAACGAGGAAGGGATTTCTTAACAGGAAGGGGTCAATATTGGGCAGCTAGTGATCTTCCTATCCCCACAATCACACCTGTGACCCAGCCCTGACTTCTGATCTTCCATCTCCTGCCACTGTCCTTCCCTGCTCACTCCTCTCCAGCCACAGAGGCCCTTCCCTGTTCCTTCTATCCTCTAAGCGCTTTCCAACCTCAGGGCCTTTACACTTGCTGTTTGCTCTGCCTGGAGTGCTCTTCTCTAGGGCGCCGCGTGGCTGCTGACCTCCCTACATTCGGCTCTCAGCTCAAATAGCTGCCCCCAAGGGAGGCCTTCCATCCCCACTCCACTCTCATCAGTTCTCCATCCCCTCACCAAGCTCAGGTTTCTCTTCATGTCTGATGTGGAGGAAGACTTTATTTTGCATTTTGAATGAAGACAAAAGCACTTCCCCCTCCTATGCCCAGAAACCCACGGGATCACACTCTTCACCTCGTACTTTCCTCCCTCCCGTCTGCACCCTGCACATGCTGGTCTCTCCAACTGAAGCACTGCTCCCTCTCCTCCCCGTCCCCCACTTTCACCTGGTGGATTCCCACAAACCCATCACCTCCCACTCACTCAGCAGTCATCTCCTTTCTGAGGTCTCCCTTGAACTCCCCAAGCAGATACAAGCCCATTTAGCTGACACTGCCCTGGGCAGTGCCTGCTGACCTCCATTCCAGTCCAGACGCCCTACACTGAAATGTCCGTGTACTCACTTGTCTATCCCACACACCCAATCATGCCCCTCCAGGCACAGAGGACAGAGCGTCCAAGGACTTAGACTCCAGAGTCAAGGAGTTCCAGGCCTGAGTATGAGCTGTGTGACAATACAAATTACTTAAACTCTCTGGTCATTGCCTCATCTGTGCAGCAGAGATCATATTCACTGAGCTAAATCATAGGCTACTGATGAGGGTTCGCTAATGAACTGCTTAAGAGCAGTAAGCTAGGTCAGAGGATGGTGAGTGGAGGGTGTGCCATGTGAGTTGGGGTAGGGGTAGGGACACAGAAGACCTATCTCAAGGGGTGATCATTGAACAGAGCCCTGAGTGATGTGGGGAAAGGAGCCCCAGGGCACTCTGGGGTTCTCCACATCCCACTAACATCCCAGCTGACATAGATGTCTATAAGCCTTGTGGCAGGCTAGACTCTGAGGCTACTCTCTTGGTCTGTGAAACTTTATTTGGTGGATACTCTAACACAGTACCGGTTGTCTTGACAACCAGGCTGGGTTGTTTATGCTTTGCAATCATGCTCAGGGCAATGAGCTGAAACTGAATCAGAGTCAGGGAGGAGTATGGGGTGCCTAGGGAGGGACAAGGATTCCAGCAGCACAGTCCTTGGCCGCCTGCGGCCTCCAAGGGCCAAGGCTGGCCCCGTTCTCATTCGCAAGCCTACTGAAGCACCAGCCTTGTCTCGGGGGGTCTCTCCCCATGGCCACTGCCGAGATAGTGCAGAAAAGAGGGTGTGAACCACCAGTTGAAGGTCCTGGCTTGATCCTGGAGTTTGTCGGGTCCTGTGGAGAATAGCTCAGGCACCTGGTATCGGGACAGAGGAAGCAATCGGATGAGTGGCAGAAAGCCGGGCTGTGCTGGCAACCCCCACCGGGCCACCGTGGACATGGCACGTCACCTCGGGGGTTCCTGACTTCCTCATCTGCAGAATTCAGGAACTGTCTGTGGTGGTTGGTCTCACACTTTCCTTATCCATAATTACTTAAGCAAGATGTGAGGATCCTAACATTTTACCAAGAATGATGAAGGTCGTAAGGCCTAGACACCACAGCCTCCCACTGTGCCCCCCAACACACACATATACATGTGACAGCCTTGAAAGAGACTCCAGGGGTCCTTCCAAGATTCAGTGTTTCATGAGTCAGTGTCACATCCATATGGCACAGAGTCCTTCCATACTGTTAGCCTGAACCACATGAAATTACTGAGATGTGACGATTTTTGACTTGCAGAAGTGGCATCTTCGTATTTCTTCCCAAGCATTTCTTTTGCAGCAGTGGTTCTCTGGACTCACTCAGGAACTACATTGTTCCAGTTCAGCTCCACTCCTTCCTCTCTCTGTGTGACGTCAGACAGGATTTTCACCTACCCCATAAAATGGCAAACAAGGAATCTTCCTCGTGAGGTCGGCTACTGAGAGGGCTGAAGGGCAGGGGTGCTCTAACTCAGTCACTGCCAGTACAGGAAGCCCTCCCTGATCTTACAGGGAAGACCCAAATGATTGCCCATGGGCTGAACTCAGGGAACCGTATCCCACTCTTCTCCCCTCCTGGCCCCAGAAAGAGCATGTGTCCAGAGCAGATAGGAAACACAGTCCCAACGGGGTTTCCTAACTGGTCATCCTGTCCAGTTGGTAAGCTTGAACCACCTTACCTCCTCCTTCCTCCTTTGACATGGTGCCCCTAGGCAGTGGACAGCCTTGACCTGGGCGTGGGGAGGGTGCTGGAATATCACGAGTGATGTTTGTCGCCTGGCTTATCTGGGCAGAGCATTAGCGCTCCCTCCCCCAGATACCTACCCAGAGCTTCCCCATTAGTGCTACATCATGGAGTATGTCAGCCTGAATTAGCAGGCAGGCCTGTCACATGAAGCTGAAGCTCTGAGCTGGCAGCTCCCACTTGGTAATGCCTCTTGATCCTAGCTGTCATGTTCCCTCCCCGCGTCGCCACAGCCACAGGAAGCCTGTGCAGACAGTGAGGGTAATGAAGGAGGCCCAGGGAAGAGTTTAGGCAGAGCCCCTGGAAGTCCTCACAGATTCCATTGCTTCCCTGGCCCTGGGGAACTTGCTTTCAGTGCCACTACCTCGGGGAGGTGAGTGGGAGTAGGGGAGTACAGAGCTCAAAAGCTCTGGGTAGGGAATTCCTCTGTGACAAACCTCAAAGCAGAGCATGTATCTATGAAAGCATGTGGAGTAGACACCCTATTCAAATGCCATGAACACCTCCAACCCCAAACTGAGATTTCTAGAGGCAGCTTAACCGCAGAATTCTACCACTACCATTGTTACTACCCATAATTCTATCAATTCCATAAATTCTATGGGCCCTGTACTCATGTCCCTTACAGAGCAGTTATCACTTCCTATCATGTATAGTATCTGAGTGTGGTGTGATACAGTGGGAAAAGCAGTAGCTTTGCAGTCAGATAGACTCTAATCATATTCAGACTATGCCTCCTACAGCTGGGCGATTCTGGGCCACTGACTTAGCTTCTCTGAGCCTGAGTTTTCTCTTTATCATAGTACTTTGTACTACTGCTCTCTGTCTCACAGAGTTGTCAAAAGAATCTCCTAGGTAGGTGTGAAGGATGATTGACACAATCAGTGCCCAATAAATATTGTCTATTTATTGGGAAAGTTTATTTTGTTTGTTTACTTACTGGGAAATTTTGTTTATTTATTGGGAGAGTTTCTAAGGCACTTTTCTTACCCATTACAAAGCCTTAACTCAGACATACCTTTAACTGGTGTTCAGTAGTATCAATATATCACCTTCCTTTTCAAAGTTCTACTTCATTCATCCTCTATACTTTGTTCTCCCCACTACATCAGGAATGATCTCACTGAAACTTTGATCCTTATCATATCAAAATCATTGAAAAATCTTTTGATTTCTTCCCATATCTCTTGGGCTGGTGGGCTACAGTCCATGGGATCACTAAGAGTTGGACACGACTGACTAACACTTTCACTTTTCACTTTCATTTCTCTTAGGGTGGTGGCAAAAATCTCTTTTGGGGCCTGCCTCTTACCGACCCTGTCACTTCATCTCCCACCGTGGTTCTCATCACTCTCTGTCTCAACTACACTGACTAATTGATATTTAATTCTTGCGTTACCCTCACCATAGGACTTCTGCACGTGCTCTTTCCGCTGACTGGAGCATTCTTCCTTCCCCTCCTGGCCTAGTAAATCTCTTCTCATCCTTTAAGTCATCCAATTCATACTTCCTCAGCAAAACCTCTCCAGACCTCCATGACCACGTTAAATCCTTCTTTGTGCTATTTCCTCTCCTTCTGGGTGCTTACTACATTTTATTATGGGATGATTTCGTACCTGCCTTCACCACCTGGGCCAGCCAGATGAAGGCAGGTGTCTGGTTTGGCTCCCCAGTTGAATGTCCCCCCCGCCCCTCTACACCAGGACCTTGTACAGAGCTCAAGAAAATGTTGTTGAAAGGGTGAATAGGAGGTTGAACTGAAGGGCAAATCATCTCAACAGATCCCAACCACCCTTCATGATAAGTAGGGCATAGTGGATATTTCAGATCGTATAACCAGAGCCCAGAAGGGGCAAGATAATTGCGCAAGATCACACAGCCTGTCAGTGGGGGGCGAATCTGTGGTCAGAACCAGCTGTCTTAGTTTTTACCTTCCCTGGGCCTCTGCTAAAGAACCATCATCCACAACAAGGTAAAGGGCTTGTGAAGACTTTGCCTTCCATCCCACTCCTGGCTTTTAGAGGATCCCTGGTTCTTCCTACATCCACATCTCAAGCTTCTCTGATTTCCAGGATATCCAGTGCCACATTTGTATAGGATTCTATGTTTCTTCTCAGTTCTTCATTCAACTTTTTTTTTTTTTAAGATTTTTGTGATGTGGACCATTTTTAAAGTCTTTTTTGAATTTGTTACAATATTGCCTCTGCTTTATGTTTTGGTTTTTTGGGGTCACGAGGCATGTGAAATCTTAGCCCCCCCAACCAGGGATCGAACCTGTACCCCCTGCATTAGAAGGTGAAGTCTTAAACACTGTACCACCAGGAAAGGCCCTTGTATGCAAAACTATTTAACTGTCTGATTCTTTGACCCATAAGGAGATAACAATTGTTCACTATTCTCATTTATTCAACAAATACTAAGTATCCTTTATATATCAGTAAGATGACCATATAATTTATTGTCCAAATGAGGACAGTTTTGACATGACAGTGTACACTGCCTTGTTGATATACAGGTTAAACCAAGATCTTCCCAGATAAAACAATGGGTTCCCTATATTTTAATGACTGATTTTGGGCTACTAGAATTGGGTGATTATATGCTTTCCCAAAATTCTTTTAAAAAGATTAAAGATAGAACTAGGACGAGGCCTAGGCTCCCAAAGCCATGAAGACTAAATTTTAATCTCAGTTAAACTAGACATTTCTAAAAATTTCTACAACTTCCTTTTAAAAATAGATTTCATGTTTTAAAAAACAAACAATCTGAAACAACATCTCTGGCAGCTGTTCCCCTGAGAGGAGGCCACTTGAAAAAAATCTTAGAGTCTATAAAGGATGAAATTGCCCATCAGGGCTAAGGGATGGTGACATTTTTAAAAAAGAATGAAACTAAAAGGCACCAAAGGGAATAGAAACAGCATGTAATTGATCAGTCTCTCTCTAGCTTAGATCTCCTTTGATGTGATGTGGTTGTGATTTTGTGTGTGATAATGAAGGATATAAACACACACACTCTTTCCTAATGAAGAGCTGTGGTTCTGAAGCAATTTGTTTCTCTTGCATCCCAGGTACCTGTCCTGAGACCCATGGACCTGATGGTGGAGGCCACCCCGCGAAGAGTATTTGCCAACGCGCACACATATCATATCAACTCTATATCAGTCAACAGTGACTATGAAACCTACATGTCAGCTGATGACCTGAGAATTAACCTATGGAACTTTGAAATAACCAATCAGAGTTTTAGTATCCTTTCTTTGGGGCCAATAACCAGTTGGCTTGAATCAAGACTATTCAGGTATGAGCAAGCTTGGGAGGAAATGGAATAGAAAGGGGCAATCCCTATCGAAGACTTAGCACTTGTGGAGAACTCTTCCCTTTTAAATTATATTGGCATCTGTGACACTCTCATCCAAAGTTAGGGAGGTATTGAATTGCAAGTAGTGAACCAGGACTACCTTTGGGTTAGAACACTGAATCACTTCCTTTATGCCGAAGCATTTGTGTGTCATGAATTAGAACTTTATCAGCTATAAGGCCAGACCCTAGAGTTCAGTGTAAGGCTCCTTCCTCTTGTTGATGGATTCACAAATGGCCTGTATCTACATTATGGACCACAGTTACACAGGAGATGGTTTTCATTGTATTATAATAATGAAAGTAATAGTGGATTTGTTGAATTCCAGGCACTGCGCTGAGAACCTAACATATTGAATCTCATTTTGAAAAGTGCACATATCATAATTGTCCAGCTTGATGAATTTTCACAGGCAGAGGACTCCTGTATAAGTAACAGCTAAATCAGAAAATCAAACTTTATTAGCAATGCTCATGTCCCCATCATACTTCTTCAGTCTCTTCCTGCCAAAAGTATATTTCATATAACAACTCCATGTTGAAATTATTATTATCTTCTGTTTAGGTCAAATTGAGAGAAATCAAGACAACTGCTGAATGAGTAGATGACCCAGCATTCTCATCCTACTATGTTGACCCTATATTTAATATTAAAATCAGTCATTTATTCAGCACCTATCATGTGGTCCATCCCACCACAGACTTGACTCTTCACTTGAATTCCCAATCTTAATGATTTCACCACCCAGGCAGCTGAGTAACTGACGTAAGAGTCAATATTGATCCTTTCTCCCAGTTACCAGCCTGTTCACCCCCCACCCCAATTTGTCCGTGAGCCCTGCCTTTGCTTCCTCTAAAATGTATCTCAAATCAACTCATCTCTCTCCATCTCCACTCCTGCCAGCCCACACTAGTACCAGCCATGGTTCTTTCACCTTTGTGACTGCAATAATCTGCTCTCTGGTTTCTGTTCCTTCTCGCTGTCCTACATGATACATGCCCCACATAATAGAGTGGGCCTTTCAACATGTAATTCATATATCATTCCTCCCAGGACTAAACCACACTGGTAGTTTCCTTTTGAACTTAGCAAAAGGTCCAAGTTCTTAATCTTGGACTGTAAGATTTCACATGATCATGTCCCTGCCTCCCTCTTGCTATCCTGTCATACCACTGTCCTCTAGGTCACTGTTCTTCAGCCACCTAACCTCCTATCTGTTCCTCGGTAATGCTTGTTCTTCCTTCCATTCTCTGCATTTGTTGTTCCCTCTTCCTGGAATACTTTGCCCCTAGAGTCCACAGGGCTGACTTTTTACATTTCATCATATAGACTTCAATCTCCTGTCACCTCCTCACAGGCACTTCCACTAACTCCCAAGTAACCCCCAATAACCTTCCATCCCCATTAACTTCATAACAAGGGTCACTATTTGTAATTGTTTGTTTTTTTTTTAATTTGTGTATTTCGGGTTTCCCTGTCTTTGAATGTGAATTTTATAAGAGAAGGAACTTTGTATGATCCATTCCTGTATCCCAGTACCTAGAATATTCTGACATACAGAAAGTACCATTGGATTGGGCATGTCAAGTTTGAAATACTAGTAGGTCACTAAAGTGGAGATGATCCATTAGATAATTGATAATGAAATAGAATCTGGCAATTTCACCATAAGAGTGTATTAATTATAGTAAAGCTCTGAATGTTCTGATATGAAATAGAGTCCATAATGGCTCAAGCATATGAAAGATTATTTCTCTTGTACAGTCTGATATTGCTGATCTCCATCAGCAAGCAGCCTCCCTCAATCAGTGATTCAGAGATTCAGGTTCTTTCCATCTTGTGGTTCCCCAGTGTCACCATGCCTTATCTGCATCTGTACAGCAAAAGAGGAAGATGGTGTAGGACTACACAAAGGAGACTCCTATGAGCCAGGTTCTAAGTTAGCATGCATCCCATTAGCTAGAACTCAATCACATGAGCACCTCTAACTGTGAGGCAGGCTGGGAAATGTGGTATAGCTGTTGCACATAAATAAAAAGACCTGGTTTAAGTGCTCAGTCACCAGGTCACCACCACAGAAGGGTCTCCCAAGGCTTTTCAGGGAAGGCAGCTATAAGCCAGTGGTGGGGGTTATGGAGACTGAGAACTGACCATTAAGACCACGATTGACATCTTTTGTTGATCACAGAGCAGATGGGACATATTGTCTGAGCCTAGGAGAATCTGCCCACAGATTTTGCCTGGAAGTGCAGCTGCTAACAGACGAGTGTGGGTGGTGGTTCCCTGTCTGCCTTGATATCTATTCCAAGAGCCAGAAATCTGTTCAGGCTCAGCTGCTGTCACTCTGAGCTTCTGCTGCCCCAGTCTAGGTGACATGTTTTCCGAAGTTTGCCTCTAGGGCTTCAAGAGGGAGCGAAGTTTCTTTAGGCACTTTAGGAGACAGATGCCTTGGGGAGAACGCAAAGGGGAAGTATTAATAGCACAGTTGAGGTTATATTCCGCAGATGTGTGACAGCCTGCCAGATGCTGGCATACAAATGAGCCCATGCCATTCACCCTTAAAACAGCCATATGTAAAATAATCATTGTCATCATGAGAATGATGATAACTGATATCTATATAGTTATTTTCATCCAAACCGCCCTGAGCACTGAGCAGACTATACAAACTGGGACCCTTTAGCTTGTTGTCTCTGAAGTGCAGCCGCCTCTGGGGTAGGAAGCAGCCATCTTTCAAAGCAGCCTTGGAAAAGCACCAACCCCCAAACAGGTCTTCTTAAATCAGATGTTGTTTAGTGTCATTTCCATGGTGCTTCTTATCCACTGAAAGAGGCAGAAGAAACATGGTTCTGGATAGAAAAGTGTGGGATTCCCAAAGTATGGTATGAGTAACCCTGATATGGGAGGCAAGCTGCTTCTAAATACTATATGGATGTTCTTTGTTTTCATAATTATGTATTTATGACAATGAATATTATAAAACACAACTGTCATATCCTATGATATCACAGATACTGAAAAATCCATTTAAATTATGTGGTGCGTATATGTAACGAAAAGTACTAGTAGCCATTAAGGCAAGTAGTGTTGCAATATGGTTTTTTAAAGTCATAGCTTCCAATGACTAGCATTTGGTGTGACATTGGCATTGTGCTTGAGAACACAGTCTTTGGAGTCCAACAAGCCTCAAGTTCTCACCCAGCTCTACTACTTGCTGGCTGTGTAAGCTTTAACATGGCTCCTAACTTAGCCAAATCCCTACATCACGATCTGTAGAGAAGAGTTCTGTCAAAGAGGATTGTTTGAATTTTGTAAAAGGTGTTTATAAACATGCATATATACTCATACATATGCGTATATATGTGTACATATACGCTTAGGGCAGTACCTTGCTAAGTAAATGATCAGTGAACAGGGACCGCCACAATCATAATTATCTTAATAATTATTTAGTTATATTTATTTTTTACTGTATTGGGTCTTTGTTGCTGCACTCAGGCTTTCTCTAGTTGTGGCAAGTGGGGATTCTTCCGTTGTGCCACATGGGCTTCTCCTCTTGCAGAGCGTGGGCTCTAGGCACATAGGCCGCAGTAGTTGTGGCTCATGGACTTCTGAGCACTGACTCAGTAGTCATGGAGCATGGGCTTAGTTGCCTTATGGCGTGTGGAATCTTCCCGGACCAAGGATCAAACCTATGTCCCCTGTTTTGGCAGGTCACGTTCTTAACCACAGGACCACCAGGGAAGTCTACAGTCAAAATTATTGTTGAAAGTAAAAGGAAACTAGAAAAGTTGAGTGGTAGAAGGGTAGACTATATTCTGTTGAATTTATTATCTGGGTCTTCTCAGTTCTAGACACCCCCTTCAGTTCTGCTGTTTGCTGTTCTTTGCAAGATGTTGCTCATTATACCCCAGTTACCAGATATCTGCAAGGTCTCTGAGGTCCAGGCCTCGTGTTTAGCACCATACCAGAGGGAGACATTCCTAGCCTTATGGCACCTGGCCTTGTATCCTCTTCCTTCCATCCATAGTCAGCCTGTCCCTGTTTTGTGTAACAGGTTCTAGCATAACATGGTCAGACTTTGGCCTTAAGGGGTTAACTACATCAGGACAATAACAACTCATTTCTAGATTAGTGGTTTTCTAGGGCAAAAGGCAGCCCTGACTTTTCAATAAAGGAGGGATGTTTCTTAATTATGAGAAGTATGATCTACCTAGGATCCTTTGAACTCTGTTCTCAGTTCTAAGAAGGAGTTGACTCTGGGCTCCTACCTAGTCCATTTTTGAACCTATTAAATAAATCCATATCAAGTAAAAGTAATGATACAGCCCTCCACAACTATATACTGAGACCTAGTTTGTGCTAGGCACTGCATTAAGCCATGGGGATACAAGAATAAAAAGAAACAAATTTTCTGCCTTTAGAATGACATTAATCAAATAATCACACTAATGAATATATAATTACAAACTGAAGTAAATCCTACAAAGAAAGGAAATATGGTTTGGTGAATGCATTTTTAAAAACCTGATGTAGACTAGGGAATAAAAGAAGGCTCTGCTGAGGAACTTATTGTTGAGTTGAGATTTGTAAGAAGATGAGCGTGAGCTAACTTGGTAAAGATCAGTCCATCGTGTACAAAGGTCCTGTGTAAGAGGGAGCATGATGTGTTGGTGGAACTCAAGGAGGTCCAGAGAGTGAAGTAAATTTGTAAGCAAGGCTGGAAACCTGAGCAAAGGACATACCTTGTGTAACCCCAGTCTCTAGACATGAGACAGAGGATTTCTCTGGGAGAAACCAACTGGATTCCAGGGTGCTTCATCTCTGAATTGGTCTTTATCACCCCTCTGCATCAGCCTCACTTGTCAACTGAGCAGAGGTCCTTTTGGATTTTGATTCCCTGATCATAACCACAACTTCTGGCTTCTAGTTTCTGTAACTCCCTAGTACCATGGACAGCAGCCTTTCTTTTACCCCAGTAGAATTTTTCTGGGCAGGCTTTGAGGGAAGCTAATGGCACCCCACTCCAGTACTCTTGCCTGGAAATCCCATGGACGGAGGAGCCTGGTGGGCTGCAGTCCATGAGGTCGCTGAGTCAGACACGACTGAGAGACTTCACTTTCACTTTTCACTTTCATGCACTGGAGAAGGAAATGGCAACCCACTCCAGTGTTCTTGCCTGGAGAATCCCAGGGACAGGGGAGCCTGGTGGGCTGCCGTCTGTGGGGTTGCACAGAGTCGGACACAACTGAAGTGACTTAGCAGCAGCATGGGGCTTCCCAAATTTCTCTCCCTTGCTGCTGTTGCGGCTTTATCCCATGGCTTAATGCAGTGCCTAGCACCAACTAGGTGCTCAGTGTATTGTTGCTAAGGACTGTATCTTTACTTTTACTTGATATGGATTTATTTAACAAGTTGCATAATGGACTAGGTAGGAGCCCAGGGTCAGCTCCTTCTTAGTCCTGTCCACAACTGCATATATCAATCTTAGTCTGACATTTAGTGTCAAAGCAGAGCATCCCTTCCCATGACGCAACCAGCACATTGGCATGTGTGTGCCAGAGCAACCCCTTCCTTGCCATATTAAGTGCCACCTTGGTGGATTTTCCCAGGCCTGGTGCCTTGCTTGTGTGGTTGCTAACTCTCTGCGTCTGAAACCAGATCTAGGGCTTTGGGGGACTGAGGATTCCTCTGCCCTTTGAGCCTCATGTTATCAGGAGAAAGGTTGAGAAAGCAACTCTGCAGACTTCTTCTGGGGCTCCTTGAACTTCCTTGGAGTTGTGTCACTTAGTATTTGGGAAGGCAGACTCTGGAGTCAGATTCACTGGATTGAATCCAGCTTCCTCTCCTAAAAGCTGTGACCTTGCAAGTGTTTTAACATTTCTCTGGCCTTCAATTTCCTCATCAGTTAATGGGGATAATAGAAGGTTATTGTGAGGTTTAAATGAGGTAGTCATTAAAGTACTTAGCTGAGTGCCTGGCACAAAGTGAAGACTATAAACAGTAGCTTTTATTGTTGGGGGCATATTTCAAGTCCCCTATTCTTCTTACCCTGGATCCCATTCTTGTTGCTTGGATCCCATTCTCTCCTAAGAAAAGCACAAGTTAAATGATCCACAGCCCAGGTGGTGCAGTGGTAAAGAATCTGCCTGTCAGTGCAGGAGACATAAGAAATTGGGTTCAATCCCTGGGCTGGGAAAATCCTCTGGAGGAGGAAATGGAAACCCACTCCAGTATTCTTGCCTGAGAACCCCATAGACAGAGGAGCCTGGTGGGCTACGGTCCATGGACTTGCAAAGAGTTGGACACAACTGAGCGACTGAGCACGAATACATCCAGGCCTGGTATCTTGGCCTGTTGACCTACTGTGAGTTTTCTGCATCATTAAAAAAAAAAAAAAAAAAAAACCTTGCCTAAAGAAGGCTGCTAAGTCACAAGAATAAATTAAAGTAAAACCCAGAAACATTTAAAGATTTTTATTTTATTGGAATATAGTTGATTTACAGTGTTGTGTTAGCTTCTGCTGTACAGCAAAGTGAATCAGTTATACATATACATGTATCTAGTCTTTTTAGATTCCATTCACATATAGGTAATTACAGAGTGTTGAGTAGAGTTCTCTGTAGATAGCTAATGAGGACTCATCAACATTTACTGGGCACTTTTGGTGTGCACTGGAGATGCCAAGATGAATAAAAAATCCATCCCTGATATCATGGTCCTTGTCTTCTAGAGGGAGGATGAATTCAACCAGAAGCAAAACCAGCAGGAGAGGGTATATGTGGGTGTGTAGCGAGAGACAGACAGATTGGCATATTACAGTGAATTAGCCTGACCAACCCAAAGTCTGTAAGGCCAGCAGTCAGGCACAGAAAGACCACAAGAAGCTGGAACACAGAGGCAGGAACACCACAGGCCACGTTCACATATGGCCATCAAGAGAGAAGTTGTGGTCTCGGCATCTGTTGGGATCTCTTCCTCAAGGAAGACCTAAACCTTGGTTTAAATGCCTTCCAACAGACTAGTTGAGGCCCACCCAGGATAACCTCCCTTATGATTCAATTAAAGTCAACTGACTGGGGCCTTTAACCAGGTCTGCAGAGTCCATTATAACAGCATGTAGATCACTGTTGGACTGAATACTGGGAAAACCTGCGTGTGTACAGAGAGGCTGCTTTCTCTCTTTTGTCCCTCAATTCACCCGAGAGAATGAACCTTGTTACCCCACCACAACCAGAAACATTTTAGAAATGTTGAGCTTCACCAAGTTAGCATTTCACAAAGCTTCCAAAGTGAGCATGTGGACCGAGGGAGACAGACATGTAACCATACTAGGGAGGATGAGACTGACAGTCTTTTTGGGGTGGGGGAGGGGGTTGCCTCTATGAAGTAGCAGGTGGATTACATCATCTCCTATAGTTTTCTTCCTTTTTTTGTTGATAAATTCACAAGTTCAAAGGCATTTAAAATGAGGGTTAGGTAGTAACTGGCCACAGGATTTGAGATTAAAATCTAGGCCTGTTTGTTATTTAGTTGCTAAGTCATGTCCAGCTCTTTGCAACCCTATGGGTATAACCTGCCAGGCTCCTCTGTCCATGGGATTTCCCAGGCAAGAACACTGGAGTGGGTTGCCATTTTCTTCTCCAGGGCATCTTCCCAACCCAGGGATTGAACATGCCTCTCCTGCATTGGCAGGTGGATTCTTTACCACTGAGTCACCAGTGAAACTCCAAATCTAGGCCTATCTCACTCTTATATTCGAGGAAAATGCCCTCTATCACAGTATCTTAAGTGTATTCCTAGGGGTATGGTCAAGGTGCTATGGATACATGGGTAGGAAGGATCATGAAAGAAGGGCTAGAACATTTCATACAGAAAGTAACACGTGGATTGGCCTTTGAAGGAAGTATTGAGTATTTTCTAATGGAGAAATTTCAAGCTCTGTGTCACATGAATAGGCAAGGGGCTGTGGTTATGGGACTTTCAAGTACCCCCCACCCACAGTTGTAAAGGACATCTTATCCCATGTCTTTCGCAGCTCAACACGTGTCCAAAAGCACCACCTAGGGCACCATGTGTCTCTTTGTCAGTCCTCTCACAGTGAGCCTAGCAACTGGCAAAGCCCTCCATGAATATTTGCACATTGGCTTTTTTTAAGCTCTTAAGAAAGGAAGATCCCTCGGAGTCCTCTCTGGAGATTTTCAGTGTGTTGCCATCAAGCAGCAAGTCCTTTCTGCTGACAAGATCTGGATGGCTTGTAATCACTGCTTTCTATCCAAAGATTAAATTCAGACTTTGGAATAAAGATTTCAGATAAACTCTTGCTCCCTAAAACAGAATCCAGCTCTAATATGCCCAGTTTTCAAGGCTATTCTCCACTTTCAGTACTGGCAGACTTGTGCTATCTGAAAAGCCTCGACTGCTTTTGAACATGGGTGTCTTACCCAGGTAAATCTAGAGTCCAGCCTCCTGCTGGGCTCTGCTACCAGTAGTTGGCTTAGAAAGAAAGGAGAGGGAAAAAATCTTCTTAGTATCAGCAAAATTAGCAGAGATAAAGACAGAAGCATATGAGAAAATCTTCAAAAACTCACAAACCTAATGCATATAAAAGTTATCTTTGGAAAAAAAGACATGTTTTCTTTGAAAGTTTGGATTATTCAATCCACTGCAAAAACATTTAATAAATAACTTTTTCTCCACTGTTTTATTTGACCATCAAAATTTCTCAGACTAACAGAGTTAACAGAATGATACCCATTCAAAGGCAAAGAAATTGAAATCCTGAGAGAGAGAAAATGACTTTCCCATATCTTGGAGCAAAATAGAGGTGGAAACAAAATGAATTCTAATCTTTTGACCCCACTTGTTACAATTGCAGTATTTATCACAATATTGTCTTCAGCTTTACCCAGAGATGCGGTTCCTGATTTCTCAACTGTCTCATAGATGGTTCTAAGCCAAGGAAACTACTTTACTCACTGTTTGTTTTCTTGATTTAATAATATGGATTCATTGTAGATATTATAAAATGACCTATAATCTCACCACCTAATTTTGTGTATATACAAGGAATTTACATCACAATTTTAATGCTGATTAATTCCACAGTAGGGCTCAGAAAAATAAAGAAAATTTTTTAAATTCTTAATTTATCTAGAAAGTCTTATTCTGTTCAATCTAGGGTCATACACAAACACACACACACACACACACACACACACATGTGCACACATACACACTGCCCATTCACACATATATACTTTCTCTCTTCCCTGTTTTGTCTATTTAACAGTTATTACTACCTAATAAACTATATATTCTATTTATTTATCTAGCTTGTTTAGTAACCATGTTCCCTTCTAGAAAATAGGATCCATGGTTCAGGGGATTTTTTGATCTGCTGTGGTCACAGCTATAGCTCCTGTGCCTGGAATCTATCCCTGGCAGATTCTTTGTGAATATTTATGAAATACATGAAGGAACAAATGGATGAACCCAAGCTAGCATTATTAAAGGATAACATAATACTAACCTTAAATATATAACCCCTGTGATATATAACTATATTTTCTCCCATTCTGTTCTCTCTCTTCTCTCATTCTTTTTATATGGCTATGATCAGACTGTATATATTTTATATCTAACTTACCTCACCTAAAATTATACATATGCATAATAAGCATTAAAAAAATCTTATCTTTTTCAATCTTAAAATAGTGCAACTTCACTAAAAGAAAATGTAGAAAAGAAAAAACTGATAATTGAAAAGAAATTCATAGACCCACCCCAGTAGAACTATCAATGACATTTGGTAGTTTTGCCTTTTAGGCCATCAGTTTCAGAGTATAAATTTTAAATGGCATTATGGTCACACTACAGATAGAATTTTTCCTGCAAGTTGTTTAACAGACCTGGCATTTCACTGCATAAACAATTTAATGATATCAACCAGAATTTACTCAATCATTTCCCTGTTTCTGTATATTAAGGTTGTTGTCAGTCTTTCTCCTTTATAATGTTTCTATAGACATTTTTATGGAAAACTTTTCCAAATTTGGGATCAAGGAAATGACTCTTGAATGGTCCCCATCTCCCCTTGAGCATCCTGCCATAACCCTCTTCATCTCCTTACCCCACCGCGGATGTAATTTATGGCCTTGGCTTTTTATTTGTTTGAAGCTGATCCCTTAAGAGGTGACCTCCTAGCGTCTTCAATTATTATTTTAAATGATGCCTTAGGCCATTGCCTGGCACAACAGTGCCCTCACCTTCCCACCTCCTGCCTTCCAAGCGTAGAGCTCAGCTGCCAAACTGGCTGTGCCCCCTCCCGTCCCCAGCACTGCCTCCAGTCCCAGCAGAGAGGCATATTAACCCCTTTTGTTAGCAGAGGTAATTTGCCTGGGCTCAGCATTAATAAGGAATGCCATAAGCAGTTGGGGTCAGGATGAACAGATCTGTCAAGCCCCAGGGTTAATTTAATAGCAATCTGTTGGCTGTCTGCCTTGTATATTAGCCTTGAATCCATTGCTCTGTTTTGCCTTTGCTGTTTAGTTCTTTGGGACAACAGGGAAATAATTTGGATACAGAGCTCTAAAAGATGAGGAAGAGAAAATTGACTGTCAACATGCATCATTCCATTTCCAAGATAATACAGGGAGCCAGGCGTTACTCCCTTCCGTTCTCCTTCCCTCCCAGCATGAAGGGCACAACCGCACATGCTGGAGGTGTGTGTTTCCCTTGAGAGCTGTGTAAGGAAAAAGACTGAGTTTACAGAGAATGCATGTAAAATATGCTGTCTTGTCATCCCCACACACCATTGAATTTTTGGAAACTAGACTCCTCCTAAATGTTTTTAGAACTCAGAAAATCCTCCATCAGTTAATAATTCAAGAAATCCTTTACCGTGTTTCTGTCTCAACTTACATTTCCTTAAAAAAAAAAAAAAAATCACATCAGAGAACACAAAAATCCTAGGTCAGATGCTGGGTCCAAATTCTGGTTCTGAAAAATATAGCACCCAGAGTGGTGGGTGAATTGAACGAGCACCAGTTGCAAGCAGAATCCCTCTCAGATAAGCCAGGGGAGTTTCAAAAGAGCCAGAATTACATTGCTGGGAAAGGCCGGCTCTGTGGGGGCCATTCATCAGTGCAGGAGGATGGCATGTGGTCAGGAACCAGGCTCTAGAGTCAAACAAACCTGGGTTCAGATCCCAGCTCCACCCGCTGCCATCATATAACATTAAGTAATGTACCTCAGCCACTGTTTCCTCTGCTTGAAAACGGGTCTATTAATAATATTAGCATCATAAGGATGAGGTGAAGATCAAATGAGACAGTGCGTGGCACTTGATGAACATTGGCAACTGCTTTTTATTTTCATATTATCTTTCTTGTTGTCCTTATCATCACAATTACTAAAAAGAGGATTGGAGTCATGGCTTTTCTCCTGAACCCCAGAAATTCAGACCCAAAGAAGCACTCTATTTAGTCACCAGGAAGATGCCTGGGTGTGAGGGACGGTGGGCAGGCTTGGAGGTCCAGGATGGAGGCGGGGAAGGAGAGAGGAAGGGTCCAGAGGCGGCAGCCCTAAGCAAATTCAGTTCTCATGGTGTTCTTGAAGGTGGAGGATGCTCCTGGTTTCATGTATATGTTTAAGCACTTCGTTTTCACACGTTCTAACTTGTGAGCTTTATTTTTAGGTGAGAAAAAAAGTAACCGTAGATGTAGCACCTCCCCCTCCCACACAGCCAAGATCCTTTCCAGTTAGCTTGTTTTTAGAGCTGTACTGGTAGAGGTTGAGAAAGCTAGCACCAGATTTTCTTGCCCTATTTTGGGAAAAGAAAAACATGCTCACTGGCACAGTGGAGTATGGAGGCTCTTTCTGGAGGGAAATGAAATCTGACAACAGCTAAACACTAACCTCTGCTCACCCCACCCTGTATTGTGGCCACAAAGCCGAGGGCATGCATGGGTCAGGGGGCTGGGGAGAACCCCAGAGCTGCAGCTTGGGGCCTTCTTCTGGGGGGAAACAGGCTCCTGTTCCCCAGCACGTGATGCTAACTGTGATAATATTTATAACACTGGGAGCAGTTGAGAAGGTAGTATTTTATGAGTCCAGGGGACCTACATTCTCCAGAGACATAAGTAATATCTGTATCTGGGTTGCTGAGGGAAATTGTAGCAAAATGTAATGTTAGTTCAATCTCAAGCTAATTTTAGAAAGAACCCAACAGGATTTATAAGAGATAATTGAAGGAGAAAGAGGCACAACCAGATACACAGCCATTATTGCATCAAACTACATGCCAGAGCATGTGTGATGTTTGCTAATAGATGACTACTTTGTTAGTGCTAATATGACTAAAAATATCAGTGCATTTACTCATTACTCTTTTAAACTCTAAGGAGGAGATTAGGCCACCAACCTTACAAAAAAAACATAGACTTTTATCCATCCCAGTCGAACAGAACTGTCTGTCTGAAGTTATTGCTTGTTGATTCAATGCAGTGTTTTCCAAAATGTGATTCGTCAGTTCCTGGCACACCATAAATGTGTTCATTTTAATTATTAAATGCGTTTATTTCAGGTGTGTTATTTAAAATGTAACTAGCTTATTAAACTGATGATTTCATGAATATTGGATTCCTGATTACGAGGCTGAGTAAAGAAAAAAGTAAGTCGATTTAAGTTCACCCATAGAAACAAATGTTAAGTTGAAAAATGCTACCCGGTAAACAGGTGGGGTGAAATCACAAATGTGGTTCAACGGTGAGAATCATTTTGGTTCATAGCATCCACATCAAGAGACCTCTTCCTATGCAGGTTCTCAGACAGCAAGCCCTCAGGCACCTCCCAACCTGTACCCAGGTCCTCCACACTCTCAGTAGGGATGTGAATGGATCAGCACAAACTCACTCCCACTAAAGGTGTTTGTTTCTATTAGGTCACCATCACATTGATAGATGAAAGGCCAAATGTTTCATTTCAATACACAAGGCTATGTTCCTTAAAAATAGAGGTATGATGGTTCTTCATCAAAAAGGAAAATACTCAGGACAAAAAAAGGGAAACTATGATAAAACTAAGGGTATATTACAAGGGAGGCCAAAACTATCCTGCTGTACAATTGGATGGCTTCTTTTTAATATTTGAACTCCCACACAAGCTCTAAAGCAAATCACAGTTTATGGAGATTTGAGATCCTGTATATCTTCAGTAAGAGAAATTTTGCATAATTACTAAAAAGTGCAGATCTTGCACCTGGGATAAAATCCTACCACTGCCACTCTTTAGCCATGTGACTTGGGGCACGTTACTTACATACTCTGAGACTCTGTTTCTGCCCTTTAAAAAACAGGGATAAGTAAAGTGTTGATTAGAGAGCTGTTATAAGGATTAAATGAAAGAAAGCACACGATGTGCTTTGCACAGCAATTGACCTTTAGTCAGTGCTCAATAAATGGTAGCAGCTGTTGTTATTATAATTTCATTGACATTATTTTTTTTATTTTATTGCAGTAAAATTATTTTACAATTTTGTGTTAGTCTCTGCTGTCCAATGAAGTAAATCAGCTATAAGTATACATATATCCCACCCCAGCCAGGTCATCACAGAGCTCCAAGCTGAGCTCCCTGTGTTATAAGGCAGCTTCCCACTAGCTGTCTGTTTTACACATGGGGTGTATATATGTCAGTGCTTCTCTCCCAGTTTGTCCCACCCTCCCATGCCCTCCCTGCGTCCACAAGTCCATTCTGTACATTTGTGTCTCTATTCCTGACCTGCTACTAGGCTCATCAGTACTATTTTTCTAGATTCCACATATATACATTTGTATATGGTGTTTCTTTTTCTTTTTGTGACTTACTTAACTCTGTATGACAGCTCTAAGTTCATCCACATCTCTACAAATGATCTAATTTCTTTCCCTTTTATGACTGAATACTATTCCACTGTACATGTATACCAAATCTTCTTTATCCACTCATCTGTCATCAAACATTTAGGTTGCTTCCATGTCCTGGCTATTGTAAATAGTGCTGCAGTGAATTTGGGGTATACATGTCCTTTTAAATTATGATTTTCTCAGGGTATACGCCCAGTAGTGGGATTGCTGGGTCATACGGTAGTTCTGATTGAGTTTTTTAAGGAACCTCCATAGTGCCTATCTCAATTTACATTCCCACCCAACAGTGCAGGAAGGTTCCCTTCTCTCCACACCCTCTCTAAAGATCCGAGGGGTTTTGTGGGAAAAGATTCACAGTCTGTCCTAGATACAATGCATCAGCCCAGGAGTTTGGTTAAAATTTCAAATATATCGAATTATTTAGTTGTGATGGGACTGGTTTCTTAACCACTGTTGTAAAATGAGAAATGAAAGCCCTTGCAGCCTGGCACAATTTAGCCTGACTGCGTGAGCAGGTAACTTTAATGTGGATGGAGCATCTACATGTTACGGGGATGGAACCCTGATTAGGGCCTTGGGAGACCTGAGGTCTAGTTCTGCCTTTGGCCGCTGAACATCCCTGGCCTCTTCTGCGTGGGTCCAGTGATAGCTGCCTGTCTGCCAGAGTCCTGATGAGGATCCTCCGTGTGTGCTCAGTGCTGACCTGTTCCTCTAGATAAAGCGACGATTCGTAGTCCCCGCTGAGGCACCCCTCCCCGTCGTCCCCTCCTTGACTCGTCTGTGCCAGATATCGTGGACATCAAGCCAGCCAACATGGAGGAGCTCACGGAGGTGATCACGGCGGCTGAGTTCCACCCCCACCACTGCAACACCTTCGTGTACAGCAGCAGCAAAGGGACAATCCGGCTGTGTGACATGCGGGCGTCGGCGCTGTGTGACCGGCACACCAAGTGTGAGTAGCCAGCCGCCCCAGGGCTGATGGAGTGGGTGCACCACTGGCCCCTGACATGCAGAAGGAGAAGCGGGAGGGCCTGGGGGGGTTGCTGTCCTTCCCCACCTCAGACACACCAGGAGTAAGAAAACTACACATGTGTTGTCCTGACTCGGGAGTCAGCTCCAAGTCTGGTGTTTGAGTAAAGAGAAAACCTCATGTCGAGTCCCACCAACACTGGCTTTGGGCCATGGAATACAGAGGTGAATCAGACATGAGTCCTGTCATCGTCACATGGTGATTTGGTCTGAATTATGTTTTAAGATCCCTCTTGCGGCTCTGGGGAAAATGAACCTGAGGACGAGAAGCAGGGTTGAGAAGACCAGTTAGGAGAGGGTTGTGATATCAGGCAGGAGACTTGGGTGGCCTGGACAAGGGCAGGGTGTAGAAGTGGAGAGGAATGGGTGGGTTCTGGACGGATCTTGGCAGTAGAATGAGCTGGACTTGCTGGACAGTGGGGGAGCCTGCGAATACACAGGAATTGAGAATCGCACCTGGGGACGGTGACTAAGTTCATGCTTTAGTGTGTATTTGGAAGTTGTTGAGAGTAGAGCTTAAGAGTTCTCATTGTAAAGAAATTGCAACTCTGCATGGTGATGGATGCTAACTGAATGTAAATATTTGCACTGCTCTTGCCTGGCAAATCCCATGGATGGAGGAGTCTGGTAGGCTGCAGTCCATGCGGTCGAGAAGAGTCGGACACAACTGAGCGACTTCCCTTTCACTTTTCTCTTTCATCCATTGGAGAAGGAAATGGCAACCCACTCCAGTGTTCTTGCCTGGAGAATCCCAGGGATGGGGAATCGTGGTGGGCTGCCATCTATGGGGTCACACAGAGTCAGACACGACTGAAGTGACTTAGCAGCAACAGCATACATATATCAAGTCATTAAGTTGCATGAAACTAATATACTGTTATATGTCAATTATATCTCAATTAAAAAAAAAAAAAAGTAGCAGCTGAGGGGCAGGGATTATTAGCTTCATGGAGAGGGTGAGGCTTTGAGAAGCAGCACCCTAGAAGGCGCAGTGGTTCTAGTGGGCACTCAGGAGGGCTTCAGAGAGGGGGGTGGGGTCAAGCCCCCACAGGCCTAGGGGTCACGCTGGAGTTTTCATGGTGTTGATGGTGCAGAGCGGCTCCAAACTAATGGAGGCTGAGTGGTTGGCGGCCAAAGGCTAAGACCGATGTAAGCAAGTGAAGCAAGAGCCAGGTGTAGTGGACAGGACGGACCTGGGGCTAGTGGAGAGGTTTTCTAGAAAACAAAACGCTTCCTGGAGTAAAGGTGCCTGGAGGGCAGCCGTCATCTGTACCCAGGGTCAGGCTAAACAACGTGCAGCTTCCAAGATCCTCAGGAGCCACAGGATCTGTGTGTCTGGCCAGCACCGTCTTCCGGGGCCACTCTGCCACTGCAGCTTGCCGTGAAGAACGGGGAAGGAAGCCCTCTTTCCCCCACAGCCCCAGTTTTTCATTTTAATTCCTAGTGACGTGAGCGAAGTGATGATCATCTGTATGAGATGTGCCTGGGAGTGGGGTGACTATCTAGATCATTTTGATCATGTCCATGTACTCCTTTGCTGTGAGGAATATTGCCCAGGGCAGCTGGTCTGACTAGTGTGGTGGGATGTAGATTGTGTGGATCCTGGAGTCATACAGACCCAGGTCAGAGCCAGGCTAATCTCTTATTAGCCATCTGACTTTGTCCAACTTTCCCTTACCTTTCCGAGCCTGTTTTCTCATATGAAAAATGGGTAAGATAATATCATCCACTTCATGGGTTTGTTGCAGGGCTTAGAAGAGATAATCATTAAGAATTGTTAACGAGATGTGTCATACTAAGTGTATTTTATGCTTCTGGAAGATTTTGATTCAGATGCTCCACACGTCCAGTACTCAATAGTTGTGTGTAGCTACTCTATTGGATGGTGCTGACTTAAGACTGACCTAAGACACTCCCTTCATTGCAGAAGGTTCTCTTGAAGACTACTGATCTGTAGTACTGGCTCCCTGAGGACATGGACTTGTTCTGTTTGGGTCACTGTTGTTTCCCCAGCACCTAAAATAGTACCTGGCTCGTGATAGAAGCTTTATCAATGTTTGTTAGTGTCTGTGCTGATATTGATCTTTGAGCCAGTAAGGGAGACTGATATGGCTGGTACATAAAGAATGACTTGGACAAGGAACAGGTGAAGTTCAGGAGGAATGCAAGAGCCTGATCATAATGGCCATGATAATGGACTTAAATTTTGTTTCAAACTCAATGAACTGCCACTAAAGTCACCAGAGGACTAATCTGACTACAATTATTTTTTTGGAGAAGTTGCTTAAACTGAAGAAGAAGGATGGATGTTGGGTTCTGTCTGGGAGAACAAAGGGACACAAGGAAAGAGGTTAGGAATATCCTGTAAGGAACACAAGGATTTCTTAACAATGCATTGTTAAATTAAGGGCACAGGATTCTTTCTTTGGTGGAGGCAGCTGTCCTGTGCATTGTAGAATGCTTTTTAGCATACCTGGTCTTTTCACACTAGATACAAGCAGCAAAGGCCAGTTGTGACAACTAAAAATGACTCCAGACATTGTGAAATATCCTGGGGTGAAAATTGCTTCTAGCTGAGAACCACAGATCTAGACTAAAATTTATTGGCAGGTCTTCAACATGATCTTCTTGTATCTGTGATCTGTCCATTACTTAAAAGCATTCTGAAGGGTACAATGGAAAGGTAAGACATCTCCCAACACTCAAGCAACGTCAAGTTTGGCTGATGGGGAAAGATGTACCCGGGACACCCAAATGAGTGGTGGAGACAATTAGGGGTGTGGACATTCGTAGGGGCGTGGGACACTGGAAGGAGACCTCAAAGTGGGGAGGCAGAGGCTGAGGAGTCATGTTGAAGCACAAGTAGGATTTGGTTAGGTAAGAAATAGAGAGAAGGGTGTTTTTGGCCATGCACACAAGGGCATGGCTTTCAGGGCAAAAACCTGAAGTTAGGAAGTGATGTAGCACCTTTAAAGAGTCTTAGCAAGAAGTGTTGGGCTTGGGTTAAAGAGGAATATGGAGAAAATGAGGTCAAATAGGTATGAAGGTTTATATCAAGTCAGTGGTTGAATATCAGAGTCAAAAGTTTATGCCTTCATTCATTCATTCATTCATTCATTCATTCACTGAGTACCTGCTCTATACCCAGAGTCTGGCTCCTCTGATAGCTAGTCCTTCTTAAACTTCTGCACCAGGTACTCTCAGAGCCATGCCATGAACCTTGCTGCTGTGAAGGAAGGGCAGTGAAAAGCAATTCAGCCTCTCTGATGTGCTCCGGGTGGCCGGAGGGGACATGCTGACCACAGACGGTTTTCTTTGAAGTCTTATTTTTCCATCTTAAAATTTCACATGGGTTTTACATTTTATTCCCATAAAATGACTACTTTCCACTTAATTTAATATTTACATTTCTACCCATCCCCAAATTTCAAACAAAATTATCATTTCCAAAAGATGCAACATTTATCTATGGCTTCCTATACTACATCGTGCACCCCCATATCCTCTTCCTCCTCCTCCCTGACCTCTAAGGATACATATGTGTGCCCCAGTTTGAGAAGCACAGTTCCTAGTATGTGAAGAGCAATTGGAGATCAGTTGGTTGGAGAACAGAGTCATAGAATTTATATTTTATGGAAGATTAACACAGTGGTGGTGGGAAGAAACAGGAGAATTAGAAAGTTGTGCTTTTGTCTCAATACAGTGGAAATTCATAACACAGATAAGGATGGTAGCTATGGAACTAGAAGAGAAAGAAAAGGGAAAAATAAACATTTTCTTTTAAAACAACTGTGGGGATGTAAAGCAATATTAGAGATTAGCATTCATCATACATGGATATTACTTATTCAATATCCTTCCCCTCTAGAGGAAGACATGAACTGAATCTATTGGGTTGACCAAATAATTCATTCAGACTTTTCATAAGATGTTACAGAAAACCCCAAGTGAACTTTTTAGCTATCCCAATATTTTGCTCACATTGTATCACAAAGGACTGACATACAAACAGGTGCTCAGTAAATATTGAGTCCATAAATAAATTTACGCCTGAGGGTTGAAATAAATGACATGTGGCTTGTGGACTCATAAGAAGCCATATGGAAAGAGAGTGAGGAGGTGAGGACCAGTCTGGGACATGGTCCCAACTGTGTGGGAGGTGACATGAGTCGTCTAACTGGGCTTGAAGGGCCACCGACCCAAAGTGGGTGGCAGAGACGGCACGAGAAACCAGGTGTGCTCACAGCCCAGTGTGGCAGACACCAGCCTGGGCTCTGGAGTCAGACAGATGCACACAAGGGCTGGATAGTGAGGAGGAAGCTGCCTAGAAGGCTCAATGAACTGTGAACTCAAGATGGAAAAAGGATAAGGCCTTAGAAAGTTCCAGAATTAGAATGGCTTAGAGCAGAAGCGTCAGAATCAGAACTCAGCTCTGACACTCAGCACCTGCGTGACCCCCCAAATCAAGTTATTGAATCCCTCTGAATCTCAAGCTCCTCCTTTGAACATAGAGATAATAAAGACTGTCTCACAGGGCTGGTTATTCATGAGGAGTAACTGTCATTGTGTGTCGAAGAGCCAAGCCCTGAGTCAGGCACATGGAAGTCAGCAAATGTCAGCAGCAGCAAATGTCAGGAATAACGACAGTTACTCCTCCTGTGCGTGCATGCTAAGTCACTTCAGCTGTGTCCGACTCTTTGTGACCCCACGGACTGCAGCCCACCAGGCTCTTCTGTCCATGGGATTCTCCAGGCAAGAATACTGGAGTGGGTTGCCATGTCCTTCTCCAGGTACTCCTTCTGAGTGTCCCTGATTTGAGGCTGGCGGCTATAGGGAGGTCAAAACTCCAACCCTCCTTCCAGATATGTAAGCCCCGTTATTCATTTATTTAACTAGTATTTGTTGACCACAAACTATATGTGAGGTACTGTACCTGACTCTGGGACACAGTGATGAGCAAAGCCGGGTCTGCTTTCTTCCTTCTTGGAGCTCAAGGTCAGTATTGGTGAGGGTCTGCAGAGAAACGGAGCCAGTAGGAAACATATATCTTTTATACATATATATGTATAATATATATACACATACATACACATGCATATATGTGTATATGCATGTATTACATGTGTGTATATAAATATGAAATAATTGTTAGAAGTATTTGGGTCATGCAGTTAGGGAGACCAACAGGTCCCAAGACCTGCAGTGTGCCTGCAGGAGACCCAGAAGAGCTGATGAAGTACTTTTAATGCAAAGGCCGGCAGGCTTGTGGTCCAAGAAAAGCCAATGTTCCAGTTCAACAGCAAAGGCAGGGAAAAATTGATGTCCATGCTGGAAAGAGTCAGGCAGCAGAATTTTCTCTTACTGGAGGGAGGGTCAGCTTTTTTTTCTATTCAGATCTTCAGCTGATGGAATAAGGCCCACACCTATTAGGAAGGACAATCTGCTTTACCCAGACTATTAATTTAAATGTTAAATTCACTCAAAAACAACCCTCCAAAAACTGCAGGATTATGTCTGACCAAATATCTGGCCACCCCATTGCATAAAATGAACCATCACACTGTCTGAGGAGGGAAGATGCATTCATCAGAGAATCCCAGATAGATATGACAGCATGACTGCAATAAGTGGTATGAAAACAGAGGCTTGTGGTGCTGGGTGGGGATTATATAAGGACCTTATAACCCAGTGACCTCTGAGCTTCTGCCTAAAGACAGAGAAGCTCCCTGAGGAAGATATTGGGGAGAATCCTTGAGCCCACACATCCAGGTGTCCCTGGAGGCTGCTCCTCCCTACAGTCTGGGTTGCACGCAGCCCTGGAGAAGCAGAACCCAGTGGACAGTCCCTAGGGAGGCCAGGAGCCAGCTGGCCATTTGCAGACCCCTGCCGCGTCCTTGCCTCCCCGCGCCCCATCCCGACACCAACAGCACTTGGAATTGCCAGCCGCCAGCCTCCTAATCTAATTAAGGAGCAAACGAAATTCATTTTCTTGACTCAGTCCAAAGTGCCGACCTTCCTCGGTGAGCATCTCCCTTTGTTTGGCTGCTGCAGTGGCGGCCCCAGCTCCCGCCAGCTGGGAAAACAAGTTCAATCTGACCTCGCGCCTGACATTTCATATTGATTTTCTCCATCCTCCTCCAACGCCAGCCTTCCGCAGACCATGGTTCAGCCCGGGTGTGCAAACGGAATTGAGACAGTTCATCAGAGTTCAAAATGAAAAGCAACATTGGCTTTCGGAGATGAGCTCTGAGAAGGAGGGTATTTAATAACCGTCGGTGTTTAATCAAAATGCCGAGGAGATTCGTGCTATCAGAGCTGCATATATTAATTTCCATATGTCCCTCACTCTGCATACTCAGCAGGGGTTGGAAAGGATGATTCTCTTCCTCATCTCTCAATTTTTTTTTCCATCGCTCCTGGCAGTAGTGACAAGGGTTGTGTTTGCAGTTTGAGATTCTAATGCCTGAAACAATAGGGTGCTGATGGCAGCAGCAGTGGCTGAGCTGAATTTTGCTTTTCCCTTTTAATGTGTGAGTATTGGGAGTTGGGGCTTCCCTGGTGGCTCAGTGGTAAAGAGTTCACCTTCTAATGTAGGAGACATAGGTTAGATTCCTGAGTCAGGAGGATCTCCTGAAGGAGGAAATGTCAACCCACTCCAGTATTGCTTAGAGAATCCCATGGACAGAGAAGCCTGGCAGGCTACAGTCCATGGGGTTGCAAAGAGTCAGACACTTAGCAACTAAACAACAACAATTAGGAGTTGAGTGAAAAAACTGGCGGGATGTGGTGAATGACAACCATGGAAAGGAGAGAGACATTAAATTTAATCTCCCTTCCAAGCCCCACGGGAATCTGGTCCCTGCCCACCTTTCCATCCTCAATCCCTTGTAGTCTGACCACAGTGGCCTGCTTTCTGCACCTTCAGCACAGCCAGCCCTTTCCTGCCTCAGGCCCTCTGCACAGCCTCTCCCCTGCCTGAAATGCCCTCCCACCATGCCCGCCCTTGTCTGGACTACTTTCATTTTTTAGGTCTCTGGGGAAATACCTCTCAAAGATGACTTCTCTGTTTCCCCATCTTCACTCTATTTCTACTACATCACCCTACTTTATTTCCTTACATATTTCTTTGTTCTCAGCTATAGACATTTTTCTTCCTCTGTCTCCCTGACTAGAATGTAGACTTGATAAAGGGATGTGTGCGTGCTATGTCACTTCAGTCCTGTCCGACTCCGTGCAACCCCATGGACTGTAGCCCACAGGCTCCTCTGTCCACAGGATCCTCCAAGCAAGAATACTGGAGTGGGTTGCCACACCCTCCTCCAAGGGATCTTCCCGACCAAGGGACCAAACTCGCGTCTCATTACATCTCTTGCATTGGCAGGCAGGTTCTTTACCGCTAGCACCACCTGGGAAGCCCCCATAAAGGCAGGAACTTTATTTCTTTGACCAACCACTGCATTACTAATACTTAGCATAATGCCCAGCTATAAGTGAGGCTTCACTGAGCAACTGTGGTGGAAGGGCAGGCTGGTGGGAAAAGGCAGTTGAAAGAAGGGGTTTTCAGTTATAAGAGTTGTTATAACAAAGTACCATGGGCTGGGCGACTTAAAAAACAAAATGTAATTGTCTCCCTTTTCTGGAGGCTAGAAGTCCTGGACCAAGACATCACCAGGATTGGCTTCCTCTGAAGACTGTGGAGAAAGGATCTCTTCCAGGGCTCTCCCCTTGACTTGTTACTGACCATCCTCTCCCTGTGTCTTCATGTCATCTTCTCTCTGCATGTGTCTGGGTCCCAAACTGTCCTTCTTATAAGGAGACTAGTCATACTGGATTAGGGTCAACCCTCATGACCTCATTTTTTAAATTTAATTACAGCTTTAAAGATCCTACCTCCAAATATGGTTATATTCTGAAGCACTGAGGATTAGGACTTCAATGTAAGAATTTGGGGGAGGGGGTACACAATTTGGCCCCTAGTAGAAGACCTGAAAATAATCCAGAGCACAGTCCCTGGGGCTGACAGATCCAGGGGTGGGTCCTGGGCTTGTTGGCCACAGGCAGCCTGAGCAGGTTGCCAACGCTGACCCTAAAGGTGGTGAGGGTGGAAAGTGGGCAGGGAGCTGGGGCGCTTGGTGCAGCCCCAACCGTCATGAGCACACAGTGCCTGTGGCTCTTATTGAATGAGGTAGGGCCCAGAGGACAGGGCAATAAAACCTGTACGTGAAGCCACCATACCTCCCCACGTGTTTTATGGTGATGATGTCTGGGTACTTTCATGTGGTGTGGAAGCATAATTTCTCTCTGAATAAAGGGGACTTGAATTGATTTTCCTGGAGGAGGGCATGGCAACCCATTCCAGTATTCTGGCCTGGAGAATCCCATGGACAGAGCGGCCTGGTGCAGGCTACAGTCCATGGGTCTCAAAGAGTTGGACATGACTGAAGCGACTTAGCATGCATGCAGGCAGGAACTGATTTTAAAGGTGATGAGGTGTTAAGAAGTCTGTTTCCTACTCAAAAATAATGCATAAGCATCCTGAGTAAGCAGAGTTTGTTTTAACAGCATATAGGAAAAGCAGAAGCTTAGGTGTATGGGATTGCCAGATACACACCATTGAATATAAAGTGGATTTAAAAAAAATAAAGCAAGAACCTAAGGTATAGCACAGGGAACTGTATTTTATATCCTGTAATAATCTATAACAGAAAAGAATATGAAATATATATATATATATATAACTAAATCACTTTGCTCTACACCTGAAACTAACACAATATTGTAAATCAACTCTACTTCAATTTAAATAAGTCATTTTAAGAAAACTAGCAACTGGAATCTTCAAATGGGAGTGGGAATTGAGAAAGGGGTTCCATGAAGGGCCATAGAGATGTGACTTGCCAACGACCTTTGGACACAGTTAAGGATGGAGCATGCGGGGAAATGCTTATGATAAATGTTAAAGCAGGATGCAGGGTTACAAACCCATCCTGAATTCAGCAGTGTGAAGATAAGGACAAGGGGGTGTTCATGAAAGGGATGATGTCAGGGCACTGAAATGCAGGCAGTTTTCCTATTTTCCAGATTCTCCCCAAGGTTGCAGTTTTACTTCTTTAATTGGAAGAAGTTTGGTGGCTAACCAGAGAGCCTGCTGGGTGCCTCAGCTCCAAGATGGACAAAAGGGATTCCCTCCACACACATCCTGGACAGCACCTGTTTTAGGTCCTTAGGATGGGCAAGGCAGTGTGGAACCTAGGATGAAGTCTCCTGTCTTAGTCCATTCAAGCAGCTGTAATTGAATACCACAGATTGGGTGGCTTAAACAAAGACATCTGTCATTTGGTTCTGGATGCTAAGAAGTCCAGGATAAGGCACCAACAGATTCAGTGTGGGGTGCAGACCTGCTTCTTGGTCCACAGATGGCCATCTTCTTGCTGGGTCCTTGCACAGCAGAAGGATGTGTGGGTACCTTGGAGTCTCTTTCTCATAAGGGCACTAATCACATTCGAGAGAACTCCACCCTCATGATGTAATCACCTCCCCAACCCCTCTTCAGATACCATCACACTGGGCGTTACATTTCAGTGTAAGAATTTCTTTTTTGGGGGGGTGCTGTGCCTGATCTTAGTTGTGGCATGAGAGATCTTCACTGCAGCATGTGGGCTGTTAGTTTTGGAATGTGGGATCCAGTTCCCTGACCAGGGATTGCACCTGGGCCCCCTGTATCAGGAGTGCAGGGTCTTAGCCAGTGGACCACCAGGGAAGTCCCTCAGCACACGAATTTAAAGAGACACCGTCACTCATCCTATAGCATTGCCTAGAAGCACAGCCCAGATCATGTCAGCTTTGTTTCTTCCCTTCTGTCAAACTAAACTGAGAGTAAACTCACAGATAGGGCCAAATCAGGGGAGGAAAATCAAAGTGGTATTCACTGTCAGTCTACATCCATGACCTAAAACAGGTTACTTAACCTGTGTCTATATTTGCTCACCTATAACATATGACTAGTAGCAGCACTTACCTTATTATGGGGCTTATGAGGATTAAATGAGAAGACACCATGAAGCCTTAGAACAATGCCTGGCCCATGAAAGAGCTCCATGTTAGTTATGGTTGCAAAGGTGATGCTGTCTTATTTCCCTTCCACATGTGTCGACTAAGAGCAGGAATGGGGTGGGAAGGAGCCATGGTCATTAGGTAATCATGTCAGCAGCCTTAATCACAGCTAACTTCTGTGGTATTTACAATATTAAGAGAGTAAGCCAAGGTCCTGACAACCCTATGGGGGCCAGATGATTATTAGTCACATTTTATAGATGAGGAAACTAGCTAAGAGAGGAAATGATACTCATGGCCACCAGAGAACAAGTGACAACTGGGGTTTGATCCAGACGCACACCTCTTAACCAGGACTCTAGAAATCACTTATTCAGCTAATATTTATTCAACACCTTCTCATGCCTGCCTTCGGGAAGCTTTCATTCTAGCAGAAAATATACAAGTACACAAATGAGTGAGGTATTAATAATTTCTGACATTGAAAAAAGCTTTAAGAAAATTAAAGGACTAAAGAGTTGCTGGTGCAATGCTATTTCCCTGGGGTGGTGAGGGAAAGTCTTGGAATTGAGACCTGAATTATCAAAAGGAGCCAAACAGAGAACACCAGAATAGGAAGACCTTGGCACAGGAACAACCATGTGTGAATACCCAGAAGGGGAAAGACCTGAACTTGAAGACTGATGTGCTGGGGACCAGTGTGGAGGGTGAGGCTGAAAATGTACGCTGGACCAGAGCAGGCGGAGCCTCACGGGGAGACCAGAGTGCTGGATTTCATTCTAGGTGTGACCGAAGCTAATAGACAGCTCTAAGCAGGGAAGTGAATACTCAGTTTATGGTCTTAAAAGAATTCTGAAAAAAGATTGGCAAGCCTAGAAGCACTGAGCCCAGTTAGGAGGCTCACACCATGATCCAGAAAGAAACAATAGTTGCTGTGACAGGTGATAGGGGTAGGGATGGGGTGATGCATGGATACACACAGAATCTACTGAGGCGGTCAGACTGAGAGGACTTGCTGAGAGGCTGAAAGTGGAGAGGTGACAGAAAGGGAGGATCCTGAGAAAACTTGGGTTTTGGTTGGAGCTGCCAAAGGTATAGTGGTAACATACCCTGATGAGACAGGAAGGAACAGGTTTGACATGCAAAGACCAAGGGTTCTGTTTTGGATATGTCCAGATTGAGATGCCTGTGATACACCCAGTTAGAGAAGTCTGATAATAGTTGGATACCTGAGTCTGGAAGTTAGGGAAGAGGTCTGGGCTGGAGGATAGAAATGTAGGAATCATGAGTATCTCGTGGTCTTTAAAGCCATGTAGGAAAGAGGTGTAGATGCAGAGGAGCAGAGAGTCCAGGATGGAGGCCAAGCACTTACCAGTGGGGTTGGGGGAGAAGCAGGCAGCCTCTTATAAGAGACTGAGGATGAGCTGCTAGGGAGGTAAGAGAAAAACCAAAGAGCAGAGTTGGACGGAGGGAGTGGTAGGCATAGAAGCCAAGAGAAGAGAATGATTTAGAAAGATGCTAGGATCAATTGCATCAGATGCTTCTGAGAGGTCAAGAAAGGTGAGAGCAGAGAAGTGAGTATACAATTTGGTCTCTTGGAAATCTCTGAACATTAACTAGTTAATTAAAGTCAAAGCAGCTAGCAGACTGCCTGGCACATAGAAGGTTCTCAGTGCACATCTGCTGGACGAAATCAACGGCTGTGTGAGCACCAGGCTCAGTGTCTGATGACACAGGACAGGTTCCTTGGTTGCATCTTAATTCTGTCTTCATTTGGCCAGACCTGCCCCACTCATTACCTGCCCTAGAGGTCCCATCCTGTTGTCAGGGAGTGGCTTGTGCTGGGGACTTGCAGGAGGGGAGGCTGGCCTCACAGGGTCTTGAAGGCCAGAGTGAGGAGCCAGGGCTCCTCTAAGCAGTGGTGATGGGCAATCCTACAGCATCTGTCCTCCTGTATTGGTTCTACTGGTCACTCTGCTTCCCAACATCATTCTATCCTTGCCCAGGGCCCTTCCACACTGGCAAATAGGCAGCTCGAGACATGGCCGCAGAAATTCCCTCCATCAGATAAAATCAAGATGGGCTGGGTGTCTGGGGGTAGTCTGCAGCAACCCTGCCATGCACTTAAATCTGCCCATCACAGGCCTGGTGTGCACACAGTCTGACTTTTCCATGCTGTGGGCAAAAGGTAGAAGCACTTTAAGTACTTTACGTCATCATTGGAAAAACAACTTGGTTTTCAGTGTGAAAGGGGCAAAGTTGGATGCCTAACCTAACAATCTAAATCAGAAATTCCATTTTCCATGCGTCTAGTGGTAGGGGCTGAATATTAGCTTTGAGCCCTTCTGTAGTTCAATTAAGTCTCAGAGCAACCAAAGCAGATCGATTTTTAGTAACTCCAGATTACAGATGAAGCACAGAGAGGTAAAGAAACTTACCCCATAGCCTGGATGGGAGGGGGGTTTGGGAGAGAATGGATACATGTGTATGTATGGCTGAATCCCTTCGCTATTCACCTGAAACTATCAAAAAGTGTTCAAAAAAGAAAGAAAGAAACTTGCTCCAGATCACAGTGAAAGACCCAAGATTTGAGCCCACGTCTGTCTGCTTCCCAAATTCTTTTCCTGGGTATATTTGACAGCAGAAGAGTGTGATCTTTTTCTAACATCCAGAAGGATAATTTCACAGAATTCCATTTTATACAGTTCCCATGGGTTGGATTCCTCAACACAGCAATTTCCGATGGCAGCATAACTCTGCCTTTACGCAGAACATGAAATCCACTGTCTCATTTATCACCTTCATCTACGAACTTAATTGCCAAGTCCTGGCTGTATAGGCCACTGGATCCCTTAATAAACCTATGGCTCATTCCCCTGATCTCTGATGGAATGTGTCCAAAGGCATCAGCCCTGGCTACAGCTGCAATGCATCATCAAACCTCTGAGGTTTGACACAGCTTCTGAAAGGGGTTCAGTATTGATTGGGGGCATAATTAACAGTGTCTATTTCAGGGGAGTTTGGTTAGGTTAAAACAACAAAACCCTTTATTAAAATGATTTTGCCTGATGACAGGATTACAAACACACATAGACACCCACCCACCCCCCTCCTGGAGAAAAGCCAGAGCCTTGCTCCAAGCTGCAGAATTCACTGAACCCCGCCCCCCAATCCACCATCTACCCCATTCAAGCTTAGCAGCAATTAGCAGCAGAGCAGGCAAGGCCCAGGCCTCGCAGTAAAAATAGAATCCCTCCCCTCTTCCTCATTTCCATTTTTGATTAATTTAACCAGTTCTGTCAATTAGTCATCCTGGAGACTCCAGTTGAGTGGATTTTCCTAAGAAAGGGAAAGCTTATTAATTTTGGAGGCAAGTGTCATTCATTAGCAGTTAACACTGTCCCAGGCCCTGCCCTCTCCCCCTCGAGGGGTCTTGGCTAGATAGGCAGAGGAGGCTGACACTGGCTCCAGCATGCAGCTGCAGCCCCAGAGACACACAGGACAGGAAAGCTTGGCCTCGAGGTTAGATGTGACTGTGGCTGCTCTGTGCTTGGCGTGTCTCAAGGGCACTTGCCTATCGTCCTTGTTCGTGACAAGCCATCGGTGACAAAGCAGTCACAGACACTGGGTGAGCATTCTCAACGTGAGGTTTGAGAGAACCCCTGTCAAGGGACTACCTGGAGAAATTTTCCCCAGGGAGGGCCACTGGCCAGACAGAGCCTGGGGAGGGATCTGAGCAGAGCCGGATGGGTCTTGAAATAGCCCGTCTCTTCCTGCCAGTCGTCGTTGTTCAGTCACTAAGTCGTATCTGACTCTTTTCGACCCCATGGACTGCAGCACGCCAACCATCTCATCCTCTGTCACCCCCTTCTCCTCCTGCCTTCAGTCTTTCCCAGCATAAGGGACCTTTCCAATGAGTCGGCCCTTCACATCAGTTGGCCAACGTATTGGAGCTTCAGCTTCAGTATCAGTCCTTCCAATGAATATTCAGGGTTGATTTCCTTTAGGATGGACTGGTGTGATCTCCTTGAAGTCCCAAGAGACTCTCAAGAGTCTTCTTGAGACTATCCCACCAGAGAGGATATCAAAGTTCACCTTTCCTCCTTGTATTTAGTTTCCTGTAGCTGCTGTACTATAGTTCTGTGTGTCAGAAGTCTGACACAGATCTCATTGGCTGAAATCCAGGTGCTGCGAGGGCTGTGTTCCCTTCTGAAGGCTCTAGGGGACAATGTTTCTTTGCCTTTTCCACCTTTTTGAGGCCATCTGCACTCCTTGGCTTATGGTCCCTTTCTCCATCTGAAAGCCAGCAACAGGGGAACACATCCTTCTTATGTCTTGTCACTCTGCCTCTCCTCTCCCACCTCCCTCTTCCACTTACAAGGACCATTGCCATTACACTGGGCCCACACAGGTAATCCAGGCCAATCTCTTTATTTTAAGGTCAGCTGATGAGCAACTTTGATTCCATCTACAGTCTTAATTCCCCTTTACCAAGAAAGGGAACATATTCATGGGTTCTGGAGATTAGGACATGGACACATTTGAAGAGTCATTATTCTGCTACCATACTCTTCAAGGTCACCAAGTAGCCTAAGTGCCCTCCATCAGAGCATGTGATATGACAGGTTGAAATTACCTGTTTCCATTTCTGTCTGTCCCTCCATATTATAGTTCCTCCATAATGGCTAAGGCTTTTTATTTTTCCTTGAACACTTTACTTAGTGGAGCTACTAAGTAAATGCTTGCAGGACAACTAGAGTAGCACCCAGAGCTTCTCTTTACACAAATGAAGAGGTTCACACCAAAGAGTGGCTGACCCCATCCGGGTTCACGCATTTCTAGTTTTGGGAATGCTTTGGAATTTGTAGACAATTAAAGGGAAGAGGGGTCTACAAAATGACGGTAATCAATAAATGATTGCCATTTATTTAATATCTATTAAATCTATTATCATTTATTTAATATCTATTGTTGCTACTGTGTGCCAGGGGCACTAAGTAAATATGGTCCCTCCTGCCCGCATGGCACTCTATCCAGGTACAGTAAGAGAGACAACAAACACAGAGGTGAGTAAGATAACACAAGATTTGGTGAAAGTGTTTCTGGAGAAACCGCAGCAGCAGATGCAGAGGCTGTGAATCTGTGCTGTGCTTGGCAGGTCAACGTGCGGAAGGAAAACCAATCTGGCTGCCAATAGTATCATGAGAAGGATCAGGATGAGGGGAAATGGAAGGAGGAGGCTGGTGGCTCAGATCACAGGAGCACTCTCCACTCAGGGCAATCACTTCCAACACCCCTGGGTCCTCAAACCTGTTGGATTCTATGCAAAAGGCTTGGTAGTTAGGCAACATAGCCCTGTAGGCAAAGGTAAAGAATTTGGCTTTTATTTTATTTAAGAAGGAAAATTTGGTAGGGTTTTGTTTTAAGGAATAACATGTAACATTATTCGGTTCAGTTCAGTCGCTCAGTCATGTCTGACTCTTTGCAACCCCATGGACTGCAGCACGCCAGGCCTCCCTGTCCATCACCAACTCCCAGAGTTCACTCAGACTCACGTCCATCAAGTCAGTGATGCCATCCAGCCATCTCATCCTCTGTCGTCCCCTTCTCCTCCTGCCTTCAATCTTTTCCAGCATCGGGGTCTTTTCAAATGAGTCAGTTCTTCACATCAGGTGGCCAAAGTACTGGAATTTCAACTTCAACATCAGTCCTTCCAATGAATAGTCAGGACTGATTTCCTTTAGGATGGACTGGTTAGATCTCCTTGCAGTCCAAGGGACTCTAAAGAGTCTTCTGCAACACCACAGTTCAAAAGCATCAGTTCTTCAGTGCTCAGCTTTCTCTACAGTCCAACTCTCACATCCATATGTGACTACTGGAAAAACCATAGCCTCGACTCGACGGAACTTTGTTGGCAAAGTAATGTCTTGGCTTTTTAATATGCTGTCTAGGTTGGTCATAACTTTTCTTCCAAGGAGTAAGTGTCGTTTAATTTCATGGCTTCAGTCACCATCTGCAGCGATTTTGGAGCCCCAAAAAATAAAGTCTGTCACTGTTTCCCCATCTATTTGCCATGAAGTGATGGGACTGGATGCCATGATCTTAGTTTTCTGAATGTTGAGCTTTAAGCCAACTTTTTCACTCTCCTTTTCACTTTCATCAAGAGGCTTTTGAGTTCCTCTTCACTTTCTGCCATAAGGGTGGTGTCATCTGCATATCTGAGGTTATTGATATTTCTCCCAGCAATCTTGATTCCAGCTTGTGCTTCTTCCAGCCCAGTGTTTCTCATGATGTAGTCTGCATATAAGTTAAATAAGCAGGGTGACAGTATACAGCCTTGACATACTCCTTTTCCTATTTGGAACCAGTCTGTTGTTCCATGTCCAGTTCTAACTGCTGCTTCCTGACCTGCATATAGGTTTCTCAAGAGGCAGGTCAGGTGGTCTGGTATTCCCATCTCTTTAAGAATTTTCCACAGTTTGTGGTGATCCACACAGTTATATTTGTAAATATATCACTCTGTGGCTATGAAAAGAAGGAAGCATCAGAAGGAAGAGTGGGTGTTGGGAGAAGAGTTAGAAAGCCATCAAAATGGTCTAGGCAAGAGGTGACAGTGGCTTGGACTAGATTAGGCTGATTTGGGCTACATTTTGAATGTGAAGTTATCAGGAGTTTGTTGTTTTGTTTTTGATTTTTTGGATTATACTTGATTCCAGACGGTAAAGAATCTGCCTGCAATATGGGAGACCTGGGTTTGATCCCTGGGTTGGGAAGATCCCCTGGAGGAGGGCATGGCAGCCCACTCCAGTATTCTTGCCTGGAGAATCCCATGGAGTAAGGAGCCTGGTGGGCTACAGTCCACAAGGTCGCAGAGTTGGCCATGACTGAGTGAGTAACACTTTGACTTTTCATAGTTGATTTACAGTGTTGCGTTAGTTTCAGGTATACAGGAGAGTGACTCAATTACACATATAGACATATCTATTCTTTTTCAAATTCTTTTACCATTTAGGTTGTTGGATAATATGAGCAGAGTTCCCTGTGCTGTACAGTAGGTCCTTGTTGAAAGTGAAAGTCACTCAGTCATGTCCAACTCTTTGCAACCCCATGGAATAGTCCACGGAATTCTCCAGACAAAATACTAGGATGGGTACCATTCCCTTCTCCAGGGGATCTTTCCAACCCAGGAATTGATGGGGTCTCCTGCATTCAGGCAGAATCTTTACCAGCTGGGCTACCAGGGAAACCCAGGTCCCTGTTGGTTATCCATTTTAAATGCAGTAGTGTGTATATGTCAGTCCCAAACTCCAGTGAATCCCTCCCCCATTCCCTTCCCTCCTGATAACCATAAATTCATCTCTAAGTCTATGAGTCTGTTTCTATTTTGTAAATAAGTTTTTTCGTATCATTCTTTTTGATTCTGCATATAAGTGCTATCATCTGATATTTGCCTTCCTCTGACTTTCCTCACTTAGTATGATAATCTCCAGGTTCAAGACTCAAAAAAAAAAAAAAACTAGACATGGAAGGTGAGGTTGAGGGAAAAATCTTGGATGATGCCAGCACATGCCTCAATGAAGGGCAGTGAATGAGGTGGCAAAGACTAGGGGAGGGATAGTATGGGGTGGAAACACAAATTCCATGGACTGGAGACTCACATGAAAAAGCAAAGCATAAAATGTTTACCTTTTACTGTTTGGGCTTCCCTGTGGCTGAGATGATAAAGAATCTGCCTGCAATGCAGGAGACCCAGGTTTGATTCCTGGGTTGGGAAGATCCCCTGGAGGAAGGCATGGCAACCCACTCCAGTATTCCTGCCTGGAGAATCCCATGGACAGAGGAGCCTGACTGGCTACAGTCCATGGAGTCACAAAGAGTCAGACACGACTGACGAACATTTTCACTATTTTTCACTCTATTTTTTTTTTAACTGTTTAGCACTTTACCATTTACAAAACCCTTCTCATCTGTTATCTTTTTGTTTATTTATTGGCTGCACCATGCAGCATGTACAATCTTAGTTTCCCAACCAGGGATCAAACCCACACCCCCTGCAATTGAAGGGTACAGTCTTAACCACTGGACCTCCAGGGGAGCCCCTCATCTGTTATCTTAATTGATCTTCATAAAACCCTTTGAGTTCAGAGTCTTTCTTCCTTTCTACAGCTTGAGAAAATCAAGCCCCAGAAAAGATGAATCTAATACACTGACAAAGATCATGGTTTACCATGGGTTTATTTCTTGCTTCATGTAATGAATTCAGCCACCTTCAGTGCTTGGCCAGCACTGGAGGATACAGAAGGGAAGGGGGGACTCTCTCGTGTGTAATTGACACATGTTTAAGTATATCAGCTAATTTAAGCCCCCCGTGCAGTTCACATAATTCTATTTTGACAGCTCTGTAGGTGGCATCGATAACTGAGTTGTGAGATCAGCTGTCCAGTCAAGCAGCTTTCCGCCCCATCCGTGCAGGTCCCTTTATCTGCTAAATTACTCAAGGCACCTGCTGGCCTGCCATCATCATCAAGCACAGCCCGGAGGCAGCAGAGGGCAGGGGAATGCTCCTCCCTAGGGGGCTTATAATGATACTTGCTTTTATCTTCTCTTATATCTTTAACCTGAACATTAGGATTTAAATAGGATTTATCTCTTGGATGGTCATCCTTAATCCTGGGGTCAACTAGCTCATCTTGAAATTTTGGTGTCATTCGAAAACCCCTATAATGTAGGGAAATAAAAGAGTTACATCTAAGATAACTGGGATCATCAAGCTTAGGAAAAAGATGGAGAGATCAAACAAAGCAAGGAATGGGTCAGTAAGTGTGAGCAAGGTTTTGTGCTAAGCACAGTGGGATAGACAGCCTCGTACGATGCAGGTACTGCTCCAGTGTGCTTATCATGGTGGGATAAGAGGATGTGAAATTATGGGAGGTTTCTAATAGAAAGTTCATTTAAAAATTGAATTTGAAATTTAGGTTCCCGACATTAAAGACAGAAAATAATGTTTACTAATGCTGACCAAATAATGTTTACTCTGAACACGGTGTCAGATGTTAAAATGAACTGTAATGTCAAACATCATCCTCAAGGTATCCTAGATGTTCCCCCAAAGTCCTGACATGTAGCATTTTTCAGTCACTATTTACTGAGAACCTTCTCTATTCAAAATTCAGAACCTTCTCTATTCAGGGCAAAAAACTACAAATCTGTGTTACTACAAAACATGGTCACTAGCCCCAAGAAAGGTTATTAAGAAGTAGAAGCATTTTGAGGATAGGGCCCAATGTATCATGGCTACTAAAGCATAGTAAATGAATGGATGGATGAACAAATGAATGAATTAGACATCTTTATAAAGGATCTAATATTAGATAAGATGTGATATGTGTTCTTTTCTTAAACCATATGTAAATAAAGGTATTGAATGTTAGCTTTTTTCATAAAAGTGAAAATCCTCTTTATATTTCTTTTAGTTAGGTTAGTGAAAACAGATACTAGCACAGGTCTTTCATAAAAGCAAAGGGGCATAAGATGAACATTTGAAATGCAGGAGATCCCCTGCATGCTGTCATGGCCAGTAGTGTTGGTTCTAGGGTCAGATAAACCCAGTGCAGGTATCTTGAACTTCTTGGACTTGAACTTAACCTTTCTCTCTAAGCTTCAGAGTCTCCCTCTATAAAATGAGGACAATAACAGAGCCTGCATAATTGAGTTGTGAGGACTCAATGAGATAATGCCTGGCCCACAGTAAGCAGTCAGTGTTTGTTTATAAATTTTTTATTCTTATCACAATAATCCAGGAGTGCAGAGATACAGATGAGAAAGTGCAGACTCAAAAAAGCAAGTAATTTATGTGTAATGTGTAATGTGTAATTTACGTCAATGACTGAGTCAAGGGGGGAGCCTAGATTTAAGCCCGGGGTTGAAGCCCAGTGTACAGCCCGGGGTTGAAGCTGTGGATAATGTCTAGAAAGCCTTCCCGGAGAAGGCAATGGCACCCCACTCCAGTACTCTTGCCTGGAAAATCCAATGGATGGAGGAGCCTGGAAGGCTGCAGTCCATGGGGTCGCTGAGGGTTGGACACGACTGAGCAACTTCCCTTTCACTTTTCACTTTCATGCATTGGAGAAGGAAATGGCAACCCACTCCAGTGTTCTTGCCTGGAGAATCCCAGGGACGGGGGAGCCTGGTGGGCTGCCGTCTATGGGGTCGCACAGAGTCGGACACAACTGAAGCGACTTAGCAGCAGCAGCAGCAGCAGAAAGCCTTCCCATTATTGCCCCCCTGGGCCAGAGTGGGAGGAAGCTGGGTAGGCCAGGTAGCTGGAGAGCAGAAAACAGCACAGGCATCTCACTAGTGGAGTCTGGCTTCCAGGAAATCAGCACACTATGGTGCCCTTGTTTTCTGAGCCACCTACTTAGGGTGACCCAGTAGGCATGGCATGAGTCACAGTGGGGATGAAGAGATCTCTTACTCTTCAGCCAAATTAAAAATGAAAACTGGGCCCAGACAGTCCCTCTTCCCCTTGTCCTAGTCATTAAGCATTAAAGTGCTTGCTAAGGGATAAAGCCTTTATTCGCTGCAGTGATTGCAAAATGTGTCTTCTCTCTGCATCCAAAAGCAGAGGCTTCCAGGTCCCAGAGGTCTCAAAGTGGTGATGGTACGTCTGGAGCCAGGGGGAGGGCCTAGCAGGTGATAAGGTGCTCAACAAAGTTGATGACTCTTCTGTACATCACCAATGGTGCATGATGTTAGGTCCATTAAGAGACATCTCTGCTCTGATTAATTCTCTGTGGTCAGTGAGAACACACAGCCAATGAAGTCCAAATCAGAGGTTTAAGCCTTAGACCAATTCAGTTCATTTTACTAGGACCATGCCCTCTGAGGTGGGACAGGGGGGCTCCCTATGTCTGTGAGCACCAGACAGGGGTACCCTCTCTACACATTGAACTGGAGGAGAAATGATGCAGAATAGGGGAACAGTAGGGTCCAGTTATTGGAGAAGGCAATGGCACCCCACTCCAGTACTCTTGCCTGGAAAATCCCATGTATGGAGGAGCCTGTAGGCTGCAGTCCACGGGGTTGCTAAGAGTCAGACATGACTGAGCAACTTCACTTTCACTTTTCACTTTCATGCATTGGAGAAGGAAATGGCAACCCACTGCAGTATTCTTGCCTGGAGAATCCCAGGGACGGGGGAGCCTGGTGGGCTGCCATCTCTGGGGTCCAGCTATAGGACCAGTACTGGGTTTACATCCTAGCTCTGCCTCTTCCTGGCCTGGGACAAAGATAGATGGCTCTCTGATGTATCATGACTACTAAAGCATACTAAATGAATGAATGAATGAGACGTGTTTATAAAAGATCTCACATCTGCTAAAATGTAAAGCAGGCAGGTTGTGAGAATGGAATGGACTATCACACATAGTTAGCACAGTGTCTGGATGGGAGGCAATGACTCCATCTACTTGAAGACAGTAGCTCTGACCTCTCCATGTATGCAAGTTCCAGGTGCATTCAGGCACAACACTGACTGTTAGTAAGTCAAGAGCAGTGTTTTCCTGTCAAAAGCCAGCGCTGAGAACACAGAGGCAGAGTATGGGGGAGAAAATGAGGCAGCGAGCAGCCCCCACCAGCATCCCTCCATGCTGTGTGCTTGGGCCGTCCCGCTCTGCAAGGATATGACTGTCAGCAGGGAGCTGCTCCTCTCTCCCTTTCCGTGTTTACGCCTATCATTGCAGTGATTATGTAGACAGCCTGGAAAATGGGGGCATCTTGGGAGTGCAGCCCTGGGCTCGCGGTGCCATGACAACCAGCTTTCCAGCGATCACCCCTAATAAGGGCCACACACTCTCGGTGCCTGCCACCTGGGCAGAGGTTCCCCGGGGAGTCTGGGCTTCTCTCGGAGCAGCTGCATGCAGTTTCTTGTTGGAAACAAATTATGAGAGAGAGAAAGAGAAAGCAGGGAGGTGAGAAGTTTAACCTGTGATGTATTGAGTGCACCTAGGGGCCTGCGTCATGTTGCTGAAGCCCACTGGCTATAGGAACACATAAATCCACAGTAGGAGACGTACAACCCCATGAACCCTTTTGTCGCCTCCCCCCGCCCCCCGATAAAGAAAGGGCTATCACAGAGTGAAAGACCAAATACGTGGGCTTGTAAAGCTGGGCCTCGCTGCTACCACATTTCTTCATTAGGCTCCTGTCAAGACACCCACTGCCAGCTCATCATCTTGTCTGGACTGGAGCCGCCCTTTCCTGCTGCCAGCTGGCGACAAGATGCTCAGAGCCCTCCTTCAATAAGTATCTCTCCAGAATGATGTTTCTCCCAAAGACACCCGCCCCACCGGGCTAATAAATGATTAATCCTCACAAAGGGAGGACAGTCAGGCTCCACACGAATAAACTTGCCTGTGGATGGGAGGCCCAGTTCAGCTTTTAGATTGGCAGGTGAGCCCTCTCCCAGACAGGTCCTCACTTCCCCTGTCTTTAGATCACAGATTCCAGCTGAGGCTTCTTCAGGAGAAAGATCTAATCCCAGAGCAAACAAGCAGGGAGCACGTGGTCCTGTGTCCCAGTCTCTCCACGCCTCTGTTTCCTGAGCTGTGCAATGAAGCTCATTCAGGTGGGGAGCATGTGCTGTAGTTACCACTAGGGCTGCCTTTCTGTGGATCCCATTCCCTGAACTAGGATGACTTACTTGTGAATTCTGAATATCTATATATTATATAAAGATTTATTTTAAATATATATATATATATTCAGAATTTACAAGTAATGACATGACTGACCAACTAAGCACAGAACAGTAATAATAGGGAAAAGTATGGAAAGTGGCCACATTATCCAGTGAGAGGAAGGAAAGGGTGTGGTGGTGGTCAAGGAAGGCTTCCTGGAAGAGACAGTGAGCCCTGATGGTTGAAGAGGAGTCAGAGAAACAGAGGAGCAGAAATAGAATGGTATTCTGGACTGGTTTTAGCCCCCCAATATTAATGTTGATAGATTAACCCCCAATGTCACAGTTATGAGGCAATAGGACCTTTAGGAGATAATGTGGTCATGCAGGCAGAGCCCTCATGAATAAAACATGTGTGTCCATGGGGACACAACAAGAAAATGACCCTCTGCACCTCAGAGCAGGGCCCTCACCGAAATGTGACCATACTGGCACTCTGCTCTCAGATTTCCAACCTGTAGAACTATGTATTTCTGTTGTCTGTAAGCTACCCAGTCCATGGTATTCTGTAATAGCAGACAGAACTAAGACAGGAAGGGAATGAGCATGGATCAAGCTCTAGCACATGCTAAGTGCTCCGTAAACATCAGCCATCATTAATAAAGCATGCAAACCAGAGGTCACAAACTGCAGCCCACAGGGCTTACAGGTGACTTCTGTTTAACTGCATCCTAAAAATTCTCAATTAGTCGTTAAAAATGAAGCATCAGAGTTCCAGGGAAAAATTTAGACTTTGAAATGAGATGAACAGGCTACGCCAGACCAACACTTCTGGGTGGTCACAGTCAGCTGGAGCTGAGTGGACACTCCAGTTTGCACAGTCCCTAGCACCCCCTAGCACTCCCTGGTGTGCACCCAGGCATGCTTCGTCTCCTTCACCACCCGATTGGCACCTGGAGAAAGGAGTTCTCTGACCCCAGCAGAAATGACAAATAGGCCAGTCAGGCTGCCATGGAGAGTTTGAGCCAGTGAGAACTGGGCAGTAACACTGGAGTGCTGATCTAGGGCCTGATACGAAGGGCTTTGCATGCCAGGCCCAGTGGGTGGGACTGCTGGCTACTCATGGGGCGTCACTGTAAGTGACATTGCTTTGGGAAGAGTTCTTGTGGGCACAGCAGGGTCACACGCAACCTCATGTTCTGCTGCTAAATCCTGATGGTCCGTGAGCTGCTTGACTTGCTCTGCTGTGCAGTCACCGTGTTCAAGTCTTTCTGGATGGTGTCAGCCCATGCAGGCAGCAACCAGGATGCTGGGAGGAGATGGTGGCTGAGCTGTGACGAACCCAGCCCAGCCTGCTCTGGTCTGCCTTCTGGGCCAGCTGGAGAGGAGCAGCTGCTGAAAGGGAGCAGTCTCTTCAGGGACCTACAGGCAGAGCCAGCAGCCGCTGGGGCCCAGAAAAATAAGAGCAGCTGCCCAGAGTCAGTGGGGAGAGCTCATAAACTGTATCTCCCCCTTTATGGGGGCTTCCCTGGTGGCTCAGACGGTAAAGAATCTGCCTGCAGTGCAGGAGACCTGGGTTTGATCCTTGGGTTGGGAAGATCCCCTAGAGAAGGAAATGGCAACCCACTCCAGTATGGACTGGGGAAAGAGGAGTATTAATTTCCTGTTATTACTACATTAAATGACCACACACTTAGTAAACACAGTGACTTGAAACAGTAGAAAGTTATCATCTTACAGTTCCAGAGGTCAGAAGTCCACAGTGTTTATCTTGTTGGGTCTGCAGGGTGGGCTCCTGCTTGGAACTTCTGTGCAGGGGTTGGTGGGGGGAGTGGCGGGAGGTGTCTGCTTCTTGCCTTTTCGAGATTCTGGAGGCAGCCCACTTTCCTGGGCTCCTGGCCCCTTCCCTCCATCTTCCAAGCCAGCAATGGCTGAGTCCCTCTCACACTGCATCCTCTGACACAGCCTCTCCTGCCTCCTCCTCCTCCATACAAAGGGATGCTTGTCATTACACTGGGTACAGCCAGATGATGCAGCTCCAACATAATTGCCCCCATTTTAAAGTCAAGTACTCAACAACCTAATTCCCCTCTGGCATGTAACACAGTCACAGGTTCTGGGGATTAGGATATAGACATCTTTGAAGGGTGGGTGAAAATTAGCAGCTTTTTTTCCTTTAGGGAAAAACAAAAAGCACCCCCCGTCCCTGGCACAAGTAAATGGGCCCACTCCTTATTGAAGGAAGTGCCAAAGAGCACAAGATCTTTTCCATCCAGCTTACTCTTGTGACCCCAACACCTATCAGAGCACCTCACACCTACCAGTCAGTCAAAATATGTCAGTTGAAGAGTACGTGACACTAGTATTTGTCGCCTTCTGATCATGTGTCAGGCACTGAGCTAGGTGGATTCTGACAACCATGCAAAAACAGGAACAGATGTCTGCATACTGAAAGTATTGAAACTGAATCTTGGTACAAAAACTTGACAAAGACAATCCAGCCTGTAAATGGTGGAGCATGGGTTCCAACCAGATGTCGGCTCCAAAGACTACTGACATCTCCTGTACCAGCAGAGAGACATTCCTTAGTAAGTCTTAGCAAATCTTCCTAAGCAATGATCTCATCTTCCAGCCTTCCCACACAAGCAATCTGTGCTGCTAGTCCCAGGCTCCCATTGTACCCTCAGATATATGTATCACCCAGGCACGAACTCATGCTGGTTCCCCTGTCTAGCACAGGAAGCACCCCTACAACCCCAAAACGTATTCATCGAGAGTAGGCAAGCTCTGGTCTGCAGGTCATGTCTGACCTACCTCCTGCCTTGGCACAACGCCAGCAAAGAATAAGGTTTTTACATTTTTTTTTAATGATTGAGCAAAAAATCAAAAAAGAAGACTGTTTCATGACACATGAAAATTAGATGACATTGAGATTCCAGTGTCCATAAGTAGAGCTTCATTGGAATAGACGCTCATCTGTTTACATATTCTCTCTGCTGCTTTCATGCCACAGAGGCAGGATTGAGCAGTTGCAACAGGGACCAGAGGGCCCTCCAAGCCTAAAATATGTGCTACCTGGCCCTTGACAGGAAAAGTCTGCCAACCTCTGATCTATCTAGAGCTGACTAGTCATTCAAGGTTCAGCTCCCTGTTAAGTCTTACCCAGTCAGAGCAGCCAAGATCGCACCACCCCAGATTGTCTCATCATTTCTGCCCACCTGAGAATTTTAGGTCCATTTTTTTCTATCTAGAAAAAAATGTTTTGACTCATTATATCTTCACTTTGAATAATGATTTATTTTTCAATATTTATTTATTTATTTGGCTGCCTCAGGTCTTAGTGGCAGCACGTGGGATCTTTCATTGCAGCGCAGGGACTCTCTAGCTCTGGTGCGTGGGCTCTGTAGTTGCAGCACATGGACTGAGTTGGTCCACAGCGTGTGGGACTTTAGCTCCCCGACCAGGGATCGAACCTGTGTACCCTGCATTGCAAAGCAGATCTTTAACCACTGGACCACCAGGGAAGTCTCCAAATGATTATTTATTAAAAGAGATGACATTTATGAATTATAATACATGCAGAAATATCATGGAAACAGTTATACAAAGTCAGAGACCACAGTTCTCTCCTAGATGAACTGTTCCTGCTCCATCATGCTATGCATTGTGTTGCTACAGTCTTCACTGTTAAACAATCATCTGTAGGATTAGTGAAGGTCTGTATGAAAAACAAACTGTAAAAGTAGAGCCCACTGGGCTTGGTCGTTTCCCAGTTCAGAATCCGCTGAGTCTTCATCGGATCCAAGCTCCAGTCTCCAGCTCATGTCTGGAGACTATGTCATTATGCCCACGGTAGGACAATAGCCACTAATTAAATCTTAAACTTCTCTCGCTGTCCTTAGCTGGATAAAGGCGAGCATTATTGGTCCATGGGCATTCTTACCCACCGTGGGAAAACTGTTGGCCATTTTTCTCGCTGGACAAAATTATTCAATGTGTCTTCTGTATAGTAAAGATTACTGGCTGCATCTCAATCAGTGAGCCTTTCCTCTCCAGGGGCAAAACTGTGGCCTGCACATACCTCTGAAGGAAAATTGCCATCTGCCTTACTCTGTAGGAAGATTGCCAGTTGTATCCCCATTGTGGGGAAACTGTCGGCCGTGTCTCCAAACGGAAAAGCCTGCCAGCTGTGCTTCTGCACAGAAGAAATGTCAGCAGAAGTCGGCGATTTAAAACCCTGTGCGTGATTCTGAGTCTGTTCCTTTTTCACCCTCCTCCCCAGTTTCCTTTACTCTCTCTCTCCTGTGCCTGAGTCATCAGAATGGGGGTGGGGTGGGGAGGGGCTGACAGTGTTCAGCACCAAATGAGAGGTGCGTATACTGAGGAAGGTATGTATCAACTGATGGTCCAGAGACAAGCTGTTGTGTATCAAAGGCCCAGATAGAAGACCTAGAAATCAATTTAACAACCAGTAGCTCTTAAGATCTGGTTCCAGTGGAAAAGCACATCAGGCTTCCGGACTCATTGCACAGCAGGCTTGCATTAAGCAGCACCACTTCTGCATTGCTGCTGCCTCCTGTGTTATTGTGGGTACAAGCCCTGTGCTAGGCGCTTGACGTGAAAGATCTCATCTGACCCTCAACCACACTAGAGGGTATATATTCCTCTTATATCTATTTGACAGATAAGGAAAATGAAGCTTGGAAAGATCAAGCCACTTGTCCAAAGCTTCATAACATAAGCAACAGAGCTGAATTTCCACCCAGACCCGCTAAGCTTGGAGCTACCTGTGTGCTCAGCCCCCACACTACGGGATAGAGGCGTGGGGCCCCCTCCTGACCCTCCATCGTGGGCGTGAGTTCCTGTGCAGTGTCCAGTGTGAGGTCCAGAAGGAGGAGCCAGCCCAGGATCAGCCTTTACCTGTGGTCTCCCTCCATTCTTTCTTCTGCTGTCCCCAGACTGCTCCCAGCACACAGCATGCCTCCTTTCTCCTTTTGCCCCACTTATCATAAATGTAGTTTTAGGTTTCTCCAAAGTCAGCAGTTTCCTTCTTAACTCTTCCCCTCTCTGATCTGTGGTTTTGACTCTTTCCCATGATTCCAGTATCTTATTCAGGTGGCCAGTCATCTGAACAGCCCTGGGCCAGGCACCATGAAGGATAACATCATGGTGCTTTCTGGCTCCATGGAGAGGTATACACGTTAGAACACAAAACACTGTCTGTACCAGACACCTAATATAGCCTATAGGATTTTAAAGGAAGTGTCAGTGCTTTTTAAGAAAAATTTTATTGGAGCAAAGTTGCTCTACAATGTTGCATTAGTTTCTGCTGTACAGCAAAGTGAATCATCTATGTTGTTCAGTCTCTAAGTCATATCCAACTCTTTGGGACCCCATGGACTGCAGCACACCAGGCTTCCCTGTCTTACTCTCTCCTGGAGTTTGCTCAAACACATGTCATTGAGTTGATGATGCCATCCAACCATCTCATCCTCTGTCGTCCCCTTCTCCTCCTGCCCTCAATCTTTCCCAGCATCGGGGTCTTTTCCAATAAGTCAGCTCCTCATATCAGGGGGCCATAGTATTGGAACTTTAGCTTCAGCATCAGTTCTTCCAACGAATATTCAAGGTTGATTTCCTTTAGGGTTTAATACATACATCCCCTCATTTTTGGATTTCTTTCCCATTTAGGTCACCACATAGCACTGAGTAGGGTTCCCTGAGCTATACAGTAGGTTCTCATTAGCTACCTATTTTATACCTAGTATCAATAGTGTGTGTGTGTGTGTGTGTATCAATCCCAATCTCCCAATTCATCCCACCCCTCCCTTTTCCCCCTTGCCATCCATCTGTTTGTTCTCTACATCTGAGTCTCTATTTCTATTTTGTAAATAAGATCATCTATATACCATTTTCTAGATTCCACCAATGCACATTAATGTATGATATTTGTGCTTCTCTTTCTGACTTTCTTCATTCTGTATGACAGTCTCCAGATCCATCCACATCTCTACAAATGACCCAATTTCATTCCTTTTTATGGCTGAGTAATATTCCACTGTGTATATGTACCTCATCTTCTTTATTCATTTCTCTGTTAACTGTAGCATGATAACCCAAAGTAGATTCTGAGGAGGTCTGTTCTGGAGAGATATTGGGTTGCAAGTCATTTTTCAAGAAGAATGGGGGGAGGGAGGTGGTTTGATTCAATAAGATTTGAAAGCAGGATTAAAGCAGCGGTTTTCAACCAGGGGTGATCATGGCCTTGGGATTTGGCAATCTTTGGAGCCGTGTTACTCTCTCCATACATCCCTTCCTCTCCTTCCTCCCCTCTCCCTGTGTCCATAAGTCTGTTCTCTATGTCTGTGTCTCCATTGCTGCCCTGGAAATAGATTCATCAGTACCATCTTTCTAATTCCATATAAATGTGTGAGTATGTAATATTCATTTTTCTCTTTCTTACTGACTTCACTCTGTATAATAGGCTCTAGGTTCATCTGCCTCATTAGAACTGACTCCAATGTGTTCCTTTTTATGGCTGAGTAATATTCCATTGTATATGATGTACCACAGCTTCTTTATCCATTCATCTGTCAATGGACAGCTAGGTTGCTTCCATATCCTAGCTATTGTAAATAGTGCTGCAGTGAATGCTGGGGTACATGTGTCTTTTTCAATTTTGCTTTCCTCAGGGTATATGCCTAGGAGTGGGACTGCTGGGCCATATGGATGCTGGGAGGGATTGGGGGCAGGAGGAGAAGGGGACAACAGAGGATGAGATGGCTGGATGGCATCACCGACTCGATGGACGTGAGTTTGAGTGAACCCTGGGAATTGGTATTGGACAGGGAGGCCTGGCGTGCCGCGATTCATGGGGTTGCAAAGAGTCGGGCACGACTGAGTGACTGAACTGAACTGATGGTGGTTTTATTCCTAGTTTTTTGAGGAATCTCCATACTGTTTTCCATAGTGGCTATATCAATATATCAACATACATTCCCACCAACAGTGCAAGAGGGTTCCCTTTTCTCCACACCCTCTCCAGCATTTATTGTAGATTTTTTTATGATGGCCATCCTGACCCATGTGAGGTGATATCTCATTGTAGTTTTGATTTGCATTTCTCTAATCTTGAGAGTCCCTTGGACTGCAAGAAGATCCAACCAGTCCATTCTAAAGGAGATCGGTCCTGGGTGTTCTTTGGAAGGAATGATGCTAAAGGTGAAACTTCAGTACTTTGGCCACCTCATGCGAAGAGTTGACTCATTGGAAAAGACTGATGCTGGGAGGGATTGGGGGCAGGAGGAGAAGGGGACGACAGAGGATGAGATGGCTGGATGGTATCACCGACTTGATGGACATGAGTTTGAGTGAACTCCGGGAGTTGGTGATGGACAGGGAGGCCTGGTGTGCTGTGATTCATGGGGTCGCAAAGAGTCGGACATGACTGAGTGACTGAACTGAACTGAAGGGCCTGAAACATAATAAGCTTCCCATAAACAGTAATTATTAATAGCATTGAATATCATTGCTGAATGAATGGAAGAAATTCATGGAGCTAATATTAAGACTTGGATAAGCATAGACATGTAATGAACTGCAGTGCTGTGCAGGTAGGCATGTTATGTATATCCTGGCCTCTGCATTCTACATGAATATGTGATGCATTGATTAAACATTATCTTTTTTCATTTCACCTCCACCTTTTGGGGCTGTCACTTTAAGGCTTTACAATGCTGCCACACTGGCCTTCCAATACGCCTAACATTTGGAGAACATATTCCTAGGTATAACCTTGTAATACTCTTTTACATATTTACATCATTTAAATAGCCCCCAGTTTCTGTAGTCTTCAGTCCAAAATTCTCAAAAGAGTCTTTTTTTATCGAAGTGTAGTTAACTTACAATGTGGTGTTAGTTTTAGGTGTACAACAAAGTGAATCAGTTATACATATATATTATTTTTCTATTCTTTTCCATTATAGTTTATTACAGGATAATGAATATAGTTCCCTGTGCTTGTTGCTTATCTATTTTCTATTTAGTAGTTTGTATCTGCTAATCCCAGACTCCTAATTTAATCCTCCCTCCAGGCTTCTCTCTCTCTCTGGTAGTCGCTCAGTCGTGTCCGATTCTTTGTGACCCCATGGACTGTAGCCTGCCACGGCTACAGTCTTCTCTGTCCATGGAATTCTCCAGGCAAGAATACTGAAATAGGTAGCCATTCCCTCTTCCAGGGGATCTTCCTGACCCAGGGACTGAACCCAGGTCTCCTGCATTGCAGGCAGATTATTTACTGCCTGAACCTCCAGGGAAGCCCCCCAAGAGGCTTAGTAAGTGAAATATGATCGGCTAATACAGAATCAGTGCATGCTTTTCATGATAAAAATATCAGCAGCTGATATTTACTGAGGACCTGCTATGTGTCAAGCAACATGCATGCCTATTCTGCAGCTGGGAAAATGGAATCTCAGAGTAGAAAAGAAAATGTGAGCAGCTGATAAGTGACAGAGGCAGGAATTGACTACCATGAGTGTGCAGTTTTGCCAAGTCCTTCCCATTTACCCACTCTAGCTGTCCAGATGCACTGGGTAGGGCGTGACCAAGCCTCAAGGCCATCATTCCTCTCTCTGTGGGGATGTTTGTATGGAGCATGCCTGGAGTTTCTAAGTCCCTGGTCCTACTGAGATTACCTTGCAGAGAAACTAAGGTGAAAATCTAGTATCCAACTATGAGGACACCAGTCAGAGTCCAGGGGCCTTGTTAGTGCTTACCAAGAGGTAAGGGCACAGACTGAGACATTGGGTCAGAAATGGTATCGAGTTCATGTTTTTCTGTTTCAATGAGTTTTTTAACTCTCAAGTTCAATTCTGATTGATCAGGTTTTTCCTGTTGTTGCTGTGAAAATTAATATTTTGGTTTGGCTCATGGTATAATTCAGCAAGGTTTGGAAGACAACTCATTAGATTATATTAGATTTTCTACAAAGAATTTGGGTTAATTTTTTATTTTATATTGGGGTATAATTGATGAACAAAGTGTTAGTTTCAGGTGTACAACAAAGTGATTCGGTTACACATATATGTATAGCTAGTCTTCTTTCCACATTTAGATTATTACAGATATTGAGCAGAGTTTCCTGTGTCATACAGCAGGTCTTTGTTGGTCATCTCTTTTAAATATAGTAGTCTATATATACGTCAGTCCCAAACTCTCAATGTATTCGTCCCTCCCTTCCCCTTTGGTAACCCATAAGTTTGTTTTCCAAGTCTGTGAGTCTGTTCCAGTTTTGTAAATAAATGCACTTGTGTCATTTTTTCGGATTCTGAATGTAAATGATATCACATGATATTTGTCTTTCTCTGACTTACCTCACTTAGTATGATAATCTTCAGGCCCATCCATGTTGCTGCATATGGCATTTCATTCTTTTTAATGGCTGAGTAATATGCGATTATGTATATGTACATGATTATGCATTCATCTGTTGGTGGACATGTAGGTTACTTCTGTGTCTTGGCTGTTGTAAACAGTGCTTATTTGTGGTATCTTTGCTTTTGGTATCACGGTGATGGTGGCCTCGTAGAACGAGCTTGGGAGTGTTCCTCCCTGTACAGTTTTTGGGAAGAGTTTCAGAAGGATATGGTGTTAACTCTTCTCTAAGTGTATAATAAAATTCACCTGTGAAGCCATCTGGTCCTGGACTTTTAGTGGGAATTTTTTAATCACAAGTTCAATTTCAGTACTTGTGATTGGTCTGTCCATATTTTCTATTTCTTCCTGGTTCAGTCTTGGGAGATTGTACCTTTCTAAGAATTTGTCCATTTTATTGGATTTGGTTGCTCGTAGTAGTTTCTTATGATCCTTTGTATTTCTGTAGTGTCCATTGTAACTTTTCTTTTTTAAGGACAATTGCTTTACAATACTGTGTTGGTTTCTGCCATACATCAACATGAATCAGCCTCAGGTATACCTATGTCCCATCCCATCTCACCCCCATTGTAACTTTTTATTTCTAATTTTACTGATTTGAGCCCTCTCTGTTTTTCTTAATGAGTCTGGCTAAAGGTTTATAGAGTTTATTTATCTTTCCAAAGAATTAGCTTTTAGTTTCATTGATCTTTTCTATTTTTTTCATCTATTTCATTTATTTCTGCTCTAATCTTTATGGTTTCTTTCCTTCTACTAACTGGGTTTTGTTCCTCTTTCTCTAGTTGCCTTAGGTGTAAGGTTATGTTGTTTGAGATTTTTTTTGTTTCCTGAAGTAAGACAATATTGCTATAAACTTCTCTCTTAGACATTTTTTATTTTGTATTGGAGTATAACCAGTTAACAACAAACAATGTGATGGCTTCAGTGAACAGTGAAGAGACTTCCCCAGACATATACATGTATCCATTCTCCCCCAGACCCCCTCCCATCCAGGTTGCACATAACATTGAGCAGAGTTCCCGGTGCTGTAAGCAGGTTCTTGTTGGTTATCAATTTTAAATATAGCACTGTGTACATGTCCATCCCCAATCCCCTAACTATCCTTTCCCTCCAGCCTTAACCCGCCCCCTGCCCCCAGCAGCCCCAGCTCACCTGTTAGAACTGCTGCTGTGTTTGGGACCCTCATGCTTTCATTTTCATCCGTCTCTAGGTATCTGTTTATCTCTTCTTTGCCTTCTTCAGTGACACACTGGTTGTTTAGTAGCATATTGCTTAGCCTCCATGTGTTTGCGGCTGTTTTACTGCAGTTTTTTTTCTTATAGTTGATTTCTAGGCATTTAGTATTGTGGTTGGAACAATGCTTGATATGATCTCAATTTTCTTAAATTTACCAAGGTTCCCCCTCTGGTTGCCAGACCCCAAGGCTGGGGAGCCTGACATGGGGCCCAGAGCTTTCCATCCTGTGGCAGAACTTCTGTAGTATAATGATTCTCCAGTTTGTGGGTCATCCACCCAGCGGGCATGGGGTTTGATCTTATCATGATTTCACTCCTCCTACCATCTCATAATGGCTGCTGCTGTGGATTTAGAATATCTTTTTGGTAGGTTCCAGCATCTTTTTTGTTGATGGTTGTGATTTTGGTGTTTTCATAAGAAGAGGTGAGATTACATTCCTACACTCCACTACCCTGTCTCCACCTCTAGATTTTCTACATAGAATTTGTTTTTTTTTTTTAATTTTATTTTATTTTTAAACTTTACATAATTGTATTAGCTTTGCCAAATATCAAAATGAATCCGCCACAGGTATACATGTGTTAATTTGATAGCCACTCTGTAAGAGCATTGAATGGGCAGGAAGAGGAACTCCTAGGGGACAAGTTACTCAGTAACCTGCAGGTTGATGTTTTGTTTAGCCTAAAACTGTGATAGAAGCACTTATCAAGCGGAACCATACTCAACTACCATTATGGTAGGTCAAAAATAATTAAATGTAGGTAAATATGTATAGCTCAATATCATGCAAGCTAACCACTTATAAGGCAAAGATTTTGTTAAATTATCTAGCTTTGGTTCCAATCAAGCAAAAAATTTTTTTAACTTTTTTATTGAAGGATAAATTGCTTCACAGAATTTTGCTGTTTTCCATCAAAACGCAACATGAATCAGCCATAGGTATACATATATCCCCTCCCTTCTGAACCTCCCTCCCATCTCCCTCCCCATCCCACCCCTCCTGGTTGATACAGAGCCCCTGTTTGAGTTTCCTGAGCCATACAGCAAATTCCCGTTGGCTATCTATTTTACATATGGTAATGTAAGTTTCCATGTTACTCTTTCCATACATCTCACCCTCTCCTCCCCTCTCCCCATGTCCATAAGTCTATTCTCTATGTCTGTTTCTCCATTGCTGCCCTGTAAATATTCTTTAGTACCATTTTTATTAATTCCATATATATGCATTAGAGTACAATATTTATCTTTCTCTGACTCACTTCACTCTGTGAAGGTTCTAGGTTCATCCACCTCATTAGAACGGACTCAAATGTGTTCCTTTTTATTGCTGAGTAATATTGCATTGTGTATATATACAACTTCTTCATTCCTCTGTCGATGAACATATAGGTTGCTTCCATGTCTAGCTTTTGTAAATAGTGCTGCAATGAACAATGGGATACATGTGTCTTTTTCAATTTTGGTTTCCTCAGGGTATATGTCTAGGAGTGGGATTGCTGGGTCATATGGTGGTTTTATTCCTAGTTTTTTTAAGGAATCTCCATACCATCTTCCATAGTGGCTATATCAATTTACATTCCCACCAACAGTGCAAGAGGGTTCCCTTTTCTCCACACCCTCTCCAGCATTTATTGTTTGTAGAGTTTTTGATGATGGCCATTCTAACAGGTGTGAGGTGATATCTCACTGTAGTTTTGATTTGCATTTCTCTTAATAATGAGCGAATTGAGCATCTTTTCATGTGTTTGTTAGCCATCTGTATGTCTTCTTTGGAGAAATGTCTATTTAGGTCTTTTCACCGACTTTTTGATTGGGTTGTTTGTCTTTCTGATATTGACTTGGTTGAACTGCTTTTATATTTTGGAAATTAATCCTTTGTCAGTTGTTTCATTTGCTATTATTTTCTCCTATTCTGAAGGTTGTCTTTTCACCTTGCTTATAGTTTCCTTTTCTGTGCAAAAGCTTTTATGTTTAATCAGGTCCCACTTGTTTACTTTTGTTTCTATTTCCATTACTCTAGGAGGTGGGTCATAGAGGATCTTGCTTTGATTTATATCATCAAGTGTTCTGCCTATGTTTTCCTCTAAGAGTTTTATAGTTTCTGGTGTTACATTTAGGTCTTTAATCCATTTTGAGTTTATCTTTGTGTATGGTGTTAGGAAGTATTATAAATTCATTCTTTACATGTAGCTCTCCAGTTTTCCCAGAACCATTTATTGAAGAAGCTGTCTTTGCCCCATTGTCTATTCTTGCCCCCTTTGTCAAAAACAAGGTACCCATGCAGTGCATGGGTTTATTTCTCAGCGTTCTATCTTGTTCCATTGGTCTATATTTCTGTTTTTGTGCCAGTACCATACTGTCTTGATGACTATAGCTTTGTAGTATAACCTGAAGTCAGGAAGGTTGATTCCTCCAGCTCCATTCTGCTTTCTCAAGACTGCTTTGCTATTCAGGGTCTTTTGTGTTTCATATGAATTGTGAAATTTTTTGTTCTAGTTCTGTGAAAAATGCCATTGGTGATTCAATAGGGATCACACTAAATCTGTAGATTGCATTTGGTAGTATAGTCATTTTCACAATATTGATTCTTCCTACCCAGGAACATGGAATCTCTCTCCATCTGTTTATGTTGTCTTTCTTTCATTAGTGTCTCATAATTTTCTGTGTACAGTTCTTTTGTCTCCTTAGCCAAGTTTATTCCTAGATACTTAATACTTTTTGTTGCAGTGGTGAATGGGATTGATTCCTTAATTTCTCTTTCTGATTTTTCATTGTTAGTAAATAGAAATGCAAGTGATTTCTGTGTATTGATTTTGTATCCTGCAACTTAAGCAACAAATGTTTATTGAACATTTACGTGCAAAACCCTCAGTACAAAGATAAAAAACAAAATTCTGCCTTCAAGCAGCTCACATCCTAGGTAAGATAAGCTGTGGATTGTTAAATACTAATGTGAAAAATGATGCTTTCTTTGGGAGAGAACCCAAGCAAATGGTAAGTGAACGGGCCAGACCAAGTGTGATAGGACTTCAGAGAAAAGATCATTTGGTCTAAAATAATATGTAAGTAAAAGATGAGGCATATGAATCAAGCAGAATATGACACAAGTGAAGGAGGAACCATCAGGACATAAAAATGGGAAATATCCAGAGGTATGGTGTACATCCAGTTTGAACTAGAGAAGTTCAAAAAAAGGTTAGAAAGATGAATTAAGGCAGCTTAATAAGCTGCAGTGTCTTTTATTCCTGTAAGTGCTTTCTTTAGTCCTGTAAGTGAAAGTCAGCTGAATCTATGGGAAAAGAAAAGCAGCAACTGGATACCAGAGCAAATAGAAAACACAGACAAAAGATATTGTAGCCAGTTTACCTGAGACTGAGGCTCAGGAAAGTTAAATAACTTGCCCAAGGTCACACAGCTAGACAATGGTAGTCTGACCTTAAGCTTAAGGCAGTCTGACAGCAAAGTCCCACTATTAAACATCATGATCCAAGAGAGATGAATACATATGTTCACATGAAAACTTGTACATGAATATTCATAGCAGCATTATATGGTATATAATAATAGTATAAAATATATGTATAGTATGGTTCCATTCATGTAAAATTTTTAGAATAGGCAATTTCATAAAATAAGAAAATAGTGTTTGCCTAGGGCTGCAGAAATTAGGGAAAGGGAGTAAGTGCTAATGGGTATGAAGTAGTTCAGGGTTTTTTGTGGGGGGAGGAGATGATGCAAATGTCCTAAATTTAGGCTTTGTTGATGATTGCATGGTTGGTGGTATTATCTTTAATATAATCACATAAACTGTAAAATTTAGATGAGTAAATTCTATGGTATATGAATTACATCATCTCAAAAAAGTAGAAAAAAAATTTAAACATCTAAGAAGACTATATTTTGGTATGTAGCAATGTACACTATTGCTGGTATCACAATGATACCCAATGTGAAACAGAGCTTGTGCAAGCAGTCAGCTCTGTGAACGGAACAAGTCCCGTGAGAGTCCTTCCATGAGAAACATGATAGAGAAACCAGTGACAGTTTGTTCTACTGCCAGGGAGCTGACAGGTCTGCACGCCCGATTCCAACCCTAAGTTAGATGGTTGGCTTTCTAGCTGGCCCAAACACGTTCACATCAGTTAATAAGGAGGTACTAAATTTGTTCTCTTTTGCTTTTTGTTCTGCAGTTTTTGAAGAGCCAGAAGATCCAAGCAACAGGTCATTTTTCTCTGAAATTATCTCTTCAATTTCGGATGTGAAGTTCAGCCACAGTGGGAGGTATATCATGACCAGAGACTATCTGACCGTCAAAGTCTGGGATCTCAACATGGAAAACCGCCCCATCGAGACTTACCAGGTACAGACCCCCACCCATCCACACGTACACTGGGCACTTGAGGGTTCTGAGTCAGCCTCTGCCTGCAGGGGCTTACAATGTAGAGCAAAAGACACAGTGAGCCACTTCAATATCCAGAAATAGCTGGTAGGCAGGTCAGTGTAAGTTTGGATAGATCTAACCTAAATGAGGGAAAAGGCATGGCACCCCACTCCAGTACTGTTGCCTGGAAAATCCCATGGATGGAGGAGCCTGGTAGGCTGCAGTCCATGGGGTCGCTAAGAGTCAGACACGACTGAGCGACTTCACTTTGACTTTTCACTTTCCTGCATTGGAGAAGGAAATGGCAACCCACTCCAGTGTTCTTGCCTGGCAAATCCCAGGGATGGGGGAACCTGGTGGGCTGCAGTCCATGGGGTTGCACAGAGTCGGACACGACTGAAGCGACTTAGCAGCAGCAGCAACCTAAAGGAAAGGTCAGAACTACCCTGAGGCCCTAGGGATTACAGGCTGGGAAGAGGGAATGGATCTGGCAAGACAAGTTGGAGAAAAGTGCTGGTAAAATGGGTGAGAAACTGAGAGGTGTCCTGGAAGCCAACTGGAGAAACCATCTCAAGGAGGAAGTCACCAACTGCTGAATGGTGTTGTTGAATCAAGAGAGGACTGAAAAAGGGCCACTGGATTTAGTGACATGGAAATTGTCAGGTGACAGAGGTGAAGCCATAGGAATAAATGTCTGATTGGAGTGGGTTCAAGAGAGATCATAAATGGAGGATGTGAATGTAGTGAAATTTGGAAAGAGATTTTGTTTTGAAGAGGAACAGAGAAATCGGGTAGTAGCTGGAAGAGGATGCAGGATTGAGGAAGGCATCATAGTTTGTTTTAGGGTGATAGAAAGAAGCCAGTAAAGAGTGGACTAACTGAAGCAGTCAGCTTCTCAAGGGAGCATACTCCATTGCAGAATTAGATATAGATGAGATGGACCATTCATCCATCAAAGGAAAGAGAGAAGAGTAAAAACAGCTACAGATGCAGATTTGTGATGGGAACATACAGATGGTGTCTGCTTCTATTTTCCAGTCAAATAAGAAGCAAGATCATTAGCTGAGTGAGAAGGGAAAGTGTAAAATATTCCTCTAAAAGAGCAAATTGACTAGGGCACTATGGTAGGGTTGCAATGGGATCCACTTATTTATATATTTTAAGTAAGACAAATCTGTGTGATTGTATGTTTCTTTCCAGCCACATGAGCCTGCTTGGTTCAGGTAAGGAAGGGCAGAAAGTTAGATTTAACCAGTGGTGGGCTTTTACCAAGTAACTACAAGGTAAGGAGGGAAAAAGCCAAGTTTGTTGAAGGTATTGATTAAAGGAGTGATTGGAATGAGGGGCCACTGAATCTAAGGTAGGTTAGAAGGAAAATGAAGAACTGATAGAACCAAGACACTAAGGGCTTGAATTAAAATGCTAGGAGTCAGCAATAGAGTGATGACAAGGCTCATAAAATGACCACAAAAGCAAAGGACAAAACTCATTGAAAAGAATGAGGCTAAGAGTCCAGAGTGAATTTCTAAGACTGATGGCGGGAATAGTGATGGAAGAGAGATTGAGGCACTAGAGTGGCTTCCAAGCACGAGGCAGAGGGACTGTTAAGAAGGATGGGGAGCAGGAAGTAGTGTTTGATGGCATGATTTTGAAGGAGCTGAGGCACAAATGATGGTCCAGAGGAACACAGAGCCCACTCACCTTGGCACAGGAAAGCAGAAGTCCAGCTGCCACATGAGAGGCCTCGAGAGAAGCAGGAAATGTTCAGAGAGGAGGTTGAGGACTCTGATGGCTGACTGTGATGCTGCAAAAGGTTTGGGGGCCAGAACTGCAGAGGAGGTGGAGGTAGCCTGGTTAACCCCTGTGGTTTACCTTGTGGTTCAGATAGCATCCCCTCTGAGCTGGCAGTCTTACTCTCCCCTAACCCTTGCCCTCAGGCTCCTGCTAACAGCCCAACCATTTGGTATTAAGTGTGGGAACTAGAAGCTAGGAGAGTGTTGCTGACAGAGGTGTGGGCTGCTGGAGAGCCCCAGCTAGAGAAGAGTGGATTAGGCACCCTGGGGGAGCAATTGGTACTTTAATTTTTTATTACACCACATTCATTACCAGGATCATAGTAAGTAAAGAAAAGAATACTTGTATAGAGATAGGTTTTAAGCATAACTAGTAAAGTAAGAATTAAAAACTGAACCGTTAAAACTATGTTTTAATTATTCCTAAGTAAGCACTGGGGCTTCCCTATTAGCTCAGTTGGTAGAGAATCTGCCTGCAATGCAGGAGACCCGGGTTCGATTCCTGGGTCAGGAAGATCCCTTGGAGAGGGGAAAGGCTACCCACTCCAGTATTCTGGCCTGGAGAATTCCATGGACTGTATAGTCCATGGGGTCACAAAGAATCCGACACGACTGAGCGACTTTCACTTCTGAGTAAGCATTACCCTGGAGATGAACTTGACTTTCTCAATGGATCTGAAACTGACTTTTCTTCCAAAATGAAAGCTTCATTTTTGTGGCTGCTTTTTCAACAGCAGATTTCTCAGCTAATCTATGGTACTTTTATTTTAGACAAAGACTTAACAACAAAGCTAGCTAGCTGTGCCGTAAAGTGATTAGCATTTTAAACTCATGGTTCTCAAACTACATTTAGCAAGTGGTAAGCTTAGAAATCTTTGTAGAAATCTTTGTAGAATACTAAGAAATAGAACCCATGTATGGAAATTAATGCAAAAATTTATTTTAGATGGTGTATTTGAAAGCAATCTAGTTAAGTTTATATACCATATCAAAGGTGGTAATACACTATATCAGAAATGGTAAACAGACTCCTTGAGTGAGTGTCTGGAACACGGTTAAAAGAGATTTTAAGGTCAGCAGGCTCCACAAGTACATGATGTGAGAATCTCTGTGTTGGGAGACTTGGCCTAGTGTCAAGAAGGCCATACCCAAGCTCACTGGAACAGAGCGAAGAAACAGTATTTGGAACATGAAGAGAAAAGCATCAGATAGGATGAGTCTTAAGGTAAGGCATCCACGTGAGTGCGAGTGCACTGAGAGGGAGAAACAGTTGGCTAAGCAGGTTTCCACGGTACAGGCTTCTCGGAGATGTTTCTTGTGTCTGTGTCTTACCTTTTTCTCTCCTCTGATGGTGAACAGCTGATGTTCTCTGCCTAACGTTTCTTTTTTACAACAGAATATATATGGAGCATACCTTCATAGTCCATAATCTTCTCCTGTAGATGTCCTCACCTGGAGGTAGTCAGGAGCTCCCAGAGGGTAGAGGCTGGAAGGTGAAAATAAGTGTTCAGACTAGGTTTTCCCTTTGAATCTTTCCTGACTTTTAAGGTTTGGAGAACCTCTGTGCTGGGAGACTCTATTGGTTTGTTCTTCTGTTTCAGGGATTGACAAACTGTTCCTGTAAAAGGTTGTCTTTTAAGTCCTAGAGTTCTTGGTGAGGTGATTCCTGCAATAAGAGGCCCACAATTTCAAAGTGCACATGCTTTGTTTGATAATTATCACTCACCTGTAGGGTTTCTGTAAGACAAGGCCAAAGGCGAATGGTCAGGGGACAGGCTGAGCAGGACCTCAAATGGCACACCGCTGCCCAATTTATAACCCTTAATGCTCTGCCCCCTTTAATCCTAATTATTCAAGGTGCTATTTGGTACTTCCCCTACCAAAAACAAATTTGGGGTGCTTACAATAAAATAATATTCTAGTCCCCTCTTATAATTTTATAATTCCTTGATCACTGCAGAACTCTGAGAAGCCTGCATTATATAAACCTGCTTAACCAAGTGTTTCTCCCTGCTCAGAACACTCATGGGTATGCCTTACCTTAAAAGTGCTCTGTACAGCTGGTAGGAATGTAAACTCTTACAGCCACTATAGAGAATAGTATAGAAGTTCATTGCAAAACTAAAAAGAGAGTTACCATATGACTGAACAATCCCATTCCTGGGCATACATCTAGAGAAAATCATAACTTGAAAAGATACATGCACCCCCACATAGAACTACTTACAATAGCTAAGACATAGAGGCAGCCTAACTATCCATCACCTGTTGCTGATGAATGGATAAGGAAGGTGTGGGGTGTGTATATATATATACATATACACACACACACACACCATGCATATATACGCACAGGGATATTACTCAGCCATTTGCAGCAACATGGATGTTCCTAATATTATCATAGTAAGTAAAGCAAGCCAGAGAAAGACAAATATTGTATGTTATCACTTATATGGGGATTTTAAAAAAAAAATGATAGAAATAATTTATACACAAAACAGCAATAGTCCCACAGATGTAGAAAATAAATTTATGGTTACCAAATGGGGAAAGGGGAGATAAATTTGGAGTCTGGGATTAACATAAATACACTGCTGCTGCTAAGTCACTTCAGTCGTGTCCCGACTCTCTGTGACCCCATAGATGGCAGCCCACCAGGCTCCCCCGTCCCTGGGATTCTCCAGGCAAGAACACTGGAGTGGGTTGCCATTTCCTTCTCCAATGCATGAAAGTGAGAAGTGAAAGTGAAGTCACTCAGTCGTGTTCGTCTCTTTGCGACCCCATGGACTGCAGCCTACCAGGCTCCTCCATCCATGGGATTTTTCAGGCAAGAGTACTGGAGTGGGTTGCCATTGCTTTCTCTGATAAACACACTACTATATATATAAAATAGATAATCAAGAAGGTCCTACTGAATAGCACAGGAAACTATATTCAATATTATACAATAACCTGTATAGGAAAAGAATCTAAAAAACAATACATAATGTATATGTATAACTGAATCACTGTGCTGTACACCTGAAATTAGCACAACATTGTAAATCAACTCTAATATAAAATCAAAAAATTTTTTTAAATTGTAAGGACTGGTCTTGTGGGAAGGAACCCTGTCATCAATTACTAGCACCTCGCCTGAGCAGGGAGATACACAGGGCATAGTTCTAGGTGTCTTCATACATCTATCGGTTGATCTCAAGCATGTTTCCAGGAAGAAGAAGCTGTAGCCTTAGGTATTAATATAATGAACCACTTTCACATTTTCCTATAGAATAGGGGTTGACAAACTGAGACCTGTGGGCCAAATCCAGCCCTGCATCTGTTTTTTGAAAAGCAGTTTTATTGAAACAGCACACCTGGTCATTTACTGATTGTCTACGGTTGCCTACAAGGGCAGAGTCGGGTCATTGTGACAGAGACTATATGGCTCACAAAGCCTAAAATATTTATTGTCTGACCCTTTACAGGAAAAGTTTGCCAACCCCTGAAATAGAAGAACAAACCAATAGAGTCTAACCTTGCCAGGCCTAGAGTGGTCTATCAGCTATACACAGCAGGCTCCACAAGTACGTGAAGGGAGAACCTCTGTGTTGGGAGACAGCCTAGTGTTAAGAGGGCCATACCCAAGCTCACAGGAGCAGAGCAAAGATGCAATATTTGGAACATGGAGAGAAGCATCTAATATGACAGGCTTTAAGTTCCCTCTTACTCTGCTCTCCACATGCTTCTTGTGTCTGAGTCTTACCTTTTTCTCTCCTCTGATGGTGAATAGTCAGTGTTCTTTGCCGAAGATTTCTTTTTATGACAGAATATATATATGCAGCATACCTTCATACTTAATGATCTTCTCCTGTAGACGTCCTCACTTGGAATTAGTCAGGAGCTCCCAGAATGTAGATGCTTGAAGGAGAAAATAAAGGCTCAGACTGTGCTGTTCCTTCCCATCTTTTAACACTTAGTCATAGAGTTCTTGGTGATGTGGTTCCTGCAATAATAATAATGATGATGATAACAGGCCCACACGTCCACTCACCTGTAGTGTTTCTGTTTAAAAAAAAAAAAAAAAGCCAAAGGGGAATGGTTAGGGGTCAAGAATGGTTCACAAAAAAAGGCACAGGCTAAGCCAGATCTTAAAAGGCACACTACTGCCCAATTTATAACCTTACTGCTCTACATCCTTCAATCCTAATTATCTTTGGGGCAGTATTTGGCTCTCCCCCTACCAAAAACAGATATTTGGGGTGCTTATATTAAAATAAAATAATATTCTATTCCCCTCTTATAATTTTATAATTCCTTGATCATTGCAGAACTCTTGAGAAACCTGCCTAACCAAGCATTTCTCCCCGCTCAGAACACCAGTTATGTATGCCTTTGCTATAGAAGTGCTCTGAACAGTTGGTGGGAATGCAAACGAGTACAGCCACTGTGGTGAGCAGTATGGAAGTTCCTTAAAAATAAGAAAAGATAGTTACCATATAACCCTGCAGTCCCCACTCCTGGGCATACATCTGGAGAAAATCATGATTTGAAAAAACACATGCTCCCCACGGTTCCTAGCACTGTTTACAATAGACAAGACATGAAGGCAAACTAAACGTCCATCATGAGTCACTGATGAAGGATAAAGAACATGTGGTGTGTGTGTGTGTGTATACACACACAATGGAATACTACTCCAGCCACTTGCAATATGTTTAGACATAGAGAAATGAAATAAGCCAGAGAAAGGTTAACATGATGATACTTTTAACAAGGATTCAAAAAAATGATATAGACTCCCTTCCCAGTTCTAATGAGGTGGATGAAACTGGAGCCTATTATACAGAGTGAAGTAAGCCAGAAGGAAAAACACCAATACAGTATACTAACGCATATATATGGAATTTAGAAAGATGGTAACAATAACCCTGTGTACGAGACAGCAAAAGAGACACTGATATAGAGAACAGTCTTATGGACTCTGTGGGAGAGGGAGAGGGTGGGAAGATTTGGGAGACTGGCATTGAAACATGTAAAATATCATGTATGAAACGAGCTGCCAGTCCAGGTTCGATGCACGATACTGGATGCTTGGGGCTAGTGCACTGGGACGACCCAGAGGGATGGTATGGGGAGGGAGGAGGGTTCAGGATGGGGAACACATGTATACCTGTGGTGGATTCATTTTGATATTTGGCAAAACTAATACAATTATGTAAAGTTTAAAAATAAAATAAAATTTTAAAAAATGATATAAATGAACTTATATACAAAAGAGAAATAGACCCACAGACATAGAAAACAAATGTATGGTTACCAAATGAGAAAGGGAGGGGATAAATTTGGAGTTTGGGTTTAACATATACACACTGCTATATATATATAAAATAACCAAGAACTTCCTACTGAATAGCACAGGGGACTATATTCAATATTATATAATAACCTATATGGGAAAAGAATCTGAAAAAGATAGATACATGTATGTATGTAACTGAATCACTCTGCTGTACACCTGAAACTAACACAACATTGTAAATCAACTATAAAACATTTTATAAATTTTATACTCCAAAATAAAATAAAAATGAAAATGAAAAAGATTATAAGGACTGCTCCAGGGTATAGGAGTTCTGTCATTAACTACTAGCACCTTCCCTGAGCAGGGAGACATACAGGTGATACTCCTAGGTCTCTTCATACATCCCCATCAGCTGATCTCAAGCATGTTTCCAGGAATACGAAGCTGTAGCATTAAGCATGATGACCTAGTTTCATCTTTTTCTATGAACAGGGGTTGACCAACTGTGACCTGTGAGCCAAATCCAGCCTCCTATATTTTATAAAAGCAGTTTCATTGAATCAGCCACACCTGATCATTTAACCACTGTCTGTAGCTGCCTTCATCCTACAATGGCAGAGTTGGGTCACTGTGACATTATGGCTCACAGATCCTAAAATATTTACTGTCTGACCTTTCACAGGAAAAGTTTGTCAACCCCTGAAGTAGAACGAACCAATAGAGTCTAATCTTGCCAGGCCTACAGTGGTCTATCAGTCATACAACGGCAGGCTCCACAAGTCCATGATGTGAGCACATCTGAGTTGGGAGACTCAGCCTAGTGTCAAGGGGGCCACACCCAAGTTCATAGGAACAGAGCATAGAAGCAATATTTGAAACATGGAGAGAGAAGCAGTTAATAGGATGCGTCTTAAGTTCTTTCTTGCTCTGCTCTCTAGATGTTTCTTGAGTCTGTGTCTTACCCTTTTCTTTCCTCTGATGGCAAAAACCCGATCTTCTTTACTTAAGCTTTTTCCTGCAATAGAATATATATATGCATCATACCTTCATAGTCAATGATCTTTTCCTATAGATGTCCTCACTTGAAGGCAGTCAGGAGCTTCCAGAATGTAGGTGCTGGGAGGAGAAAATAAGGGCTCAGACTAGGTTTTCTGTTTGAGTCCTTCCTAACAGTTGTCTTTTATAGAGTTCTTGGTAATGTTCCTGCAATAAGAGGCCCACATTTTCAAAGTGCACATGCTTTGTTTGATACTTATCACTCACCTGTGATGTTCCTGTAAGACAAATTTCATAGGTGAATGGTCAGTAATGGTTCATAAAGAAGGGGACAGGCTGAGCCAGACCTTAAATGGCATATCACTGCCCCATTCTTAACCCTGAATGCTCTTCCCTTCAATCCTAATTATCTTCAAGGCACTATTTGGTACTCCCCCTACTGAAAACAGAAATTTGGGGTGACTATACTGAAATAAAATAACATTCTATTCCCCTCTTATAATTTTATAATTCCTTGATCATTGCAGAACTCTGAGAAGCCTACCTCATAGAAACCTGCTTAACCAGGTGTTTCCAAAACCTGTTCTCTCCCTGCTCAGAACACTCACAAGTATGCCTTCCCTTAAAAGTGCTCCTTTCAGTCAGTGGGAATGTAAATTGGTACAGCCACTATGAAGAACAGTATGGAGTTTCCTTAAAAAACTAAAAACAGCACAGAAACAATATTTGGAACATGAAGAGAGAAGCATCAAATAGGACAAGCCTTAAGTTCTTTCTTACTCTGCTCTCTAGATGCTGCTTCTTATGTCTGTGTCTTACCTTTTTCTCTCCTCTGATGGTGAACAGTTGATCTTCTTTGCCTAAGTTTTTTTTTTTTTCTACAACAGAATATATATGCAGCATACCTTCATAGCCAATGATCTTGTCCTGTAGATCTTGTCCTCACTTGAAGGCAGTCAAGAGCTCCCAGAATGTAGGTGCTGGGAGGAGAAAATAAGGGCTCAGACCAGGGTTTTCCTTTGAGTCCTTCCTGACTTTTGTCTTTTGAGACTTAGTTATAGAGTTTCTGGTAATGTGGTCCCTGCGATAAGGGGCCCACATTTTCAAACCACACATGGTTTGATACTTACCACTCACCTGTGATGTTTCTGTTAGACAAATGCCAAAGGGGAATGGTCAGCAATGGATCATAAAGAAGGGGACAGGCTGAGATAGATCTTAAAAGAAACACCACTGCCCAAATGATAACCCTCATTGCTCTGCCCTCTTCAATCCTACTTATCTTCATTGCACTATTTGGTACTCCCACTACCAAAAATATAAATTTGGGGTGAATATAGTGAATTAATATTCTATTCCCCTCTTATAATTTTATAATTCTTTGATTATTGCAGAACTTTAAGAAGCCTGCATTACAGAAACCTGCTTAACCAAGTGTTTCTCCCTGCTAAGCACACTCACATGTATGCCTTCCCTTAAAAGTGCTGCTTTCCGTCGGTAGGAATGTAAACTGGTACAGCCACTGTGGAAGTTCCTTAAAAAACTAAAAAGACTGTTACCACATGATCCAGCTATCCCACTCCCATGAATATATCCAGAGAAAACCATAATTTGAAAAGATATATGCACTGCAGTAGTCATAGCAGCACTATTTACAGCAGCCAAAACATGGAAGCAACCTATATGTCCATCACCTGTCACTGATAAATGGATAAGGAAGACTTGGTGTATGTGTGTGTGTGTGTGTGCATACACACACAATGGAAGTAATACTCAGCTGTAAAAAAAGAATGAAATATTGCCATTTGCAGCAACATGGATGCATGCAGAGATTATCATACTAAATAAGCCAGAGTTAGACAAATATCATATGATATTTATATGGAGGTTCTAAAAGAAAATTACACAAATGAACTTTCACATACAAAACAAATAATCCTACAGACATAGAAAACAATTTTGGTTATGGGAGAAAGGGTGGGAAGGATAAATTAAGAGTTTGGGACTGATACATACATACTACTTTATATGTGGGAGAAGGCAATGGCAACGCACTCCAGTACTCTTGCCTAGGAAATCCCATGGACGGAGGAGCCTGCTAGGCTACAGTCCATGGGGTCGCGAAGAGTCGGACACGACTGAGTGACTTCACTTTCACTTTCTATGAAAGAGATAACCAACATGAATCTACTGTATAGCACAGGGAACTATACTCAATATTATGTAATAATCTCTAAGGGAAAAGAATCTGATAAAAAGTAGATATGTATGTATACAAAATGGGAAAGGGGGGAATATTAAATATATAAATTGGAGTTTGGGATTAACATATACACACTGCTATATATAAAACAGACAATGAAGAAGGTCCTACTGAATAGCAAAGGGGATTATATTCAGTATTATGTACAAACCTGTATGGGAAAAGAGTCTGAAAGAGAATAGATATATGTGTAACTGAATCACTTTGCTTTATACCTTAAACTAACACAACATTGTTAATCAACTACACTCTAATGTAAATAAAAATAAAATTTAAACAAATTTTAAGGACTGGTCCAGTGTTTAGGAATTCTGTCAACTATTTGTGCCTCCCCTGAGCAGGCAGACATACAGGTGATACTTCTAGGTCTCTTAATATATCTATCAGCTGATCTCAAGCATGTTTCCAAGAAGAAGAAGCTGCAGACTTAAGTATAATGAGCTCTTTTCACATTCTCCTATAGAACAGGAGTTGACAAACCTGTGGGCCAAATCTAGCCCTGCATCTGTTTTTGGAAAAACAGTTTCATTGAATCAGTCACACCTGGTTATTTACCTATTGCCTACAGTTGCCTACATGCTACAAGGGCAGAGTTGGGTCATTGTGACAGAGACCTATGGTTCACAAAGCCTAAAATATTTATTGTCTGACCCTTCACAGAAAAAGTTCATCAACCCCTGAAATAGAAGAACGAAACAACAGAGTTTAATCTTGCCAGGCTAGAGTGGTCTATCAGCTATACACAGCAGGCTCCGCAAGTACATGATGTAAGAATCTCTGTGTTGGGAGACTCAGCCTAGTGTTAAGAGGGCCATACCCAAGCTCATAGGAACAGAGCAAAGAAACAATATTTGGAACATGAAGAGAAAAGCATCTAATAGGATGAGTCTTAAGTTCCTTCTTACTTTGCTGTCTAGATGCTTCTTGTGTCTGTCTTACCTTTTTCTCTCCTCTGATGGTGAACCGTCAATGTTCTCTGCTTAAGATTTCTCTTTACAACAGAAGATAGATAGATAGATAGATAGATATGGCTTCCCTTGTGGCTCAGTTGGTAAAGAATCCGCCTGCAATGCAGGAGACCTGGGTTCGATCCCTGGGTTGGGAAGATCCCCTGGAGAAGGGAAAGGCTACCCACTCCAATGTCCTCTCCTGGAGAATTCCTTGGATTATACAGTCCATAGGGTCACAAAGAGTTGGACCTGAGTGACTTTCACTTTCATATATATATATATATATATGTATGTATGTACATACGCAGCATACCTTCATAGTTATTTATCTTCTCCTGTAGATGTCCTCACCTGGAGTTGCCAGAAGTTCCCCGGAACATAGATGCTGAGAGGAGAAAATAAGGGCTCAAACTAGGTTCTCTCCTTGAATCCTTCCTGACTTTTAGTTATAGAGTTCTTGGTAATGTGGTTTCTCCACTAAGGGGCCCACACTTCTAAAGCACGCACATTTTGATATTTATCACTCACCTGTGGTGTTTCTATAAGACAAAATTCCAGATGAATGGAATTTTGAAAGAAATATTGATATAAAGAAAAAGATTGGTGTGTATATATACACACCATATAAATAAAAATTGGTGTGTATATATACATGTGGTGGTGGTTTAGTCACTTAAGTCGTGTCCGACTCTAACACCACCATAGACTGTAGCCCACTAGGCTGCTCTGTCCATGGGATTTCCCAGGACAGAATACTAGAATGAGCTGCCATTTCCTTCTCCAGAGTATCTTCCCTGTTCAGGGATTGAACCCACAGACCTGCCTCCCCTGCACTGGCAGGCAGATTCATATACATATTCAGCCAAAAAAAGAATGAAATAATGCCGTTTGCAATGACATGAATGGACCTAGAGATTATCATACTAAGCGAAGTAAGTCAGAGAAAGGTAAATATCGTGTATCACTTATATGTTGGCTCTACAAAAAAATAGTACAAATGAACTTATATATGAATCAGAAATAGACACACAGACATAGAAAACAAATTTATAGTTTCCAAAGGGGAAAAGGCAGGGGGGATAAATTAGGAGTTTGGGATTGACATATTTACACTACTCTATATAGAAGAGAAAAGATACAACCAAAAAAGTCCCACTATACAGCACAGGGAACTATACTCAATATTTTATGTAATGACCTAGAAGGGAAAACAATCTGAATAAAAATACACCTGAAATTAACACAACACTGTAACTCAACTAAAACTTCAATTAAAAGATACTCAATTAAAATGGTACCTTCAATTAAAAGGTACTCAAAAAAATAAAGTTTGAGGAAATATTGGGGGAAAAAAAGTGCCCCATAACAGATAAAAGGAAGGAGTAGGGGGAGATAAGATTTAAAAGAGGATCTATTTTGCTCATCTCTTTCCTCCAAAAGGTAGGCAATCTGGAGTATGAGGATAACAAATGTGGCTTCCTTTGCCTACTGGATTAATTCCAGCTTGCCATTATTCCCCTTCAGAAGCCCACTCCTCTTCCTTGTCTCCCTCTGTTACACAGATCTTGGAAGCAAGTCAATGATAAAGTCAAGAAAAGGCAAGAATTAGGCTTGCTGTCTAGAAAATAGATCAATTCTTGAGGTCAGTATCTTCCAACCATCAGAAGAAAAGTACGAACCCCAGTGGATGTCCTTACCTCCTCCATCCCTCTCTTCCAAGGAAATAGTCTGCTAACTGGGGAGAAAGGGAATTATAGTCAAGACTTATAGTCAAGGGTTAGGCAAACTATGACCCAGAAGTTGCCACCTGTATTTGTAAATAAAGTCTTATTGGAACACAACTCTTAACTCATTCATTTGTGTATCATGGCTACTTTTGCATTACAAAGGTACAGTTGGATAGTTGTAACTGAGGCTACATGACCCACAAACTATAAATATTTATAATTTGGCCCTTTTCAGAAAAAGTTTGTGAAGATCTAGCATCAGCCCTTTGTCCTGGGACTCTTCTGCTTTACCTAAAGATTCTTCACAATAAATAGAGAACTTCAACAAGCAGAAATGGCCCTACAAACAAAATGGCCTTCCCTATCAGATCTGAGACACTCCTAATATGCACAAGAGGTGGTAGGAGAGGAAGGGAGGACAGTGAGTGGAGAGGAAGGGAAGACAGTGAGTTAATTTATAGCAGAATTCCGAAGCTTAGGACACAAGCCTCCCTTATTCTCCCCATCTAACAAAGCCATAAGCCCAGCTGCCAATGGATTCACTTGTCACCATAACCCTGAAGCAGATACCCTGAAAAGGACCAGAGTTATTTGGGAACACGAGCGTGAGGGTGAAGGAAGTTAATTTGCAGAGTTAGAAATCCTTACCCTGTCCAAATAACTCAGAGAGCTTTTCAAATACCCCAGACATCTAATGGAACATGGAGTGAATCTGACCTCATTCCTCTGCCCGGGGCTAAGCACACAGCTGAGCCTCTGAGCTCAGCATCTGCCAGAACCCTGGTGCAAGGGAGGAGAGGGGCCCAGGCTGAAGAAAAAGAGATCATGAACCATCACTCTTCATCTAAACCAAGTCAAACTGTGCTTTCCATAACACCTTTCTGCCTTCACCCAATTCTGTCTGCCTCTTGGCCTGACTTCAGTTCATCATCACAGCTGTCCAGGACTGAGACTCTATGTGAGGCGAGGCCAGTGAGGCAGAGCGAGTGGGAGGCAGATTGCTAGAGCAGGCAGGAGCAGGTGCTCCAGAACCCAGACCCCTGGTTCACTTCCCATTCTGTCATTTCCTTTGCTGTGTGATCTTGGACACATGATGTCATACCCTGCAGTTCATGCTCCATTAAAGTGAAGAGAATGACAGTACCTACAACCTAAGATAATATTAGAGATGAGATGAGATCTTATGGATAAACAGCCCGGCTAATAATAACAAGCTGGCATGTTATGTACGCCTAATGTCATTACCACTCCCCACAACGGATCTCAGGAAGAACTGAAAATGGCACCCAGATTACTATGCTCCAAGCCTCAGTCATCTGCCTACTTGCCATCTTCACCTGAGTTGCTGAATGCAGCTGGAGAGAAACACCCAACCATGCTGATCAGACTCATTTGAAATTCACATCTGGGTGGCTAACAAACATGTGAAAAGATGCTCAACACCACTCATTATCAGAGAAATGCAAATCAAACCCACAATGAGGTACCATCTCACACCGGTCAGAATGGCTGCTATCAAAATGTCTGCAAACAATGCTGGAGAGGGTGCAAAGAGAAAAACCCTCTTACACTGTTGGTGGGAATGCAAACTAGTACAGCCACTATGAAGAACAGTGTGGAGATTCCTTAAAAAACTGGAAATAGAACTGCCATACGACCCAGCAATCCCACTGCTGGGCATACACACTGAGGAAACCAGAAGGGAAAGAGACACGTGTATCCCAATGTTCATCACAGCACTGTTTATAATAGCCAGGACATGGAAGCAACCTAGATGTCCATCAGCAGACGAATGGATAAGAAAGCTATGGTACATACACACAATGGAATATTACTCAGCTATTAAAAAGAATACATTTGAATCAGTTCTAATAAGGTGGATGAAACTGGAGCCTATTATACAGAGCGAAGTAAGTCAGAAAGAAAAACACCAGTACAGTATATTAACGCATATATGTGGAATTTAGAAAGATGGTAATGATGACCCTGTATGTGAGACAGCAAAAGAGACACAGATGTAAAGAACAGACTTTTGGACTCTGTGGGAGAAGGTGAGGGTGGGATGATTTAAGAGAATAGCACTGAAACATGTATATTAACATATGTGAAATAGATCACCAGTCCGGGTTCGATGCATGAGACAGGGTGCTCAGGGCTGGTGCACAGAGATGACCCTGAAGGATGGGATGGGGAGGGAGGTGGGAGGGAGGTTCAGGATGGAGAACACATGTACACCCATGGCTGATTCATGCGAATGTATGGCAAAACCCACCACAATATTGTAAAGTAAATAGCCTCCAATTAAAATAAAAAATAAATAAATAAAATTCACATCTGGGGACTTCCTTAGTAGTCCAGCAGCTATGATTTTGCACTCCCAATGCAGGAGGCTGGGGTTCAATCCCTAGTCAGGGAGATAGATCATGCCACAACTAAGAATTTGCACACCCCAACTAAAGATCCCGAGTGCCACAACAAAGGTCGGCATACATAAATAAAATGTTTTTAAAAATTCACATTCAACAACTTCAAGCAGCCCTCAGTGCCTTCCAGGAGCCGAGCACTGTTGCCAACCACCTCCCCGCCCCTGGCCTTTTTCACGCTCAGCTGATAACCTTGCTTCTTATTTCACTGAAAAATAGAACCAGGAGAGGATTGCCACACAATCCAGGGCTGCACTGTGCACACCAGCGTCTGCTGGGTGTTCTCCCCTTGCACACACATCTCCAAATTATCCAACCCCGAAGGGAGCATGGCCACTCCATCCTCCCACTTGCTCGAAAGCACGGTTCAGGAGCCATCTCTGATTCCAGTTTTCCTCCACACTTGACAGTGGCTCCATCCGCAAGTCCTATCAACTGTCCTTCCAAACTCGTCAAGGCTCTGGCCACCTCCCACCACTGCTCACCTTGGTCCAAACCATCATCTGTCAAGCAGGTTACACCCGACCTCCCTGTCTCTGGCCCTGCGGGGCTTACACTCTGTCACAATGCAGCAGGCGCAGCACCCTGCCCATGGCGTCTGCTCACATCACTCAGAGTAAGGGGCCTACGGGAACTGGTTGGCACACGCCGAGGGCCCCCACTCTACTCCTTGCTACCCTCTACCCCACTGCCTCCGGGCCTTTACATTAGCTGTTCTCAATGCTTAGTAGCTCAGTGGTAAAGAAACTGCCTGCAATGCAGGAGACCTGGGTTCAAGCCTTGGGTTGGGAAGATCCCCTGGAAAAGGACATGGCAACCCACTCCAGTATTTTTGCCTGGAGAATTCCAGGGACAGAGGAGCCTGGCTACAGTCCATGGGATCACAAAGAATTGGACACGACAGTGACTAACACTTTTTTTTTTTTTTTTTTAAATTTAAACTGGAGCCGATTATACAGAGTGAAGCCAGAAAGAAAAACACCAATACAGTATACTAACGCATATATATGGAATTTAGAAAGATGGTAACGATAACCCTGTATGCGAGACAGCAAAAGAGACACAGATGTATAGAACAGTTTTTTGGACTAACACTTTCATTTATGCTTGGAAAGCCTTTCCCCAGATACCACTGAGATGCACTCATTTTCTCCAGGTTCCTGCTCCAATGTCGCCTTCTCAGGTGAACTTGACTACTCGCCCTATATAAATAATCCCCCAGAGCTCCCACTACCCTTTTTCCACTTTTTTTTTTGTTCTCATTTTATCACCATCTAAAATATCTTACACTTGTTGCACAGCAGAAACACAACATAATTGCTGTAAAGCAATTATATTCCAGTTAACAAATAAAATTTAAAAATCAAAAAAAGAAAAATATCTTATGTATTTACTTGGCTACACAGTCTCTTCCCCAATACTGGGAGGAAAGCACCCCAAGGGTATTCTGTCCATGGCTCTATCCCAAGCATAGAGCTGGCATTCAACAAATATTTATTGAATAAAAGGCTGAATGAATGGTGTTGTCTAAATGGGCTAAGAGACTTCCCTGGTGGTCCAGTGGTGAAGACGCTGCACTTCCACTGCAGGGAGCATGGGTTCGATCCCTAGTTGGGGAACTAAGATCTCACATGCCACACTGCACGGCAAAAAATAAAAAGTTTTTTAAAAGATACTGACCAAAAGTAAATAATAAATAGGCTTAGAAAATGGGAATCCCCTGCTTACTGGGCCCTGTTCTATGCTACTATCTATGTAAGCGAGTTTGTTTAATCCACATGTGCCATGTAAACAGCTCACCAAACCATCTTAAAGTCCCAAGGCTGAGAAGGGCCGTGCCTGTGCTAAGACCCAGAACTATCTGAGTCAAGCCACATTTACACTGGAAGAATGAACAGCTCCCATCCAAAGAAGAGCTCACAGAGGAATCATTTTTTAAAATATTAATAATTAACACCCTCTTAATGTGTTTTCCCTGCCCCTCCAGGTTCACGACTACCTCCGCAGCAAGCTGTGCTCCCTCTACGAAAATGACTGCATTTTTGATAAATTTGAGTGTGTGTGGAATGGGTCAGACAGGTAAGAAAGGTCTGATGGCTGGGAGCCTTCCACGGGGGGGCCCTCTCCTTGCACCGGCCCTGGGCCGTGTATCTTAAGGGGGTGCAACCAAAGAGCCATCAGAATCGGCCCTGAGGCCTGGCAGGGCTGCACCAGTGGCCCAGCGGGTGACCTCGAGGTCAAGTCTGGAAAGGAACAGGCGATGGGTGAGACCCTGGACTCCTCTTTCAGAACTGGCTCAGGTGACCCTTTAACCTCACAAAAATCCTACCTTATACAGGCAAGACCCTCCCAGAGCTGGGTCCATATACCTAAAATGAAGCTCCCCTGGCAAATTTTAAGGATGAACTATTCCAATGACTTTAAAGTGTGCTGTCTGGATGGGAAATTATCCCTCGAGGCTGCCCGCAGAGACTAGCCTAAGGCCTGGTGGTCATGAACTGAATTCTCATCAGCCTCGTTTATTCTGTGCCCTCAAAGAGATTTATGACTATTAGAGGCCTTTGGTTTCAACAGCACTTCCTATTACCTCCCCGCAGTTTCTTTTTGGCTTGATGAATAGATGCTGCTGTGATTTCCAGGAGAAGCCAGCACAGGCTACCAGGGGCTGTTCCTTAGTGAAGGCAGCACCAGCAGTCATACTGAAAAGCAGGGAAATTCTATCACTGCAAAACATTCAGAGGCGAGCTTCTAGTGAGCACAGGCTCTACCTCTCTGACCCCTGTTGGGTTTTTTGGGCCAGTGATCCAAAACCAGCCTTCTACTCAGCAGGCCTAGCAAGAGTCACCACATGGTAGACGACCCAGATCACACCACCCAGTTAGTGGAGGGCAGAGGGCCCAGAGCAAAGCAACTGTTACTTAGTTGAACAAAGGCCCTCAGGGGAAAAGTAGCTATCCTTGCCCTGTTATTTTATTTTCGTTTCCATTGGTAATTTATTCATTTATTCAATGTTCATTATGAATAGATTTTTTAAAATATTTGTGGTTATTTTTGTTCAAGTTCCCCTTCTATCTTAACCAAGATTCAAAACCTATACTTACTAGGTACTTTCACACATCATGATTTTTTAATCCTGACCACAATCCATCAAGATTGCTTTCACTGTCCCCATTTTACAGCTGAGGAAACTGAGGCTCAGCCAGATACTAGTTCAGGAGCTTGGGCAGATCACTGTAAGTAGTAGAGACAAGAGGAAGAATTTAAATCCTAAAATGAACATTCTTTCCACCACATTACAGTTTCTTTCCATAACCGAGAAAATGTTATTTTTGGTCCAGATAAGGTTGAAATTACTTTTTTACTTTTTTCCAAAAAAGACTTTCTCCTATGGTTTAAAAACAAGTCGGGTGGTGGTAATGGAAGCAGAGGTCAGTGCGTGGGAAGCAATAAGGCCAAATGGCTTAATGCTTATGCCCCGGAGTCTGGCAGATGTGGGCTAGAGGACCAACTTGGCTACTTACTGGCTGTGTGACACCATACACGCATTCACTTTTCTTCCTGTGTAAATCCCTTAACATGGAATGATGGAAAAGGAAATGAGGCTAGGGGTAAAGCACTCAGCACCCCCACGTGATGAGATAATAATTGCTCACCCTATGATACGGCTAAGTCACTTCAGTCGTGTCCGACTCTGTGCGACCCCATAGACAGCAGCCCACCAGGCTCCCCCGTCCCTGGGATTCTCCAGGCAAGAACACTGGAGTGGGTTGCCATTTCCTTCTCCAATGTATGAAAGTGAAAAGTGAAAGTGAAGTCGCTCAGTCGTGTCCGACTCTTAGCGACCCCATGGACTGCAGCCTACCAGGCTCTTCCACCCATGGGATTTTCCAGGCAAGAGTACTGGAGTGGGGTGCCATTGCCTTCTCCACACCCTATGATAGATACACACATTTCATGGCATCAGTTTCCCAGGCCAGGGTAACAAAATCTAGCCCTTGATTAATTTCCGGGACAACTAACAAATACCCAAAAACTCAGCCCCCTGGCCATGGCTCAGTCTCATCAGTTTTCCTTCACCTTCCTCTAACCCAAGACAACGGAGATATAGTGTTCTCCCATCCTAACCAGCCAGTCGGAGCCTCACCCACAAATAAGGCCAAGCCCACCTCTCTGGGGTCAGCCATAAGAGGGTGCTGCTTGAGGGACATTATGTTTCCCTTGGCCTGTCACCTGTCCAAACTGTCACCATTAAGTAAAGTTGGTCCATGGCTTCTGAGAGGCTCTTGGCACCCCCTGCTCTCTTCATCAATGAGAGATACTCCTGAGAATGGATAGCTCTTGTAGGAAGGTAGGAAATCATCTGTAAGTTCACTACAAAGGCTTATTTCCTCATCCTACACCCTTTTAAAAATTCTAATTTTTGTTTACTCCCTCCCAAGACCATGATGAGATCCACTTTTTAGATAAGTTTTCAGAAAAGGCAGAATTTCTATCTAGTTCATAGCAGGAGGAAGACATAATGTCAGCATCCCTCAGTGCTGATGCGAGAAAGCCTTATCAGTCGGGCAGCACAGTCACTCCTAAGACCGCCATGCTCTAAATGAACATGATACAAGGACGGCTATTTTCAGCGTTCCTACTCGCGTGACTTGACTGCAGCCTCAGAATCCTGATGTGAAGGAGGTGGGCTGGGATCATTAAAACCACTAGACTGACTTATGGAACAAAATAACCTAAAGGAATCTATTGATAAATAACAAGGAGGGCTATCATCACCCTTCACCCAGCCCAAGAGCTTGTTTGTCTTAGTGCTTCTAAAGTCAATGGTCACACTACAAAGCCTGTTGCGGTTTTTGGTCTCTTAGCTGTAGAAAGCCTATGTCTATGACACTCAGTCACTCCCTGTTTCCTCTCTGCCTTGCAGTGTCATCATGACAGGCTCCTACAACAACTTCTTCAGGATGTTTGACCGAAACACCAAACGCGATGTTACCCTTGAGGCCTCGAGGGAAAACAGCAAACCCCGAGCTATCCTAAAACCACGCAAAGTGTGCGTGGGGGGCAAGCGGAGAAAAGATGAGATCAGTGTCGACAGTCTGGACTTTAGCAAAAAGATCTTGCATACAGCTTGGCATCCTTCAGAAAATATTATAGCAGTGGCGGCTACAAATAACCTATATATATTCCAGGACAAGGTTAACTAGGAGGACAAGTTATTACCTAATAATCTCACATACTGAATACTAGTCAAACACGTTTTTAAATGTTTCTTTGGGTGTTCATTTGATGCCTCGACTTTATTTTCCCTCTGCAGGAGACAATTGGAATAGAAGTCCATGGAGTCCAACCTTCCCACATCCCCACTTCTAAGAAACTTTTGTCAAACCCAGTAGGTTCTGGGACACTTCTGTTTAGAATCGAGAGCTGCCAGCTAACAGTAATTCTTCCATAGTTGACTTGAATTTCTGATGCTTTTATTGCCCCGTTTTCTCTGGTGGGTCCAGTGTTTTGTTTCTAGGTGTCTGCTGAGATAAAATGAGGTTGTCTGTAGTATTTAAAGAGAAAAGAGATAAGTTTTTTTTAATTAAGCAATTCCATTTGATTGAAAAAAAAAATCAACGAAAAATAAACACTGTTTACTCTTAGAGAAATTCTCCTTGTTTTGTGACAAATCAGAACCAGTCAGCACTCCCCTGCCCCCACAGCACTTCTTTTTTTTTTTTTTTTCTTTTTCTTTTTCATGATTTCACTTGAGCCAGAGATTTATTTCACGAGGCTGCGAAGAGGATGCAGAATGGGAAGGGGAAAGGACCACATCAACAGTGCTACATTCTTTTTTGTAAGCGCCATAGAAACAGCCTGAGAATTTGGCCAGGAAACCCCGTGAATGCTTCAGGGGACATCAAGAGAACACTTCTCAGAGTTAGCTTGGCAGGGCCCTGTGGGGCCACATTCCATCTGTCGCTTTGTTACTCTTGCTTTTTGTCATTTTAAATGGCTCCATATAATCCTCTACTTACACGTTCCTTGGCTTTTTCACTTCACCCTTTTCCAGCTTAGTTATTCCCTTGACTTCTAAAGGCCGAGTCCTTGTTGTTTATGATCTGGCTTCTAAATGCAGCAGTAAGCTGAGGGGCTGGGGCACCTCCCTGAGAAAATGTGTCTCCCAAAGCAGCCCCCGCCCCCTTTCCTGGGTTTTCTAACCCAAAGTAACACTCCATCTATCTCCACTACAGCAAGAACAAAAACAGCCAATGGAAAACGCTGCTCTGTAAAGGCTATTCAAGTGCTTCTGACCCACCATAAGTTTACCATCCAAAAAAACAGACCAGAGGGCTCTTCTACAGAAATGGAATATGGAGGAATCAAGAAGCTTTGACATCAAACTGAGGTCTGCTTGAAACTGTAGAGGCTGGTTCATACCCCGCCCCTCCCGCCCCCTGCCATTGAGGATTCAGACATGTAACTTCCAGAAGTTTCTCTGCGGTGCACCTCTGGGAAAGAGACTAAATTAATTCAAAAGACAGAGAAATTTGAGGCTCAGGGAGGAAGTGGGAGGTACTCCAAGCCGGGCCTGGGCTCCATGTCTCCATTCCTGTCACCATGACTCATCTCCCCTGACTTGCATTTAGTGACTAGGAAATGGCTTGAGATGAGGATTTTCCTTTTAAAGAGAAATTTTCTTTTGCTTTGTATATTTATTAGAAGTCCCAACTTTCAAGTGTAATTTGTTTTGGAAGAGAGAAAAATAGTGAAAAGAACCATCTTTCAATGCTAACCTATTACCCACTTAATAACAGCTTTTTGGCAAGGAAATAACTATCTACTTAAGTGAACACTTTTGCAAGATGCAGCTCAATTTCAGAAACATTAAAATATGAAAAAGTACGTCTCAAAACTGAGGGAGCATGTGGATGAAGACATGCCTTTTTTCCTCCATGTTTATCTTTCCTGCAATAAAAGTCCTGGTGGAAACTCTCTGGGCAGGATTCCTGGCCTGATGGGGGCCAGGTTCTTGGAGGAGATCCAAGAAAGCCACAGAAACTTCTCCAACTCACAGAGAATCATGGTATCAGGACAGACAGAAGGACCAGCAGGCTCCTGTCCTGAGCTGACCATCAACTTCTTCACAGCCTTTTCTCTGCTTCCTTGAGACTCAGCCCCTCTATCTGCACCAGCTGACAGGATGAATCATTGTTCCTCAAAATTTAGCATCGACCTACCTATATACTGTTACTCATTTCACACTTAAGTCACCTTTTCTAAAAACAAGACATAGCCTCCTCCCAACAAAGAATGTTCATGAAATGTCAGCTTTAATGTTTTGTTCTAACACTAAAAGAATCACATAACCATTAATGAAACAAACATGTACCCATTCACCACCTACAGGCAATTTGTGAACCCCAGGATGCATGTTTACCAAACTTGGGGAACACTGAGTTCTGATGCTGCAGAACACTGAAGCTTTTGGAGGCATTAGAGACTTGCAATGGTCAGTAGTCCACAAATTGGGAGTCGAGCTTGCTTCTCAGAACACATGCATGAACAATTCTGGTCATGGCTTTAAGGGGTTCACAGGCCCACCTACAACCTATCTGTGGCCTTTACCTCAAAGCTCTTGCACTAACACAATGCCTTCAGCACACAGATGTACACTTTGAGATCTGCAGAGTGGGAGGAATCTGCAGAAGACATCAATGCTAAGAACAGAGGGCCACCATCTTCCCCGTTGCCCCAAATAAAGGGGCCACCAGAGCCAACATCCTCAACTCGCATGTGGAAACAGGAGGGGAAGGTCCTAGAGACCAGGCCTCAGCAGCAGCGCCCACCACCATGCTTTAGCAGTGACCTGCTCTGTGCCGGTTATGGAGCCAGGTATTTACACTTGCCATTTTCTTCCACCCCAGTGCTGGTGATCTTCTTGGCTGATGGTGCCTAGAAGTCAGTCCCCTTTCCAGCTGACACTCAGAGTTACCTGGAAGCTGACTTACCACTTTTTCAACAGCTTCTTGGGCTCTCAGATCCCTGCCCTGCAGCAATAGTCTGTTCCTGAGGCAACAGTCCATTCCTGATATTTTAACAAGCAGTTCAAAAGCTGAACTTTGGCAGACATCCACACTTTCACTTCCAGAGGAAGAAGATGAGTTTGAACAAAACAAAGAAGGAAGACACAAGGCAGCCTGCAGCAATGGGGTGTCCACAGGTGAACGGGCAATAGGAACCCCCGTGCTTCCTAACTCCTTAATGTCTGGCTTCGGCCTTCAGTCTTCTATTGGGTACTAGGGGGGCAGGGGAGTATCTCTCACCCTCTCATGGGCCTCGTAATTAACTCAACATGCATTAGGCAACCAGCACATGGAAGGTGAAACAGTTGTCAGTGAAAGGAACAAAGGTGGAACTACGATTCTTTTAGCTCAGTGACCCGATGAAGCAAGTCAGCTGTCTCACATATATTTCTTTTGAACCTGCAGGGCCCATTATAATAAAAGTTAGACCCTCAATTCTTCATCACCAACAATGTGGGAGACCATTTCCCTTCCTTCAAACCTACAGAGCAACTATCCAAAGCTTCCCTCTGAACCCCCAACCCTGCGCCCCATTCTTTCATCAGCCCCTCTGCTGGCTCATCCAAGAGTCAGGAAGGCCCTAGACTGAAGACTCCTAGACTGGCGTCCACAGCCTGAATGAAGGAGACCTTCCTAATTTGTCTTCTTCCATGATGGCCGTGTGCAGATGAGGATGGTGTGTTTTAACACTACCCTCAAAGACACAGCAGCCCCTGGTTCACCCCTGGGAAACAGTCACACGCTGTGCCTCTTGTCACACCTTAAGTGTGCTCTTGCCCCTGCATTTCTAAGTCAAGTCTCGGGAGCCACTTTCCATGGGAATGACTCGCCTGGTCAATGGAAAGAACGTGGATCGAGGGGACAGGAAATGCAGATCCTGCTCCTGGCTCTGTGGAGTAACTGAGTACCCTGGGCAAGTCATTCAGTGCCTGCATCAGTCACATCACCTGTAAAACAGTCAGAAAGCCATCAGCCCTCACTCATGGAATGATGATGAGGGACACAAGAAACTCATTTGTTTATAACTGCTTTGATAAGCTTAAAGCCCCACAGAATAGTAACAGCAACAATATTCCCTGAGTACATATGACTGATTTCTCCTCATCTCCTTCTCTGAACCCCATGAGATCCGTGCCAGCGTTATTTCCATTTTTGCCACTGAGGAAATAGACTCAGGTTTTCAATGTAGCACATAGCCAGTAAGTGGTAGAACCAGGTCTCCAACTCAAGGTTTCATACTCTGAAGCCAGAGTTTTTAAAATATGTTTCTTATATATAAGGGTAGCTAACACTTACCGAATGTTTGCTATGGGCCAGCTTGGTTCTACAAATTTCCCAAGTATTAATTCATTTACCTCCAAAACTCTAGACACAGATACATTATTGTTCCCATTTTACAGATAAGGGAACAAAGAGGTGATATAACTCAACTAGGTCTGTACAGTTCACAAGTGCCAAAGCCAGACATTTGGTCAGCGCTCTTATCCTCTCTCCCCATCTCATGTGTGTGTGTGTGTGTGTGTGTGTGTGTGTGTGTAAAAAGAGAGAGAATATATACATATATAGAGAGAGAGATGGAAGTTACAAATTAGAAAACAAGTTCCAGTAACATCCTGTAAGTTCATCAGGGTTAAATATTTATTGAGCCCCTGGTATGTATCAGCCCTAGGCACGGGGCTGGGTTTCCTGACGTGTGTAAGCCATGGGTCACCGCCGTCCCAGAGATGACAGCCATGTGTATTGGGGACATACTTACAATGTATACAGTGCAGAAATGATACAGAGAAGGAAATGGTTAACTCATGAGGACTGGTAGTTAAGAAAAAGTTCCTTGGAATAAGTGACACCTAAGCAGAGCTCTAACACAGTTTTCTCAACAACGAACAAAACACATGGACGTCCCTGGTGGTCCTGGGGTTAAGACTCTGCATTTCCACTGCAGGGGGCATGGGTTCAGTACCTGGTTGGGAAAGTTTCAGATGCCACATGGTGCAGCCAAAAAAAAAACAAATTTCTGAGAGAACAACATATATGAGTTATTGAAGCAAGAATAGATTTGGCATGGGAGCATGAAATCAATATTTCTCTGCTGCTGCTACTGCTAAGTCGCTTCAGTCATGTCCAACTCTATGCGACCCCATAGACGGCAGTCCACCAGGCTCCCCCATCCCTGGGACTCTCCAGACAAAAACACTGGAGTGGGTTGCCATTTCCTTCTCCAACACATGAAAGTGAAAAGTGAAAGTGAAGTTGCTCAGTCGTGTCCAACTCTGTGCAACCCCATGGACTGCAGCCTACCAGGCTCCTCCATCCATGGGATTTTCCAGGCAAGAGTACTGGAGTGGGGTGCCATCGCCTTCTCCGCAATATTTCTCTACTACTATTAAAATACATTTTCAATTTTCCAAAACTGACCTACCCCTTATTTCTTTCATTCATCCAATAATAAATATTTATTAAATTCCCATGTCTAAGGACTGTTTAAATGTAAAAATAGATGGAAGGAAGGAATAAAAGGAAACCAATGATTATGAGCACTTAAGTAGCAGGTGCTGGGCAAGGCACTTTTTTAAGTCCTTACAATCACTTGATGGGTAAATACATTATTCCATTTTTCTAGTTGATGAACAGACTCAAAATTGACACAATCAAGTTTTATCTAGACCTGCCCTGACCCTGATCCTGTACTTCTTTCAAGGGAATGCATAGCTATCTTGTCTTGTTTTTTTCCACTAGTGAGGATATTCACAAACCATCTCTCTGCAACCAAACATTGCCTGACAGCTAACCAGGAAAACAAATTTCCTCTGTCATCAAAGCAAAGAGTGAGGTCAAGTGGCTCCCAGGGGTCTCCAACCCCTGACCCTGACCTTATTATTACTGTTTAACCATCCTCCCAATTTAGACCTTCCACGCCCCACTGGTTAAACTTCTGGTGGCAGAACTAAGGTGATCTGTGTCTCCGCCAATTCCTGCCTCAGATGCTGTCAAAAGCAGTGATCACTGTGGGATCAGAAACAGGAGTTTGGTGATTCTTTCCAGATTCCTAGTCCACTCCCTACCCTGTCAAGCTTGATCTCTTGGATAGACAGACTGTTCTCCACCAGAGCCCCTCCTGCCATCTCAGAACTCCCAGTTGTAATCCTAATCACTTGGCTTGCTGTACTCGGTTTGAGTTGAGGAGAGCATTTCTCCTGAAGTCATCCTTGTGTGGGAACCCTGAGACCACAATAAAGTGGGACCATCCACAAGTCCTGGGATTCCTGCTGTGGTTAGCTAGGGAGACATATCTCCCAATCAAGACATTAAATTCTCGTGGAGGTCAAAGGGAATCCCAGGAAGGCTGGAGCAGAAGTGAGGGGAGAAGACTACCTCAATGGCAAAGATAAAAAGCAGTACTGGGGCAGTCTGTAAGCAGTCTCTCAGCTGGGTGATTTTCATGCATTCAGTCCTCAATAAACAGTTAAAAGACTGGTCATGCCAAGCCCTGTGCTAGAGTGGTCTTAGGGAAGGAGTCATGAGAGTCCCTGTCTTCATAGGGCTTACGGGGTCATGGAAGAAGTAAGCAAGCTCCCAGGCAATGATAGCAGTAGAAGATCAAGAAGGTTAAGAGCCCAGGGTCTGGAACTTCCCTGGTGATCCAGTGGTTAAAAATCCACCTGCCAGTGAAGGGGATGTGGGTTCAATATCCCCGGTCCAGGAGGATCCCACATGATACAGGGCAACTAAGCCTGGTGCCACAACTACTGAGCCTACACATCACAACTTTACTGAAGCCACCGAGCCTAGAGGCCATGCTCTACACAAGAGAAGCCGCTGTAATAAGAAGCCCGTATACCACAACGAAGAACAGCCTCCGCTTGCTGCAACTAGAGAAAGCCGTGCACAGCAATGAAGACCCAGTACAACCAAAAACAAATAAATAAAATTTTGTAAAAAAAAAATTTTAAAGGGCCCAGGATGCTTGCCTGGGTTGAAATCTAAACTTCACCACTTAAAAGCTGAATGACCTTACTGATAAAATAAAGGTAAAAATGGCCCCGTCTCATCAAATAGATGTGAAGATTCCTAGCCAACAAAGAGTCGACACACGTTTCTTGCTCGTGTTCTCCTAGTACTATACAATGGCACGTGTATGCCCTCCTTGGAGAAGGCAATGGCACCCCACTCCAGTACTCTTGCCTGGAAAATCCCATGGACGGAGGGGCCTGGTGGGCTGCAGTCCATGGGGTCGCTAGGAGTCAGACAGGACTGAGCGACTTCACTTTCACTTTTCACTTTCATGCATTGGAGATGGAAATGGCAACCCACTCCAGTGTTCTTGCCTGGAGAATCCCAGGGATGGGGGAGCCTGGTGGGCTGCCATCTATGGGGTCGCACAGAGTTGGACACGACTGAAGCGACTTAGCAGCAGCAGTAGCAGCATGCCCTCCTAGGAGAATACAAAGGAACACCACCTCACCCAAACCACAAGTTCCCCAGAGGAGGTGATGGCTACAGTAAGCCTGAAAGATAAGTGGGGAATGAGTTATCCAGGGGATGAGAGAAGAAAAGAGTGCTCCAGGTATCAAGATGGTCTAGGTAAAGGCAGAGGAGCATGGTGTACTGAAGGAACTTACAATATTCCGGTATGACTGACCAATAAAAAACAAGAATGTAGACCAACAGAAGTAAGAAGACATGAGGTCAAGGGACAGCAATGCATGATATGAGAATCAGCAATGCAAGGCCTTAGGGAGGTTTACATATCACTGGAGGGTACTCCAATAGCTAGACTATGATCTGCTCAACTGAGGAATCATAGTTCCACAACACAGCAAATATGAATGGTCCGGGCACAGGGAGTATACAGAAAAACTCAGCTCAAGTGTCAGCTCCTTGGAGAGGACTTTCTTGACACCCTAACTTCCATGAGAACCAAGGTATTCTTTATTCTCCCCTTCTGGTGTCCCCAAAGCATTGAGAAGGGCCAGGCTCAATAATGCGTTTGTGCGTGCTCAGTCAATTGTGTCCAACTTTTTGTGACCCCATGGACTGTAGCCCGCCAAGCTCCTCTGTCCATGGGATTCTCCAGAAAAGAATACTACAGTGGGTTGCCAGGCCCTCCTCCAGGGGATCCTCCCGACCCAGGGATCAAATCCACGTCTCCTGCATTGGCAGGTGGGTTCTTTACCACTAGCACCACCGAAGCCCTCTGGTATTCTCCCCCTCTGGTATCTCTATAGCATTGAGAAGGGTCTGGCACAGGGTAAGTGCTCATTAAATAGTAGTTGAATGAGTGAATGAACAAACAAGTGAGAAAGACAGGCACAGCCTCTGCCCTCAGGAAGCTTACAAGCTGAGCACAGTCCCATGGGAGTTTAAGTGAAGGGAAGTTTGGTATAGGTCATCATAAGACTGCTCAGATGAGTCAAGGAATGAAAAAGAAAAAATGGAAAGCCAGTGAGCCAAGATGTGTTCAGAGCAAGTGACCGAGCTCAGATAGCAGCCTTAGTTAATAAAGCACATGTGTGCCTGCCTGATGCATTACCCTTCCAGCCGCAGTGAGCCTTCAGGGGCCTCGCAAAGCATACAAAAAGGTTGACAGCTTACAATCAATACCGTGTTCACCGACGCAGGAAGCGACATTATCACATCCAGGATATCACCCCCACATCCCGGCTCAAGCACTAAATATTCCCCATAACAAGGCTACGGGAAGTGACAGGAGCTATTACTTTTAACCCTTCCACACGGAAGCAAGAGGTGAGGCGAACCTTTCCCTGGATGTGCTTAAAGGAAGGCAAGCCAGTTCCCCCAGAGAAACTGCTCAGAGCTGAGCCCACGCTTAATACAGCAAGACAGGGATGGGGAAGATTGGCATTTTCATTTGCCTGGGTGTCCACAATATAGAAGGGGAGGTTCTGTGGGCAACTGAGAGGCACAACAATAAATTAGAAGGGTTGGCAGGATGTGTGAGGTGTGAATGCTAGATTCGTTCACATGCCCAAGTCACTCTAATAAAAAAACAACTTGACTGCCACCCACCACCCCCGGCCCAGATGGCTTTCTTATTTCACCTTTTTTGACTGTGGCATAATTGAAAGTCATATTTCATCTAGGCCAGTGATTTCCAATGCCAAGTGCAGGTGGCTTATGAACAGTCAGCCCAAATTTATCAAAGAGCACAGCAAACAATTGCATGTTAAACAGCAGGGGAAGGGGAGGCGGGTCATGCCACATCCCAGCCCCCACACAGTTCCGCCCTCAGGTCCAATGCGGCCTGCTTCCTTAGCCTATGGGGGGACTCAAACAGGAAGAAGGCTGGGGCTAGGACAACCCAGGGTTGTTTTCTTAGTTCCGAGGTGCATTTATTTAACAGCAGCCTCCATTTTCCAGCCCCTCATTTCCTCTCTGACAAGTTGAAGGATATGGCTCTTAGTTTTCATATTCTTTTTGAAAAGGCAGAAAGGTCAATTAGTTATATTTGAAATGGTTCTTAAAAAGAATCAGCTGAAACTCAAAGATGGCTATATTCATTGAAGATGTGACAAACATCATAAAAGATTATGAAGTGTCATCGTGGAACAAGAAAGCTCAATTCAAAAGCTAAAACTTTCCAAAGTACAGAAAGAATACCACTTCAGGAAGGGAACGTGGTTCAAAGCAGCTCTTCCCTTTGACCAGCACAGGAACAGTTAAGGAACTCCATCGGTGTCAGATGATGTCCTGAGAGGGGCATTGCGGACGCTCCTGCGGGAGCAGTGATTACAGCTTTTTCCTCTTCTCCAGCATTAAACACATGATGGATTTTTCTTAACATCACACACACACAAACATGCACACAGCCTCAACATCCCGCTAACAGACTCCCCTCTCTTGTAGCATCATCTCTGAATTTGTGATCCTTCCTTTAGGAATGGTGGATGCTTCCCGGCTGATTAAGGACACAGACTGGAAACAAAGGCTGTAAATTTGCTTTATTGTATTTTATATCAGGACCGGAGATCCATTTACAGATGAAAACCCCACTGGCCTGGTTGATAATAAACTTATATGACTTCACATAAGACTGTAACAACTCCTTTTTTCACCTGCTCATGATATTGCTTACTTTGGGTGGATTAAGTGTCCTGGTGATGAACAATAATTGAACATTATTGGTTGTGGAGACATTACAATTGACTGAGGCACTTTCACAACTAGAGGAGTGATGCCAGCTGCCCAAGGTTACACAGCCACTCCAAAACCAACACTGAAACCAGGTCTTTGGAATCTCTAAGATTGGCCTTATTTCATGGTTATTTTTCATTTTTTCCATGTGTCTAAAACCAGTGGGTCAACTCAAACCTAGATTGAAGGTCTTGGTAAGATATTTAATTTCTACTCAAGGAGCATTTCAGCATTTCTGCCTGCAGTACCAAAGACCGTTTCTCCAGTGGTGCTCCGAAGACTGCCTCATACCCAAGTTCCCTGGTGTCCAGGTTGGCACAGATTCGTACAGATAGATGCACTGCATTTATTCACCATGTTACGCGTTGCTTATCTATAAGAGTAAATGCTATCATGCTGCATAGCAGAAACACATTTTAAATCAATTATTTCCAAAAATGTTTTGAAGATTAAATGCTATAAATTATTCACACCTGACCATGTGCTGCAGAATAAGCAATGTAGGTAATCAAGGCATGATTTCTGTCCTCACGGAATACAGTCTAACAGAAAATGAAATTCCAACAGGTGACTTCAATATAACACAGCTAAAGTAATGCCAGAGATGTGTGTAAGTGATTAGGGGTGTACAGAGTTAAAGAATATGATCTCCTGGAGATGAAATGAAGTTCAACCCTAGAGGAGGTCAGGGAAACCAGGTGACCAGAGACATGAGCAAAGGCACAAGGCTGAGAAGCCCCACCTGTCTCTGAGAACTACTGTTAGGTTGATTTTGCTACAGACTCTTGCCCAGAACTGCCTGGAGTGCTTATGAGAGAGCAAGGCCCAGACTGCAGAAGGCCATTTAGAGAACTTAGATGTCCATAGCAGCCAATGGAGTACTCCTAGAAGATTGATTTTAAGAAGAAAATGAACATGGTTGGAATTTACATTTCCAAAGATCCCTCTGGCAGCTGAGTAAATGACATATCTGAAGTAGACAAGATTGACAATAGGAAGCTGTTGCAGTGATCCAGGAAAACAATGATGAGGGCCTAAATTAGGGATGGAGAAAACATTGAAAAGCTGGGATCAACATAACGTAGAGATTGACTTGATGAGAGCAAAGACAGAAGTTAAAGATGCCCAGGTGGATAGCTAAGGTGATCAGAAATGGCATGACCAGAGTTGGAGACTAAAGGAACAGGAGAGAAGGGTTTAGGGGGAGGAAAAGAGAAAGATGAAGCGTGTAATTTGGGACACAGTGAGCTCAAGGAGCTACTGGGACAGCCAAGTGAAGGGAGAATCCCACAGACATCAAGATAAAAAGATCTGTGGCCAAAATGTCATTGATAAGACGGAGAGGTAGTCACTAGCATGTCCTGGCCTTTATGGAGAGGATGACATAGGGAGAAAGTAGAGAGAGACTACATTGGCTGAGGAGAGGGTCCTGGGGAGCAGCATGTTGAGGAACAGACAGAGGAGGGCAGCCACCCAAGCAATAAAGGAAGCAATGAAGTCATGAGAAAACTGGGGCAAAGGATATCATGGAGATAAGGGAGTAGAGCTCCCCCATTGAAAAATGTACTTCCTAGAAATCTATGTTAAAAAAACACAAACAACCTAATGTCCATTGACGGATGAATGTATAAAAAAGATGTGGTCACATGGAAATATCAAATGGAATATTAATCAGTCGTAAAAGGGAACGAAACTGGGTCATTTGTAGAGATGTAGATGGACTTAGAGTCTGTCATACAGAGTGAAGTAAGTCAGAAAGAGGAAAACAAATATCATATATTAATACATATATATGGAATCTAGAAAAATGGTATAGATGACCCTATTTCAGGGCAGGAAAAGAGACGCAGACATAGGGAACAGACTTACGGACACGGTGGGGAAAGGAGAGTGTGGGACAGGTTGAGAGAGCAGCACTGACGTATAACACCACCGTGTGCGAAATATGTAGCTAGCGGGAACCTGCACTATAGCACAGGGACCTCAGCTCCGTGCTCCGCGATGACCTCGAGGGGTGGCACGGGGGTGCGGGGGGAGGCTCACCAGGGAGGGGATGTGTTCACATAAAGCTCACTCTGTTGCACAGCAGAAAATGAACATAACATTTTAAAGCAACTATACTCTAACTAAAAAAAAAAAAAATAGAAATTCAGCAAAAGAGTGGGTAATGGACTTGAAGGCAATTCACGTATAATATCCAGAAAAATTAATGAACATAAGAAACGTGCCCCACTTAGTAATCAGGAAAATGTCGGTAGTGTGAACGGCCACCAAATGGCTGCAAGTAGAAGGGCTGACACTAACAAGCATTGGCAAAGCTTTGGCACAACTGACACGCTCACACACTGCAGGTGAGATTATCGATCCACCACTTTGAAAAACAACTGTGGCACTATCTACTAACATTGGAGATATTCGCACCCAGTGACCCAGCAACACATTCTAAGTACACACCCAGCTAATTTATGCACATATACAGCAAGAGGCAAGATCATAGCAACACTATTTGTAAATGTAGAACCCAAATGACAACCAATAGAACAAAACAGTATGTTCCTCTCGAAGTATGGAATTCTATCAAAAATAAGTGAACTACAACTTTAGCCAACATGGATGAATTTTACAAATAGTAGGTTAAGTAAAAGAAATCAAACAAAAAATAATTTCTTCATGAATACAATTATATACAATTCAAAAGCAATTTTATAGATTCACAAACAGGCAAGACTGAACTATAATGTTTATGATGCATACTTAGGTAGTAAAACCATAAAGAAAAACAAGGAAGTGGTTATTATAGAATTAAGGACAATGGTTATCTTTGTACAAAAGGTGTGACTAGGAAGAAGCATTCAGAGGACTTTTGAAAAGCTGTATGTGTGTGCTCAGTCATTCAGTTGTGTCCGACTCTGCAATGCCATGGACTGCAACCCACCAGGCTCCTCTGTCCATGGAATTTTCCAGGCAAAAAATATACCAGAGTGGATTGCCATTTCCTCCTCCAGGGGATCTTCCCAACCCAGGGAGTGAACCTGTGTCTCCTACAGTTCCTGCATTTCAAGTGGATTCTTTACCACTGAGTCACCTAGGAGGCTCCTCTGAAAAACTGACACAAAACTAATTTACCATTCTAAAGGATTCCCTTTATAATAATTCACTAAGTTTTCCACTTGTGCTTTTCAGTTTTCTGTGTATTATGTTTCACAAAGATTTTTTTAAAGCTAAGAGAAGTACACAAACCCTTTGACTACATGACAGTGTTACATGTTGGGGAAAACAGTCCTGACTGCATGCCAAGAGCCCCACAGGGCATCACTGAATCACAACACAGGACAGCATGTTTACAATGATAACCATAAGTTATCAAGAAAATACTAAGTTCATTCTGTATGTGCTGCTGGACAAGGCAAGGAAGCATGAAATACATAAAAAACAAAGGCGAGTTACAGAGGTTGCAGCAGCTATAGCTGAAAGAACACGAGTGTTCAACCTAGGAGCTGAGTGCGAATTCAAATTCTCTCCCTTCCTTCCAGGACTGTTCCTCATCCTTCTGTCTTCAATGATCTTTTTCTTAACTCTCCTGAGAAAGAACAGCCACTGTTACTGTCCAGCTTCTAGTGGGGAATAAGCATACCATCAAGAAACTGGGTGGAAATATCACCTTCTCAAGATATCTGGCTGCATTGCTGGACTGTTTCCGTCCAATATTTGCATTTGCCTTATTAAACAGCAAAATGATCTAAACAGAGCATTATTAATGCAGCCAACGTTTGTTTTCACTACCCAGACTTCTGCCCTCTTACAAAAAAACTCTAGATATCTCTTAGGATAGGGCCTCTCAGGTGGCTCAGGGGTAAAGAATCTGCCTGCCAATGAAGGAGGCACAGGAGACGTGGATCAGTCCCTAGGTCGAGAAGATTCCCAGGAGGAGGAAATGGCAACCCACTCCAGTATTCTTGTCTGGAGAATCCCATGGACAGAGGAGCCTAGAGGGCTACAGTCCATGGGGTTGGAGTCGGATATAGCTGAGCACAATCTTAGAGTAGACCACTTTCTCCCAGCACCTGGCCACATACCTTGAATGAAGCTGACCTCACTCTTAGCTCCAAGGATGGAGCATGATATCCGGGCCAAGCCAATGAGCCTTGGCCACTATTCATAACAGATGACCTAAGTCAGGCCAATCAGGGCCAGCAAGGGTGAATTCTTGGACTTAGTTTGAACAATGAGAGAACTGAACATGTTCTTTCTTGATGAATATGAACAGAAAGGGGTTAGAAACAGGAATAGCTACGGCCATCTCACCACCATATAAGCCCGAGAATGGTAAAATCCAGTAGAGTAGGAGTCAGTCAACTCTCCCTATAAAGGGCCAGATAGAAATATTTTAGGCTTTGCAAGCTGTACTGTCTGTGTTGTAACTGCTCAACTGTGCCTTTGCAGCATGAAAACATAAATAAACGAGGGTGGCTGTGTTCCAATAAAGCTTTATTTACAAGAATGAGTGGAGGTGGAATTTGGCCTGTAGGCCAGAGTTCTCCAACCCATGTTTTAATGCACAGGTTCTAAAAACTAGAAATATCACATAGACGTGAATCCTGACTCTCTTATTTGCATAGTCCTGAACAAGTGACGGCCTGGCGTGCTGCGATTCACGGGGTCGCAAAGAGTCGGACACGACTGAGCGACTGATCTGATCTGAACAAGTGACTTCATCTCACCATACCTCACTTGCCTCATCTGTAAATGGAAGTACCTACCTCCTAAGCAGTGACTGCAGCCATGAAATTAAAAGAGGTTTGCTTCTTGGAAGAAAAGGTACGACAAACCTACACGGTGTATTAAAAAGCAGATATCACTTGGCTAACAAAAGTCCATATAGTCAAAGCTCTGATTTTTCCAGTGGCCATGTACAGATGTGAGAGTTGGACTATAAAGAAGACTGAGCACTGAAGAATTGATGCTTTTGAATTGCGGTGATGGAGAAGACTCCTGAGAGTTCCTTGGACAGCAAGGAGATCAAACCAGTCAATCCTAAAGGAAATCAACCCTGAATATTCATAGGAAGGACTAACGTGGAAGCTGAAGCTCCAATACCTTGGCCACTGGATGCAATCAGCCAACTCACTGGAAAAGACCCTGATGCTGGGAAAGATCAAAGGCAGGAGGAGAAGGGGGCAACGGAGGGTGACATGGTTGGATGGCATCATCCACTCAATGGACAGGAGTTTGAGCAAACTCTGGGAGATGGTGAAGGACAAGGAAGCCTGGCATGCTGAAGTCCATGGGGTTGCAAAGAACTGGACGTGACTAAGTAATGGAACAATAACAACAACCTCGTTGACTCAAGAGGATTAAATGAATTAGTGTCAAGTGCTTAAAACAGTGCCTGGCACACTGAAGTGCTGTGTGTACTCCCTGCTATCACTTTAATCATCATAGTCTCTATCAAAGGTGCCAAGAAAAAGAAACCGGGCTTGTATCATTGGAGCCCAAGATCAAAATGGACCCATGTTCTTAGCCCAGGCTATTTAGTTGCATGAGGTAATAAATTCCGTTTTTGCTTAAAACAGTTTGAACTGGTTTTTCATCTTATAACTGAAATTACTCCAACGGAATAAATGAATGAACCCCAGATAGAAATGACAACAACCTGACAACTGTGATGCAACCTTGCATCACAGACATCACCAATCGAACACAGCATTTTCTCTCACTAAGCTCAGACAGGGCCTAAGACAGGGCTGTGAACTGAATTATATCCCACCCCCTTCATACGGTGAAGCCCAGTGTAATGGTATTTGGAGATGGGGCCTTTGGGAGGCCATTAGGATTAGTTGAGGTCAGGAGTGTGGGGTCCTTAGGATGGAATTAGCATCTTTATGAGAAGAAATATTACGGGGCTTTCTTCCTCTCTTTCTCTCCACCTGCTCACACTAAAGAAAGGACATACGACAGCACAGTGGGATGACAGCCATCTACAAACCTAAGAGAGGGTTTGCACCCGTCACTGACCCCACTGGCACCTCAGACTGCCAGTCCCCAGGAGGAGAAGCAAACGCCTATTGTTTAAGCCACCCGGTCTATGGTGTTTTGTCGCCGCAGCCCTAGTTGATTAAGACAGACATGTTTTCCCCTCAAAACAAGACCTAAGCAGTCTCTCTCAATCAATCAAAGTCAGTACGTGAAATGAAACCTCTTTATCCCTGCTTTAAGTCATGAATTCTAGGGGCTGATCCCGAGTAATATTAATGAGCTTTGTAAATTGTCTCTTTAGCATATGCTTGTGAGAGCAAGAAATTTGCACAAAGTGCTATATACATTTTGAGATGTGTAATCTCCATCTCTAACTTCTCATTTATGAGTCTTTATTCCATTTCAAACCCATATACTTTAAACTACCTGCAAAAAAAACAACAACAACAACAACTTTTCACCAGGCACCTTTTCTCTTAGAACATTCAATAAATGCTGTTTGCATGAATGAGGTCAGCAAAGGCTTGTGAAGAACAAGTTTCTCCTCTTACCTAGGAAGTGATAAAATTAATATACTTAAAAATGTAGTGTGTCACTGATGAATGTAATGTCCTTAATCTATAGTAGAAAAAACAATCACGTAATTGATTTGTTTTATAGTCATAGAAAGAGGGGATCTTGAATTTAAAATGCAAATGAGCCAAGAACCTGGATATTTTTCTTTTAATTACCTATTGCTAACAACATTCCATGGGAGAAGGCAATGGCACCCCACTCCAGTACTCTTGCCTGGAAAATCCCATGGACAGAGGAGCCTGGTAGGCTGCAGTTCATGGGGTCGCTAAGAGTCAGACACAACTGAGTGGCTTCACTTTCACTTTTCACTTTCATGCATTGGAGAAGGAAATGGCAACCCACTCCAGTGTTCTTGCCTGGAGATGGGGAATCCCAGAGATGGGGGAGCCTGGTGGGCTGCCGTCTATGGGGTTGCACAGAGTCGGACACGACTGAAGCACTTTGCAGCAGCAGCAATATTCCATACTTCCCAAATCCTTAGCTCACAAGGTGGGAATACCACTGCCACCTCCCTGAAAACCTATTCAGACACATTTCATCTTCTCAAATCAATAGAAATACCATATTTTCATTAAGAAAAGGATTCCTGGTAATGCTACAGCAATTTATGAACTGTGCAGAGCAGAGGTTCTCAAACATGATCTGCGTCAAAATCACCGAGATCTCATTAAAACCCACACTGCAGACGTTCCAATTCAGTAGGTCTCAGGTAGTGCCTGGGCATCTGGATTTTTAACTAGTTCCCAAGTAATGTGATGCTTAGCTACAAGTGAAATATTTGTGTTAGTTTTCTACACCAGGCAATAAATTATCACAAACTTAGGACCTTTGCAAAACACAAGCATATTCTCTCACTGTTTCTCTAGGTCAGGAGTCTGGCCATGAGTTAGCTGGGCTTTCTGACCAGAGCCTCCAAGGTGCCAGAGCTGGGGTATCTGTCCATTACTACAAGGGTGTTGACAGAACTCATTTCCTTGTACCTGTGGAAGTCATGGAAGCTGTCTCATCAAGGCCAGCAGGAGGGTTTCTCTCACACTCTCAAACTCTTCTGCCCTCAGGAAGACAGGGTCCCGTTTAAGGACTCACCTGATTAGGTCAGGCTCACCCAGGTTGATTTCTCTTTGGATGAACTCAAAGTCAACTGATGAGTAACCCCATCTCAGGAGTGCTATCCCATCTATTCACAGGTTCCACCCACACTTGAAATGAGAGGATTATACCAGGGGGAAGGTAAGGAGTATACACCAAGAACTCCAGAATCACGGAGGCCACCCCAGAATTCTGCCTACCCCAACCTCTATCACAGTACCTAACCTCAAAATATTGAATTATAAATTTGCCTATCTGTCCCCTTATTGAAAAGTACCATTTTATATCAATGCCCTCAACACCAAACACTGAGTGCCAAAAGACATTCCATAAACACCAGATAGCCGAACTAACTGATGAATGCTATACTACTACCTCCTAGTGAAGACCTTTTCTTCCCTACTTACTTTAACTTGAAAGCTTCTGGAAAAAGTGACACATGTGATTATGTGTAATATATTGGACAAAAGAACTGAGGAAGGAAGCAATCATAATCCTAAGCAAAACTCTATTGACGTGTGCACAATTCTGGCTTCAGAGGGTAACACACTTCACATAACAGATATTTAAACATTAACTAGGTTTCAACTGCAGAGAAGGCAATGGCAACCCACTCCAGTACTCCTGCCTGGAAAATCCCATGGATGGAAGGGCCTGGTGGGCTGCAGTCCATGGGGTCACTAGAAGTCAGACACGACTGAGCGACTTCACTTTCACTTTTCACTTTCATGCACTGGAGAAGGAAATGGCAACCCACTCCAGTGTTCTTGCCTGGAGAATCCCAGGGACGGGGGAGCCTGGTGGGTCGCCATCTATGGGGTCGCACAGAGTCGGACACGACTGAAGCGACTTAGCAGCAGCAGCAGGTTTCAACTGAGATCCCGGAAAGATTTGACATATATGCTTTGAAGCTTCATCTTGTGCTTGACCATAGTACTTCAGTTTATAACTGTTGTCATGCAAACAGCCTAAATGTCCCTCAACAGATGAATGGACAAAGAGGATGTGGTACATGTATACAGTTAATATATGTATTATGAATATATGTATTCAGCCATAAAAAAAGAATGCATTTGCAATGACATGGATGCAATTATAGGTTATCATACTAAGTGAAGTAATTCAGAAAGAGAAAGAAAAATACCACGTGATATCACATATATGTGGAATCTAAAATCTGACACAAACGAACCTATCTAGAGTCAGACACGACTGGGCGACTTCACTTTCACTTTTCAGTTTCATGCACTGGAGAAGGAAATGGCACCCCACTCCAGTGTTCTTGCCTGGAGAGTCCCAGGGACGGGGGAGCCTGGTGGGCTGGCGTCTATGGGGTCGCACAGAGTCGGACACGATTGAATCGACTTAGCAGCAGCAGCAGCCTAAAACAGAGAATCACAGATGTAGGTGAGAGACTGCCAGTTGCCAAGGGGAAGGGGAGGTGGTAAAGGGATGGCTTGGGATTTAGGGATTACCAGATGGAAACTAGCATTTATAGAATGGATAAACAACAAGGTTGTACTGTATAGCATGGGAACTAGATTCAGTATACTGTGATAAACCACAATGGAAAGTATGGAAAGGAATTTATGTGTGTGTGTGTGTGTGTGTGTATAACCAAGTCACTTTGCTGTACAGCAATAATTAATACAACACTGTAAATCAACCATACTTCCATTTAAAAAAATAAAATATAACTGTCATTACTATTTATATTGATCATTTGAGCACTGACTATGGTGTCATGCTAGATGGTTTGAAAGCAAACATTCTCCTATAATGTCCCATGAAGAGTACAGATTATCTCTCTTTTTCACTACTTTACCAGTGTCAACCCAGTGTCTGGCCACTTGAAGGCTCTCAGTAAAACGGCTGTCAAATGAGTGACCAAAAACCCTTGGAAGAAGTTATTATGCCCATTTCAAAGATGAGGAAACATGCTGAGAAATGAGGTATTTTGCCTAAAGACACACAGAGACAGGATTCAAACCCAACTGCTTCACTCCAAAGTCCACACCCGTCAATACTTGTCTGTAATACTTCACTTCTCATCTGTGGAATTCCCACATCACAGTAAATTTTGGCAGTTTAAAAATGGGACTTAAATTGGCCTAAGTCTCTTAAAGCAGCTTCCCTGGTGGCTCAGACAGTAAAGAATCTGCCTGCAGTGCAGGGGATCCAGGTTTGATCCCTGGGTTGGGAAGAGCCCCTAGAGAAGGGTATGGTAACCCACTTCAATATTCTTGCCTGGAGAATTCCATGGACAAAGGAGACTGGTGGGCTACAGTCCACAGGGTTGCAAAGAGTCGGACACAACTGAGCAACTAACACTTTCCCTTTTCACTTAAACCAAAGTCTTTTTTGTGTGTACCAGTCCTGGTTCTTACAGGGATCTGCCTGTCAAGCAAACCTGTTTTAATAGAGGAAGATGAGAAAGAGAACCACCTGTTATAACCAAGGTCTACACTCCTGTAAGTTTATACCACACACTTTCTTAGGTAATGTAAGGAAGAGCACTGACAAACATTTAGGATTTAATCTGCATGTCTTCCCTAGATGCTAATGGTTTTTGAAGTCCTCATCATCCTTGAAAGACCTTGACCTTTGCTTGACTAAACCCCAAGTGGACATTTCAAATCCTTCCCATGAAATAGAAAATTAACCCACAAAACATTGTGTGGGAAAGACACAAGGGCTTTAAGAGTTAGTGCCATCTGGGAAGTTGGATGCTCAAAAAATATTGGGATATAGAAACAGAAGTAGGCTGGCAGGAAGTGTAAACACAATGGTGTGTGTGTGTGTGTGTGTGTGCGCGCGCGCGCGCGCACGCACGTGCTAAGTCACTTCAGTCATGTCCGACTCTGTGCAACCCTATGGACTGTAGCCCACCGGGTTCCTCTGTCCAAAGGATTCTGCAGACAACTGGAGGGGGTTGCCATGCCCTCCTCCAGACAATCTTCTTGACTCAGGGATCGAACCTGCATCTCTTATGTCTCCTAAATTATCAGGCAGGTAACTTCCCTAAAGGCTCTTGTGAGGACTATCATGAAACAGGCTTATGACTTTTCTTCTCTGAGCTCAGTCACAGGTTTAGAGTCACCTCCCAGAGTCCCTGGCAACCAAGCAACCAAAAACTTCTGATGACATGTATAGAAGAGAAATAGAAATCAATAGTGCTAGAGACCTCCCTTGTGGACACATTCTAGGGAATCCTTGGGCTCACACCTTGACTGTGTTCCCACCCACATGGCCACACTCCAGGCTGCCACGGTTTCACCCTGTGCTGCCACCTAGTGGCCATAGCTGCACAGACCAAAGTGTTGTGCAAGACCCTTAAACCAAAGTCTGACACACAGACCCCGGGGGGATGGCGCCCTGATTCTGTGCAGTGATTTTGTTCTAGTTTCCTGCAGAGGGGTGAAAACTTGACAGCTGAGGGAGGTGCTCTACAGTTTCAGTGTGAAATACAGCCATGCCTGCCCACTAGCTCTTTGTTAACAGTCCATGAGAAATTATGTACAGAAATTGAAAGTAAGCATTTAGAAACTCTTATAGTGGGGGAACTAAGATCCTACATGCCGCAAGACAACTAAGCCTTGCACCAGCAACTAGAGAAGCCCACACGACACAAGAAGATCCTGTGTGCTGCAATCAAGACCCAACACAGCCAAATAAATATTAAATTCTTACAGAACTTTGACAGAGTAATTTTAGGACTATGGAATCTAACAATCAAAATCTGAGTATATTTTATTTTGGCATAAATAAGCTTTATTGTATTTTGGCAGAGTTTGGGGAACACTGGATTTCAGAGAATCAACGATCGATCTGCAGACATTTAAAGAAGAGGCAAAGGCAGATGTTTGTGAAGGGGTCCTTGATATCAGTTCATTCCTGAGACTTGATTACCCCCATGTCATTAGGGGCTTCTTAAGTGGCTCCAGTGGTAAAGAATCACCTACACAAGACACAGGTTCAATCCCTGGGTTGGGAGGATCCCCTGGAGAAGGAAATGACTACCCACCCCATTATTCTTGCCTGGAAAATTCCATGGACAGAGGAGCCTGGCGGGCTGCAGTCCATGGGGTTGCAAAGAGTTGGACACGACTGAGTGACTGAGCATGCATGCACATGTCATTAGATTCAAAAAACATTCCTAAATCCTTGTGATGAACATTCCTTTTCTGCTGAAACTTGTTCATGCAATTTTATGGGCCTTGAAACTAAAGTCCTAGTAAATACATTCTCATCAATCCCGGGGGAGGAAAAAAGCCCTACTGGTCTTTATCCTGGTTTCCTAAGAACGTCTCCTAACCTGAGACTCCATCAAAGCAATTCAGAACAATCACTCTTTCATTCTCATCCTTGACTAGACCATTAATTCTAAAATAAAATGGTTGTTTATGTAGGAATCATGGAAAAGAGAAGGAAAATGGCTGAGACAGAAGAGCATTAGTCAATAAACATGTACAGAGAGTCTACTAGGTGCTCTCATTTAGTGAACAGGTGTGAGCAGGTATATGCAGGTTGCCATATGTAACTCAGGTCATAATGGGAGGAGAGTGCTGACACGTCAATAAACAAGATTATTTCAGAGAATGATACATACAAAGAAGGAAATTACATATGACAGGAAAAACAGACCAGCCCCTCAAATCCACCAGCTAAGACAAAGAGAAAGATGAAGTAGAGAAGAAAGGCCAATAATTATAAAAAATATCATTTATTAAAAACTCTATGCCAGGCCTGCTAAATACTTTAAGTACCCTCACAACAACCCTAGGAAATGCTGTTGTCATCCCCATTTTACAGATGGGGGGAATGTTCAGAGAGATGCCCTAACATGCCCAAGATAACAATTGGGAAGACATGAAGGCAGGGTATGAAATTAAATATTTTATCCCAAAGCCTATACGATTAACCACCCATGGAGAGCAACAGAACAAAAAGGTGAGCCTCAGCAACATGACTATTTTATTTATTTTTATTTTTTGGTCACTCAGAACAGTCAGGCTCAAACACTCTTGCTTCTTAGGAAAAAAAGGACCATGAAATCCCTTCACATACATATTCCCTTCTGAAAGCCAAATGCAAAGGCCTCCTGTTCTGTGAGGCTGGTGGTTATCAGTAGAAACCAACAGTAGCCAAGTACTTTGGGCCAAAAAAAAGCTTTTTTTAATTAAATGAAGTATAGTTTGTTTATAACGTCATGTTTGCTTCAGGTGTACAGCAGAGTGATTCATTTATATATACGTATATATGTATATATATATTTATACACACATATATTCATTTATACATATATATTTATATAAAAATTTATATAAACTATACACCTGAAAAAAGCTTTTATGTGGCCCAAAGTACTTGGTTATTGTTGGTAACATAAAAGCTATTTTTGCAGAAAGCATCTCACAAAGCAGAACAGGAAATAAAGTTGGATCTTATGACACTATTTCTCCAAGCAGTGGCAAGAAATGGCTGTAAGATGTCTCTTCAAATCCATCAAATGTACAAATGGCATGAACTTAAGTTGAACAGCGATTCAGTGAATCATTGAACATCTGGACTGGATTTCCAACAGCCAGAAGAGCCTGGGGCTCAGGTCTTTGCTTATAGATCACAAACCCCCTCCACCATTTAAGCCATGTCCTTCCTCTCTCCAGGGCGTACCTCTCTCCCTCTCACTCTTTTTCTCTTGATAGGTTAATGCATGTGTTTTCTAATAACAGTTTCGGGTGACTGAAGTCGTCCATCTTCTGGACCTTATTGGTAGGCAGATTTTGAATATAGGCCCCATAATCAGCTCCAGGCAGATCCCCTGACATCCAGGCAATGAGCGAAGATGAACGCAAGAAAGCTGGGTGCCTTCAGGTATGGAAAAGATTTATGGGATGGTGGCTCTACTGCAATAAAAAAAATCCATTCCAACTTTAGAAGTCTAGAATTTGCTGCAATCTAAGATAATTTTTATTGGATTTACCTGCATGATGCTTATTAAATGTATACTAAGGCAATTTTTAAAATATATTTTATTATTTTAAAATTAACTTGGTAATTAACTTGGTCGCTCAGTTGTGTCCAACTCTTTGAGACCCCATGGACTATATACAGTCCACGGAACTCTTCAGGCCAGAATATTGGAGCGGGTAGCCTTTCTCTTCTCCAGGGGACCTTCCCAACCCAGGGATCCAACCCAGGTCTCCCACATTGCAGGCAGATCCTTTACCAGCTGAGCCCAAAGGGAAGCCCTTAGTAAAATTAGCTCTCTGCAAACACCATGTGCTATTCATCTAAGAGTTATAGTTGACCAGATATCACTAATAATAATATTAAGTGCTCAATAAACATTATTTTTGTCAGATCCCACCAGACTAAGTGTTACTACAGCCCTATGGCATAGAGAGTATTATCCCCACTTTAAGGAAAAATTAAATTCAAGCTTAGAAAGTATTTACCAAGGATACCTCAGGTGAAAGTGAAAGGAGCTCAGTCACATCTGACTCTTTGTGACTCCATGGACTGTATAGTTATCCAGGCCAGCATATTGGAGTGGTAATCATTCCCTGCTGCAGGGATCTTCCCAGCCCAGGGATTAAACCCAGGTCTCCCACACTGTAGGCAGATTCTTTACCAGCTGAGCCACCAGGGAAGCCCACTTCAGGTATGATTCAAATCTAAACTCAGGAGACAGGATCAAGAGTAGGAACACGGTGGGAAGACCTGAGTTCCTCGTCCCCCATTGAACACATCAAAACCACAACTACATATAGAGCAGTTCTTACAGAGAATGACCTGAAGACAAGCAGAATAGCTCTTGACCACCACGGCTATAAAGAAAGAACCACATGGAGTCTGGTAGGAGTGGAGGAGAAGCAATCAAGCCCCTAGTGGGTGACCCAGAAGAGGAGAAGAGTATCAGAGGCTCAGGGATCTTCTGCAAGGAGCAAGGGTTTGACCCCCAGACTAGGCACCCCAGCCCTGGGGTCCGGCACTGGAAGGATGAGCCCCCTGGGCTGAACTGAAAGTCAGTGAGGCTTACTTTAAGGCTATAAGAAACCAAGACTTTGCTCTTGAAGATCATGCACAGACTTGCTTGCTACCAATCTTAGCACAGAGGTAGCAGATTAAAAACTGCCCGCTGCTCTCATCAGCTTACCAAGACTGCCCCAGAGCACTGCCCTCTCTCCAATCCCCACTAGGCTCTTGCTTCAGAGAGGGGCTCCATGATATATTGAAAGTGTTGAAAGGAAAATACCTATAATCGAGGATACTCTACCAGGAAGATTATCATTTAGAATGAAAGAAAAAAATAAAGAATTTCTCATGCAAGCAAAAACTAAAAGTTCACTAATAATATACCTATCCTAAAATGTTAAAGACTTCTCTTAAGGGGAAAAGAAAAGGCTACAACAAGAAGTAAGAATACATAAGAAAGAAAAAAATCACACTAGCAAAGGCAAATATATAATAAAAGTAGTGGATCAACCACTTAAATAAGCTAGTATAAAGATTAAAGGACAAAAAAATTGTAAAAATTAATTATAACCACAACAAACAAGTGATGGGATAAACATGAAGATGTAAAATATGACATCAAAAACCCAAAATGTGGGAGAAGGGAGTAAGAAATAATGTATATTTTTTTAGAATGTGTTTGGACTTAAATGATTGCCAGTTTAAAACAAGTGGATATAGTTACAGGTCAGGAAGATGTCCTGGAGAAAGAAATGGCAACCCACTCCAGTATTCTTGCCTGGGAAATCCCATGAACATAGGAGCTTGGTGGGCTACAGTTCATGGGGGTGCAAGAGAGTCAGACATGACTTAGTGACTAAACAAACAGCATATATGAACCCCATGGTAATCTCAAATTAAAAACATAAGAAATACACAAAAACCAGTAGGAAAGGAATACAAGCATACTGTTAAAGAAAATCACCAAATCACAAAGGGAGAAACCAAAAGAAGAATAAAAGAACAGAGATGAGATTACAAAAACAACTGAAAAACAAGTAACAAAATGCCAGTAAGTACATAACTATAAATAATCACTTTTTTGTCACTGGACTAAATGCTCCAAGTAAAACATAAAGGGTATAGCTGATTGGGTAAAAAAAAAAAAAAAAAAACAAGCAGACTCATTTATATACTGCTTACAGGAAACTCATTTCAAAGCAAAGATATACAGACTAAAAGTGAGAGGATAGAAAAAGATACTTCATGAAAACAGACACTACAAGAAAGCAGGGGTAATATTAATAGCACTCATATTAGACAAAATACACAAAGAAGGGCACTCTGTACATAAGGGGATCAATACAAGAAGAGGTTTAATATGCTCCCAAAATTGGGGCACCTAAATACATAAAGCAAATACTGAGAGACTAGGGAGAAATTGAAAATGATGTAATAATAGTAGGGGATTATAATACCCCACTTACATCAATGGACAGGTCATTCAGACAAAAAATCAACACGGAAGCAGTAGTGCAACAATAGATCAGATGCACCTTAACAGACAGCTACAGGACATTCCATCTAAGAACAGCAGAACACAAATTCTTTTTAAGTTCACATGAAATATTCTCCATGCCAGACCACCTGCTAGGCGGCAAAACATAGCCTCACAAAACACAGCAAAATATGCTTCAACAAATTTAAGAGGACAGAAACTATATCAAGCATTTTTTTTCTGACCACAGTGGTTTGAAACTAGAAACTAATTACAGGAAGAAAAATAGGAAAAACTCAAACATGGGAAGACTAAACAACAGGCTACTCAAAACACAATGGGTAAATGAAGAAATCAGAGGAGAAATCGGAAAATATTTCAAAACAAATGAAAGCACAACTTCTCAAAATCTGTGTGATGCAGCAGAAGCAGTTCTAAGAGGGAAATTTATAGTGACAAAGGCCTACCTCAAAAAAATTAGAAAAATTTCAGATAAACAACCTAACCTATCCTCTAAAGGAATTAGAAAAGGAAGAACAAACAAAGCCCAAAGTCAGCAGAAGGAAGGAAGTAATAAAGATCAGAGGGCAAATAGAGACTTTTTTAAAAAGAGAAAAGATCAATGAAACTAAGAGATGTTTTTTCAAAAAGATAAACAAAATTGAAAAAACTTTAGCCAAACTCATTGAAAAAAAGACAATTAAATAAAAGAAACTAGAAGTGAAGGAGGAGAAATTACAACTAATATCACAGAAATACAAACAATTATAAAAGAACAATATAAACAGAGGAAAACAATAGAATGGAAAGATTACATACCTCTTTAAGAAAATTGGAAATACCAAGGAAACATTTCATGCAAAAATAAGCACAATAAAGGACAAAACCCAGCAAGGACCTAACAGAAGCAGAAGAGATTAAGAAAATGTGGCAAGAATACACAGAAGAACTGTACAAAAAAACTTTTAATGACCCAGATAACCATGATTCTGTGTTCAATCTCCGAGAGCCAGACATTCTGGAATGTGAAGTCAAGTGGAATTTAGGAAGTATTACTACGAACAAAGCTAGTGGAGGTGATGGAATTCCAGTTGAGCTATTTCAAATCCTAAAAGATGATGCTGTGAAAGTGCTGCACTCACTATGCCAGCAAATTTGGAAAACTCAGCAGTGGCCACAAGACTGGAAAAGGTCAGTTTTCATTCCAATCCCAAAGAAAGGCAATGCCAAAGAATGTTCAAATTACTGTAGAATTGCACTCATTTCACATGCCAGCAAGATTATGCTCAAAATCCTTCAAGCTGGCTTTGGCTGTACATGAACTGAGAACTTCCAGATATACAAACTGAATTTAGAAAAGGCAGAGAAATCAGAGATCAAATTGCCAACATTCGCTGGATCATAGAAAAAACAAGGGAATTTTTTTTTTTTAAATCTAATTCTGCTTCATTGACTATGCTAAACGCTTTGACTGTGGATCACAACAAACTGTGGATATTCTTAATGAGGTAGGAATACCAGACCACATTACCTGCCTCCTGAGAAGCCTGTATGCAGGACAAGAAGCAGCAATTAGAACTGGACATGGAACAATAGACTGGTTCAAAATTGGGAAAGGAGTATGCTGCTGCTAAGTCACTTCAGTCGTGTCCAACTCTGTGTGACCCCATCAACGGCAGCCCACCAGGCTCCACCGTCCCTGGGATTTTCCAGGCAAGAACACTGGAATGGGTTGCCATTTCCTTCTCCAATGCATGAAAATCAAAAGTGAAAGTGAAGTCGCTCAGTCATGTCCGACTCTTCTCAACCCCATGGACTGCAGCCTACCAGGCTCCTCCGTCCATGGGATTTTCCAGGCAAGAATACTGGAGTTGGGTGCCATTGCCTTCTCCGGGGAAAGGAGTATGCAAGGCTGTATATTGTCACTCTGCTTATTTAACTTATATGCAGAGTACATCATGTGAAATGCTGGGCTAGATGAAGCACAAGCTGGAATCAAAATTACTGGGAGAAATATCATCCACCTCAGATATGCAGATAACACCTCTTTAATGGCAGAAAGTGAAGAGGAACTAAAGAGCCTCTTGATGAAGGTGAAAGAGGAGAATGAAAAAGCTGGCTTAAAACTCAATATTTAAAAAACTAAGATCACGGCATCCAGTCCTACCACTTCATGTTAAATAGATGGGGAAAATGTGGAAACAGTGTCAGATTTCATTTTCTTGGGCTCCAAAATCAATGCAGACAGTGTCTGCAGCCATGAAGTTAAGACGCTTGCTTCTTGGAAGAATAGCTTGGACAAACCTAGAATGGTATATTAAAAAACAGAGATATCACTTTGCTGACAAAGGTCTGTATAGTCAAAGCTAGAGTTTCTCCAGTAGTCATGTATGGATTTGAGAGTTGGACCATAAAGAAGGCTGAGCACTGAAGAATTGATGCTTTCCAACTGTGGTTCTGGAGAAGACTCTTGAGAGTCCCTTGGACAGCAAGGACATCAAACCAGTCGATCCTAAAGGAAATCAACCCTGAATATTCATTGGAAGGACTGGTGCTGAAGCTCCAATACTTTGGCCACCTGACGTCAAGAGCTGACTCCTTAGAAAAGACCCTGATTCTGGGAAAGACTGAGGGCAAGAGGAGAAGGGAGCGACAGAGGATGAAATGGTTGGATGGCATCACTGACTCAATGGACATTAGTTTGATCAAACTCTGGGAGATAGTGAAGGACAGGGAAGCCTGGCATGCTGCAGTCCATGGGGTTGGACTCCATGCAAAGAGTTGGACAAAACTTAGAGACTGAACAACAATAACAGTTACACATAACAAATTGGACAACCTAGAACAAATGGATAAATCCTAAAAATATACACTCTTTCAAGACTGAATTAGGAAGAAATGGAAAATCTGAAGAGACCAATTACTAGTAATCGAAGAACTGCCATCAACAACAGAGAAAGTCCTGGACTGGACAACTTCATAGGAGAATTTTACTAAACATTTAAAGAAGAGTTAATACCTTTACAAACTACTTCAAGAAAATCAAACTTCCAAACTCATTCTACGAGCCCAGTATTATCTTGATTCCAAAACCAGACAGACATTTTTAAAAAAGAAAATTATAGGCCAATACCCCTGATAAACATAGATACAGAAATACTCAACAAAAGATTAGCAAATCACATTCAACAAAACATAAAAAGGATCATATACCAGGAACAAGTAGGATTTGTTCCTGAAATAAGTGTGATTTATTTCAGGGATGCAAAGGTGGGTCAATATTCATAAATCAAACAATGTGATGTACCACTTTAACAAAACATTAAAATCACACAATCTTATCAATGCAGAAAATGCATTTAATAAAATCAGAGATTTTCCTGGTGGTACAGTGACTAAACTCTGTGCTCCCAATGCAGGCAGCCCAGCTTCAATCTCTGGTCAGGGAACTAGATCCCATATGCCACAACTAAAATTTGCATGCCTCAACTAAATCCCACAGTTCAGTTCAGTCGCTCAGTCATTTCCCACTCTTTGTGGACACCCATGAATTGCAGCACGCCGGGCCTCCCTGTCCATCACCAACTCCCAGAGTTCACTCAAACTCATGTCCATCGAGTTGGTGATGCCATCCAGCCATCTCATCCTCTGTCGTCCCCTTCTCCTCCTGCCCCCAATCCCTCCCAGCATCAGGGTCTTTTCAAATGAGTCAACTCTTCACATGAGGTGTCCAAAGTACTGGAGTTTCAGCCTCAGCATCAGTCCTTCCAATGAACACTCAGGATTGATATCCTTTAGGATGGACTGGTTGGATCTCCTTGCAGTCCAAGGGACTCTCAAGTCTTCTCCAACACCACAGTTCAAAAGCATCAATTCTTCGGTGCTCAGCTTTCTTTATAGTCCAACTCTCACATCCATACATGACTACTGGAAAAAGCATAGCCTTGACTAGATGGACCTTTGTTGGCAAAGTACTGTGTCTGCTTTTTAATATGCTGTCTAGGTTGGTTATAACTTTCCTTCCAAGGAGTAAGCGTCTTTTAATTTCATGGCTGCAGTCACCATCTGCAGTGATTTTGGAGCCCACAAGCCACAACTAAAGATTCCATATGCTGCAACTAAGACCTGATGCAGCTAAATAAATAAATAAAAACCTTTTAAGTTAACATTTAATCATGATAAGAACTCATAGAAAGGGGGATATAAAAGGAACATACCTCAACAGAGTAAAGGCTATATATGATATACCCACAAGAAACATACTAAGATCAGAAACAAAATAAAAACACCCATTCTCACCACTTTTATTCAACATGGTATTGGAAGTTCTGGGCACAGCAATTGGACAAGAAAAAGAAATAAAAAGAATCCAAATTGGAAAGGAAGAAAAACAACTGTCACTGTCTGCATGTCACATGATACTATATAGAGAAAATCCTACCCAGAAGTCACCAAAAACTATTAGAGTCTGCTTATCCATGAATTGCAGATTGTAAAGCTGCAGGATACAAAAGTAATGTAAATAAATTTGCTGTATTTCTATACACTAATAATGAACCATTGGAAAGAGAAATCAAGAAAATAATGTACAATTGTATCAAAAAGAGTAAAACACCTAGGAATAATTTTAATCAAGGAGGTAAAAGATCTAAACTCTGAAAACTATGAGACACTGAGTAAAGAAATTGAAGATGATATAAATAAATGGAAATATATTGCATGCTCATGGATTAGAAGAATTAAAATTGTTAAAATGTCCATACTACCCAAAGCAATCTAGATTTAATGCAATCCATGTCCAAATACCCATGACATTTATCACAGACCTAGAATAACATTAAAATGTGTATGGAACCACAAAAAAACAAACAGCCAAAGCAACCGTGACAGAAAAGAGTTGCAAATCAAAACTACAATGGGGTACCACCTTACACCACTCAGAACAGCCATCATTCTAAAAATTTACAAATAACAAATGCTAGAGAGAGTGTGGAGAAAAAGGAACCCTCCTATATTGTTGGTAGGAATGTAAATTGGTACAGCCACTATGGAAAAGAGCATGGAGGTTCCTCAAAACACTAAAAATGGAGTTGCCATATGACCAGCAATCCCATTCCTGGGCATATATTCAGATCAAACTATAATTCAAAAATATACATGCATCTTTTTGTTAAACTATTCACAATAGTATGTGGCACTATTCACAATAGTCAAGACATGAAAAAAACCTAAAGGCCCACTGACAGATGAATGAATAAAGATGCAGTATATATATACACACACACACACACACACATAATGGAATACTACTCAGCCATAAAAAAAAATGCAATAATGCCATTTGCAGCAACAAGGATGGATCTAGAGATTATCCCACTAAGTGAAGTAAGAGAAGAAAAGAGAAGGAAAATACCGAATGATATCACTTACACGTGAAATCTAAAATGTGACATAAATGAACTTACCTACGAAATAGAAACAGACTCACAGACACAGAGTTGTGGTTGCCGAGGAGGAGGGGGTAAGGGAGGGAGGAACTGGGAGTTTGTGACTAGCAGAGGCAAACTATTAAAGAATGGATAAACAACACAGTCCTACTGTATAGCACACTGAACTATGTTCAATATCCTGTGATAAACCATAATGAAAAGAATATGATACATGTATAGATGAATCACTTTGCCATACAGCAGAAATTAACATGACATCGTAAATCAATGATGCTTCAATAAAATAAAGTTAAGGAAAGAAAAAGAACGAAGTTGAAGGTATCACACGCCCTGACTTCAGACTATACTACAAAGCTACAGTAACCAAAACAGTGTGTACTAGCACCCAAAACAGACAAACACAACAAAACAGAATAGAAAGCCCAGAAGTAAACCCATGCACATATGGCCAATTAATCTATGACAAAGGAGGCAAGACCATACAATGAGAAAGGACAGTCTCTTTAATAAGTGGTGCTGGCATATCTGGACAACTTGCAAATAAAAGAATGAAATTACAACATTTTTTCACATCATATACAAAAATAAATTCAAAATGAATTAAATCTCAATGTAAGACAAGAAACCATAAAACTCCTATAAGAAAAAATAGGTGTGTGTTCTTTGACACTGGTCTTAGCCATATTTCTTTGGATCTCCTTGGGAAAGGGAAAAAACAAAAATAAACGAAGGGGACCCAACTTAAAAAGGGGATCAACTTAAAGGCTTTTGCAAAGTGAAAGGAACTGTCAATGAAATGAAAAGACAACCTACTGAATGGGAGAAGATATGTCGTATAAGGGGTTCTTATCCAAAATATGTAAAGAAATTATATAATTCAACATCAAAAACACAAATAATCTGACTTTTAAATGGGCAGAGAACCTGAATAGGCATTTTTCCAAAGAAGATATACAGATGGCCAACAGGCACATGAAAAGATGCTCAACATCACTAACCAGGGAACCACAAAATCCACGGTGAGATATCACCTCAGATATGTCAGAATGGCCATTATCAGAAAAGTCTACAAATAACAAGTGTTAGTGAGGATGTGGAGAAAAGAGAACCCTTGTGCACTGTTGATGTGAATGTAAATGAGTGCAGTCACTAAGGAGAACAGCATGGAGTTAAAACATTAAAAATGGAACTATCATAAGACCCAGTAATTATACTCTTGGGTACTTATCCAAAGAAAACAAAAACACTAATTCAAAAAGATGCAGGCACCTCAATGTTCACAGCAGCATCATTTATGATTGCCAAGATATGGAAGCAACTTAAGTGCTGACAGATGAATGGATGATGTGATACACACACACAATGGAATATCGCTCAGTCATAAAATTTTGCCACCTCCAACAATATGGACAGACCTAGAGTGTGTTATACTTAATGAAACAATTTTGACAGAGAAAGACAAATACCGTATGTTCTCACTTACGTGTGGCACCTAAAAAATAACAAACAAATCTAACAAAACAGAAACAGACTCACAGAGAACAAACTAGTGGTTACTGGCTGGGAAAAGGGTGATGGGAGGGGCAAGGTACAGGAAGGGAACGAAGAGGTACAGACCACTGTTGTTATTGTTTAGTCATTAAGTTGTGTCCGACCCTTTGCAACCCATGGACTGTGGTCCTCTGTCCAGGGGATTTCCTAGGCAAGAATACTGGAGTAGGTTGCCATTTCCTTCTCCAGGGGAGCTTCCCAATCTAGGAACTGAACCAGAATCTTCTGCTTGGCAGGCTAATTCTTTACCTCTGAGCCACCTGTGAATACTATTAGGTATAATAAGAAGTTACAAGGATATAATGTAAAGCACAAGGAACATAACCAATATTTTATAATAACCTTATATGGGATATAGACTATAAAAATTTTGAAATGCTATCTTGTACATCTGAAACTAATATAGTAATTGAACTATACTTCAATTAAAAAAAAAAAAGGAATGATAAGCAAATAGAATTACTACATCAGATAAAAGAAAAGCAGCGGGTGCAGTAGCTTCCTAAATCACCTGACATGGAGATGGGCATCTAGGGTACTGAGCAAGAAAGTTCAAATCTAGTCCTTAGGCACTCAGGAGTGAGTAGCTCCGTGAGCTTGACCTATCAGCTTGACCCTGTGCTTCTGGTTCTAGTTAAGGGTCAGATAAAATACCAAGGGATCATAGGGACCAGGATGAAGGCTATACTACTAACACAAAGCTTTGCTCTGAAGCAGCCCTGTATGATTCTGTCCAGAAACACGGGGTAGGATCATGCTGTCATGGGCCATTTGTGCGCCCTTCTGGATACCCCCTACTCCTTGACTTTTGGCCCAAGTTCTAATCTGGACAATCTGTCATCTGCTGCCTGCCTATATATTAATAGTTTCCTCTCTGGCCTTCAGTATATTTATTGGTAGAATGGTAATCTCTGATTATCTTGTATTCATGGAGTGATACGGATATGAAAGGATTTTGGAAAATGTAGTAAGTTAAATAGAGTGGGGCAGAGGCAATGACTTCTTCCCAATTTGGCCATTCCTGCTTCAGAGCCATTCTCCCAGGTCCCAGCTTCCAACTCTATCCCAACCTTTTGATCAATCTTTGCCTACCAAGGGGCAAAACTACATGTTATCCCAAGGAACAGGGACGACTACTAGACTCCATTTCCTCTCTTTACCAATTCCTCTGACCATTCTTCAACCTAGAAACTGGGACCACTTTCATGACTGGTGGAGATTACTGACTGGTCACAAAGGGAGTGGCATGTACACTTCATAGAGGGCATTTCCATTATGAATGGGGTGATGCACTCAGCAGTGTGACATAACTGCTGGATCAGGTCTGAGTTTCCACCAGTTACTGATTTTCACAGGATGAGTATGCACAGAGTGCCAATTGAAAGAAACACAAGAAAACTACCTGCAATTTCCTCCTCTCAATTCCAGCCTCCATCTCCTCTTCCTGCTCCTTCTTGCTCTCACTGTCCAACTCACCTTCCTCCCCTGTCTCCTCCATCTTTTAGCCCTTGGCCTCCTCCCCGGCACTATCCTCCTCTCTGTTTTGAGCCCCACATGTTCCCCTCCTCTGACTAGTGTCATCCCTTCCTGTCACCCTACCTTAAGGACTTCCATGCCCGGCTCTTCCCTTGTTCCCTGCAGACCATCCACTTGCCACCCTGTTCGTCTTGGCCCATTGTCTCTTTACTCCTTTGTTCTTGCCCCTACTCCTCCTCCGACCCCTTCTAGTCCTTTGGACTCTGATTCTCACTAATACTCCAGCTACCCCCAAGCTGGTAATTCACAAGTATCATCCTGAAGAGATGGGTTCCCTACAAGGGGACTAATCTGGTGAAGTTCAATCAGGAATTAGATTGTGGATTCCCTGGTGGACATAGGGAATTCAAGATGACGGCCAAACAACATTCAGCATAAAGGTAAGCTCAGTTCCTTACAGGACCTCCTCCATCCTCATTATCTTACTCCTATCCCTAGTTTGTCTTCATCTTCATCTTGTCACTTCTCTTCAGATGCCGGAGACATCTTCAACAAACTCCTTTCTTCTGTTTCTTTCCTCTCCTGCCTGATCACCAAGTCTGCACAATCTGTACATCTCCAATTGGCTTCTCCATGAAACTTGGTCTGTGGCCACAAAGCAAATAGTGAGACCAGTGACAGAGAAGGTAGAGAAGAGGGAGGAGTAGAAAGCATCTTACCTTATCTCTAGGTGGGTAAGTTCTATTGATCTACCTTGGGTTAAAGTGAGCCCAAGCATGGGTGACCCCTGAAAACTCACATATGGGGCACAAGGTCCCTACTCCAGAGAGATGAGAACTCAAGGGATTTTGGTCTGGTTCTTCCAAGACTCCCATTTATTTTCTGTATCCTAGAGTTCTAGAACCTTGCCAGGGACTTTCCACCCCTGAGAAGAGGAAGGGACCCTCCACTGTGTTCTCATCAAAGAGGTAAAGCTTGAGCCTCTTTCTCAGTCAGCTGATCATACCCCAGAATGTGGAAGGTAGCAGAGACTGGAAGGCAAGGACAGGTCCACATCCTACCTAGAAGATAGCATCAGATGAACATGTATTATTTTTTAAGTGCTCTCTTCAAACTGATATATGATTCAATATAATCTCAATCAAAATCTTTACAGATATTTTGGGGGAACTTGGCAAGTAATTTATATGGAAAGGCAATAAACCGATAACAGCCAAGATTCTCCTAAGAACTAGTAGGAACAACTTCCCTACCAGATATCAGGACTCACTGTGAAAATTATAGTAGTTAAGATAGCGTTAAGTTATTAACATGGCTGGTTCTTTGCAGTCTCCCAACATAGCAAGTCATTCCTAAATCTAAAATTATACTAGTTAAGCCAGTGTCTACTGGTGTAAGCATAGACAAATAGACAGATGGCGTAGAACAGAATCCAGAAACAGATTCACACATGTGTGGATATTTAAGACAGAAGTTTCATGGGGTTAGGGCTATCTTTTCAATAAATTGGTTCTGAGTCAGTTGGATATTCATATAAAAAAAATTAAGCTAGGTTACTACCTTGCACTACACACAAAAATTTCAGAGAGAACATGGATATAAATGTGAAAAGGTAAAAACAGTAACTCTTTTAGAACTGCTCTGGTCATGCTTGGCTATTAAGCACTTGAGATGTGCTATTACATGTAAAATTCACACTAAATAGTAAGAAAAAGACAATAAAATCTCAATTTTCATACTGAAATGCTGAAATGGAAATAATCTAAATATACTGGTTAAACTAAACATTTTAAAATTGTTCAGTTGCTAAGTGGCATCTGGCTCTTTTAAGTACATATCCAGACCCTTCAAACTCCACAATTCCACTAGATTGTCCAGACATCTATTTCATGAAACTGTCATCAACAGCTACTTGGCAGAAATAAAATATTTTTCAAAATCACTCTAAAATCCACAGCAGCCTTGTATTCTCCAAGACGGGAAAAGAAGTGAGTTTTCCCTGTGGCTAAAAGGCTCTACCAACCATGGAGGGTTCTAATCCATCTCGCACAAGTCACTTATAAAGCCTTGACGTTCTCAACAGCCATCCCCTACTTTATCTCTTGTTCCCTCGCCCATGCCACCTTACATGTGAATTATTTCACCTCTCTGAGACACAAGGCCTCATCTGACATGGGCTTCCCTGGTGGCTCAGAGGTTAAAGCGTCTGCCTGGAATGCGGGAGACCCGGGTTCGAGTAGCTGTTATAAGGATTAAGTGAGATCATATACATAAAAACTTAGAACATGATAAGTCAATAAACTGAGGTACTGGGGTCCAAGAAAGGAAAGGAATTTATTTTTTACTGAGTATTTATTTGTAGTATTTAAATTTTTACCATGCAGATGTACTAATTTTTTTTAACTGTTGAAGGTTATTAAAATCAATGGTCCGGCTCGAGTCTCTCTGCCTGGATGAAGCAGAGAGACCAGGCCCTGGTGGTCTCACTTCCAAGCTTGCAGAGCCTTGGACGCTCCCTGTTCTCCTCTCCTGCTGCCTTGACTGACCGACCTCCTATGGATCTCACAGTTACCTCCTCAGGATTACAACTCATAAAAGCATAGCCCCAAATTAGGATGCCATATGGAAAATACTATGACAGAGGTCCACAAATTTTAAAATGTGGTTCCTGGCAAGCTGAGTAGATTTGGATTTAAACTGTTGACCCCTCAAGCTCAAAATTTGACAGATGCTCTAAGGCTTTACAAAGCAGAAAATAAATGGTGTTTTTCGAGATATCTGGTTCCTTTACCTTCCTTATGGGCCACTAACCACAAGGGCACTGGGGCAACCCTCTCCCCACTCTAACTATTAGCTCAGAATACATCCCTGAAGTGACAAGAGAGCTACTAGCTTAGTAACAGTAAGATGCACAAGAATTAAAGCTTGAAATCTGGAGGTGAGGGTGGGGAAACATTCCCCATTGACACGGCATCTTTTGGTGGTAGAGTAATCAGAATGAACACAAATCCTTTTCCTGGATTATCATCCTCTGTCTTGCTGCAACCTAGGGGCGAGTGCTAGTGGTAAAGAATCCACCTGCAATACAGGAGTCGCAAGAGACAAAGGTTCAATTCCTGGGTTGGGAAGATCTCCTGGAGGAGGAAATGGCAACCCACTCCAGTATTCCTGCATGGAGAATCCCATGGACAGAGGAGCTTGGTGGGCTCCATGGAGTCGCAAAGAGTCGGACACAACTGGGCCCGCCCACCCACCCACTGGATACAATCAAGCAGTGGTTGCTAACCAAGTTCTTTTTCATACTTCTCCTTCTGCTACCACATGACAGACAACCTCCACGGGAAGTCTTCCTAGACCATCAGAAAGTGACATCCAACCTGCCAGATTTTTTTCTACCTAAAAAGCTTGTCTGTTTCTCTCTCAAACTATGCTGTGAGATATTCTTTTTTTTTTTTTTTCTTCTGCTGCACCACATGACTTATGGGATCTTAGTTTCTCAACCATGGATTGAACCCGGCGCCACACAGTGAAAGAACTGAGTTCTAATCACTGGGCAGTCAAGGAATTTCTTCCTTTATTTTTAAAGGTGAAAATGTCTTTTTCCCATTTTCATAGCTTTATATCTTAGTTTTCAACTCCATCTAAACTCTCTCCCACCACCCAATCACACTCTCTCTGGCTGATTGAGCTGACCAACTTCTCCAGGCCCACATGCGGGATGTACAGGAAAGGTGCAAGATGAAGTCCACTTCACTTAGGTCTCCTCGGCTGACATCCAACAGTTAACCTACATGGGCAGATGATGCCATCTTGTCTGCAAAAACCCCTGGAGTCCCACGGCATTCTGTTTCCCCAAAAGCCCCTGCTGTTCAGAGTTGCTGAGAATCTTCACGTCTTAGGAAAACCGAAAAACTCCAGGTGTTGCTGGGGCAGAGCAGATGTAGAGATTGGGGCAGGGGGGCAGTGGGCAGTGGGCTGGGGAGGAAAGAGCCTCTTAATTGTCTCTCATGGTTGCTGTAATCTCTGCTACTGGGAATTGAAACTGAGTCCCTTACAACTGAGTTCTCTGCTGAGTTTATGATTAAACTCTCTGTCCAAAACTTTCTTCCCTTCCTTGTCCCACCTGATTCCCTCAGGACTGAGGAGTATCTAAGGAAAGGAAGAGGGACTGAAATCAAGCAGGATCTTGTGAAGTATCCCCAGCGGCAAGACCTCTCTTGTTTGTCCGGAAAAAAGGCTTTAGTCTCCTAGGTGTTTCCTGAGTTCCAAAGAGCAGATTCAAGCGGTTACTAATTAGAGAAGTGATGGAACACAGAAACAAAGAAGCAGTTAAGCAGGATAGCTTGCACAATAGTACAGCGATAAAAGAGAGCCCCAGTTCCTTCTCAAGGGATATATATGTAACAACCTGACATATATTTCTGAGTTTTATTGCAGAAACTAAGACCCCCACCCAGGTGGAAGATGGTGACTATCTGCTGACCCTAAGCACATAGACCCCAGACTAGCTGAACTAGAAGATGGATGATGACGATTCCCAAAACAGCACCCTGTTACCTCACCACCAACCAATCAGAACAAAGTCCAGGAGCTGCAACCCTCACCCCAAATGCTGCCTTTAAAAATCCTTCTCTGAAAGCCACTGGGTAGTTGAGGTCTTTTGAGCACAAGCCTCCTGTTCATTATCCTTGCCTGAAGTGAAACGTTAGTCGCTCAGTCATGTCCGACTGTTTGTGACCCCATAGACTGTAGCCCAACAGTTTTTCTGTCCATGGAATTCTCCAGGCAACAATACTGGAATGGGTTGCCATGCATCTCTCCAGGGTATTTTCCCACCCCAGGGACTGAACCAAGGTCTCCTGCATTGCAGGCAGATTGTCTACCATCTGAGCTCCAAGGGAAATCTTATCCTTGCTTCAGTTCGGTTTAGTTCAGTTGCTCAATCGTGTCTGACTCTCTGTGACCCCATGGACTGCAGCATGCCAGGCCTCCCTGTCCATCACCAACTCCTGGAGTTTACTCAAACTCATGTCCATTGAGTCGTTGATGCCATCCAACCATCTCATCTTCTGTCATCCCCTTCTCCTCCTGCCTTCAATCTGTGCCACCATCAGGGTCTTTTCAAATGAGTCAGTTCTTCACATCAGGTGGCCAAAGTATTGGAGTTTCAGCTTCACCATCAGTCCTTTCAAGGAATATTCAGAAATATCAATAACCTCAGACATTCAGCTCCTGAACAGTGTGTGTGATGCAGAACCATCTCGTGATCAGCGGGAGACAAGTCCCTCAGGAAAGTTCTGAGGACAAAGGGGAGAGGATGCTCTTCCTAGAAGTGGCACAAGAAATATTAGCGTGAGCTTGGCTTCCCGAAGTCTGCCCATATGGCATACGGGGACTAGCACAGGTCTGGGTGCTCGGAAGGCTAGCAATATAAAGCTCCGAATAATGTCACCCTCTGCCTAAGGATATTCAGTCCTCAGAACAGAGCACACACAGAAAAGGAGAAAGCCAAGGGAGAGAGACAGCAGGGACAGGAGACTGAGGCCCATAGAATCACAGCACCAGTAAGAACATCCCCAAGGCAGGGAAAAGCTGACACATTTCATGACCCAAATCTGCCATTTTTTCCCTAGATTGCAGGGTAGCCAAAGCTTACAAAATACCTAGGAGCATCCTCTCTTTCCTCCCTCCACGCTGGCCCACATTCAATCCCTTGGTAGACTCTCTCAGGGCACAGGAGCTAGCCCTGAATCCCAAAGCGCTCAGAACTGCTCCTGAGCCCAGTCATCTATTGACACCTTTCCACTGGTAAAGTCCCAGTCCAAGCCACCACCATGTCTCAGCTTCTCAACCACAGAGCCTCTACCTGTTCTTCCCACTCCTGTTCCTCCACCACAACCCATTCTACACAAGCTAAAGCGACCTCCCTGCCTGAACCACGAACCAAAATATGTCATGCACCTGCTGGAAATTGTCCCGTTGCACAAGAATACAAGCCAAACTGCTTATTCTCGCCTCCCAAGTTCTGCTTATCCCTCGGATCATCTCAGACCACACTTTCCTGTCACACTGTCCTTTCTAAAACAACCTCATCTCCTTCCCACCTCAGACTCAAACTTGCAGCTCCCTTTGCCTAGAACACTCTTCCTGGAGATCTTCACATAAATGGCTCCCTCCTGCCTTTCAGGTGATGGCTTCATTATCACCTCCTCAAAAGCTCTTTCTCTGCCCTCACACCACACTCCACTCTGCATCATGTCCCCCTGCGTTATTACCTTCCAAGTGCCTGTTACACCTGAATTTGCTGGTATATCTGCTGTGGACTCATTTTTGGTCAATCAGGCTTGAATATAAGCTTGAAGAGAGGAGGACCTTTCCTCTTGTTCAAAACTCTTGCTCCATGGCCCATAGTAGTAGCTCAGGAAGCAGTCACTCTGTGAATGGATAGATAAATAGTGCCTGTGTTGGTGTTTCTCTGAGGGAATGAATTAGGGGAGTCACGTCTACTGGTGGGAAGGAAGCTGGGGACCAGGTCTCCAGCAGAAGACACTACTGCACAGAAGACATCTAAGCTTCTCCCCAGAACCTTCAGAGACTCTGAACAACAACTCGGTGGCCCTCCCACAAAGTGTGTCATAAAGTACCAGTAGCTCCATAAGGTTGAGGGACTCGGAATTATGTGATCTAGGTTACCTAATTTAATCTTCACAACCACCCACTGGAACTGGCAGGATCCCTAAACTCACAAGATGAGGAAATGCAAGTTTGGAAAGGCTGAGTCACTGCCTGGTGGTCAAGTCCTTATACTCCTACACTCTCTCTGTCAACAATTCTGTATGCTGGGTTGAGTTATATTTATTCTGTGGCATTTGCCATCTTCTCAGACACCCATTTTTGGTATCATCTAGTGCTGGGGAAAAAAAAGCTTCCTTGAGTCAACTGAGAGAAAATGGCATTTTTTAGACAGCCAACTCGAGGTGATGGCAGAATTTAAAGGAAACTTAGGAGCATTGTGTCCACAGATGTATCAGCTCTTTTTCACCTCTGGAAGGCTGAGTCTCTGCCTGGTAGAACATAAGACAGGAGAAAAAATATTTCTGAAAGAAAGTCTGAGACTCCAGCCTTCCAACGAGACCACCACTGGGGAGCTGGCACTGAATTCCAGCACAGTCACTGGCTAGGGTTGGAATTTATAACCTCTGGTTTTCCTGGCTCCTCTTAATGTGATTTTTCCCTGCAATGGTATCTCTGAGTGATGAATAATTGACATAATATTCAACACGTATGAAGATTGATGTGATCCCAAGGCTATCAATCTACCCATTTTAATGCTTCCTTTGCTCACATCCCTGATGGGCCCAGAGATGAATGGGGGAGGGGAGGTTCTGCAAAGTCTGAGGGTGAAGGTGGTAGAACAGCCTCAAAGTACAGAGTCCCCCAGATTGTGTGGGGGTGGGGAGAAGAATCTGGACTCTGCAGTGCTTTGTTAGGACTCCCTGGGGAGCCACTAGTCAGGCTGAGAGGCAGACCCCAGTGATGAATAGTCTTCTCGGGCCTTTATTTCTTGGTGTCTTTTCTGTTCTCAGTCATAAGATGACTGGGAAAGAATATAGATGCAGGAACATGCACAAACAGATAAATACACCCAGAAAGAGCTACATAGGTAGACACATAGATACATGCACACACACCAGATACATATACTAGAGACACACACACACAAAATCTGCTTAGTCTTCAGACAGCCTGCTAGGGTGCTCCCTGTTCAGGTTTAAAAAAATCAGAAAATAAATGACTGCAGGGTGAAGTTTGTCTTAAAAATCAAAAAGATAGAATCTTCCAAATTTAGGAAACCTAGTATTTTCAATAAATCTTGTTTGAATATGGATAAATTCTTTCAAACTAGATTTTGAGAAATATTCAGAGGCTCCTTTGAATTCTCAAGAATGATGGGATCAATTCAAGGACAAACATATGCTGTAATTTTAAGTTTCTCAGCTTGCTTTTGTGAATGGGATCTTGTTTAACCTATCTGTTTAACAGTGATAGTAATAAAAGTCTTCCTAGCATTGAGACCAATATGTATGAACACAAGATGTTGAAGTTACTGGTAACAATAATTATTCTGTTCTATAAACTTTATTTAACATTTCTAGCATCTCTATATGGAGAAGGCTATGGCACCCCACTCCAGTACTCTTGCCTGGGAAATCCCATGGATGGAGGAGCCTGGTGGGCTGCGGTCCATGGGGTCACATAGAGTTGGACACGAATGAGCGATTTCACTTTCACTTTTCACTTTCCTGCGTTGGAGAAGGAAATGGCAACCCACTCCAGTGTTCTTGCCTGGAGAATCCCAGGAATGGGGGAGCCTGGTGGGCTTCTGTCTATGCAGTCTCACAGAGTCAGACAGGACTGAAATGACTTAGCAGCAGAAGCAGCATCTCTATAAAATCCATTTCCCCAAGTGGCCCAAAGCACTCTAACCATGTGTTTTAACTACAATTTTGCCACTTGGCAATCCATGGTCTGAACTTCTCAATTAGTCTCAAGGTGATCTGATAATTTAAAATAACAGTGAATATGATCTAGAGTCATCTGATACAATTACAAAATATTAAGAACCTCAGAGAAAAATGACAGATATTAACTGAATTCTTACGAGATGCCAGTCCAGGTTCAATGCACGATGCTGGATGCTTGGGGCTGGTGCACTGGGACGACCCAGAGGGATGGTATGGGGAGGGAGGAGGGAGGAGGGTTCAGGATGGGGAACACATGTATAATTTTTTTTAAATTAAAATTGAAAAAAAAAAAGAAATACAATTGAGAGCAGCAGTATTGCAAGTAAGAATATTAAATATATCTTGTCAAATAAAAAAAAATAAAAAAATAAAAACGGGAAAAAAAAAGCGACAAACTGAATTCTTATTCATGCCAGACATTCTACATATAACTTTTCATTCATTAGCTCATGTAATCCTCACACCATGCCATAAAACGCACCGTTAACCCTATATACAGATGAAAAAAGTAAGGTAAAGAAAGATTCAACTGTCCCGTACTAGGTGAGTGGCAGAATAAAGTTTGGATCTTGCTCCCCATCCTCAAATTCTGACATAAAGCCCATGCTCTTAACAACTATTAAGCCCAGGCTCACAACATTGTTGTGTTATTTCTCAGTGGCCAAAACTCAAACACATTGTTTTGGGGGAAATGGTGGAAGGAAATCATTTGGAAGCTTATGCATTCTAACATATGCCCCTCAAAAAGTTGCAATCATTTTTCATATTTACTATGGTTTCTGAAGTCATAAAAATGACACCTTCCATCCTAATAATTCCAAGTGATCATCAACCAACAGAATATAAACTACCCTTACTCCTCAGGAAGATTAGAACAATTCAGGGCATTTGCCACCAATGAGCTTCAGGTAATCTATGAAGCCCCTCCTAAAGTGAAAGTCAAATTTATCTGTATCCACGTGCATTTTTCTGGGATAAAAGCCCACAGTTTTGACTCATTTTGCAAAGAGCTACAGGACCACTACTTGAGAAACAGTATTTAGATACTGTATGCTTTCCTTGGCAGGAAAGCTATGACAAACCTAGACAGTGTGTTAAAAAGCAAAGACATCACTTTACCTTCAAAGGTCTGTATAGTCAAGGCTATTGTCTTTCCAATAATCATACCTGTTTGTGAGATGGACCATAAAAAAGGCAGAGCGCCAAAGAAGTGATGCTTTCAAATTGTGGTGCTGGAGAAGACTTTTCAGAGCCCTTTGGACAGCAAGGAGATCAAACTAGTCAATCTTAAAGGAAATCAACCATGAATACTCATTGGAAGGATAGAGGCTGAAGCTACAATACTTTGGCCACCTGATGGGAACAGCCAACTCATTGAAAAAGACCCTAATACTGGAAAAGACTGAAGGCAGAAGAACAGGGTGACAGAGGACGAGATGGTTGGATGGCACCACCGATTCAATGGACACGAACCTGGGCAAACTCCGGGAGATGGTGAGGAACAGGAAAGCTTGGCGTGCTGCATTCTGTAGGGTTGCAAAGAGACAGACACGACTTGGGGACTGAACAACAACCACCGTACCAAAAAAATAACACCTAGAAATTTCATCTTCCTCAAAGGTGCCCACCAATAAAATACCAACATTTCAAGGAATTAAAAAGGAAATTCTATTAAAGACATAGGATTTGGAACTTTGCTAATAACTGAATACCCTTATTCATATAAAGCATAACTCTTCTTGACTCCTATCAAGCAGTATTTGAGACAGCCTTAGGAAGGAAGAGATTCTTCTGAGTCACTTTTGGCCTTAGGCAGTCTTGTTGGCATTGTACCAACACTTAGCTTTCCCTAATTTAATTCAGATGACCCTTATATCTACCACTGTGGGCAAGAATCCCTTAGAAGAAATGGAGTAGCCCACACAGTTAACAAAAGAATCTTGAAATGCAGTACTTGGGTGCAATCTCAAAGACAACAGAATGACCTCAATTCATTTCCAAGGCAAACCATTCAACATCACAGTAACCCAAGTCTATGCCCCAACTACTAATGCTGAAGAAGATGAAGTTAAATGGTTCTATGAACACCTATAAGACCTTCTAGAACTAACATTGAAAAACTACATCCTTTTCACCATAGGGGATTGGAATGCAAAAGTAGGAAGTCAGGAGACACCTGTTCTAACAGGCAAATTTGGTCTTGGAGTACAAAATGAATCAAGGCAAAGGCTAACAGAGTTTTGTCAAGAGAACACACTGGTCATAGCAAACACCCTTTTCCAGCAGTGTAAGAGATGAATCTACACTTGGACATAACCAAATGGTCAATACCAAAACCAGATTAATTACATTCTTTGCAGCTGAAGATGAAGAAGCTCTATACAGTTAGCAAAAATAAGACCTGGAGCTGATGGTGGCTCAGATCATGAACTCCTTATTACAAAATTCAGGCTTAACTTGAAGAAACTAGGGAAAACCACAAATCAAATCCCTTATGATTATACAGTGGAGGTGACAAATAGTTCAAAGGGTTAGATACAGTATACAGAGTGCCTGAAGAACTATGGATGGAGGCTTGTAACACTGTACAGGAGGCAGGATCAAAGCCATCCCAAAGGAAAAAGAAATGTAAGAAGGCAAAGTGGTTGTCTGGGGAGGCTTTACAAATAGCTGAGGAAAGAGGAGAAGCAAAAAAAGCATGAGAGAAAGGGAAAGATACCCATTTGAATGTAGAGTTCCAGAGAATAGCAAGGAGAGATAAGAAGACCTTAAGTGTACAATGCAAAGAAGTAAACAGTAGAATGGGAAAGACTAGAGATCGCTTCAAGAAAACAGCTATCAAGGGAACATTTCATACAAGGATGGGCATGATAAAGGACAGAAATGGTAAGGACCTCACAGAAGCAGAACAGATTAAAAAGAAGAGGCAAGATTACACAGAAGAACTATGCAAAAAAGTTCTTAATGACCCAGATAGCCACAATGCTGTGGTCATTCACCTAGAGCCAGACATTCTGGCGTGTGAAGTCAAGTGGGCCTTTTAGGAAGCATTACTGAGAACAAAGCTAGTGGAGGTGATGGAATTACAGCTGGGCTTTTTAAAATCCTATAAGGTAATGCTGTTAAAGTGCTGTATACAACAAGTTAGCAAATTTGGAAAACTCAGCACCAGCCACAGAACTGGAAAAGGTCAGTTTTCATTCAATCCCAAAGAAGGTCAATGCCAAAGAATGTTAAATGAAAAAAGCTGAGTATTGAACAGTATGCTTTGTATGTTTCTCTTACTTTTGTTTGTTTTGCTTTGGGGGTTTTATATTTAGCTTGGTTTTCTTTCATTTAAAAAAAAATTTCTAATTGGAGGATAACTGCTTTATAATGTTGTGCTGGTTTCTGCCATACAACACTGTGAATCAGCCATAAGTGTACATATGTCCCTTCTCTTTTGAATCTACCTCCCACCCCAATCCGATTCCACTCCTCTCAGTTGTTAAAGAGCACCAGGCTGAGCTTCCTGTGTTATACAGCAACTTCCCACTGGCTATCTATTTTACATAAGGCAATGGATATGTTTTGATGCTACTCTCGCAATTCACCCCACCGTCTCCTCCCTGACTATGTCCACAAATCTGTTCTCTGCATCTACTTCTCTATTCCTGCCCTGCAAATAGCTTCAGCAGCACCATTTTCCTAGACTCCACATATTTGCATTATTAGATAATATTTGCTTTTCACTTTGACTTACTTCACTCTGCGTAACAGGCTCAAGGTTCATCTACCTTACTAGAACTAACTCAAATCCATTCCTTTTTATGACAGAGTAATATTCCACTGTGTGTGTGTGTGTGTACCACAACTTCTTTATTCATTCATCTGTAGATGGACATCTAGGTTACTTCTATGTCCTAGCTATTACAAATAATGCTGCAATGAATACTAGGGTACATGAATCTTTTTCAATTATGGTTTTCTCAGGGTATATGCCTAGTAGTTGGAGAAGGAAATGGCAACCCACTCCAGTACTCTTGCCCGGAAAATTCCATGGATGGAAGAACTTCACAGGCTACAGTCCATGGGGTTGCAAAGAGTCGGACATGACTGGGCGACTTCACTCACTATGCCTAGTAGTGGGATTGCTAGGTAATATGGTATTTTTATTCCTAGTTTTTCAAGAAAACGCCATACTGTTCTCCACAGTGATTGTATCGATTTACATTCCCACCAGTTGTGCACCAGTTGTGAGGGCTCCCTTTTCTCCATATCCTCTCCAGCATTTATTGTTTGTAGATTTTTTTTGCTGATCTGACTGGTATGAAGTGATAACTCATCGTAGTAAGTTTGGTTTTAAAGAAGAAGAGAACAAGGTGTTAACAAGAGAAAATAAACATACTTGCTTGTTTTCATACTAATTTCACATAAGAAACTAACACTTGCTGTTTCCCGGGAGGAGGAAAGGGCAAGAGAGAGGCACTCAACTGTTCAGCTTTGTAACTCTTGAATTTGAAATCACATAAAGGTATAATTTTTTAAAATACTTTCAAGACAAAGTATAATAAGCCTTCACCTTCATTTTCTATGAATTCAGCATTTTTATTGTCCTTAACTGAAATATATGTATAAATAGCTTCTTCCTAAAGCCAATCATAGAAAGTTCAAGCATATGAATTGTCATACCAACTTCTTACAGCTTAGAGAACTCTATTAATTATTCCAAGACATTTAGAAAATATTACTGCCTTTAGTTGCAACTGTGGCAATGTATATTTACAATAACTTTGTTTCTATGCTGCATGACAGTATGATCCTTTTGAAGACAGTTTAAATTGCAATGAGCTATCCACATTTAATTTTAGATTTACTTTGGTGCTACCAAAAAACTCTCTAAGGTGATAATTGGTGGTCAGAGTCCACCAATTCTAAGTCTATGAATTCTAATTTTGAATTTGAACAATCAAAGACAATCTCTGACCTGTCACTACTTATTCCTCTGCCTGGTAAATTTCTTTGATATGAACTCAGAAAGCATCTTAACTTCAAATGTGTTAAAATGAAGGGCAGGGAGGAAAAGAACACAAACACCCACAAGCATGGCTAAATTTTAAAAGACAATACTAAGTGTGGGCAAGAATGCAGAGCAGTTGGAACCATCGCGTACTTTTTTTTAATTTAGAAATTTATTCTGTTTAATCCACAAGTTTTATATAGCTTTAGTTTAAAAAAAAAACAGAAACAAAAACAAAACAAAATCACATACTTCTGATACAAATGTAAAATGGTACAATCACTTTTGAAAACAGTTTGTTAGTTTCCTACAGTATGACCCATAAGTTTCACTCCTATATTCCTAAGAGAAGTAAGTGCATTTGTCCACAGTAATACATCTACATGTCCAGAGCATCCTGGTAGCTCAGTTGTAAAGAATATACCTGCAATGCAAAAGATGTGGGCTTAGTCAGAAGAGCTCCTAGAAAAGGAAATTGCAACACACTTCAGTATACTTGCTTGGAAAATCCCACGGACAGAGGAACATGGCGGGCTATAGTCCATGATGTTGCAAAAAGAGTCAGATGCAACTTAGTGACTAAACAACAAAATGAAAATGATCTAAGTATTCCTTATCAGGAGAATGATGAACTGTGGTGTATCCATACCATCAAATACTTCTCAGCAGTCAGGGTGGACTACTACAAACAACTTAGACAAATGTCAAAAACCTTATGCTGAATGAAAGAAATCAGTCACCAAAAAGAGAAATGAACACCAAATGATCTCATCTATAAGAAATTCAAAACCAGCCCAAATAATCTTCAGTGATAGAAAGTCTAATAGTGATTGCCTCTGGTGAGAAGGAAGGGTTGCCTGAAACAGGGAACAAGAGAAGATTCAAAGTGGTAGAAAACTACCGTATCTTAATCTGGGTGATGGCTACACATCTGCATGTATTGTCAAAACTCATCAAGTTACACATTTAAGAACTGTGCATGACTCCAGATAAACTATTCATTAAGTATTGTTAGCATTAAAACGGTAATAAATCTACAGTTGAGAAAATGTGTTACACAGTTTTGTTTGTGAATACGTAATACCCAAAAATGAGATTGAAACAGAAACCTGTGCAATCCTAAAAGCAATAAGTAGGAACTCAGTAAAGGCAAATCCCATCTCAGGACTAAATTGACTGCCTTCACCCTGGCAATTTGCTCTCTTTTCCATCTTGTGGAGCAGCTGGAACAGATTACTGGATTTGTCTTTAGAACTTAATCTTTGAGAATCTGACTCAAGCAATGAACTAAAACTCTGGGGAAATGACTACAAATATATTATTTTTGCATAGGATCCCAGGGGGATGAAAATGATCTGAAGACCATCCATAGAAGCCAGGGTAGGTACCCCTGAAGAGATGTTTTCTCAGACTCTTTGTTCTAACATTGGAGGTTCTTTATTTTCTAAACCAAACCAATGGCCTCTAAAATGCAAATTGGTACATTGACGTATGGAAATATTTATTGTTTTAATCAAAAAAATAAGTACTTATACTGTACTAATATTTAACCTATGCTTAATCAGTAATAGACATATACTTTATAAATATATATAAGATTTCCTACTCAAAATTTTGTATGCAAGCATGCTAAGTTGCTTCAGTTGTGTCCGACTCTATGTGATCCCATGGACTGTAGCCCTCCAGGCTCCTCTGTCCATGGGACTGTCTAGGCAAGAATACTAGAGTGGGTTGCCATGCCCTCCTCCAGAGCATCTTCCCGATCTAGGGATTGAACCTGCATCTCCTGCATCACAGGCCAATTCTTTACTGCTGAGCCACCAGAGAAGCCCACTCAAAATTCTGTAAAAAGAGATATGTGACCTAAAAAGTGCAGAGCCCTCTCTTCTCTTTTAGACCTTCAAATTTCATAAAATTTGCCCACCTACCCCCAAAATGGAGACCCACATGTTTTGGGGGCTTGGATTTTTTACCTTTTTGCATTAAAAAAAGGAAGAATGATTTCCCAACTTTACCATAATTTATAAAAGAAAGACAATAAATGGCAGGAAGGACATAGTCTCAGGAATTTTTTAATCCTTTAAGACAGAATAAATTCAGCTTTTTAAATAACTCAATACATTATCTTGATTTTTTTCAAACTTCACTGGAAAAGGAAAAACGCTGCAAAGCAGTTCTAGTGCATAGTCTTAAATGCTTGTTTCCCTGAAATCTCAATTCTGTTTTAATTTGCCTCCAACAAGCTTGCATATGAGAAGAGAAAGAGTTCAGACATTTTTTTTTAAAACGTACAACATCGATGCCCTTGTAGAAGAAGAAGAGGAGGAGGAAGAGATACAGTTCCATTCTCACTTGCATTTCTGGTGGCACCCAGCCTCTCAGCATTAACCTGAGGGCTACAGCCAGGAAAAGGAAGCCTAGAGGGAAATAAATACAAAGAATACATAGCCTTCAGAGGCAAAATAAGTTTTTTTTTTTTTAAAAGAGCAATATCAACAACCATCTACTGTCAACATGTCCTACGCCATCTCATATTGGTGTGATCTTACTATGTCTTTTGACAACTAACTAAAACTCTGCATAAGTAGAGTTTGTGTAGAGAAAAAGACACTCAAAGAGGTTATTTATCAGATGTCATCCAGGTAGTTAGAGAAAGAGACTTGAAACCAGGTCTGCCCAATATCAAAGTCCATCCTCGAACTCAGAAACAGGTCCTGTGAGATAAAGCGACTGCCAAGGTCATAGATAGAGCTCTGGCGTAAACCCTGGGTTCAAATCCTACTATTCCTCCCCAGGTACCTTCAGCAACTGTCCCTCTGAATCCCCAATTTTTTCCCCTATTAAATAGGGTTATTACTGCCTATATCCAAAAGTTACCTTGAGGATTAAATGACATAAATAAATATGTAAATAAAGTTCGGAGTACAGTAATTGACACATCCCAGGAGTTTGACAAGTGCGGGTCTGAAGTTCCCCTGCCTTGGCTGGATCAGCATGGTGCTATTTTCCCAGAAGTCTCCACTCAGTCCCAGCCCTTCACACCCAGAGCTCTGCAGAACTCATTCCAAAGGGAAATGCACATGCCCCACTGCTCTAGTGGGACCCAAGGCAGGCACTCACCACTGCAAGTCTATCCTTCACTGGCTCCTGGTAATGAATCCTGCTTTTAACTAGCCTGATGCAGCCAGGCCTCCTATTCCCAAGCTGAAGCCCATTAGCATACACAGCCCCATTTACTGATAAATGCATGTAATTTGTTTCTAGTGTGTCACTGTTCTATCGCTGCTTCCTGTCTTGGGGCTCAAGTGATAAAGTTTTATGCAGTTATGGGGGTTTTTTCCCCCTTTTAATTGGAGCTTTCGATTTCAAGAGATTAAAAAAATAGTGTTTAATTTTAAATCACCCACGGGTTTGCAATCCTTTGGTGCATTAAAAGAGGGGAAAGAGTGATGAACAAAAAGGGGAGAGGAATCGAATAGATCAACTGAGTAAAGAAAATCAAGGCTGCCCTTCTTGTGTTAAGGGGAGAAAACACCTAGTCATGTGTCTTTTCTGAGGAAAAGGCTCTTCCATTCTTTTTCTCAGAAACTGTGACCCCATCTAACAGACCAGGCAAGCAGAGGTAAGGGTCCTTTTAACCAGCCAATGGACAGAACGATTCTGGTATCCGATGTCTGTGGGATAGAGTTCCAGCCCTGCCACACACCCATGACCTTGGTCAAGTTATTTACCTTATATGAGTTTCAGTCTCCCCTCCTGTAACATAGGGAGAACAGCAGCACTGGATTCAGAGATGTGACAGGGCACTTGGTTGAAAGCAAGAACAGTGTACTGGGGGACTTTCCTGGTGGTCCAGTGGTAAAGAATCCACCTTCCAATGTAAGAGATGTGAAGTCGATCCCTGATCGGGGTACTAAGATCCCACATGCCGCAGGGCGACTAGACCCACGTGCGGCACCTATGAAGCCCACATGCTCTGGAGTTCACAATGAAAACCCAGAGCAGCCAATTTTTTTTTTTAAGTGTGCATGTTGGAATTCACAGACATCAAGATGGGCACCACGAAGGAGCTATAGGACCCCCAAGCTCTCTGACCACTGGGCAGTACCTTGCCTAGAACGCTGCCATGGCAGGACAGGCTCCCATCCCGTCTCTGCCCTCATAACTCTCGGCTCAGACTCACATTCAAAGAATCCAGGAGGAGTGTCTGAGGGCTGGCCTGTCTGCGGGAGGCAGGGAGAGGGAACATAAGGCATCCGTGGAGTTGGGGCCCTGTCTGGACCCGCCTCCCACAAGGGAGAGTCACATGAAGACATGCACAAGCATGACTCCCCCTCCCCACCCCCGGGGAGAAATGCCTACAACAGGATGGTTGTGGAGAATAAATGAGAAAACACACAAAGAGCCCTTAGCAACTTACTAGAACCTAGCAGATGGCCAATAAATGGCAGCTATTATTATTGCTGTAATTAGCATTATTTTCAGCGACTACCACTCTGGCTGCTGGGGGGATCCATGCAGATGATAGAAATAGACTCATTTTAGATGAATTCATGATGAGAGTCATGGGGACAGGGTGGAACTATAGGCAATTCAACATAGAGGCCAGTGCCTCTGACACCTGAGAACATCAAGTCTACTCGTGAACTACCCTTGATATCACTGTCAGCCTGGTCACCTCCTCACCCAGGGACCACCGTCTGCTCTGCAGCTGAACTGACCCCGGGATGCCAGGGCCTCCCTTGCATTTTCCAGGTTTTACCACACCACACACAGGCTTCTTAGCTCTGCACAGGAGGGTTTTTCCATTTTAATGACTTGCCTCAACTCGCATGTGTAGGAGAAGAGGGATCTGAGGTCCTCCTGGGGTTCACGAGCAGGCTCCGACAACCTTGTCATCTAAAAAAGGGCAGGGGCATGTTTATGCACCGTTTGCCTCAAAAACATGGGTAAAGTCTAAAGATTAGCCCAGTGTAACTATGCAGAAAATGAAGCTTGACATGGCAATTAATTCTTTGCATTCCTCTGCTGTCTACGACAGGGATTTTTTTTTTTTTTTTTTTATGGTCCAAGTTCTCAGCACAGATTCAAGTTCTATTAGTCAGTGGCTTAGAGCTAAAATTAAAAGTGAAATACCACCTTGGAAGCTGTGGTCCTGAAGTCATTCTGATATTGCAGAGGAAGAGAACTGTTCTCTTAAATATGTATGGTCTGAATTGCCTCTGACAGTCCTAAACTGACCCTGTATTGCTTTGTCTTTTCTCACAGCCAGGGTATATGATGGTATGTACATGATAAAGCTGAGGCCTTGAAAGGCTAGCAGAGTTTTTTAAAATTAAAAAGAAAAGAATTTGTATAACTGAATCACTTAGCTGTACACCTGAAATTAACACAACATTGTAACATTGTAAGTCAATCATATTTAAAAAAAATTTTTTTTAACAGAAAAGAAAGAAACCTAATTAGTATTGGGTAAATTTTAGTGAAGTTAAAAGAAAATCTAGCATTGAGTGTAAGTTCACACTCCAGACCATGCCAAATCTTTCACTCATCCTAATAGAAAGTTGTAATCCAAGTTGTGAGAGTGATAAGGCTAAATGATGGTAATCAATGAAAATTCAGTTAGAAGTTAATATACTAGGTAGGAGAAGGCAATGGCACCCCACTCCAGTACTCTTGCCTGGAAAATCCCATGGACGGAGGAGCCTGGTAGGCTGCAGTCTATGGGGTCCCTAGGAGTCGGACACAACTGAGTGACTTCACTTTCACATTTCACTTTCATGCATTGGAGAAGGAAATGGCAACCCACTCCAGTGTTCTTGCCTGGAGAATCCCAGGGTCGGGGGAGCCTGGTGGGCTGCCGTCTCCGGGGTCGCACAGAGTCGGACACGACTAAAATGACTTAGCAGCAGCAGCAGCCATTCCTGCATCTGAACAATCTCAACACAAGGCCTACTGTCTGCCAGGAACCATGCTGTGTCTGGGGCTGCAGGGCAGAAATAGTGGCAGTCAGGGACCTTGGGAATTCCCAGGCTAAGCTAGTGATTGTACAAAGAAACACAAAGTAATAAAAGTTGCCAGGACTATCAGAGAGATACTCTCTCCAGGTAAAAATTGCAAGCTTCTCAGGACTTCCCTGGTGGTCCAGTGGCTAAGACTCCCAGATCCCAGTGCAGGGGGCCCAAGTTCAATCCCTGGTCAGGGAACTAGATTCCTCAACTAAGAGTCCATATGCTGCAACTAATGAACATCCTCCCATATATTACAACTAAAGATCCTGTACGCAGCAACTAAAACCCAGCACAGCCAAATCAAACAAACAAATAAATATTGAAGAAAAGAAAAAAAAAAAAACCACTGAAGGCTTCTCTGAGGAAATGTGGCCAAGCTGAGACCCAAAAGATGTGAGTTGGTACCAAGGTGAAGAGTGGATGGGGGTAGGTGGACAGGAGGGTATTTTGTCAGGCAGTCATCCAACTTGCCTTTATCCTCAGCCCTCCCATGGAAATTCAAAGGTCCCTGATCATCATCATTAATAGGCTGGGAAGTATATTCCCTAGACCTGGCGTGCCAACAACCTGAAGGACAAAATTCCCAAATTGAATGTTTGTGAACAAGGCAATGAGTATTAAACAAGTGAGAGTAAGGTCTGGTTGATTCCTGCCCTCCATAGTGCCCGGTTTAGTTTTGAAGACAATTTTGTAAGTAGTTAAGAAAAACATATAGGCTGTTCAATGCAACAACCTACATAAAAGAAGGCAAAGTCTTCCATTCATTCAGCAAATATTTATTTAGCAATTATTATGGACTCAACATTGTGTGGGAAACTAAAATGACTAAGACTCATTATCTGGGTCAGGAAAATAGGATTCACCACACACCTATCAGTTTGGCCAAAATCCAGAACACTGACACCACCAGATGCTGAAGAGGATGTGGAGAGACAGGAGCACTGTTAGAGGGGATGCAGAATGCTACAGCCACTTGGAAGAGCTTCCCAGGAAGACAGTTCCTTACAAAACTATGATCCAGTAATCATGCACCTTGGTATTCACCCAGAGGAGCTGAAAACTTGTATCCATACAAAATCCACATGGATGTTTATAGCTGCTTCACTCGACTGCCAACACTTGAAAGCAACCAAGATATCCTTCAGTAGGTGAATGGATAAACTGCTGTTTATTCAGACAATGAAATACTATTTAGCACTAAAAAGAATGAGTTACCAGGCCATAAAAAGATGTGGAAAAATCTTACATGCATATTAGTAAGTGAAAGAAGTCAACCTGAAAAGGCTACCTCTTTGAAAATCAAACTATAGGGACTTCTCTAGTGGTCCAGTGGTTAAGACTTCCAATGCAGGGAACCTGGGTTTGATTCCTGGTCAGGGAACTAGATCCCACTTGTCACACCACAACTAAATATCCAACATTCCACAACCAAGACCCAGCACAGCCAAATAAATTAAAAATGAAAGAAAATCATACTATATAATTCTAACTACTTAAAAAAGGCAGAGCTCTGGGAAAAAAAGCAAAATTATTGAGACAATAAAACACAATAGTGGTTGCAGGGGAGACAGGGTGTGTGAGAGCACAGTGGGCTTTTAGGGCGGTAAAGCTACTCTGTAGGATATAAAGATGGATACATGGCATTACACATTTGTCCAACCCCATAGAACATACAGTACCAAGAGTGAACCCTAAAGTAAACTGTAGGCTTCAAGTGATTATTATGTCAACAGAGGTTCATCTCGGTGAAAATTCTACCATTCTGGTAAGTGACATTAATAAGGGGGGAGGTTATGCACATGTGGGGACAGAAGGTATACAGGAAATCTCTGCACTTTTCTCTAAGGGTTGCTATAAACTTAAAACAGCTCTAAAACAAAGTCTTTAGAAAAAGAAAGATAGGGCTTTTGTTGCATCTTCAGGAGGAGTAGAAATTGAACTGGTGGGAAAATGAAGACATGTAAGCCCAAGGAGATGTAATGGAGGAATGAATAAAGTCAAAGAAAAGGGACTAAATGTCCACTTTCATTGTAACTGAAGAGTTGATCAACTCTGCTCACTGTGTACCCAGGGCAGAAAATAGTAACTGACCTCCATTCTACTCTTCTTAGATTGTAAGATCTTACCTTCCAGGAAACCACTCCTGATAAGCTAAAATATGAAACTTATCCACCAAAACTGTGGCACCATTTACCAAACCAGGGGAGAGAAGAGAGGGAGCTGAGCTTGGAGGGAAATTAAAAAGGCTAATTTAATATGTTGGTAAAGATGTGCCTAGGTGCAAACTAGTAATATTCAGCAAGACTTATTAACCTGGGAATCAGCCTCAGAAAGGTGTTTCGAGATCAATACTCACTCTCTTGAGCCCTCTCTGCTAGAGAAAACCACAAATCCAGGCTATTTTGGATAGGTATGAATAAGCTCTTCATTTAAGAGGTTACAGAATTGATCATGGAGACCATGTAGCAAATTGTGTGACTGCAGAAGAGTGCTAATGGACTGGATTGGGGTTTTTCAAACTATTCATACCATTTCTGTTAGTGAATGTAAAAGAGGTGGTAATGGACATACTAGAAACTAACGAAGACTTTGTCCTTGAAAGAGGAAAAGAGAATTGAAAGAAAGTACACCTGTGTGAGTTAAATGCTACCTATATTAGGCTTCAGTGCTACCAAAACCCCATCTATTGGACCATGTAAGTTTCACAGTTTTGATATATTGGACAATGCATAAATTGGCTAAAATTTATCGAGCCTGTACCAGTCATCATTTTTAAAGCATTATGCTCCAAACAACTCTACCTTATATATGAGAAAAAAATGGGACATGAGGTTAAGAAATTTCCCTGAGTCATACTACCAGGAAATCATAGAGCTGGTATTCAAACCCAGTCAACCTAGCTCCAGAGGCCATCCCCTAACTAGAACACTGTTCTGGCTGGCCAGAGACTGAAACATCTCTGTAGAGTGACAGTGTGGGAAAACTGACCTGACTGGTTGCTGAAGCTGTCAAGGGATGAGAAGACAGTCTCTGGAAATGCGGAGTTTTGATGGATGGTATATACCCATTGTTTTAAGAACATATAGAATAGCGTTTAACTAGTGGAGAAAGATAAGCTGGGGCCTCCATGGGTGAGAACACGACACGATTACGCATTTTCAAAGAACATTAATTGAATATAGCATGTGTGTGCTCAGTTGCTAAGTCCTGTCCAATTGTGTGACCCCATGGGTTGTAGCCCACCAGGCTCCTCTGTCCATGGGATTTTCCAGGCAAGAATACTGGAGTGGGTTGCCACTCCATTCTCCAGGAGATCTTCCCCACCTAGAGATCAAACCCACATCTCTTGCATCTCCTGCATTGGCAGGTGGATTCTTTACCACTGAACCAGCTGGGAACTAAACACAAATTCAAGATTGATTTATATGTGATATATACAAAATCAATTACACAATTATATATATGTGTGTGTGTGTGTATATATATATGAGAGAGAAAGAGAGGTCTAAGGTAATGTTTATTTACTGACTGGAGTTCAGTGCAGGAGGCAAAAACCATTCTAATATGTTAAGAACAATGAGATTTAAATCAGAGATAAGATGCAACATCAGTGGAAGAATTAACTGAATGGTATTAATATTAAAAGGCTGCCTCTAGGTTCCTGTGGGAGTCGTGAGGACTGTTCACGAAGTCTTTTCAGCTCTCCACATTCTAGGCACACTTCCTAACCCCTTTGTGATTAGGTGGGACTTGACTAGTTATGACCATTGGTTTTTTGTGTGACATGTATTGCTTCTAGGTCAGAGCATCTAACTGCCAGCACGATTTCCCTACACCTTGCCACCCCTCCACACGTACCCAGCAAAGGAGGGGTTGATGTCTGCTGCATCAGTGTGAATCCTAGTGTGAGGCAACATGAGGCACAGCCCTTCAGCAATCCACACCTGGCACATTACAGAAACAAAAGAAATTGATTGTAAAAAGAAAACACTCCAGATTTCACAGGTGTTTGTTACCCCAGCAGAACCTCGCCTATGCTGACTGGAATGGGTTCTGATTTCAAGATTATAACCTCCACAGCCACAATCCAGAGGGCAGGGACTATTACTGCCAGGGAGATGTCAGGCTATTGCTGTTTCCATAGCTACCGCCACTGCTGAAGCCATAGCTTCTCCAGATGGTGAAGCTAAATAAACTGTGACTGTGAAGTCCAGCTACTGCCAGCATGCACATATATCAGCAGCACAGAAGTCTCAGGGGAAAAAACAAAGAGTGGTCTTTGCCTCCCTTCTGCCTTCAAAACCTCCAGCGCATCTCCTTATCAAAGCTTAAACCTCATCCGGTATGCTAGTGGCCAAAGAGTCAGGAGAAGGTGGTTCTTACCTTCCAGCCTCTACGACAGAGGGGTATGGGGACACAGAAGGTTACGCAAACAGACGCTGAGTGCCAGAACTCAGTATCTCGCACAAATTCTCAGTGTGCTCCAGGGACCCTCTGCCTCAGAACCGTGGGGGTGCATACCAGCAAATGTCAAACATATATGGTCAGAATCTCAGGAAATCTGGGCATCTGCATTTCGACAGAGCCCCAGGAATCCTTTGATACACACTAAAGGTTGAGATCCTCTGGACTATAGCAAAAGGAACTTACCTATAAAAGTGATGGTGAGGCTGGGCGGGTGGAGGCGGGGGTGGAGGGCAGAGAGAAAGAGTCAAAACAAAATGACTCCTACACAAAAAAATTGTTTTGCTATTTTAATGGTCCCCTATAAGGCTCATGTTTCTTGCATAGTTTTAAATCATATTACATTTGCAAATCATAAAGGTTATATTTAGACTTCATAGAAAATAAAACCCAACTCCTTTATTTTAGAAACGAAGAAAATGAAGCACAGACAGGTTAAGAATTTTCCTTAAGGTGAAATATTTTTAGTCAGAGAACTCTGTGGACCAAAGACATGACTGAAAACCAAATAAATCAGATTTGACCTCAGAAGACAAGTCTATTTAGCAGCCACCTGAGCATTACCCACAGATCTCAGTAACCCTTAACGTAGAAGTTATAAATGGGCAGCACTCAAGCCACAACTGTACTCTTTTACTGTCTACTGTGTATTCTTTTAACACTTGAGCTCACATCTACAATTCAGGAAATTTCATGTAAAAATCTATGTATCTGGCCGCTGACAATTAGGTCCTCTGGGAAGCAGGTGCCAATCCCCTCTACCTTTGCTACCATTCCCACCCCTCCTTACTGTCTCCAGGAATTTCATGCTGAGGGTCAATGGCCATTATTACCGTGCTTGAAATAGATTTCCTTTCTCACTGCAAAGAAAGATTTCTGAAGCAGAAACAGACTGCCAGACATCGACAACAGATTTGTGGCTGCCAAGGGAACAAGGGGTAGGGGATGGACAGGATTGGGAAGTTGGGACCAACAGACAAACTATTATATATAGAATGGATGGACAGCACGGTTCTATTGTATACCACAGGGTATACAATATATATTCAATATTCTGTAACAAACCACAGTGGAAAAGAATATGAAAAAGAATATATATCCATAAAAAAGAGGAAAAGATTTCTCAAAACTATATGTTGATTAAAACCACAGAAACAAATATAGACCAATGAGGCTGTGTGAGTTCTTAGACCTTCCCATTTCATTCATTTTTGTTGCCAGCCTCACCACTGTCCCCTCCCCACCCCAACAACCCTTCATCCATGACAATTTGCTCCTCTGTCCTTAGAGCATCTGGTAGCATTCAGGTCCTGAGGACAGGACTGAGGCATAAGGTCTGAACTCCAATTGAAGGGGGCCCCCACCTGGCCACCTGCAAAACAGCACCCTAGAGAGCTCTATTTTCTCATTCTGGCACATGCAGGGCAGTCAGAGCACTTCTCCATACTGGATACCACTGCGCTGTGTGTTTGAGGTAATTAGCTTGGCTCTAAAATTAGCAGTTAAATAAATGTTAATGAACAGCTGTTCCCAATAAACAGGATAAATTGAAATTAATAATTGTTGTATTCATTTAACAAATGAATTACCCACATTTTAAGTACACCGACATCACACGTGTGATCTCCCGCCAAGCCCAGCCAGTCTAAGAAAATGCATTTAGTGGTGAAACAGGGCAAACTGGGAGCTGAGCCAGGCAGACACCGTGCCACCCGGTCTGACAATACCAAGTAAATATGTGACTGCTTTGCTTGTTTTTACTTTGAAAGGTAAAAATACAAGATAGATTTAATTGCTTGTGGATCTTTAAAAGAACCCAGCTGTGTTATGTCCTGAGGTAGGGGTTAAAAAGAAAAATGCTAGAAACATGGAGTTCTTGGGCAGTGAGAAGGGCGTGAGCTTTCGAGGGACAGATTTGGCTCAGTTGCCTCAGTTTCCCTACCTGCATAATGGAAACACCAGTTTTCTCATGGGATGGTGGTGAGCTTCTCATGAGATCATATGTAAGTCAAGCAATTAGCACAATGTGTGCTGCATAGCAGTTGCTTATGTTAATTTATATACATATTCATTTCCCTCTATTTCATAAGGGAAAAAGCAGATTCCAAAAAGGACCAACTCACAAGTACACTAAGCATAGATCTGGAGGACTTCTCCGGTGGTCCAGTGGCTAAGACTGTGCTCCCAATGCAGGGGGTCCAGGTTTGATACCTGGGAAGAGAACTAGATCCCACGTGCCGCAACAAAGATCTTGCATGCTGTAACTGAGACCCAGCACAGCCAAATAAATATATAATGAATTTCTAAAATACAAACACTGATCCACCAGAGCCCTAGGTTTCATAGTTCACAAAAGGCCATGTATTGTCCAGGGTGCTATTCCAGGCAGGGATGCAGCATGACAAGGGTTCTGCCTGGTGGAGCTCCCACCCTGGCTCATGATGCTTGAGAATGTCCAGGGAGTGACCTGCGGGACCAGAGGTCAGAGGAGAGGGTTGGGTGGCTCCCACTGGGACCACAGGAACAAGTGAGGGAGCTCCTCCTGACAGGACACTAAAACCAACTTCTGGAGAACCGAAGGCTGCCAGGAGAAGGGCTCCAAGAAGAGTATTCCAGAGGAAAGAGAAAGTGTCAAGATGTTGAAGTGAGAAAGTGTTCTGGTATATTCCAGCAAGAAGATCAGATTGGTTAGAGCACTGGTTATAGTGATGCTTTCACTTCTAAAAGATCACTCCGAGGCTTCCCTGGGGGCTCAGCGGTAAGAAATCCGCCTGCCAATGCAGGAGCCACGGGTTCAATCCATGATCTGAGAAGATTCCACATGCCATGGAGCACAACATGCCTGTGCTCCCACAACTACCGAGCCTGCGCTCCAGAGCCCTGGAGCAGCAGCTACTGAAGGCTGTGCGTGCTAGAGCCCACACTCTGCAACAAGAGAAGCCACAGCCATGAGGAGCCTGCACCACACTAGAGAGCAGTCCCCTCTAGCCACAACTAGAGAAAGCCTGCACAGCACCAAAGACTTGGCACAGCCAAAAATAATGAAATTATTTTTTTAATATTTTAAAAAAGATCACACTGCGTGCCACATGGGACAAAGGCAGAAGAAGGGAGATGAGAAGAAGGATCTGGAAGGCAGTGACTTCAACTAGGGTTTGCCATAAATTGCCCAGCCTACCTCTTCCCATGTAAAGTCATCCTCCCCACCCCAGAAACCCCCACAGCACATCATGTTCATGATGAAACACAGGTTTGTGACTGACAGAAGGGTTACAGCAAAAACCAGCAGAGTCCTATACAATCTCTCTCCAGCTTGGAGCTGGGCCTTGAAGGTAATACCAAGGCTGCACATAAGACCTTGCTGCTGCTGCTGCTAAGTCGCTTCAGTCATGTCCGACTCTGTGCGACCCCATAGATGGCAGCCCACCAGGCTCCCCTGTCCCTGGGATTCTCCAGGCAAGAACACTGGAGTGGCTTGCCATTTCCTTCTCCAATGCATGAAAGTGAAAAGTGAAAGGGAAGTCGCTCAGTCGTGTCCGACCCTCAGCGACCCCACAGACTGCAGCCTACCAGGCTCCTCTGCCCATGGGATTTTCCAGGCAAGAGTACTGGAGTGGGGTGCCATTGCCTTCTCCAAGACCTTGCTAAGACTTCTCTATTCACTCCCTTGTCTGTTTCCCCACGCCCAACGTCCACACCACTCATTATCAGAGTGGAAGGACTCAATAACCATTACACGTTCAAAATATTAATCTACCATAGACATATGTAATATTTCAGAATGTTTAATAGATCTTAGCCTGATCTGAATCTCAACTCTACCACTTTCTACGTGGTCAATTTACTGAACCTTCTTTATGTGTCAGGAGAAAGTCAATAATGGGAAGACCTTTGGACATAGCATGTCAAGCTTATACTCAGTGCTCAGTCAATGTCAGCTCTCAGTAATAGGCCCCCAATACACAAAGGTCTTCTCTCTGATTGACATAAATCCTGTGCCACTGATGGCTAACATGTGCTGTAAAATGAGACAGTTCCATTCAAAATGAGAAACAAAGTTGGTGGTAAAATTACAGAATAGACTGGATGTTTTAAGTTTTAAATAAAAACAAATTTAGGGATCAAATCAGTGGAAAACTCATTAGTCTCAGCAGACAACTCTATGGATCCAGTATAAACTGCTCAAAACTTTACAGCAGAAGAACATGAATACAGGCAAAGTTATGTAAGACAGAACCCTCATCCACTGACGGAAAGGGTATAAAGCCAGAGAGCCAGTTCAGAGGTGAATTTGGCCAAATCGTATCCATTTTTGAATGTGTACAAGCTTCAACTGACCAGTTTAATTCTCAAATATCTCTTCTAGAACATGACACTCGCTATGCTCTGAAGGTTTAAGTCCCCCTAAAATTCACTTTGATGCTGGGAAAGAGTAAAGGCAGGAGAAAGAGACAACAGAGGATGAGATGGTTGGATGGCATCACTGACTCAAAGAATATGAGTTTGAGCACGTTCTGGGAGTTGGTGATGGACAAGGAAGCCCAGCATGATCCAGTTCATGGGGTCGCAAAGAGTCAGACACAACTGAGCGACTGAACTGAACTGAAAATTCACTTTGGAATCCCAACATTCAATGTGATGGTGTTAGGTGGTGGGCCTTTGGGGGTGATTAGGTCATGATGGTGGAGTCCCCCTGAATGGAATTAGTGCCCTTATATCAGAGACCCACAGAGCTCCCTAGCCCTTTCTAGCTGGTGAGGACATAGCAAGAAGTCATCAGTCAGAAAAACCTGGAAGAAGGCCCTCACCTGGCCATGCTGGCACCCATATCTTGGACTTCTAGTCCCCAGAACTGCAAGAGATACATTTCTGTGGTAACACCACCCAGCCTCTGGTATTTTGTTATAGCAACCTGAACAAACTAAGGTAACACCCAAGTGTGCCTTAAAAATACTATATAAAGGTATTCATGACACTACTGTTTGTAATAGCGAACAGCTGGAATGATTATCATGGAGATATAGCTTAAAAATCACAGTATTTTTACAATACAGAATACTATGCATGAGTGAGTGAAATGCAGTAGAATTCTACTGGGTTGGCCAAAAAGTTTGTTTGGGTTTTCCCCATAAGAGCTTACAGAAAAACCCAAACTAACTTTTTGGCCAACCCAGTATGTACTAACATGCTAAGATCTCTAAAACATACTGTATGGGGTGGGGGCGGGGGGGGGGAGTTGAAGTTGAAATACTGCACGTGGGGTACAATATGTAAAAATGATGCTATGCACTTGCCAGCAAATTTGGAAAACTCAGCAATGGCCACAGGACTGGAAAAGGTCAGTTTTCAGCCCAATATCAAAGAAGGGGAATGCCAAAGAATGTTCAAACTACCACACAATTGTGCTTATTTCACAGGCTAGCAAGGTAATGCTTAAAATTCTTCAACCTAGACTTCAACAGTACATGAGCCAAGAACTTCCAGACGTACAAGGTCTATTTAGAAAGGGCAGAGGAACCAGAGATCAAATTACCAACATCTGCTGGATCACAGAAAAAGCAAGATAATTCCAGAAAAATATCTACTTCTGCTTCACTGACTACACTAAATCCTTTGACTGTGTGGATCACAACAAAATGTGGAAAATTTTTAAGAGATGGGAATGCCAGACCACTTTACCCTCCTCCTGAGAAAAGTTTAAGCAGGTCAAGAACCAACAGTTAGACTGAACCAACAAAGTTCAGTCCAGTCGCTCAGTCGTGTCCAACTCTTTGCGGCCCCATGAACCACAGCACTCTAGGCTCCCTGTCCGTCACCAACTCCCGGAGTTCACCCAAACTCACGTCTATTGAGTCAGTGATGCCATCCAACCATCTCATCCTCTGTCGTCCCCTCCTCCTCCTGCCCTCAATCTTTCCCAGCATCAGGGTCTTTTCAAATGAGTCAGCTCTTTGCATTAGATGGCCAAAGTACTAGAGTTTCAGCTTCAACCTCAGTCCTTCCAATGAACACCCAGGACTGATCGAATCTCCTTGCAGTGCAAGGGACTCTCTAGAGTCTTCTCCAACACCACAGTTCAAAAGCATCAATTCTTCAGTGCTCTGCTTTCTTTATAGTCCAACTCTCACATCCATACATGACTACTGGAAAAACAATAGCCTTGCCTAGACAGACGTTTGTTGACAAAGTAATGTCTCTGCTTTTTAATATGCTGTCTAGGTTGATCACAACTTTCCTTACAAGGAGTGCTGCTGCTAAGTCACTAAGTTGTGTCCGACTCTGTGCAACCCCATAGACGGCAGCCCACCAGGCTCCCCCGTCCCTGGGATTCTCCAGGCAAGAACACTGGAGTGGGTTGCCATTTCCTTCTCCAATGCATGAAAGTGAAAAGAAAGTGAAGTTGCTCAGTCGTGTCCGACTCTTAGCGACCCCATGGACTGCAGCCTACCAGGCTCCTCCGTCCATGGGATTTTCCAGGCAAGAGTACTGGAGTGGGTTGCCATTGCCTTCTCCGTTCCAAGGAGTAAGTGTCTTTTAATTTCATGACTGCAGTCACCATCTGCAGTGATTTTGGAGCCTAAAAAATAAAGCCAGCCACTGTTTCCGCTGTTTGCCCATCTATTTGCCATGAAGTGATAGGACTGGATGCCATGATCTTAGTTTTCTGAATGTTGAGCTTTAAGCCAACTTTTTCACTCTCCTCTTTCACTTTCATCAAGAGGCTCTTTAGTTCTTCTTCACTTTCTGCCATAAGGTTAGTGTCATCTGCATATCTGAGGTTATTGATATTTTTCCCGGCCATCTTGATTCCAGCTTGTGCTTCTTCCAGCCCAGCGCTTCTCATGATCCACTTCGCATATAAGTTAAATAAGCAGGGTGACAATATACAGCCTTGATGTACTCCTTTTCCTATTTGGAACCAGTCCGTTGTTCCATGTCCAGTTCTAACTATTGCTTCCTGACCTGCATATAGGTTTCTCAAGAGGCAGGTCAGGTGGTCTAGTATTCCCATCTCTTGAAGAATTTTCCACAGTTTGAATTTGTGATCCACAAATTCAAAGGCTTTGGCATAGTCAATAAAGCAGAAATAGATGTTTTTCTGGAACTCTCTTGCTTTTTTGATGATCCAGCAGATGTTGGCAATTTGACCTCTGGTTCCTCTGCCTTCGCTAAGAACTGTTTCAAATCTGGGAAAAGATTATATCAAGGCTGTATGGGATTGTCACCCTGCTTTTGTCACCCTGCTTATTTAACTTATATGCAGAGTACCTTATGCAAAATGCTGGGCTGGATGAATCACAAGCTGGAATCAAAATTGCTGGGAGAAATAAACAACCTCAGATATGCAGATGATACTACCCTAATCACAGAAAGCAAAGAGGAACTAAAGAGCCTCCTGATAAAGGTGAAAGAGGAGAGTGAGAGAGATAGCTTAACACTCAAAAAACTAAGATCATGGTATCTGGTCCCATCACTTCATGACAAACAAAAGGAGGAAAAGTGGAAACAGTGGCAGATTTTATTTTCTTGGGCTCCAGAATCCCTGTGGACAATGACTACAGCCATGAAATTAAATGATGCTTGGTCCTAGAAGATAAGCTATGACAAACCTAGACAGTGTATTAAAAAGCAGAAACATCACTTTGCCAACAAATGTCCATCTAGTCAAAGCTATGATTTTTTTCAGTAGTCATGTACAGATGTAAGAGTTGGACCATAAAAAAAGCCAAGCACCCAAGAATTGATGCTTTCAAACTGTGGTGCTGGGAAATTCTCTTGAGAATCCCTTGGACAGCAAGGAGATCAAACCAGTCAATCTTAAAGGAAATCAACCCTGAACATTCTTTGGAAGAACTAATGCTGAAGCTCTAATACTTTGGCTACCTGATGTGAAGAGCCGATTCATTGGAAAAGACCCTGATGCTGGAGAAGACTAGGGGCAGGAGGAGAAGGGGGAGACCGAGGATGAGATGGTTGCATGCCATCACCAACTCAAGGGACATGAGTTTGAGCAGATTTGGGGAGACAGTGAAAGATAGGGAAGCCTGGCATGCTGCAGCCAAGGGGGTCGCAAAGAGTCGGACATGACTTAGTGACTAAACAGTAACAACTTTTATATACACATATTTGCATGGCAGAGATTGCTAGCTGCCTAACCCACTTGCTATTTAATAATAGAACTATGATCCTGGCTTCCCCAGTGGTTCAGCAGTAAAGAATCTGCCTCTAATGCAGCAGATGCAGGTTTAATCCCTGAATTGGGACTATCCCCTGGAAAAGCATATGGCAACCCACTCCAGTTTCTTGCCTGAAAAATCCCATGGACAGAGGAGCCTAGCGGACTATAGTCCAAAGGGTTGCAAAGAATCCATCATGACTCAGTGATTGACTGTACACACAAAGCAATGAATTCAGCCAAAAGACTACAATTCCCAGAACCTCTTGCAGCTAACCACAGTATTATTACTGAATTCTAGTCAACAAGATGTACTCAGAAGTGAACGCACATAAGACATCCTTCCTTCCATGTCTGGTCCAGGATGTGGATAGAATGGTTGGCACTGTGCCACCATCTTGGACCAGGAGGTGACCTTGAGGGTGGAGATGATGGACGGAAGATTGCAATCTGGTGCCCAGATCCATGACCAAATCCTGGAGCCAGTATGCCAGCCCTGAATGTCTGCCTCCAGACTTGCCATATGGAAGAAAGAAATTTCTAATTCATTTAAGCTATTTTTATTTGTGGTTACCCTATCTTAAGCAGGCAAATCTAATCCTACATGACACAGTAGGCAAATCCAATTAGTCTGCAAAGATAAATAATTTCAATGATCATCTCTGGGGAAAGGAAGTGAGGAGTGCAGTCACAAAGAGAAAGTCCAGGGAAAATAGAGCTCGCTCATATTTGGTTCTTTAGAAGTCATTCATGTATTTGTGCATCTAAAAACTGATTCTAAAATAAAAGGGAGGGACTTCCCTGGTAGTCCAGTGGTTAAGAATCTGCCTTCAAATGCAGGGAATGTGGGTTTCAATCCCTGGTCAGGGAACTAAGATCCCACATGCCCAGGAGCAACTAAGCCTGTGCCATAATTACTGAACCACCACAGCCAAAACAATAAATAAATAGGAAACATTCATGTTAAGAAGAGAGTCTGATGAAGCAGCAGCTAGCAGGGCTCAGGGCTCAGATGTCCCAGAGCTGCTTTACCATGCGGGCCCACTGCAATCACAGAAGGGTTGGGCCATCATAGCAACCACACTCCCATAGAACTCTTACCTGGACTGCAGCTGGGCACCCCCACCAGAGACATTTCACCTGTGGACTGACCATCAGAAACTATCCAGCAGGCAATATGCCTGGTTCCCTCCCAATAAAAATGAATCCCAGCCAAGATATTCAGGGGCTTCTGTAATTGTTGAGTCATCAGACTCCAACAAGAGTTAGGTTAGAAGACTTGTATTGTCAGAAAACTGTTTTATCTTTCAAGATCAGTTTTTCTAAGTCAGGAGGAGACATGGGGATGTAATAGAGATGATGCTGTTTCGCATTCTCCCATGTGATGAATGACACCATACAGTTCCATCCATGTCAGCAAAGAGCCCAGGATAAAAGCATGACTTAAAGTTCTGCTGGTCCCCCAACAGAGAAACGGGAAACTAATTAGCCAGGGGTAGGAGGACATCAGAGAAGGCAAAGACACCCCACTCCAGTACTCTTGCCTGGAAAATCCCATGGATGGAGGAGGCTGGTGGGCTACAGTCCATGGGGTCGCTAAGAGTCAGACATGACTGAGCGACTTCACTTTCACTTTCATGCATTGGAGAAGGAAATGGCAACCCATTCCAGTGTTCTAGCCTTGAGAATCCCAGGGACGGGGGAGCCTGGTGGGCTGCCGTCTATGAGGTCGCACAGAGTCGTACACGACTGAAGCGACTTAGCAGCAGCAGTAGCAGCAGGAGGACATGGGGCACATCACTCAGATTTCAAGTCCATATTCAATTCACATTCACCAGCATCACATTTTTACCAAGATGAGCAAGAACTCCCAGATAGATCAAAACAGAGCAAAACTGGAGAGCAACAATAGATATGTCCTCATGTACTCCCAGACTTGGCCAAACCCCAACTCTGAATAGCTCAACCATCAGCTTAGTGAAATAAAGTGAAGCCTGCCCTGGGCAGGTGGGTATCACTCTACATCAGCATGGTGGTGGTGGTTTAGTCACTAAGTGTCCGACTCTTGCAACCCCATTGTCTGTAGCCTGCTAGGCTCCTCTGTCCATGAGATTCTCTAGGCAAGAATACTGGAGTGGGTTGCTGTTTCCTTCTCCAGGGGATATTCCTGACCCAGGGCTAGAACCTGGGTCTCCTGCATTGCAGGCAGATTCTTTACCAACTGAGCTACGAGAAGCCCCCACATCAGCATCCTTCACTTCAAATAAGCCTTCGGCCAGCCCCAGCAATTCTGTTTAGAGTAACAGGTCTTCAGTTCAGTTACTCAATTGTGTCCGACTCTTTGCAATCACGAGGACTGCAGCACGCCAGGCTTCCCTATCCTTCACTATCTCCCAGAGTTTGATCAAACTAATGTCCATTGAGTCAGTGATGCCATCCAACCATTTCATTCTCTGTCATTCCCTTCTCCTCCCATCTTCAATCTTTCCCAGCATCAGGGTCTGTCTTTGCATCATCAGGTCGGTTCTTTGTATCAGATGGCCAAAGCATTGGAGTTTCAGCTTCAGCATCAGTCCTTCCAATGAATATTCAGGTCTGATCCCCTTTAGGATGGACTGGTTGGATCTCCTTGCAGTTCAAGGGACTCTCAAGAGTCTTCTCCAACACCACAGTTCAAAAGCATCAATTCTTCGGTGCTCAGGTTTCTTCACAGTCCAACTCTCACATCCATACATGACCACTGGAAAAACCATAGCCTTGACTAGATGGACTTTTGTTGGCAAAGTAATGTCTCTGGTTTTTAATATGCTATCTAGGTTGGTCATAACTTTCCAAGGAATAAGCGTCTTTTAATTTCATAGCTGCAATCACCATCTGCAGTGATTTTGGAGCCCCCCAAAATAAAGGCTGACACTGTTTCCACTGTTTCCCCATCCATTTGCCATGAAGTGATGGGACCAGATGCCATGATCTTAAGTATTCTGAATGTTGAGCTTTAAGCCAATTTTTTCACTCTCCACTTTCACTTTCATCAAGGGGCTCTTTAGTTCCTCTTTGCCATAAGGGTGATGTCATCTGCATATCTGAGGTCATTAATATTTCTCCCAGCAATCTTGACTCCAGCTTGTGCTTCATCCAGCCCAGCATTTCTCATGATGTACTCTGCATATAAGTTAAATAAGCAGGGTGACAATATACAGCCTTGACGTACTCCTTTCCCAATTTGGAACCAATCTGTTGTTCCATGTCCAGTTCTAACTGTTGCTTCCTGACTTGCATATAGGTTTCTCAAGAGGCAGGTCAGGTGGTCTGGTATTCCCATCTCTTTCAGAATTTTCCAGTTTATTGTGATCCACACAGTCAAAGGCTTTGGCATAGTCAATAAAGCAGAAATAAATGTTTTTCTGGAATTCTCTTGCTTTTTCGATGATCCAGCAGATGTTGGCAATTTGATCTCTGGTTCCTCTGCCTTTTCTAAATCCAGCTTGAACATCTGGAAGTTCACAGTTCCTGTATTGCTGAAGCCTGGCTTGGAGAATTTTAAGCATTACTTCACTAGCATGTGAGATGAGTGCAATTGTGCGGTAGTTTGAGCATTCTTTGGCATTGCCTTTCTTTGGGATTGGAACGAAAACTGACCTTTTCCAGTCCTGTGGCCACTGCTGAGTTTTCCAAATTTGCTGGCATACTGAGTGCAGCACTTTCACAGCATCATCTTTCAGGATTTGGAATAGCTCAACTGGAATTCTATCACCTCCACTAGCTTTGTTCGTAGTGATGCTTTCTAAGGCCCACTTGACTTTACATTCCAGGATGTCTGGTTCTAGGAGAGTGATCACACCATTGTGATTATCTCAGTCGTGAAGATCTTTTTTGTAGAGTTCTTCTGTGTATTCTTGCCACCTCTTCTTAGTATCTTCTGCTTCTGTTAGGTCCCTACAATTTCTGTCCTTTATCAAGCCCATCTTTGCATGAAATGTTCCCTTAGTATCTCCAATTTTCTTGGAGAGATCTCTAGTCTTTCCCATTCTGTTGTTTTCCTCTATTTCTTTGCATTGATCGCTGAGGAAGGCTTTCTTATCCCTCCTTGCTATTCTTTGGAACTCTGCATTCAGATGCTTATACCTTTCCTTTTCTCCTTTGCTTGTTCATAGATCCCACGAAAAAACAGAGTTTGAAATTCAACTGTTAGAATCACCTATTTTTTTTTAAATTTATTTATTTTTGGCTCTGTTGGATCTTCATTGCTGTTCATGGGCTTTCTCTAGCTGCCGAGAGCAGGGTCCACTCTTGAGCTGCAGAGCACATTATCTAGGCCCACGGGGTTCAGTAGTTGCTACATGTGGGCTTGGTTACTCTGCGACGTGTGGGATCTTCCTGGGCCAGGGACCGAACCTGTGTCCCCTGCATTGGCAGGCAGATTCTTTACCAATGGACTACCAGGGAAGCCCCATCACCCATGTATTTTTACTTGCAAAAATAAATTCTGAAGGCAGATAGTCTTTCAGACATGTAACGACCAAGTAGTCTGTATCTGTTAGCTGTCTTGGTCCTTTCAGGCTGCTATAACAAAATCCCACATACTGGGCGGCTTACAGAAATATTTTTCTCCCAATTCTGGAGGCTGCAAGTCTAAGATCAGGTGCCAGCGTGGCCAAGTGAGGATCATAAACTCATTCTATCTTGACATGGCAGAAGGGGCTAGGGAGCTCTGTGGGTTTTCCTTAAGAAGGCCACTAATTCCATCCTTGAAGCCTCAGCCCTCATGACCTAATCACCTCCTAAAGGCTCCACTTCCTAACACCATCACCTTGGAGGTTAGGATTTCAACATATGAATTTTGGAGGGACATAAACATATAGACCATAGCACTAGCCAATATTCATATGTGGCAATTTTAACTAAAATTAAATAAAATGAACTGGACTTCCCTGGTGGTCCAGAGGTTAAGAATCTGCCTGACAACACAGGGGAGATAGGTTCAATCCCTGGTCTAGGAAGATTCCATATGCCATAGGGCAACTAAGCCCATGAGCCCTAACTACTGGAGCCCACGCTCCCTAAAGCCCACGCTCTGCAACAAGAGAAGTCACTACAATAAGAAGCCCAGGAACCACAGCTAGAGAGAGCCCGTGTGCAGTCAGACAGATGCAGTACAGCCGAAAATAAATAAAGTTTTAAATATAAAAAATTAAATTAACTATCCAGTTCCTCAGTTGCACCAACCACATTTCATACTGGACAGTCCAGAGAGACCATTTCCATCATCCTACAAAGGGCTATTGGACCTTGCTGATCCAAAGTACTGGAAGCAGGGAGGGAGATACGAGGTTGCAGTTCTGTTTGATTTTCTTTGTAAATAGATCATTTGGATTTAATTAGAAAAGATCAGTCAACTTATGGTCTGTGTACAAATTTGGTGAATGATATTCTTCAACAAACATGTTAACAAATGCCATTTTACTTACATGTAAAAGCAGTTTCAAAGTTACCGGTCTACAATTCTAGGAAGGTAACTATTCAACCCAAACACTGAATATTACCAGAAAGTTCTTGGCACTCCACTTTTCTTTTTGCTTGCACCTCTTGACATGTGGGATCTAGTTCCCTGACCAGGGATTGGACCCATGCCCCCTGCATTGGAAACACAGTCTTAACTACTGGGCCACCAGGGAAGTCCCCTAAGTGAACAATCAGAAGTGCAGCTTTATATTAAGAAGATAATCAGAGAGATTTAACTCAAATTTGATGTTTCTCAGTTTGCTGATATTCTCTATCCTTTTCCTTTAGGTCACTAAATAGAAAGATAGAGAATAACCCTAACTTGAAACTCCTGTGTCTACAGCACCTTGACTTCCTGCTTCTCATCCCGTTCCAAGGAACTTGTTGCGTATAGTTTTAACTGTAACTTTAAGCAAAACTCTCTTGGGGGTTTAAAATAGTTTTGTTTCAAAGCTGTGAGGGAAAGGAAACATGGCAATTACAAGGCCAGGGTGGCAGGAATGCAAAGAGGAGGAGATGGTTGAGATAAAATGGGAGAAATAGTCCTGGAGAGGTCTATCTTTAATCTAAGGAGCAGTTGGAGGGCCCTGGAGGATTATAAGAGTACAAGGAAGAATGTGGAAGCAGGAAAAAGTTAATCAAATTTGAGTTTTCAAAAGATGAATCTGGTTGCCTGCTGAGGAAAATTATGAAGAACAGTGTGGGAGGATGCGGGAGAAAATGCAGACAGAGCTCTCAGGAGACTAACACAGTGGAAGGCAGGCTGTGAGGCACCAGCCAGAGGGTCACTCCATCTCCCATGTTAAAAATAAGACACCATCCTGACAAATACAGAAGTAGTTATAGGGAAACAAGGCAGAGTATTTAGAAGTTCAACAATCCCACAAAATCTGGATTGTAATACTTAATTTATTACTTGAAGGAGAATGCTTGCTTAACAAGCAAGCCAACTCCTAATCAGAATTCCATAACAAAAATGTATTATTCACCTTGAAATTTTAATCCCAGTGGAAACAGCACGACTTTCCCCCAAAATATTAAACCCAGTCTACTTTTATTGTCTATACGCTACTCTTCCCTCTTTTAAAGAAATAATATGGAAATGACCTTTAGAAAAAGAGAATAAGTCTGGGCCATGTATTGATATAATCCTGAGATTCTTGGCAGACCACAGGCCAAGTTCAGCCCGCTAATATGATTTTTTTTTTTTTTTTTTGGCCTGAATGACGCTTTAAAAGAAATTAAACTATCTTTTTAAGTCAGAAAATTTTAGGGAGAAACCTGGAATGCTTTTTTCTCCTGAAAAAATCAGAACTGGCAACATGCGGGCTTTCTTTCACAAAACAACCATCAGTTAGAACTAACTGCAAGCTCGTGCTTTCAGACCCAGAACCCTTCTCCAGCTCATTAACATCACCACCCTCATCATCTAGGTATCTGAGTTCTCACAGGCTATACACTTCCTTGGCGTTAGCATCAGCAACTGTCTCTCGCCCTCTCCTGACCATTCCATGCAACTGCATGGAACTGCCAAGTTATTCCAGCTTGTTGATCGTCTGCAAATAGGTCAGCCACTCAAAAACCAAAATTCTTTATCAATACCAAAACAAAAATTCCTCATCTCCTCCCAGCATCAGATGATATGTATTTAAGAAATGCAAACTGGGTTTTGTTTTCATAGACCATCATTTGAAAAGTGCACAAGAATGTCAAACACAAATCTCATTATAGTATAATTTGTGAATGGAATTCAGAATTACTTCACTTACATAACAAAGCTTTAATTTTTTTCCCAAAAACAGCATATTAAATCATTTTCCACCACGTTCCTCAATATGATTAAGGCACAATTACCTTCATCTTGAAGTTTCTGTGAGCTACACTGAATTTAGCCATCCCAAAGACTGTGAATTCTTGTCATGACATGGTGCTCACAGCAGCCGTCACAGGGGTCAAGACAAAACAAGGGGCTCTTAGTCACTGAGCTACTGCCAAGTGTAACACTCCAAGCAGGGAAAGCTACTGCCTGACAGGGTAGCCCCGATCTGCATGCAGATTCTATAACCAACTCCAACCTGATGTGGGCTTCCCTGGTGGCCCAGGTGGTGAAGAATTCGCCTGCGATGCAGGAGACCTGGGTTGGAAAGATCCCCTGGAGGAGGGCTTGGCAACCCACTTCAGTATTCTTGCCTAGAGAATCCCCATGGACAGAGAAGCCTGGCGGGCTACAGTCCATGGGGTCACAAAGAGCCGGACACGATTGAGCAACTAAGCACATACAGCATGCCAACCTGATGTACTTAACAGCTCTATTTTAAAAGCCATATATTCAACTAAAGAGATTTCTGCTCTATTTTTACCACTATTCTCTTCTCTCTAAAGATAAAATGTGACAAGAGAGCAATGCTTTGATCACACCCTGTAAGTTAATCACCGATTTCCAACTTGCAGCAGCAACAGCCAAAGAATACAGAATGTTAAAACAAATAGTTTTCTGCACTGAACTGGAAGTCTAGGGGTAATTGCCAAGTGTCTCTAATCAAAAACTCCTGTGGAAATATGACAAAACCCACAGGTGTGTAAGACCCATCCAAATTAGCAAAAATGGAGAATTATAAATCTTGCATAAATTCTGTTTAATGCATTCCAAGTTTATCATGGGGTCCGAGCAGAGCTCTGCTCTATAAGGCACTTAATTAATGTAGAAGAATAAATACTTCAACTACATGTATTTGCTTGTAATGAGTGTACTTTCATCTCTTAAATTTCCAGTTTCCCGGGATTCCCTGAGACCCTAACAGGGGATCTACAAGATCAAAACTAATTTTTAGTAATACTAAAATATTATGTGCCTTTTTCACTCTCATTGGCTCCTGAGTATACAGGAGTTTTCTAGAGGCCACAAGTTGAGTGACACTTTCACAGACCAAATGCAAAAGCAGACAGGAGAATCCAGTTTCATTCTATTAAGCCAGGCTTTAAGGAAATTTGCAAAAATACGGAAAAACACCACTCTTATCACTAATTTTTCATTTTTTATTGTGACCATGCCACAGCGCTTACAGGATCTCAGTTCCCCAACCAGGGACTGAAGCCAGGCCCCAGCAATGAAAGCCCAGAATCCTAACAGGTAGGCCATCAAGGAACTGTATTTTTTTGTTTTATAAAATATATTTATTTCTTATAAAACTATTGCTTAACGTTAACATGTACTGGGTTGATTACCATTTCTTTTAAATGAATTAATATTGTAAAATTTTCTTACATGGAATGCTATCAAAATCAAGAAGTTTAGGTAGGAATTTCCCTAACTATGCAGTTTACAAGAAACAGAAATGGATGAATGAGAGAGCACTGAAATGTGCAATAATAATAAAACAGAAAAATAAATCATAAAAAAAGATAAAAATTTTTTTTGCTCTGCCCAGGTATCAAACCTGTTCCCCTGTGGAAGCACAGAGTCTTAACCACTGGACCATCAAGGAAGTACCCTCAAAAAAATATTTTAAAATTTTCTCAGCTTTAGTTTCTAATAAGGTCAATATCAATAGATATAATCACATAAACAAAAAGCTCTATGGCGTTCTCAATAATTTTTAAAAGATAAAGAGGTCCTCTGAGACCAAAAAGTCTGAGAACCACTGTTTTAAACACCAGTTCTCCTGCTGCTTCCTAGATGAAGCAAATGCTCGGAAAACTGAGTCATTAAGAATGTGAGAGTTGAACCATAAAGAAGGCAGAGCACCAATGAATTGATGCTTTTGAATTGTGGAGTTAGAGAAGACTCGAGAGTCCCTTGGACAGCAAGGTGATCAAACCAGTCAATCCTAAAGGAAATCAGTCCAGAATATTCACTGGAAGGACTGATGCTGAAGCTGAAACTCCAATGCTTTGGCCACCTGATGCAAAGAGCCAACTCACTGGAAAAGACCTTAATGCTGGGAAAGATTGAAGGCAGGAGAAGGGGATGGGGACGACAGAGGATGAGGTGGTTGGATGGCATCACCGACTCAATGGACACAAGTTTGAGCAAACTCTAAGAGATAGTGTATGAAGGGGAGCCTGGCATGCTGCAGTCCAAGGGTTGCAAAGAGTTGGACATGACTTAGTGACTGAACAAAAACAGAAAACTGGTTTTACCCTAAATAATCCTTTTTACATCACTAATGAAAAGCTGGGGTCAGATGTTCAGAGTTTGGTCCTGAACGCCCTAGCAGGCCCAGCACCCACCTCCACTCCCCAAATCTACAACCTTCAGTTTTTCAGCTGAGGAATACCATTCTATCCCACTTGCTAAAGACCATGCTTTAGAGTGATCATAACAATCACAACCCGTCAGGTTTTAAGATTTGATGAGACTTACCCTTTGCCAGGCATGCAGCCTTCCTCCATCCCATTCACAAATTAGTAACAAGTGTCAGTAACAGCACCTGGGGTAGGGTGGGCCCTCGTTAATCCTTAGTGGTGATGGTGGTCATGTTGCTGGTGACGGTTGCCTGACAATAATCCTATGAGGGACGTACTGGTTATATTCCCCATTTACAGATAAGGAAACTGAGGCACAGAAATGTCACCTGCTCAAGTTCACACAGGTAATAAGTGGCAGAGCTGGGAATCCAACCCAATTCTACCTACATCTCAAGTCCATGGGCCAAACACCTGCCTCGCTGTACACCAGAGGTTCTCATGCTTCACCATGCGGATGAGTCATCTCAAGTCCCTGTTAAATGCAGACTTCGATACGAGAGTTTGGGGTGGGACCTGGGATTCTGCATTTCTAACGGGTTCAAAAGCAGTACCCAAGCAGCTGGACCTCAAGCCACAATTTAGAAGACTGTATACCTCCTCTCATGGGCATCTGGTACCATTTTTTATTTCTGTGTTCATTTTCCTCGTGTACACTCAAATATGCTTATGCTAAAGTAATTTTCATCCATGTCCCATCATTCAACTTTTATTTTGTATGTTAGTCACTGATGCCTGCAAATTACTTTTATTTTTTTATTGAAGTATAGTTGATTCACAATGGTGTGTTAGTTTCAGGTGTATAAAGTGATTGTTTTATGTATACATATTATATATATAATATATATAAATCTTTTTCAGATTCTTTCTCCTATAGGTTATTATAAAATATTGAGTATAGTTCCCTGCACTATACAGCAGGTCCTTGTTGGTGTATCTGCTAATCCTAAACTCCTAGTTTATCCCCCCTCCCGTTCCCCTTTGGTAGCCATAAGTTTGTTTTCTATGCCTTGAGTCTATTTCTATTTTGTAAATAAGTTCATTTATATCATTTTTTTAAAATTCCACATATAAATGATATCGTCACTGAGTATGATAATCTCTAGGTCCATCCCTGTTGCTACAAATGGGGACAAAAAAACAACTACCTTTAGAACAAATAAATGCACTCCTTTCTTCATCAACTGACAGTGTTTTGAGCTGTCCACAGAGGGCAGTATCTGCCCATCAGTGGTTCAGGTTAGGCAGCAAGCTTGGTAGAGCTGTGGAATTGAGTGATTACATGAATGTATTGAAAACAAATGGGAAAATGAAAAATTAAATTGCAGAAGCATAAAAAAGCATAAGTCCCAAATATAACACCATTGATACAGCAATAGCCATAATTAAGTATGCCAAAATGAAATAAAGAGGAAAACAATTTGGCCTTAGTAGAAGCTTTATGACAATCAACTGTGTTTGTTTATGAAAGACAAGAGAACTAAGAACTTGTCTGATGCCAAGAAATAGATCAAGTATTATTGCTAAAGCCAAGTTATTATTAGGTATTTTATAATATTTATTAATTGTACCTTGAACAGAGTTCAGCCTCATCTTCCCCATGGTCACCTCCTCACACACACTTCTGGAAAAAAAGTCTTTTAAGCAATGGTATTGCACATAGCACACAGAAAAAAAGACTGGATTCATGTATGATGGAATCTAGGAGGATCCCCTGGAGAAAGCAATGGCAACCCACTCCAGTGTTCTTGCCTGGAGAATCCCAGGAACAGGGGAGCCTGGTGGGCTGCAGTCCATGGGGTCACTAAGAGTCAGACACGACTGAGCGACTTCATTTTCACTTTTCACTTTCATGCATTGGAGAAGGCAATGGCAACCCACTCCAGTGTTCTTGCCTGGAGAATCCCAGGGATGGGGGAGCCTGGTGGGCTGCTCTCTGTGGAGTCGCACAGAGTCAGACATGACTAAAGTGACTTAGCAGCAGCAGCAGCAGATCTCACTTGAAATCAAAAACACATATGTCATTTATTTGTAAATCTGTAAAGACATCTATGGAAAGGTGTTCACCAAACCATTGAGTTACTTTCACATGAAGCAGGCTACTGTTGAGAGGGGACTCCAATGAGGAAATATCTAGGTTCTGGTCCATATGAAGGTAGAAATAACCACCTCATATGAGAAAGAGAGATGGTGCTTATTAACATTTGCTCCATTCACCAGGAACTCCTTTGACAACTCATTACCTACTATTAAAGTTATCAGAAAGGAAGCCTATTTTGGAGACAAGTTGGTGCCCTGGCGCACAAATGCTAACGTCAGACTACCTGGCTTCAGTTTCAGGCCTCTCACTCACTAGCCACGTAATTTTTGAATCCATTACTCCTTGAAATGGAATGCTTACCCTAGTCAGAATGGCCACCATCAAAAAATATACAAACAAACAATGCTGGAGAGGGTGTGGAGAAAAGGGAAGCCTCTTGTACTGTGGGTGGGAACGCAAATTGACATAGAAAACAGTATGGAGATTCCTTAAAAAACTAGGAATAAAATTACCATATGACCCAACAATCCTACTACTGGGCATATACCCTGAGGAAACCATAAGTGAAAAAGACACATGGACCCCAAAGTTCATCACAGCGCTATTTACAATAGCAAGGACATGGAGCAACCTAGCTGTCCACTGACAGATGAATGGATAAAGAAACTGTGGTACATATACACAATGGAATATTACTCTGCCATAAAAAGAGTGCATTTGACTCAGTTCTAATAAGGTAGATACATCTAGAGCCTTTTATACAGAGTAAAGTAAGTCAGAAAGACAAATATGTATTAACACATACATCATGAGAAATAGAGGGGGAAACAGTGGAAACGGTGTCAGAATTTATTTTTTTGGGCTCCAAAATCACTGCAGATGGTGACTGCAGCCATGAAATTAAAAGACTCTTACTCCTTGGAAGAAAAGTTATGACCAACCTAGATAGCATATTGAAAAGCAGAGACATTACTTTTCCAACAAAGGTCCATCTAGTCAAGGCTATGGTATTTCCAGTGGTCATGTATGGATGTGAGAGTTGGACTGTGAAGAAGGCTGAGCGCCGAAGAATTGATGCTTTTGAACTGTGGTGTTGGAGAAGACTCTTGAGAGTCCCTTGGACTGCAAGGAGATCAGCCCTGGGATTTCTTTGGAAGGAATGATGCTCAAGCTGAAACTCCAGTACTCTGGCTACCTCATGCGAAGAGTTGACTCATTGGAAAAGACCCTGATGCTGGGAGGGATGGGGGCAGGAGGAGAAGGGGACGACAGAGGATGAGATGGCTGGATGGCATCACTGACTCAATGGACGTGAGTCTGAGTGAACCCCGGGAGTTGGTGATGGACAGGGAGGCCTGGCATGCTGTGATTCATGGGGTCGCAAAGAGTCGGACACGACTGAGTGACTGAACTGAACTGATAGAATCTAGAAAGCTGGTACTGATGACCAGGTATTAATGAGCCTGTTTGCAGGGCAGCATTGGAGACGCAGACATACAGTACAGACTTGTGGACACAGTGGGGGAAGGACAGAGTGGGATGAATTGAGAAAGCAGCACTGAAACATACCTATTACCATATATAAAACAGACAGCCCGTGGGCATTGGCTGTATGACTCAGGGAGTTCAAACCAGTGCTCTGTGACAACCTAGAGGGGTCAGGTGGGGTGAGAAGGAGGTTCAAGAGGGAGGGGATAGAAGTATACTTATGGCTAATTCATGTCGATATATGGCAGAAACCAACATGATTCTGTAAAGCAATTATCCTCCAATTAAAAATAATTTTTAAAAAGAAAAAACAAATTAAAAATAATAAAATACTGCAGGGGAAAAAAAAAAAAAAAGATTGGGTAAGATGAGACCTTGAAACAGATGCTATAAAGAACTCAAAGACCCAAGCTGATTCAGTTATCCAGGAGATCCCTGTACCCACACAACACAGGAAACACACACTTCGGTAGCAAGATTGAAAGCCAATTCACTGATCTCTATAGTCCACAGAGTTGCAGAGAGTCAGACTCGACTGAAGCAACTGAGCACAGCACACACAGCCTAGCACACTGATCTCCAGTGTCGTTTGGGATTTATGCACAAGGATAGCTCTTTCTGGGGAAAAAAAAAAAGAAAAAAAGGCTGGTTCTGGGTGAAGAATCTACCCAAGGATGTTGGAAGAACTTGACTTATATCAGTGACATGAGATCTAAGGATGCCCCTTTTCCCCCAGTTGTACTCTCTTCTGCACAAACACAAAAGAGAATGTTCAACTACCATTTTAAAGATGCAGATCAGGTAATGACAGACAGTGGCAGATGAGATGATATGAAAAGAAAAGGCAAATTAGCAATAGCATCCAGCAGGATCCTTTCAAAATTGTATATGTGTGTACCAGAGGACATAAGCGTATAGTTATATCACATTTCTGTTTAAGAGTGATAAAGGCCTTTCCCACCAAAATATATGTGTGTGTGTGTAGAAAATGTATTTGAAAATATGTATATAGAGATACCTGGGAAGTATCATAGTTCACCTTTCTATGCAGCATTCCCTCAGAACCCCAGGAACACTCCTGCCTCTGAGCTTTTAAACTCTTTTCTAGACTCTGTCAGTGACTTACATCTCCCAGCGCAGGATCCCCAACCTCCAGGCAGAGGACCTCCTATCAGATCAGCAGTAACATTAAAGAAGAAATAAAGTGAACAATAAATGTGATGGGCTTGAGTCATCCCCAAACCATCCCCCGCCCACTCTCGGTCCATGGAAAAACTGTCTTTCACAAAATCAGTCCCTGGTGCCAAAAAGGCTGGGGACCACTGCCCTGGAGTTTCAGGGAGACACCCCAAGGGCCACAGCAGTAAATGAGGGGAGGGCCTCAGAAAACAGGACCATGATTCCACCCAACACTTGCTTCACACAGGACAGCGTTTTTTGGTTTTTTTCTGTCATGTGGCTTGGCTTGTGGGATCTTAGTTCCCTGACCAGGAATTGAACCCAGGACCTCAGCAGTGAGAGTACAGAGTTCTAACACTGGACCACCAAGCAAGTCCCAGGGCAGCTCTCCCTTCGTCACCGTTATTGAGCTTCTGCCTATGATTTCACCTGAAAAGTTGTTTTCCACAGCTAAAGTAAACATGAACATCACTGGCCATAACATTAACTTGGTACTTTCTTTACATTTCCAATGATACAGTCTTATGTAGCATTACAGGAAATGGCAACCCACTCCAGTATTCTTGCTTGGAAAATTCCATGGACAGAGGAGCCTGGTGGGCTATAGTGCATGGTGTCTTGAGGAGTCAGACACAACTGAGCGACTAAGCACACTAACATTAGAGATGGTCTTTTCACCAAAGTGCATGCTGTTCCCCCAGAGCTGTTTCAAAGCCTGGACAGGACCTTCCTATTTCCTTGATTCTCCCACAATTTCTAGACCATCTTTTCACAGCTTCTTGTTGAATGACTGAAGAGTTCTTCCACTAGGACATCCATCTTTAGGGGAAACTGTCAGCTAACCAGCTCCCCAGGCAGTTTTATCAAAGACAGTAACCATTTTTCTAGACTCCATATATATGCTTAGAATACAATATTTATCTTACTCTTTCTGACTTATTTCACTCTGTATAATAGGTTCTAAGTTCATCCACCTCATTAGAACTGACTCAAATGCGTTCTGTTTTATGGCTGAGTAATATTCCATTGTGTATATATGGCTGAGTAATATTCCATTGTGTATATGGACCACAACTTCTTTATCCATTCATCTGTCAGTGGACATCTGGGTTGTTTCCATGTCTAGCTATTGTAAATAGCACTGCAATGAACAATGGGATGCATGTGTTTTTTTCAATTTTGGTTTCCTCAGGGTATATGCCTAGGAGTGGGATTGCTGGGTCATATGGTGGTTTTATTCCTAGTTTTTTAAGAAATCTCCATACTGTCTTCCAGAATTTATTTACATGTCAGCAATGGAGAAACTGACATAGAGAATAGACTTACAGATGGGGGAGAGAAGAGGAGAGGGCGAGGTATATGGAAAGAGTAACATGGAAACTTACATTACCATGTATAAAATAGATAGCCAATGGGAATTTGCTGTATGACTCAGGAAACTCACAGGGGCTCTGTGTCAACCAAGAGGGGTGGGATGAGGAGGAAGATGGGAGGGAGGTTCAGAAAGGAGGTGATATATATATACCTATGGCTGATTCAAGTTTGACAGAAAACAACAAAATTCTGTAAGGCAATTATCCTTCAATTAAAAAATAAATAAAATTAAAAAAAAGACAGGACTCAGTGGTCTACAAATTTCTACTGACTCTGCCCAAGACACCTGAAATCCTGTTTTACTATTATCTTCCACCACAAAGACACATTCTTTACAGGAGCATTTTCTGAAGAAGCTTTCAACCACCATTCTTCAAATGACATTTGATACCAAGAAATTGTCAAATATAGTATTATGCTCAAAAGTAAAGTAACTGCATGGGCCTGGGCTAAACTGAAACATCAGGTATTGGAAGAATAAAGACTGGGCTCTCCAATATAGAAACCATTAGTCGCACATGATTATTTCTATAATTTAAATCACATGAAATTTAAAATTCAGTCCCTCAGTTGCTCTAACATTTCAAGTGCTCAACAGCCAGATGTGGCTGGCAGCTCCCACACTGGATAGCACAGATACAGAACATGCCCATCGTCACACAAAGTTCTATTGGGTAACACTGATATGAAGGCCACCAAGTTTATTGTTTCATAAAGTGCTCTGAAGAACACTAGCTTGGTAAGATGCTATGCATGCTAAGTCACTTCAGTCGTGTCCAATTCCTTGTGACCCTATGGACTGTGTAGCCGACCAGGCGCCTCTGTCCATAGGATTCTCCAGGCAAAAGTTCTGGAGTGGGTTGCCATGCCCTTCTCCAGGGAATCTTCCTTACCCAGGGATTTAATCTGTGTCTCTTACATCTCCTGCATTGGCAGGCAGATCCTTCACCTCTAGAGCCACCTGTAAAGCCAAGATGCTATGATTTGGGCTAGATTAATATGAAAATGTCTGTATCCTAAACCCCCTGCTTTTCATATTAAAGCATTAATATAATGACTCTCCAAGACTCATGCTCTAGCATCACATAGATCTGAGTTTGAATCCCAGCGCTGCCACTTATTAGCAGTGTAAGTTTGAATAAGTCACTTAACTTTGAACTTCAGTTTATTTGATAAATGGAAACAGAACTCCTTTTTGTATTGTCATGAGAATGAAATGAGATAATCAACATAAAATTTAGCAAAGTGCTTCAGAGATACTAAAGTCTCAACAAATGGAAGCTTTGGTTACCATTTTTAAAGTGCAGAGAAATTCTGTTTAATTCTGTTTAGTCCAGCAAGTCCCAAATGTACTACCACCAAACTTTTTTAGAATACATGGAACTGACAATAATAGCTTTCCAAAAGATGCCTATGCCCTAACCCCAGAAACCTATGACTATTCACCTTACATGACCAAAGGAACTTTGCAGATACGATTAAGGTAAGGATTTGGAGATGGAGAGACTATCATGGATTATTCACTGGGTACAATGTAATCACAAAAGGTCTTTCATATAAGAAGGAGGCAGAAGGGATAGAAGCCAGAGAAGGAGATGTGACGAAGCAGAAGTTACAGAGAGAGAGGTAAAGATGAAAAGGAGCAGGACCCTATGGTCCTTGTCCCCCATGTCCTCCATCTGCCTTTTGTCTGTGGAGAAACTTTAGCCAAAGAGCAAGTTTAATTAGAGAAGTGAGAAACTGCCTAAACAAAGGTAAACAGTCCAACAAGACTAAATAATATCAGCTGAGTCATTAACTACAGTTAAGGACATTTATTTCCTGCTCAAGGGCAATAAATAATATTCTGGGCCATATCGTGTGAGCTGTCTTGCAGATGCTGAAACCCCCAATCAGGTGGAAGATGTTAACTACATAATGACCAACCTTGCCTCTTTATTGGCTTTTGAGTGGGGAGCAGCTGGACCCCAATTTTGGTTGAAAAGATGCTATGCTGCTGGCTTAGCAGATGAAGGGGCCAGGAGTCAAGAAATGTGAGCAGCCTCTAGACGCCAGAAAAGACAAAGAAATGGATTCTCTCCTAAATCCTCCAGAAGAAATGCAGCCTGCTGACACCTTGATTTTAGGACTTTGGGTCTGTAAGATGATTTGGGTTGCTTTCAGCTGCTATAAATTCATGATAATTTATTACAGAAGCAACAAGAAACTAATACAGAACACCTGAAAACATCTCTCAGCATACTAATTTATGTTCCACTGCGAGGTTGATCTGGTGGAAGAGTTGGAAGCAGAATCAGGAATCCAGGGTCTCTCTTAATCCAGCAACTAACAAGTTCTGAAACTACTAGCAAGTCAAAAGCCTCTGGGATGCTTTAGTGTCTTCTATACAAAATAATGACAATATCACCTGTTCTACCTAATTTTTAAAATGTTTATGAAGGTAAAATTTATAGACATCACAGGAAGCACTCAAACTTGCAAAGTTCAATTTTTCAACTACTGAACAAGGCAGGGAAATAATGCACAACTAAATAAATAAATAAAAAGCAAGGTGGAAAAGTTTTAAACTTTTAGAAGAATTTCCTAAACTTTCAACAAGGATTTGCAATGAGGGACTGAAAAGTATTTTAAAAAAAAAGCTTTTTTTTAATGCACTCAGCAGAATAGCTGATTGACAAACATTTTGTACCCAGGTTGAAACATTTGAAATCAAACTCTAATCCTCCTTCCCCTTCATCCAAACACCTTTTCTTTCCAAGATATGGAGTATGATATTTCATTACTGAGGATTTTTTTAAATTAAGAAAAATGTTTTCCTCCTCAAAGTAAACATGCAGGCCAAAACCTACAGACTGCCTCTTCCATTTTAAAAAAGGAGGGCAGAGTCTGGGACTCTGGGATGGCAGTGTACTCTCTTTTCCAATGGGCCCCAGGAACCTGAGATAGCATGGGATCTCTGAACACTGCATGTTCCATGCCCAGCCCATCTAGTCCTGGGATGTCTGAAATGTGCACGATGATGCGACTCTACCTGCTGGATTCGGTAGTCATGGAAACAGCTCTAGCTGGTGCTGAAGAGAGCATCACACCCACAGTAGCCACTTAGCATGGACAAGAACGTGAAAGAGTAAAATAACAAAACCACTGAATTGAGCGTTCACTGGGTGACGTGTGCGTGCATGTGTGCTAAGGGCATGTGAGCTCTATCTCTATAAAGCTTTTTTTTAAAAGGAATATGAAAAAATTCACTGTACAAGGTGGATGTGGCAATAAAATTTTGATTTTTTTTTTTAACAACTAGACCTTCCTCTAAATAATGGGATGTGTCATTTAGTAAGAACCCACAGCAAACTGTACCCTACAAAAACAAAATAGCTGTAGCCAGGAATGCGTTCATTGCATTCAAAGCATGATTTTAACCATTCTGTACCCATATGTATGTGTTAGTCCTTTACTTGCTGTTCTCCTAGGACTATGGCCTCTACAAAAAGCAAGTGAAGATTGTCATCTTCACTGCTTGTGAAATCAATCCCTGAGACAGTTCTCCCTAGGGTCATTTTGGACAATCAGAGCCTCTCATTACAAGAAAAATCAGAGCTTCAGGACTTCCCTGGTGGTCCAGTGGCTAAGACTCCACATGCCCAGTGCAGGGGGCCCAGGTTTGATTCCTGATCAGGACCTAGATCCCACATACTGCAACTAAGACCCAGCACAGCCAAACAAATAAAATATTTTTTTTTAAATCAGAGCTGCAATTATAATTTCCATTCTAACAATGTAAAAAGCAAACAAAGTCTTGCAAAGAAAAAAAACAACAGATAAAAGGAAATACATCATCATATAAACCACCGCTGTGTTTTACAAGACTGGAAATTTGGTTTCTAGAAAAGAAAGTTTAAGTTCTCCATCAGCTGATACATTACAGCTACCTCCTATGTTCTTACAATCCTCGTGCTTTCCAAAGAGGCTTCCCATCTACATCTTCAAATTTTACCCTCCATAAAGTCAAAGCACAAGTTATTAACAAAGGGAAAAAAACACAGCAGGAAGAAGTCCGAAACAGTATGTAGAACAAAAAATAAGAGACTCCTGAATCCCGGTTGCTGCCCAGCTACCGAGAAACCAAGTGACCTAGAACAGGTCACTTACACTTTACTGAGCATCTGCCTCCCCGTCTGGAAAACTGTGACACAGACAATCCAAAAGGGTCCCTGGCAGATCCAACAGTCTCCCTCTGTGGGGAAGGGTTCAGATTGCCTGACTCCCAGTCTGTGGAAGTTAAGATACACAGGATGGCCATCAAGTCTGGAAACATGTGCCAACACATAACAAACGGTTACTACAACGGAATATTAATCAGCCATAAAAAGGAATGAAATTGAGTCAGTTGTAGTGAGGCAGATGTACCTAGAGTCTGTCATACAGAGTGAAGTCAGAAAGAGAAAACCAAATATATTAATGCATATATGTGGAATCTAGAAAAATGGTACTGAGGAACCTATTTGCAGGGCAGGAATAGAGACAGATGCAGAGAACAGACAAGTGGTCGTGGGGAGGGTGAGATGAACTGGGAGATTGGGACTGACATATGTACACCATTATGTGTAAAACACACAGCCAAGGGAAATCTGCTGTGTAGCCAGGGAGCCCAGCTCAGAGCTCTGTGATGATCTAAAAGGGTGGGATGGAATGGGATGGGGGTGCTGGGAGGGAGGTGATTCATGTTGCTGTACAGCAGAAATCAACACGACATCGTAAAGCAATTATACTCCAATAAAATAAACGGTTATGATGTTAAATAAGATAAGTTGAAGACCTACGTTTCCAGACTTGGTGCCCATTTTGTAACTAACAGCACAATCCATCTGCTTCCGCCATCTTCCCCACGGTGGACTTAAGAGCCACTTAACCAACAGCAGAAACAAGAGGGACGGGGGAGGTGCCGGCTTGTCGGAGCGGTAGCTCAGACCCAGCCAGACCTACCCAGCACTCACGTTAGAGATGGAAGGTCACGCAGCTTTGCACCCGCAGTCTGGAACAACACTCCAAGATGCCAGACGAGAAGTAATGGGACACGCCACTCAGGAAACTCCACGGCAAAGGATGCTTCACAAAAACCAGGAACTGTGATCCAGAAAGGAGCACTGTGAGCGGACCGGAGAGAGGACGCTTCAGCAAGCAAGGCTGTCCTCAAAGAAGGAACCACCAACCGGTTTACTGACCTTGAGAGTGGGAGCGCGGGTGGCAAAGACACTGTAGACCCGAGGGCTGAGCTCCCTACTGCTGGCAGAGACGGAACTGAACGCTGTCTAACAAGCCAACCAAAAGCAGCTGGTCAAACCGCCCCGTGTGCCCCACTCTGCTCCTCCCAGAGCTTCCGTGCAACATCCAGGGCCTGACAGCCCACAGGTGGAAGGAGGTTATTCTCAGACCCCGCAAGCCAGCCACGTTCACCTCTCTGATGAGAAGCAGCTGTTCTCTGGCATTTGCTCCTCAGCCAGTATCTCGTAGCACTCTCTCCGCAACTTCTCCTTTGTCCATCTCTCCGACTACCTGGTAGCTCCTGGAGAAAATGGGACTCTTCTACCACAGTGGGTTCCCGGAGGCTGGCGTTGGGTTTGGCCCAGGGAAAGTGGCTCAGCAAATATTCACTGAAAGAAAAATAGGTGGAGACTGGGTTAGCGCCAGGTGGGCCAGGCACCTGCCTGCTTGAGGCCTTGCAGACAAGCGCTTCCAGGGGTGGGAGTGAAGGTGGGGGTGGGGGGACCCAGAGAGCAAGAGGGAACCCAGCGATACCCTCTGCCCCTTCTCTCTCCACCTAGGGATCTAGAACCCCGACTTCTCTTCCAGGACTCATGGAACAGCGCCCCTCCAGAACGCAAGAGGCTAGGGCCTTCAGTTCCCTCCTAGGACCAAGGGAACCACACTCTAATTCCACACCTCACACCTGCTTCATATAAGGTCCAAGCTCTGATCCTAGGCCCTCAGCTTCTCTCCTGAACCCAAGCATCATGCAGGTTTCCAACTCCCACTCAAGACGATGGGGCCCAACGTACCTGTCCCCTCGCTAGGACTGAGGGATCCGAGGGCCAGCTCCCTCTCTACTCAGGGATCCCCTATACCCAGCACCTCTCTTGGACTCAGGAACCGGAAGCACCCCACTTCCTCTTAGACCCAGGGTATTCCAGGTCCCCAACTTGCCACTAGAGACCCAGGTACATCAGTCCCAGCTCCATCCTAAACTCATGATTCCAGGTCCCCAGAAAAGAAGAAAAGAATACACGAGCTTTATATTCCCAGTGCACAAGGGCTCAAAACATGCTTGTTGAAGTGACCTGTAGTCCATTATTTGGGCCTTAGAATATCGGCCTTGGTTGGATCAGTTTCACAACTGTAGTGTTTAGAGAACAGTTAGTACCCAGAACGTTCTTAGTGGGGCAGAATAGCAGCATACAGCTTACCAATACTCACTCTGGAAGCCCGACTCTGGGGTCAGACCCATGGGGGTCTCTGTCCCAACTCCCTCATCTAGTAGCTGTGCAACCTACATTCACATGGGGGTGTTTGTGGTTGTTCAGTTGCTAAGTCACATCTGACTCTGAGAACTCATGAACTATAGCTCACCAGGCTCCTCTGTCTATGGTATTCTCCAGGCAAGAATACTGGATTGGGTTGCTATTTCCTTCTCCAGGGAACCTTCTGATCCAGAGATCAAACCCACATCTCTTGCATTGGCAGGCGGATTCTTTACCCCTGAATCACCAGGAAAGCCTAATAGGCCAGTTATTCACCTCTTTATGCCCCAAGGTCATCACCTGTAAGAAGGAGAAAATGATAGTATTTTAGGAACTGTTGTGAAGATTTGGGGCATAGAATGCTTAGCACAATGATGGGCACTGAGGACTCACTCAAAAAAATGGATGTTTTTATTATTCCCCCTTCCCTGGATGGAACTGAGCTATAGGATAAACTTTACCTGCTCCTAGTAAGAGCTCACGGAGAAGGCAATGGCACCCCACTCCAGTACTCTTGCCTGGAAAATCCCATGGACGGAGGAGCCTGGAAGGCTGCAGTCCATGGGGTCGCTAAGAGTCAGAGACGACTGATCGACTTCCCTTTCACTTTTCACTTTCATGCATTGGAGAAGGAAATGGCAAGCCACTCCAGTGTTCTTGCCTGGAGAATCCCAGGGACGGGGGAGCCTGGTGGGCTGCTGTCTATGGGGTCGCACAGAGTCGGACACGACTGAGGTGACTTAGCAGCACAGCATCAGCAAGAGCTCACACCTAGTTCTGTTTTTATCAGGAGCCACTTAAAATCTTAGCCACCAGTTTGCTTTGCCTTGGTTCTTTTGAGCTGGCTGAGGTCCCTTGTAAATTAAAAATTTTAAAAGAAATGGGGCATGTCTATGGCTCAAATTTATCTTTTTTATTACCGTTTCTCAATTTCCAAGGGTTATCTCTTGGCATCATCACTGCGGGTGTTGTCCCTGTTAGGAGAAGGAAGTGTAGACTGGAACCCAACTGAGGTCCTTGTTGGGGGTGGCTGCCCTGTTGCTGGTTTCTCAGCAGGAGTGTGGAAACAGAGGGAGAAGGCTCCAATGAAAGCCCATTTCCAAGCTGGGAAGCCAAGCCTCAAGGTTCTGAATCCCAGCATTCTGGGGTTCCCTTCTCCCCACAGCCCTTTCCCACCTAGTACTGCCCTTTGGTTTGGTCCTGCCAGATCACAGTCTCTCCCTGGCTCCACATAATATACTTTAATCACAGTCTCAGAATGGGATATTCCCTCTTACTGGAGGTCACTCAGCATTCTAAGAGCTATGACATCTGCTCTTTACCTTTCCTCCATACCAAATAACTCATGTTAAAAAAAGGTTTCATTGAGGTATGATTTACATACCATAAAATTCACTCATTTTGTGTACAATTCAAGGTTTTCAGTACATTGTTACAGAGTTGTATAACCACCCCCCACAATCCCAACTGAGTACATTTTTCTTACCCCCAAAAGATGCTTTGTGCCCATTTGCAGTCACTCCCATTTCCCACCCGTAGCTCCAGGCAACCACTGTTCTACTTTCCATCTCTATAGATTTGCCTTTTCTGGACATTTCATATAAATGGAATCTCACAATACGTCATTGTCTCTGGCTTCTTTCAGTCGGCATAGTATTTGTGAGGTTCTTACACGTGGCAGCATGTATTCCTTTATATTGCTAAATACTAGTCTATTGTGTGAATACAGCCATTTCTTTATCCATTCACCAACCGGTGGAGAGCTGTTTCCAGTATTTTGGGGTGGGGGTGGTGGGTTGTTTTCACTTTTCGTCCCAAATACTCTAAGTATTTTTACTGTACTTCTCCATCCATCTCATCCAAATCATTTCTCTCCAAGATCCCTTCTATCAAATAAGAAAGGGGGGCTTCCCTGGTGGCTCAGATGGTAAAGAATCTGCCTGCAATGCAGGAAACCTGGGTTTGATCCCTGGATCAGGAAGATCCCCTGGAGAAGGGAATATCTACCCACTCCAGTATTCTTGCCTGGAGAATGCCACAGAGTAGCCTGCAGGCTACAGTCCAAGGAGTCACAAAGAGTCAGACACAACTGAGTGACTAACACTCATACTTTCACATACTAGGCAACTTCCAAAAATAAATAAAAATAAGGAAACTTGGCAAATGTCCACCAGGCATACAATTGAATACTGTATTAAAAAAAATTTTTTTAACTATATGCTATGAAGAAAGATCAAAATAACTTGAATTCATGATATAAATAAGAAAAATGCATAGGATGTAATTCTTCTTTTAGGTTGGCTAAGTTACACTTATCCTGTCAATGGAAATGATGTTAAAACAAAAAGTGGATATAAGGCACATACTGCTACATATTATATTTGTGTAGTGTCTAGATGCACAAGTGCTGGTATATCAGAAGATAAACAGAAGCTTGGGTTGGGTGATGAGTATTGCCAAAGGAAAGAATTCCTTTTTGCCATAAGCACATAGTCTCATTTTGATTTTTATATCTAATGATAATCCAGGAAGAAAACTCAAAATTTTCTGAAAACCAATTCTCAATTGGTTCGGAAAACAATATATATGTTTATGTGTCTATATATATGCATATAAGCGTGTGTGTGTGTGCAGAGAGGGCACGAGCACAAACGTGAAAAACTGTTGACAGCTGGAAAATCAGAATGATAATTCTTTGTACTATTTTTGCATTTTTCCCTATAAGTTTGCAATTATTTCAAAATAAAAAGTTAGAATCAAATTTCCATGCTGTTAAAGCCTTCTCAAACTCATTTAGCTTTTTGTTTTCTGTATCTTCAGGAGCCTGACCATCTCAAGTTTATAAGCCATAATGCAAAGTAGTATATGCTTTCTGGTCCTGAGCTCATCTCTTCCACGTACATCAAGTAGAACTAGCTCTGTTGTAGCCTGTAATTCACAAGACATTCATTTGCTCTAAGTAGTACTCAGGGTGTTTCTCTGCACACCCTGCCCCCAACCATTTGCCTTCCCATATGATGGTGTGGGCCTCTTCACTCCCAAAAATGGTGCTGCTGAGACTTGATATATCACTGTCCACAGCACTAACTAGAGATTACTGTGAGTTGCTGGGACAAGACGTTTACCTCCACTGTTTCATAGACACAACTACTTCCTAGAGGGAAAGGAAAACAGAAAAGATAATCAAGAACCACTGACAGCTTTCCTGATATCCATATGTTTTTATTGAGTCAATACTTGTTGAGTTCTGGGATTTCAGGGAGTTTGTTTTTGTTTTTGTTTAGGGAGATTTTAAATGTCATCCTTAATTTCCAGAGAAAAACTAGTGAAAGCAGAGTTAAAACCAGAACCTAGAGGTCAGATTCTGAGCTCAGCACACTTTCCACCATATGACACTAAGCATTTCTGACTCAGCACAGAGTAGACCTCAAAATCCTTTCAATTCCACAAACTCTTCTCCATGAACAATTCCAGCTCCTCTGACCTCCTCCAGAGTATCTTTCCACTGCCTATTATAAAATTTCAAGACTGGTTCTAGAATCATTTTTTTATTTTCCCAACTTTAAAATGTCATTTTCTTTAAAATCTCTTACATGCCTTCTGCAAATAAATTATTTTTCTTTTATTTCATTTGTCTCCATAAATCCTTTAGGAATTCTAAAAGAAAATCTAATTCAACATTTGGTTGGTTTAATCACCATCACTGGTTTAAAAGTCTTCTTAGTAAGTAAACTCATTTTAATGCACTGTTCTAAAATCACCTCTAAAAAATTCACAATAGACTAAACTTAGAGTAATCCATAATTAGACTTTTTAATAGGACTTCTTACCAGCAGCTTTTTTTTTTTTTTCCCATTATCCAGTTCTGCGCATTTGATCTCAGCCAGGTGTTGATAAGGCTGAAGTGGTGGTGCTGTTTAGTCGCTAAGTCGTGTCCGGCCATGGACAATAGCCTCCAGACTCCTCTGTTCATTGAAATTTTCCAGGCAAGAATACTGGAGCAGGTTGCTGTTTCTTTCTCCAGAGGATCTTCTGACTCAGGGACTGAACCCATGTCTCCTGCATTGGCAGATGGATTCTTTACCCGAAGTGGTGGTGAGGTTTGGGTAAAAGAAGAGGAAGCTCATTCCTGCAGCCGAAAGGGGAAGCACCAGTTCTTCCTTGAACAGTGTGGTCCCAGACTCACATCATAACATCCCTGGGAAACCTGATAGAAATGCAAGTTTGGGGGCCCTACCCCAGACCTGCTGGATCAAGCCGTGCAGGTGATTAAAGTGGGTTACTCATTTGTGGTGTTGACTGTATTACAGATGGGGGTCTAGATTTAAAATCAGCTAGTTGAAAATAATTACCTTGACTGTCTCTAGCGACCCCCCAGGAACATAACCCACTTACATGTATGTTCTCATTTATCATTGATGGGTCTATCGGGGAGTTTTTCACTCCGCTGGGCTGACAATGTTATTAGACTTGCTAATGAGCAGCAACCATGAGCTCCTGCTGCTTGTCACTCAATGCAGTCAAGGACTAGCACACACAGCAAAGAGCTTAGCAGTCAACCTTTTTCACAGTCTGCTCTCAGGGAATAAAGCAAGGGGAGGGCCCAGAGGTGTCATTGGACACTGATGATGACGTATGTATTTCCTACACCAAAGAGCCAAGGCAGACAGACAAAAAGAAGCTAACTTTTGCACGTAGGCACTAGATGGAAGGGGGTGCACTGACAGCTGCCTGGCAGACTCCAACTCCAACACCATGAACGTGTCCTTTGCTCACCTCCACTTTGCCGGCGGGTACCTGCCCTCAGACTCCAAGGACTGGAGGACAGTAGTCCCAGCTCTCCTGGTGGCTGTCTGCCTGGTGGGTTTCGTGGGGAATCTGTGTGTCATTGGCATCCTCCTCCACAGTGCTTGGAAAGGAAAGCCATCCATGATCCACTCCCTGATTCTCAACCTCAGCCTGGCTGATCTCTCTCTCCTGCTGTTTTCTGCACCTGTCCGAGCTACAGCATACTCCAGAGGTGTTTGGGACCTGGGCTGGTTTGTCTGCAAGTCCTCTGACTGGTTCATCCACACGTGCATGGCAGCCAAGAGCCTGACGATCGTTGCAGTAGCCAAGGTATGCTTCATGTATGCATGTGACCCAGCCAAACCAGTAAGTATCCACAACTGCACCATCTGGTCAGTGCTGGTGGCCATTTGGGCTGTGGCAAGCCTGCTACCCCTGCCAGAATGGTTCTTCACCACCACCAGGCATCATGCAGGTGTGGAAATGTGCCTCGTGGATGTGCCCGCTGTGGCAAGAGAGTTCACGTCAACGTTTGGTAAGCTCTACCCGCTGCTGGCATTTTGCCTCCCGTTACTCTCTGCCAGCTTTTATTTCTGGAGAGCTTATGGCCAATGTCAGAAACGAGGAACTAAAACTCAAAATCTTAGAAACCAGATGCGTTCAAAGCAACTCACAGTGATGCTGCTGAGCATTGCCATCACCTCTGCTATCCTGTGGCTCCCTGAGTGGATAGCCTGGCTGTGGATTTGGCATCTGAAGGCTGGAGGCCCAGCCCCACCACAGGGTTTTATAGCCCTGTCTCAAGTCCTCATGTTTTCCATCTCTTCAGCAAATCCTCTCATTTTTCTAGTGATGTCAGAGGAGTTCAAGGAAGGCTTGAAAGGCATATGGAAATGGATGATAACCAAAAAACATCCACCTGCTTCAGAGTCTCAGGAGACACCAGCTGGTAACTCCCAGGTCCTTCGTGACAGTATTCCATCTCTGGAATCCCCACCATCTATGTCAGAGAAAGAGAAAACTGGCTCTCCTTCCGTCAGCAAAGAGAAAGCCGAGAAGGCAGAGATTCCCATCCTCCCTGATGTCGAGCAGTTTTGGCATGACAGAGACACAGTCCCTTGTGTAGAGGACAATGACCCTATCCCCTGGGAACACGAAGATCAAGAGACAGGAGACTGTGATAAATAGTTCCAAAGCAAAATAGTGTTTACTGTATTTATTTATAATGCTTATGAGTACCACTGACATTGCCATATGAAACATAGTAGAATACCATTAGGAATTACAAAAATGCTTTGCGGTCTGCATTTGCAAAATGTACAATTTGGTTAAGCAGGACATCATATTAGAGTAACTATGTTATCATCTGGCTGTCAAAGATTTAACTGCTGTATTTAAGATGCTTCTGTCAGAAGTGATTGATTAGAAAGGCCAGCTCTTTTTTCACTTGTCCACAGGGGCTGTTTCCCTGGGTAGTCTGTAGGGCCAGCTGTGTACTGGCTGGAGTAAAGCTTATCTGTCAGAGGCTCAGTCTCCTTCCTTTTAGTTTCTTCCTGAACCTGCTAATTCTAACTTTACCTATCAAACCTTATTTCACATAACCAGAGCTCAAAATTTACTTCTAAATTTAACATGTAAATTTTAATGTTATCTTCATTTGCTTTAGAAATGTTAATTTACTTGATGAAAATCCATAATTTCCATGACTGTGTGTTGCAGAATAAGGAACATCCTTATTCTGATCCTGAGCTAATTTCAAACCATGGCTTATTTTACAGGCAAAGTCTAAGTAAATTCAGACTTTGCCTCATGCAAAAATCTGCTTCACTGATCTTTTTAAAGCACCTCAGTGAGTTTCCAGTTTCTAAGTCTGGGGATTTTAGCAGTTAACACTGAACTTAAGCAGTAAAACTAAATTTTGTGTTTCCAAATATATTATCAGTATAATTTGAGTAACAAGCATTAACCATTAAATGTATTGCATGATGACACAAACCCAATAAAACAATTATGATACATGTCTTCCCCTATTAAATATAAAAATGATATTTATCCATGATTTTTGGCTACTCTGTAATGGAATTCTGGGATATTTTCACTGAGTTCTCTCTGGAGAAAACAAAACTACATTTAGGCTAAGCAATGGAGAAACTATAAAAACATGCTGTGGATGGAATTTTTTAATGTACAGTCTGTGGCTTTGTTTATTCTTTATAAATGGTCATAATTTACTTTTATAGACAGGGCTTTTTGCCTTGGTTCATACATTTCATTTTAAGGCTCACAAAAGCACATTAAACTACAACAAACACAGGTATCTAAAATACTGTCTTGAGAGGCAATAGTTATATAATTACCTTCAAAACTGTGATGAACTATCTCAATTAAAGACTTGTGATCATTATCTATAGTAAATGGAGGATGTACGCTTTCACTATTTCAACTTGTAAACAAATAAACACATTATGTTTTGCTTCAGATAGTTTTGGACTTAAGCTTTGTCTTGAATGCTGCTTTCAAAATTATCATTTAGCACACGGGGGCTTTACAGGAAGGTGAGAACTTAACACTGGCACAGGTATCAGAGAGCAAGGAATCATGTATTCTTAAAAAGTTTGCTGGTAAGCACCAAATCAAAATGAAGATACTGAAACACAATGTAACTACAATAAACACAATTTAACAAGAACCTAATGGGGGCGTGTGTATGTGGTAAATTATGAGTTTAGGTATAACATACACACATTACTAATAAAGAGATAAACAAGGACTTACTGTATAGCATAGGGAATTATCCTTGTTATCTTGTAATAACCTACAGGGAAAAGAACCTGAAAAAGAATAGATATGTGTGTGTGTGTGTATATATACACATATATATATATAAAACTGAATCACTGTGTTGTAACCTGACACTAACCTGATACTCCAAATCAATTAAAAAAAAAAAAAAAAAAAAAACACCTAATATACAAAGTCTTGACCTGCCCCCTTAAAGAAATCTGCCTAGAAAAGTTTGATTTATACCCTATGTGATAAGTTAATTCCAAGTATTTTACAGCAAAAGTAGGAAACTAAAATAGGTATCACGAAATCATTTTCTTCACAGTTTTCTACAGTGAGAAACAGAGCGTATTGAGCAGGCACACAATACTATGTGGATTTCAGAGTAACAAAATAAATATTCTAGAAAACTTTACCTTTGTAAGTCACTCTTAGTTCTATAATAGTTGTTTCTTTTGTCACACAGTTTCAGTTTCACTTCAGACTTCAGAGTCACTCAAATAGATTTATGTAAAAATCCCATCAACTACCAATTTTATAGGTTAAAATCGTAGATAATCCATTCTGGGTTTATACATACAGAAAGAGAAGTCACTCAGTCGTGTCCAACTCTTTGTGACCCCATGGACTGTAGCCTACCATGCTTCTACATCCATGGGATTTTCCAGGCAAGAGTACTGGAGTGGGTTGCCATTTCCTTCTCCAGGGGATCTTCCTGACCCAGGGATTGAACCCAGGTCTCCTGCATTGCAGACAGAAGCTTTACCATCTAAGCCACCAGGGAAGCCAACTCTACATATAAGAGTCCACATAATTTCTGTGGCGCTTAATATATTTAAGCTAAGCACTATATCACAGGGATGTGACTGTGTTTTTGTATGTGTGTGATGTGTGTCTGGGTCTGTATGCATATAAAACATATCTATTGCCGTCCCTTTTTAAGGTTTTGTCACCACTGTAGAAGGTGTGAGATAACAGGGAAAATAAATTATCCTATTAACATATATTTTTTCTTAAACATTTTATTTATGGTGGTGATTCAAACTAGAAATCTATGAAGGAATGAAATAGAGATCTTTCTAAACTGGAGAGGTAAAGCCAGACAGAGTAACCAGGAATCAAAGTTAAGTTTCATGGTATGATGCACTCAACACACTGAAAGGAATCCAAAAAGGCATTCATCAATATGTTAATATAAAAGATGAGAACAAGAAAACAGACAAAAATCAGCATCTTCTTGCTATGAAGCAATATGATATTGCTAAGAGACTGAGCACCAAAATGGTTCTTTATAAATTTCTTCCCTTTTATGGTACAAGTAATTTATTATATTCAAGCCTTTTAAAATGACGTGATACTCAAGATTCAAACCTTCTTTGCGCCAAATTGCATTTGCTGCTGCTTTTAAGAACAGGTTTAAAAGAAGTATTTATACATTATATAACAATAATCATATACAATCCACATATATAAAAAGGGTTGGTTTATTGTAGTTCAAATACATAAACTGAACATTCAAACATCTTAAAATTAAACTTTAGAAACAAAAAATTAACATTCAAATAGGAGTATAGTTTACAAGGAACATCCAAGAAAGGTAATTTGTTGTCTAATCCAGAATATTGATAAAGATCACTTAATGGTGAATAAAATGTGTTTAACCAGCAGTCCTAGTCTGGCCAACATGTTAGTTACGACTGTGGCTCCATACCTGAGAAGAAATTACTAAATAAATCTTCTCTTAGGCTAAACAACAAGACTTGGCCTATAATTCAAAGGGGATAATCAAAGCACATAAGTGAACAAATGAAACTAAAGTATTCTTTAGAGACAAAGGTCAAAGTATGTCCATTATAATAATCTTAGCCTCTGGAAGATAAGAATTCAATTTTCAGTGTTTTTTTCTTTTACCCGCTTTAAAAAACAAAATCAAAACAAAACAAACCCTAACTTAGGTTTTTTTTTTTTTTGGGAATCTGTGGTATTTGCATCTTGCAAGTTCAAACCACAAATGCTCTTACGTCTTGCATGTATTGTAACACTGCTAGAAAGAACATCACCAAAAGTCACTGACTTCCACATCTCATAAAAGGATGATTTTTTAGCTTCAAGATTTTAGATTTACTAGAGACAGCCTATATTTGAGTATGTAAGTCAGTCATGCCATACAAAGAAAAGCATAAATATTTCCAAAGTGTTCTCTGTTCAGAAACTGTTTACGGATGCTTCTCCTTCTGCTCATCAGATGGTTCTGCAATAGTCTGACTAATGCACATACACGTAAAAACCTGAAAACTGGCTCATGCAAGCGTTTTGAATGAACAGACACCCTGTGGAAGAGTATTCCAAATTATTTTGTTGATCGTCTTGTGGGCTCTGACGCTGTGGGAGGTGGGGGTGGACCCCGGCGATCCAGGTCATCCACATATGCCACAATCAGTTTACGCCTCTCCTCTGGCACACAGTCTAGTACTAGATACCGCTTGTCGTTCTGCAAAATTTTTTCTACGTCTTTCAGGTGCTGGTCAGATTCCTGGATTAGCTTTTTGGATCTGAAATAAGAAAAGAAGTTCAAGAATTACTTACTGCTGTTCATAGGTCTTTCAGAAATGAACTGGAAATGTCCATCTAGTTCCTAATTGTGTTTCCATTTTTTTTTTTTAAAGAAAAATTTCACTGCAGTGGTCACCTTTGTAAGTCGCCTCAGCAAAGACTCCAAGGAGTGAAAGGGCCTCAGAAGCTGAATTACCCTCCCACCCCTGCTGGTGGTCCCTCCAGATCAGGGCTGAGGGTGGGTGGGTAACCTTGCCCGTGCTGTACCTGTTCTGTGGATGAACAGAGGACTTCAGTCTGCGGGGCTGCCAATCCCAGCATCTTTCACAAGCTTTTTCACTTTCACATCTTTCACTAAATTAACTACAAAAATGTAGAAAGAAGTCTTACTTCACATCTAATTTAAAAGCCCAAGCTGATGCAAAACATTAAGGATCCTGACCAAAAAATCCAATGACAAAATCCTAAAAACCACACCCTCAGCACTATCTATCCTCCCGTGCATACCCTTCATTAAGATGTTTCAAATTTTTCTCTTATAAGAAAAGTTGGAGCATGAAACAAAAGTTTCCTGCACACTGACTGCTAAGCGATATAAAACTGTTTTCCCGATGACAACTTGTTAGGGAGTGGGGAACTATTGGGGATGTTACAGCAAAATCTTGTTTTAAAGTGCTGATTTTATAATTTTGAAGTTTTAATTTAAAAGTATCCAGCAAACTGCTTTCATCTGAGAAAAAATGCATTTGCTGAGTTTAAATAGGATGATTTCAAGCTTTAGAATGAACACACTAAATATTTAGTCTTCAGAGGAGGAAAGATAATTGACAGTGAAAGATTTTTTTTTTTAAGTCTCTTCATGAAATACAATTTTTATGTATTTGAAAATACTTCTGAAAAAGCAGTGAAGTAAAAACAAAAGAGTGTTTAAAAAATAGATGGGTGGGTAACGCAAAATAAGAATTAACATCTGGGCCCTTTCTTAAAAAAAAAAAAAAAAAAAAAGGTAAATATGGGCTGTATTCAGCCTTTGAGAAAAGTTGGCTTCTTCTTATTCCTAAAAATTAACAATGTCACCATGTGTGTGAATGCAAAGTATGCTTGGCCATCAGAGTAGGACTAGTAAAGACAATGACTGGCGATATGAAACATTTCACTGCACATACCTATATGTTATAAATTTGGTCTCTTTCAAAAGTGTCCTGAAGTCAGCTTTGGCTGTGATGTATTTGTCTCTGATGTATTCTTCAAACTCTCTTTGTTTTTTCTGCAAAAAGACAGTAAGATTAGGGGGAAAATTCCATTAATTCCAGAATTATTATCAATTATTTATTAAACTAATGACCGATAAGTCACAACATAAAATAATTCAAAAGCAGTAAGACACATTTCTGTTCATGCAACATTCATTAAAAGTAAAATCTTCAGTGTACACTTTAAAGGTAAAAAGCAAGAATAAGAAACCATATATTAGTAGCAGCTAACGTATGGTTTATGTTATAATCATATTTGGGGGCTTGCTACATGCTACACTGTGCTGAGGCTTTTATAAAATATCTCCTTTACCCTTCATCACAACTTCAGGTGGTAGACACTCTTAAAAATACAGAAATTAAGAGTTAAATGTACATTCCTAAAGACTGTATATCTTCAAGCACAAAAATAATGTGGCATAATTTATAAAGTAATACTCAGAACTTTAGTAAGCTCAACTGAGCATTTAGCTCAGTAAGAGAGCTTAGTAAGGGACCAGCAAAGACACGCAGAAACTCCGAGCTTTAAAAAGGTATGATTAATTCTAAACAATCAGAAAAGTTAAAGAAACTGACTGCATGGATCTCTCAGCTATCTGTCTACCATACTTTTCCAATCATGTATATTTTGTGGTCCATACATCTAAAATTTAATGGAGTAGGAGGGGGAAGAATATTAGATCATGGGCTTTTTGAACTCTAGACCTAAAGAAACCAACCAGGACGGATAATAATGGGAAGAAGGAAAATATGAACACCGAGGGACAAAATGGACGGGAATAAGCTACACTTTCCTTGACATCATTCACTAATTCAGACTCCTGGTGAGTTATTTTCCTACAGCGGAGTCAGAGTGTACCAGAAGAGGGCTTCTACAAGGTTCACACAGCTGAGGTTCCCCTAAGTTTCTGGGACATTAAGAACTAGAGATCATGTTACGTTTTTCTGCTAGCGTGGTTGTAAGAGTTAAGCACTTTTGGTAGCCTAGCACCAATTGCCAGCCTGAATATATCTAGTGGGACCTGACTATACAATAAATAAAAACTACAGCTTCATTAAATCTTTTAGAAGATCCCCAAACACAGGTTTAAACCCAAGGATCAGGTTTAAACTCAAGGATTAAAATTTTAAAGTTCCTCTTGTGTTGTCTTGCTAATGATATCATACAAGAAAGAAAATATAAACTTAAAACTCAAGATTTATTTCTCATACATTTAAACATTATTCACTTAAAACCATCAACTTTATTTTAGTCAAGATACTAGTGCTGCTGATTAAGCACCCAATTAATATTTATAAACTGAAAGTAAATCTCAAGACAAAATTTTCTTACCCTGTCACTGGAGGAGAATTTAATGCACCGAGGATCTTCCTTAATGATTTTTTTAACTTCTTTCCACGTGGATGTTAAGGTAATCTTTGAAAGACAAGTGAATAAAAAAACAGAACTGACTTTTCTTGAGGGGTGGTACTGCAGCACATGCATACATCATATCACACAATGATCTGCAATCTCTCGTTAGGCCCAAGTGTAATGGGACCAGTGAGGGAGAGGGAGGCAGCTTTAATGCAATTTCTGTTGGCTTGCCACAAGTTATTTTCATGGCCATACTGTCAAGGTGACCTATGACAATTAACTGCAAACCCTGTATCTCCATGGGCAATATCATAACTTCGAAAGAAACCACCACCAAAAAAGAGATCAAATAGGAGCAAAACCTGCAGAGAGCACAAACTGCCAAACAAGGGGACTAAACTGAAAATAGAGCAAAGGAAGGGATCTATTAAATCTATCATCAGGAAGCATCAATGTTCACACACAGATAAGAACATCTGGAATTACTAAGGGAGGACATATGAACTTGGCACTGGGAATACAAAATAAAAACGAAGTAAGTTCTAAATAGTAAGAGTACCATTTTACTTAAAAAACTCAGAGAAGAGCCATAAAACCCATGAACTTCAGTAATAGTTCTAAAGACAATGACATTAAAAATCACATCAGTGTTTTACTTATAGGAATTATTAACAAAGATTCATCCAGATTAGAGCAGAAAAGTAGAAGACTCTTACTGCAGAAGTTTCATCCAAAAGTTGCCTAAAGTGCTCCCTCTTCTTTTTGGTAAGTGCTTCAATGTGTTCATTAAAAAGCTTCTCTTTCTCCTCTCTTTCCAACAAGGATCCAGATTCCCAGCGGTGATCTTTCCGTAGAGTTCTCCGAGTATCAGACCAGGACACATCTGAAGAACGTACCTAAAAACAGAGAATGCTATCTATCACCCAAGACAAACTTATTTTTTAATATTTCATCAATAAAAGACTCATTTATTTTGTTTAGGAACAATACACTTAATAAAAAAAGCTTCTGATGACTCCGTCTTAGCCAAACAGTAACTGAAAATCTACTTCTTTAAAACCAGAAATCTCATCTCCTAGAGCACATCTAATCTATATAGTATGGGCTGAGAGGTAAGAAGGATAAAGAGAAGTTATCTCCCATAAACCATGGTCCCTAAGAACTTTAAGTTCCTAGGTACTTTACTGAAGATCTTACCAACTTCTAGTAGTAGAAATGGATATAAATAAGAGAGGAAATAGACTGTCTTACAGCATAAGCAGCTCACCAGACCAAAGGAAAAAAAGATTTCTTAAGGTCAAATTGGGACTTAACTATATCCTGGAAGTGACACTTGCACATAAAGCAGAAATGAACATCATTAAGAAGATAAGAGAACAGACAACGTGATAGCTCTGGCTGGGTCAGCAACCAGCAGAAAGGCATGCTTCATGGATAGCAACGGCATTACAAGTTAAGTCACACTGCTGCCAACGCTAAGAAATACTGGATGCTGAAAAGACAAAAAAAAGTAATAAAGAAGAAAGACATAAAAACATTTATTTACCAAAAAAAACAAGTACCTAAAAACATGTCAAGTGAACACTGAGCTTGGCACTGGGAATACAAAATGAAAAAGAACTGCCAGGAGTAGCAAGGACCTTCACTCTCTTCAAGCAACAGGGAGAGTGACAAGAATCAGATGTGCCTTTTACAAAGATTTCTGTGATTGCAATAAAGAGGATGAATCTGGGGGAAGCAGAGGCAGGGAGAGAAAACAGTAAACAACTGTAACTGCGCAGGAAACAGAAAGGTCACTGAAAACCGACCAGCAGAAGCAAGGGAAGAAATCAGAGAAAGCAACAGGAGTGATGAGAGGAGCCTTGTTAAAACAAATAGTAGGAGAGACAGTGACAAGGAGGAAAAAGCAAGCAGAACAGCAGGGTGGCCTGAGGGCATTCACTGTAGGGACAAAAAACCCTACATATCTGAACAACCTGGGTAATACAGGAGGATTTTTTTTTAAGTCCCATGCAAGTGTATGATGATTTAAGATGACTTCATCAAGGACAATTTTTTAAACGCTCTGAGACTAAAAGATTATGAAATTTTACAAATACAAAACATCAAACTTCTGAAAATATTAAATAACTAGGATTTCCTATTCTATTGGTGTTAATATCAAGTACTCAATTTTAAAATACTTTATAGGTAACTTACTAAATTACAACTCTGAGTCAATTTAAAGAATATTCAAGTGTCCACTAATGAGGTAATATAAAAGATTTCTAATACCCAATATTTTACAGAAAAAAGCAAAACAGTAATATATACCATATCAGACAGAAGAGCCTTGAAATTCTGGATAGCTTCTTCTCGTTTGTGCTGTTCTCTCTCTCGATCTATTTCTTTTGTTTGTTCTGAACGAGCCTTCTGAACCTCTCTCTCTCGTTCTCGAAGGCTTGCCTCAATGCGGGCTTGCCTTTCAAGCTCCTTTTCTTTTTCTGAGTCTAAATTCTGTAAAAATGAAATTACCAACTCCATTAACATATGACCCCACAGAATAACTAGTTTGCCAAATATAAGGTTTCAAACCTAGTTTTTACCAAGAATATACCTAAACACTTGTTCCAAAATTAATTACTAAAGGTTCTATTAGGAACACCAACAAGAAAATTCTAAACCCTGAAGAAGTAGCAAATACCTTTATAATGCAATTAACAATTTTACTATTCCATGGTTACCATAAAAGTAAACACAGTGGTTACCTTGGCTATTTTTTCAATGTACTGTTTGAAGAGGTCTTCTCTCATGGATGAACTATCCACTGCTTTGTAACGTGGATCACTTTCTACTTTGTCTTTTACTTTGCTCCATCGAGACTGACTGTCCAAGTGATGATTAGATAGTAGTTCAAAGAAATCCGACTTAATCTATATTTCAAAACAGGTGTAAGGTGGGAGGAAAACAATATGCCATGAGAAATTCTTCATAAAGATTTACAACTAGAACAAAGCTCACTGACCTTAAAGATGAGAATAATTTGTTTAATACATTTAAAGTGAAATTTTAGTTAAAAAAAAAAAAGTATCAGAACTGCTCTTCTATGAAATTAAAATTCAGGCTTATGAACAAATGGCAAAAATACTTCAACATCAATATGGTAAGAATATTTTTAAAAGTACATTAATTCAACTGTTAAAATTAATAGAGGAATTTGCAAACAGCTGCACCCAGACAGCAAGCCTTATTACAAATCTGAAACTTACTGTCAAAAGTGTAAAAACAAAAAATAAACTTTTATATTTTGCTTTTAAAAAAGAGCAATGTTTTTACCTTTATATGTATAAGAAAACTATATAATTTCTATAATTAGTCATTTCTAAAACAAAAAACCTATATTCAGATTTCTTGCAGTTTTTAGCCATTAAACATGTATGCCTTCACCAGAATATGTGTCAATGAAATTATGTTCTTAACAAATTAAGTACCAAATTAGTAACATTATACTAAAGATATTATATATCAATCCTTTAGTGTCAACATGTGCAATACTTAGAAAGCCTCTTCCAACTTGTATTTTTTATTTTTTAATACGAGAAGAAGAAAATAAACAAGCATTTGTTTCTATGCACTTTGAGGATCCATTTTAAAATTCAGTCTCATTTAGGTTATTGTGTATCGTTACCAGCAAAGACATCTGAGGTAGCTAAACTCATTTCAGCAGAGGATTCTGACCACGTCAAGATCCTCTCTTCCCCGTAGGGATTAAATATGCTGTCTCCCCATCTGAACAAAGGAATGAGAAATTAGGAATGGAAACAGAATTTCTGTGGGGGCACAAAATAAAATGAATCATTCCTTAGGTCTATTTCAACCCTCACTTCTCCCTGTAACTTCGTTTCTCCTACAAGAGGATTAAAAGGGAGGTGGATGTCCTCTTTGGCAAACACTTGTAAGGTTATAAGAAACAGAGCTTCTGTATTAGAGAATTTTCTAAAAGATAAGAACTATTCAGTGAATTTCTCCACTCATGGAACTCTGATCTTGACTTTGTTTTAATAAGAAACAACTCATAAACCCAGGATTTCTAGATAGCAACTTGATGTAATAGCAATGTAACAATTTTTCTGTTCATTTATCTACTTTGTATATGACACAATGAACACTAAATTCCCAGAAGGCAAAATTTATGTTAATAAAATAGCTAAGCTGCATCAAATAAGAATCCTTCTAAACTATAAAATGTCAATTATCATTAGCAACAATTCAAGACCCTATTGTCCCTATTTTCCTCTCTCTAAAAATGAAAGCATCTTACCAACTAAGCTGTTAAGTTAAGGGAGAAATAGTCTCCTCAGTCAAGTGCACTGTAACAAAAATTGTTTAGCAGGTAATTTGAAAGAGAGGGAAGAGAGAAAAATGCCAACTTTACAAAAGGATTAACCCCATTATATGCAACTTCAAATCTGTTGTTCCAAAAAATAAATTATTTGAAATACTAATAAAAATTGATTAAAATAATAATAATAAAATTATTATCAAACAAACAAAAACGCAAGGGTAGCTACTCTCGTAAACAAAACCACCCAGTACAAGTTTTAGGGGCATTTCTTAAATAAAACTACCCATGAAAGCTACATGAAAATGATGACTGCACTCTAGTCTGAAAATCCCAATTAAAGAGAAAAAAAGTATTTCACCAAAAGTCAGTATCATTCATGAGTTTTGACTCAGCAAGTAAATTACCTTTCAATTACTACTATTCAGCTATTGACTCAATTATCTGTTACAAAGCCAGTTAGAACAAAGAAATTCCAATGTATCAGTTTACTATTCAATCATACACAGTTAAAATGCAATTAAAAAATGTACTTCAGGACTTCGCTGGTGGTCCAGTGGTAAGGAATCCTCCTGCTAATGCAAGGAATATGGGTTTGATCCCAGGCCTGGGAAGATTCCACATGATGTGGGACAAGGAAGCCTGCGAGGAGCAACTGTCAATCCCATGTACCCTAGAGCCTTTGCTCTGCAAGAGAAACCACTGCAACAAAAAGCCCACGTGCCACAACTAGTGGCACAAGTAGCCCTCACTTGCTGAGTCTAGAGAAAGCCCGTGTGCAGCAACAAAGATCCAGCACAGACAAAAGTAAATAAATACTAAAAAAGATTTTTAATGTACTGCCAATATACTTCATAAGAATATACAGCAGCAGTCATGAAGAGATAAAACTTCATTAACCAGATACTTCTCAAATTAGAATATAATACATTTAAACCTCTACTTTCAATACCTAGTTAGTAATTGACTTTGCATTCTTTAAATTGGCTAAGAAAAGTTTCACTTTAGTAATTTCCTATTTTTCCCCCAAAATGTAATAGTACAAGGCTAAACCTTTAGAGAATTCAAATTTTACAATCAAAAGAAAACAAAGCTGAATAATTAAGTTTATTTAGATGTTTTTGCTAAGTCGCGTCAGTCGTGTCCGACTCTGTGCAACCCCATAGACGGCAGCCCACCAGGCCCCACCGACCCTGGGATTCTCCAGGCAAGAACACTGGAGTGGGTTGCCATTTCCTTCTCCAATGCATGAAAGTGAAAAGTGAAAGTGAAATTGCTCAGTCGTGTCCAACTCTTAGCGACCCCTTGGACTGCAGCCTACCAGGCTCCTCCATCCATGGGATTTTCCAAGCAAGAGTACTGGAGTGGGGTGCCATCACCTTCTCCAGATGTAATGTTTATTTAATGTCTTATTTTAATTAACACATTCTGGACACAACTCTCACTACTTTATAAGAAAAAAGATCCCCCCCTCTCCAAAAGTAATGTACCAGAACCACATAAGGCTAAAAGCACCACACAAGTGTAACGAAGTGTTGCTTATTGTGTGTCCAACTCTGTGCGATCCCATGGACTGCAGCCCGCCAGGTTCCTCTGTTCATGGAATTCTCCAGGCAAGAATACTGGAGTGGATAGTCATTCCCTTCTCCAGGAAATCTTCCCAACCCAGGGACTGAACCCAAGTCTCCTGCACTACAGGCCGATTCTTTACCATCTGAGCCACCAGGGAGATGCCAATTCTTTCCTCATCAGAGAATTACATTATCAGTAACTGAACAGCTGTCAGACCAAACCGACTGACAGGCCACACAGCACAAAACTGTAAAGTCTATTCACTTGTTATAAAACAATACATTAAATAGCTATCAAAAAACATGCTTAGAGAAAGAGTATCAGTCATAAATGCAAAAACATTCAATTTGTTTAAAAGCAATCATATGATATCAGGAAGTTCTTACTAAAAGTCAATTGTAGCAAACAATTCATTGACATGATTCTAATTCAACAGACAAAATGCTTAAGTAAAACTCAATCTTCCTCTGAGAAGCACCATCATTTACTCCCAAAAAAGTTAATAGTGAAATGATTCTGGAAAAATCTACCATGAAGCATAATAAATCACATAATCAGGAAATTTCAATTATTTCTGACAAAAGTTATTTCACTTAATACTGTTGTTATTGTTCAATTAAAGAGGCTTCTTTTCAACAAGAGTGGTATTTCCACAACAACATTTCTTAATAGAATTTGAAATATTTTAACTCTCTGGAATAAGAGGCAATTTTAAATGTCAAGAATAATAAAGCTTCAGAGGCTCTTTTTCTCCATTCAAAAGCACACAGCGTCACTGAGGAGAGGCTGCATGTTTTGATGGTTCACGCACCACTGGTGCCACCTCCCTACTAGTGTGCCTCCCCAGTGGTGTGCTCCTCTTCATTTGTGACACCGCTATCAAATGACATTTGGAATTCATTAATCTTTAATAGCTGACCTTTAATTCTGATAAGCAATAATTCATATGTAAGGTATGTTTACTAAAAGATTAGAAAGTCACTAAAATGCTATCTTTTAGAGGGCAAAAAAAATATAAAGATGCTTTTTGAAAAATTTAAATGTTACTGCCTATGAAGAACCTTGAAATGTTAGCAGGCAAGCACCAGTGAACGGCCTAATAACCAGTTCTGGATTTAATGGGCATCTTAGAATTAATAAAATACAAAGGAAATCTATGCAGTTTAGTGACATTACTAACTGTGCATTATGGAAGCAGTGAAACACACACATATAAACAACTGTAAAAGTTAACTTTAAAAGCTAGACAGTAAATATGGATCTTGTTATTGGGTTGGCCAAAAAGTTTGTTTGGGTTTTTCCATACATACAATGCTACAGAAAAACCAGATGAACCTTTTAGCCAACTTAATATTTATGCCCATGAATGAGATTAGAAACAGCACCAGGTTAGTCCCTTCCCATTCATACTCCCATTAACCACACCACTGGAACTAAAAACCTTCTTACCTTCTCACCTCTCGTCTTCGAATCTTCTTTCTCTTTCTTCCTTGCAGCTGCCACAAATTCATTAAACAAGGCTTCTCGATCTTTCATCTTTTCAATTGCTTTAAATCTTGAATCTTTAGCATGCTTGGCTGCAAATTCACTAAATGTAACTCTGCAACAAAATGGCAAGTGTGCTAACTTTGGTAGAGCTATTTCTACTTAAAGAAAGGAACAGATGATACCATCTTCCCAATAAGAGTATGTGCCAACAAGACAATGAGTCCCAACACCTACCAACAGAAAGGAGTAAAAGGGCTAAAGAGTGAAAACGTGGTTAGAGATTTGTATTACTATCAGCATGATGTTAGGGGGACAGACATCGGAGAGCAAAAAATCTGTGTATTTCAAGAAACATCAGAGTTCATTTAGTTCCACTCTAAGATGAGACTGAGTAACTCTTCCTGAATTAGCTCTCCCTCCAAAAGCAACTATAAAACCAGACAAAATATATGAGGCAATTGATTTCAAGTACTGGACAACAGGTAGAGTAAAACTGTAAGAAGCCCCATGGCCCTCTGCCTCAGGACAATTTCCCAAAATGCAAACAGCTAGAGTCCAAAAAGAGTACAGTGATCCGCACGAGCTAGAACTAGCAAAGATCAGAGTTGGGGGTGCTAAAAAAAATGGCAGAGGAAGAAGCTGTAGAAAGAAGGTACCCCAGAAAAATACCATTTAGAAATTCCCCATGAGTAAGTAGACAGCCAAGACCAAGCTATAAAACAGCAGAAAAACTACTCTGTGTACAAACTGCTACATACTTAAGAGCAAAAAAGAGACACTACACACTAAGAAGTGCTGGAAAAAGAACAATATGAAGACAACAAAACCCACAAAAGATCCACAGGGAGACAAAGCTGGAAGTTTGACAAAAACAATTCCCACTTTCTGAGATTGACAGTAACAGCATAAAATCAAACCTAAAAGTAAAGTGATCAGCCTTTAACTGAACTGCCTGCTAAAACAAGAATCCACACTCTTGAGAGGAAGGTAACAGTCTCTACCTATTATTCCAAAATTTTCAATATTCAATTAAAACTCACAACACATACAAAGAAACGTGATTCACAGGAGGGGGGGAAACTTTAAGCAACAGAAAGAAACCCAAGATGCATAGATGTTGTTTGAGGTATAGACAAATCTTTTAAACTGTTATAATTACATTGGAAGAATTAAATAAAAATATGTTCGAAGAATTTAAAACATGATCTTAATGGATGAACAATTATGTAGCTTCAGCAGAGATATGGAAAATCAAGTCTATGAGGGACAATGAAACTAAGTATTAAAGAAGTTTTTCCATGAATAAAAGAAGCATTTCTAAAGCTTTCATGTATTTGGATATGTTTCAATATCTGAAGCTTTTCACCTTATTATATATAGTAAGAATTCAAATGCTCCCCATGTTTAGCTTATTTTTGGAGGTGAAAAATAAAACTTACTTTTCCCTTTAAAAACTATCTATATCAATACAAAAATAAAACACTTTATCTCATGTATTAAAACAAAGATTAAGTCCAATAAATCTATTTTCTTAGGTACCCTACTTTATAATTTTAAGACAAAGTATTACTATGATTAAAGAACAAACTTCTTAAAAATGTAAAATCAATGAAGTGAGAATTCAATTATTTAATACATATTTCTACTACTTAAAATAGGTTTAAAAAAAAAGGTAGTAAATTTTTTATCAGAACAGACTAAAATGAAGTTTTAGCATTAGATTCCATAAAGATGTTTTCATATGACTCATCTTTTAACTCCAAAAATGCTATTGCAAAGGATTTATAATAGCATTTTGCTACATACTTTATAACAAACATGGCATAAAAGTTCTTTACAGAAAAGAGTTAGGTGGATAGTTTTTGGTGATAATGGATGAGAAAGAGTAATAATGACTCAAAGTTAACCATAGGAAGTACACCTGAAATTTCCAACAAAAAAGAAAAAAGACATAGAAAAAAAAGGCACTAAAGTTAGGTAATTCTTCCCAGTCATTCCTTCCCTTGGAATAAACTCCAGTGCTTTAGAGTTCTGTGCTTGTGGTCTTTTCCCAATTCAAAGGAAGTCTATGGATGGTATTTTCTCAACTTTAGTAAGTTTTTCCTCTTTGTTTCCTACTTACTAAAATGGGTCCTAATCTCTATGCCAGTGTCAAATGCATCAATTTAGCAATACAGCCCAATGCCCCAAGTGCTAAGACTTCAAGTTCTGTGCCTGATGGCTTTACTTTCTGATATAACCTGCATAGTAAAAATCACTCAAACAATTTTATCTGCCCCAAAACAATATTAGTAGGGTACTGTGATACAGCAAGATTTAACTTTTCAAATCTACAACAGAGAAATCTCATTGGAGTCTCAATTATTCCCAGATCCATAAAGGGTTTTTATGGATATATTCTGCTGAATCATTTGGAAGTAACCTGTAGACATCATGAAATTCCATCAATAAATATTTCAGCATGCATCTCCTGAGAGTAAATCCTTTTTCTACCATAATTACAATATCCAAGAAAATTACTAATCTCTAATATGTAATACCACTTCAACTACCTTCCAAAAAATATTTTATAACAGTCACAACTACACGGACCCATGAATTTCTACTCTTTTGATTAAGAAAAAAGACCAAGATCTCCTGGAGAGTCTGAAACTCTATTACCCTTAAACAGTACCATTTAACCCAGAGATTCCATGATTCTACCCCATAGTTCAGAAATTCTCCATATTCTGGGATATTCATAGCAATTTAAAATACTGGAATCTAGTTGAAATTCCACATCCACTCAGTCAAGTGACCTAATGTGTATAAAGCTTACTTTCGTTATTTCTAAAATAGATAGGATATGAGGACCTAAATCATATTGGCTGTTTTGAAGATTTAACGTGGTAATACACACATACATATGCAAGTTACTTTAACAGCATATATGCATAAGTTCATATATCTAAAATATCCAATAATTGATGATGGTATTATAATCCTAAGCACATAAGTTTAAAATGTCTCCTTTTCTTCAGCCATCATATATATTCAATATATATTAACAATCAATTAAAAGTGTTGAATAATCATCAACACATTTAGAAATTTTTAAAATGATCCTACATTATTTCAATTCAATCAAAATAATGTCCCTGCTCTGCAATTTATTATGTGTAAATCTTTAAGAAGACAGTAGATTTTTAATCATTTACTAGTTTCAGAGAAAGAAACTTATTCTCAAAGAGAATCTTTTAAAACAAGGTACTTTCTTCAAAACCAGTGCCTCAGGAACCAGTACCAGGAATCCTCCAAAGAAAATGTATTAAGAAAGAAGATTCTTGGAAAGCCAGAAATCAATAATCAAACAAGAAGCTTTTCATGTCCCCAAATACAAAAGATATATATATATATTTTAACTGATCTAGGAGAAAATACATACATGCTTTGATATTTGACAGTAATAAACCATATACCTTGGATTAAATTTTGCTTCCTCCATCATTTTTTTGAAATCCTCCTTGGCTTGCATTATTTTGTTTTTCTTTTCCCTGCGTTCTTCCTCTGCCCTGGTCTTTACATACTGATCAAATACCTATTACAAAAAAAACACAAATTGATGTCAGTCTTTCATATTGGTACTCTAAATACCAAACTATAGAATCTATGGAAAAAAAATGCTATGTCAATATCTGTCCCCAAATAGGAAAAATATATTAATTACAGGTAACTCAATTATATGCCAATGATCTATAGCAAATCTCAACTTTAAAGCTTCAACTGACAGAATTATACAACCATACAAGTCTTGTGTTTAGGCTTCCAGAATTAAAAAGTTAAAAGCCCTTTTCCCTGTCTACAAACTGAGTACAGGTTTATTTTTAAAATTTTAAGCAATATAAACAGTTAAAGAGAAATCACAGTCTTCACAAATCCCTTTTAGAAAAAACATTAACAACATGGATGGAATCTACACTGGAATTTTATTTCTGTGCTTCTCTTTAAGATATAATTATTTTCACCAAAATATAATCATGCATACATATATATATGTATGTATATACGTAGAATACATATATTCTATGTATTTTTCTCCATTTAATAATGTACAGTCAAGATTATGAACTGAACATACATATCTATTTCCTGCTTTCTTGAAACAATAAAATGACGATAGAGGATCTCCTTTTTAAAGTTACAAATCAATAAGAACAGAGAAATGGGGGAAAAGAAACAGCAACTCTGGGAACTTGGAAAGCATATGGAAGAAAAAAAGAAAAGCACATAGAGAGGCAATACAGGATTTGGCAGACAAGAGAAAGCTGACTCTAAACCAGCAGTCAGGAAACCAAGAAACCAGTTTTTAAAATCAGAGACTCCTTCACTAGCTCGAGAATTGACAGCACCAGACACCCATGAAGTAAGGACACAGTACAGCTATAACAAAGATTTTGAAAAAGCAGTTTAATCACTAGATCCCCCTTGCCAACTTTATGTATCTGGGGCACTTGTGAAACTCAGTAAAAGGCAAGGAGTGATTTTAGAAAGCAAGGGTTAGCAAATCACAATCTGTTGGCCAAATCTGGCCTGCTGCCTGTTTCTATACAGCCCAAGAAGAGTTCTGATATTTTTAAAGGTGGGGGAAAAATTGAAAACTTAATTACACATAAAATTAAATGAAGTTCAAATTTCAGTGTCTACTCATTCCTTTACATAAATCTACAGGTGTTCTCACATTACAACAGCAGAGTTACCAATTATGACAGAGACCGCATAGCCCACAAAACCTAAAGTATTTATTATCTAATCCTTTATGTTAAAATTTTGCTGACCCTTCCTCTAAAAGGCAAAATCGTCTCTGGACTGCGAGAACATAAATTAGGATTGAGGTGTACTAGATTGAGAAAACATACGTTATCAAGACACAGTCCTTATCCAGGATCTCACCAGCTTAAAAATGACCTGCTCTAGAGGATCTCAATAAACCAGCTGAAATCATCCCACAGAAAGGCAGTTTTCAACCTCAGCACTGACCAGACCATGTTCAGAAGCATCCCTGGCCAACAGATGCCAGCAGCCCTCCCTCACTGGGGCAAACTAAGATGTCCTCCAGTGTAAAAAAAACCCTGGTTGAGAACCACTGTTCTACAGTAAAGCCCAAACTCATAAGAGCCCACCCAGATGCTAAGAGAGCCCAAAGAGCATTTTAGTGCCTTGCTCTTAAACATTAGCAGTCAGGGTCTACAAAGACATCTAAGCAAACTCTCAAACATGAAAGTCCCCAGGTTGTGGTAGGAAAAGACAGATGGTAAAATAATTTTAGATGAGAGTTCTGAGTGCTACTGAGAGTAATGAAGGCAAAGAGGTTAATCAGAAGGCATCTGGGCAAGTATCTGAACATAAATGATTTAGTAAGCTATGCAAACACCTGGGGGAAGAACACTCCAGGAAGAGGGACTAGTAAGCATCAGAATATTCCAGTACTGGCCAAGGCATATCAGTGTCAGTGAATAAATGAACATAAGAGTCTTGAGAAGTATGCAGATATGAGTATATAGAGAATCTTACAGCCATGAAAATTTTATTCTAACTAAAACAGTAAGCAGTGCACATTTTTCAAGCAACAGAATACTGCCTTAATTTGTCATTTAAATTTTAAGATTAGTCTGGCTGCTGTGTGGAATAAGAACTTGACTACAGAGGACAGAAAGAATGGAGGAGGCAAGGAGTTCAGTTAGGCACCACAATCAGAGTATTTTGAATTAGGGTTTAGTGAGGGAAATGGTAAATAAGAGGTTGGATTTAGAAAAGGTTTTGGAGGTAGATCGTGCTGATAAGACTTGAAATGCACAGTGGGGAAAACTAAAAAATCAAGGCTAATTTACAGGTTCTGATAGGGCCATCAAATGAGTGAAAATGAGACCATCACACACAAAGCGTTTAAAATAAAAAAGACTACTGTGCATGAAATACAGGTGTAAATACATATGGAAAGTCATGTCTTCCTGTTTCAAGTCTCAAATACATTTCTGACATAGTGTAAACTTCCTCTTTTCATAAAAAGTCTATGATTAGACCTAAATTATTTCAACCATTAAATTATAAATATGGAAGATGAACACTACTTCTACCAAATGCAATTGTGTACCTCAACAGCACTACAGCAAGTGGTTCAACATACTCAACGTTTTACACAGATCAGTGTCAGGGTGGTCCAGGTAATTCAGAAAAGTTCGCAGTGTGCAATACTTTAGAGGAAGCATTCACCATGAAATATATATCACTGAATCACAATGGGAATAAACAGCAGCTCAGTAATAAGGCAACTCTAGTTCTTATAATTCTAGTTCAGTAGAGACCTGAAGTACCCATTAAGTTAATTATGAAAAGACATCCTAACAGCTGCCACTTAACAGATGTATATGTAGAGCGTGTGAGATAAAACATGCTGAGTCTTGTCTATCTACAATACAGACATATATATGTATACACTGACACATAATAGTTGGGAAGGGTCAAACACTGGAACTATCAGTTTGGAAGAATTGCCCAGTAAAAATTAATAAATGTACATGAGCTGATTTTGAAACCTTTGTGTAACATCAGTATATATGAAACGTAAGGACAAAATGTTCATGAGGCAAAAGCCATGTCCATAATGGCAAAAATATCCAAGTATTTCTGAGGCAGAAATGTCCACACAGAGGGTCACTAAGGTATGAAACGGTTCAATTTAAAAGTTATGCTGGCAAGGGATATACATTTCTTACTGTTATTTTCATTTTACCTGTTTTCTCTCTTTAGGATTGAGCAATAAGTACCGAGGATCAAAAACTATCTTGTGCAACTCCTTCTCCCATGTTGAAAAAGCAGACACCTTTAAAATAAAAAAATGTATTGCCTCATAAATTAAGTTGGCTCTAAAAACTGAAAGGTCATATAATTTTTGCTTGAAATCTATGGGACGTCTACTTAAAAAGGACACATAATAAAAACCATACTGCAATTTCCATCACTAATAAATGACAAGCAGTGGGAGGCTAGGCAAAAGCAAATTTCCACACTAATTGGCTCTGAACATTTCTATATTATATAGAAGTAACACACTTAATTACTCATTAAAATAACTACTACTGTGTGACATTTTAAAAATCAGTACATCAGAAAAAGCCTTGAAGATTTGCATTTTGATTTCCCAAGCTTGCTCTAATCTTGTGAACAATGTTGTGATGTAAAGTTGAACAATTTTACTTACTCAAATGAATCTGTGAATATAATCAAAAGGTTGAAATCCCTTCTCAATTAAGCTTCATTAATAGTAATATCATAAAGTACCAGTACTCCTTTAACCAAAAGCCATTCTGTAGATATTAAAAGAATCACATTTACCTTACCTATCCCGAGTAGTCCGTCATTCTGTAATGTTAATACTCGTCATATTACTCACCAAAATTTAATGACCCAATAAATGTTAAATGTTATTTGTACTTAAAAGGATAATAAAATGGCATTGAGTTAAAACATAATATAATTAGCCAAGAAAACGGCTATCTGAAAAAGAGCACAGTGATTTGACAGGCTTCCCTTATCCCGCCCCCACGACATGAGCACTAACCTTAGATTTGACCTTTTAGCAAGACATATTTATATTACTTATACAAAACAGAAATATCTCCCCCAAAGATTGTTTTCTGACCCCTCTCTCTAGCAGCATGTCCTTGAACTGCTTCATTCGGGCCTCCAGAGGGACAATGGCCCTTTCTCGGGCAGCTTTAATTTCAGCTTCCATGGCAGCTTCTTTCTCTGAATCAATGTCTTTATTATCGTCTCTCCTATAAAAAAGAAAATGCAGGCATCAACTGACAAAATATTAATATATAATCTTACTAAAATCTTAAAATCACTGGAATATTCAAGACTCACTACTGAGCAGAATATTTTTGGCAAAAACAAATTATACTGAGCTTTTCAAATCAACTCTAAGGGATAAGCAACTTTCATTATAATAATAAAGTTACAATGAGCTTCTAACGATGTTACAGTGGCTACATTGTTAGGAAAGAAAAATACCTTTAATATGCTGTCTCTCCCTGATACTACTTGATACACAAAATAAACGACCTTACTTAAAAACAAAACTTATCCAATAATGCAATAAACTCTAAGTGTTAGAATCAAACAGCATAGAATATAATTTTTAGTTTTTGAAATGATATAGGAAAAACAGTATTTTCCAAAATGTTTTTACATTATAAATGCATACGATTTTTAATCTAACAAAAATTGGTAAAAGTCTTATTAATCTCAAATATTTATTTTGAAAATAAAATATCTGCAGATTTGGCCAAGTGGATTATGTGAGATATATACCTTACCTACCTGACATTTTTTTTACTCACTTTCTGGGTGATAAGTTGAGATTTAAGTTGAAGGACAGGTCCCAGAGAGCAACATAGGCCCCGGAGTAGTTAGGTGGAATTAGAACTGTTCATCAATGACTAAACTACTTCTTGTTTCTCCAAAAATGCACCTCAGGGCTAAGGGCAACCCTGCTGTTGTACAGTACTCAGGTGAGATTGTGAACATGAAATTAAGTCACCTCTCAAACATCTGCCCTATGAAGAAGGCCCATTCATGTGAATAATCAAAAAAAGTAATTCAGTAATATTCAGGTGTGTTAAAGCAGATCTTCCATCTTAAATTCGATCTGCTTTGTATACAAATAAAATTGGTTCATATTTCCTGCATAAACTTAAGGGAATTAGAAAAACAGAACATTAGGAAATTCAAAATCATGCTATATAGGGAAATGAAGGTAGCCCAGGAGATTTAAATGGAACTAAGGCTACCCCACAAATATGGTGAGAGGTATTTAGCAATTTAGGGAATGAATCAAAAATAGAAGATATAATCCGTGACCTGCAGGAACTTAGCGAGATAGTCTGTGACCTAAGATATGCACAAAACAAACAGGTAAAAGCAATTTGCCAAACAATATACCCTCTTATAATAATTTATTTAAGAACTATTTATATAAAGAGTTAAAAGACAAGAAATACAACTAATGAAAACAAATAACCTTTACAGAATTATACTAAATGAAAATGTCACAATACAAACTATCACTATCTATCTCAATAAAAGAAATAAAAGAAAAACTAAGCCAGGAAAAACAGGCTTTTAGCTTTGTACCTAAATAGAGAAGCTCGGGCAATCCACATAAAGGACTTCTTTGACATTCTCCTGATAAAAGCAGTTAAAAACCTTACAGAGTTGTCTATAAGAACAAACAATTAAAAACAACCTAAAAGTTTAACATTGTAGGAACATCCAAAATCATGGTACATAAACAGAATGAATACAGTCATTTATAATAATTAACACAAATTCTTATTAGAACACAAATTCAGTTGATTACAACTAATAAAAAATACATTTGGTCAAGAACTAAAAAGTCAACTGTAAAATTTCAAACAGCTGTTGTTACTGTGGTCAATTATGAGTCACACTTTAATATCTTAATTTCTTTAACACTGTTGCCAATAAAGAAACTTTTTTTAAAAAAGAAACACCCTTAACAGGGGTTGTCTTACTGATTTCTTTGCCATAATTTGGCTGCATTCAATCTGTCCTCAGATAAGGACTATGATAAACCAATCCATAGTAATGTCTTCAAACTTTCCTTCTTGCTGCTAAATAATGGTCCCATGCCTCCCCCACTCATATACAAACACCTTCTACCCCACCCATTCACCCCCCATAATTAGTAACATTCATATTTTACTGCACACTGGTCAAACTAAGGCTTCCGTTTATACCACTCTCTCTCTCTCAGAGCACTTTCTAATAATAATAGCCTCAAGGGTTCCCTCTTCAACAAGTAATGACCACGGATACAAGGACTAAGTGAAGTGACAAGTATATAAAAAGAGAGGGAAGTCTGGGTCTACATTTATCAGGTTTTTGGAACGGTATCTGTTGGGGTCTACATTAGGAAGGAAACTTTTTTTTATAAAATTCAGGTGTAATGAATTTCTAAAAACAATTTATCATAATAATGTCATTTGGCTTCATAATACATATTTAAATAACCAAAACTCTCCCACATCTAGAAACAGAAGGGACACCATTTCTACAACCTAAAGCAAGGCTTAGTCATAGGCCTAAAGAGAGCAATCGTAACTTCTGCTTCCTAACACACACACATTACCTGTCCTAATCATGAACTGACTGTAGCCTAATCATCTTTTAAGGGTAAAAATCTACCTAAATTACATAAACTATAAGTATTACTTACTTCCGTTTTTTGGCTTTAACAGGTTCATCTTCATTCATTTCTTCCATTAATTCTTGTTCTTCTTTAACTATAAGAAAATTTAATTTAACTGTCAGAATAAAAATAAGCAAGCAACAATTTAAATATTTAGGTATGAATCCTTCTGCTAACCACTACTGGAACACTTGTGTCAGCAGTATTTTTTTAAAGCTGCAACTTATAGCTCACTCACTTGCACTCATAGAGAACTGCCACTTTTGGATGGACAGCATTGTCGGGGTTGGGTGCCCTGGCAAAAAAAATTTCAAAAATTATGAATAGTTTATACGCATATATTACACAATCTTTTATTTAATAAAATTACTCCTTAACTATATATCTATAACACTTCTTTATAAAACATTAAACAAATCATGATAATTCTACAACTCCTCTATTAATCTTCCCTTTACATTAAACTTGACTCATTCTGAAATTTTTATTAACATAAAATTTATCAAATAAATGAATATTGTATTCATTTATCAATAAGTGAATATTTATCAAATAAATGAATAAAACCCTTATACCTTTTGCACCAGGTAGACCAAGTTCCAATAATTTGGAAATCACTAGCAAGCAGAAAATGTACCATGTGTATACATATAATCTATGAAGATTTCTCAATTATTATAAATGATATATTAGGATTTGTTTCAACTAAAGTATTAAATGAGTCATTTATCATGCTTCTATACTATATAAAGGGTTTTTAAAAAAACACAATCAATACCATGTCAAATTTTCAATAAAAATTATATACAAATATTTATATTTATTATATATCTTATATATTGAAAGGCTGTCTGAGGGTAAGGTGAATTAAAAGATTATCTCTTAATAAGGTGCAGGCGTCTCTCTAGTCCCAGGAAAAAGGTTTACCTCCCTAAATTTCATCAAGTTTAAAGTACTGCAGTTTTAGTTAGCCAAATTTTAATAAACAATATTTTAAAAATACTCTGCACAGCTTAATTATTTCAAAATATGTAACACTAATCACAAAAGGTGCTGAAAGGCTCACTGAGGAGCATTTTAGTACTATTAATAAGAATGAAGCAAGCATCAGCAGCACCAACATATCTTGGATTAACTGACAACCTTGAAAATAACAAGGTGTTTTTAAAATACATACAATAAATATTTTACAAACCATAATTTTATCCAAATTCTCTATTTTTTAATTATATGAACTCAATCTAGAAGAGCAGTCTACATTCCATTTCTCAAATACTCCTTTCCTTATATTTCTTGAAAATAAGACTTCTAAACTGCCTATTTTCCATAAAAATGTTAAAAGAATATTAAAATTAGAGGATAAATCCTAATTTAAGACTTACTTAGTTTCTTCACTTCTTCCATTCCTTTTTTATGAGGGGGCTCTTGAATAATTTTGTCAACATCTGCCCTTCCAATCAGATCATCGGGTCGGTCCCACATAGAAAGACGGGTGGTAGGATTATAAAAGAAGACCCTCTCATCACCAGTCCAAACAACACACCTAGGAATAGATTCAAACATTTTCTTATGTTATGCAACATATTTTATAGTTAGGTCTTTTAATGCCATCCAATCAAAAGGGGAGGTGGTGGTGGTGGGCAAGGACACATTCATATTATCATTTCTTACAGAGAACCAAATATGATTTTCAGAACAGAAGAGGTGACTGGCTATGGGTTAAGTAAAAGAGCAACTCAACATATTAACAGAAAACTAGGAAAAGCAAAACATTGATGATCAGAATTCAGAGTGCTCAGGAACATACATGTCTGGCACACTCAATGTTAACCTATCACAAAAGATGAGCCTAACAGCAGATAATAATACTATTAAGCAGCTCTAAAGCTCAAGAACACACCACAGCATCTGACCTATTACATAATACTTACTATTTCTTACCAAACCAGACAGACTACAAACTCAAATGCAATTATTTATGAAGCTTTTAATAACTGACTGTATCAAGTATTTAAAAATAAAAGCACCTATTGTGCTATGGCACTGTAGCCCAGCACAACCCACTGTTCCTATTAATTACAACTAGAAACTCAGCAACAATATAGAAAAAAACAAGTACATAAGAACTCTCTAAGGTTTAAAAAAAAAAAAAAACACACAGATATGGAGTCAAAATTTAGAGAAGCAAGGGTATAAATTTCCCCACCCTCAAACCTCTGCTGAGGCCTCTGGTTGCACAGTAATAGTAGCACAGGCAGCTAAAACTAAGAGAAATCAGGTCTTTATGACCAGATAATCAAAGTTAATCAACAGCTGCCAAGCTCAAGGTGACCTAGATGTTAAAATTAATCAGACAAAGCCTCTATTATTGAAATAATCAAACACTTTACAGCAGCAATTATAATTACACTTAATGAGATAAAGAAAAACAAAACAAAGATAAGCCAAAACTTGAAATGAAAGAAGACAGAGGTTCTCAGCAGAGAAACTGTTAAAAAAGAAAAAAAAAAAAAAAAAAAGAATGGTGTTTCAGGAACCTATGGGACTATATCAAAATGCCCAACAGACATGTCACTGGGATCCCAGAAGAGAATATTGGGGCAGAAAAAATTTAAAGACAAAATGGCCCAAAGATATCTCCAATTTTCGTAGAAGACATAAATACTAAGGAAGTTCAGTGAACCCCAAACAGAACAGACTTCAAGAAAATCATTTTTAGACACAACATAAACAGATGGAAATCGAATATAAAGAAAAATCCTCGAGAGCAGCTAACAAAAAGTATGGCAGAAAACAAACAGGGAAATAAGTCCAGGGACTGTGGATTTCCTACCAGAAACCACAGAGGCAAAAATACATTAAAACAACATCATTAAAGTCCGGGAAAAAAAAGAAATCCAACCTAGAATCCCATACAGAGCAAAAACATCCTTCAGGAACAAAGGAAAAGAAGATAGTCTCAATGAAGGGAAACTAAGAGATTTCATTTCTATCAGAATTACCCTGTAAGAAAGTTTTTCGGGCTGAAAGGAAATGATACCTAAAAAACTACCAAACAAAAAAGCACCGGGACCTTTAGTAACGAAGGGAAAAAAACAGAAATGGAAAATATCAAAGATTTTTTTCCTCTTAAGTTCTTCAAAATATGTATGAAAAATCATGAACAATGCATGTTGGGGTTTTCAATGTATGTAATAGTAATACATATGACAACTGCAACATAAAGGTCAGTAGGTACGAGGTTAAAAAAGAACCTATATGAAAATAAGGCTCCCACATTTTATGTGAAGTGCTACAATAATAACTCTAAGTAGGCTATGATGGTTAAGTGGGTATATTATAATACAAGAAAAACTAAAAATTAATGCAAAGAGATATCACCCGAAAGCCAAGAGATAAATTATTAAATGGAATGCTAGAAAATGTTCAAATAATTCAAACGAAGGGAGTAAAGGGCAAATGGAGGAACAAAAATAGAGAAGACAGAAAACAAATAACAGATTTAAATCCAACCAAAAGTTACACTCATGTTAACAGCCTAAACACTCCAATTTAAAAAGCAAGAATTGACAAAGTGAGTAAAAACACAAGACACTACTATAAGCTGTTTTAAGAGACAAACTAAACATAAAATTATAGAAAGTTTGAAAGTAAATGGTGGAAAAAGCACAAGACAAAGGGTATTATGAGAGAGAAATAGGGTCTTTTCATAATGATTAAAAAAAAAAGACAATCAAGAACATGTAACAACTATAAAACATATATAATAAGCCAGTTTACAGAGCTTAAAAGTAGATGAAATAGGCAATTCCACTATTACAATAGATTAACAGAACTCTCTCAACAACTGCCAGACCAACCAAACCCTAAAACTAACAGTACCAAGAAAGACCACCTGGTGAACAATTTAAAAAAAGTCTTAATGAACTTGAAAGTATCAAAACCAAAGGAAGCGCATTCTCTGACCACAGGACAATTAAATCAGTACAAGTGAAATACACAGAAAAAACTCAAATTAAGGAACTGAAACAAAAGACTTCTAAATAATGAGTGAGTCAAAGACAAAAATCAAAAGTAAATTTTATCATAAAAATTGAATGGCAATGAAAATACAACACATCAAAATTTGTAGGCTGGTGCTAAAGCAGGGCTTAAAAGGAAACTATGTTAAGCTTTAAATGATAAGAAAAGAACACTAATAACTTAAGAGTAATTTCATAATTACTAGAAAAAGAAGCTAGAAAAAGTATAAAGTAAACCCAAAGTAATCAGAAAAAAGGAAATAAGAGTGGGCAAGAGTGGAGGGGCCCAACCACCCTAAAACTTGTGGTCTTAATGAAAGACCAGAAAACAGGCAAACTTTTGGCTTGACTGGTCCTGAATAGAGAACAAATCACCACTATGTGGAAAGAAAAAGGGGTATCACCACAGAGCATAGACATTTAAAGAATATTAAGAGAATAATAATAACAGAAACATTCAAAGGATACTAAGAAAATAATTAGAACAAATTCAACTTACACAAAATAAGCAAATTTCCTGAAAAATACAACTTAACCAAAGACAACAGAAGAAACAACAGCAAAAAAAATGGTCCTATAGCTATTAAAGAAGTTTAAATTGTTACGAAAACTCTTCCCCCCAAAAAAACTCTGACCACGGATGATTTGTTAATTCTATAAAACCTTAATGAAAAAATATTATCTTACAAACTTTTTCAGTAAATAGAGGAATAGAAATCACCAGTCACCATCCAACTCATTTCCTGAAACCAGCAAAACCCTAATACCAAAATCCAACAAAAACATTACAAAAGAAACTTATAGATTCAGAGGCCACAAGCAGAGATGCAAAAATACTCAGTAAAATATTAGCAAATCAAATCCAACAATACATTAAAAAGATTAATCTACCATGATTAAGGTTTATTACAGAAATGCAAAGTTAAACAATCAAAATTCAGAGTAATTCTCCATATTAAAAGAATGTAAGAGAAAAACATTTCAAAAGATGCAGATTTATGATAAAAACATTATCAAATTTTTTAAAAACCATATAAGCTACTATTATATCTGATGTAAAAGACTGAATTTCTTCCCCTACATGGAGAATAAGGCAGGGACGTTCATTTTTTCTACTTAACATTGCACTGATACAACAGTCCTAGCAACAAGAATAATTACACTGGAATTTTTTTCTTGGTATTTCAGAGCATAGGTTTGACTTTATTTTACTTTTTTTTTTTTTAAGAATAAAGAGGGATCAAAAATTAGAAATTTTCTAGGTTCAGTAAACTTTAGTTTCTGATTCTAAGAAAGTTTTTAATGTTTTGACAAAACAAAAATCTTTTAAGGTCATGGAGACTTGTAACTTTTCCAATTGGTTACTAAGACTGCATCACAAAGATTTAGCATGCCGTAAAGGCAGAGGAACCAGAGATCAAATTGCCAACATCTGCTGGATCAGAGAAAAAGCAAGAGAACTGCAGAAAAACATCTACTTCTGCTTCATTGGCTACGCTAAAGCCTCTGACTGTGAATCACAACAAACTGTGGGATAGGAATACCAGACCACCTTACCTGCCTCCTGAGAAACCTGTGTGCAGGTCAAGAAGCAACAGTTAGAACCGGACATGGAATAACGGACGGGTTCCAAACTGGGAAAGGAGAACGTCCAGGCTGAATACAGTCACCCTGCTTTTTTAATTTATATGCAGAGTACATCACGAGAAATATTGGACTAGATGAAGCACAAGCTGGAATTAAAGACTGCTGGGAGAAATAGTAATAACCTCAGATATGCAGATGACACCACCCTTATGGCAGAAAGCGATGAGGAACTAAAGAGCCTCTTGATCAAAGTGCAAGAGGAGAGTGAAAAAGTTGGCTTAAAAGTCAACATTCAAAAAATGAAGATCATGGCATCCGGTCCCATTACTTCATGGCAAATAGATGGGGAAACAATGGAATCAGTGAGAGACTTTATTTTTGGGGGCCCCAAAATCCCTGTAGATGGTGACAGCAGCCATGAAATTAAGACGCTTGTTCCTTGGAAGAAAAGCTATGACAAACATTGACAGCCTATTAAAAAGCAGAGACATTACTTTGCCAACAAAGGTCCATCTAGTCAAACCTATGGTTTTTCCAGTAGTCATGTATGAACATGAGAGCAGGACCATAAAGAAAGCTGAGCGCTGAAGAACTGCTGCTTTTGAACTATGGTGTTGGAGAAGATTCTTGAGAGTACCTTGGACTGCAAGGAGATCCAACCAATCTAAACCCAATCTAAAGGAAATCAACCCTGAATTTCACTGGAAGAACTGATGCTGAAGCTGAAGCTCCAATACTTTGGCCACCTAATAAGAGCGAACTCACTGGAAAAGACCCTGATGCTGGGAAAGACTGAAGGCAGGAGGAGAAGGGACGACAGAGGACGAGATGGTTGGATGGCATCACCGACTCAATGCACATGCATTTGAGCAAGACCCATAAGTGGTGAAGGACAGGAAAGCCTGGCTTGCTGCAGGCCATGGGGTCGCAAAGAGTCGGACATGACTGAGCAACTGAACAACGAAGTCTAAGTGAGGCTGCCTTTATTTGCCATTCACAATATGTTTGTAACCTGTGTTGGATTTTAACTTATGAAAAATTTATCTTTGAATTTACAGTATTTGAAATTTCATATTCACCTAGACTGGCATGGCGACTTTATTTTTATTTACACATTTATATCAATTAATGATTGATTAATTGATATAATTGATTAATCAATTAATGATTAATTGCTGATGCATTTCTTTAGTTTATTTCCATAGGTTTTTACTCAATATTATGAAAAAATTTAAATATACAGAATATTTAAAGAATGTCTCTAGAACAGTGAACATAATATACTGACCATCTAGATTTAGACTTAATATTTTATCATATATTCTTTATCATGCATCTATCCTTCCTCTATCTGCCAGTCTTATTTTTTCATCTATTAAATGATGCAGATTATCAGTACACTTCACCCTACTCACTTTATCATGCATATTATTAGCACAAGGTAGTTTTGTGACACAAGAATTCTTTGTCCATGTGTTGACTGCTTAGTTGTTTCTGACTCTCTGTGACCCCATGAATTGTAGCCCTCCAGGCTCCTCTGTCCATGGGGATTCTCCAGGCAAATAATACTGGAGTGGGGTTCCATGCCCTCCTCCAAGGGATGGAACCCAGGTCTCCTGCACTGAAGGTGGATTCTTTACCATCTGAGCCACCAGGGAAGCCCTGGTGACTCAAGAATTCTTTATCCATAGTCTATTAATTCTGAAATGTCCTGACAGCTTCTCACTCCACACTTACGACTCATACCACTGGAGCTGTATTAGCACACCTCGGTAGGAAAATAACCAGAAAAAATCTTAAACCGTCTTCAGTAATCATACCGTTGCTGACACTACTGGTCTTGTCTGTGGGAAAAGCAAATGAGCAAATATGCCAAAAGGCCAGGTTTTTCATACTCCACATTACTGGCATTTGGGCCAAATAATTAATTCTTACAGGGAGCTGCCCTGTATATGGTAGGGTGTTTAGGAGCAACCCAGGCCTATACCTACCACATGCCTTCCAGTTACGACAACCAAAAATGCCTGCACACTTTGCCCAATATCCACTTCAGGGAGGGGGAGGCTGAGGGGAGGAGGCCAAAATTACTTCTGGTTGAAAACCACTGATCTAGGCAAATCAGCAATGACCACTAAAATCACACACAAAAAAGGGACAACTAGATGCATCCTGAGGGAAAGGTCATCATCAGTTAGTTGGCCAAAAAGATCAAGCATAAATTTCATCATATCTCTATAACTGCCCGCTAAATTTACAGGAAATTCAGAATGGAGGATTCTATTTAAAAGTACCACCAGGATACAGTAATAAAACCCAGACTGTGGGATTCTATAGAACAAATAATAAAACCAAGGAGAAAAAAGGAAACCAAGTTGAAGGGGAATTTACACATTACAAGACTCAAGAAACAAGCCAACTCATTGCCATGAGTAGACCGAGTACAGATTAAATAGAATAGGGAAAGAAAGTCCTGATGTGGGGAGAGGAAGAAGAGAGAGAACCAAACAAAAAAAGGAAAGAAAAAACAGACTACTCAAAGTTAAGATAAAAAGATGTAATTTTACAAAGTTCTCTAAACATAATCATTTATGAGGATATATATAAAAGCGATTTTAAAACACTTCATAAATAAATAAACACTTCATAAATAAAAAAGGAGATTCAGGATCTTACAGTGGTTCAAATCTATAATTATAATCAGTAAATATTAATAGGGAGTTCTGTGAGAAGAGCAAGATACTGCAGCAGTTGAGTTTTAGGTTTGAGAATCCAAAATAAAACAACCAAAAAACATTCAGTATTTGACACATACTTTTTTTAAAGTACTTTCTCTACCTATTGTGTAATAATGTAATAATCAAACATGGCAATAAATAAATAAATAAAACAACTTACTAATTAAGTAACCTACATACCACGGAGTACCAGGAATAGGGGTAGTAGCTACTGGCTTTGCCTTCTGGGCAGCTTTTTCTTCCTCAGTCATCTCTTCTTCTTTGGGCTCCTATGGGAAATTGTATTACTCCCATTAAATTCATATCACAAAATTATACTTGAATATCCCACAAGCACAAGACTGCAAATACCTTAAAGTAAAACTAACATAATGTCTGTTGCTACCATACAGAGGGGAGACTCTGAATCAGAATTTCTAAATCTTTGCCCCTTAGGCAGAGCTGAATTCCATGACAGTAGAACCCACTGGCGTCCCAGATGGCACAGTGATAAAGAATTTCCTGCCAATGCAGGAGATACAAGTTTAATCCCTGGGTCTGGAAGATCCCCAGGAGTAGGAAAATGGCAACCCACTCCAGTATTCTTGCCTGGAAAATTCCATGGACAGAGGAGCCTGGTGGGCTACTGTCCATGGGGTTGCAAAGAGTTAGACATGACTGAGAAGGCACTCACATAGAAATATAGACCCCATCAGAAGATGTTTCTAACTTAGAGAGTCACTAACTATCTGTTTAGGAGTAGAAATAAAGAAAGGGGTATAGAATATTAGAGGAGATTTCTTCATTTAAGGTTGTTTCTTTTTCTGCTAAATTCCTTACTCAGCAGAATGTCCAAAAGCAGAGCTCTTTTAGTGTTGTTCAGAGATTATTCTATGCAAGAGAGGACAGGTAAAATACAATGAACAATCCCCAAATATGAAGTTGTACTTAAAATTATAACATGTAGCAATTTGTAAGTCAGGAGGAGACATCAGCTCTGGTCCAGGGGCCTTTCTTTCTAGAGGGGCTTTGGTTTCGTGTAAGAAATAATTTAATGAAATTTTCAAAGGGAAAATTGAATTACAAATTTCAAAGAACCCTAAAATTTCAGGGATCAGATTTACAGCAATTATCTAAAACAACAGTAAACAGATTTTCAGTTACCAGTACACTGTACCCAACAATCAACACTGGCTCTCATGTCAGTAGGAAATGGCCCTTTACCTCCTTTATCTCCTTTATTGGCTCTTCTTTAGGATCCTCTTCCTCCGTCTCCATTGGCAGAGGTTCTTCAGAAGGTTCTTTAATTGGCTCTTTAATCTTCTCCTCTAGTTTCTCTATTAAAAAATGGAGATAACATCACATAGTGGTTCTGATCTAACTTCTGATGAACACTGACACTAAGCAGTTAGGATATTCCATTTCTAGCTGTTAACCACAAAAATAAAACATTCTTCCTGTAATATCATTGACTTGAATCTAATGTCATGCTCAACTTCAAATACCTTGCTATACTAATTAGGAAACTGTCAGCAGAAAAGAACTACTGATTTCAGAAGGACATAAAGTCTTACATTCATATATCATTTTTGCTACAAATGAAAGGGATAACATACTAAAAAACAGAAACAGGGACTTGTGATTATAGAAAATAAGAGTCCTCTTCCTCCAAGGTTCCAACAGCCTAAAGTTTTTCTTCAGAACACACACAATACACACATTCCTTCCTGGTCACTACTATCAATTTCAGTAAGGGTGATAGTAATTCAACAGCTAATTAGGCAATTATGCAATTCCTGACAACAGTAAAAAATATATCTATTAGTGTGGACATATAATTTAATTTCTCTAAATGGTAAAATGACAGACAAACCTGTAAGCAGAACAACTGTGGCTTTTTAAATAAATACATTATCAATTCAGTGGAAATAAATAATCCAACACTATATAAATAGAAAATCCCTCAAATGTTTTAAAAAGGAATTAATTCAGAATTTCAAATACCATTCTATGTATACTATGTCCCACTAAGTCATTACAACTATACCTTTTTCTTTTAGCTCTTGGGGTTTTTCCCAGGTTGATTCTAATGTTCTATTATTATAATAATATGTCTTCCCATCTGCTGTTTTATATTCAGTCCACTCAGAAACTGCTGTTGCTCCAGCTAAGGTAGCAGGTGAAGCTGCAATAGCAACCTGGGGATGTATCATAGGTACGATAGGAGGGGCCATTCCTGGCAATACACCTAAAAGAAGAATAATAGAAAATATTAGATCCAAGTACCAAATTGTGATACAAAGTAAAACTTTAAAATATGAGCTGAATCTATTAAACATCAATAAATGAATGAGCCAACTGAAACAAAAAAAATCATATAAAATATTAATTACTTAAATCTGGCTTACTTCTAATGCCTAAATTCAATTAGATTCAGAAATTCAACCCAAGAAGTACCTTAAAGTCAGAAATTTGCGTCACACCTATAACGAAATCTTGATAAATCATAATAACATAAAACTATAAAAATGATAAATTCTCTAATTAATAGAAATATATTTTTATAAAGAATTTAAGTTCTAATGAAATCAAAGCAATAAGCACATTTACTAGGAATATTTCCTGAGGAAAAATTATTTTCTTATTCTAAGATACCTAAAAAGGATATGAATAAAACTCTATTTCAAAGTAAATGACTGAAAAAATAAATAAGTAAAAGTAAGTCCCTGACTTTGTTATCAAATCAATTTTAGCATACTAAGTGATTAAGTCACATAGTCCTGTAAACTCTGACAGTTTATTATTTTCCAAAAAGAGAGCAAAATTTATTTTATGTTTAAAAGATAAGCCAAGATTTATATTTTTCACCAGACAGCTAAATAAGCTGGTGCTACATAATCAAAAATGTGAATTAAAATTGGAAAAAAAAAAAAAAAAAAAGAACTTCATATCCTATACTAGAATTTAAGTTTCAGGTAGTTAACTTCAGTAACTTTAAAATGCAAATTTATACTATAAACACACAAATATTCACACACATAAACTCACTAGCATGCAAGCATAATCACATCACTTTACACATGGAAATGATTTTTTTATATTTAACTTAAAAACACACATCAAAAATAAAATTAAATGTTATGAATATGAGAATGAAGTTGTTTACACTTATTACAGAAATCAAGATATAAAGTGATCTGACCTTATTTGCTTTTGTGAACCAACAAAGCTAATACTACAGGCAACTGGGAAAATTAAGTGTTGGCCAAATATGACAACTGCATTTATACTGCTCATTAAAAAGAAAAATATAAAAAAAATCCACTCACTTGGGCAAAATAAATAAATAAAAGGATAAACAACAACATTCACTACCATGCCAACTTACAGACAAAACAAACTAAGATGGTTTTAAAAATTACCGGTCTTGGTGGTAGCGACTGTCTTTACATACGGGCAGCTGACTATTTGCATCATTGCTACACCTGTAAAATGGATAAGCAAGCATACGTTGGAAAGCTGCCATTGTATGTCGGCTACCACTGGGATTCAGGGAAATAATTTACCACTACAATTTAGAATGTTATTTCCAAATGAAAAAGACCAAGGATGGAGTAAACTTTCTTTCTGTTTGACATTTTATGGGAAGTGGTGCCAAATTCAATGATAACTAGTTCTAAGTTATAGCATCAATTACCTTTTTATCAAACCAGCTGGTAATTTTTGAAGGAGTCTCAAGAGTTTAAAGTCAACAAAGGAAGAGTCCCTTCATTACATATGCATAACAGGTTTCCATGTGGGACATTTTCCCACAGGATATCAAGTCCATGCTGCTTAAGAAACCAGTGAAAGGCAGACACAGCATGGCACTGACAAGATACCTTCTCTGTGCTGCTGCTAAGTGGGAACTACATGCAGAAGCAGAGGCATGGAGCACAACCATGCAAAAGGAGAACAGTAAGGTAGGACAAAGAGGGTGAGAGCAAGGAAGAAAACTAAGTAGGAGACAGACCCAAATATTCTACTGCAAATAATAAAAGGGCAAGGATGAAGAGGAGGGTAGCATTCAACTAAAGACAGAATATCCACGTGTAGTGCCTGCTCTGTGGAATGCCATGGGCTTGGGACACTGTGGAGGCAGGCTAACGAATTAAGAAAAATACAGCCCCACTGATGACTACATGGGTTGATTAATTTAGAAACCTCAATTTGTTTAAGCTGGCTAAAGGAATGGAAATTACGTGCATTAGAAGAAGAATGAAGCCTCATCACGATGCATTACAATAATGATAAAAAGGGAATGAAAGGAAAAGCTGGAAACGTAAGATTTTTTAATTGAGGAAATTTGAAATTAGAGAGTGAATTTTTAAAAAATTTTTAAGGAAAAGGCAAAGGGTTTGGAAATTAAATTTTATTTTCTATTTGTTTTGGCTAAAAAAATACTAAACCTATTTTAGTACTGACAAAAATTAAAAAGAATAAACTATTTTCCCCACAAAGTACATGAAAAGAAATTCTTCATGATTCAGAGAAAAAAATTTAAGCTAAACTCCTGGGTTTATAAATAATGTGCCTATGTTCACTCACACACACACAAAAATACTGCCAATTTTTGCAAACTGCCTTAACTTCTTAATTACATTTTAAATAAAAACAAAGCTAAACCTTCTATTAACACTGAAACTAAAACAAATGCACTGGACCATAAAAGCATGCTGAGTAGCTATATGTACAGTTTTATTTTCCATGTTTAAAGAAAGCAATGGAAAAATTCATTTGGTTAAGGAAGTTACAACATGTATTAGGTTTAAATTAGTATAAATACTGCCATCTGCAGGACCACTGAGCCTAGTAAGCCAGCACTAGAAATTCAATTCTTAGAATATATGAACTTTATTCTCAAAGATTGTTCCTAAAGACATTCCCCAATACATAATTTCAACTATACAACTAAAACAGAAGAAAATCCTACCTACTGATATTTAGGCCTAACTGGCATTGTCTAATATCAACTGAGCCAATAGAGAACTCTTGTATTTGACTATCAATATTATAGGTCACGATAAAAGAACACGTCTGTTTCTTCTCATGTTAAAAAGACCAAATTGAGGTTTTCTGAGGGTGACTATATGCACACCATGAAGACTCACAAAATAACCAAAGGGCTAAATTTTTAGTCTTCTTTTTAAAAGGAGCATTGGTTCAATTTTCCTACAACTCCATCCATCCTCAAATTATGTTCTACCAGGAAATTAGAAAATTCCATTTAGTATTCTGGATAATCCTGATGTCACTGACTATAAGCTTCTTAAAATTGCAAATAAGATTTTACAGTAGAAATCCTATAATCCTAATCCAATTCACTATCCCAAAGCCCACCTCTGAAGGTTTTATTTTACACCTAACTCTTCCACTCCTTTCCTTCATTTTGTTTGAGCATCCCCTCTTTAATCATCCTCAGAGCCATACATTGCTGTTTCAAACAGCATTTAAGGCTCCAAGATAAATTACATCCAAATCCCCCATTTACCTTACTACAAATATTCAACAAATATTACTTCAAAAATAAAAAATTAGTTCCCTCTCCAAAGAATCTTTGGTATCATGCACAAAGTTTTGTAGATTATCTAATTCAGGTTGTCTTCCAACTGACCTACAAAATGTCATTAATGGCTGCCATTTATTAAATGTTTTTTGCTGCCAAACTTCACAGGTGCTACCTCATCTGGTAACTCAAATGTTTACCAACTGTTCTAAAATTCAATGGTGGGTGAGGGCCAGAGAAGACCAAGATATTCAAAGACAGCTGTAACTGAAGGGATTTTATTGTGACAAAATTCCACTTCCTATAAAAATAATTTTGGCTACTCTTTGATATTAGCAAAGAGTAGCTACTCTTTGCTACTCACTGGTACTATTAAGAACCTCCACAGCAAAACTAAACTCTTTTAGCTAACAGCCTTTCCAATGTTTCATATGTTATTATGCTACCTCTCAATCTTCTCTCTACAGAATTAACAACCCCGGATCCTTAAGATGACTCAGAATTCAGGATCTGGTCTTAACACTGTCCTGGCCCTAAAGCAGACCAAGATTGCAAGAGGTTATGTCATGCTTTTATCCATTTATCACTTCATTTTCTACAAAGAGTACTCCAAAGAGGAAAGTATCTAGCTGTTTATCTTTAATTTTGAAAAAGGGTAATACCTAGTATTTGAGAAAATTTTTTTATTTTCTTCTTACTTTCAAATGATTTCAGTTTCTTAAATATCATATACTATGCATTATCTAACACTACAAGAACATGAAAAAGATTTTCTAAAAAACCCACTAATTCTTAAATTTTTGGCTTCTTGCTCAGGTATAATAGCTGAAAGTGTTCTTTTCAAATACAAGGAAATAGACAATTAGAGCAACAGTGATGATTCATGTGTACAACTCTTAACAGCTGTATCACAACCCTATTTTACATAAAAAATAATGCAATAAAGTAGCAGTCAGGTGGAAAGAACCTGAAATTAGGAGACAGGAGGCCTAGGTTCTATTCATCTTTGCTACAAACTAGCCTTGTAAACTTGACCTCTTTAGTTAAAGTGTCAGTCGCTCAGTCATGTCCAACTATGGACTATAGCCCACCAGGCTCCTCTGTCCATGGGATTTCCCAGGCAAGAATCTTGAAATGGGTTGCCATTTCCTCCTCCAGGGGACCTTCCCAACCCAGAGATCCAAACTGGGTTTCCTGAACTGCAGGCAGATTCTTTACTGTCTGAGCCACCAGGGAAGCCCTGACCTCTTTAAGGGATCAATATTTTCAACTATAAATCTAGGAGAACAGACGATGGATTAAGGAGTAAATGTGTCTGACAACAGCAAACACTCTCATATTTAGGATGCTGAACACTATCATTGTTTAATTCCTATGGGGAAAAACTTTACTCCAAATCTTTTAATTCCTTTTCTAGTTGAAATGATTTCCCCTAAGAAAATAAAACACGTGAATTCACTGCAATTATGTAAACATTTAAGTGGTATATGTTATACTTCACAATTGTTACAGGGGAAGCACGCGTTTTGTTTCACATGAATTTTTTAAATTACACGACTCACAGTTTTTTCTCAGTATAACATCATTATTATGAGCATAGTATTTGGATCTGAAGTGCCCAGACTCAAACCCCAACACCTTATCAGCAGCTATGTGACCATGGGCAAGTAACCTTAACCTGTCTGTGTATCTACCTCCTAAGATGGTGGTGAAAATTACATGACTTATTACACGTAAAGTGCTTGGACCAATGGATGATATATAAATCACTTGTGGTAACTCTTATCACGTGATTTCTTAACTTCATACAGTCAATCCCTTAAAATATGGCATTTAGAACACATTTACACAAAAAGATGATCACTTTTAATTCATTGAGGCCATTATCCAAAACGAGTGTAGCTTTAAATGTGGCTCTAATTTTAAGACATGTAAACAACAATAACAAAAAAGGACATTTACCAAAACTGAAGAGAAAATATTGCAGTTAGCCATGAATCTTTCAAAAATGTTTCAAACAAGTGAGATTCAAGGCAAATTTCAAATGTAACAGACACATGAGAACAAACTAACTGACAATATGAAAACATAACTGGAGAAACTGTTATCATCTGTTGGTTACCTGGAAGTGGAATTGGCATGCCAGGAAGGGGAACACGAAACGGAGGTACCATGACTGGTGGAAAAGCAGGGATTGCTGCTGCTGGCTGAGGCACTGAATGCGGAACAGCAGGAGGTAACGTCTGGGGGTGCGGCTGAGGAACGGTTTGCACAGGTGTGGCTGTAGGAGCAGGAGTTGAAACACTAACTGTAGGCGTGGCAACTGAAACAGCAGAACTTGGGGTCTGATCTTGTGTTGTGGGTGCTGATAAGAAATAAAACAAAAATATGTATCACTCGTTCATAAACGATTTTACTATACTCATTCATCATTCACTCATTCAGTATTTAAGGGCCCATTCCATGCACTGAAAGGTATTTATAACAAGGTCTCTGTCTTCAAGAAGCTTGAAAATAGTTAGATGAAACACAAATAATAACTAAAATACAAAGTGAGATGGGATAAATGTACAGGAGTGTGAATCAAGACCCAAAGACCACTTCTACTGTGAGACGGTACAGAAAATTTCATACTGTGATGATAGGCCTTGAAAGATTATGATTTTAACAAGGAAAATGACAAAGTGAAAAGAGAAAATAAGCAAGTGGTGAGAAAACTGAGTAAAAGCAAAGAGTAGGGGACAAAAAGGACTTGTTTAGAAAACAGAAGGCAAGCAGTTAACTAGTCAAACACTAGGCATATCAACAGAACCAGTAAATTACAGCTGGAAAGGTAGGCAAGAAGCATAAATTGGGAGGCCTTGAACACACAACTTATGAGTTTGCACTCAACTGGGTAGGGAAAGGGAAGAACTCATGTAAATGCAGAGACATAATCTAAAAGAATGAACACCAAACTGTATCTGTATATACCCTTTTATTTTTACTACACATGCTTCAGAGTTTGATTTTTCTTTTTTAATAAGAATGCATTCACGTGTTATTTATGTGACTTCATGAATGTAAAAGGGATGAGTGGAGGCAGAATGAAGGTTTCTGAATGAAAGAGTAATAATCACTGTTCATTTGATGAATTAACCTGGCAGATGCATAGGAAGAAAAGGAAAAACAGAGATGTGAAAATCAATTTCAACACATCTGAAGTTGTCCAAGAAAGGAAGAACAGAGGGAAAAAGATATGCAATAACTAATGACTGACTGGATATGAACAAATGGAGTAAAAAAAAAAAACGGGTTTCTTTGTAATTATTTCAAAATAAAAAGGTTAAAAAAAGAGGGAAAAAAAAACCACTCAGGTTTCCAATGTGAGACCAGGAGAATGTGAAATTCAGGATAATCTGGTTCTGCTAATACATTCTTTTTTAGATATGAAAAATAAAAACATTTCACCCCTGGTAATCGCACATAAAATCAAATTGTGACTCTCGAAATATACAAAATTCATATTTCTCTCCTTTAAAGTTTCAGTTCTCAAATATAATATTGCACAGAACTAAACCATCTAGTTCCAAAACAAAATTTGTTTTTATAATTCATTGGTAACAAATACGTCATCTTTATCTTGACAGAAGGAAAAATGTCAAACTTTACCTATATTGGACGAAGAATGAATTCATCAAATTTATAAATAAAACAGTGCTTTCCCAACCTTTATGCCAATTTTATTCTAAGGGAAAGCACACTGTCTAATGCAAACCACCCAATAATTCAACTGAAAAATGTGTCACTATCTTTCCTTCAGCTCCTAACAATGAAAAACTCACTTAGGCTGGGAAGATGTGTGCAATTTCATACTTGTTAATGAGGGACTCACCTTGGCTAAATAGACAGCAGGGCCAAACAAGTATCTTCAGGGGCCCAGGAATGAATTGGTGGTCTAGCATAGACCTAGCCTTAGGGTACAGTATCATATTAATATAATTTTATAACAGTGTGAAAAATACAAATTACATGCAACATTTGCCCAGTCCCATACATATACCATTTATCATTTGTAATCTACTGCAATGGCTGAAAATATATCTAGTTATTTCCCAACTTCCCTGAGAAGTAGGATTTCATCAGCATTTTTCACAAATTTGCACAAGATAAAACGAGTTTAGGCTCAACTGGGGTTAAAATATAAACTCCTTAATTTTCAGTTCCATTTACCCAGATTTACACTGCAGTTAATAGAATTACATTTTTTCAAAGTATTATGGTAATAGTACTTAGTAATATTTGTTAAAATTATGATATAAAGTACTGGAATCAGGAAAATGAGTTAGAAAGGGATCAAATTTCAAGGGGAAAGGTACACCAATGGAGATGGCAGAAAGTATTCACTCATCCTCTTGCTGAAACAGGATTTTCTGAATTTGATTAGGGGCCGGGAGTCATGACAGAAAAGGGACAAAGGAAATAAAAGAATTAAAATTAAATGAGGAGCTGGGAGAATGGTAGCTAGGACTTTATAATAAGTAAATTTCTATTAGCTTCATTTGCTAAAATGACTAGTGTAACACTAGAACTCAAAATATACTACTAATCCAGCCTCGGACCTTAACTAAAGACAAGTGACTGCCTCTAAGAGATGGAAAAAGAATTCTAAGAATTATAGTAAGAATTATACTAAGAATTATAGTATGGTAACACTTCATGACTGAATCGAGCGAAATAAAAATAGATGTCAGGAATACTGAAAGACAACATCAAAACTGATGTTTAAAGGCAGTAAAAAGAACAAGATTTCACTGTTTTGTTCTTAGAATAAAGACCTTCCTTTCTATCACTGAAGAGTATGCAAAAAAAAAAAAAAAAACCAGGAATTCTGAATAGAATGGTTAATAACCACAAGACACCTATGGGCCTACTGATAGACCATTCCAATACAGAAATGGAATATATAGAGAACAGTCCAAAGTTTTTGGCTATCCACTTTCCTTAACAAATACTACGGATTCTCTTTCCGAAGAAGACAGGGAAAACAACAGAATCAACACAGAGCCTCCCCCACAGAACCACAATGCTTTTAACGATCTCCGTCTCCCATTTCGACCAAAAGTACCCCATAAAAACTGGCAGCTTTTTGCCTTGCCGCACAGGTTTAAGAAACATTTGCCTATAAAAAGGCAAAGATCCTCAACCAACTAGCTGGTATCACTGCTAAACTTCTAAATTTTCAGAAGTCAACATAGCTACAGAAGAAATCAGACTAATAAAGCATTATTTACATCTTTCTATTAAGTATATTTTCTCCCAAGCTATCTGAAAAATATCAGATAGGGCCTTTAAAAAAACTGTCTCCCTTACACAGGTACCTTACTACTTCAGTTACTACTTGTGTAAATAAAATCAAATTTGAATTTTTAAAATGACTAGATTTCTCTTATTTCTTATAAGGTAATATACACTAATAATTCCCTAGTCCCAAAGCTACTGGGGGAGGGAGAAGAGTTTCTTTTTTCCCCCTTATTCTCACCTATTATCCAGGTAGGAAAAGACTCTTAGGATTGTAATTCCCTTATAAGGATAACTATGTATCTTCATATCATATTAAATAATCAAATCAATAAAATTATTTAAATATTTGGGTGCTCAATCTGAACCTGCAGAATAAGTACTGTATTTATATATTTAAAAAAAATAAACCCAGAAATAGTATCATAAATATTAATGACAGTCTTTTAAGCAAATTAACATTCTTCTCTCCTCACCCCTGAAGTCTATTCATCACTGCTAATCTTTAGAGAAAAGACGTACCTTTGGGCTTCTGTGATTTCATACCTGAAAGTTCTCTTACCTTTTGGACTGCTTCTAACTCAAGTCCTCATTACATCTGCCTGCACATCATTCCGAGACCTAGCTACCTTTAAACAAGATTACTGCAAGTTTTCCTAAGTTTCCCCAATTTCAACATTAACCAGAAAATGAGCACAAGAAAAAAATCTTACAGAATACTAAATTTATACAAACCACCTAGCGCCTGCCTGCCTCACTTATCTGCCTGGTTCTTAAAACTCTCCATAACCTGGTCTCTTATTCAATATATTACCTAATAAAAAGCCTCCCACCTAACAATCTTACAAACTATATTTACCGTCATTTCCTGACCTATGTTTCCCCCATCTGAAACACCTCTCTGAAATTTTGAACCTATTCAAATCCTATTACACACCCTTTATGATCCATCTCAATACCCATGTAGTCCACTCACTTGTCTCTCCGTTTTCTTGAATTCTTATATCTTCTAGCTTCGCTGTATAACTCTGCACACTATTTTCTAATTGTTTCACATGCATTTTTCTTGCCTCCTCAATTAGAAAAACTGGAAACTCTGCAAGATAGGGGCCAAGACTCACACTTATTTTGCAAATCCACAGCACCCAACATTACTGTTGGCCAAGTTGAACAGCTAACTCTGCACTTTTCCAGTTTAGCTTCATGAATTTCAATTGAACAAATAATTTTTTCTACTAATATAAATTTCTGTTCTTTTTAGCCAAAAGTCTTAATGTCAAAAATGTATTTTAAATAATATCAAGGATAATACTTAAACTAGGACCATATGGGAATGCATTCCTACTTGTCCATTTCTCTAGTCCCTAAATGAAAACACATGCTGACCAATACTCACTTGATACTGTCTGCGAAACTGAAGAGGCAGTTGTGGTGGTGGAAGTGGTAGAGGATGGGGTTGACGATGATGCTGAAGTAGATACTGCAGGCGCTGGGCTACTGGTCGTAGGGGTGGAAGCACCGACTGCCTGTGCTTGCACTTGCACTTGCGCCTGCACTTGCGCCTGCGCCTGGGCCTGGGCCTGGGCCTGCGCTTGAGCTTGTGCTTGGGCCTGGGCCTGGGCCTGAACCTGCGCCTGGGCTGCAAGCATAGGTGTCAGTTCTGACTGCTGAATAACCTTAACTCCATCTGGCTTGGTCCATGCAGATTCACGTGTCCGAGCATTATAATAATAAACCTGCAGAAGAAGCAAAATCATCAGTTTCAAAGAACCTGTCAACTATCATTTATAAATAATACAATGATATTTTGTCTTAAATAGTATTTTTTTAAAAACCTAGAAAAGAGAAAGTACATCAGAATCAGCTGTTCATATGAGATTATTGGTAATGTTTCACTTTTTCCTTTTCCCTCAATTTTCTATAAAGAGCATACTGTATTTTTAACACATCAAAAAAGGAGAACCAAGGCTATGTTTTGTGCATAGTTAACACAGCAGATCTAAGACCGCTATCCTTAGAAAGCCATTGTCCACCATTCCCTAACTGATAGGAATGGCTCAACTACTTACGCAAACAATGCAGTTTATGCTCTATACCTGCCTTCCTTCTAAAGTCTGGAATTTGGTAAGTGTAAGGCAGATGGTACCAGATATGGGACCAGTCCCCAGTGAAAACCTTGATTCCTCAGCTCAGGATAGCGTCCCTGGCAGACAACACTTTACCAGTGTTTTCACAATTCCATGGCACAGGAATTAAACACACTCTTATGAGACTCCAACTGAAAGGACTCCTGAAAGCTTGTGCTTGGTTTCCTCCAGACTCCGCCCCATGCACCTTTTTTTTCTTTGCTGGTTTTGCTTTGTATCCTTTTTCTATAATTAGTCATAGCTGCAAATACAACTACCTGCTGAGTCCTGTGAGTTCTCCCAGTAAACACTAAACCTGAGAGCTGTCAGGGGACCTAAGGTGTGTATTTAAAAACACAGGTTTCAGAATCACAGGCAAACCTATGATAGTGCTCCAGGCCACCTTACGTCTGTGCAGAAGTCCAACCAAGTGAACCTTTCCTAGAGTCCTGCCCTACCCTGGCTTACTTGAGTTTCATTCTTCATTGGCAAGGATATAGTCACTGATTTCAATCTGCCAAATTCCCAGGTTTTACTCTTCTGTCACCAAGAAGATAACAACCTAAATACATTTCATAATTTACCTTCCCATCTGGAGTTTTATTTTCAACCCATATCTCCTCAGTAGGAGGCAGTGCTGGAGTACCAGGAGCAGTCACGGGAGGCATTCCTGGTGGAAACATCATACCAGGAGGAGGAGGCATGGTTCCCATGGGTGGAGGCATGAAAGGTGGTCTCTGTTAATTCACAAGAAGTAATGTCACTTGTGTTTGTCTTTTTTCCTTCAAATTATTACTAAATTCTACCCAAAAGGTAAGGCACTGTAAGAGAAATTAGCTTTATAGTCAATTCAAATACATTTACCTAGGTTGTTGTGTAAGCAAAGTTTTTCTGTAATAAAAATGATTACTAAACAGACTAGAAGAAAGTATGTCAAGATACTAATAACAGTCATCTCTGGGTTGTAGAATTATAGGTGAGTTTTGCTTTATTATTTATACCTTAACTGCTATTTCATATATTGGGCACTACATTACTTTCAGAAGAAAAAAACTGATTCTCTTAACACCAGCCACCCAATGCCTTGACAGCTCACCTACAACAGGAACCAACAAACTATAAGAGAAATGTTATTTTACAAATAACAAGTAATAACTTAAAAAGAAAAATCAGATATACCTAACCTTTTATTCTCTTTTCCTATATGGAAAAAATTATTAGCTAGGAAAACATTTATTTCCTAGTTTTCAAATAATAATAATGTAGCTCACCAAAGATGCTAACATTAGTAAGTTTAAAAGATACAGTAAAATAATTATTCACTTTACTTTTGTGAAAAGAATCTAAATGGTATATATTACAATTAAAAAAATAAATCTCCCGAAACCATTACTGATTCAACACTATCCCTCATAATTCCTTCAATGATTGCTGACTCAACCCAAGATCCTGAACCAAAGAATTTAACTGTAACTGCTATATCTTACTCACTAAAGTAGAAAAAAGGTCTGCAATTCTGAAAACAGATTTTGAACAGGGATTAAAAGATTTCCTCTATAATCTACAAGTAACATTAGAACTTAATTATCCAAAGCATCTTAATCTGGATAATGGAATTGACACTATGCCAATAATGTGAAAGTTACTTTTTTTCCTAAAAAAGTTTTCTTTTCCATACTCGTGTTTCTAGATTCAAATGACTGTCTTTCAAGCATCAATCAGCACACAGGCCCATGTTCTATAAAATATTCATTCCAAATATATGCTACACAGTATCTGAAAATCATTTGGATTTAAAGTAAAATCACACAATGGTCCATCAAGACCAAAAAAAGCATCACATTAGGAAGCATCCCATTACAACATCTGATATATTTCCATTAGAGGGTTACATTAACCCATTACATTTTATAATATTCCACAAAGAGGTTTAACTCTTAAAGGCACAAAATAGAGTAAATTCACACGTAACAAGTTATACCACAGTCAACAAGTCAAAAAGTTACTTCATATTCTAATTCTAAAGAAAATATAAAACCATTTAACTGTTTAAGAGGGCTAGGGGGAAAGGAGGGACAGGCTTATTCTAGGAGGGCAACAAAATAACTAAGCAAAGTACTAAAATCTGGTGTTTCTGCCATACACACAATTCTAGCAGAGCTAACATCACTTAAATAGTACCTCATTATCTCTATTTTTAGTAAATTCATTCTTGATTATCTAAGCTAACAGAAGGCATATGATACTACTGTATTTGGTTTCAGAACTGTATAGGTTAAATAAACGGAAAACTCAGAAACAGTCAAAAAGAATATAATCTCAAAAGTAGGTATTTGAGAGTTGATACCTTCATAACTTCAGTAAAGGATATATGCTTCAGGCTAAAACACTAGGAAAATTTTCATTTAAGGAAATTTCACAAAAATTCTATTTCTAAAACTGTGAGACATTCATATTTTTTCCTAGGAAAGGAAAAAAATTAAAATACTGTGCTTACAAAATGTGCTGATGGTCACATTCTAGATTCTATACTAGGGATCATTCATGGAAAGAATTCTTCAGGAATATATAAATATATATAAACTCATTAGTAATGTATATCATTGAAAACAAACTTCCCTCTCTTTACACATAAGCTTTCAAATATCATTTCCCATCAAGAAGATTATTAAAGACAACTGTCAGAGATGAAAGCAAGTTAGAACTACCTTATTCAATCCTAATATACATATTTTTTCATCACCATATAAATTTCCATTCTGAATTTCCATACTAATTATCATTATCAGTGCTTTTGAAGCAACACATTAGTATAAAGATGTTCTCTTTAGTTCTCATTCTCCTATAAACCCAAGAATACAAGTTTTATTCATACATACAAAACTCATACATACTATTGATACTAACACCAACAAAGAAATAGCTATCTCTACATTCTTTACCTGAAGGTGTGGAGGGCCCATAGGTGGAGGAATCCCTCCTGGAGGAGGCATTGGTGGCATATTAGGATCAAAAGGGGGACGTCCAAATGGGGGCCGAGGTGGTGGAGGAGGGCCTCGCATCATACCAAAAGGTGGAGGAGGTCGCATCAGAGGTGGTGGGCCTCGCATCACTGCGTTTGGTGGGGGAGCTGGGCCTCGGAACCTCAAGGCCTGCTGTTGAGCCATCCTGTATGGAAACCAATGAATAAAATTTTCTTTCTCAAAGTAAGAAAAATATAGCTACTAAACTCTGATTACATCAATTTTTAAAGCCCTTAAGAGCAAGCAGAGTTGGAAAGTCATCATTTTGTATCACTGTATCAATGGACACCAAATCTAGGAGGAAATGAGGGGGTTATTTGCATGGTCTTAATATATCTTTCCACATGTTTCTTACAATAGAAATAAGGATAAACAAAACACTATGCAATAGAGAAACTGACCTAACACAACTGAGAGGGACACAATACCACCTATTCCAAGCAAGAATGTTTAACCTCAACATGAGTTATTAGACAAACACAAAATAATGTTCTATTACAAAGGGGGGAGCAGGGAGTATATTCTTCAGAAATGCTGTTATAAAAAGAAGAAAAAAGGAAAGTTGTGGAAATGTTCTAGATTAAAGGAAGCCAAAGAGACATGACAATACAATTCCAACTCTAGACAGGATACTAAACTAGAGAGAAGAAATATGATAAAGAACATAATGCATTAACAGACAACACTGGAATAAAGGCAAAAGATGACTTTTTATCAGTGCAAATTTACAAAGTAGGTAACAGTGCTGTCCCAGAGAAGATCACTATTCTCAGAAAACAAGCACTGGAGTATTTATAGGTAAAGGGCCGTGGTGTGTGTGACCCTTTACCACAAATGGTTCAGGGTAACAGAGAGCACATACGTGACCAAGCAACAAAGCAGAACAGGTAAAATATTAACATTAAGCATACTATTTTTGTTTTTGCAACTTTTTGGAACCTTGAAGCTACTTCTAAATACAAGGTTTTTATAGCAGGGGAGGCTAACAGCTTAAGACATAATTAGCATTCTCATATAAAAGGGAATGCCCTTCTGTACTGTACTGTACTGTACTTCTGTACTGTTTTCACCCCACCCCAGTCTTCAATCTCTAAACACCTTCTTTACTTTCTCCATGGCATTCAAACAGATAAGCAATATCACATTAGATGGTGTTCTCTATCTCCTAAGTGCCTTTTTTTTTTTTAATAATGTTTTCACTCTTACAAATGCTTACTGGGCTTCCCAGGTGGTGCTAGTGGTAAAGAACCAGCTTGCCAATGCAGGAGACATAAAAGATCTGGGTCAGGAAGATCTCCTGATGGAGGATGTGGGAACCCACTCCAGTATCCTTGCCTGGAGAATCCCATGGACAGAGGAGCCTGACCTGCTACAGTCCACAGGGTCACAAAAAGTTGGACACAACTGAAGCAACTTAGCATTCACACAATCAACCTAACTCTGAAATAAGATTTTATCAACCTCACTTTACAGATTAAGGCACACAAAAGTAAAACAACTTATCCAAGGCCACACAGCTGGTTCAGTGGTAAAGTGAAGTGAAAGTGAAGTCGCTCAGTCGTGTCTGACTCTTTGCGACTCCATGGACTGTAGCCTACCAGGCTCCTCGGTCTATGGGATTTTCCAGGCATGAATACTGGAGTGGGTTGCCATTTACTTCTCCAAAATTCAAACACAGGCGAAAGGCTCTTATATACTACACCATGCTGTCTATGTTAGCCCCTTTAGAGCAAGAATTGTCTGTCCTGTTCACCTTTATATCCCCAGCACATAGTTATTTATGCCTGCCCATAGCAGGGCTCAGTAGTATTTGCTGAATGAACCAATGAATATGTAGGTGATACTGTACCTTATAAATAGGGTATGTAGAATCTTATAAAAATCTTTACTATAATATGCCATAGTGAATTTACTGAGCACCTATCACAGTCTACCTACTAGCTACAATAATTCTCTCCATTATAAACATGAAATTTACATTCCAGTGCTCAGGAGAAGATTAACAATTATATCCTCATGTGCATCTGATAATAATCATTCTGACACTCTCGCCTCACCAGATTCTTCCAACTTTCCTACATTTTTCAACCCTGTGCTTAAGACTACCCTTTCAACTTTCTCTAAATTTTCCACATCGTAGTTCAATTCAGACATTAAAAAAATCCTAATAAAAGAACCAACTTGCCTTCTAGGAGAGCACAAGGATTGTAAACACATCCAGGAACTACTATACCAAACATATTTCACCAAATCTGCAAATCATCCTACACTCCAATGGTAGAAGTATGAGTTAAAAGCAGTGACTGCAGAAACAATAATCAGCCTTTTTCAAATTACACGCACTCCCAAAACGCTGATGGGTCACTGGTACCGAAGCAATGTCTTAACCTTTGGGACAGGAAAAATCTTCACCAAGGAAAGATATTCCATCTCAGCCTTCAGCTATACATTATTTCTTTCTTTTGAATGTCACACTTTCTAGCTCTAACTTGAAGTTAAGTATTTTAGGCTCTAAAACCATGGCAAGTCAAACCAGGGCTCTGCCTTCTGTTTCAGGCTTCTTACCTATTTTCTGAACCTGAATATACTCAGATGTAAGTGAGGGGCAGTGGGGACAGAAATGAAACCTCTCTCTCTGTTTAATAAGATAATCCCCGTGAAACATTTAGGATGGTACCTGGGACACAGTGAACTATTTTAACCATCACTACTTTCATTCTCCCACAAAACCTAGCATAGTACTCTACCTGAAAAGCTAGATGCTTTCAAATGTCTGCAGTGAAAATGCTAGCAAAATTCACATCATTTCCTCTATCACAGCCTCAAGCTGCCATTTTCTTATGTCAGATATGTATATCACACGTGCTGAGCTCTTTATATGCACTTTATCACAACAACCTTACCTGCAGTGAGGTTTAAAGAAGCTAATGAAGTACTTGGAACAGTGCTCAGCACATTTTTATTAATTATTATTGCTGTTACTACAACATCAGTATAGTAATAGTAGCAATCAAAAACCATAATTTAGTGACTACTAAAATTACCTTGTTAAACAGTATTAATATTAGTAGCAGTATTAATATTATTATAATCATTATTAGCAGGCTCTATATAACCTGGCCCTTGCTGATCTCTCTACAGACTCTAATCCTTTTGATCAACTACTTCATTACCCTGAAGCCTCTGCACTTGCTTCCTCTGCCTGGGGTGCTTTCCCCCAGAGCTTTATGTAACAGACTCTCTCATTCTTCAGTTAAAGCTCAAAGTTCTTTCCCACCTTAGTCTCTCCCACCTCCTTTCTATCTCATTATCCAATCTGAGTTTACAACTATGAGGTAAATGCTATGAAAAAAATCCTCACATTTATTTAGTTTTATATTACCTATACTCACTAGTATTTTCTCTTTAGTATATTGATGTCTCCCAGAGCCCAGAAGGCAGGTGTTCAATTACTGTTTTAATAATGAGAGTGAACCCTAGGTATTTTTTCTATACCAAGCAGTTATAGGGACATTATGTACTAAGTCCATGTACTTAGTACATGTACTAAGTCTTTCAATCATCATAAAAACTCAATGAGATAAGTTTGGCACCGGTTTTACAAAGGGAACTATAGCACAGAAAAAGAACTTGTTTCATGTTAGTTAGTGGTAACACCAGCGTATTCTTATTCCCAGTGTACAGTTGAGGAAATTCAGACAAGCACCTTGTCATAAGTCATAAAGCATTAATAAGTAAATAAAGGCCCTGGGTAAAGTATCTGTACCAACATGACTCTAAAAGTTATCTTAATGATCCTTACTCATAAAGGAATAGAAAGGTATTTGGATCTCCAAATAAATCCTATTGTGGATTATTCGCATTCCTACCACTTTGGATCTTTACGAAAATAGAAGCGTACATGCATGAACAGAAATGCAGAAAAGATTTTTTACAAGAACAAATTATTTCCCTAGAAGTACTATATCTAGATATGCAATCTTCCCAATGGTAAGCACTGCAAATACTTTAGCACAATGGAGCAAAATTTTTAAATGCTGATATATGGGAAGCAAATTATAAAGTAGACTAAGTGAGGAGACCTAGGTTTTAATCCGGACCCAGTGACTTTGTGTAGTCTCTTCACACTTGTAGGCTGATTTCCTCATCTGATGTGGTTAGTTTGAAATTTAGATCAATCTTAATTAGCATGGAAGCTCCCAGAGGACAAAGGATTTTAGTCCGGTTCAAGACTACTGCCAGCACCTAGGTCAGTGACTCTTATATAGCACACAATAAATGTGAGTCCAATAAATGGACCATCTCTAAATCTCCTATAACAATTTATTTACGATATATATACCTGAAAACCTGATTCGTGGGGCACTATGACGGTGACAACACCATAACGTATATTCAGAATACAAATGCAAAAAATTAAGCCCCAATTTCTGTACTCAGAGGCCACAAAAAACTAATTCCTCTTAAACCATGAGAAACGCTAAAATAAAAGTCTGTACCACATGCTGTGGAAGGAATTTCCAACCCCAGAAGTTAAGGCATGAAACATTTGCAAGAGAACACCTAATTTAAAGCACTATTCAAATCAGTTTTGCAGCAGCGTCTACACTTACTATTAATAAAATCTAAAAGGCTACTCACTGTAAAACTGAAGAAAGATACTCTCTTAAATGCAAAGTAATGTTTCCAAATCAATCCATAAGGCTAGCTTAAGTACCTCTTGAGATAAGAATCAGGTATAACCCTTTCATCACTAAATACTAAACGACCCTGGCAATGCACTCTGATCACTTAGTATTGAAGTATATACGTGGGGTTTAAAGATTTGAGATCCATCCCTGAAATAAGACTTTATTCCTGTCAAACTAAAAAATTTTTGACAACATCATCTCAAAGACATGATTTTTCCCCCCTGAAAACTTTAGTAACAATACCCAGTTTCCTTATACAATTTTATCTGGAGCTCTAGACAATGCTAGAGTCATCATAACTTATTCTACTCTTCCTCATTCTCAAAGAATGACAACGGGCACAAATCAGAATGGGGGCTAAACATCTGAAATGCCATTTTTTTCCACCCAAGAAAAAGATAAAGTATCAAACAGACGTAAAGCTCTGTACCTCGTTTTCCCTAAAAACCACCGATTAAAGACTTCTCTCTCCAAGACAATTAAAAATTCCAGAGGCAGCCCAGAAACCAGGGCGAGAAAGGTCATTGCTGCCGTCCTTAGGGAGACAGTGTGGGCAGACGACTAGAAGTGAGGATAGAAAAGTGCAGGCTCCCAAGCCTGGCTGCCTGCGTTCAAGCCACTTCCTGAAGCCAAGATTCTACCAAAGACACCTGGCTCTACGTCAGTTTCCTCACCTGAAGGATGGGCAAGTCACTTAACTGAAGGTGGCTCTTGCTCCGGGGCCTGCAAAACCAGAAGAGCAACTACTCCAAAAGGTGGGTGTGAGGATCACAAGAGAAAACACTAAGGAAAAGGCTCTCTGGCTCTCGGAAGCACGAAACAAATGACTGCCGCTGTTGTTACTCCTCATAAACTCGGGATAAGGGATCAAACGATGAGAAAGGGAGGCCGCGTGAAGTTAAAGGAAAGCAAGCGACGTGGGCAAAAAGGAACCAGGCGGACGCGGGGACACCAAAAGGCGGCGGAGGACGTGAAGAAGGCCGAGCCAGGGCGCCGAGGAGTTGCCCCGCGGCATGGAGGGCTTCAGGGAGGAAAACTGGGCCCGCGGCGGCGCCAAGCCGGGAGTCAGGCTGAGGGCCGCCCAAGCGGAGGCGGACTGCGTCTGAGGCGGGGCCCCAAAGCGGGAACCCCGGACCCAGCCTGTGGGCCGCAAGCTGCGAGGGGCGCCTGGGCCCCACGAAAACGGAAATGAGCGCCCCGAGAACCCACAGGAGGCCGCGGCCGAAACCCGGCCCGGTCTCATTCAAGCCGCCTTCCCTTCCCCCTTCTCCAACCCCATGCGGTCCGGGCTCTTGGCCGCCGCGCCTCCTCAGTCCACCCTCCACCTCGGTTCTCCGTGCAGCAGGCTTAGCCTCTGGGACGTCGGAGCGCCGAGATGTAAGGCGGAGCAGTGCCCTTACCTGAGCTCCCCGGGGTTGAATCGCTCACCGTCTCCCCCGTCCCCACCACGCTCCGCCATTACAGAGAGCCGCTTTCATCCACCCGCCGACTGGGCGTCCCCTATTGGTCGGGTGGATCGTCAATCCCGTGAGAGAAAGGCGGAGATAGCGGAGACTTATGAGGTGATTTGTCAAACTCTCCATCAATCGCCGAGCTGAGGGTGGTGTCTGCCTTATTATTGGTGAAAGGGCCCGCCGACTTTAAAAGCGGTATGGAGACAGTCAGTTGATTGGTCGCTCAGAGGCTTTATGGGAAAACGAGACACTAGCAACGAGGAGCCGCCGGCGCCCTCTCGAGGTTAGCGAAACTAGGTCCTCCCACGTACGGCTAGGCCTGCGGTAGCCACGTGTCTGTCGGCTTCCAGGAAAGCCAATTGTGGGGCCATATTGTCCTCGTACCGGTCATATTGGCTCGGGCCTTGACCATTTCTATTGAGTGAGCCAATGAAAAATCGACCTGGGTCGCCGGTAAACCAATCACAGAGTTGTTGTAGAAACGAGCTATTTCCCAGATTTTTAGAATCTAGAGTCCTAAGGGGCCACCAGTTTATACCCGTGTTATTAAATGATACATTACTAACCACAAGAATACCTGTTAAACTGTATTCAATAATTAGTTGCAGGCTGATGAGTGTTACAAATTGCTCTATTAAGTTGGGGGAAGGAAACGTCTTGGCAATTTATAATTTAAACCATACGTCCTTCAATTTTAAAGTATACTTGTGTAAAATTAGCATACCCTAATACTTCCCTGGTGGCTCAGAAGGTAAAGCGTCTGTCTGCAATGCAGGAGACCCAGGTTCGATCCCTGGGTTGGGAAGATCCCCTGGAGAAGGAAATGGCAGCCCACTCCAGTATTCTTGCCTGGAAAATCCCATGGACGGCAGAGCCTGGTAGGCTACTGTCAATGGGGTCTCAACGAGTTGGACACAACTGAGAGACTTCACTTTCACTTTAAATACCCGAGGAGTTCTGAATATTTATTAAACTTTTTATTAAAAACAAAAACCTTCGGATACTGGGGTTTCAAAGGCACGATGAAGAGGAATTCCACCATTCAGATAAAATCAGATCAGATCAGTCACTCAGTCGTGTCCAACTCTTTGCGACCCCATGAATCGCAGCACGCCAGGCCTCCCTGTCCATCACCAACTCCCGGAATTAACTCAGACTCATGTCCATCCAGTCAGTGATGCCATCCAGCCATCTCATCCTCTGTTGTCCCCTTCTCCTCTTGCCCCCAATCCCTCCCAGCATCAGAGTCTTTTCGAATGAGTCAACTCTTCGCATGAGGGGGCCAAAGCACTGGAGTTTCAGCTTTACCATCATTCCTTCCAAAGAAATCCCAGGGCTGATCTCCTTCAGGATGAACCGGTTGGATCTCCTTGCAGTCCAAGGGACTCTCAAGAGTCTTCTCCAACACTACAGTTCAAAAGCATCAATTCCTTGGCGCTCAGCCTTCTTCACAGTCCAACTCTCACATCCATACATGACCACAGGAAGAACCATAGCCTTGACTAGACGAACCTTTGTTGGCAAAGTAATGTCTCTGCTTTTGAATATGCTGTCTAGGTTGGTGATAAATTTCCTTCCAAGGAGTAATTAATTTCTTTTAATTTTAATTTCATGGCTGCAGTCACCATCTGCAGTGATTTTGGAGCCCAGAAAAATAAAGGCTGACACTGTTTCCACTGTTTCCCCATCTATTTCCCATGAAGTGATGGGACCGGATGCCATGATCTTTGTTTTCTGAATGTTGAGCTTTAAGCCAACTTTTTCACTCTCCTCTTTCACTTTCATCAAGAGGCTTTTTAGTTCCTCTTCACTTTCTGCCATAAGGGTGGTGTCATCTGCATATCTGAGATTATTGATATTTCTCCTGGCAATCTTGATTCCAGCTTGTGTTTCTTCCAGTCCAGCGTTTCTCATGATGTACTCTGCATATAAGTTAAATAAACAGGGTGACAATATACAGCCTTGACGTACTCCTTTCCCTATTTGGAACCAGTCTGTTGTTCCATGGAAGTCAAGAAACATCTGAAGTAACAGGCAAATTTGGCCTTGGAATATGGAATGAAGCAGGGCAAAGACAAACAGAGTTTTGCCAAGAATATGTACTGGTCATAACAAACACCCTCTTCCAACAACACAAGAGAAGACTCTACACATGGACATCACCATATGATCAACACCAAAATCAGATTGATTATATTCTTTGCACCCAAAGATGGAGAAGCTCTATACAGTCAGCAAAAACAAGACCAGGAGCTGACTGTGGCTCAGACCATGAACTCCTTATTGGCAAATTCAGACTTAAATTGAAGAAAGTAGGGAAAACCACTAGACCATTCAGGTATGACCTAAATCAAATCCCTTATGATTATACAGTGGAAGTGAGAAATAGATTTAAGGGCCTAGATCTGATAGATAGAGTGCCTGATGAACTATGGAATGAGGTTCGTGACATTGTACAGGAGACAGGGATCAAGACCATCCCCATGGAAAAGAAATGCAAAAAAGCAAAATGGCTGTCTGGGGAGGCCTTACAAATAGCTGTGAAAAGAAGAGAAGCGAAAAGCAAAGGAGAAAAGGAAAGATATAAACATCTGAATGCAAAGTTCCAAAGAATAGCAAGAAGAGATAAGAAAGCCTTCTTCAGCAATCAATGCAAAGAAATAGAGGAAAACAACAGAATGGGAAAGACTAGAGATCTCTTCAAGAAAATCAGAGCTACCAAAGGAACATTTCATGCAAAGATGAGCTCGATAAAGGACAGAAATGGTATGGACCTAACAGAAGCAGAAGATATTAAGAAGAGGTGGCAAGAATACACAGAAGAACTGTACAAAAAAGGTCTTCACGACCAAGATAATCACGATGGAGTGATCACTGACCTAGAGCCAGACATCCTGGAATGGGAAGTCAAGTGGGCCTTAGAAAGCATCACTATGAGCAAAGCTAGTGGAGGTGATGGAATTCCAGTTGAGCTATTCCAAATCCTGAAAGATGATGCTGTGAAAGTGCTGCACTCAATATGCCAGCAAATTTGGAAAACTCAGCAGTGGCCACAGGACTGGAAAAGGTCAGTTTTCATTCCAATCCCAAAGAAAGGCAATGCCAAAGAATGCTCAAACTACTGCACAATAGCACTCATCTCACATGCTAGTAAAGTAATGCTGAAAATTCTCCAAGCCAGACTTCAGCAATATGTGAACTGTGAACTTCCTGATGTTCAAGCTGGTTTTAGAAAAGGCAGAGGAACCAGAGATCAAATCACCAACATCCACTGGATCATGGAAAAAGCAAGAGAGTTCCAGAAAAACATCTATTTCTGCTTTATTGACTATGCCAAAGCCTTTGACTGTGTAGATCACAATAAACTGTGGAAAATTCTTCAAGAGATGGGAATACCAGACCACCTGACCTGCCTCTTGAGAAATTTGTATGCAGGTCAGGAAGCAACAGTTAGAACTGGACATGGAACAACAGACTGGTTCCAAATTCCACCATTAAGGACCTCAAAATATTAAGCTAATGATAGAGATTTTTTTACTCAGACCTAGGGACTGAGTTCCCTAGGTTCCAAATAGGAAAAGGAGTACGTCAAGGCTGTATATTGTCACCCTGCTTATTTAACTTATATGCAGAGTACATCATGAGAAACGCTGGACTGGAAGAAGCACAAGCTGGAATCAAGATTGCCGGGAGAAATATCAATCACCTCAGAAATGCAGATGACACCACCCTTATGGCAGAAAGTGAAGAGGAACTAAAAAGACTCTTGATGAAAATGAAAGAGGAGAGTGAAAAAGTTGGCTTAAAACTCAACATTCAGGAAACGAAGATCATGGCATCTGGTCCCAACACTTCATGGGAAATAGATGGGGAAACTGTGGAAACAGTGTCAGCCTTTATTGTTCTGGGCTCCAAAATCACTGCAGATGGTGACTGCAGCCATAAAATCAAAAGACACTTACTCCTTGGAAGGAAAGTTATGTCCAACCTAGATAGCATATTGAAAAGCAGAGACATTACTTTGCTAACAAAGGTCCATCTAGTCAAGGCTATGGTTTTTCCTGTGGTCATGTATGGATGTGAGAGTTAAACTATGAAGAAAGCTGAGTGCCGAAGAATTGATGCTTTTGAACTGTGGTGTTGGAGAAGACTCTTGAGAGTCCCTTGGACTGCAAGGAGATCCAACCAGTTCATCCTAAAGGAGATCAGCCCTGGGATTTCTTTGGAAGGAATGATGGTAAAGCTGAAACTCCAGTGCTTTGGCCCCCTCATGCGAAGAGTTGACTCATTCGAAAAGACTCTGATGCTGGGAGGGATTGGGGGCAGAAGGAGAAGGGGACGACAGAGGATGAGATGGCTGGAGGCATCACTGACTCAGTGGACATGAGTCTGCGTGAACTCCGGGAGTTGGTGATGGACAGGGAGGCCTGGCGTGCTGCGATTCATGGGGTAGCAAGGAGTTGGACACAACTGAGCGACTTCATTTTCACTTTTCACTTTCATGCATTGGAGAAGGAAATGGCAACCCACTCCAGTGTTCTTGCCTGGAGAATCCCAGGGATGGGGGAGCCTGGTGGGCTGCCGTCTATGGGGTCGCACAGAGTTGAACACGACTGAAGCGACTTAGCAGCAGCAGCAGCAGGGGCTTTCCAGTGGCACAGTGGTAAAGAATCTTCCTGGCAATGCAGGAGATCAAGAGACATGGGTTCAATCCCTGAGTCAGGAAGATACCCTGGAGTAGGAAATGGAACCCACTCCAGTATTCTTGCCTGGAAAGTTCCATGGACAGAGGAGCCTCGAGGGCTACAGTCCATGGGGTGGCAAAAGAGTGAGACAGGACTTAGCGACTAAACAACAAACCACCTATACCAATCACTGTCCTAATTACTTTCCAGGTACTATCTGTTTTAGGCCTCCTAAAAAGGCCTTTAGGATTTGAGTACTATGAACAGCCACAGTTTATAGATGAGACTGAGACACAGAGAAGTTAAGTAACTTGTCAGAGTTTACACAGCTAATAAATGGCAGAACCTGGCCGTAAACCTGAGATAGTATGGCAGCAAAGCCTCACTGCTAAACACCGTGATCCAAGAAAAACTGAAAACATATATATACACAAAAACCTGTACACAAATATTCATAGCAGCATAATTCATAATAGCCAATATGTCTGAACAACTGATGAATTGATTTAAAGACATGGTATATCTATACAAGAGACAGACATGGTATATCTATATTTGGAGAAGGAAATGGTAACCCACTCCAGTACTCTTGCCTGGAAAATTCCATGGACTGAGGAGCCTGGTAGGCTACAGTCCATGGGGTTGCAAAGAGTTGGACACGACTGACTGACTTCACTTTCTTTCATATCTATACAAAGGAATATTATTAAGTCACGAAAAGAATTAAGTACCAAAACATGCTACAACATGGATGAACCCTGAAAACATTATGCTAGGTGAAAGAAGCCAGACACCAAAGGCTGCATGGTATATGATTCCATTTGATGAAATATCCAGAATAGGCAAATCCATAGAGACAGAAAGTAGGTTTTCAGGAGGAAGGAGTGACTGCTAATGAGTACAGGATTTCTTTTTGGATGATGAAAATGTTCTGAAATTACATAGTGGTGATAATTGTACAATTTGGTGAACATACTAAAACCTATTGAATTGTGTACTTAAAAGGATGAATTTTATTGTATGTGAATTATAGTATTTCAATAAATACCATGCTATACTGAATCTCAGTTAAATATTCAAAATTAACTAAGTATGATAAAATGTGATAATACCCAAACACAATTCTGATCATAAAATTTAGAGAAGGAAATTATGGTTAAAGTTTCACTAAATATGTAACACTTAAACAAAATGGAGCTTGAATGAGAGTGAATGGTTAGATCCCCCTTTTCAAGATCAGCAAACTCCAAATCCTGGCAAACTATTCTGAAAATAATACTTGTACAGATGACCCATGACAGACTAATCCCCACTGGTGGGGAGGGGCAGAGGGACAATCCTCAAAATAGATACCTCATAGAAAGATAGTCACTGGCATTAATAAAAGATGAAAACAAACTGTTAATTTGAATGAATGGAAGAAACTCCTTGGGGAGGGAGCAGATTGACAGCAATTGAATTATAGATCCTAAAACTTAGTATATCAAAGTGAAGTAAGAGACAGTGTTGGCTTAAGACTAATTAATATCATCAGGGCTCTAAGTCCTGGCTATAACATCACTCTTCAGAATTGACTCTTGAGAAGTGGTTCCAATGCTAAATCAGGTTTTTCTTTTTAATAATCACCATTTTGAACGCCTATTTTATACCCATGGTAGATATATACTTTTCATAAACTGTTTTTAATCTCTTCAACAACCCTTTAAGGCAAATGTATTGTCCCATTTTACATAGGGGGCCCTGAGGCTCAGGAGTGAAGACTCACCCAAGACTGTAGAATCTGTTTCCTACTTCTCTCATCTGGATGCTGGCATGTGTCACTTTCTCATGGGTTGTTCAACTGAGGACATACAACATGAGTCTCTTCATGGGGCTGATGACAACATGTCAGTTTGCTTCTCCTAGCATGACCAATTCAATAAAGAGAGAGAGAGAAAGGGAAACAGAGACAGAGATAGAATGCCCAAGATGGAAACCACAGGCTTTCTGTAACCTAGTATTGGCAGTAAAATTCCATCACTTCTGCCTATATTCTGTTCATTAGAAGCAAGCCAGTAAGTCCAGTCCACACTCAAGAGGAGTAGCTTGCACAAGAGCTAAATACCAGAGGTGGTACCACTGGGGACCATCTTACCTACCACACTTTCTTTTAGGTCTCAACTTACACAATTACTTCCTCCAGGAAGCATTCTTCAAATAGAAAATCTGACTGCTAACCACCCTCATCTAGGTAATTTCTTCTATCATAATTCTCCTATAGCACCCAAAGTAGCTTTGTAACATCCCAATCATTTTTTACTACCTACTATAACATTTAGCATAATGTTATGTGACAGAATGTGGTCCACTGGAGAAGGGGATGGCAAACCACTTCAGTATTCTTGCCTTGAGAACCCCATGAACAGTATGAAAAGGCAAAACGATAGGATACTGAAAGAGGAACTCCCAGGTCAGTAGGTGCCCAATATGCTACTGGAGATCAGTGGGGAAATAACTCCAGAAAGAATGAAGGGATGGAGCCAAAGCAAAAACAATACCCAGTTGTGGATGTGACTGGTGTCAGAAGCAAGGTCCGATGCTGTCAAGAGCAATATTGCATAGGAACCTGGAATGTCAGGTCCATGAATCAAAGCAAATTGGAAGTGGTCAAACAGGAGATGGCAAGAGTGAACATCGACATTCTAGGAATCAGCGAACTAAAATGGACTGGAATGGGTGAATTTAACTCCGATGACCATTATATCTACTACTGCGGGCAGGAATCCCTCAGAAGAAATGGAGTAGCCATCATGGTCAACAAAAGAGTCTGAAATGCAGTACCTGGATGCAATCTCAAAAATGACAGAATGATCTCTGTTCGTTTCCAAGGCAAACCATTCAATATCACAGTAATCCAAGTCTATGCCCCAACCAGTAACATGAAGAAGCTGAAGTTGAATGGTTCTATGAAGATCTACAAGAACTTTAAGAACTAACACCCAAAAAAGATGTCCTTTTCATTATACGGAACTGGAATGCAAAAGTAGGAAGTCAAGAAACACCTGGAGTAACAGGCAAATTTGGCCTTGGAATACAGAATGAAGCAGGGCAAAGACTAATAGAGTTTTGCCAAGAAAATGCACTGGTCATAACAAACACCATCTTCCAACAACACAAGAGAAAACTCTACACATGGACATCACCAGATGGTCAACACCAAAATCAGATTGATTATATTCTTTGCACCCAAAGATTATATTCTTTGCACACAACTGAGCGACTGAACTGAACTGAACTGATAACATTTAGCATTATGTCTATAATATGTCTTACATATTTTATCTTATTTCTTTTCCTATCAACTCACTTTATTGTTGTTAATTCTGAAGTACTTTAAACTATAAACATCATAACATTCCATCCCTAAAAAATATTAAATCAGTATTTATATATCTCTTAAACAAAAATCCCACATATCAAAAATAACATTTTCACATCTACCAAAGTCATAGTAATATCAAATCCATATTCAAGTTTCCCCAACGGTCCCTAAGATGTCCTTTTGAACTGGTTTGGTCAAGTCAGGATCCAGTTCAGAATCATGTGATGTGTCTCGTTGCTATGTCACTTAAGACTGTTGGCCTAGAACAGTCCCTCTTTCTCATGACACTGACTTGCTGAAGACCCCTGGCCAGTTTCACCTTTTGAATCTGATTGCTTCCTCTAACACTGTAATTTTTATAAGCTGGAAGTTAGATCTGAAGACTGGATCAAGTATAAAGTGAACATTTTTATCAAGAACTCTTTTCGAAATAGTAGTGCGTATCTCACACTAGGAGACACATACCTGAATTTCCTACCCTTAATGACTGACATTGGGCTAAAGGGGATGACAGCTCAATCCTTACATTGTAATGTTATCTGCACTATTAATAATTATTTTTGGACAACAGTCATAGACCAGGCCCATCTCCAACAAAATTGAACAAATATCACCCTACCTAATAACCATTAACCTAATGGTTTAATAATTGTATCTTTTTCTGAATCAGTACTTTCCTTTGGGGTAGCAAAACAGTGATTTTCTAACTATATGTTATCTTCTACATTTACTAACTAAAAATTATTCTGAAAGTTAAAGATTTCTTTCAACAACCGGGCTATTGCCCCAAATTACAGTTTCTATGCTGCTGCCACCACTGCTGCTGCTAAGTCACTTCAGTCGTGTCTGACTCTGTGTGACCCCATAGACGGCAGCCCACCAGGCTCCACCGACCCTGGGATTCTCCAGGCAAGAACACTAGAGTGGGTTGCCATTTCCTTCTCCAATTCATGAAAGTGAAAAGTGAAAGTGAAGTTGCTCAGTCATGTCCGACTCTTAGTGACCCCATGGACTGCAGCCTACCAGGCTCCTCCATCCATGGGATTTTCCAGGCAAGAGTACTGGAGTGGATTGCCATTGCCTTCTCCGTGTCTATGCTATAAGTGGATAAACGCTTAGTTCTTTCCCTTTACTTATCAACTTTCAAAATAAAATGATGGTTTGATAGCCATCTCAACTGAGGACAAATTAGTTTTTCTGACATCTTTAAGTATTACTATGGACTCATGGGTTTTTAATTATTCAGCCCATTTCAAATAACTAAATGAATAATTTTTGAGGCTAGAATTTTCATACATTATCCATTTTCTTTTCACAACAATCATCCAAGTAAGGTAACATCACTATCTCTTTCACATATCAAGAAACTAGGACAAAGAAATAACTAATATAGTAACCTCAATGTCCAGTTGGGTACAGAATCCAAGAGAATAGGAATGCATTCATGTTTTTTAATCAGTTTCTCCTGAGTGTAGCTCAGTTCAGTTCAGTCGCTCCGTCGTGTCTGACTCTTTGTGACCCCATGAATTGCAGCACGCCAGGCCTCCCTGTCCATCACCAACTCCCAGAGTTCACTCAGACTCATGTCCATTGAGTCAGTGATGCCATCCAGCCATCTCATCCTCTGTCGTCCTCTTCTCCTCCTGCCCCCAATCCCTCCCAGCATCAGAGTCTTTTCCAATGAGTCAACTCTTTGCATGAGGTGGCCAAAGTATTGGAGTTTCAGCTTTAGCATCATTCCTTCCAATGAACACCCAGGACTGATCTCCTTTAGGATGAACTGGTTGGATCTCCTTGCAGTCCAAGGGACTCTCAAGAGTCTTCTCCAACACCACAGTTCAAAACCATCAATTCTTTGGCACTCAGCTTTCTTCATAGTTTAACTCTCACATCCATACATGACCACAGGAAAAACCATAGCCTTGACTAGATGGACCTTGGTTGGCAAAGTAATGTCTCTGCTTTTCAATATGCTATCTAGGTTGGTCATAGCTTTCCTTCCAATGAGTAAGCATCTTTTAATTTCATGGCTGCAGTCACCATCTGCAGTGATTTTGGAGCCCCCAAAAATAAAGGCTGACACTGTTTCCACTGTTTCCCCATCTATTTCCCATGAAGTGATGGGACCAGATGCCATGATCTTTATCTTCTGAATGTTGAGTTTTAAGCCAACTTTTTCACTCTCCTCTTTCACTTTCATCAAGAGGCTTTTTAGTTCCTCTTCACTTTCTGCCATAAGCGTGATGTCATCTGCATATCTGAGCTGATTGATATTTCTCCCGGCAATCTTGAGTCCAGCTTGTGCTTCTTCCAGCCTTGCGTTTCTCATGATGTACTCTGCATGTAAGTTAAATAAGCAAGGTGACAATATACAGCCTTGACGTACTCCTTTCCCTATTTGGAACCAGTCTGTTGTTCCATGTCCAGTTCTAACTGTTGCTTCCTGACCTGCATACAAATTTCTCAAGAGGCAGGTCAGGTGGTCTGGTATTCCCATTTCTTGAAGAATTTTCCACAGTTTATTGGGATCCACACAGTCAAAGGCTTTGGCATAGTCAATAAAGCAGAAATAGATGTTTTTCTGGAACTCTGTTGCTTTTTCCATGATCCAGCAGATGTTGGCAATTTGATCTCTGGTTCCTCTGCCTTTTCTAAAACCAGCTTGAACATCTGGAAGTTCATGGTTCACGTATTGCTGAAGCCTGGCTTGGAGAATTTTGAGCATTACTTTACTAGCGTGTGAGATGTGTAGCTCAGTACCAGTCAATAAATGTCAATGTGCAAATTAGTTAATGATTATCATTTCTAATTGACACCTAAAAACATTCTAATACCTACTGAAGACTTCTGGATAAAGTAATATTTGGGATTAACTTCAAAATAAACAAAGATGGGGAGCATCAAGGTCAGGGAGAGAATGTGAGGGGAGGGGAGCAGATTACAGATGCAACAAGGTTGACTGTATCTTGATAACTGTTGAAGCTAGGTGATGGGGAGATGAAGGTTTATGATACTATCTTCTCTGCTTTTTAACATTGAAGTTGGCCATTAACAGAGAAAATATTCTAAGCCCTTGAAATATTAAAACCTAAGAAACTTTCTAAAAGTATTTAAACTGATAACTAAAGTAATAATATACTATTGCTGTTGCAACAACTCACCATCTTAGAAGTTACCTGAACTCTCCATTACACAAATGTATCAGACCAAGTGTTCTGATTTTGAATTCAGAAGATAATTCATTTGTCCATTTGGCAAACCCATTCATTTGCCCATCTGACAAACATTTAATGAACACTTATATGTGCCAGGGATTATCATAGTTGCTAAAGACACTGTCTGTGGAGTACATAGTCTAGAAGGGAAAGCAGATAAACCAAATCTAAGACAGTAAAAATTGTTGTGACTGACCATTATGAGACTTTTAGCTAAGACAATGACAGCAAGACTGGACAAGAGGGGACAGGTTCAGGAGCTATTTTTTTTTCCAATTAGAAGTTTATTTAATTCAAGTTGGTCAAAGATCAGAGATATGAAATGTTGCAAATATATCATCAAAGATAAGCTCTAAACAAATACTACTACTAAGTTGCTTCAGTCTTGTCCGACTCTGTGCGACCCCATAGACGGCAGCCCACCAGGCTCCCCTGTCCCTGGGATTCTCCAGGCAAGAACACTGGAGTGGGTTGCCATTTCCTTCTCCAATGCATGAAAGTGAAAAGTGAAAGTGAAGTCGCTCAGTCGTGTCTGACCCTCAGCGACCCCATGGACTGCAGCCTTCCAGGCTCCTCTGTCCATGGGATTTTCCAGGCAAGAGTACTGGAGTGGGGTGCCATTGCCTTCCCCAAATCTTTTATAGATTCATCCTTATTACACGTAGGTCTAAAAATATATAGAACTTTTCAGAAAAATATTTTTTAAACAGAATGGAATCACCACAAGGAGGCCACAGATATGATAGCAAAAAAAAGACTTTAGAAACTTTTAACTATTTGTTCACTTTTCTGCAAACTTTTTTGTGAGTAACCCTTGCTTGAAATCCACTGTCCCTGGAAGCTCAGATGGTAAAAAAAAAAAAAAAAAAAATCTACTTGCAATTCAGGAGATTCAAGTTCAACCCCTGGGTTGGCAAGATCCCCTGGAGGAGGTAATGGCAACCCACTCCAGTATTCTTGCCTGCAGAATTCCATGGACAAGGACCACTGCAACTTCTCTGTCATAAGCTGTCGAGGTTTGAATCCTGGGTCCACCTTTTACCAGCTGTGTAATTTGGGACAATTTATTTCCAGCCTTTGTGCCCATGTTTCCTCTTTCTTAAAATAGAAATAATAATTATATCTCCACAAAGAGTTTATGTGAGGGTTAGATGAATGTAAGCCCATTTAAAATGTTTAGAACAGGGCTTAGAGTAAGTGCTCAATAAACATTAGCCATTACCATTTTTATAAATATACTTTTTATTCTTATTATTTTATCTCTTCTTACTGTCTTTCTTAGGTCTCTGTGTCTGAATCTTTGTCTCTGTTTTACCTGGTTCTCTCTGTCACATAAACTGCTCCAATTTTCTCATTGGTTATCTAAATATCACTTAGCTAAGTAATAAACAGGGCCTTCCCAGGTGACTCCGTGGTAAAGAATCCACCTGCAAAGCAGGAGACTCGAGTTTGATCCCTGGGTCAGGAAGATCCCCTGAAGAAGGAAATGGCAAACCACACCAGTCTTGTTGCATGGGAAGTCCCTGGACAGAGGAGCCTGGTGGGCTATAAGCCATAGAGTCACAAAGACTAAGCGGCTAAACAACAGCAACAAAGTAATAAATACAAACTATTAGTCTGATGTCCAGTTCATAATGCACATGTCTGGTAAAACTAACCAATATAAATTGGAACTGAAAATCCGTACCATTGCATGTGGTGAAAGGTGGTATTGACCAAAACTTTACTGAGATCAAACTTTAAGATCAAATCTTAAAGTGCAGATCTGTAAAATTTGACCAAGGAATCTTAGACCTGGTAGAAATAATAGTCATTGAAGAAACCTCACACAAACAAAATAAGTGGTAAAATCTGATGCAGACAGAACCACCGGATGACTCAATTCTTCACTTTGAAAAATTTTGTAAATTTATTTTTTAATTTCACTTTGAAATTTAAATAGAGAATTAATTCTGTCAGAAATAACTTCAGTAAATTAAAAAAAAAAAACTAATAGTGAAGCAAATGGAAAAATCTTATCTAATATAGAAAACTATTCCAGAAATGTATTGGTGTTTGGGGGTGATTATTTATTGGAGTTTATTATACACTGGATTTTTCTTCCTGAAAATGCTTTCTCAATGAACATATAACAGTGTTGGTATAATTTTGATTCAATGTCAAAATGCCATTAGGAGAACTTCCCTGGTGGCCCATAGCTAAGACTCCATGCTCCCAATGCAGGGGATTGGGTTCCATCCCTGATCAGAGAACTAGAGCCCGAGTGCTGAAATGAAAAGATCCCGAATGCCCCAACTAAGGATTCCACATGCCCCAACTAAAGATTGAAGATCCAGCATGCTGCAGCTATGAATGGCACCGCTAAGTAAATAAATTTAGAAAGATGGTAACAATAACCTGGTGTACGAGACAGCAAAAGAGACACTGATGTATAAAACAGTCTTATGGACTCTGTGGGAGAGGGAGAGGGTGGGAAGATTTGGGAGAATGACATTGAAACATGTAAAATATCGTGTAAGAAACAAGTTGCCAGTCCAGGTTCGATGCACGATACTGGATGCTTGGGGCTAGTGCACTGGGATGACCCAGAGGGATGGTATGGGGAGGGAGGAGGGAGGAGGGCTCAGGATGGGGAATGCATGTATACCTGTGGCAGATTCATTTTGATATTTCGCAAAACTAATACAATTATGTAAAGTTTAAAAATAAAATAAAATTAAAAAAAAATGCCACTGGCATCCAAAGAATTAGGGTCAGGATGAGGGTATGGATCAAGGTGCTTGTGTGTGTGTATTCAGTGCACACATGTATACAAGAGAAGTTTGGGAAAAACAAAAGGTAGTGTGGCCTCCTAATGAGAGCGCATGTCGAATATCCCCCATGCTATGAGTAATCTGTTAACCTAACTGATGGGCCAGAGATACAGTAGTGCACAGGCATCAGGGTCAGGTAGACTTGGGTTGAAAGAGGGTTCCAGCACTCAAAAGCTCTCACCCTGCAAAAGTCACCACCTCCCAAGCTTCAGCGTCCTCCTCTGAAAGTAAGAATGTCAACAGCACTAACCTCGTGAGTGTTATCAGGAGGACCCCCTGAGACAATGCCCGTGGCAGGTACCTGACTTGCAGTCTTGCTCTCAGAATGGATGCTAGCCACCATTATTTGTGAGTGTTCTACTTTTGCTCTTGAAGTTACTCATCCAGCTGGCAGTCAGTGAGATGAGTAACTTCTGAACCGGGACTTTTTCATATCATATTTCTTCACTCCCTGCCACCCCCAGCCCAGTTTCCAGGACCCCAGCATAATGCCATGTTTTATCATATTATCCCAGTGATTTTTAGCTGTATGTTGAGTGCCTATTACAGAAAGACACACAAAAGGGGAGAAAGAAAGGGGGTTGGGGTTGGGGCTGAGACATATGGGGTGCATTAAAGGGCCGCCAGACAGCTGGTGAGCAGGGAAACACTCCTGGGTGCTGGGTCTTAATTAGCTGACAGGTGGGTCAAGGCTTGGAAGAGGTGGGAAACAGTATGTTGTTTACTGCCAGAATGAGAGGCTGCCCCAGGCCAGGTTCCCTAACACTCCCACTCCTCCTGGCTGAGTTAGTACAAGTGAAGATGGTGCTCCCCTTCACCTTGCAGAAGCCCTGGGCAAAGGGAAGAGGAGCTTTGCAGAACAGATTTGATAATTACAACTTCCAAGAAAGGCTCTGAGCCACTTTGCCTTCAGCTTGCACTCCACTTCCTCCGGTCACATTTTCCCCGACACTAAAATACAGCTGGGAAAGACAGTTCGGTGCCCTCACAGTCGCTGTGGCTTCCTCAAGCCACGGCCTGCTCTTTGATGAGCCTGCGGGGCTGTAATTCTCATCACCTGACATTTATGGGAGGCGGCATATTAGCAAAAGGCTTTACAGCCATTTTTATGAGGGCTGCCTCCCTGAGACCTGTCAGGTATAATCACCCAGGCCAAGCAGAAGGAAAGAGCAAAGACACGCAAGTAATGGCTCTGGGCCCCTGGCCCACAGAGCGCCCACAACAGAGCCCACAGGTGCCACATTTCTTCTATTGCGTGTCACGGCTGATTGGTTTGTCCTCCTAGCCCCGGCAGCTGTCAGTCATCCTCTGCCACCTCCAACTCATCAGCTGGTCCTGAAGCTGCAAATCCCAAAGGCACCTCCTGTCCATCCATTTCTGCCCATCGCCAGGGCACCACTCTGGTCCAGCCTGCCTCCCACACAGCCCCCACCTAGCTCTGCCTCCTAGTCTTTTTTTTTTTTTTTTTTTAAGATTAAAAAATAATTTGTTAAGGCTTCTTTGAATTTGTTACAATATTGCTTCTGTTCTATGATTTGTTTTTTTAGCCCTGAGGCATGTGGGATTTCAGCTCCCCTCCAGGGATTGAACTCGCAATCCCCTGCATTGGAAGACAAAGTCTTAACCACTGGACCACAAGGGAAGTCACATGCCTCCTAATCTTGCCCCCTGCCCTAACTTGGGAGACAGAGTGATCTTCTAGATGTTCACTTCTTTCTTTCCTGTACATACCTTGTAAACTTTCTGCTATAAGTATTGCTACTCCAGCTTTCATTTGATTTCTATTTGCATGAAATACCTTCTCCCATCTCCTTACTTTCAGTCTGTAAGTACCCCTAGGTCTGAGGTGGGTCTCTTGTAGACAGCATGTATTCAGGTCTTGTTTTTGTATTCACCCAGCCAGTCTATGTCTTTTGGTTGGTGCATTTAATCCATTTACATTTAAGGTAATTATCAGTATGTATGATCCTATTACCATTTTCTTAATTGTTTTGGTCTGTAAAGCTTTTGATTTCTCCATCAAATTTGAACAGAGTTTTGCTGGGTAGATTATTCTTGGCTGTAAGTTCTTCCCTTTCATTACTTTAAATATATCATCCCACTCCCTTCTGACTTGCAGAGTTTCTGTTGAGAAATCAGCTGAGAACCTTATGGGAGTTCCCTTATATGTTACTTGTCATTTTTCCTTTGTTGCTCTTAACATTTTATCTTTCTTTTTATCACTTTGATTACTGTGTCTTGGTGTGTTCCTCCTTTGGTTTATTCTTCCTGGAACTCTCTGCAGTTTTTGGATATGGTTGACTACTTCCTTTCCTGTGTTAGGAAAGTTTTCAGCTATTATCTCTCCAAATATTTTCTCAGGTCCCCACCCCCCTCTCTCTGGGACCCCTACAATGTGGATGATGGTACATTCAGTGTTGTTCCAGAGGTCTCTTAGGCTGTCTCCATTTTTTATTTTTCATTCTTTTTTCTATATTCTGTTTTGCAGCAATGATTTCTACCATTATGTCTTCCAGGTCACTTCTCTGTTCTTCTGCATTAATTATTCTGTTAGTGATTCCTCTAGTGTATTGTTTACCTCTCTTTGTTGGCTCTTTAGTTCTTCGGTAAAATTTCTTGCATATTCTGCATTTTTTTCCCCAAAATCCTATATCATCTTCACTATCATTGTTCTGAATTCTTTTTCTGGAAGGTCGTCTATCTCCACTTCATTCAGTTGTTTTTCTGGGGTTTTATCTTGTTCCTTCATCTGGAACATAATCCTCTGCATTTTCACTTTAACTTTCTGATTATGTTTTTGTTCTGGAGACTCAGTTGTAGTTCTTCTTGCTTCTTGTCTGCCCTCTAGTGGAAAAGGCTATCTAAAAGGCTTGTTCAAGTTTCCTGATGGGAGGGACTGGTGGTGGGAAAAACTGGGTGTTGCTCTGGTGGGCAGGGCTGCAATCAGTAAAACTTTAATCCAATGTCTGCTGATGGGTGGGGCTGTGCTCCCTCCCTGTTAGTTGCTTGGCCCTGGAGTCTATAGCCTCTGCTGCTGCTGCTGCTAAGTTGCTTCAGTTGTGTCTGACTCTGTGCGACCTAAGCTAGGGCTAATGACGTCTTCCAGTAGGGCCCACACCAATGGGCACTTCCCAGAACTGCTGCTGCCAGTTCCCCTGTCCCTGTGGTGAGCCACTGCCACCCCATGCCTCTGCAGAAGACCCTTCAACACCAGCAGGGAGGTCTGGTTCAGTCTCTTGTGGTATCACTGCTCCTTTCCCCTGGGAGATCCAACCAGTCCACTCTGAAGGAGATCAGCCCTGGGATTTCTTTGGAAGGAATGATGCTAAAGCTGAAACTCCAGTACTTTAGCCACCTCATGTGAAGAGGTGACTCATTAGAAAAGACTCTGATGCTGGGAGGGATTGGGGGCAGGAGGAGAAGGGGACAACAGAGGATGAGATGGCTGGATGGCATCACTGACTCAATGGATGTGAATCTGGGTGAACTCCGGGAGTTGGTGATGGACAGGGAGGCCTGGCGTGCTGTGATTCATGGAGTCGCAGAGTCGGACACGACTGAGCGACTGAACTGAACTGAATGTGCACAAGATTTTGTGTGTACCCTCCAAGAATGATGTCCTCATCCCCTCAGTCCTCTGAGAGTCCTGCAATCAAATCTCACTGGCCTTCAAAGTCCCATCCCCTGGGAATTCCTAGTCCCTTTCTGAACCCCCAGGCTGAGAAACCTGATGGGGGCCTAGACCCTTTACAACAGAGGGAGACCTTCTTTGGTATTCCTATTCTCCAGTGTGTGGGTTGTCCACCCAGTGGGTATGGGATTTGATTTTGTCATGACTGCACCCCTCCTACCATCTCAGTGCAGTTTCTCCTTTGTCTTTGGATGTGGGTTATCTTTTTTTGGTGGATTCCAGCATCCTGCTGTCTATAGTTGTCCAATAGCTAGTTGCAATTTTGGTCCTCTCACAGAAGGAGATGAGTGCACATCCTTCTACTCCACCATCTTGAACCAATCCTAAGCCTTACGATACTTTTGGGAAAGTCTATTGTAAATTCTAAGACAAAAAGGTCCTACTGAGAGAATAATCTTTTAAAAACAAAAACAGCGATGCTTCAACAGCTTCCTCTATTGCTAAGATTTACTCAGAAGAAAATCCAAGTTCCTTTGCAGACTGCAGGGTCCCTCCATGACGCAGGTCCCTCCCCTCCCCTCTGGCCTTCCCTCCATGCTGACCCCTGCTCCCACACCAAGTTCAGGGACCCAGCAAGCAGGTTTATACTCACTACTCAGTCTTCTCACAGAGCTCTAGGCTCTTCTCTCAGCTGGTTTTGTCTCAACCTTCCAGTCTCAGCTCACGTGTCACCTTCCAGCTCCCCAAGTCTTAAATTGCCTGTTAAGTGCTTTCAGAGCCCACTGAACAAACTTTAAATGTCTCTCTCTTTTATTTTTTAACATGAACATACTGCTTTATTTACTTTTGGCTGTGCTGGTCTTTGTTGCTTCACATAGGCTTTCTCTAGTTGTGGTGTGTGGGCTTCTCTCTGTGGTGGCTTTTCTTGTGGAACACAGGCTCTAGGCACACAGGCTTCAGGAGTTGCAGCATGCAGACTCAGTAATTGTGACTTGCTGGCTCCAGGGCATGCAGGCTTCAGCAGTTGTGGCTCTTGGGCCCTAGAGCGTGCAGGCTTCAGTAGTTATGGCATGCTAAATGTTTCTTATTTGCTGACTTACACACAGTCTGTCTCCTTTGCTAGAATGTACATCCCAAAGCAGAACCTGGACGTGTATTTTTCACTGTTACACTAATCCCTAGCACCATCGGCACAGGGTGTAGGCAAAGTATACTTACACACAGTAAATACGTATTGAAAATTAAATGAAAGGATGAAGCAATCCACCGAAAAGCCGATCCTCCTCTCAAACTCCCCGCTAGTCTTCATCATAACCGGTAGAGGGCAGCAAAGATCCTGTGTTATCTGACTTCCTAGGTTTCCACCAGAAACCAGAAAACGTACCCTCCTTTGCCAAATAGCAGCCTCAGATTTATCAGGAATCTTGGGGAAATGTTTTGCCTTAAACTTTCTTTCCTCTCCTTATTCCTGAAGCCCTCTTTTCTCTGAGCCATTTACAGATTTTTTTTTTTTTTTTAAAGATTTCAGGGACAATGATCCTTAGAAATGAAAGCAGATGTTGTATTGACCAATGGCCTGGAGCCTTACCTTCCTGCCAGACGAGTTAGTGTGGAAAAAAGACACTCCTGTCATAGCTGACAGCTGTGTGGGTCTTAAGGATTTAGGCTCTCCCTTATGGTGTTTGGGAAGGAGCAGGTACCAGCTAGACAGCTGCTGTTTATGTCTTGAGCACTTGTAAAAGCAGGTTGTATGTGTGCGTTTCTAGCTCTGTCTTCCATGTGGATCTGTTTCTGCTTATTCCATCTTCCCTTCTTCTTTAACAATCTCCTACCCGGAGCGGGAACCTCAGCATCTGCTGCCTTTGTGGGTTCCTTCACGGAGAATGCACCCTGAATCCAGGTGAGTCAGCAGTAGAATCGGCAACCACACAATCCCAGGATGGTGTTTTCATTTGATCTGTGCCCCCACCCCCTCCAAAATAGGTACTGAGACTTATGACTTTCCAGGGCTTCTCTGACAGCCAGATGGTAAAGAATCTGCCTGCAATGCAGGAGACCCTGGTTCGATTCATGGGTCAGGAAGATCCACTGGACAAGGGATAGGCTACCCGCTTCAGTATTTGGGGGCTTCCCTTATGGCTCAGCTGGTAAAGAATCTGCCTGTGATGCAGGAGACCCTGGTTCGATCCCTGAGTTGGGAAGATCCCTGGAGAGGGGAAAGGCTACCCACTCCAGTATTATGGCCTGGAGAATGATTTATGACTTACCAAGCCTGGGTAAGGTGCTCTGTGCTCTGTGGTTCAAGTACAGGTACAATTTGATTGAAAGACTCAAGAGGGAGGCAGAGTTCCTCAACCTCAGTGCCACTGACATTCTGGACTGGATAATTCTTTGTTATGAGAACATTCTAGGATTTTGGCAACCTCCCTGGCCTGTCCTCATCAGATGCAGGTAGCACCCACCTGTAAGCTGTGATGACCAAATATGTTTTCAAACAATGCAAAATGTCCCCTGGGGACATGTTCCTACCATTTCAATCTTGAAAGCCATTGTTTTGAGGATCATGGTGGCAATCTTTTGGAGTGTCTTTCCAGCCTGAGTCCATGACCCCTTTCTCCTACCTTTGCTCCTCCCTATCCTGTGCATGCGTGCTGTGACCCCAAAGTCTATGGACCAGGCAGATCGGACATCTGACCCAACTTAGGTCTCAGCTTCTTTCCTTTGGGAATTTGAAACTAGGACCCAGGGACTGAGTACCACCTGGGTTCTTCAGGGGCACAAATCTCTAACTCAAATTTAGAAGATGTAGGCAGATGTATGATGATGTGGGGAACATGAAACAGGCATCCTACTGCAGAGATAAGAATGAAATAACCACAAGGGAGGGGGAGGCAGGACAAATTAGAAGGTAGGGATTAACATACACACACTACCATATATGAGACTGATAGCCAGAAAGGACCTACTGTATAGGTAGGAAATGCTACTCAATATTTTGTAATAATCTATAAAAATCTGAAAAGGAATATATAGAGATATATGTGTATTTTGTATGTGTAACTAAATCACTGTGCCATACACCTGAGACTAACAACATTGTAAATCAACTATATTTCAATTTAAAGATAAAATCAAATAAACTACAGAGAAACCCAGAGGGAAGAGGCAGAGAGAAGGTGCCTCGTCCCGGCCCTTTCTGGTTCTAGTACTTCCTAAGGATAGGCTCAACTTCCTGCCTTGGGTAGGAAGTACATTGGTAACTATTAATAATTCCTCTTTTGTGCTAGGACAGTTTTTGTTTGTTTATTTCTGAGTCCTAACTAGTACATTCTCTGTAATCTAGAAGTCAAGTCATAGTCAGAAAACATCAGGGATCCAGGCAGTTGGGGGAGAGGTAGCTGACCCACCTCTCCACTCCGTGTGCTCTGTCCTTCTTTCTCTATCAAATGGCTTCCTCACTCTCTCTGTGGAGTTTTTCTTGCCTTGGCCTTGGCTCGTTCGTGGCCTTGTGTGCCACAGCCTCAACTCAACTTCTGGTGGTGCATTCGCTAACAGCAAACGCAGGCCAGTCTCTTGGTTCAGATTTCTGAGCAAGAGAGTCTGATTGGCTCATGTGGCAAAATACTATCAGCTGCCCATTCCACAGTCATCTCTCCCAATCAGTTTTGCTCAAGTGAACAACCCCAGGTGATGAATCAGAATTGGTTTGTTAAGGGCGATGATATGTAAAAGAAATCCTCCTGAGGAGCTTATGGAAAGAATCTTATTCTTGATATAAGAGGGCAAAGCCCAAGGAGGAGCCAGTCCATCCCCTTCCTGCACACTTTGGATATGTCATGTGAGGGCATGATATATCAAGCCGCTGTGGCAGCCATTTTGCAACCATGAAGTAAAACCTAGAGACCTAGAGAGAAGAGGCCTTTGACATCCTTGAGCTGACAAATTAACAACCCTGGAGCCATGTACCTTTAAACTTCTTGTTACATGAGATAATTAGGTATCCTTACAGTTTAAGCTACTTTGACTCTGGTGTCCTGTTACATGAAGCCAAAGGATCCTGACTGATACAATATAGCTCATCTTTTCAGACCAGGTCACTCAGGTCCCAGGTCACTAGCTGGCTATCCTGTAGATTCACTGTCTCGGAGTCACACACCTACCTCCAATCCATGTGTTTATTCCCCTGCTCCAAACTTCCATGAAATCTCTTTAACCTGCAGAAAAGTTGAAGAAATAATACAGTGAACACCAAAATATCCCTCACCTAAGATTCACCAGTTGTTATATATGCAGCTAAATGCTACATATGTTCATTGTATATTTCCATATATTTGGGGGTGTTTATTTTCACTGAACCATTTGAAAGGAAGTTAGAGAGCTTATGAAACTTCATCCTGAAGTATTTCAGCAATTATCTCCTAAGAAACAAGGACATTGTCCTATATAACTAAGTTGTCATTATAGTAGATTCAATACATATTGTTATTCTATGATATAAAAATCTTACTAAATTTTTTGTTTTTGCTTTTTTCTAGTCCCCTTTATTCTACAAAAGCTTTTTTTTTTTTTTTTTGGTCTTTCCTGTCACTGACTTTCAGTTCAGTTCTTTTATAGAATGTTCCATAATTTGGATTATCCAGTTGCTTCTTCAGAATTAGATTTACGTAAAGATTTTTAGCAAAAACTCTACAGAGGTGATGTTGGGTCCCTCTCAGCACATCACAGGAGGCACAGGAACCCACTGTGCCCTATTACTGGTCTTGCTGTTTAAACAGTTGATTAAGGTGCTGTCTGCCAGAATGCTCCACTGTAAAGGCATCTTTTCAAACTTTATATAATTAATAAGTAATCTGTGGGATAACACTTTGAGGGTATCTTGTTTCCCAACAGCTTTCACCCGATGTTTTAGCAGCCATTCATAAACCTTGCCTGAATCAACTATTATATCAGTGATTACAAAAATCACTTTTTAAAATATTTTATTATTTCCTCTACATTAACTGGCATTCTATTTAAGAGCTTTCTCTCCCCTCACACTCAATTTTCTTGAGTATTATTATGAACTTGGATTTTTCATTACCACTAATTTTCAATTTTCAAGTTGCCCCCCTTCAAGCAGGGAGCCCCTTCTAGCTGGTCTCTGTCCTTCAGACATGACCCCATCAATGTCTGAGCACTTCTTTGCTCTCTAGCAGAGGAAGCCCCGAGTTCATTTGGTACTTTCCAGACCTGGAATCAGCCTTTCTACAAGAAGGCCTTAATCCTTTTAATGAAAAGTAGTTCATAGAAAGCAAGAATTGGGTGCTTATAGAGTGCTCATTGCTATTGAAGTGTCATGGTGTCTAGGTCCTGTCAGTAGACATAGCCAAGAAGTATGTTTGATTTTAAATAATGAATTTATCTTGATCCCCAACTCCAACTGGGCTTCCCTGATAGCTCAGTTGGTAAAGAATCCACCTACAATGCAGGAAACCCCGGTTTGATTCCTGGGTCAGTTAGATCTGCTGGAGAAGGGATAGGCTACCCACTCCAGTATTCTTGGGCTTCCCTTGTGGCTCAGCTGGTAAAGAATCCACCTGCAATATGGGAGATCTGGGTTCAATCCCTGGGTTGATCATCTGGAAAAGAGAAAGGCTACCCACTCCAGTATTCTGGCCTGGAGAATTCTATGGACAGAGTCCATGGGGCCACAAAGAGTCAGACACAACTGAGCGACTTTCACTTTCCAACTCCAATCCAGCACCAGAAGATTTTTCTTCTTTTCCTCCAGTTCATATTTTTATCTCCTTTCTCTTACAGTGAGAACCTAGTTTTCAATCCAACATCAATATATTTATTAATACTCACTTGCTCCTCCCTACAGTACACCCAAGAGTCAGAATGCCTGTTCTCAGTACCTTTATCAAACATAGACCTACTCATAAGTTCCAGATTGTTTGCGGCACTTTTTTTAATCCCTAGAATACAGCCCACTAAAGGTAACAAGGTCTGTTAAAAACCTTTAAACCTTGAAATAGATTCATTTGTTTCTCTTTGTACTCAATGTTGCTGCTGCTGCTGCTAAGTCGCTTCAGTCGTGTCTGACTCTGTGTGAGCCCATAGACTACAGCCCAACAGGCTCCCCGTCCCTGGGATTCTCCAGGCAAGAATACTGAAGTGGGTTGCCATTTCCTTCTCCAATGCATGAAAGTGAAAAGTGAAAGTGAAGTTGCTCAGTCGTGTCTGACTCTTTGCGACCCCATGGACTGCAGCCTACCAGGCTCCTCCATCCATGGGATCTTCCAGGCAAGAGTACTGGAGCAGGGTGCCATCGCCTTCTCCAATACTCAATGTTAGGGTTCTCCTAATATATTGATTTATTTTTTTGTGATAGTGGGCTTAATTTTTTCCAGTTTTATTAACATATAACTGATATATAACATTTGAAAGTTTAAGGTGTACAGCATAATGATTTGGTATATGTATATACTGTGATATGATTACCACAGTAAACTTAATTAATATCTGTAACAAAACTACAAAATGCTTTACAAGTTTGTATGTCATCCTTGTGCAGGGGCCATGCTAATCATCTCTTCATTATTTCAATTTTAGTATATGTGCCACTGAAGTGAGCACTAATTGTATTATTTTGCATATGTAAAACAGCAGCATGGTTCAAAAGTCAAAACTATATTAAAATATAACTCAGAGAAGTTTTCTTCAACCCTGTACATAGCCAATTTTATTAGTTTCTTGTTTATCCTTTAATTGCAAAAATAATCAAATGTATACGTACATACACACACATATCTCCTCATTTTGCCTTCTATTCAAATGGTAGCACACTATATACACTCCTCTCTGCACCTTATTTTTTTCACTTCATATTGTTTTGTTATACACATGCAAGTGTTTTATAGCACTTGTATCTCACTTATTTGCTCTCTCAAATGTATTTGGTATTTCAGTTCAGTTCAATTGCTCAGTTGTGTCCAACTCTTTGTGACCCCATGGACTGCAGCACACCAGGCCTCCCGGTCCATCACCAACTCCTGGAGCTTCCTCAAACTCATGTCCATCTAGTCAGTGTGCCATCCAACCATCTCATCCTCTGTTGTTCCCTTCTCCTCATGCCTTCAATTTTTCCCAGCATCAGGGTCTTTTCCAATGAGTCAGTTCTTCACATCAGGTGGCCAAAGTATTGGAGTTTCAGGACTCCAATATGAATAATGAATATTCAGGACTGATTTCCTTTAGGATTGACTTTAGGATTTGGTATTTAGAAAGGTTTTATTTTTATGGTTACTTTTATAAAGCTAAAATAATTCAGTCTCCAACCCCACCTTAATTTTGTTATTTTCTAATGGTTCCCTAACAGTACTGAAATCGGTCAACACTTTCTTTTCCTCTCTCATGTCTATCCACCAGCATCTTATTGCAATACATATCCTTTACCCCTATTAGCAACAAGTATATTCAATAAGTATATTCTATATTCTATCTCTCTTATCTTTCTTCCCTTTTAATTATTGTATAATATCTTCTTTGCCTGAGCATGTACTCTTCTTACAACCATCATAGTTTTATGAGTAAATATATACTTAATGCTCACATCAGTCTTTATGCCAATGTCTTTTCATTCTCTAAAAAGCCTTTCTTCAGTAAATTCATGGGAGCAGTGTTCTCTGTTTCTTTCATGTTCATCATTTGTGAACTGTTAGCTGGATATAAAATCTTTGGCTGATGTTTTCTTTCCTTGAATATCTTCAATATGTTACACTATTTCTTCTGGAATAAAGTCTGAAGACAATTATTTCTTTCCCATCAAGGTGACTTGATATTTTGACTAGATACCCAAATGATATTTTCTTTCTTGTAATGTCCAGAAGTTTGAGAATATACCTTGACATTAGTCATTCTGGATTAATTTTCCTAGGTAGTAGTATCAAATCTCTTTTTATCTCAGGAAAAATTTTCTTAAAAGTTTGCTTTTTAAATTTAAATTACTTTTAAATTTCTACTGCTTTTTTCTTCCTTGTGTGTCTTCTATTATATATGGCTTGTTCATTTGTTTGTTTACCTTCTACATCCATCACTTCCTTTCAGATCTCTTTGATTTGTTGGAATTCCCTCCTTTTCACCTACTGTTTATTTAAAGGTGTTATAATGTATTTACTCACTTCTATTTTTCCAATTTTAATCTCCATTTCTCAAATGATTAATATTAATGCTAATTGGGAGTTCTCCTACATTTCTGAGAGTCTCTAATTCTGATTTATATACTTCTTTCCTGTCTAATATGATTTTATTAGTTTTTTTTAGCTCATTTTGAAATAGTTAAATTTTTCATGTCTTATAAGCATGTCTTCCTTGTATATTTTCATTGTTAGAATGTTAGTAGACTCTTTTTCCTTTTTTTTTTTTTTTTGGCAATGACTTAGTGTTGGATTTTTTCTAGTTTTATTGAGATACAATTGACATAGAACATTGTATAATTTTAAGGTGTACAATGATTTGATATACTTATATATTGCAAAATGATCATCACAATAAAGTTAGTTAACACATCTGACAATGTTTGATTTGAACACAATCTTATTCAATTATTCATTTTTATAGGAATTTAGTTTTTCCTTTATGAAGGAAGGGTGAACCAGGGGTAACTTTTCTGGCTTCATTATTCTAGATTTCCTTCTTCTGGTGTCCTTAACAAGAATTTTTTTAATGGCCTTTTATACATTCTGAGATGTAGTTCCTCTGCTCCTTTATCTAGACTTTCTTTTTCCTTTACTTCTGTTATCCCATACTTGCTCATTTGGATTCTACTCTCAGAAGTCTTCTTTTGTTGTAAGGTTTTCTTCTGAAAAGGAGCTTTGTAATTAAGTTGAAGTTCAAAGAGCCAAAACCATCACAGCTACTTTACACCTTATCTGGGACCCCATACCCCCCATCTTTACTGAAGTGTAGAAACGCCCTCCCAGTCCCAGAAGTTGTTCTCAGACTGGTCTACTCTGATTTTCAGTGAGCCAGAAATGGTATGGACCTAACAGAAGCAGAAGATATTAAGAAGAGGTGACAAGAATACACAGAACTATACAAAAAAGATCTTCATGACCCAGATAACACAATGGTATGATCACTCATTTAGAGCCAGACATCCTACAGTGCAAAGTCAAGTGGGTCTTAGGAAGCATCACTACGAACAAAGCTAGTGGAGGTGATGGAATTACAGTGGAGCTATTTCAAATCCTAAAAGATGATGCTGTGAAAGTGCTGCACTCAGTTCAGTTCAGTTCAGTCGCTCAGTCGTGTCCAATTCTTTGCGACCCCATGAACCACAGCACGCCAGGCCTCCCTGTCCATCACCAACTCCCGGAGTCCACCCAAACCCATGTCCGTTGTGTCGGTGATGCCATCCAACCTTCTCATCCTCTGTCGTCCCCTTCTCCTCATGCCCTCAATCTTTCCCAGCATCAGGGTCTTTTCAAATGAGTCAGCTCTCTGCATCAGGTGGCCAAAATATTTGAGTTTCAGCTTCAACATCAGTCCCTCCAATGAACACCCAGGACTGATCTCCTTTAGGATGGACTGGTTGGATTTCCTTGCAGTCCAAGGGACTCTGAAGAGTCTTCTCCAACACCACAGTTCAAAAGCAGCAATTCTTCTGTGCTCAGGTTTCTTTATAGTCCAACTCTCACATCCATACATGACTACTGGAAAAACCATAGCCTTGACTAGATGGACCTTTGTTGGCAAAGTAATGTCTCTGCTTTTTAATATGCTGTCTATGTTGGTGATAACTTTCCTTCCAAGGAGCAAGCGTCTTTTAATTTCATGGCTGCATTCACCATCTGCAGTGATTTTGGAGCCCCAAAAAATAAAGTCAGCCACTGTTTCCACTATTTCCCCATCTATTTGCCATGAAGTGATGGCAAAAACAAGACCGGGAGCGGACTGTGGCTCAGACCATGAACTCTATATTGCCAAATTCAGACTTAAATTGAAGAAAGTGGGGAAAACCACTAGACCATTCAGGTATGACCTAAATCAAATCCCTTATGACTATACAGTGGAAGTGAGAAATAGATTTAAGGGACTAGATCTGATAGATAGAGTGCCTGATGAACTATGGATGGAGGTTCGTGACATTGTACAGGAGACAGGGAGCAAGACCATCCCCAAGAAAAAGAAATGCAAAAAAGCAAAATGGCTTTCTGAGGAGGCCTTACAAATAGCTGTGAAAAGAAGGGAAGCAAAAAGCAAAGGAGAAAAGGAAAGATATACCCATTTGAATGCAGAGTTCCAAAGAATAGCAAGGAGAGATAAGAAAGCCCTCAGCAATCAATGCTGCACTCAATATGTCAGCAAATTTGGAAAATTCAGCAGTGGCCTGGAAAAGTTCAGTTTTTATTCCAATCCCATAAAAAGGCAATGCCAAAGAATTCTCAAACTACCGCACAATTGCACTCATCTCACATGCTAGCAAGGTAATGCTCAAAATTCTCCAAGCCAGGCTTCAACAGTACGTGAATCATGAACTTCCAGATGTTCAAGTTGGATTTAGAAAAGGCAGAGGAACCAGAGATCAAATTGCCAACATCCGTGGATCATAAAAAAAAGCAAGAGAGTTCCAGAAAAACATCTACTTCTGCTATATTGCCTACACCAAAGCCTTTGACTGTGTGGATCACAACAAACTGTGGAAAATTCTTCAAGAGATGGGAATAACAGACCACTTTACATGCCTCCTGAGAAATGTGTATGCAGGTCAAGAAGCAACAGTTAGAAGTGGACATGAAACAACAGACTGGTTCTAAATTGGGAAAGGAGTACGTCAAGGCTGCATATGGTCACCCTGCTTATTTAACTTATATGCAGAGTACCTCATGCAAAATGCTGGGCTGGATTAAGCACAAGCTGGAATCAAGATTGCTGGGAAAAATATCATTAACCTCAGATATGCAGATGACACCACCCTTATGGCAGAAAGCAAAGAAAAACTAAAGGGCCTCTTGATGAAAGTGAAAGAGGAGAGTGAAAAAGTTGGCTTAAAACTCAACATTCAGAAAACTAAGATCATGGCATCTGGTCCCATCACTTCATGGCAAATAGATGGGGAAACAGCAGAAACCGTGAGACTTTATTTTCTTGAGCTCCAATATCACTGCAGATGGTGACTCCAGCTATGAAATTAAAAGACACTTGCTCCTTATAAGAAAAGTTATGACCAACGTAGACAGCATATTAAAAAGCAGAGACATTACTTTGCCAACAAAGGTTCATCTAGTCAAAGCTATGAGTTTTCCAGTAGTCATGTATGGATATGAGAGTTGGACTATAAAGAAAGCTGAGCTCTGAAGAATTGATGGTTTTGAATTGTGGTGTTGGGGAAGACTGTTGAGAGTCCCTTGGACTGCAAGAAGATCTAACCAGTCCATCCTAAAGGAAATCAGTCCTGAATATTCATTGGAAGGACTGATGCTAAAGCTGAAACTCCAATACTTTGGCCACCTCATGCAGAGAGCTGACTCATTGGAAAAGACCCTGATGCTGGAAAAGATTGAGGGCATGAGGAGAAGGGAACAACAGAGGATGAGAAGGGAACAACAGAGGATGAGAAGGGAACAACAGAGGATGAGATGGTTGGATGGCACATCGACTAGATGGACATGAGGTTGAGTAAGCTCTGGGAGTTGGTGATGGACAGAGAAGCCTGGTGTGCTGCAGTCCATGGGGTTGCAAAGAGTTGGACACGACTGAGTGACTGAACTGAACTGAACTAGTGCCAGTCTTAAGAGTTCTCCTGTTCTCAGGTCTGTCAGATACCTCATGGCTTCCTCCTGCACAGACCCTGATACGATGTGGGTCTTGAACTATTGGTAGTTTTCCTCCATCTGCTCATACTTTGAGGTTCATGAGAATATCCTTTTCATCTAGAACAAAAATTTGAAAAAGTAAATGTCAATCAAGAAGGAATTGGCTTAAAAATGTAGTATAATGTCATTGTAGTTATTAATAAGGTGAAATCAATGGTCAATTTTATGTAACAATATGAAAAGCAGTATATAATATATTGTTAAATAGGAGATACGAAGTTTTTATATTATGACATAATTAATTTTTTTTTATTTTTTAATATATATTTTTAGGGCTTCCCTGGTGGCTTAGTGGTAAGGAATCTGCCAGCCAACTCAGGAGACATGGGTTCAGTCCCTGATCTGGGACGATCCCACTTGCGGAGCGCCTAAGCCTGCACCACAACTATGGAGCCTGTGTTCTAGAGCCTGGGAGTGGCAACTACTGGGCCCATAGCCCACAGCTGAGGTCCGTGTGCTCCAGAGTCCATACTCTGCAACGAGAGAAGCTGCCTGCAATGAGAAGCCTGCACACAGCAACTAGAGCACAGGTCCTGCTCACTGCAACTAGAGAGAAGCCCACGTAGCAACAAAGACCCAGCAGAGCCAAAAATAAGTAAATAGAAATAAAATATTATATATATTTTTTAATGTTAAGAATATATATATGTATATATTAGTGTAAAAGATGCCTAGAAAAAGGAACACCCATTTATTCAGGTACTGGTGGGAGGAAGCTATGTCTACTTTATACATATGAGTTGTACAGATAACTAGTATTCGATTCTTTTATTGAGGTTAGGTTGGCCCGTAGATCTGGTCAAGAAGGGCTCTTACCTTGGACCTCATTTGTGAGAGAGTCTGATGATCACGAACACACAGTGAAACGGTAAGCTTGTTAAAGACCCTATGAGATTGGGTACCCACGATGACACAGAGTAGCCGTCGTCCTAAACATCCACACTCATGACTAATACCATTTAGGTTGCAGAAAATGCTTCTCCACATCTCTTGCTCTCTGTTCTGAAAGCAAAAGTTACCTTAATCAAATGTCAAGAAGAATTGTGAGTTGTCCTGCTGCCAACAGCATAGAAGGACACTGCTTAGGAGAGTAAGGAGAATTTGAGCTGTGGAAGCATTTAGGTAAGGGAAAAGACAAATTAATTCACTTGTCAAATCCTTCCTCTCAGATGTCATGAATGCTATAGATTCTTGCATGATAAAGTATCGTTTCCCAGGAGTACTGAGCGTCTACTTTCTTGCTTTCTTCAAGTTCCAGCTTGTAGACCTGTAAGCACTCATAAATAAATGCAGTATTTTCAATAATTACATATGGCAGCCAGAGAACATTTTACAATATTAAACAACATTATCCTTATATCGCGCTTCCCGGGTAGCTCAGTGATGAAGAGTTCACCTGCCAATACAGGAGACATGGGTTCACTCTTCTGGGTCAGGAAGGTCCCCTGGAGTAGGCAACCACTCCAGTATTCTTGTCTGGGAAATCCCATGGACGGAGGAGCCTGGTGGGCTACAGTCCATAGGCTCCCGAAGAGTCAGACACAACTGAAGCGACTAAACAACAATCTTTATATCATGTTTATATATACTCCAGATATAACATGTTTGAGCATATATAGCAATTTTTGGCATTAGAAACTGATGGATATTGAATATAAAAATTATAAATAATTTAATGCTTATGAGAATATAAGCTATAATGACATTTTAAAACTATAGTAAAAACTAAGCTTTATTTGAATAAGTTTTGTTTAAATTGTTATGACCAATCATTATTAAATTTTGTTTTTAATTTTAATAGATTATTTTAGAAGAAAAATGACTTTTTGAGAAAAGGAGGTCCCTATTCTGTGAGAGACAAAAAATAGGAAAAATAATTTTAATTTTCAATATTTTACTACTACTACTACTAAGTCGCTTCAGTCATGTCCGACTCTGTGCAATCCCATGGACTGCAGCCCACCAGGCTTATCCACCCATGGGATTCTCCAGGCAAGAACACTGGAGGTCATTTCCTTTAATTGTATTTTTGATGATATATATCAAAGAACCTTTTGAATATAATTACATTTTATCTTTTAATTCTATAGATCATTGAAAATGAGAACAAGTTGAGACTGGGATAGAAACACAAACATGAAAGTAAGGCTCAGAAAAGTAAGGACTGAAAAGATATTAGAGTATATTCAAAGAGACGGTCTGCTTCATTTTTTAATTTCAGACATTGAAAGTAAACAGGCTTCTGCTGAGCATGACCCACACAGTTCACAAACAGGTATGAAAAGTTCTTTATTTAATATATTTTAGCTACTATGCAAAACAAGGAAATGCACAAGCAAAGTATATTTACCATCCATGACTCAAAAAGATTGAATGAAACACCTATTACTTTATGTTATTTACTAATGAAGTTTTTTTTTTCCCAGTCAAAACAATGAAACGTATGTTTTTTCTATAATATTCACAACACATGCAATTCTGGCCTGCCCATCAGAAGCTAAACAGCAAAAAAATTTGGCAAGTTGATGAGAAATATGAAATCTTCGGATCTTTATTGTTTGTTGGAAAGTGAAGTGATCCTGGGAAAAATCTGTCATATCGTTCTGAAATCATCTGATTGATTCAGGAAAAATGTAAGTTGATTCAAATTATTGGCTATGAATTTTCCATTGAATAAACGGCAGAAAATTTAATATTTCAGATAAAAGCAAAATGTTTTTCAAATAGAGAAAGTAACCACAGAAACTTTTTAATATCTTGAGATGGAAGACCAAAGTATTTTGTTACTATTATTACATATTTCGCGGTCAATTTTCACAATTAGTTTTGGCCAGGGGAACCATTTGTGACTAGAAATACTTAGGTTCTCAATTAAAAGAATACTAAATGTTACCTGTACCAAAAACAAACAAAACCACAGCATATGCAAAAACTAGAACTGAAAAAAAAAAGTCCTAAAGATTAGCAAATAGGGAACTTCTTAGTGGTCGCATGGTTAAGAATCTGCCTTGTAATGTAGGGGACACAGGTTGAATCCTGGTCGGGGAACTAAGCTCCCACATGCCTCAGAGCAACTATCGCGCATGCGGCAACTAGAGAGCCCTTGCACCACAAGCAGACTGCACACGACTCAGTGAAGATCCTGCAGGCTGCAGTGAAGACCCAATGCAGCCAAAAAATAAATGAGTATTTAAAAAAAAACAGCAAATAGTAGTCAACCAAGAAACCAGTAAACACATAAATCCTAATCTTGGAATGATATTCTTAAAGAATAGTCACAAGATTCAATATTTGTAATAACCTATAATGGAAAAGAATCTGAAAAAAGAATATATAATGTGTGTGTGTGTATGTGTATGTATATGTACACGTGTGTGTGTGTAACTGAATCACTGTGCTGTACACCTGAAACTAACACAACATGGTAAACCAACTGCAAGTTAAAAAAAAAAAGGAATAATCACAGATGTCCGTATTTAACCAAGCTTTGTGAGACAATAGCGCAACACCCATAGAAATCAATGGACATTTTCTAGTTGGGTAGAAAAAATTTGATGTCAGAAAACTTTCAAATTTGATGTTAGAATGCAAGATAGATTTTTAAAAAGTTATATACAAATCAGATCAGATCAGTCAGATAATTCAAAATAGTATTAAAAATGAGAAAAGAAATTACACATAGAAGTTTTAACATTAATGACGACTAATTTAACTAGAGTATGCTAGGACAAATCATACTGAACAACTAACATTCATCATGTCCAGTCATGACACAACCATCGCTCAGTTGTGTCCAACTCTTTGCAACCCCATGGACTGTAGCCCACCAGGCTCCTCTGTCCATAGGGATTCTCCAGGCAAGAATACTGGAGTGGGTTGCCACGCCCTCCTCCAGGGGATCTTCCCAACCCAGGGATTGAATCCAAGTCTCCGCATTGCAGACAGATTCTTTATTGTCTGAGCCACCAGGAAAGCCCAAGAATATTGGAGTTGGTAGCCTATCCCTTCTCCAGGAGAACTTCCCAACCCAGGAATCGGACTGGGGTCTCTTGTATTGTAGGTGGATTCTTTATCAGCTGAGCTACCAGGAAAGCCCAACATTCAACGTACATATGGTCAAATTATCAAAAGATAAAAATTGAGGAAGTCAAAAATGAACATTTTATTGGTTTCATGCAGATTGTAAAAAGCTGAACTACAAAAACAACTTTGAACTACAACTTTCGAGCACTGATGGAGAGAACAGTGAGGGCACGCTAATGATAATAGCCACTGGGAAGGAACAAGTGTTTTTTTTGTGAGCCATGGACAATGCATTATTTGAGTTTCTTATTCAGAGATATATTCTCAGCCATATTAAGTGTTAGCATTTTTGGAGCAATTCAGTGATTACATAGGATATTTTCTATATTTGTCCAAATATGAAATATCTTGATTTTAAAAAACACGTCATATTTACCACTAAAACAACTTTCAGACACACAAACAAAAAGTTGACTAAATAAATGCCATTAAAGCAATAAAACTTAATTTACACAAAGTAACAAGATGCACTAGAATTGTACAAGAAATAAAAGATGATCATTAAGTAAAGAGAATGGTAATCTTTAACAAAATGATTATTTTTGAATTTGCAGTGCCCATAGCTATCTTTGAACTGCTGCTTGCTGTCAATAATATTAGCCAAAGCTTGCAGGAACTTCAAAATTCAAACTGATACAAGTTTGGCTCTTTTCCTTTATAAGATGAATTCTTTTTAACTTAGAGAAACTCTTTTCCTTAAACTGAAATAAACTATATGTGAAGTGTGTAACAAATGTGACATTCCTATAAAATATAGGAAAACAAAAACAAGTAAATATTTTTATGCAAATAAAAATATTTGCATCACTATAAAGAGCGTGTATGTGCTCAGTCGTGTCTGACTCTGTGACCCCATGGCCTGTAGCCCGCCAGGCTCCTCTGTCCATGGGATTTTCCAGGCAAGAATACTGGAATGGGTTGCCATTTTCTCCTCCAGGGGAACTTTCAGACCTAGAGATCGAACCCGCATCTCTCGTGTCTCCTGCATTGGCAGGTAGATTCTTTACCACTGTTCCACCAAGCTTTCCCCATAAAAATACTTGCACACAAATAATCTCCAAACTTCTTTTCATTTATTCACTTTGTGTGTGTGTGTGTGCTGCACATGGGCTTTATCTAATTCTGGCAAGCAGGGAGCTACTCTCTAGTTGTGGTGCATGGGTTCTCATTGTGATGGCTTCACTTGCGGAGCACAGGCTCTGGGCGCACAGGCTTCAACAGTTGTAGAATGTGAGCTCAGTAGCTGCGATTTGCTGGCTCTAACTACTGGCTGGCTCTGGGGCACAGGCCTCAGTAGTTGTGGTACATGGGCTCATTTGTTGCAGCTCGAGGGATCTAGAGCACAGACTCAGTAAGAGACATGAGTTCGATCCCTGAGTTGGGACGATCCCCTGGAGGAGGGCATGGCAACCCACTTCAGTATTCTTTTCTGGAGAATTCCACGGACAGAGGAGCCTGGTGGGCTACGGTCCATGGGGTCGCAGAGAGTCGGACATGACTGAAGCAGCTGAGCACACACACACATACACACAGACCAAGGTACAGTGTCAGTTAAATAGAGATTTGAATAAATCATAGAAAATATTGCCAATTTTTGGTCTTCTTTATAATATTTCAGACTCGAAATTTCTTAAAAAAGGACATCAGGCTTCCAGTTGGGGCAGGCTTCCAATTTGCTGGGTGCTGAAGGGTAAGACATTAATATTTTATGGATCTAGATATTGCTTTGAGAGACTGTGAGAACTGCAATATAAGTGGTAATGATTTATAAGATGGAATTAGAATATTTAATAATATTTTCTATAATAATTAACATAAGACCCTATCATACTATTGGACTTTAATGTATAAAATTCATTGTTAATTTCTGAGTGTAAATGTTACTACAATAACATTATTGACTATTTCAGTTGCTATTGGCTAAATAAAAAGTTTTTTCCATATTAAAAATAATTTTTTTTCTTTTGAACTTTTTATTTTGTATTGGGGTATAGCCAATGGTAGCTGAGCTGGTAAAGAATCCACCTGCAATGCAGGAGACCCTAGTTTGGTTCCTGGCTAGGGAAGTTCCCCTGGAGAGGGGATAAGCTACCCACTCCAGTATTCTTGGGCTTCCCTGATGACTCAGATGGTAAATAATCCACCTGCAATGTGGGAGACATGGGTTCAGTCCCTGGGTTGGGAAGATCCCCTGGAGGAGGGCATGGCAACCCACTCCAGTATTCTTGCCTGGAGAATCCCCATGGACAGAGGAACCTGGCAGGTTATAGTCCAACTGGTCACAAAGAGTCAGACAATACTGAGCAACTAAGCTCAAACATACAGCCAATTAACAGTGTTGTGACAGTTTTAGGAAAATAGTGAAGGGATTCAGCCATACACATCCATGTATCCATTCTCCCCCAAATACCCCTTCCATCCAGGCTCATATTAAAATTAATTTAAAAATAAAAATATAATGACTTAAGCAAGGTCAACTAATTCGGCATTACTACCATTAGAATGCAAATTATGTAAAAATCATGATTATAACAACATAATTAGCAATTTTGCTAAAATGAAGAAAAAATTTTATGTAATAAATATATCATAATGTATGAATTATGTATGTGTTTTTCAGCCAAACAACAAAACTGCCACATCTGTGCAAAAAATTAAAGATCAGTCAACTTTAAAGTTTGCTAATATTCAGTCATATAAAACTTGTTCTCCAGATCTCGTGTATGTGTCCTTACCACAGGAGAAAAGAAAGAATGTTTAAGGACAAAAAAGGACCAATATTCAATTTTGTTTTAAAAGTAGGAAGGATAGGAAATATTTTACTATATTTAACAGTTGTTAGCTTGTTTATAACTTTTAAATATTTAGACGTATACTTCTCCATTTATACTTTTGCCCAGGTCCATAAATTCAGGGGTGGGTATAATTTAGCACATGCTCCTTTTATAAGTGCTGCTGACAAGAATGACCATTAAGTGCTTCTCATGTTCTGGGCACTGAGCTGGGTGCTTTTTATACAGTAGCTCACAACACCCCTCAGAAGCAAGGGAAATATTCTCATTTCATTTTACAGCTAGGGAAACTGAGGCTTTAGAGGGGAAATACTCTGCTCAAACACTGTCAAAACTGAATCAAAAAGACATTTACCATTCCCATCCTGAACTGGGACTAACTGTTAAGGCTGACAGAATACTGGGCAATGGACTTTATAAGTGTAAGACATCTTTCCGTGAAAGGTCTATTGCTCTATCCCAACTCATGCTGCCTGAAATCCCACCATTATATACTGATGCCTTCTAGTTTTAAAGTCTTTCCAATCTCTGAAAGAAACCAATGGAATGCAAATACTCCCAGGTGGTAAAAGATGATAATGTGTGAAGCCAGGTGTATTTTTCATATTTTTGCCACCAAAGTAACCCATCAGACCAAAATTGAATTTTTAACCCCTAGAAGTCTTAGTGGTCAGCCCAAAAGATGCTGATCAATTTCTTTTAAGTCTTATGTTATCTCTTTAAAATCATGCATGTATTTTTCTCCATACTATATATGATATATATATATATTAATATGAAAATGTTTCCCCTCAGGCTTCCCTGGTGGCTCAGTGGTAACAAATCCATCTGTCAATGCAGGAGACACAGGTTCAATCCCTGATCCAGGAAGACCCCACATGCCACGAAGCAGCTGAGGCTGTGCACCACAACTACTGCGCCTGTGCTCGAGAGCCCAGGAGCCACAACTACTGAGCCCACGTGCTGCAAGTACTGAAGCCCGAGCTCCCTAGAGCCTGTGCTCCACAACAAGAGAAGCCGCTGCAGTGAGAAGCCCAAACAGCAACGAAGACCCAGCACAGCCAAAAATAAGTAAATAAAAAGCTATTTAAAAAATGTTTCTCCTCCAGCTCTCCAAGTAAAAATGATGCTTCAGAAAATACTCCATTTTCCTCTTAGAGTTCAAAAACTCCTTGGCATACTGTATAGCCCTCTGGCATGGAAAGCAGAGCTTAAACTGCTATCGTGGGCACTTGGGTGGGGTTTGCTTGACCCCCAGGTGAGAGAAAGGTCCAGCAGAAAAATGAGAAGCTGAATTAACTACTTCTTGATTTAACTCAGGACCCATCAGGTTCATTTTTTATTTTACTCATTTTCCTAAGTCACTTAAAGTCTACCTCCGACTATTTTGAAGGAGGTGAACTCCTTGACATTAGGGTGTGTAAGAAGGCTGGACAGTTATTTGCTTGGGAAGCTATGGCAGGTAGGGCATGGAGAAATTAACGAAGGAACCTTTCAAATGTGATACCATATGATCCTGCAAGTTTCTAAGTCCTCTGCAGCAGTCATTTCCAGAGAAATGTATTCAATTTAGTAACTATTTATTCAGTACTTTTTAAAGTGCCAGAGGTTATGCTAGGCAGTGGTAGACAGGACAGTCTTCTTGAAACTAAGTTGGCTGCAGAGAGCTATAAACCAGCATGTAACTAGAAGCACGGTAGTTACGGAAGTTCAAGGGAGGGATCCAAGCCTGAAACTGTGGAGCTGGATCCTGGTAGGTTTCCGGGAAAGGGTAGTATCTAAACTGAGGTTTGAGGAATGAGTAGGAGTTTGTCCAGGTCCTTCTGGAAGCCACTATGGTTGTGACTAATTTCAGCTAGTTTTTAGGTCCCTTCTCTGCCCTGCTACACTTTGTTCACTGATTCTACCGGTCAACACAAGCTATTTAGGAACAAAAGTGCTGACTTTTTAATTATCCATTATAGCCATGAAGGTGTAGAAAGAATAAGTGGTCCATCTCATGATATAAAACTGTATCAGACAGAGGGACTGGATTTCAGGCTTTGGGCATTAAAGATACGGACAGATCCTACAGTCATTTTACATATTCACAGCTGTTTAATCAAGGGGAAGGGAGGAGGGTGAGGCATACTGCATTTGCCTCCTGGGCTGTGAACACAAAGGAAAGAAAATATTGTGAAGGGAAGAAGCAGGCTCCTCCTTGCAGTAGTATGTTTTTTGGTTGTCACACAGTAGACGGCAGAGCCAATAAGCCAGTCTGCAAAACTGCCAGCTAAAAAAACCAAACCCTTTGAAGTAGATAATGAATACACTCTTTTTAACTTACTCCGATCTCATCGCTGAGAGCTGTGCAGTTGCTCCTGGGCAGAAGTTTCACTAATGTAGGGATGTTGACTGGCCACTGCATCAAATATTTATCAAGTCACAGATGGGAATCTACAAAGAGTTTGCAGAGAGGTTTAGTGTCTCCCTTTGGTTCTAGGGGAAGCACGTCAGCACTGCAAAATGCAAGCCCTCAAATACACAACTTTAAGCTTAGGTGTATGGCTGCTGACCCATTTAAGCAGGTTAAGTGGAGCCCAATTTAAAGAAATCACTTTTTTTTTCCCCTTAAAGTAAAAGTAGTACATTTTTACTGTAGAGATTTTTAGAAAATATCTTTACACACTAAAAGAAGAAAAGAGAACTTACCCATAATGTCACCATCCAGGTATACTGTATCTGTCTTTTAAATCAAAACTAAATCATCCTTCATCCAGTGTTCCATACCTGTTTCACTCTTCTGCTTTTCTCGTTTAACAATATATTCTTAACATCTTTATAAGACATTATGTATTCCTCTACAGCATATTTTGATATATTTGCACTATTTCAGTCTATCAATGTGCCATGATTCACCCAACCAATCTCTTGGGATTGGATATTCAAGTTGTATCTAACTCTTCACTATTTACTGTAAATGATGTCCTTTGTAAGTAGCCTTATAATTAATTACTTGTGCACAGTTATATTTTCCCAGGCAAATGAGTGGAAAAGGAATTGCAAGGTCGAGTTAGGCTGACACACCAGTTTGCATTTCCATCATCAGAGTATGAGAGGAAGTGGGGCTGTCCTTTTAAATGGGCTATCAGCTCGCTCATCTCAAGTGAGATGGCCTTTGAGGCCACTGAGAGCTACATATTGGTATAGGGGTTTGGGGATTGGTTTATTTGCATATTTGTTTGTTTTTGTAACAGTCTCCTTGAAACTTGAACTTTTTTCTTCTTTAATTTAACAGCTATCTTATTTCGCTAATCTTCCATCTTTATTTAGTTACACTGGAGAGAAAGAAGCATCTCTTCAATGATAAACATCAGTGCCTGGGTTCAATAAGGATTTATGGCTTGCTGTTTTGCATTGTTAGTAACCACAACTATAATGCTGGGTCTATCAATACCTTTTTCCTCTAACTATAGAAGGCAGGCTGTTTCCTGCAATTGAAGTCTCCTAGAGCAGAGATTCAGTGATATATAGAAAAAAAATACTGTTAAGATAAGACTGCCAGCTTTTTATTTTGCCAAGTAAAGCTATTAGAATAATTACAAGAAACAGTGGTCATCTACTATCATCAAGCAACCACTAAAGCATGAACATTTAACACACGGGCACTTGTACCAAGACAAGAACACAGTTCCAGAATAAAGTACTTTCTTACCTAAGAAAGAACAACTGGCATTCTTGCACTGACATAAACATTGTCCTTATTTTTCTTCTCACAGAGGATTTGGAAACAGCATCTTGGATTGGCATCAGTCAGTGGACCCTGGCTTTAGAACCACAGTCTCCCAGGCTTCTATGGGCAGCAGGACCTGACCAAGTCCTCTTCCTCCCTGGAAGAGAAAGAAGCGAGAGAAACCCTCTAATTCCTTCTATGTGTCTCTTCCTACTTGCCTGGTCTATGGGGTATTCTCAGGCTGCATTAATTTGGATATTTTTCTCATGACTTGCCCATCTCCACAAACCACCTATATATTATTTATTTAGCATTTGTTTTAAAACAACACCTTCTTAACTTCAAATATAAATTTATTTCAAAGAAAAAGTTAATATCTTAAACATCAATGGAAAAACCAACACTGCTTGTAATAAATAAAGCAAAATAATGTTATTAGATTCTAGATCAAAAAAATTACCTGCCAAAGGTTCTGAGACAGAGTCCTACACCTCCTTGGTTTCAAAAGAGAGAGGTTAGCAAATGAAAGGTGTTATAAAGATATAAAGGAGACTTCGCCCTGGGCAGAACAAAAGGGATTAAAAGAGAATTGGAACAGAAATAAACTTCTTGCCAGGTGTGGTCATGTACTTTGATGCTCTGTCTGTGTGCCCCTGGTAGGGGTCCCATAGCTTGGAAAGCACCAGCGAAATGGAAATAGAGTTGGATGTGGTTTTGAGCCATGGCCTGGCCACTTGTTGATTAAAAATCCTCAGGCCAATCACTTCACCTCTTCTTAAAACCTCAGCTTCCCCAGCTATAAATGAAATGGTAATAATCTCTATCTAATAGGGATATAGTGAGGAATACAGGAGAATAGTTAGAGCATTTTGTAATTTCTGAAATACTATATACACCATAAAGGATAAGCCTCACTTGTAGTGTTTTTATTTATGGGGATCAGATATTTTTCCCTGGCCCAGGATATACTTCCAGGCCAGACATCGCACTATAGCCTAAAATACATAAGAGGATTCAGTTCAGTTCAGTTCAGTTGCTCAGTCATGTCCAGCTCTTTGTGACCCCATGGACCAGAGCCAGGCCTCCCTGTCCATCACCAACTCCCAGAGTTCACCCAAACTCATGCCCATTGAGTTGATGATGCCATCCAACCATCTCATCCTCTGTCGTCCCCTTCCTGAGAATTAAAGCCTTTACAAGTGAATTACTGGATCCCAGATCATGTAGGATAAGTCCTAGTGAAACCGAACTAAGCATTCTTCAGAACTGTAATTATGGGACTTCCTTGGTTGTAGAGTGGATAAGAATCCACCTGCCAATGCAGGAGACATGGGTTCATTCCCTGGTCTGGGAAGACCCACATGCCGCTGTTGGGGGCCAGAGTGAGGTACTCCGCCCGTGACAAAGGTCATGAGGAAGGAGGCTCGACATACGCAAAGGCGGGATCGAGCCTCAGGAGTCCCCCTGGAACTCCTCGAGCATCTACCCCCATAACCAGAGCCTGCCTACTTTACTACTTTGTGCTCACCTACACCTCTGACTTTACGGGGGGCTGTCCCCCACCACCTCTTTTGGAGAAGGAGTTAACTTAGAGCTCCAGTTTATAATAATTCCTGGGCGTGATAAGAGTGTTTTAACCTACAAACTCCTCTGAAGGTTCTCTAGCCTGCCTGACAGGCTCGTCCGGCCACATGTGATTGCTCACAGCCTCCCAACCGTGAGAGGCACAAGATGCTTTAAACCCTCTAAAAACGGGTTCTTTAGAGAAGTTAGAAAACTATTAGTATAAGTATAACGGGCTGATTAGAAATTGTATTGGTGAAGGGTTTTTCATTTGTTGAGCCAATGTTTGTTGCTAAGTCTCCACATCCCCTGCCCTTACACACATTAATGAATATATAGAAGAAATAAGTATTAACCTTTGATATTAATCACGTTAGACCTTAGGCTAAGTAAATTCTTTCCTTAGCTAAAACCCACTACACCCTCACCCTGTAGGAATGTAACTTTATTTGGGTGGCGTCTGTTTTGAGAATAATCAGCCCTGGAGAAATAAGTGTCCTGATTGACTGACCGCTGTCACAAGGAGAGGGTCGTAAATTGTCAGCAGGCCCCCCTGGCCAGAAGATGATGTAACACCCCTAAGACCTCTGTATACATTTGTATGAAGCACCTGACTTTGATAAAAGTCAGGACTGCTGACCCCACGTGACTTTTGCATAACATCTCAGTGTATAAAAGTAGACCATGGAAAATAAAGAATTGGGATCAGTTTCTCGAAATACTGGTCTCCCCATGTCGCTCTCTTTCTCACTCTGGCTGAGTCTCCATCTGGAGCGCGGAACCCACCATGCTTACTAATTATGCCTGGGCTTCTAAGATCCGACCGGGGAGGCCTCAGTGTCTCCTCTCCTTCGGGAGAACGGAAGGACGCCTGCGGCCTACGTAAGTGGTGCAAGCTTCTTGTCTTGAAGTTTTATTGGTCTCCCGCGTAAACCAAGCTACTCAGCCTCTTTTCTCCACTGAATTTTCCTACTGAGCTATCCTTATTCTATTACTCTTTATATCTTTAATTAATACCTAATTGAAGCTATCGTATCCTGATCCTCGCCTATGCCGTCTCTCCTTCGAATACCCTGGATCAGCCGGGGCTGGTCCCCGGCATGCCGCAAATCAGCTAACCCCGAGCGTCACAACTACTGAGCCCACGCTCTAGTAGCTGTGAGCTGCAACTGCTGGGCCCGCATGCTGCAACTGGTGAAGCCTGTGCCCTAGAGCCCACGCTCTGCAACAAGAGCAGCCGCTGCAAGGAAGAGTAGCACCCCTCACTGCAACTAGAGAAAGCCCATTAGCAGCAGCAAAGACCCACTGCGACCAAAAATAATTCAATTAATTAAAAAGAATTTTAATTATATGATCAATGGCTCTAATTATCAGGAGGGCAGAACCTTGCTTGGCTTGTTCACTTCTATGTCCTTTGCACCCACTTCAGGGTGTGGTACCTCAAAGATGGTCAGTAAATGCTGTGTGAATAACTGAATGAGTGAATGAATGAATGAATGAGATGACATCCCTATGTTACACCTTCGTCTTTGCAGTAGCTATCTATCAATGGCTTTTTATCATCCAGTACTGTATTCATCATGTCTTTACTGTTCTATATTTTATGATGCTTTGACATCTGAGGGCTTGTAGACCCACGGAGGAACTGCCCCTCCCAGGGGTAGCTAATTCCTAGAGATAGCAAACAATTTACCAGTGAGTGCATCTTTTATCATGCAAACCAATCAATCCTGAGTCTCTATCCACTGTCTTCCTCCTTTCACCAGGCTCCTGCCTTCCTGGACACCATCCCCCTATGCTAAATCACCCAGGACTATGTACCAGACAACTAAGGACCACCTCTGTGGTCTACAGTCCTCCAAATTATTCAAACTCTCCAATCCCAAACCTGCTCAGCTGTTTACCCTTTCTAGCCCACCCCTTCCTGTGCAAATACAGGCTCTTACCCAAGCTCTCCCTTCCTCCTTCTGACTCCTGGTGCTTCGTTGCTGTGGCCTGGCCTGGCACGCCCCATCCTCTTGGGAACTCCAAGTAATAAACCATCTTTCCAATGGCAGCCATCTCCTGATGTGTTGGCAGCCATCTCCTGATGTGTTGTCCATATCTGAACAAAAACAAAATCCTAAGTACATTTGAAGACAAGTTTCAAGCCTGAGAACCCATGCCAATTCCAATCTCAATTCACGATTTCAGGGAAGCTATTCTCACCTATGGCTCAGGTAGCAATACAAGCCAGTCAACTTGCCACCTCCCGAGTGTCTCAGAGATGGATCCATGACCACAATAAAGTTGAAACGAGTCTCCTACTGGGACAAAAACTTCTTGCTGTTTTTTTCCTGCTGGATTAGAAACTGCAAGAGTTTAGGTCCAGACCTATGCAGCCATTTTGCCAGCTAGAGGCAAACAACCTGTTTGAAATGGAATCAATCAGAAAAAGTTGAGCCAAATGACAGAGGAAGCGAAGTCAGTTCCTGACTTCACTGGAAGCATCACTGGAGGCAACCCCACTCCTGGACTTTGCAGTTACCCGTGTTTAAGCCCACTGATACTGGGTTTTCTGGACTTAAAAATAAAAGAGACCTAACCTACAAGGTTTTCTTTCCCCTTTTCTTAACATCCAAAGCCACCCGTGGAGATATTTAAAACTGCAATGTGAATTAATCCAGTTGCACAGTTAGTGTGTGCCGATCACTGTGCTGGGCCCTCATGATGCTACGTGCTTCAGTTTAGGTGGGAAGACAGACATGCAAACAATTCAGGGAGAGTAGAAGAAGAGCTTTCCCAGAGGCCCCAGCAAAGGCTGTGGAGCAGGGAAGGAGTAGTAACATCTGCCTGGAGGCCTGCCCTCCTCAACCCAGGATGAGTTACAGCCGTGACTTAGCCGGTTCCTATGGGATTGGCTGGTGCGGAAGGTCGCCGCTTCAAGAAGCATCAACTCTGATGAGTGCTGACACGAAGGGAGGATTTCCTGTGTCGCTGTGCCATGCTTATTTCATTCACTCTCTTCCTTTATAGGGCAGATATTATTACCCCCAGTTTAGAGATGAAAATTCCTCCATTCAGGGGCTTAGCTCAGGTAAACAAAATCTTACTCAACTCAGTGGTAGAACCCAAATGTAGGACATGACTCTGAAGGCCAAGTGCTTCCTTGCCAATCCACTCCCTTGTATTTGCTGAGAGCTCCTTGTGCACCAGACTCCACCCCATAATTGCAGAAGAGAAAGCAGCTCTCCAAAAGCATTCCTTACTTTACAAAAGAATTTGCCATAGGATTCTTTTACTGTATTGTCATTGTTCTTACTTAGCCTCTAAGTCACGTCCTACTCTTTGCAACCCCATGGACTACAGCCTGCCAGGCTCCCTTTGCCCATGGGATTTCCCAGGCAAGAATACTGGAGTGGGCTGCCATTTCCTTCTCCAGGGGATCTTCCTGACCCAGGGATCGAACCCATGTCTCCTGCACTGGCAGGTGGATTCTTTACCACTGAGCCACCAGCGAGGCTCCTTTTACAATACAGTACATGGACAACAACAGTCAACTTAGAAAAATCTTTTTAACACACAAGTGATTCTAAGGGCCATATCTAGTGAGTAAAATAAAGTCCACTATATGCATGCATTCTGGCTCAGGACTCCAGCCTCTCATTTGAGATGTCTCCACCTGGCCGTCCTCCGAGAGATGGTGCAGCCAGGTGCAGCGCTAAGTAGCAAAGACCCTCCTGGGCCCCAAGATCAGGATTGCCTGAGGTTGGAAGGGGCCGGGCGAGATCTCCAACTGACATGGTCAGTGAATTGTGCCTTTGCTTCCAGCAGAGCATGTGGGGCTTCTGAGAATTTCATCAAGCCTGATGGAGGCACCAGAGGCAGCCTGAGCCCCAGGCATATCGGCCACCTTGGCAGATTTCCTTTTTAAGCTTCATGTTGCCTTGTCAACCTCATCAGCCAAACCAGTTCAACAAACAATTTATTAGGCTGGCAGCCCCTCTGGATGCTGTGACTTTTCTTTAAGAGACAGTTGGCTTTTCCATTCCACTTTCATGATTGCCTTTCCAGAGGAAAAAGGATGCATCTTTCAGCTTGGGTAACAAGTGTATTATATGAATATGGACACGCAGTTCATATACTAGCTATGAATATTCATAGGCTCTCTTGGACATATCACATCAAATTTGTGTGAGGCAATAAGTATTTGACTTTAAAATCAAAGCTGAATAGGATGCTTTTAAATTGTCATTAGGTTCTTATTATAAATGAATGCATTTATATTAAATTTGGATTAGAATTAGATATAATTCACACAGTACATAATTAGATAACTAGCTTTCTTCCCTAAGTGGTATTTATCCAAGATCTTTTTATGATCATTTAATTTCCAGTCTTTTGAAGCAGATCTGAATAGACAGATTGAATTTTATAACACATTATTGCCTCTTTATTTCAAAATTGCTATTTTAGGTAAGAATAGCCTTATTTTTTTATGGCACTTTTTGCAATGGTCAGCCAGGAAAAATTGGGAGGTCACTGCCTTGTTTTACTCTGCTTGTTCATAGATCTTCTCTGCAGTCAGTTTTCATGCCTGTAAAACTCTTTTATTGTTCACTTGTCACATGAAATATACAAGGCTCGATAATGACAGTCACTGCCATTTGCCAGTGCTCACCCTGTGCCATCCACTGAGCTACGTACAGCATAGTATGTTCAAATCTCATCTGTAACCTAGAAGGCAGATATTATCTTTTCTTGCTTTATAGTTGAGGAAACCAAAGCTCAGAAAATTCAAGTTGTCTTGCCAAAGAAGCCTAGCTCATGAGAAAAGGAGATGGATGGCCAATGAATGCCAAGTCAGTACACTTATCTTGCCTATTTATTATTTGATTTCATAGAGTTCTGTTTCTAAACACTGGAGAAACTCTGGGGAACAAGACAAAGACCCCTGTTCTCAAGGAGCTTGGGATCCACCATGTATCCCGATCCAGCCTGAATTCTAAGTCAGGACTCCCATCCACAGATGTTGTAGAGGATGCCTGTCTTCAGCATAACTGAATTCCCCAGCTGGTTTGAATCCACTGCTGAGCATGTCTCATTCTCGAGGGTTCAGGTTTATATCAATGCCTAACTCAGTGTCTATATCCTTATAAATTCTTAATAAGTAGTTGTTGCTTGACATTTAGGCTTCCAAAAAGAGGTGGGAGCAGGTTGTTTCCGATGAAAACACTTCCTTTAAATATCCCTTTTAACATGTTCCCTCTTTTACTCTTGACCTGATTTCTCTCATTCTTCCTTGCCTGCAAGTGCCTGAGATGACCTGGAGGATGATACCAAATGGACTGCCATCTTACGCCTCACACAGGCATTATTATTGCACCACCACCCCACCGCACTGCAACCTGAGGACCAGGGCGAAACTCCCCAGGCTGGGTCCCTCCCCTTCTGAGGCTGCCTGACAGTCGAGGCCTGGCTGGCTTCCCATTCCTTAGTGCCTCCAAAAAAACAAGAAGGGAGATGAAAAGAGGTTTGCTACTGTCTCAGCCCTTGCCATCAGATTTATAATGCCTGCCTCTTGATCAGCCAAAGAAGGGGAGATGAAAAAGGCCCATCAGCCCCGCCTGCGCTCTCCTGTCTATGTCAGAACTGCTTCTTCAGCCTCCAAAGCATTCGGAGCTTTCTCACGGCAGGAAACTAAAATGCTTTTTTCCCAGACATGATCGCTTAGGTCCTCCCCAAGCAGTGGGACCTGCCTGTCTTCCATTGGCATCTTTCATCTTCGTTTACAGTCCCTCTTTTGGAGCTTCTTCAATTATTGATGGTGTTCTGAGTGGAACGTCCATGGCATCTGCAGGGTTGAATCGGAGTGTGAAGGATGGGGAAGAGGAAGGTAACATTGCTGTGGTCCCAGCCTCAGTGGTGGCCGGTGTCCTCTTCTCAGTACCCCTTCCTCCACTGCCCCTGCCCAGCACAGTGTCCGTGAAAGAAGCTTGCAATAAATGAGTTTCTCTGGATGCAGAGGCCCAGATGGTGATTCTTGTGTAAGTGATTGAGAGGGACTACCCTCAGAAGAAGACTCTAATAGGGTCAGGGAGAGGGGTTAGAAAGAGGGAGATTAGGCGACAGGACAGGAGGATCTGGGCAAAGATGGGACTTAGGGAAAACCTAGCCTAGAAGTGATCTCCCTAGGATCTCTGTGGAATGAACTGCATCTCCGAGGTTATCCTGCCCAGGTAAAGGGGATGAACTGTCACACTCCCCCGTCAATCAGCCAGATGCCATGCCATTCCCACCTCTGGAGGCATCTCCCACCATGTGGCTCTCTGCAAGCATGGACAGCCCTTTTGAGCAGATTACAAATATGTGAGCCAGTAGCAGCCAACCTCTGCAGGGCTGGGGCATGGATATACTGGCCTGGTAAAAGGATCCAGGTTGGGTACCAATTGCATCTGCTACAATGCTCGAGAAACAGTTTTTGAGAATGTGAGAATGACTCAACAGTTCTGTTCGTGTTGAGAATATCTGTTAACAAGGCTCCCTCCCTCCTTTCCTCACTCCCTTCAACAGATACTTTAGTTAACTAGTCCTCAGGGAACTTAGAGTCTAAAAGTCAGACAGTGAACGAGGAAATGAATAAGCGTACAAATAAAATAATTCCAAATTGTTACCACCACCCCAAAGAAAGTCCAGGGATAGAGGAAAAGAGACAACGGGGACAGGCAGCTATTTGAGGTGAGGGGGTCACCGAAGGCTTTTCTGAGTAGGTAGGTGACATGTAAGCTGAAGCCTGAAGAGAGAGGAAGATGTAATTCTGAGAATGCTGGACAAGGCAGTTTCCACGGAGGGTGGCATCAATGTCATGTCCCGTGGCAGAAAGGTGCGTATGCGCTCAAGACTGACGGGAGAGAGGTGCGCATGCGCTTAGGGTTGACGGGAGAGAGGTGCACGTGCGCTCTGGATTGATAGGTGAGCGGTGCACAAACTCTCAGGATTGACTGGAGAGAAGTGCATATGCTCTCAGGACTGACGCAATGTCAGACGTGAGTTATGGGGGAGTTTGACTTGGCCCAGATGATGCTGAGCCTTGTAGGCCACGGGAGGGAGTTTAGATTTAACTTAACTGCAACTGGAAACATGCTCAACTGTTTTTGATGTGTAAAGAAAATGTTTCTCTATTTCCTCACATGGATCCAATCTTAACTTTTTCCTAACTTCAGCAGAAACTTGACATTTCAATATTTATCGTGCAAACTAGTACAGCCACTATGGAGAACAGTGTGGAGATTCCTTAAAAAACTGGAAATAGAACTGCCTTATGACCCAGCAATCCCACTGCTGGGCATACACACTGAGGAAACCAGAAGGGAAAGAGACACGTGTACCCTAATGTTCATTGCAGCACTGTTTATAATAGCTAGGACATGGAAGAAACCTAGATGTCCATCAGCAGATGAATGGATAAGAAAACTATGGTACATATATACAATGGAGTATTACTCAGCAATATTTATCGTATCTTGGTCTCAGAAAATGCCAGGAGGATTTGCCTGCCCTCCCCCACCAATGGCCCCTGAGGTATGGGAGAGGACAGACAAATCCTTGTGGGGGGCAGGGGAGGGCCTTGGACCAAACGTGGGTCTTAGTTAGGGCCTCAGAATCTTTTCTGGAGAAGGCAATGGCACCCCACTCCAGTACTCTTGCCTGGAAAATCCCATGGACGGAGGAGCCTGGTAGGCTGCAGTCCATGGGGTCGCTAAAAGTCGGACATGACTGAACGACTTCACTTTCACTTTTCACTTTCATGCATTGGAGAAGGAAATGGCAACCCACTCCAGTGTTCTTACCTGGAGAATCCCATGGATGGAGGAGCCTGGTGGGCTGCTCTCTATCGGGTCGCACAGAGTTGGACACGACTGAAGTGACTTAGCAGCAGCAGCAGCAGAATCCTTTCTAGACTCTGCAGCAGGAATGGGCCCTTGCCTTCCTCTCCTTTCCTACCTGCTGCAGAACTGAGTGAGCATGCCTGTCTTACTACCCCTGGTGGTAAAGCCCCGACACCCCAGCCCATCTATACCAACTTCCATCTTCCTGGTACTACAGACCTTGCAGCCTGCTCTTGAGTCCCATTCAACTCTGGGTTCAGGGGTCAGCTTGCAATCCTTAGTTTTTCCATGGTCAATATGCTTTCCAAACCATTCCACTACAGCCCTCCACAGAGCACAAGGGAGCTTCTGGATACTTTCTGTGCTATAAAGGGCCAAGGTTAGATTTTTTTGTGATTTAACTCTATCATTCCATGCCCTTGGTTTTACCCTGAAGTGACTCTTCCACATTTGGCATGGGCAAGGCGGTCTCCTCCCAGAGGCCAAATCAGAATGAGGAAGCCAAGTAAAAGTCTCCTTTCAATCCACCTAGCGGGAGGCAGGCACACATGTTTCACCATCTCTGTCCCCTAATCTTACCCCCAGGCCCCCTGGAATAGAGGGCGTCAGCCTCCCTCTCCCTCTCCTTCTCCCTCTCCCTTGGTGTGGACTTCCTGCATCCATTTTTCCTTCCTCCAGGACAGACATCCCCATTCACTCTCACCAGAAGTTGCATGCAGTGGCAGATAGCTATTTGAGACTCTTCATGGGGAAAAGAATGGTATGTTAGTTTAAAATTTCCAAATTATTACTCCTGTTACAAATAGTATAAAAAAGATCACTGCAGTTGCAGTGTGGAAATGGAAGAAACAGTCGGAAGCCAGCTTATTGTTCTCCAGGGGAGAGTAGCCTGAACTTATTAGTAGCTTGAACTGGAGTTACAGTGGTGTTGGAGAGAAGTGAACAGATTGAATACATATTTTGGGAGTAGATCTGATCAACAGTCTAGTTAACAAGTCTTCATTGAGCACATGCTCTGAGCAAGGCCCAGAAAAGACACAAAGATGGGGAAGACATGGTCTCTGAATTCAAAATTCTTATAAAACAATAGGTAAGATACATTCTTTCCTAGCCACTTTGTCTTATTTCCAAGGGGGGTGCCAAATAACTTGATAAATATCAAAAGTAATGAAAATGTGAATGTTAAAATACAGTAGATAAGAGAAGACATGTAATAATATTTTATGCTAGGTGAACACTAGAATTATATATAAGGAAGATCAGAAGTAGGAATTACTAATGGTAGACTTCCTAGGTCCAGTAAATGGTTAATGGGTTTTCAATACCATCATCCCCACAGTAGTTATGTGACCTTGGATGAATTACCTAACCTCTCTTAAGTCTTATTTTCCTACAGCCAAAAAAAGAAAAAAGGATGCACTAATAGAGTCTACTCACAGCGTTGTGTGAAGACTCGGTGAGATTATATATAATAGGCACTTTGGATATGCACTGACTCACAACATATACTTTTTTAGCTATCAACTTAATTGAGCATTAGTCACATACCTTTACTTCACTTCCCTGAAATGCACTTCCCCTGACTGGATCCTTCTCCATGTCGATAGGAGAGTTTCCAGACCATGCAGTCTTCCATGGCAAAAATGGCTGGTGTCAATCAGCTGCTAATATCCACCCAGCACTGTCTACCTAACACTTGCATAGAGGATGAGAACTGACCCGTTATGAAACCTCTGAGCTGATGGGAAATATTAGTCGTTAAATATGTGAATAAGGAACAACAAAGCAGCATGAGTGGCTTCCCTGAGGGCTCAGTGGTAAAGACTCTGCCTACTAATGCAGGAGACACAGCTTTGATCCCTGGGTTGGGAAGATCCCCTGGAGAAGGAAATGGCAACTCACTCCAGTATTCTTGCCTGGGAAATCCCACGGAGAGAGGAACCTGGCAGGCTACAGTCCGTGGGGTCACAAAAGGGTCAGACTCAACTCAGCCGCTAAACAACAACAAGGCAGCGTTACACTTAGTGATTCTTTCAACAATTACTTAAGGCATGTAGAGTGATGGATAACAGGCTTATTCAATCCTCCCAGCTGCCCTCCCAGGAAGGCATTATCAACCCATTTCACAGATGGTGAAACTGAGGATAAGTACTTTACCAAAGATCACACACCTAATAAATGTCCAATGTCAACTTGACTCCAAAGCTCACACTTGAATATGTGTTACCAGCCAGTCAATAGATACTTGACTGTTCCACCCATGGACCAAGACACTGCTGAGCTCAGGGTACTCAGTTTGGGCAAACCTCCAGGCTGTGATATAGACACTCAGAGGATAGAAAGGTTAAATGTGTGTCACCCTGGATGGGAGGACACTGAAAAGGCCCAGAACAGCTTGTATGACTCTGAAGAAGGTTTATAGCATGGCTTAGAAGCAAGCCATGCTTCCTTAGAGTTTAGAGTCAGACAAATCTGGGGTGAATTCTAGCTCTGCCACTTAACAAGCTGTGTGCCTATAGGCAAGTTGGCTTTACCTTTCTATGCCTCAGTTTCCTTATCAAGAAAATGGGAGGAAAATCTACTTCTTAGGGTAACTGAGAGCATTAACTGAGATATGTATGTGAAGTGCTTTGTCAGTGCCTCACCTAGAATCTGTGCTTTTAAATGGTAGTTGCTTTTTGATAGGGCTTCCCTGGTGGCTAAGACTCTGCCTGCAATGCAGGAGACTTGGGTTCAATCCTTTGGGTCAGGAAGATCCCCTGGACAAGGGAATGGCAACCCATTCCAGTATTCTTGCCTCGAGAATATTCCATGGACAGAGGAGCCTGGCAGGGTACAGTTCATGGGGTCACAAAGAGTCGGACATGACTGAGCAACTAACACTTTCACTTTTATATGATGTTGGATAAAACTGGATATAAATGATGGTGAAAATCATGTTTACAGCATTGCAGTGTTTCTTGGTACGACACCTGACCCCAGGAAAGCTTATATAACTATTTTGTTAAACAAGTTCATGGGATGTAATCACAAAGTAATTTAATGTTGACCCCTCTGTTCATTTACACCTGCCCTGTGGGGTGAGTTCTTCTTCCATGGGATAAATATTTAGGCTGGGTCCCATGACTGTTCTGTTTACTCTTAGGCAACTTATATTTACTTTAATTCATAAAACATGGTCTCAATTTGGTAATTAAGATACCCAGTCACCATGTAATAAAAAGTATATCTAATATAACTTAAATGTTCAGCTCCCCTGCCTTAGCGCTGGAGTTGGGGAATGGATCTGATAGACTTCTGTAAATACTTCTCATTCCTAACTCCACCTAATTCCTACAGGAGAGGCAGGCTGAGGAACAGAGATAACAGGATGTTGGGCTGGAACCCACAGGTCTGCAAGGCCTGCACTTGCCCAGCTTGAAGACTGAGGAAACAGCCTAGATTCAGCAACACAGACATCAGTGATTTGATGGACAGGGAGCTTACATGTCTGAAGCAAGGTCCTGGAGCAACACCCCAGTGTGCAGTGGACAGTGGGCAGGACAAGGCATTAGTCTTCACTCCCTGGTGGGGGGAAAGAGATTGCCAGTTACAGGGAGAATTGACATCAGGTTGGCTCATTAGTTACCAGGGAAACCAGCAGAGGCGCACACGACTCACTGCGCTTTGATAAGAACAGTCACTAGTTGGGGCCTGGGACAAGTACATAGGAAGGTCAGTCAGTTGTAAGTAGGGTGTAGGAGAGGCAGGCTGGTCAGGCAGGGGATGTACAGAGAGCAAGAAAGAGCCATCTTGAGTGGCCTGATCATACACAGAAGCAGGAATCTTCTCCCTGGACAATGCTAATATTAGACTTGGCAGAAGTGTAAAGCTCACTCTCTTGAGAGGTTTCTTTGCATTCATTGAGACCCACATCAATGCAGATTGCTTGCTTAATGCCTCCTATTCTGTTCATTGCTTATGGCTCCACCCATCACCCCTGGGCATCTTAGATTTCACTTCCAGGTTTTTTGTCTACCAAAGCCCCCTTGCCTCTTCTGGTGGACTTTTGGGGCAGAATCTGCAATGGCCCCAAGCTGACTTTTTCTTGCATGTGGTCCACATCTGATCATGGGAAATACTCAGGTATCCTTTACTCCATTTAACTCTAGGAGAACAATGATTTCCCAAGTTTCAGACCTCCATCATCAGAGGCCACTAGGCCAACCTCATCTTCCTTAGATCTCTCTAACTTGGCTCACACCTGTCCACTGTCCACTAGAAACAGCAAGTGACTCATTTTAAGTTCTTTGATGGTCCTGAAGTCTTTTTCCTTGGGGTTGAGGTGAAGCGCAGCCTCCATGCCTCCCCTTGGGGTGAAGAAATCATCTTCAAAACTCCTCTCATCTCCAACTAATGGCCCTTTTATACCCTTGAGGTGAGCGAGGGGTTTCTCAGCCACCCCCTTTGAAGATGTTTGTATCTTGTTCCAGCACCTCACTATAGAATGTGCCTTGGCCAAAACTTCCCTTTTAATGTCCTGTTACACTTACAACTCAGTGAATGAGCTAATGACTCCTTCTCCCTCAAGGCAGGTGGGAAGGCGCCCTTAAACAGCCATTACCAGCCCCCAGTTCTTCTCCTAACCTCAGCCCAGTTTCTCCAGGTGACCTTGGGGCAGCCCTTTCATCGCTCTGGGTCTCAGCCTCTCCTCTCAGTGAAATGGAAATCAACTCTCTGTTCTGGCCCTCTCTCAGGGGAGGTATTGTGAGGAATAATAAGGCAATGCCTATAAAGTGCTTTAAGTACTTCGGGGAAAGACGTTGGCTAAATACCAAATGATAATAATAACGCCGTCATCATCATCCACATTATTATTCATGGGTTGAGAGGAGAAAGCGGTTGCTGATGGTGTCTTTGCTCTGTGGGAAGGAGGACTACAGGCCCCAGGATGTTCTATCGATAAGTCAAAGCCAATAAATACAGAGCGCTGAAAGTGGAAGTTATCTAGCCGTAAAGGCTGAATGTACATGCCCATTTGTATTTGAAATGACAACAACCGACTCCGTTTCTCATTTAGTATTTTTATAGTCAGTGCCCAGAGCAGCTAGAATTGAGGGGAAATTGCATTCCTTTTCTGGTAGATGAGGGAGCAAAGGGATTATATTCTTTTTTAATATCTTATATTTGACTACCCACGTGTTCTTTTTTTAAAAAAATTTATTGGAGTATAGCTGCTTTACAATGTTGTCTTAGTTTCTGCTGTACAGTGAAGTGAATCAGCTATATGTTTACATATATCTCCTCCTTTTTGGATTTCCTTCCGATTTAGATCACCATAGAGCATTGAGTTGGAGAAGGCAATGGCACCCCACTCCAGTACTCCTGCCTGGAAAATCCCATGGATGGAGGAGCCTGATAGGCTGTAGTCCATGGGGCCGCTAAGAGTCGGACACGACTGCACAACTTCACTTTCACGTTTCACTTTCATGCATTGGAGAAGGAAATGGTAACCCACTCCACTGTTCTTGCCTGGAGAATCACAGGGACGGGTGGGCTGCCGTCTCTGGGGTTGCACAGAGTCAGACACGACGGAAGCGACTTAGCAGCAGCAGCAGCAGCAGAGCATTGAGTTCTGCGTGCTATCCAGTAGGTTCTCATTAGCTACCTATTTTATACACAGTACTCACCCCTCTTCTTATCATATTTTTTTCCCCTATACTTCCCATATTTCTCTCAGCTCTACCCTCCAAGCCACCCACCCCTAAGTGGAAGTTCTAATCAGAGGCAGGGGAGGAGTCAGGTAGGGGAGAAGAAGCAGAGAGGATCAGAGGTGAACCATATGGGGAAACAGACTCGAAGCGTGGGACAGAGAAGGAAGGGTATCTCTCCTCTAAAGCTCTGAATCAAATTCATTCATTCTTTTGTTCATCAAGAAAAGAGTGTCACATTGTGTCACCCACATGTTAAGGGCCAGAGCTAAACCTAGAATAAGAGGCAGCCCCTGGCCAGATTTCAGCCCTTTAAGGTCCTGCAAAATGTTCACTGGAGGCCAGGTAGGACAGCACAATTCCCCGATCTGATGATCTTTATCCAATAATGCAACTACGTGGAATTGATCATGTATTGCCTTCAGAAGCCTTTGCCTCAAATGATTCCCAAGTTTACGTTTCTGGTTCTCAAGGAAATTTTTCTCATCACCACTCCAAAGGAGCAGCATATAGTTTGAAATTCACAAGATGATTCCCAAGTGTGCACACATCTTAAAATATGTGGTGGTAAATGCTTGAAGACAAGTTTCAGGCAAAGCTACTCCTTACCTCCTACATTTCTCTAGCCTCAGTTTCTCCATATGCATATTGAGAATAAAGATGACTGCTCTGTATACTTCCCAGAGAGGCTGTGGGATGCAATGGATGAGGAAAGTAGTGCTATGCTGTGACTCTCTGTCCAGTTGGACGCTATTATCACTGAACTCTGGTTCACGCCACGCTAAGCACTGTGCTAAGTGAACTTGCCCCGTGAATTCTACACATCTGGAGATTTGACCACTAAGTTGCCTGGGCAGTTGAGAATTTGCTGTTTTCTGCTCTAGGAGTCTGTAGGCACTGAGGGGCTAGACACCCAGCTTTGTTCTTTTGTATTTTCAAAGTTTATACAGATAGCATTTTTGTGGTTACAATGCAATACATGGGGTCTTTGCAAAAAATTCAGAAGATAGAGAAAGATAAAAGGAAGAAATTTTAAATCCTTATGATCTTAGAACTGTAAATTTTAGGGAATGTAGCTTGCTAAAGTTTTTGCTATGTATTCGCACACAATTTTTTTCCAAGGATGGGTCTTTTATATGCATTGTTTTGCAACCTGCTATTTGACCTCAAAAATATACTCTGGAAAGCTTTCCACCTTCCTTTGCTTCCAAGGCTTGCTGGCCAGATCTGGAGGTTTCTTATTGAGACACAGCAGCCCCTTTGAGCTCTTCCAACATCCTTTAAGGTCCCTTTGATGGTGTACAGTCACTTTCAGCAGCCACAAAAAACAAGGAACGTCCCCCCTGCTCAAAGCAATCCAGATTGGGTACATTTGCAAGCACCACTTGCTGGGTTCAGAGACTTTGACATCTTGTCATTTCCCCCCCTCTTTTTCAAATTTCAAGTTGAAGTTTGATGTTGAATTTAAAATGTTGCCAGGGGCTGCCTGCAGGGCCCTCAGGCTAAAACAGTGGCAGCATCTGCCAGGGGAGACCCACAGGTCCTTCTTCGGACCATGGCAACATACAGCTGGCATCTAAGCCCAGCAGAGAAGGGGAGAAACGTGCCTGTGCAGGGAAATTCAAGGATCACTGCCTTTAAAAAAATCAATCTTGGCAAGTGCTTACTCATTTCATTTGGGTTTTACGACTAAATACCTGTGGGACATTTGTGTTCAGATCTTAGAGTATGGAAAGGGAGCAGAAACTTGTGGCAGAGACACCAGAGCTCATTAAATGTCTCAGGACCCTGGATAAATGCTGTGAAGGGGACACACGTGCAGGTAATCAGCAGGTTTCCTTCACGCAGTTGGGCAGTTTGCTGAGATCAGGAGAGAAGATGCTCTCAATGTGGATGTGCTCTGGAAGCAGGAAGTGCTCTCCAGATGAAGTCCTGAATTCACCGACATGGCTGTGCAGAGGGACTGGAAGGACTCCCATGGAACTGGAGAGAGGAGTGTCTCTTAAGAGAGAAACTCAGTGACTGGGAGAAAGGAGAGGGAGAGAGACTTACTTCTCACTGTAGGTCTTTTTTTTTTTTTTTTTTTTAAATTTTGTGCCATAAGTATGATTTGCCTTTCAACTAAATAAATAAACAAGCTAAACGGAATCTTGACTCTGAGGACACATCCTTTAGGAAAAACATTCTGGTAAAGGCAGCTCTTCCTCATGCCTCAGAGCGTGTTAAGTCCACGGAGTCTTTTCATTGAACAGAATTGCTGGCCTCATTCTTTCCTGAAGAGTACTTTTCCTTTGAAAATAAAAAAGAACACTCCAATCAGAGAATCAGCCCAAAGTCTTAAATTATTATTGTCTCTATGATTTGATGTGCTATGTATTTTCTGACTGTGGGAAAGAAATGAGGGGCTCAGGTGGCATTTATAGCTGTCAATTAATGAGACTGACTTGTGCATGCGTCTTGTGATTGCACTGTATTACTTAATAAAACCTTTTATAAGTAACACTATATATAAGAGGGCTTCTCAGACGGCACAGTGGTAAAGAATCTGCCTGCCATTGTAGGAGACACAAGAAATGCAGCTTTGATGCCTAGGTGGAAGATCCCCTGGAGAATGGAATGGAAACCCACTCCAATATTCTTGCCTGGAGAATTCCATGGACAGAGGAGCCTGGTGGGCCACAGTCCATGGGGTCACAAAGAATTAGATGCGACTGAGCATGAGCACATATTATATACTCTAATATATGCACATTAACATCCTTAGTCTGTCATTCCAGCTCATTCACACTTCCAGTTATGTGGCCTTGAACAAATTATTTAACCTTTCTGAGCCTATTTCTGCATATCTAGGATGGGGACTAATAGTAGGACCTACTTCCCAAGGCTGTTATGAATTAAATGACAATGCCTATATGGGCTCAACAAAATTTTCATTATTCGTTTTTCTTTTTCTTTTTTTAATCATTTACTGTCTTTGGACAGAATCAAATGTTGACACCTGAAACTGATTTCTAGGTATACTGAGAAGGAAAGATGGCTGTTCAGGGGAATGAAAGCTGTACAGAAACAGACTCAGTGTCCCAAGGTCTATAAATCCTCCGAACAAATCCACAGAACTCTCATAAGCATACCTTCCGAGACAGTGTGCCTCTCTGTGTGTCTTTCTTCAGATGCCTAATTTTCTTTTACTATCCTTAACTTTACACCTTTCTCTCCCACAAGTTGTGTTGCACAGAAACAAGAACAGAACCAGCCATTGTGTCCTATGAGTGTCTGGGATTTAGCTTTTACTGCTCAAGGGTGAAAGCTGCTCCTGTGATGACTGTGGTAAATTATGAATGCTGGGAGACACCACAAGGAATACATGGATCTAAAACTGCTCATCCTTTTTTCCTTTCTTTCAATGAATAATGATTGAATGTCAGCCAGGGGTAGGCACTCTTCTCTACCCTAGTTCCCAAGTGGGGACTACTTTGCTCCCCAGCAGACATCTGGCAATGTCTGAAGATGTTTTTTGTTGTCACATTTAGGGGAGCTATTGGCAACTAGAGGTCACAGGACATTGTTGTTGTTGCTGTTCAGTCCCCCAGTCGTGTTCGACTCTTTGAGGCCCCATGGACTGCAGCAAGCCAGGCCTCCCATCCCTCTCAATCTCCTGGAGTCTGCCCAAGTTCACATCCATTGCATCGGTGGTGCCATCCATCCATCTCATCCTCTGGTGCCTTCTTCTCCTTCTGCCCTCAATCTTTCCCAGCATCAGGGATTTTTCCAGTGAGTCAGCCATTCGCATCAGATGACCAAAGTACTGGAGCTTCAGCTTCAGTGTCAGTCCTTCCAATGAGTATTCAGGGTTGATTTCCCTTAAGATTGGCTGGTTTGAGCTCTTTGCTGTCCAAGGGACTCTCAGGAGTCTTCTCCAGCACCACAGTTCGAAGGCATCAATTCTTTGGTGCTCTGCCTTCTTTATGGTCCAACTCTCACAACTATACATGACCACTGGGAATACCATAGCCTTGACTATATGGAACTTTGTCAGCAGAGTGATGTCTCTGCTTTTTAATATACTGTCTAGGTTTGTCATAGTTTTTCTGCCAAGAAGCAATCATCTTCTGATTTCATGGCTGCATTCACTATCCACAGTGATTTTAGAGTCCAAGAAGAGTAAGTTTGTCACTGCTTCCACCTTTTCCCCTTCTATTTGCCATGAAGTAATGGGGCTGAATGCAATGGTCTTAGTTTTTTTAACATTTAGTTTTAAGCTGGCTTTTTCACTCTTCTCCTTCACCCTCATAAAGAATTTCTTTAGTTCCTCTTCACTTTCTGTCATTAGAGTGGTATCATCTGCATATCTGAGGTTGTTGATGTTTCTCCCACCTGTCTTTATTCCAGCTTGTAACTCATCCAGCCTGGCATTTCTTACGATATGCTCAGCATATAAGTTAAATAAACAGAGTGACAATAGACAGCCCTGTTGGACTCCTTTCTCAATCCTGAACCAATCAGTTGTTTCATAGAGGGTTCTAACTGGGCACTGCTTAACATCCTGCAAAACACAGAGCAGCAGCCCATCACAAACCTAAAGACCAACAGTGTTGCAGGTGAGAAACCCTGTTCTAGAGGCTTGGGAAAGTAATACCCCCAAACAGTCAAAGATGAATAAATTCTACAAGAAGTCAGAAAACAGACTGTTAAAATAATAAGTAAATTAGAAGGTGACAGGTACCATAAGACAAAAGATAAAGTTGAGCAAGGTAAAAAGAATCAAGAGAACAGGACGTGGCCCATATTATGAAGGTGAGTGGATGAGATCTGAGCAAACATTTCAGGAAGGTGAGGAAAGCAGGCAAATAATGTGTGGAAAGAACATTCCAAGAAGAGGGAACACTGACAGCACAGAGTGTTCTGGCACATTCACATAACAGCAAGGAGACAAGCGTTTAGAATGGAGTGAGCCCAGTAGAGGATGAGGACCAAGAGGGAGCAAAAATTTAGAGCACACAGAGCTTTGTGGGTCACTGTATAGATGTCAACATCTACCCTAAGGAAATGTCTTGAGTATAGATAGATATGACCCGACTTGATTTATATTAGCTGCTTTGCTGAGAACAATGCAAAGAGGGGCCAGCGTGGAAGCAGGGGAACCCATTTCTTAGGAGCTGCTGTATGAGAATGCTGACAGCCTGGGTTAGGGTGGTAGCCATGAAGGCAGTGGTGGTAGCCATGAAGGCAGTGGTGGTAGCCATGAAGGCATGAGAAATGGGCAGATATATTTCGAAGGAAGAGTTAACAGAATTTCCTGATGACCAGATATGAAGAATGACTAAGTTTTTTGACCTGAGCACCTGGAAGGATGGGATTACAATGAACAGAGATGGAGAAGGCTGGGGCTTCTCCATGGAGCAGATTTATTGAGGAAGATTAGGAGTTCTGTCCTTGGACATATTAAGTTTCAGGTGTACATCTGAATAGAGATGTCAAATCAGCAGTAGGATATGCAATTTTTAAATTCAGAAGAGAGATAGATGCTGGAAATTTACATGTGTGAGTCAACAGACTTGAGATGGGACTTGGTGAGATGGCCAGTAGAGAGCAAGTAAAGACAGAAGTCCAAGGACTGAACCTGAGGCACTGCAATTAAGAGCTGGGAGAGAAGAAGAGGAACCTCAAAGGAAATTGTGAAGGATTAACCTAAAGGTAAGAGAAAACCAAGAGAATGTGTCATTCTGAGAGCAAAGTAAAAAGTGAATCAAAGAGGTGATCAACAGCTTAGATACTGTTGATGGGTTTAGGATGCTGAGGGCTGATTAATTAACCAATGAATTTGACCAAGTGCAGGTCATTGATTAAATTAATGGAGCAGTTCAGGTGGAGCTTGACTGAACTGGATGCAAGAGAGATGGAAAGTAGAGGAACTGAAGACAGGAAACACAGAGAACTCTAGAGAAGTTCTAATGAAAAGGGGAGCAAAGAAGTGGGACAGCAGTAGCTGATGAGGGGAATGGAGTCAAGGGAAGGTTTTTGTAAGATGGGATTAATATGCTGTAGAGAGCATAAATTGGTTATGTGGGGAGTATGGACAGATTTTTCTAATTTATTAATATGTCTTGGGGTAAGTGAGAGGAGAGAGGATTTAGTACAGAAGCAAAGGCATTGGCTTTGGATAAGACTATGGAAAGCTCCTCTACAGTAACAAGAGGCAGAGTAGGAGAATGAAGATGTTGGGAAGTTTAGGTGTGGTTGCTTGTTGCTTCTATTTTCTCACTGAAGCATAAAGCTGACCTGCCAGTTGAAAATGAGGATTGTGGAGGAGGTATTAGAAACTGGGAGAGGACATGTGCAAAATAATTGTCTAGGATACAGGAGGATGAATGAACCAAGGGCAAGCGATATGATTGCCTGGTGGGGCCACTTTAGTTTCAAAGTCATCTTTTTAAAGTGAATCCAGTCGAGGGGGTGATGGGCTTTCATCCAGCACATTCAGTGGCATAGACACAGGCTCAGAGTGCATAGGTGTTAGACTGAACAAAGCTGGTGGTTTTCATCAACCATGAAGAAGTGACAGAAGAGCAAAGTGATTAAGGATATACAAAAAGGAAGCATTATAATGATTCCTCTCAGTACTTAAGCTATTTATCTTTTCAAAATGTGTATTTTCATAATGAAGGTGTGATCATGTAACATAGAAATGGGTAAAAAGCACTTTGTTGAGTCAGCCAGAATCCATATTTGCAGCTTTTCATGAAGCTTGAAGCTTCACCAACATGAAGATGTCACCTCGTCCCATCCTCTGTCTGCTTTCCTAAGCAAGTGAGACTCTCTTTTGTATTTTGTGTTTCCTAGGAAGATGCCACCATTCCCCAGAGAAAGCTAAGACTACTGTTTAATAACCCACACTTACAGAAATTTTCCCAAATAGCTTAATCAAACTTCCCTCGCTCCTTATTTCCCTATCTTGTATTTATGGTAGTGATAAAAAGTGAATTGCCAACTTTTCTTACATTATTTTATGTTATTAATTAATTCATGAAATGTGTAATGAGTACCAGTGATGAACTAGATACTAGGGTAGAATAGTGGGACGCCATGGTCCTTTATCTCCCTAACTATACAGGCAAGTGGTTAAGTACAGGTGATGTCAATATGCTGTGATAAGGGATGTGACTGGGTGGAACGGAGTCTTATGTGACACATGACAGAGGCACTATTCTAACTGACGGGGAGAAAGAGGGAAGGAGAAGCACACGGATGGCTTCCAGGAAGAAGAGACATGGAAGCTGAGCAAGACTAAGTGAAAAGCAAAAGGGATGTGTATGAAAGGCTGAAGGAGAGAGAGAGAGAGCAGGGTGTGAGATGTTCAGTGTGCCAGGAGTTCAAGGAGGCAGGAGAGAAGCAACAAAAAGATGAGGCTGGCATGGCTGGCAAGGGCAGTAAGGAAGGGCTAGCCAAGAATCCAGACTTGATCCTAAAAGCACTGGAAGCATTGACGGGTTTTAAACAGAAAAATGACACCATCAATTAATTTATGCTCTGAAAGATTCACTCTGGCTGCCACACTCTGGTGTGGATAAAGAGTTGAAGGAAATCTCCTCTGCAGATAGCTAAACTAGCCGGAAGGCCATGCAGTGTGAGTTGATGGTGACTTGGAATAGGTGCATGGCAGTGGTGCTACAGAGAAAGGGATGGATTTAAGAGATGTTTTAGTTGGTTGAACTGATAGATCTTGGTGATTTATTGGCTGTGGAAAGTCAAGGAAAAGGAAGAGTCCAAGAGGATGCTCCAGTATCTGACCTGGAAAACTGGGTGGCTGGTGATGCCATTTGCTGAAATATGCTACACAAAAGAATACATAAATCAGTTTTGAAAATTTGGACTTGAGGTATCCATAACATATTCAAAAGAATATTCTCGAGGGCTTTTATACACAGGGTCTCGCACTCAGGGAGGTGAGAAAGAGAGATATGTACATTTAAGACTTATCTGCAAATAGATGCCAACTGAGGCCATGGCAGTGAATAAAACAACCCATCATCTGTGTGGAGTGTGAAGAAAGGAGGACCTAAATCAAACCCCTGAAGAACACCAACATTTAAGGGATGGGTAAAAGAAGGAGCTTCCAAAAGTAGCTGAGAAGAATCAGCTGGAGAAGAAGGAGGGAAAAAAATCAGGAGAATGTGAACTCATGGAAGCCAAAGAAAGAGGTGCTTTAAGATGGAACGAGTGGTCCCCAGGGCAATACCTCCAACAGGCCAAATAAAATGACATCGAGAAAAGGCCCATTTGACTTGACTATGGCAGCTGTGAAGGTAGAGACCAGACTGTAGTGAATTAAAGAGAAACATGGACATGAAACATTGCAGACAACAAATGTAAACAACCCTCTGAAGAAGTGTGCTATGTCTCCATGGAGAACTGAGTGCAGATTTTCACACAATTTCTCTCTCTTTTTTTTTTTTTTAATTTTGGCATTCTTTTTTTTTTGAATTTTATTTTATTTTATTTTTTATTTTTTAAATTTTATTTTATTTTTAAACTGTACATAATTGTATTAGTTTTGCCAAATATCAAAATGAATCCTTAAAAGACAACTTGGTCCTGGGGGAAACATTTTCACATGAGTTTCCAATATAATTTCCTCAATCCTCCATCTTGTTTGGGAGCACAGATTTAGTCGAAAATGGTTATTGTAAGTCAGCACAAATTTCCTTTCTTGGGACAAAATGATATTTCTTGAAGTGGGCCCCACAAATCTATCATCTGCTAGTCGCTTTTGTGACTGTCCTCAGAATGCTTTGCAAATTTTTCAACTTTCTCTTTAACCACTGAAGCATCATGTAATGAAAGCTTTACATGGTATGGATTCATTAGCTAGGTGAAAAAAACAGACTGGTTAACTTAGGCCAAAAAGCGGGGAGCTTTTTTAACAAAAAAGCTATGGAGGAGCTCACACAAATACACAAAACTTAAGGAACTAGAAAGGGCAGAAACCATAGCAGTTTGGGGCATCTATGTGGCAGGAGCTGATAAGAACTGTCTCTTGAGGGTAGAACTCTCAGGGAACAGCATGGTCACTTGGGTCACAAACCTAGCTTGTCCAAGAGAAGCAAGGACACCTTGATTGACAGCTTTATCAAGAGGGGCAGTGGATGTTCCCCAAGGACAAATGAAGTGCTGGAATAGGAAATAGAGGAGGCACATTCACCACAGCCCTGGAAGATTCAAGTCCTGGAGAACCTAGCTGCACACAAGACCTAATATGTGCATGTATGCTAAGTCGCTTCAGTGGTGTCCGACTCCATGAGACCCTGTGGACTGTAGTCTGCCAGGCTCCTCTGTCCATGGGATTTTCCAGGCAAGAATACTGGAGTGGGTTGCCATTTCCTCCTCCAAGGGATCTTCCTGACCCAGGGATCTATTATCTACCAAGTCTATTAAGACTTGGGTCTAATAGACCCAAGTCTATTATGGTCTATCTAATAGACCCAAGTCCTGCATTAGCAGATAGGTTCTTTACTACTAGTGCCACCAGTGAAGCCCAGGACCTAATATAGTTGACCCTTGAATAATAATTATTCAAACAGTGTGACTTTTCTCACCAACACTCCTTTGACTATGGTTTCCACCTGCCTCTTCTTTCTCTATCTCCTTCCTGGGCTTAAACATACAGGCAAGTCTTCAACACTACAGCAAAACATAATGTTGTCATCTCTCTGGCCAATCTTCCTCATTCCTCCAGATTAGAGTTTCAAATCTCCAAAGTCAGCCTGGGACATTGATAGATGGAGAATCTGAGCTCTGTACTTCTCTTACCTGGCTCATTTGATTATCAGAGACAGCTGAAATAGAAAATTCAGACCCCAAAGTATGTTCTGAGTCTGGATGATTCCATTTGGCTGAATCCCCAGACAGAAGAACTGGAGAGCTATCAAATACCCATTTTCCTTTGTGCTGGGCACATGCAGCCAGCTGAAGAGTCCTAATGCCTTTGTAGTAAATAACCTCACACAATTTATTGTTATCCCAGACTACAATTGTCCTTTGCATATCTCAGTCATCTCTTAATTGTGTGCAAAAAGAAACATCAAGATCTTTCTCTTTTTAGCTCAATCATGGAGAAAGAGTTGCTGAGAAAAAGGGTTATAGGCAGATAAGACTCTCCTTAAACAAGGGTCTTATTTTGCAAAAAGATGTATTTCTGCAAAGATACATGTAAATGATTTGAGGATTGTTTTGTTTTGTTGTTAAATTAACTAATACTCATTTTTCCCCTTGGCTGAGTTCAGGGGCTTCCCTGGTAGCTTAGCTGGTAAAGAATCCGCCTGCAGTGCAGGAGACCCCACTCCAATTGCTGGGTTGGGAAGATCCCCTGGAGAAAAGATAGGTTACCCACTCCAGTATTCTTGGGCTTCCCTGCTGCTTCAGTCAGTAAAGAATCTACCTGCAATGCGGGAGACCTGGGTTCAATCCCTGGGTTGGGAAGATTCCCTGAAGGAAGGCATGGCAACCCACTCCAGTATTCTTGCCTGGAGAATCCCCGTGGACAGAGGAGCCTGGTGGGTACTGTCCATGGGGTCACAAAGAACTGGACGTGACTGAGCGACTAAGCACAGCACACCACCATGAGTTCAGACAGTTTCCTTGCTGCCCAAACTTCAGTCTTTCAAAGCATGATAATGTGACAGTAGTGTTCTGGCTTTTGAAGCAGCCAGCCCAAGAATCAACTCCACTCTTTACTAGTTACCTTCCCTTGAGTTACATTAACAAATGTTTCTGAATCCCGTTTTGTGTATGAAACAGAGTTTGTCCAGGTCTTAGCAAACAGTGCATAACAACACATAGTACCTGGCACAAAGTAAACATCCAATGAATGTTAGCAGTTATTGTTACTTTTAGCTCTTATTTAAATTTCTGTGCTCTCTTGCTATGCTAAACACTACTTGAAAACCTTTTTTTTTTTTTTGAGTAGAGATAGCTCTTTGGACAATTACCCAAGGTAGAATAAAAGCAGGAATGGGGGAGAATGAGATAGAAGAAGCATGGTCATCATTAAGATACCTGCCACTGTAATTGCTTTGGACAATGAAGGCGTGTTTCCATCAGAGTGTCCCGAGAAACCTCTCTACCTTGTCCCCAGAAAGATCTGGAAGCTGGCACATTTATCAGTAGTTTATATACACTCTTCACTATCCTCTGAGGATAGTATCTACTCTACACTTTGCGGCATAGCTTATGTTCTGCCTGAGCAAACTCATGTGGGCTGTGCTGGAGAAATTCTAGGATGAAAGATAAAACAAGAGGTGCTGTCAGTGTTAAGCGTAATTTTCCATGGAACTGTCCACCCCAGGTGTGACTAAATTTAGACGTTTGGACTTAACATCAGAAGTACTTGTGATGGAATCAGAAAGCAATTCTTTAAAAAAAGTTTTTTACTGTAGAATTAGAAAATGCTTGTTGTAGAAAACTTGGACAATATAGAAAAATAAAGAAAAACACAAACTAATGACCCTGAATCCCACCATGAGAGATAATCATTCGTAACACTCTAATGTTATCCATTAACATATTAATAAATGCCCTTTTTTGTACTTGGTTCTTCCAAGTATTAAAAGAGCTTTTAGTTAAAGGAAACTTGATCATATAGGTGACTCTTTTTTTTAAGGATTTAAATTTTTTTTTAAATTTTTGTTGAGATTTAATTATTATACCATAAAATTCACCTTCTTAAACTATAATATTCAGTGGGTTTTAGTATATTTTTCTAGGTTGTGAGACAATTACCACTAATTTCAGAAATTTTCATCATCTCCACCCAAATCCCATAACCTTTTCCTTACACCCCCAGCTCTTGGTAACCACTGGTCTACCATAAGGTAGACTGGATCATAAGGCTTCCTCTATTCTAGATATGTCATATAAATGGAATCTCACAATATAAGCCTTTTGTGTCTGGCTTCTTTCACTTAGTGTAATGTTTTCAAGGTTTATCCATGTTGTAACATAAATTAGTACTATATTTTTCTGGCTGAATAATATTCCATTTTATGGCTGTAACACAATTTTTTTAATCCATTTATTAGATGACAGACATTTAGATTGATTTCACTTATTGACTTTTATGAACAATGCTGTTATGAACATTGATGTACAGTTCTTTTGTGGACATATATGGTGAATCCTTTGAAAAGTATAAACTTTTCAAAAATAAAGTAGGTCTCCAAAATGCTTTCCATAAATGGTGTTATGAATGATGTTTCCATGAATGGTGTCTACCAGAAAGAAGTTGAAGTCCTAACCACTAGTCCTTGTAAATGTGACCTTGGAAATATGGTCTTGGCAGATGATCAAGTTAAGACTGTGTGCTTATTTAAAGGGGATATTTGGACAGCGAGATAAGCACCCAGGGGGAAAGCCAAGATGAAGGCAGAGGTTAGGGTGAAGCATCTCCAAACCAAGGAATCCCAAAGACAGACAGAAAAGCACTAGAAGCTCAGAGAGAGGCCTGGAACGGTTTCTCTGTCACAGCCTTCGGAAGGAACCAATCATGCTGACACCCTGACCTAGGACTTTGAGCCTCCAGAACTGGGAGACGCCAAGTTTCTGTTGTTTAAACCACCCAGTCTGCAGTGCCTTGTTACAGCAACCCCTGGAAACTCATGCACACTGGAATGAGGAAAGATCAATGATCTGAGGTTAATGGATGTCAGCTTTGGCATCAATTTCTCTTCCCTTTGTCGCCATGGATATTTTTTAGTGTGTGGTTTTTTTGTTTTTTTTTTTTGGCTTAGATGTGTTTTGTCTTTTAGATGTGTTTGTCATTCTTTTTTTAGCTCTTTATCATTCTGCTTTTTGTTCTGAAGGCCTAATTCTAATCCACTGAGCCCTTAAATTTCCTTTGAGCTTACAATATTTGCATGGCACTTTTGGAAATTAGCTACTATTCAAGGTCACTCTTACCTTGTCCCTACTTAGTACGTTAGACAATTATTCCAGTTTCGGTGGTCAGTGACTCAAGCTATGTATGGGTATATATTAGACATAAATGGCATCATTGATTCTAAAGTATTCCTGGATTCAAGGGGAGACTCTTAGGGAAAACTTGCCTCCAGAAAGTCTGAGGGAAGAAAATATTAGTCAAGGGTATTTTTTTTCACCTAAATTTAATGCTTAAGAAATGTTGATCCACTGGGAAAATAATCCTGGGATCCTGGCATGTGCTCCTTACTAGAAAATCAAGTAGAAAATCCATAAAAGAAAGAATGAAGGGAGATTCAGACAGTGTGGGGGCTATCAGTAAAGCAAGGGAATTAGAGTGGCCTAATTATTATATATTTTTATTTTGAATAGCAATTAAAGAACAGAAATATCAATTATAGGATTCTGCTTAGCAGAATTCACAAATGAACCAGAGTTACATATAGTGACACAGACAAATCTCCAAAACAGGAAGTTTAAAGATACTAATATAGCAAAAAAAAAAAAGAAAAAAAAATTTTTTTTACTTTTACTGTGCATGGGTAAAATACACCCAACTTTAGCAGAACAGTTACTTCTGGGAGAATATGAGTAGCATAAAAAAATAAAACCAAATGTGGAAGCACTTGGATAGTGTTAAGTTAACAAATACTAACTCTGTTAGGTAAGTTTATATTCATCATCACCAAATCACCCCAAGAGTCTCAAGAGGTAGCTAATTTTATCATCTCTGTTTTTAAAATGAAGAAGCTGAGGCAACAAGACAGTTGGTAGGTTTCCATGGTCTCAACTGCTGGTTAGTTTCAACTCCAGAGTCTGTGCTCTTAAAATCTACTCTAGGGCAGGGGTTCCCAACCTCCAGGATCTAATGCCTGATGATCTGAGGGGGTGCTGATGTAATAATAATAAAATGCACAATAAATGTAATGCGCTCAACTCATTCCTAAACCATCCTCCTGCCCTGATCCCTCTTCTCCGTGGAAAAACTGTCTTCCGCAAAACCAGTCCCTGGTGCCAAAAAGGTGGAGGACTGCTGCTGTAGGACCATCTACAAATGTTAGGAATACTAGATTGCTGGGGATATTATTATTACAGATGAAAAGAGCAGTTTCAATTCTTATGCTAGAAACTCCTCTGGAAAATCAGGCAGTTTAAATGGATCAGATGCCCACTCAAACCTCAAATATTACACTTGGCTTAGAGGACAGCTAAGCTCTTCCATGAAGCTGGGGGAGGAGGGGTAAATGGCAGCATTTAGCTTCTGTGACTGAACCGTGCAGGCGTTGGAACCCTTCCACCCACTTGAAAAACGGTCACCCATCTGACATTAATAGAAAAAGACCATTAAAAAGCTTTATGCTATTCTGTTCTCCTGGTTCTGGTCCCTCTTTGCCTTTGTTGCTGCTGGCATTTTATAAATTATGGATGTGCCTAGGTGCTGCTGTTCCCCTGCTTCCTCTGTAGTGCCGCTCGCTCCCCGCGCCTGCATTGCATCCTTCCTCTGAGCAAACGACCGAGCGGCCCAGACCCCACATCAGTGTAATTAGCGCGCCGCACACAGCTCGGGTGTCAGGACTGCTTCCACTCACTGCCAGCCCTTCGCCAGCCCCTGTCACTCACGCGGAAGTCAGCCAGGCGGCGGCAAGGCCAGCGGCGCAGGCCCCGCAGTGGGGAGGGGACGCTCAAGGCGAAAACTCGGGGTCTCCTGCTGCTAGCTTTGGTCCGGGGACAACTCTGGAGTTGGGCGGCTGCCTTTGACAATGTGGAAAGCAGGAACGTTGATATCTGCCCCTTGACTGGCCCAGAGGAAGCAGAGGAGGGAGTAGAAGGAAAGTGGGGAGAAAGTCTTAAGAAGCCCAGGGCTGGGATGGATTTGCGGGAGCCACCAGACCCATGTTTCCGGAAGTATGCTGCTGGCCAGATACCCAGTATCCGGTGGTAAGGAATGTTTGGGGGTGGTACACTAAGGAGCAGCTTTTATTTGAATGGTTTTGCATTTATTTTAAAGTTGATAAACAGAGAGAGAGATAGAAACTGATGGACTCATCAGACCCACACTCATAGTTTCATGATTATTGTTAAAGCAGACATACTCCTGTGTTCAACTTTAAAAAAAAATTAAACTACACAGTTGATATGCAAAGATGGCAAACTTGATAAAGACACAAATAACAGAACTGCAGGGATTCTTAATAGTTTGGAGGGTCATGAATTCCCATAAGAACTTGATGGAAAAAAAAATTTTTTTTAACAATTTGATGAAAGTAGAGGACTTGCCTGCGCCACCACCTCCCCACACTTGAATACAAATACTCATAAATTTAGAGTGCAAACGCAAGGGTTTTGCAGGTCCCCTGAAGGCCCTTCTCTGACCACAAGGATTACATGGACCCCACACCGAGACCCTCTGAGCTATACTAGGAATTCTCCAAGGCAAGAATTGGGCCTTTTTCCTCACTGTATCCCAAATGCATCGGAAATGCTCCAAAATGTTTGCTCAAGAAATCCATGAGCTGTAGTTCAAATCCTTTTTCCCCCACCCAGAGGACCCCAGGAAGATCAATGGGCTTGTCCAAGATCACAAAGCTTAGGCAAAAGCCCTGTCTCCTGATGCCCAGCTACTCCACCAAGTGTTTCTGTCTCCTCCTCACTTTTGTCCCCTTTTTAATCACCCCCACTACTTCTGCCTGTGTCGCCTCCCAAGAATCCGTTACATTAGGAGTCCAGAGATGGACCAGAAAAAAGTAGATGAGAAGGAAAAGCAGGATAGGTGCAAAGAGGATGTCAGGTTTGGTCCCAAGCCCTCCCTCCTGACACTTCTGCCCCATCTTCCTCCCAGGCACCTGTGGTCAATAGAGGAGGTACAATACAAAGAGGGTAGTGAGCTGAGGACCGCCCTCTGTGCCTTTTGTTAGTGATGGCATGGAAGAAAGATACAGGTATATAGGTTTATTTTCCTTGGAGTGTTCTACCTAAGTCCTTTCCCAGATAATTATGAGTGAGATGTACAAAGTTTACATAAGAGACCCATTAATGCTCCATCTCTGGGGTTAATATTTAATTAGACGATTTTTTAAAATGAATGCTATTGTAGGGGAAGCTGCTTCAGTGCTTGTCTCTTTTCTCTGGGATTCAGTGCTCAGACACAGAATTCTAAGTCCCTCATGGTTCCCATAGAAACCCTGGTGACTCCAAACCAGTCACGGCGGGCAGCAAAGGCCTAGTGGCGACCCCAGGTGTAGGAGACTTAAAAATACTCTTGAATCTCCTTTAAGGATGCAGTCAGAGACCATCTGCTGACTACCTAGGTCCAGTGTCAGGGACACCACTATTCCAAAGGCAGTCTATCCAATATTGGGACCATTCTGATGGTGCAAGAGGCTTTTTGTAGATTAAGATCAGATTACTAACTTCTAGTGGTCTTAATTCACCAAGTTGTGGCCAAAGAAACCAAGTCTAATTCCTCTCTTATGTAGGATTCTAACTATCATTAGTATTTGAGTACACACGTAGGTAGGTACTATGCTAAGCAATTTACATACACATCTCACTTAATCCACACACAAGCATGTGACATAGGTATCATTAGTTTTCTCATTTTTCAGATGACCTGCACAGGGCCATCAATAAACATCAGAATGGGACTACAACAAATCCAGGTGTGCCTGATTCTATACTCCATGCTTTCTGCCATCATGCTATACAGCCTCTTTCCACTTCCCCTATAATATAGCTCATGAGATACTTGAAGTAAGCACTCATGTTCCCCATCCTATCCTGACTTGCTGAGGCTTCTCTTCCTAGTCCCTTCATCCCAAAGTGAATGGTTTCTGCCTCCTTATCACTGGGAGCAAACACTGGTGATTCTCCTGTACCTACTTGCTCTATGTCCTACTTGAAGGGGGGTTGCCTACAACTCAGCCCAGCATTCCTGCTGGCTAGTTCATTCAGAATACCATGGCCTTTATACTCCCCACATTCAATGCAGACACTGAAGTGTGAAATAGAATGAAATTTATTTTTTTTCTTTAGATTTTTTGATGTAGACCATTTTAGAAGTCTATGGACTTTTGTTATAATATTGCTTCTATGTTCTGTTTTGGTTTTTTGGCCCCGAGGCATGCGGGATCTTAGCTTCCCTATCATAACCACTGGGCCACCAGGGAAGTCCCAGAATGAAATTGCTGTTGGTTCATATTTTATACTGAGGCTTTACTCAACCCACATGTGTTTTGTTGCATGAAATTTTCTTTTGTTAAACTGTGTTTTCCAGGCCTTTTTCTTTGCAGTTGTTTGTTTGGAAGTATACATTTTTAATTTGCACTTCTCACTCTTTCAACCTCATCCTAAAAGTTGGTCCATCATTCCAACTTCTTGAGATGTTTCAGAACTTGACATTCATTGAATTTGTTCTCATCTCCCAACTCCGTACTGTTCCCACATGTGATCAGTTTCCCTTTCAGGTTTCTAGATCAGATCAGATCAGTCACTCAGTTGTGTCCAACTCTTTGCGACCCCATGAATAGCAGCACGCCAGGCCTCCCTGTCCATCACCAACTCCCAGAGTTCACCGAGACTCATGTCCATCAAGTCAGTGATGCCATCCAGCCATCTCATCCTCTGTCGTCCCCTTCTCCTCCTGCCCCCAATCCCTCCCAGCATCAAAGTCTTTTCCATGAGTCAACTGTTCGCATGAGGTGGCCAAAGTACTGGAGTTTCAGCTTTAGCATCATTCCTTCCAAAGAAATCCCAGGGCTGATCTCCTTCAGAATGGACTGGTTGGATCTCCTTGCAGTCCAAGGGACCCTCAAGAGTCTTCTCCAACACCACAGTTCAAAAGCATCAATTCTACGGCGCTCAGCCTTCTTCACAGTCCAACTCTCACATCCATACACGACCACAGGAAAAACCATAGCCTTGACTAGACGAACATTTTGCTATCTAGGTTGGTCATAACTTTCCTTCCAAGGAGTAAGCATCTTCTAATTTCATGGCTGCAGTCACCATCTGCAGTGATTTTGGAGCCCAGAAAAATAAAGTCTGACACTGTTTCCACTGTTTCCCCATCTATTTCCCATGAAGTGGTGGGACCGGATGCCATGACCTTCGTTTTCTGAATGTTGAGCTTTAAGCCAACTTTTTCACTCTCCTCCTTCACTTTCATCAAGAGGCTTTTGAGTTCCTCTTCACTTTCTGCCATAAGGGTGGTGTCATCTGCATATCTGAGGTTATTGAGATTTCTCCCGGCAATCTTGATTCCAGCTTGTGTTTCTTCCAGTCCAGCGTTTCTCATGATGTACTCTGCATATAAGTTAAATAAACAGGGTGACGATATACAGCCTTGACGTACTCCTTTTCCTATTTGGAATCAGTCTGTTGTTCCATGTCCAGTTCTAACTGTTGCTTCCTGACCTGCATACAGATTTCTCAAGAGGCAGATCAGGTGGTCTGGTATTCCCATCTCTTTCATAATTTTCCACAGTTTATTGGGATCCACACAGTCAAAGGCTTTGGCATAGTCAATAAAGCAGAAATAGATGTTTTTCTGGAACTCTCCTGCTTTTTCCATGATCCAGCAGATGTTGGCAATTTGATCTCTGATTCCTCTGCCTTTTCTAAAACCAGCTTGAACATCAGGAAGTTCACGGTTCACATATTGCTGAAGCCTGGCTTGGAGAATTTTGAGCATTACTTTACTAGCGTGTGAGATGAGTGCAATTGTGCGGTAGTTTGAGCATTCTTTGGCATTGCCTTTCTTTAGTTGTTGACAAATATTAAATAGCAGAGAGAAGAGAGCCTGAAGTTGCACGTGTTTGGATACTGCAAGGGCTTTGTGTGCCCTGCCCAGGCCTTTGTCCACCTGATTTCAGCACAGAGTGTGGATAGCTCAAGGCACATGGTCTGCATCTAGCGCCCCCTCTGGTGTCTCTGCTCTTCTGCCTCCAGGCTTTCTTCCAAGCCAAGGATGACCACTTATTCCTGGCAAAGCACAGCCTGGAAGTTGGGAGGGAGCTGAAGTTTCCAAGAACAGTCCTCTGTCAGTGGTGCATGCTGCTGCTGCTGCTGCTAAGTCGCTTCACTCATGTCCGACTCTGTGCGACCCCATAGATGGCAGCCCACCAGGCTCCCCTGTCCCTGGGATTCTCCAGGCAAGAACACTGGAGTGGGTTGCCATTTCCTTCTCCGGTCAGTGATGCATAGGTGTCGATAAATGCCCAGCTTCCCATCTTTCAGAGGAGAGGGACCATTCAGCTGAAGCACAAATCACATGGTTCTCAGAGGTTTGCAAAGGAAGCTGAGCTCTGGTTGCTCCAGTGATAACCAGCTCACAAGTACACCCTGCGTGTATTAACTTTTCTTCATTGTGTCTCACTTTCCTCATTCTCTCAGTCAGTCTTTTGAGGATCACCTCTCATAGAAAATATCTGCTCCCAAGTTTGTATCTCGGCTTTCAAGTAACCTAAATGGAGGCAAGTATGAAGTTGGGCAAGCAAAGAGATGGAAGGTAGATCATCTTTGTTTGATTCAGGACTTTCAGAAATAGTTTATGTTTGAATTCTTTGTTAAGAAAAAATATATATTTAAAAATCAAGAAATTTTTGAACTAGAGAACTAAAGGAGGAAATCTAGCCACAATACCATACCACCTTCAGATTACTAGCCAATGTTTTTGTATGCTATATTTTTATGTAATTTTTTAAAGTACATTCATTTTATTAGTTAGGACTTCTTACACTGGTAGTACAAGAGCAATACAAGCATAATCTCTTTCTAAATTATGAATTATAGGCATCTTAATCCATTAATTTTCTCTTTTTTCCTAGTCCCACACATGCACTTTTTTTTCTTCCAGTTTTGTTGAGAAACAATTGACATAAAGCACTATATAGGTGTCCAGCATAATGATCTGATATACCGTATTTCTTTTCAGTCTTTCCAAAACGGTCCAGGGGCATGGGGTCTTCTCAGAATAGAAAAGCAACCAAAGGAGAAACATACCCCACAGAGTGCAGGCCGTCTTCAAAGGTGAGAGGCCCATGTCTTACATTTTTAACTTCATGTTTCCTTATTTGTTGAATGTCATCAAGTAGTCCAAAAACCATTACTTTCAATCACACTCACTGTTTAATATTTATCAGTTTCCCCAGGGGTCCTTGACCTATTGAGGGCTATGCCTTTGTTTTATTTTTGTTTTTCTTCTGAGCACTAGCTCAGTGCCTGACACACACCTAAGTGTTCATTAAAGCTCATTAAATTAATGAGCAAACACATCATACTTTATTTTGGCCCTTTTGTATGGCTACACATGAATTTTTTCCAAATTTTCAAGACTTTCATTCATGCTGTTGTGTACATATGGTATTTAGAACATCTTGGGTTTTCCACCACCCATTCTCTCCCTGCATTTATATCAGCCTCATTCATATAATGAACTTTGGTAATCCACTTCATATGAAAAGCAGTGGAGCGAACAGCTCGCAACATGTTACCTATTCCATTGATTCTGCAGCCCAAAAGCAGGAGCAGTTCAACTTGGATAAACAAACCAAGAAGGTAACCCTAAACTTGCCATCCCTATTGGAAATTTCCATTAGGGTTATTCCATGTTAAGTAGCACTCCACAGATTCTCTGAGAAGACACATTTCAATTTCTTCCACCGATCACAGACCTGAGAATGTCCAATTTATTTACCTGCTGACATCACTTAGCTTTATAAACACTATGCCAATGAATAAATGACAATTCAATAATAGTAATAGTAGATCAAATTCATTTTTCATCTCTAATATGCCAGATACTTTACATATGTCATCAATCACATATAACTGTCACAGTATTACTCTCTGAGGTAGCTGTTATTACTCCCTATTGAATAAATGAAGAAATGGGGGGTAGAGATTAAACAAAATCTAATTGCCTGGGGTTACACCGAAGAATAATTTAAAATATAATTTAATGTTATAGAATAAAAATTTTTCACCAAGAATCAAATGTTAACAGCTAGAACTGGTTTTATGAATAGGGATAAAAGTTACATGATTAAATGGTATAACCTGAAGGATTATTAAAATATTGTCCTGACACCAGAACTTTACCTATCACTTTATCTTGCCAAAGAGATGGCAAGGTCTCATCTTGATGGGGATCCCATCATGAACTTACTTTTTGAGTTATGGCATTGCCTGCAGACCAGTTCTGAAGGAGAACCAGAACTGCCCTGGTTGGACCAGTATATGAAAACATTTGCATGTTAGATTTGGCATGTTAGATTGGCATGTTAGATTGGAATCCAAGTTAGATTGTCAGACTAGCTGGCCATGTGGTTCTCAACTTTGGCTACACATTATAATTATTATCTTGAGAGAGCTTTAAAATACACTGCAGCCCCGACCTCGGTTGTTCCCCTAGAGATTCTGATTCAACTGAGCTGAACTGAGGCACAGGCATGAGAATCCCTGAGCCAACTGGATACTTTATAAAACCATGAAAAAATGTAGAACAAGTAAGATTTGTTGAGAATGTCTATTCTATTATGATCTCAAGTAAAAAGGCAACTCTCCAGTTCAACATGTATGTGGAAAATACTTAAAAACAAAATGGGGATTGGAAGACACTAAAGATAAATCTTCTCTGTGTTTTCCTTAGGCCATCCTATTTTGTTAGAGCTTTGTCTTGGAATTCTCAGTACTTACATGGTTTCTTTGATGACAAATGGGGTCTTAGGCTCCACGCTAAATACAGGGTTCAAAGGCCTAGGCTGGGTGTGAAATAGGAACAGTACTAACCAGAGATAAACCAAGATGAAGCAGACAGTTCATTCAATTCAGGTCTCACTATGACAGGGGCAAACAGAGACTTAGGAATTTGGCCTGAAAGCAACAGGAAGGGAACTGAAGAGTTCAGAACAGAGAGGAGAAGTTGAACCGAGAACAGGTAGAATGGCCTGCAAAGGTTCCCTGGAGCACTGGTATATAGATAAGGAGGGCTGTTACAGGCACCTGTGCCATGACCTCAGGTAGAGAAGGAGCCATTGGTGGCACTGAGGCCACTGAGCTGGTAGAGAATTCTCCTGTCCTTGCAGGAAATTCAGTCCAGCACCTAAAGAAAGAATCTTTCCCTTATCTTTAGAAGATGAAGCATTGTATCGCACTGAAGGAGTAGTGTTAGATATAATTAATTTATTGTTTGTCTGCTTTTTGCTGGTGCTCAAATTATTTCATTATCTCATTTAATCCCCACAATAAGTCTATGACACAGTTATTATTATTACTATTTTCTGGTCTAGATATGGCCAGTTACTCAGTATCAATTTCCATCTTCTTAAGGTAGCTTCCTGTTTTGGAGAGGCTAGAAAGCTAGTAATTCATTTCCAGACTCCCTTGCAGCTACGGTTCTAGATGTGAGATAGATTTCATTATGTAGATGCACTCAGGCAAGATTAAGAAGGCAGAAATAAAGTAAAGTGTCATTTCCTACTATTGTACTGTTTTCAGCTGGCAAGAAAAAGTATGGAGATGCTAACATCTCATCTCAAGCTTCCAAAGGCAGCTGTGGTGGTAGTGGCAGCTGGTTTCAGTGATCCAGTGTCCAGATCAGACATTGCACTGGCAATGGAGGCTTTCCTGAATCCTGGACAGCAGCCAAGATGGTGTGTTCCAGGCCTCAGTTGTTCCAGTGGTGAGCTGCCAATTACTCACTGCCAAGATTGTGACAAAGATTATAGCTCCCCTAATATTCTGAGAGTCATCCCTACATGTCCAATCTACAGCCTAAGCATTCAGCCCTCCCACCAATTCCATAAGTACTTCATTCCCAGTAATAAAACTCAGTGCTTCAAAATTCTTAGGGTGATTTCTGTTTCCTGCACTGAACCTTTTTTTATGGATGAGGAAACTGTCTTAAGGGAATGTAAATAGATGTTCAAAATTGCACAGCTAAGAACACATGGATCTAGAATTCTATACTTCATTCAACAGAAAGTATTTCAGAATTTAGAAGAACAAGAGTAAGGCATTCACAGGCTATATTTCTTATAGATTTGACAAAACCGAGTAATGCAAAGCCAAGTTCACATATCCTCTCTTCCCACTTTTAAAGCTATGAGTTGCACTTGTGATTGCGGTAAGCGCTTAACTTAATTGGTTTGCATCCATGCCGGGACCTCTGGGATGCCACTTACATAACTCATCTACAGGAGTCTGTCTTGCCAATAAGTACTTGCAGAGGCTCTCACTCAATCATAGCCACATAAAACACAAAGCTCAGTCCTCTGCAACTAGCTACTTGCCTACTCTAATTCTTGGGGTTCAGAGGAACTAAGGGCAAAGGAATAATAATAGCTGCCACATAGTAGGCACTTCCTGTGTGCCAGGTACTATTCTGCTATTTTACATTATTCTGGTATTATTCTGGTATAATCCTTACAACAGCCCTGGGAGGTCAGTGTGATGATGACCTGCAGTCTAAAGATCAGGATGCTGAGATGCACGGAGCTCAAGTCACTCACCCAAGGTCAGGTAGCCAGGGGGTGGCAGAGCCTAAATACCAGTTCAAGCACCCTCCTATTTATCATGCTACGCTGCCTTCCAGTCATACTGAGAGTGCTTTAATTTTGTGTGTAAACGGCATGAGATCCTCTCTGTAGGAAGGTCAGGAATGAACAAACAAACAAACGAATCATGAGTGATGGCTTCCCTTGGGATCAGCCCTCACGCTTGTCCCACCCCAGCCCCCTCAGGATGCAGCCTCTCCCAGATGCCACTGGTCTGGAGTCTCTAACTGCTCTTAATAAGTCAAACCGCACATGATCAACCTCACTGCAATAGATTGTGGGGCTACATTTGTTTTCTCCATCCTTCTCTCTGTCAATACGTTACAGCCATCTCAGACACGATGGTTTCCCTTTCCATAAGCATACAGGGCACAGATCTGGATAGTCAGAGCACAAATGTGTTGGCACAGAGAAAGAAATCAAAGATATTACTAGAAAATGGTTAGACCCTCGGCAGGCTCATGAAAGTTTAAAAATCAGAGTAAACACGAGGCTCTCTAATTAGATAGCCCTCTTTCTCCTGCCCAGCATTTCTACCCGATTCCCATTTCTCCTAGAAATAGATCTTCAGGAAGGCAAGCATCTTTTTAAAATTCTGTGCTACAGAGAGCCAGACTAAGATGGTTCTGTCGAAATTACAAAACACTATACTTTCAAATAGCTGCTGAATTATTTAGTGACTTTACACTGTCCAAATGCGGGGCTCTTTGGGTAGACAATGTCTTGGTTTCCCTCCTATTTCTTTTGTTATGACATTCAGTAAATGGAGAGATATTGCTCTTCTTAATAATTTATAAAATAATAATCCACACTAAGGATCAAGCTCCACTCTTAGGTTTGGGGTTTCGACTCGGGAAGCCAAGAGAATGAGAAGCTCAAAATTCTCTTCCAGTTCTGTAAAGTGATTGGTGCCAGCAGGCTCAGGCTTCACTTCTCAGGATTCTTTCTCATGTCAGTGTTTTCTCTTCCCTATAACTCTTCCTGTATCTTACTGTGACTTCTTGAAGTATGAACTGTATCTGCTATCACTTCTTCCTGGGAGCCATCTGATTTGGTCTTAAAGTGAAATACATACATTAGAAGCAGAAAGCAGGACAATGTGTTTTGTCATGCACCTGACATTTCAAAGATTCCTACATACTTTGGCAAAGTTGTTTTTTTCCTCACCTGTTCCAGAAAAAGAGAAAGACGGAGAGAAACAGAAAGGAAGGAAAGATGAAAAGGAAAGAGGGAGGGAAGGAGGAAAAAGGAAGGAAAAAGGAAAGGAGGAAAAAAGAGAGAGAACGAGGGAGGGAGGGAAGGAGTGATGGAGGGAAGGAGGGAAAAAAGAAAAAAAAGAGAAAACTTATTTCAGATGAGGGTGGGCTTGTTTATGTGCCTATTCTTTTATCTCTAGGGCACACGTACATTCCCTAACTTCTGTGTACAGTTCACTGCAAGGTTGACATGAATTCTGTGATGGTTATGGAAATGATTAAAATGAACATCTATCCACTTATCTAAGATGAGAGAGTTCTGATAAGCTCTGTAATTCCCCAAGAGCAGGGATCCTGCCTTTTTTCTCACTGTATCCCCAGTGGAGTTTAGTACAGCACCTTGCATGTCCCTCCAGTAAATACTAACTCAGTGCTTACAGTTCTTACTGAGGACACACAGATGAGTATGACATGGAGAGTAAGTACATAAACAAACATGATACCTGTGATGAGTGCTATACAAATGGCAAGTCGTGTGGGAGGCCAGAGGAAGGAGCTCCCAGCTGACTCCGCTCAGGAAGACAGGGAAGCATCACAGAGGAGATGGCCTTGAAGTAAAGACTTGAAGGGTGGATGGAATTATGCCAGGGAGAGGGAACAGCATGTGAAAGTTACAGCAGCAGAAAAGTATGACCCAATGAGGAAAAGGGATACTTCTGAATGTCTGAAGCAGAGAATCCATGCAGAGTCTGAGCACGTGGAGTGGAGGCTAACAGATGCGTAGAGGGACTTGTGCAACATGCTGAAGATGTCCTGGGAATGCCAGCCAGAGTGGGAGACAGAGGCATTCTCTCACAATGCTGTCAGGTGCATTCAAGGCACATGCTTTGTGGAGAACAAATTGACAATATCTATCAAAAGTACAAATGCATAGCCCCTCCAACCCAGCAATGACACATCTAGTAATCGTCCCAAAGAGATAAATGGTGACGTCACATAGGTACAAGGTTACCAATCATAGCATTGCTCATAAAAGCAGAAGACTGGGAAAAAACCTGCAGTTCCATCAATGGGGATTGGTTGAATAAATTATGATAGATCCCTAGAATGGAGTACAATAGGAAGCTGTAAAAGAAAGAGAGAGAGAGAATGAACTCCTTATATACTAACAGGGAATAAGCTCCATGATGTAAGTATAATAAGAAAAGCATAAAACAGTATACATAGTTTATTACTATCTTGAAAACAAAACACAGGAAAACACCTATTCATAAATACATATTTATACATATGCACATGTAAATAAGCCAATATATATGCTTAGAATTAGTCAACTTCCTCTAACAAGAGGAATAATAAGAGGAAATAATAATTTCTAATAAGAAATTGACAGTAGCTCTGGGTGGAAAGGAAGAGGAATACAAGGGATTTTTAACTGTATTCCATTTTGCATCTCTTCAATTTTGAACCATGTATATGTACTGAATGTACCACCGAGTCCAACAAATTGAATATGATTAAAACTGAAAAAAAAAAACAAAACAGGACTTTCTCGGTGGTCCAGTAGTTAAGACTCCATGCTTCTGCTGCAGGGGGTGCAGGTGTAATCCCCGGTCAGGAAAGTAATATCCCACATGCCACGTGGTGTGACCAACAAAAGAAAAAAAAATTACGAGGCTACTGACCCACGTACACATGAAGCAGTGAAGTCGTGGAGGTGAGCTTGGAGGGAGGGCTCAGGTGAATGTGATTTTACCTGTCCTATTTTGTGCATTTACTGACGCCAGGCACTTTATACACAGTGAATCATTTCCTCCTTCCTACCAGCATGGCACAGTGATAAAGAATCTGCCTGCCAATGCAGGAGACACAGGAGAAGTGGGTTTGATCCCTGGGTCAGGAAGATCCCCTGGAGGAGGGAATGGCAACCCACTCCAGTATTCTTGCCTGGAGAATCTCATGGACAGAAGAGCCTGGAGGGCTGCAGTCCACGGGGTTGCAGAGTCAGACACAGCTTAGCGACTGAGCACACACACACACCACCAGAAAAGATTTTACCAGCCCCATTTTACAGATGAAGAACCTAAAGTTCAGAGAGGATGCATGACTTACCAAAAGTCACACAGGCAGAGGAAATGCTAGAACCAGGATTCAAACCCCTACCCCCATGCCGCTCAGGAGGCTTCCGGAGCAGAAGAGCAGGTGATCAGATCTGGAGGCAACGTGCTGTGAACAGAGAAAGGGAGAAACCTCGGATAGAGCATGAAAACCTTTAGGCACCTCTGAAAGATGGTGCTGCAGAGGCTCAGGAGAAGAACCAGGGCAGGAACCTGGGTCTGTGGGCTGGAAACCTTGAGGAACAGATGGTTCCTTTGTCCTGAGACTGACTCTGACACACCAGGAGAAGCCCAGACAAACTCTCCCAGCTCACCATCCCCTGGGGTCTGCTAGGGGAACATGTGCCCCTCCCTCTCCAACAGGAAGCGGTTCCCTGGGGTGCCGTTTAGCTGGACCGGGCTCCATATTTTCCTCTCCTATCTCCCTGCGGTATCAAGTGTGTGACTATTGATTTCCTCCCTGCATTTGTTTTTGTTATCCATTATTTATGGGATCATTTTTCCATCCTTCGTGCATGAAGGCAAATTTTGTGTAAAAATCAATTGAGTGAGCGCCGCCAATGGCTCGTTGCATTTTCTTGGCTTTCATCTCTGAGGCACCAGTTCTCTGGAGAGGCAGAGCAGAACATGAGGGAGCATGCCAAGATAGGAAAGGGAGGTGGGGGACGGGGCAGAGTTCCGAAACCCGCTTTAAGAGACCTATTCTTTTGGTCCCTGGATCAACACACTCTGTTGAGCTCACCTGGAGTCTAAGTAAGGATTAATGTCTTCTTGCCCTGATCAGATCCCTCCTTCCCTTTCCTGTTTCCTGGACCAAAGTCTAGAAAAGGGTGGGGTCCCAGCTGCAGAACCTCTTCCATTTCATTTATATTTATTTCAATGTAGAACTCCTCCAGGATCAAGGCCTGGGGGCCTGCTCCCTAGTGGCTTAACCTCAGGACCCCAGGAAAGTCATCCCAAAAGAGTAACCGTGGAGGAGTGGTATTAGGACAGGACTGATATTTAATAAGCAGGCCAAGCAGTTCACATCTATTCTTTTTTGAGCTTCAGCACACTTTGTGAGATAAGCAGAATGAAAAAAACAGCAGAGCATCTGGTGTCAGAAAGTCCAAGTTAAAGTCCCTACTTTGCCCTTTCCTAGGCTATATGCCCTTGGGTAAGATATTTAACCCCTCTGTGCCAGAGTTTTCTCACTTATAAAATGATAAGGCCAGTGCTTACCTCCAGTGAGGTCCTGCATTTAAGTGTAGGTATCTGTTTCATGGTAAGGACACAATAAAATCATCCTCAGCTTAAATGTCAGTTATACAAGGAGCCCATCCCTTTTTACCCCAACGAAAGTGGGCACTTTCAACCCTGGCAGTTATTTTCCATTGTATGCATATCACACTTTGCAAGTCTCTACATTATTTGTGTGCTGCCTGTCTCTTCCTATGCTCCAGTTGAAACATAGGCTCATTCAGGTGAGCACCTTGTCTGTACTAGTTGAGTGACCACACAGCACATAGTGGAGACTCAATGAATGTTAGTTACTTTTATCACCTTTCTCATTTTCCACATAAGTACAGAAAGGCTAAGCTATGAGTCCTGCCCAAGGTCACATAACCAGTAAGTGGTACAGCTGGCATTCATATCCACCTCTTTCAGACTGCAAAGCCTGTTATCTTTCCACTCTCTCCACTTTCAAGTTGTGCCTGAGGTCAAATTCAGGTTAATGGTTGGTTAAACTAGAAACCGACAAGGTGTCTCCTAAGGCACTGTTCTCCCTGCTGCATCCTCTGCCCTCTTCCACCTTGCCTACAGTTTAGCAGTGGCCAACATCTGGGGCTACATTTCTTAACAGGTGCTTCTGAGTCATCAGTCCTCCAGAGAATGTCCTCCTCCACTCTCCCACATCCTGAAGCTGGAAAACCAGCTGCCCCAGAGTTAGCCCATCCACCCTCCACACTGGGCTCAGGACAGGTTTCGGTAGGGTACAGTGTTGTCAAAGCGACAGCTCTGCACATGACGATGAGGCACAGAAGTTTCAATGGCTCTGCTCCAGGCTGAGTCTCTCAGAGATTAGGAATGGATTTTTGTAAAACTTGGCATTATCCTTCATTTCTCCAAAAGCCTGAGCTATATCACCTGCAAATTGGCACTTGCCGTCTACCTTCACGAGGATCAAATTATGAGCCACTACAGCTGACCATCAATGCACCCTGAAAGGAGTTTAGGGTGGAGACCAGGAATGAGGCACTCTGTGCTCTGAGGGGGGAAAAAACTGGCAGAACAGGTCTTTAGATACTTATTTTCAGGAAAAGATTTTATAAGCCCAATTCTTGTGTCTCCTCATACCTAGAAAAGCAATAAAATCCTTCATGGCAATGTATGCTCCTGGTGACTAGTAATAACCTTCATGAGACTAGCAGAAACCTACAAAAAAATATGTGCTTAATTGCATGTACTCCCCTTTCACCAAAATCACAAATACCCTGATCTTCCCCCTTTGGAGCAGTTTCTCAGAGCTATCTGAAATGCTGTCTCCCAGGCTATCATCCTGATTTTGCCCCAAATAAAACTTAACTCACACATTGTGCTTTTTTTTTTTAGGTTGACAGGGTCAACCACAAATTGGCACTCACCATGGGTGCTTGCCATCTATCTCTACAAGGATTAAATCATGTGCTGCTGCAGCTGCTGACCTCCACCACCCCCTGAAGGAGTTCACGGTGGAGAGCAGAAATGAGGCACTCTGTGCTCCAGCAAATTGGCAGGATAGGTCTTTAGATAGTTAGATATTCTCAGGAGCTGATTTTATGAGCCCAATTCTTGTATTTCCTCATATCCAGAACAGCACTAAAATCCTTCATAATGATGACTGTTTCTTGTAACTAGCAGAAGCTTCATGAGACCAGCAGAAACTTTCTACAAAAAAATACGTTCTTGATTGCATATACTCCCCCTTCACCAAAATCACACATATACTGTCTTTCCCCCCTGCCTCTTTGAAGCAGTCTTGTAGAGCTATCTGAGTTGCTTTCTCCAGGGCTGCAGTCCTCACACTGCCCCAAATAAAACTTAACTCGCAACTCTCCCATTGTGCACTTTTTTTAAGTTGACAACAACAACACAGAATTTCTCATTCAACCCAAAGTTTTGTGTGATAAGATTCTGTCCCACTTCTTTTCTAGATGAACAAGATATTCTCTTTTTGAAGGGACTTTTTAAAAGCAAAAGGCTCAAGATTTGCTGGAGGGATGCTCTGTGAGCTGCAGAACTTTTTAAAAGTGAAAACGCTTTAGGATTTTCCAAGACCAAGATGTCTCCCAAAGATCACTCAAGGATGTGTGTATGATTCAAAGGGTAGGAAGCAAACCATTCAGGAAGCCTCTAGAAGATCTAAGAATTGCCAAATATTGGGAAAGATTTTTTAGAAAAGACCCAGAAAAAGTCCAGGAGACCCTGGAAGAAACCTTAGGCCAAGGGTCAGCAAACAATGGCCTGCAGGCAACATCCAGCCCACTGCTTGCTTTTATAAGTAAAGTGTTGCAGAAACACAGCCATTTGTTTCTATTTTACCTGTGGCTGCCTCTGCATTACAATGGCAGAGTTAAGTAGTTGCAACAAAGACTGCACAGAGGCTACTGCTGCTGCTGCTAAGTCGCTTCAGTCGTGTCCGACTCTGTGTGACCCCATAGACAGCAGCCCACCAGGCTCCCCCGTCCCTGGGATTCTCCAGGCAAGAACACTGGAGTGGGTTGCCATTTCCTTCTCCAATGCATGAAAGTGAAAAGTGAAAGTGAAGTCACTCAGTCATGTCCAACCCTCAGCGACCCCATGGACTGCAGCCTACCAGGCTCCTCCGTCCATGGGATTTTCCAGGCAAGAGTACTGGAGTGGGGTGCCATTGCCTTCCACGCTGTTTCCCAAACTGGGTTATAAAGAAAACTGCTGCTAAGTTGCTTTAGTCATGTCCGACTCTGTGTGACCCCATAGACTGCAGCCCACCAGGCTCCCCTGTCCCTGGGATTCTCCAAGAATCCCCACTGGAGTGGGTTGCCATTTCCTTCTCCAATGCATGAAAGTGAAAAGTGAAAGTGCGACTTCAAAAAATTCTGCAGTTAAAACAGAAACAACAACAACAAACCTGCTTGAAAATTTCCCAAACTTATTTTACTTTCTGATGTGATACTTTTATATTGAAATAGTATTTTATGAATTATCAGTGGTATGTAAGACCACAACTTGATAAAAATCCATATAGTCCCTTGTTATTCACATTTCAGTCATTTGCATGACCTTTATGAAATTTGTCCTTTGTATATACCAACCATATACTATTTATTAAACATTTACTAAAAAATTTTACTAACATTTCTTTTTAACTAATTTCCTTTTTAAACTTGATCTCAGCCAGGCAACAGTATCCATGAAATCATGGGCTTGGGGGGTGTGTGTGTAGAGAATAAGTGTCGCTACAAATGCAGACTTGTTTTTCAGTCTTAGTTATCCACATGTCACCCACAAAGGAAGACAAAACATACTTTAAGATATATTGGTCTATCTCACATTGCCTAATTCACTAGCCATAGTTAACTTCTAACTTTAAATTTAGCCCTTCAGTCAAATTAGCCACATTCCAAGTACTGAGTAACCACACGTGGCTAATGGCACATTGGACAGTACAGATAGAGAACATTTCCATAATCACAGAAAATTTTATTGGCCAGCACTGGACCTTTCAAGAATTTTTTGAAACGATTTAGTCATTGTTGCCTCCTTCGCAATCCCCACCCCTGCCCAATTTTATATAACTCTCCCAGCAAACTCTGAGAAGTATACTTATGGGGGTCAAAGTCAACACTCTCTGTTCATCTTATTGCCTCACCAGAGTCCTTTCCTCTCTCCCCTCATACTCTACTTCTCCCTCTCACACATACACACTCCAATGCCATCAGCTCCCACCCTTTGGTCTACATTCAAAAGACCCAGGGCTGCCCACAGAGATCCAAGGACCAGTCTAGAACATTCTCCTGGGTAATAATGACACGGGAGCTTCATCATTCTGGGCAGCTGGATCCTAACATGCAAAAGAAGATTGTAGTAGATCAGCTATCACAAACTGGCGCTCTGTGAGCTAAATCTGGTTGTGTGTTTGGTTTACTTGATTTTTTTTTCACCTTTACTTTAAAGAAGGAATGACAAGGAGATATCACATTTTAGAAATCTAGCATTCCAAGGACTTCCCTGGTGGTCCAGGGGTTAAGAATCCACCTGCCACTGCAGGGGACAGGGGTTCGATCCCTGGTCCGGGAAGATGGCACATGCTGCCAGACAACTAACCCTGCATGCAGCAACTACTGAGCCCTTTTGCCTAGAGCCTGTGTTCTGCAATAAGAGAAGCCACCATAATGAGAAGCCCTCCTACCACAACTAGCGAGTACCCCCACTTCCCAAAACTAGTCAAAGCCCACGCAGCAACAAAGACCTACCACAGACAAAAACAATTTCAAAAAAAGTCTAGCATTCCAGCTTCTCTTGGAAAATCAGATTTGCTCACCGTACATGGGGGTCACTTCCCACATGGCAGTCACTGGCTGATGCTGAATAACTTCTGCCCCCTTTAGTGGTGAACTGCCCTCCAGTTCACCACAGTTTCCACATTCTCTGCCACCTTGTGTGGGGTTCATTGTTCTCCATGGCCTTCTAGCATTTGAGTCTGTTACTCTGAAAGGATCATTTCAAAGGTTTCATCAGTTACTTTCCACCTATGATTTCAAACATGTGGCTGTTCTCTCCTCAGGGATAGTGCAATGGTTCTTTACAGACCTAGGACAAATGGTGTAATGAATAGGAATGAACTGGTTTTCAAGAAATGTCCAGTCTGTGGAAACTTCATCTACTAGCAACATTGACAAGTTTTGGGCTAGTCTTAAATTGAAGAAAGTAGGGAAAACCACTAGACCATTCAGGTATGACTTAAATCAAATCCCTTATGATTATACAGTGGAAGTGAGAAATAGATTTAAGGGCCTAGATCTGATAGATAGAGTGCCTGATGAACTATGGAATGAGGTTCGTGACACTGTACAGGAGACAGGGATCAAGACCATCCCATGGAAAAGAAGTGCAAAAAAGCAAAATGGCTGTCTGGGGAGGCCTTACAAATAGCTGTGAAAAGAAGAGAAGCGAAAAGCAAAGGAGAAAAGGAAAGATATAAACATCTGAATGCAGAGTTCCAAAGAATAGCAAGAAGAGATAAGAAAGCCTTCTTCAGCGATCAATGCAAAGAAATAAAGGAAAACAACAGAATGGGAAAGACTAGAGATCTCTTCAAGAAAATCAGAGCTACCAAAGGAACATTTCATGCGAAGATGGGCTCAATAAAGGACAGAAATGGTATGGACCTAAGAGAAGCAGAAGATATTAAGAAGAGATGGCAAGAATACACAGAAGAACTGTACAAAAAAGATCTTCATGACCCAGATAATCACAATGGTGTGATTACTGACCTAGAGCCAGACATCCTGGAATGGGAAGTCAAGTGGGCCTTAGAGAGCATCACTATGAACAAAGCTAGTGGAGGTGATAGAATTCCAGCTGAGCTATTCCAAATCCTGAAAGATGATGCTGTGAAAATGCTGCACTCAATATGCCAGCAAATTTGGAAAACTCAGCAGTGGCCACAGGACTGGAAAAGGTCAGTTTTCATTCCAATCCCAAAGAAAGGCAATGCCAAAGAATGCTCAAACTACTGCACAATTGCACTCATCTCACACGCTAGCAAAGTAATGCTCAAAATTCTCCAAGCCAGGCTTCAGCAATATGTGAACCGTGAACTTCCTGATGTTCAAGCTGGTTTTAGAAAAGGCAGAGGAACCAGAGATCAAATTGCCAACATCCGCTGGATCATGGAAAAAGCAAAAGAGTTCCAGAAAAACATCTATTTCTGCTTTATTGACTATGTCAAAGCCTTTGACTGTGTGGATCACAATAAACTGTGGAAAATTCTGAAAGAGATGGGAATACCAGACCACCTGATCTGCCTCTTGAGAAATCTGTATGCAGGTCAGGAAGCAACAGTTAGAACTGGACATGGAGCAAAAGACTGGTTCCAAATAGGAAAAGGAGTACATCAAGGCTGTATATTGTCACTCTGTTTATTTAAATTATATGCAGAGTACATCAGGAGAAATGCTGGACTGGAAGAAACACAAGCTGGAATCAAGATTGCCAGGAGAAATCTCAATCACCTCAGATATGCAGATGACACCACCCTTATGGCAGAAAGTGAAGAAGAACTAAAAAGCCTCTTGATGAAGGTGAAAGAGGAGAGTGAAAAAGTTGGCTTAAAGCTCAACATTCAGAAAATGAAGATCATGGCATCCAGTCCCATCACTTCATGGGAAATAGATGGAGAAACAGTGGAAACAGTGTCAGACTTTATTTTTCTGGGCTCCAAAATCACTGCAGATGGTGACTGCAGCCATGAAATTAAAAGATGCTTACTCCTTGGAAGGAAAGTTATGACCAACCTAGATAGCATATTCAAAAGCAGAGACATTACTTTGCCAACAAAGGTCCGTCTAGTCAAGGCTATGGTTTTTCCTGTGGTCATGTATGGATGTGAGACTTGGACTGTGAAGAAAGCTGAGCGCCGAAGAATTGATGCTTTTGAACTGTGGTGTTGGAGAAGACGCTTGAGAGTCCCTTGGACTGCAAGGAGATCCAACCAGTCCATTCTGAAAGAAATCAGCCCTGAGTATTCTTTGGAAGGAATGATGCTCAAGCTGAAACTCCAGTGCTTTGGCCACCTCATTCGAAGAGTTGACTCATTGGAAAAGACTCTGATGCTGGGAGGGATTGGGGGCAGGAGGAGAAGGGGACGACAGAGGATGAGATGGCTGGATGGCATCACTGACTCGATAGACAAGAGTCTGAGTGAACTCCGGGAGTTTGTGATGGACAGGAAGGCCTGGCGTGCTGCGATTCATGTGGTCACAAAGAGTCGGACACGACTGAGTGACTGATCTGATCTGAATATTCTGCTGAATATGAATATCTCCAAGCCTATGCCATTTTCACTCAATGTAACATATTCTTGGCTTCTAGAGAAATAATACTTCGATTTTGAGGTCACAGATCACCTTGAGAATCTGATAAAAGCTAGAAGGAAATGGCAACGCACTCCAGTGTTCTTGCCTGGAGAATCCCAGGGACGGGGAGCCTGGTGGGCTGCCGTCTGTGGGGTCGCACAGAGTAGGACACGACTGAAGCGACTTAGCAGCAGCAGCAGCATGTATAGACTCAGTGGTCTTCCCTGGTGGCTCAGTGGTAAAGAATCTGCCTGCTAACGCAGGAGAGTCAGATTCGATCCCTGGGTTGGGAGGATCCCTTGGAGTAGGAAATGGCAGCTCAATTCATTATTTTTGCCTGGAGAATCCCCTTGGACAGAGGAGCCTGGCCGGCTACAGTCCATGGGGTGGCAAAGAGTCAGACACGACTTAGCGACTAAACAACAGGGTGGAAATATACACATAAAAACACATAATTTTGCATATAGTTTAGTTTCATGGGGTACAAGATTCTCTTTAGGAAAACCTATCCCTGATTCTTTGAAGAGCCCGGAGACCTTAGTTCCGAATCCCGGTACTAGAGACTTCCAGTCAAAATAGGAGACTGCACACAGCACACAGCTCCATTCTCTCTCCGAATCTAACCTTAAAATGATGAGTAGGGACTTGCCTGGTGGTCCAGTGGTTAAGAATCTGCCTTGCAATGTTTAAGGGACGTGGGTTCAACCCCTGATTGGGGAACTGAGAGCCGACACTCCTGGGAAGCAACTAAGCCGGCGCGCCTCAACTACTGAGCATGCGCACTCCGGAGCCCTCGCTCCACCATCGGAGAGTCGCTGGGCTCCAGCGAAAGATTCCCGGTAGCACACGTCACTGGAGTTAAGACGAAGATGCAAGTGGATGGCTTGGTTGAGAGTTTATTTCAGAAGCATTTAGACTCTCAGTTTACCTTACCCACTTGGCACAGGTAGGCAACTCTCTCACTGAACCTGGAAGAATACTGGTTATTTATTCACTAGAAAAAAATGTTTGTTTGTTTGTTTTTTTTAAGTCATTGTATTTGAGATACCAGCCATACTTAAGGGTTGGAAACCATACTGAAAACAGAGAAATTAAGTACAATTTTACATTCTAAATATTAAAAACCCCATTCCTGTTCCCTCACTGAGCACCTTGAACATCAGCTGCCTGAGGTGTATCCTCCAAATAGGAAACTGGGAGATCAGCCATTCCAAAATAAAAGAAAAAAAAAAAATCTGCCATTAGACAATCCCAAGATCCCAAGGAAACAGCCCAGCCATGTTACTATAGATAGAACCAAAATGAACAAGGCCATCTCAGATGTGCAGAGCTTCCTATCAACTTTTTACCTAATTAACCAAACAATATCTAATACAAAGCACAAAAACCAGGGTAGTTCATACTGAAAACAAAAGCACTTTGGAGGAAATAGATTTTGAGGGAAGAAGAAATTAAAGAGAAACTATTACCAATATTAGAGATATAACTGAATAGAACTCAGAGCTCCAACTAAAAAGATAGCACTCATAAAATTTAAAAAAAAAGATTTTTTCCCCTTAATTTAAAGGAAAAAGACCTATTAGACTTGTTTTTAATGACAGGATAAATTTAAAACTCAATAGAAGGGTTGAAATAAAAAATTTAAGAAAACATCACACAAAAGAACAAAAAGACAAAGAGAAAAACAGTAGAGAAATGATAAATCAGGGAACCAATTCAGATGGTTCAATATCAAAACAATAGGCATTCAGAAATATGAAAAAAAAAATGGGAAAAAAACAGAAAACTTCAAAGAAATAATGCAAAAGAATCTCCCAGAATAAAAATTGTGAATATCAAGATTGAAAATTGCTCAGCAGAATAAACAAAATGAATATGCTCTATGTAAGTTTCCAGAGAGATAAAATAGGTTTCTTACAAAAATCAAGAATGTGAATGGTCTTGAATTTTCTATTGTAACACCGAATGCTAGAAGGCAATGGAGTAATCTCTCTAAAATGGTTCAGTTCAGTTCAGTCGTTCATTCTTGTCCAACTCTTTGCGACCCCATGAATTGCAGCACACCAGGCCTCCCTGTCTATCACCAACTCCCGGAGTTCACTCAGACTCTTGTCCATCGAGTCAGTGATGCCATCCAGCCATCTCATCCTCTGTCATCCCCTTCTCCTGCCCCCAATCCCTCCCAGCATCAGAGTCTTTTCCAATGAGTCAACTCTTCGCATGAGGTGGCCAAAGTACTGGAGTTTCAGCTTGAGCATCATTCCTTCCAAAGAATACCCAGGGCTGATCTCCTTCACAATGGACTGGTTGGATCTCCTTGCAGTCCAAGGGACTCTCAAGCGTCTTCTCCAACACCACAGTTCAAAAGCATCAATTCTTCGGCGCTCAGCTTTCTTCACAGTCCAACTCTCACATCCACACATGAACACTGGAAAAAACATAGCCTTAACTAGACAGACCTTTGTTGGCAAGGTAATGTCTCTGCTTTTCGATATGCTGTCTAGGTTGGTCATAACTTTCCTTCCAAGGAGTAAGCGTCTTTTAATTTCATGGCTAGAGTCACCATCTGCAGTGATTTTGGAGCCCAAAATAATAAAGTCTGCCACTGTTTCCACTGTTTCTCCATCTATTTGCCACGAAGTGATGGGACCAGATGCCATGATCTTCGTTGAGCTTTAAGCCAACTTTTTCACTCTCCTCTTTCACTTGCATCAAGAGGCTTTTGAGTTCCTCTTCACTTTCTGCCATAAGGGTGGTGTCATCTGCATATCTGAGGTTATTGATATTTCTCCCGGCAATCTTGAAGAAACTTGTGCTTCTTCCAGCCCAGCATTTCTCATGATGTACTCTGCATAAAAGTTAAATAAGCAGGGTGACAATATACAGCTTTGACATACTCCTTTTCTTATTTGGAACCAGTCTGTTGTTCCATGTCCAGTTCTAACTGTTGCTTCCTGACCTGCATACAGGTTTCTCAAGAGGCAGATCAGGTGGTCTGGTATTCCCATCTCTTTCAGAATTTTCCACAGTTTATTGTGATCCACACAAAGTCTTTGGCATATAGGGAAAGTTAATTCTAACCTAGAATTCTGTCCCTGGTCAGATAACCATTCAAGTGTAAGAACAGAATAAAGACAGTCTTTGATGGCTTTCAAAAATACTGTCTCCATTGCACTTTTTCTCAGAGAACATGTGTACCACCTAAATGGAGCATAAACCTAAAGAGAAGATAGAGACTTCTGGGAAACAGAGGATTCTATACAGGTCCATCTAGTCAAAGCTATGATTTTTCCAGTAGTCACGTATGGATGTGAGAGTTGGACTATAAAGAAAGCTGCTGCTGCTGTTGCTAAGTCACTTCAGTCGTGTCCGACTCTGTGCGACCCAATAGACGGCAGCCCACAAGGCTCCCCCGTCCCTGGGATTCTCCAGGCAAGAACACTGGAGTGGGTTGCCATTTCCTTCAATGCATGAAAGTGAAAAGTGAAAGTGAAGTTGCTCAGTCATGTCCAACTCTGTGCAACCCCATGGACTGCAGCCTACCAGGCTCCTCCATCCATGGGATTTTCCAGGCAAGCATACTGGAGTGGGCTGCCATTGCCTTCTCCAAAGAAAGCTGAGTGACAAAGAACTGATGCTTTTCAACTGTGGTGTTGGAGAAGACTCTTGAGAGTCCCTTGGACTGCAGGAAAATAAAACTAGTCAATCCTAAAGGAAATCAGTCCTGAATATTGATCGGAAGGACTGATGCTAAAGCTGAAGCTACAATACGTTGGCCACCTGATGCCAAGAACTGCCTCCTTAGAAAAGACCATGACGCTGGGAAAGATTGAAGGCAGGAGGAGAAGGGGACAACAGAGGATGAGATAGTTTGATGGTATCACTGACTTGATGGACATGAGTTTGAGCAAGCTCGGGAGTATGATGGAAAGGGAGGCCTGGAATGCTGCAGTCCACGGGGTAGCAAAGAGTTGGACATGACTATGTGACTGAACTGAAGATCATGGTGAAGGGGGATCCCAGAATGACAACTGTCAGCAGACCTGGAGAACAGCTAGCTCATCCTGAGGCAGGTCAGAAGACTCCAAGAGAGGTTTCTTTGAGGAGAATACACTGATGAAACACTTTAGGTGTTTGAAAGTTTTGAACAGAGGTTTGTATAAATGGGGAACATTTGGGGTACATTTCTGAAACAGATGGGAATACCAGACCACCTGACCTGCCTCTTGAGAAATCTGTATGCAGACCAGGAAGCAAAAGTTAGAACTGGACATGGAACAACAGACTGGCTCCAAATAAGAAAAGGAGTATGTCAAGACTGTATATTGTCACCCTGCTTATTTAATTTATATGTATTGTACATCATGAGAAACTCTGGGCTGGAAGAAGCACAAGCTGGAATCAAGATTACTGGGAGAAATATGAATAACCTCAGATATGCAGATGACACCACCCTTATGGCAGAAAGTGAAGAGAAACTAAAGAGCCTCTTGATGAAAGTGAAAGAGGAGAGTGAAAAAGTTGACTTAAAGCTCAACATTCAGAAAACGAAGATCGTGGCATCTGGTCCCATCACTTCGTGGCAAATAGATGGAGAAACAGTGGAAACAGTGGCAGACTTTATTTTGGGGGGCTCCAAAATCACTGCAGATGGTGACTGTAGCCATAAAATAAAAAGACGCTTATTCCTTGGAAGGAAAGTTATGACCAACCTAGACAGCATATTTAAAAGCAGAGACATTACTTTGCCAACAAAGGTCCATCTAGTCAAGGCCATGGTTTTTCCAGTAGTCATGTATGGATGTGAGAGTTGGACTATAAAGAAAGCTGAGTGCTGAAGATTTGATGCTTTTGAACTGCATTGTTGGAGAAGACTCTTGAGAGTCCCTTGGACTGCAAGGAGATCTAACCAGTCCATCCTAAAGGAAATCAGTCCTGAATATTTATTGGAAGGACTGATGCTGACGCTGAAACTCCAATACTTTGGCCACCTGATTCGAAGAGCTGACTTGTTTGAAAAGACCCTGATGCTGGGAAAGATTGAAGGCAGGAGGAGAAGGGGATGACAGAGGATGAGATGGTTGGATGGCATCACCGACTCAATGGACATGAGTTTGAGTAAACTCTGTGAGTTGGTGATGGACAGGGAGGCCTGGTGTGCTGCAGTCCATGGAGTCGCAAAGACACAACTGAGCGACTGAACTGAACTGACCTGAATAATAAACATAGAAAACAAAATTTTAAAATGCAATGATTATTAACATCTCCCCAAATTAAATATTATGCAGGAAAGGAAAAGTAACTATAGTATCTCACATGGCTCAGCAGCAAAGGATTTTGAGAGTAAAACAAATGAATTTTGATCTACTCAAATTTGAGATTTAACTATATTGGAATGGTGGCAGAATGAGAATTAGAGTAGGGAATGAGAGGCAGCTTAATCTTCATCTCACTACAGGGAACTAAACAATAAAAAGAGAACAATATAGACATGATATTTAAAGATAGTGAAGTAAATAGCAAAAGAACCAGTTTCAAGGGTTGAAAGTGATTGCCCTGGGGAATCAGGGCATTGGGGAGGAGACTTGGGGGACAGCTCTTTATCAAACCAAGCCTTGCTAAATTATTTGAGTCTTGGAACAATGGAACTTTTATTTCTTAAAAAAAGTAAAAAGAAAATAAATCTTGCTTTGACTCTTGGGAAAAACATAAGCATCACCAAAAAAACCCAAAAAACAAACGTAAAAGTGTTAGTTACTGAGTCATTTCTGACTCTTTGCGACTCTGTGGACTGTAGCCCGCCAGACTTACCTAGCCATAGATTTCTCCATGCAAGAATACTGAAATGGGTAGCCATTCCCTTCTCCAAGGAATCTTCTCAACCCAGGGATTGAACCTGGGTCTCCTGCATTGCAGGCAGTTTCTTTAACGTCTGAGCCACCAGGGAAGCATCACCTAGCTCCTAACTAATCTCAATGCTAGAACACAACCTCTGTTTCCTGTTGGTATCAAACCTTTCATCCTTCATTTGAAAAGAAGCACCTCTTCTCACACTGTTCCCAATTTAGAAAACCATTTAAACTGGGTTTAAACTCTGAGGAGTCCAGCTACATTACATACAGGTCAGCAGTTGGTTTACTCTGGAGAAGAGGCATCCATCTCAGCACAGCATGTACAAAGAAAAGGGCCACCTAAAAGCTGGATTCATGCAACAGGGGGCCCACAGAGGGGCACCATCAGTGTCATGATCCCATGCAGCTGCCAGGAACACACACCTTCTGCTCCACTTGACTATTTCTTCCTCTTATCATTTTTTTTTCATAGTCAAGCTCCACAATTTGCGACCAACCAATGTGATGCACACTCACCAGGCTTCAGAGGTTATTTTCTCTCTCTTCAGTCTCCCATTTCTCCCTGCAGAGGAGGGCAAGGGTGGGGGAAGTAGAGAGCAGTATTAATAAGGTTAAATAGTCTGCTAACAGAGATATTCAGAAACATTAGCACTAGTTCTCCCACACTACAGACAAGTAAAGGTCAGATGAACCTGGCCAACTGCTCACAAAGAAATTGGTCCCGAGTCCCAGAAATGAGATATCCTAGTCCCCAGTCTGAGTGGAAGCTCTTTGCGGGAGGGGCCTGAGTCCTGAGTTCTTTGCTGAATCCCCAGTGTCTTGAATAGGGCCTGTCACAGAGTAATAACATAACAAATATTTGTTCAACTAACATATTTCTAGACCTCAGTTATTTCCCTTTTATTGAAGTATAGTTGATTTTACAATGTTGTGTTAATTACTGCTGTATGGCAAAGTGATTCACTTATACATATTAATATATATATGCCTTCTCTGTTTTATAGTCTTTTCCATTATGGTTTATCACAGGATACTGAATACAGTCTTCTGTGCTACACAGTAGGACCTGCTGTTTATCCGTCCTATACATAAATGCTTAACATTTGCTAACCCCAGTGTCCCACTCCATCCCTCCCCTAAGCGCCCCTCCTTGGCCACCCCAGTCTATTCTCCATTAGACCTCAGCTATTCCTGATGAAATCAAACATCTACATGGAAGCCAGAAGAGACCTCATTCTTCTTCATTCTTTAGTGTACTTGTGCTAGACATAGTACAGTATTCATAAACACTTTTATAGTTGTATTATAAATGTTGGATCAAATGAAGATCTTTAGAGGCTTGAAACACTGAGTATTTTATGTTACCTGTCCTTTCCGTATGAAATTTAAAACACTACCTCATAAAATACATGAGAGGAAGTTCAGCACCATTTTGAACTTGATGACTAGTATACTTTTTTAAATACCAAATACTGAGGTCTTCCAAAACACCCTTTGTTATGTTGGGGTTTCTTTCCTTTGCAAGTATGCATAGCACATGTTTAGACTGCCTTCTGGTAACTGAGCCCTGGCTCAGAGGGTTCTCTTTAGCCTGTTGCTTCTGGAGCATTCAAGGATCCAAATGAAAAACTTAAAACCAATAGCCAGTCCTCATAAGCACTTTGACGCCATGATCAGGGAAAGGAAGACAGGGAGGGAAAGAACTGAAGGATCAAAAGAAAAGAAGCTTTTTCTTAAGGAAGAAAAGATGGGAGAGAACACAAAGCCTGTAGGCAAAAGGCAGGCAGGGCCCCCAATCTAGTCCCTAGGCTAGAAATCCATTTTTAAATAACAGCTCCTCAGGGATGCTCCCATTCTTCCCTGAAGTCTCTAGTGACTCCCTCTGCTCACACTCAGTGAGTCATCTGTTGTTAGATTCTTCTAACATAGTAAGTTGATAAAGGAGCAGAGCTCAACATTTTAATTTTTGTTAGTTTCAAGTACATTATCTTGGCCTTCCAAAAGGCAAATGCAAAGGACAAATATTTTTAAACAATATTTGCTTCCCATGCTCCTTTAAGGGAGTTGTGCATTTTTTTTTTAAATGAGATAGTTCCTTTATATTTTTCAGTGGAGGGATCCAGGAATGAACAACCATCTAGAGAGGAACTGGCTCTCGGGTCAGAAGGAGATGTCACCTCTTTGCAACCACATGTCTGAACTGAAATCTACTCTCAGTGTCATTCACTAAAATCTCTGTTCAGATCCTCCACTCAAGAACTCATAGTACAGCCCCCTCCTTAGACCATGGTCACGGCCAGAGTTTTCTTTTTCCTATGAAAATGAAAAATTTCCTCTCTGTGACTTTCTACTAATTGTACCCTTTGTGCCCTACAGAACAAGAATAAGGCTTCTTTCACATAGGAGTCCTACAGATTTTACCTGAAAAACATAAGTCCATCATCTTCTGCAGGAGCAAGCATGGTATAGTGCACAGAGTTCAGTTCTAGAGGAAGACAATTCTGGGCCTAATGCTAAGTCCTATCACTTATTAGTTGTGTGACCTTAGACATTCATAAAATATGGGTTAAACTGGGTTTGTAGACCATTTTAGAAGGGGCAGTGCATTGAATGTAGGAACATTCCATACCTTAAAATTTCATCCTTGGGATTTCCCTGGTGGTACAGTGGTTGAGACTCAGAGCTTCCACTGCAAGGGACATGGGTTCAATCCCTGACTGGGGAACTAAGATCCCACATGCCATGCAATGAAGCAAAAAAAAAAAAAGAATTTCATCCTTGCCTTCAGTCCCCTTTAAAGTGAAGGGATGTGGTCACGAGAATAATAAGTAAGAATGGCTCATTCATGCACTCAGTGTCAAATGTTTGCTAAATCCCTATTATTCTAAAGTGATCAGTAGAGATATTGCTTTGTATTGTTGTATACTAAATACATTTTACACTATATATTTACTAAATTTCTTTTAGGTCTCATTTTTGCCCTACAGCAAAGAGGTTGCATGAGATTTATTTTCAAATTAGGCTGCCTGTCAGTCTGCAGGGAGTGAGTGGTTGTAGCCAAAGTTCTGGGTGTTGCAACAGTTTACTCTGTGATAAGTAAACTCCCAGAGCAATGGTCTGGAGGCCAAAACAGTAACAGCTGTGTTGCGAATGGAACACAACATTTATACCACCTTTAATGAAATAAGAATTGAATTTTGTGTTTCAGGCTATATTCTCAAATTCCAGGGTGGGGGCATTTTGGGTAGAAAAAAAAAATACTGTAAGAAACATCTTTCTAAATCTGAGCAAATAATCAGAGACACATGGAGAGATGGTGAAGAACATAGATTCCTGGGCCCCTAGAATGACAACACCATATTCTTCAGCCAGTGAATCTCTAAGAACTCATCTCGGCTCACCTTCTAGGATTCCATGGGTGACAATGACAATATAAAGCATTTGAGTAAATATTATTAACACTCTTTCTTTGTGATGGAAAAAAACCCTACTGCGACAGTCGAGAAATACGAACCTTCCCCTCAATGACCTACTAGAATTAGTAGAAGATCAGAGCCATACTACACAATGCCCTAAGTTACAGTAAAGAACTGACAGTGAAAAACTCAAGAAGTAAAAGCTTGGAATTAGGAGAAGGTGGTCAGAAGATTCAAACTTGCAGTTATAAGATAAATAAGTCCTGGGATATAATGTACGGCATGATGACTAAACACTACTGTGTATTATTCTAGATTTGAAAGTTGCTGAGACGGCAGATGCTAAAAGTTCTTACCACAAGGGAAAAATATTGGAACTATGTAAGGTAATAGAATCCCAGGGACAGGGAAGCCTTGTGGGCTGCTGTCTCTGGGGTCGCACAGAGTTGGACACGACTGAAGCGACTTAGCAGCAGCAGCAGCAGCAAGGTAATAGATGTTAACTAATCTTAGTGTGGTAATCATTTTGCAATATATATCAAACTGTTATGCTGTACATTCTAAACTTACACAATGTAATATGCTAATTGAATCTCAATGAAACTGGGAAGAGGGGAGCACCATAAAATCAACTGGAAAAATTCTGGTTAAGTCAGAAATGGAAGAGTTGAAATTGAAATAATGTTTCTATCATTTCACTTGAGCGATGTGACCAGTAACGCAGACCCTCAAAAGCTGAGTGAGCTCACAGCTGCAAACATTAATTCAAGTCAGAAGGCAGAAAAAAGTGAAGATCCAAGAGCAGAGAACAGGAGCTGATCATCATTCTCTTATTTGTGGATTCGGGCCAGAGCTGTGATAGGCTTCGGTGCCCTGCCCAGCCCACAACAACCGCCTTCTGCTCCCCACTGGGCTGAGTCTCCCCTGGCCTTCCAGAACTATTAGTCTAACAAAACGTTTTAATTTCATCCGGCCTCCTACTCCCACCCTGCCTTTAAAATTTAAACTTACAAACTGTTGTTTTTATTTTTCCATTAAGAAGTAGAAGTTGTGTTTCTGCCACATGGTTTTAGAAGCCTCAGTGCTTGGGAACCCAGAAACTTGGAACTAACTTTTTGTCCATCACCACTTTTTTACAACTATCCTTTTGAAAACAAAATAGAAAGATAAAATAAGCTGAAACAAATACCGAATATAAGACATGCCAGGGTCTTTACACATAAGCTCACATAAAGTGAGCAGTGGCAGCTTCAGAAGTCATGTGGTCCAATCCTCTCATTTTACTGAGAAGGAAAGAGGGGGCCAAAGAAGGGAAACCCCCAGCTCAAAATCTCAATTCTAAGTGTTAAAAGGTTGGTTTAAAAAAAAGGCCTAGATTTTGACCCCTAATGTAGTGCTTTTTTTTCACTCCATCACATTACCTCTTGGGAGACTGACTATTGATCTGAAAAATAATTTTGCTAAAGCCATTTGGAATCTTTATTGACAATTGGCTCATGGTCTAATTAACACTTTATTTTTGCCTTCACTAAAGTTCTTTCCAGTTTCCTAAACTGATTTCAGTGTTTATGGGTATTTGACTATAAATTCAGGTATACAGTCACATAAGGAAAAATCTTTAGATCATCTAGTCCAAGAGGTCTTAACCTTGGATCCAAAGCCTCCTGGGTTGAACCCAGGGATTCCAGGGTTGAACTCTAAGTAAAGTTAGCAGAACTTTTGAGAGCACAGATGTGCATTTTTCTGGGTTAGGAGAACAATTTTCCTCAGATTCTCAAGGAAGACCGTGAACCCTCACTAAAACTGAACTATTATCTAGGTCAATTTCTTCAAGTTAGAGTTGTGGAAACTGAGAAATGAATAGAGTTACCAACACCATGTAGAACAGAATAAGGCCTGGAATTCAGACCTTTTTGTGCACCCTCCAGGAATCATGTGACCTGTGGTCTGCCTGCTGACCAGAAATGATTCCCATTCTCCCAGTTAACTCTCTTCCAGTACAAGCTTCTCCCTACAAGAGGAATTCATTGAGACAATATGCAGGACTCGATACAAACCCACCCTGCCCTGGAACAATGGTTCCCAGTACCTCTCCCAGCAGCCAAGCAGGATCACAACCTAGAACTTCTGACAGAGATAGAGTTCGTATTCCAAGGCACTAGGCTGTCTCTCATGTGGGTGCTCAGCTGGAGTTTCTGCAGTCTGATGCTCAATCCCTAACCTTAGGTAGATTATTAAATGCTGTCATCCACATCATCCCCAGATAGACTGCTTTAAATTCTATTTGGAAGGCTAGAACTCAAATCCACCTATATGCATGCTTCATCCTCACAGGCAGTTCTTATGTATTTGTGATGTCCACACCTCCAAATTAGTTTTTGCTCACAAAAAAGAAAAAGAATAAGAATTTTCAACTGCATACACAGTTCATATTTTTAATTATTGATTTTATACAAAACTTCTTAGCATACTTGGTGTGGGGAAATTATTCAGGATTATTGTATCTCTAGTTCTCTGATATCATAGCAAGAAGTTAATGCACAGTGACTAAGAAGGACAAATCAAGAAACAGTGGCTCATAAAACATCTCTGGAGTATATACAAGAAATTGATGTTATTTGCCTTGAAGAAAGGGAACTGCGTAACTTGGGTCAAAGGTGAGAGAAAGATTTTCCACTGCAAATCTTCTAATTCTTTTGAATTTGAATCATTATTTAATTAAAATCTTAACATTTCTTAAAATTCTTAACAATCTTAATATTAAAATAAGCCTTGCATTGAGAAATAGTGCCAGCAATATATATTTTGATATAATTTATTTCCAAAAAAAAAACAACTAAAAGTGGCTGAAGGAAAGCCTTGGTCATGTGGCCCTTCTGTATTCAACTTTTTAAACTATGTGCATAAATCACTTTGACAAAATGTAAAACTAATTAAAAAAGAAACAAAAATCATCCCAACCAACTTGTCTTATATGTAAAGCCACAGGGGTGGGAGAGACCAGTTTCCCAGGGTGGTGGAGCTGGGATAACCACTCAGGTTGCTGTATCTCAGGCTGGACCTTTCCTTAACATGAACAGACTCTTGGAGTAGCTGGTGTCTACTTTTGCGTTCTTTTAATTATTCTTAAATTAAGACATTTTTAGAATATTTGAATAAAATTGACCTCTCCTCATTCTGATCCTCTGTGCTAATAATTGTACCCTTTTTTATTCATTCAATTACAAGCAAATTGACAGGAGACATTTATATGAGGCAGCTTAAACCCCAGCTAATGGAGTGCCTAATGACTAATTGATCAGATCCCAACCCAGAGAGCAGCTCTGAGTGGCCTAAAGGAATTTATGCAATTAGTTTAGGTTTGGTAGAAATTGAGTGCATATGAAAGCAAGCTTTTTATGGTCTTGATTTATGAGGGCTGGGCATTAACTATATCTGCCAAGAGGTGAGCTGCTTAGCAAAGCCTCAGGCATTGGGGGCCACTGAGGTGGGGGGGATGTTGGGTCGGATCTGGGTTGATGGGGGCAGGGGGGTTGTGAATATAGGAAAGAGATAGTGGCCTCAGGAATGGGATTCGGGCAGAGGGCTCTTGAAATTATGGTGGTCCCCACTCCCGATGTAATTCAAAGTAGAATCAATATTAAATCCTAACTATGTATAAAGAAGTCCAATGAAATACTGATTTTCCCAGGATGAGCAGTAGGATTTGTGTGTGTGTGAAATTCTGAAACAAACTCAAAACAGAGGGAGTACTATTTCGGAACCAGTTTACCTCCCGCGTCGGACTGGGTCGGATTGGGCCTAGGATGGCGCAGAGGACTGATGGAGCAGAGAACTGATGTTTTTTAGAGACAAGTCTCCACGCGTGGAGGACCGGAAGCAACAGTGGGAAGGACTCCCTGGAGGGGCCAGGGACCCGCGCGTAACCCTCTCTCCGAGATGCTCCTCCCCAAAGTCCGAGGGGGTGGGGCGGGCTCCCGGGCGGGAACGCAGCGGAGGGGAAGCCCCTCCTGAGGCGCCAGGCGGAGCTGGGCGAACCTTGACCCCGCGGGGGAACCCGGGGAGCCGGGCGGGTGCGGAAGCGCCGTCACAGGGCGGAGGGAAACCTGACCTGATCGGAAAAGAGCGATCGAAGGCGAGGCTAATTTGTCCGCTGGGGTCTTCACTGGCTCCGTCTGCCCGCCGGGCGGGTTACGCGGGGGCTCCCGCCGCTCCAGGAAAGAGCAGAAAGATGGGGAGAGGGCTCTGTGCGCGCCCTGGGGACGCGGCCCGCCCACCCCTGCACTTTGGGGCCAGACTTTCGCGCCTGAGAGGTCAGAGGGAAGCTGAGAGAGGGTTGTGTGAGAGACCGGTAACAGAAAAAGGAACAGAGATGTGAGAGGCGCGGAACGGAGACGGGAAGACCTGCAACCCGGCGAGGACAGCGGGCATCCTCGCCTTCCACCACCTCCCCAGATCGTCCGGCGACTCCAGCCTAATATGACACGACTGCTCCGCCCCCATTCCTGGAGGCTCCCCTGCCCTGCCCCTCGCCAAGGGTGAGGCGAAGAAGCCAGTTTTTGCCAGCTCTCTTCACCAAACTGCTAAGTTCACGATCCGCCCTGGGAAAGTCACAGAAACACTCAATGCTTCCAAGTTCTCATCTGTAAAATGGGCTTAAAAAGGATACCTGCTCATGGTGTTGTTGAAGGATTAATAAATTAACGCACATGAAGTGCTTGGAACAAAACCTCACATATAGGAAGACCTCAATACATGTCAGATACCATCATTATTCATTTATCCAACGAACACTTGTAGAGCGCTCACTCTGTGTGTGGCCCTGCGCTTGATTCAGGGAGGCAGGAGGGAACTGGGTCTACGTGGTGCTTGCTCGCCCCAAGTGCTTTTATTGCTGAGTAAATAAACAGGGTGCTATCAAGGAGTGATAAGACTAAGACAGAAATTCTACAAGGTAGTCTGATAAAGGAAAGAACGATTTAAGATAGAAAGAGTCGGCTAAATCCCTCCTCCCTTCTCTGGGCCTCAGTCTCCGGGCTCTGCGCTCCTCATCCATGCTGAAGCAGTCTAACCCCGGGCCCGACAGTGGCTGGAGGGCGGAGAGAACAAGCCCGGTACCCCATACCCGGCTCCTCCTCTGCCCGCTGGAGCCCCACCCCTTCGGGTGAAGCCTGCACCGAGTTTTTGTCACTGACAGTTGATGTTTGCCAGGAGTCTACAGGTTTGGGTCCAAGGAGCTGTCAGAGGGTCAAGCCTGTAGTGGGAACTATATATACATTGGCACCATGGACTTCTGAAAAGCGAATTCCTCCTTCCTTTCTAGCTAGGATGCACAGAGTGCAAAGAGATTTCTTTTATGCTTTCTAGCTTGCCTCGGACAGACACAGCTCTCACTACTCTCATTTTGTACATGATCAGATGGTGGCTTACAGAGGGAAACTGTTGATCCCACCTGACTCCAAATCTGGCAATTTGCCCCTGCAACATAGCCTCTCATTTTTCTGAGTAAAAGTAATACTTTAAAGAGAGTATCCAGTAATGCCTACTATGTGTCAGGCCCTGGGCTTATGTGATTTCATTTACTTATCAAAGTAATCCTGAAAGACAGTCTTTTTTTTTTTTTTCCAATTTGACAGATGAAGACACTGAGGCTCAGAGTGTCAAGTCACTTAACCAAGTAAGAGATGGAGGAGATATTCCACCCTAGGTCTGTCCACTTCAGAACTGGAGCAGTTTATATCTTAGCAGGAAAGTAAAATAATCCAGGCATAAAGTAGGGCCAAGAGAAGGTCAGGCACACTCAATAGGGCAGGGGTCAGCGCCCCCCATCCTGGAGATTCCTCTTCAAGGTTCCCAGGGCCCATGTCACAGAGGACCCCATCTCTACCCATGATCAAAACAGAGGGAGGCAAAGCCTCTTCTAATTTAAACAGGAAGGAAACATTGTCTTTGAATGGAAGCTTGATATGTAGACCACAACCTTGGCCCTGGCCCTACTCCTGACTTGTCTATTCTTGATGGTCTCTGTTTCTCCTCATAGTCCCCAGAATCCAAAGAGGATTGTGCTAGAGAGGTCCTTTCATTTACAAAACTTCATTCATTCAGTTATTCAACAGATATCAATTGTCTGCCACTCTGGGCCAGATCCTGAGCTGGCATTGAGCTTGTAACAGACAAAACTCACACTACCTGAGGCCAGAGTAAGTTCCTGGCCAGAGATCACACAGCCTGGACCCAGGAGCCCAGAGTTCCTACCTCCACATTCTGATTGCCAGGGCTTCAGCCATGCTGACTTGTGTATGTCTGGCTCATTGCAGGTCAGGCCCTGGTTCCAGCCAGGCAGGGGCCTAGAAGCCTTACTCTGGTCCACAGGTAACTCTCAAAGTCCCACCAGGAGAGGCCAAATGCAGCTTTCCATACAAAAAGCCCTGAGAACTGGCCTCCCCTTCTCTTGGCACAGGCTAAAGAAACCCCTAGCTGGGCCTTTGGGCAGTGAAGGCCTCCAAGTTGATGGGACTTGGGAAAAGCAAATTTGCTCCACAATGCTTTTCAACTACTCTTCAAAAAAATTTTTGTGCGGTTTTACAGCCATCAGCAGAGCCTTAGAGGTGATGTGACTTGCGCAAGGTCATACGGTTAGGAAATGATCCACCAGGATGCAAATCGGGCCTGCTTGAACCCCAAACCGGCTGGTACCCGGACCACCCCCCACCCCCACCGCGTCCTGCTCCCGGCCACACACTCACTCCACCCTTCAAGAGGTCTGTGCCTCCACCGGACAAATAACAGAGGCGACTGAACAATTCCGGAGAAACCGCAGCTCCCAATGCTTCCTGAACAAGCCCAAAGAGAGAGGCAGCGGCGCCGGCCGGGCGCACTCGGGGGGTGGGAGAGGGTGGGGCGCGGCGTGGACCGGGCCGCAGCTCCCGCCCGCAGGTAGAAACTTGTCAAAAGTACGGTGCGCATACCGTCCAGGACGTCTGAAGCCGCTGACGCACAGAGACGCGGGTCCCACTCAACACCCCGCCGGGCCAAGACTGACACAGACCTTGCATTCAGGCGACTCATCGCGCCCTCTTCAAAAAAAGTCTCCCAAACTTTTGATGTCATTAATACAACAAACAAATAAGCAAATAAAAAACAGCAGGGAACTTTTCGAAAAAGGAGATGGAGGCGGATATCGAGTTCTTCCCCGATCCAAAAAAGCCGAAGGCTCTTACCTGCAGGAAACCTCGCAGCCCGCAAAGGCGCGTCTGTCTGGAACGCTTCGCATCGGCGCGGGACTTTCACGGCCGCCTGCTCTGCAGCCCGGCTGGGCTCCGGCCCTGTGTTTTATACCACTATAGGCAATTAATATTGCATCAGCCGTATTTTAAATTTTCAAAACCCACAATATAATGTAATGGCATAAGGGCATTTATTATTAAAGGACACCCGATGGAGGGGAGGTGGAGGAATCGCTGGGGCTGTTGCGCAAGGCGGCGGCGACGAGCTGAGGTCCAGGGATTGGGGGCGATCCCCAGGTTTGCTTTTGCAGTAGGGGGGGCGTGCTGCGCGGAGGGGAGACCTGCTCTGCTTCGAATTTCAGGCTGGACGCGATGACCCAGAGTTCTTTGCAGACACGGTGGGGAAATGTACAGAAGACTTCTGGGCTTGGAACATTCATTTTTAAATCATGAAGGTGTTTCTGCGGCTCACAAATAAGATTTCTTCCCCCTTTTAGAGTGTGTCGAAGAGAGAGTGAGAAGGAAACCGGCATCTGTTAAGCACCTTTGTGAACAAGCACTAAGATAGGATCTTTGCGGAAGGTATCTTTTTACCACCGCCACCCCCATACACCCCCCATCTCCCCCCCCCCCCACCCCCCCCCCCCACACAGAAACCAAGATAGACGCTGGAATAACCTCCTGGACGATAATTTCAAATGAATTTCTGAAGTAATCCCAAAGAAGTCCTAACGACTCTGTCCCAGCAAAGAACACCTTCCTCTTTGCATCTCTCTGTTCACCTCCCATCTAGCCGTTTGAATCTTTTAAAATAATGTTTCCTACTAAGAGCCAAGCACCACCAGACGGCTTAAATAAACAATCTTACTCAATCCTGACAATAACCTTGTGATAAGTATTAGCATCTTCATGCTGCAGACAATCAACGGAGACTCAGAGAAGTTTAAGAAACTGGATTCAGGATCATTCAGCCAATGAGTGGAGGTACTGGGGGCTCCTACTCCCATTGCTGCTGCTGCTGCTAAGTCGCTTCAGTTGTGTCCGACTCTGTGGGACCCAGAGACGACAGCCCATCATTAGTCAGGCCTAAAAGTTTTCGGTCTGAGTCAAGTTGAACAAATAGAAGCTGACAGATTTGCACTTGGAGAAGTGTAGAGGAAGGATCTGGAAACTCTGAGGTCTAGGGAGGGTCTGGGTGAGAAGATAAGGCACCCAGGGAAAAGGAGCAAGGAGAAATAATTGCAGGAGATTGACCTGCTAGAAACGATAGTTCAGCCCTTCTGGGTTCTCACTTCTAAATGCTTTCCGAGACTAGTACTCCTTAACCTCCGAGAAAGTAAAGCACCGCGATTCGGGTTGAAAAATAAAGCATTTATTTTAGAAGTTAATTCAAGGGGTAAAGAGAGAAGGAAACAATATTTTATTTGCATCTATTCGGACAACAAAACCAAAGGTCACACGGCAACACACAAATTACATGAAGCAACGAAAGATAAAATGTGACGGGGCCAGAGGCACTGGGGTGAAAAGGACTCAGGCCAGTGGTTTGGCCCCACAATCAGCTCAAAACTATGAGTGAACCTCCACCAAGAGGTTGGGGGATGGAAAAAAGTGGCGGTAAATAAATAATAGTAAACAATGATGCGAACAGTAATAAAAGCGTAACGAGGTGAGCCTTGTTAGAAGGACTTGCATATGCTCCGGAGAGTTACAGTTACTTTCGTTCGGGCAGCCGCCTCTACGCTGCTCTGAGAGTCTGGCTGGAACAGTGAGCAAGGGTCAGAGAGTCCTCAGTCCGACCGGAAAGCTACCAATCCCCCGCCTTCCTTCAGGCAGTCTTTACCCCTCGAACGGCCAGCAGATCGTGGAGGATGGGCCACAGCAGGGGCTGGCTGCTGCTTGCAACCCAGTTACAGGATTCCAGCATTTTCAGTCGCTGAAAAGGGCCCACTTTTTCCGAAGCCCACCCTATGGCGGAGAACAGCTTGGAGCCGGCAACTCTCTGCACATTTTCCCTGAACCTAATTCATGCTACCTTAGAGAACGTACAGCAAACCAAAGGATGAGATGGATAGAATTTAGGTGGAGAAGGGAATATAAGGCTATCCTTTGGAAACATACGTGTATTTTATATACTCTAAATAAATCTCCAGTACGTTTGTACCCCACTTAGACTTTGTATTATTACTTATCACTTCCTTCCCATCCCTTCACCCCTTGTCTAATCACGCTAAGCAAACTGATGCCTTCAAGCCAGAGTCTTGCAGTCGGGCTAATTGACTATCCCTTACTTTTGGGCTCCTGCCCTGAGGTCGCGCAGTCCTGGGCGCGAAGGAGATTTTCAGCACCACGGAGAGCACAAGTCCCTCCAGGCCTGCCTTTCCTGAATTTTTTTCTTAGCGCCCAAACTTTTCTGGTGGGAACAGAAAGGAAAGAAGGGAAAGGGAAGGCCGTGAGGCAATTAATTAGGATAAAGGGGAAAGTCTGTGACTTCGGGGGTGAGAGCCTGACCTGCCAGGAAACGTCTTGGAGCCCCCATACCGTTCCCCCCAACTCCAGGGGGACATACACTCAGCTCTCCCGGCCCCGGACGCCGTGCCCCGTCGCAGTCAGTGGACAGCCGAGTACTTCATTCGTTTCTGTTTCTGTCTCTGGTTGCAGAACCAGACCCTCACCACGTTCTTTTTAAGGTCCAGTTTCTCGGCGATGGCCGCGATCTTTTCGGATGAGGGCCGCGGCTGGATCGCAAAGTAGGCCTCCAGCGAGCGCTTCTCCGGCGCCGCGATGGACGTGCGTTTGCGCTTCCGCTCACTGCCATTGAAGAGCTCCGGCTTGCTATTTTTCTCTCGATAGGCGGCCTCGGCTTCCTCCAGCCAGGCCTGGAGTACCGGCTTGAGCGCAATCATGTTGTTGTGCGAGAGAGTGAGAGACTCGAACCTGCAGATGGTGCTCTGGCTGAGCGAGCCGACGCCGGGGATCTTGAGGTTGGCCAGGGCCGCACCCACGTCCGCCTGGGTCACCCCTAGCTTGATGCGCCGCTGCTTGAAGCGCTCAGCGAAGGCCTCGAGCTCTCGTGGGTCCGACTCCACGTCGCTGAGGCAGGCAGGCATAGCGCTGTGAGGCGCCACGGCATGTGGGTGGCTCATGCCCATGGCCTGATGCAGGTGGCCCATGGCGCCCAGGTGGTGCGGGTGGATCTGGGCCGGCATCACCGAGTGCTCGGGGGCGCCCAAGCCGCTCACGCTCAGCGTGGGCGAGATGTGCTCTAGTAAGTCGCCCTCGAGGCCCTGGTGCACGGCGTGATGCGGGTGCGAGGTGAGCGCGGCCGGGTGGGAGATGGGCACGGTGGACGAAGTGGACGTGCAGGGCACGCTGCTCATGGTATGGTAGGTGGCGTCGGGCTTGAACGGATGGTTCTTGCCGTGGGAGACGATATCCACCGCCGCCAGAGCTTCGGCGCGTGCCAGCAGGCTCTCATCAAAGCTTCCAAATATATTACCCTGCAGCTGCAAGCGAGAAGGCGCACAGCACGGTCAGTGGGGAATACTGTCAACTCAGGATTAAAACACATTTTCAGGCAACCGAGATGCCTCTCCTCAAAGCCCAGGTCATAAAAATTAATACGGAGACAGAGGCTCTGCTGGAACAGACGTGTGGATCAGAGACATGAATGAGAGAGAGAGCGCGCCGGGAGAGAGCGCGGGGGAGACAAGGAGAGGGGTTCAGACAGCGGCGATTGTTCTGGGCGACATGAAAAAAACATGAAGCAAGTGCCTGTCAAAAAATGTGCCTTAGAGCGGTAATTATGCTCCACTACGTACCTGCGGGGCTGGGAGACAGACTCGGCGCATGGCCTCGGAGCCGGAGTGCAGGCTGGAGAATTTGGGTTCTTGAAGCACCGGGTGCATGCCGAAAGGCTGCTTGGCGTTCATGGCCATCATCTTCGCGCGCCGGGCAGGGAGGCAGCGAGGGACATGGATCAGGCTCTTCTCGCTGGCTCGCCGCGCTCCAAGTGAGCGCCGCTCAGCGCCCGCGCTCCCCTCGCCCTCTCGCTCGCTGCCTCCCCTCTCCCCCACCTGCTTCTTCACTCATCTTACAAGCAGCCTGCCAGGAAGGGCCCGGGCGCGCGCAGGCGTGCTCACGCGCCCGAGACTCGCAGGGGCGGCCCGGGAGGCGAGGCCAGGCGGCAGCGCTCCGCGCGCCTCTCTGCACCGGCCCCCGCCGCCCCCGCCCCAGCATTTATACCCCTGCCGGGCCGGGCCTCCCCGCGTCCGCCCCGCCCCTCCCGGCTCCAGCCAGCAGACCTTCCGGAATCTTACTTCTTCTTTGCGGACTTTTTCTCCCCTAAGTCCCAACCTTTCCATCCTGTCCCAACTCGCACAAGCCAGACAGAAGGGCAGCCGTGGGCCAGGAAGCTGACCCTACCCCAACCCACCGCGCGCACGGGCGCGCGCACACACACAGACACACTCACTCACTTTGTCGGCCCGGCTGCCGCCAAACTGCCCATTTCCAGGGCGCTCCTGGCCACACGCCCGAGCGGTCCACTAGAGTCCGGCCCAGCCGCGCAGCGAAGAGGCGCCTCCAAGCGCCCAGACGGGCTCCGGGGAGGATGAGAAACAACCAGGAGGAGCCCCCAGTGACCTCCACCTCCCAGTCGGCCGCGCCGGTGGATGTGGAGAATGAACTGCCCTCCCAGGCCAGGAGGCCTGAGGTCTCCTCCCCGCACTTAGCTTTCTTGCCTTCGCTTGAAAGGACAATTTGCCCCCCAGCTCCGTCTCCCCAACCAGCGGACCTAAGGACAGCTGTATTTTTTAGAGTGGTCACCGTTCAGGACTGCCCACCGGCCTTGGGAGTGGGTGAACAGACTTTTCTTGGGCCGGTGACGCTTACAAGCCCTATTCCCCAAACAACAGCTTTCACTTTTAAGCTCCTACTATGTGCTGGGCAGTTTTGCGTGTTAGCCCCTGGTGTCTTCACACCCTGCAGAGCTGGGCTGTGATGCCATTTTACAGACGAGGAACACGCGTGTCGGTGGGGTTTGTGCCCAAGGCAACACAACTGGTTGGGAGCTGAGCCATTCACTCACTCGTTCCGTGCTCGTTATCCGTTTTCCACATGTATTTACTGACAGCGTCCTATGTGCCAGGCGCCACGTCTGACGTCCCAGGCTCCTAACCGCCTGGTACTTTGTCTTCCTTCCCGAAGTTTCCTTCCCGTGCGCCCCGGGGTTAGTGTGGCCCCGCCCCCTCCCCTCTGCTCCCGGCTTCTTCCCTAGTTTCTCCCCGTCTCTCCTCGCCTTTCCCCGCGCTAGTAAACAGCGTGAATAATGCATAGGGAATCCTAGGCCCGCGGCCGCCCGCGCCGCCCTCCGGGTTGGGAGAGAAGCCCTGTGGGCCCAGCTGAGCCCACCTCGCCGCCGCCTCCACCGCGGGGCGGCCTTCGGGTTTCAGTGATGCTGGCAGCCGCGCCTCAGGGTGTGAGTCGGGGTTCCCAGAAGGTTAACGGAGTGGGGGTGGGGGTGGCGGTGGGGTGAAGGGGCCACCCCCAAGCCTAAGAGGAAACGCTGCCAGGTCCGGCCTCCCCCACCTCCGGTCCTGCCAATCCGCCATCTCCGAATCGGAGCCTGTCTCCTGGCCTGGATCCCGTCCTCCAACCCCAGAAGCCACGTGCCGCCCTTTTACTAACCCTTTCTGGGCCTCGGTTTGCCGAGCTCTAAAATGGGAGTTGCCCTGCTGTTTGTTTGCCTTCTGGGTTCTGGTGAAGACGCTTCCACCTGGAGTAGAACGTAAAGCATTCAGTCAACTTCCTGACTGCCTGATGCTTTGGGGCGCAGGCTGTAACCTCGGATCTTGCTGGTGGAGAGTCCAAGAGCCACCTTAGAGTCTGCATATGGCACTTTCCTCATCTGTTACTCTCCTCCTCTGATAGTTGTGGGGAATGCACAGATAAGCATTTGGTACCATGCTTGGCACACTGAAATCATGGACTGAATGCTTGTTCCTTTCTTCTTTCTCCCTCAACTTAGAAATCTGTTGGGAGCAGGAGTGGCCTAGGTTCTCTGTGGAAAATGGTTTGTCTGCAGGAGCAAACTGGTTCCTTGCTGTCCTCTGTTCATCTGCTTTGCACCACACTCCATGGTGAGGGCTGGGACACAGATGCGAATCAGACACCATCTCTGCCCTCACAAAAGCACCAGTCTAAAATCCACTTCAGGAAATAGTCTGTCTCATGCACAAGAAATTGACTGTCTCAGCCACACAGAGCAAGGCTGATGGGATTCTTGAAGTATAGAGTACACATAAAAACCATGGGCCTCGGGAAGACCAGGCGTAGGATAGTATTCAAACACTGGATGGATGTGACCCTGGCTGGGCCTCAGTTTACCCAGGAGAGAGGGCTGGACTAGACCATTGCTAAGCTCTTCCAGCTGAAGCAAAAGACTACTGTTCTGGTTAATTTAAATGCAACACATTGTGAGCAAGTCAGGAGCTTCTCTCCAGGAATTCTCAATTCCTTAGTAGCTAAATGTAGCATTATTTGATCACTCACCAGCATTTAGGACCACTTGTTCTTGTTTTCTGCACAATACTAGAAGCCAAAAGGAAAAGGGGAGTGGGAACCTGGGGATACTGGATCCTCCAGGGAAAAGAATATATAATTTGCCTGGCCTTATGGAGAAGGAAATGGCAACCCACTCCAGTGTTCTTGCCTGGAGAATCCCAGGGACGGCGGAGCCTGGTGGGCTGCCGTCTATGGGGTCGCACAGAGTCGGACACGACTGAAGCGACTTAGCAGCAGCAGCAGCATGGTGCCCTGAGACCCTAGTTGTCTGTGAAGTGGAATCCCCCCCAGAAATGGAGGGAAAAGCCCATCTACATCCATTCTTCCCTGTTTTGTTTCCCAGGGGCCTGGGACATGCTGGCCAGGGTCGAGGTCAAGCAGAGGTCAGAGAAAGAGTAAAGCTAACTAGCCCTCTTAGGCCTCCAGTGCAGACCTTTGGCTCACCAACCTCCACTCCAACATCCTGAGGCATTAGAATCACAAATCAAAAGCCACGCTTGCATCAGGCAACCTGTGTTCCCTGGGTTTTTCCCACTCTGCTCTTCAGGAGGGTCTACCAGCAGCTCTAGGCGGCCAGCAGTAAGATGACACCCATCCTCAGGGACCAGTCTTACTGAGAAGGCTCTGGAGACAACAGACTCAAGAAGAAGGAAGAGACCATTTAGAAAGCAACTGGAAGGAGAGCCCCAGAACACAGTCAGTAACATCATCTATACTGTACAGAATTTGCAAATTTAAATTGTCAGGGGCAAGTCTGATAAAATTAATTAGCTGAGTGTATAAAAGGGAGATTATGATTATGATTATACAGTGGAAGTGAGAAATAGATTTAAGGGCCTAGATCTGATAGATAGAGTGCCTGATGAACTATGGAATGAGGTTCGTGACACTGTACAGGAGACAGGGATCAAGACCATTCCCATAGAAAAGAAACGCAAAAAAGCAAAATGGCTGTCTGGGGAGGCCTTACAAATAGCTATGAAAAGAAGAGAAGCAAAAAGCAAAGGAGAAAAGGAAAGATATAAACATCTGAATGCAGAGTTCCAAAGAATAGCAAGAAGAGATAAGAAAGCCTTCTTCAGCGATCAATGCAAAGAAATAGAGGAAAACAACAGAATGGGAAAGACTAGAGATCTCTTCAAGAAAATCAGAGCTACCAAAGGAACATTTCATGCAAAGATGAGCTCGATAAAGGACAGAAATGGTATGGACCTAACAGAAGCAGAAGATATTAAGAAGAGATGGCAAGAATACACAGAAGAACTGTACAAAAGAGATCTTCACGGCCCAGATAATCACGATGGTGTGATTACTGACCTAGAGCCAGACATCCTGGAATGTGAAGTCAAGTGGGCCTTAGAAAGCATCACTACGAACAAAGCTAGTGGAAGTGATAGAATTCCAGTTGAGCTATTTCAAACCCTGAAAGATGATGCTGTGAAAGTGCTGCACTCAATATGCCAGCAAATTTGGAAAACTGGCCACAGGACTGGAAAAGGTCAGTTTTCATTCCAATCCCAAAGAAAGGCAATGCCAAAGAATGCTCAAACTACCACACAATTGCACTCATCTCACATGCTAGTAAAGTAATGCTCAAAATTCTCCAAGCCAGGCTTCAGCAATATGTGAACCGTGAACTTCCTGATGTTCAAGCTGGTTTTAGAAAAGGCAGAGGAATCAGAGATCAAATTGCCAACATCCGCTGGATCATGGAAAAAGCAAAAGAGTTCCAGAAAAACATCTATTTCTGCCTTATTGACTATGCCAAAGCCTTTGACTGTGTGGATCACAATAAACTGTGGAAAATTCTTCAAGAGATGGGAATACCAGACCACCTGATCTGCCTCTTGAGAAATTTGTATGCAGGTCAGGAGGCCACAGTTAGAACTGGACACGGAACAACAGACTGGTTCCAAATAGGAAAAGGAGTATGTCAAGGCTGTATATCGTCACCCTGTTTATTTAACTTATATGCAGAGTACATCATGAGAAACGCTGGACTGGAAGAAACACAAGCTGGAATCAAGATTGCCGGGAGAAATCTCAATAACCTCAGATATGCAGATGACACCACCCTTATGGCAGAAAGTGAAGAGGAACTCAAAAGCCTCTTGATGCAAGTGAAAGTGGAGAGTGAAAAAGTTGGCTTAAAGCTCAACATTCAGAAAACGAAGATCATGGCATCCGGTCCCACCGCTTCATGGGAAATAGATGGGGAAACAGTGGAAACAGTGTCAGACTTTATTTTTCTGGGCTCCAAAATCACTGCAGATGGTGACTGCAGCCATGAAATTAAAAGACGTTTACTCCTTGGAAGGAAAGTTATGACCAACCTAAAAAGCAGAGACATTACCTTGCCAACAAAGGTCTGTCTAGTCAAGGCTATGATTTTTCCTGTGGTCATGTATGGATGTGAGAGTTGGACTGTGAAGAAGGCTGAGTGCCGAAGAATTGATGCCTTTAAACTGTGGTGTTGGAGAAGACTCTTGAGAGTCCCTTGGACTGCAAGGAGATCCAACCAGTCCATTCTGAAGGAGATCAGCCCTGGGATTTCTTTGGAAGGAATGATTCTCAAGCTGAAACTCCAGTACTTTGGCCACCTCATGCGAAGAGTTGACTCATTGGAAAAGACTCTGATGCTGGGAGGGATTGGGGGCAGGAGCAGGGGATGACAGAGGATGAGATGGCTGGATGGCATCACTGACTCGATGGACGTGAGTCTGAGTGAACTCTGGGAGTTGGTGATGGACAGGGAGGCCTGGGGTGCTGCGATTCATGGGGTCGCAAAGAGTCAGACACGACTGAGTGACTGATCTGATCTGATAAAAGGGAGAATTGGGACTATGGTAAACTGGAGAGCACATGTCCCCACCCTCACCCTCATGGCGTTAAATTACAGTTAAAGTACTCACACAGTCAAACATCATGTATGGACTAAACAAAACCTGTCTGAGGGCCAAGGAAGGACCACATGGCCATTTACACAAGTGGGGGGCATAAATGGGGGCATTCCTTCATTGTACAATCATTTCCAAATACTTGCTGAATACATATTGAATCTAGAAAAAGGGTACAGATGAACCTATTTACAAGGCAGGAATAGAAATGCAGATGTAGAGAAGGGACACGTGGACACAGTGGGGGCGTGGGGGCAAGGATGGGGAAGGTGGGATGAATGGGGAGAGGAGCACTGACATATATACACAGCCATGTGTAAATGCACAGATAGTGGGAAGCTGCTAAATAGCACAGGGAACTCAGCTCAGTGTGGGGAAGGGAGGCTCAAGAGGAAGGGAATATATGTATACATATATTAATAGTTGATTCACATTGTTGTATGGCAGAAACTAACACAACACTGTAAAGCAATTATATGCCAATAATAAAGTTTAAAAATAATAATAATACCTGCTGACAGCTGGGCCTTGTGATAGGTTTTGCAGGTATAGAGCGCACTGCTGGGGGGCTTAGAGTCAGTGGGGCACTAGAACTGCTACATGTAACTCTAAGTCAGGACACAAAGCACTATGTTCTCTGGAAGGACTAGCCCAAGAGGAATGCTGGGAAGGGCAAGGGAGGCATTTTCCCTGCTGGTCACTAGTTTTCAGCTTTACTGTGAGTAGGAATCATCTGCGACCTCTTAAAATACAGCATCCTAAGACCACACACAGAGATTTGACTACAAGGACTAAGGTGCTTTTTAATAGACATTCATGATTTGCATACAGATGTTCTGGGACCGTCAACTCAAAAAACTTGCTCTGGACACTTGTTATCTGATGAGGATGGTGTTAAAGCCCTGACATAATTAAGTTTCACCAAGATTCCAACAGAGAGTGTTCCTTCTTTCAGTCTTTTGCATCTTCTTCTATTATATCTTGGGAAGAACATGATGTTTTATGGTCTCTGCTTCTTGAAGGACCCTGGGACTTCTTTGAAGATGAATCTTATTTGTCACTGTGTTTACAGGTACAAGGCACCACGCAGGATCTTAATATAATGATTTGTGTTGAATGAATGAATGCATGGATAACATCCTCTCCAGGCCTCTGGCCTGTTATGATGGTGACAAGAGGAACCACACAAGAGGTTCCTTGTGTGCCAGGCTGTTGGCTAAGTGCTTTAGAAGTATTGTACACTGAATCCCCACATCAAGCCTGTGAGGCTGATGTCATTATCTCTATATTACAGATGAGAAAACTGAAGCTCAGAGCGATTGAGTTGCCTAAAGCCAGTTAAGCATGGCAGAGTAGGGACAGGAACTCAGGTGTCTGACTCCCAAGCCCACGCTGAAAGTTGACTAACATACTGGCTGGCACCACCCCAGCCCAGGGGTTGAGGGAGTGGGGTGAGCTGGCCTTCACTTCTTTCTCAGAAGGCCTTGCTTCCAGAGGCTCAGAGTCTGGCCCTGCTCCAGGCATGCTTCCGCTGAGGCCAAAGAGAAAAGACAGCAGCTACCCCCTCCCACCTCCATCTCTGGCCAAGCTCTACCCTCCAGAGTTGGGGAGAGACAAAAGGGATGGAATGGGAGATGGCCCCGAGAGGGTGGCCCGAACTCAAGATGCCATCGCGGGGAGGCAGCTGGCGGGGCTGCCTGGCCAGGTGTTCGCAGCCGCCCGCCTCGCCTGCCTCTCTCTTTCTCTCATCTCCTTTCACAAAGTTCTCACATGTACCCGCCGCCTGCGCAGCTGCTGCGGACTCGCCTGTCGGCCGCTCACCTCGCATTGTCTGTGCGGACTCGGACGATCCGAGATGCCCAGAGGGACTCAGGAGCCTGGGGCCGAGCAGCCCCTCCTTGAGGGACCAGCACGCGCCTGGAGCCCTCCCTTGCCCCTGGGGTCCACACTGCAGCCAAAGCGCTGGCTGTCAGACTCCAGGCAGGGCCTCAGTTTCCTTATCTGAAAAATGAGTGGACCAAGCCAAGGGATCCCCAAGAGCCCTTCTCCATCATGCATTCTTTTGGATACATTTATTGAGTGCCTACTATGTGGCAGCCACTACGTTAGGAGACAGGAATTCAGCTGCAAAGGAAACAGTCCCCAGCTTTCATTTACGACCCCTACCACCCCTACCCACCACCAGCTGATGCTTCAGCAGAAGATGAGCAATAAATAAAGAAAGCCTTCAGTAGTGAGAGCTGCTACAGAGAAAATAAACCAGGGTGATGGAACAGAAAACGCAAGGACAGAAAGGGGAGGAGTAGCCTTTGAATCAAGACCTGAAGGAGAAAATAGAAGATAATAGGGAACAGCGTATGTGAAGGTCCTGAAGTGAGAGCAAGTTGGGGGCATTCAGGGAAGAGCAGGAAGGCTGGTGGGGGGTGGGGTGGAAAACTGAGGAGGGACATGGAGGATGGCAGAAACAAAGAGCAGCTGCTGGATTTTACAGCAAGGTTGGGTTTTGCTCCAGGGAGAGTGGGGAGCCACCCGAGCATTGAAGCAGGACAGTGATAGGATTTGAGGTCTACTTCTGGTTGTTTAGGAATTGGGTGCAGTGATCCAGAGTGGAGGAAAGAGATTCCAAGTTTTCTAGGTTTAATCCGTGGCTTTATGGGGAATCTGGGTCAATGGTTTGCATCTGAGGTGCCCTTCCCTAGGGAAATCTCCACCACTCCCCACCCCCCATACCCAGTGTAGTTCCCCTTTGTCTTCTTTTTTGAGCTCCAGACACTGTCACGTGTGTTGTGAGCAGCATGGCCAGCTCTGTTTGTCCTTAGGAACCTGGACTCAGTAAACACATGGGGACTTTCCTGGTGGTCCAGTGGGTAAGTGCCTGCCAGTAGAGGACACAGGTTCAACCCTGGTCCAGGAAGATCCCACATGCCATGGGGCAACTAAGTCTGTGTGCCACAACTACTGGAGCCCACACACCTAAAGCCTGTGCTTTGCAACAAAAGAAGCCACTACAGTGAGAAGCCCACACACCACAACTAGAGAGCAGCCCTGGCTCACTGCAACTAGAGAAAGTCTACATGCAGCAATGAAGACCTAGCACAGCAAAAAATATATAAATAAAAAGTAAACACATGGTCCTTGCACATGAGGACTGGATTTGCCTTCCTCTTTTCCAGTTCATAGGTAACTCAGAGTTCAAAGTCATAAAGTCAATTCCCCCATGGCCTGGTTGGTTGTCATCTCTTCCAATGCGAAAGGATTAGGCCATTTCTCTTACCCAACCAGCTTGGCTGTGAAGAGGCAAGGGGTGGTGGACAGGGTACAGGAGATGTGTATTCGAACGTGAATATATAACTAACCTGCTGCATGACGCTGGACAAGTCACCTTAGGACTCTGGGCCTTCTCACTACAAGAGGGTCAGGGCTGAAACAAGTGATCAAGTGAAGTTGCTCAGTCGTGTCTGACTCTTTGTGACCCCATGGACTGTAACCCACCAGGCTCCTCCATCCATGGAATTTTCTAGGCAAGAGTACTGGGGCTGAAGTTAGGCCTTTTCAGTGTAGATGTGTCAAGGTTGTAAGTGTAGATCTTGGAGAAAGTGTAGAGGCTAAATCCATCGCCATGAATAGAAACCACATTCTGATGGTTCTCCATGTGCTCTGTAAGCAAAGCAGGGGCCTCCATAGCTTTCTGTATCCACCACATGCTTGCTGAGCACCTACCAGCTGTGCCTAGAATGTGCCAGGCCTGGAGATATGATGATAAACAAGGGATACATGGTCACTGCTTCAAGTAGCTTGGCGTCTACTGTTATCTTATTCAGTCTTCAAAATACGCCCTAGAAAAAAGCATCATCCCTCTCCCTTTTCTTTCTCCGTAAGGAAACTGGCTCAGAGAGATGAAGTAATTTGTCTATCAGTGCACAGCTCAGTGTTTCTTACTCAGCCTGGTTCTGTGCATTATGTTACTTAGTCCCCACAGCCACCCTCTTTAAGAAGCAGGTACTAATTTTACCCCTGTTTCTCAGAGGGGAACCCTGAGGCTCAGTCAGAGAAGTTAAGTGTGTTCCTCGAGGTCACACAGGAATAAGTGGCAGGACAGGAATAGGATTTGAACTCAGGTCTGCTGCCCAGAAACCACAAGCTTTCCTGCGCACACTAGACTCTCCAAGAAAATGGGTTGACACTTTCTGTCACTTGTTTACTTTAAGCCCTGGACACAGCAAAGAGAAATGGAGCCATTAACCAGCCTCTGTAAATTAAAAAAGAAAAAAAAAGGAGAAGGAAAAGAAAGGTAGAAAAGAAAAAGAGGGAAAATAAGTGAAGGCTTTGCTCCCATCAGGGGGGAAATCGGCGTCTTGTCGCCTAGCTCCATGCCCTGATTTATGATAAAAAATTTAGAGGAAATCATTTATATTTTAAAGGATCTAAATAGCTGCATGAAAGTTTTATCTAAAGTGCCACTGTATTTATAGGCAGTTCTTCCATGCTGGAGGTAATTAATAGATGTATAAATCGCAGGGCTCCCGGCTCTCCTGCCTTCAGGGCTGGATGGCGACTCAGGCCTTGGCACTTGGGGACCAAGTGGGAGGGGGCAAGGCGGCAACTGTAAAAAGACGTGCTCCAAATAACAACCCCCGGCCACATCCCCTGTTTTTGAGACCTGTTTTGAGACTGGGACCAGGAGCTATTTCATTTTAGACTGGCAAATGCAACTTCAAGTTGGGCTACAGTTCCTGGCCACCTGATGTCTAATCTCTTTTCAGGACTGTCCAAAAAGAGCTCAAAGGTTCAGCCCCCTTCCCTCTTTCCTGCCCTGGGGCCAGCGCCAGGGGATAGACTGCAGCTTTCTGGAGGGCTTATAAGTCCGGAAGTCCTGGCGAATGAAATCTTGGGGTCCCTCGCTCCCCCTCCCCAGCTTTAGCCAGACTCCCATTTCCCTGTGTGTGCCCCCCAGCTCAAGGACACAGGCACTTGTTCTGGAAAAGGAAGCCAGTTGCGAGAGGCCCGAGGCTCTCGACTTACTTTAATTAAGGCCCTGAAATATTGATGGTTTTGGCTCTCTCTGTGGCTGCCACACCTTACAAGCCGGGAGAGAAGCCCAGGGATGAACAAGTTAAGGAGAGCCAGATGGTTTCCCTTCAGAAACACCATACAAAACTTACAGAGGTGTCACCACCCTAGTTTAGCCTAGAGCCCTAAATAATTGATGGATCTCCTGAATTCGAAAAGAAAAATCCACCAAAGTGGAAATAACAGTGATGACTCACTCAAGGTTGAATCTTTGGGACTGGGGAAGGTGTGCTTATCTAGTGGCTGAGAGTGGACAGCCTGGGGAACAAAGAACAGTCCCTGTGCCCTCTTCCTCCATTTGGGTTCCTTCCAGTAGCGCCATGTTGAACAGCTTTCTGTCCAAAGGTGGGACAGATAGAACCTTCTCCATCTAAACACACTCTTTTCTTTTCCTTGTGAGACCAAGGGTGGCCTTCTTTACTGAGGAGAAACTGTCTGACTCCCTTTTGAAATCTCTCTAATGTCCCATGCTCTGATAATGTACCCCCCAAAGGTGGACTTAAAAGAAACTCACACAGCCATCTATTTACTCCACCATTAAATTTAAGCTGGAGGATAAATATGTGTCTGTGATTTTTTTTTTTTTTTTTTGCTTGCCCTGTGGCTCTAAACACAGCACAATTGAAAGGGTTGCCGTCCTAGGGCATCGAGAGTATCTTCACCAAGTAGATTCACCTATGAGATTTAGAAGGGGAGTCATGTTGATGCTAGAGGTGGTGGTGGTGGAGACCTTGTCTTCCAAGGCCCATGTCTTCTGAACTGGGGTCAAAGGTTACCTCAGCTTTCAACATAATTTGATCTTGCCATTGACATATTTTAGTATATTAGTCCAGAAGGGTTTTACAGATGGCTGCTTTCTCTTTGCTAAAATTCATAATTTTACAAACAATGCAAAACACTATAAGCAAATACTATCCCCTTCCACTTCTTCCTGTGTATATTTATCTATAACATTTTATTTCTTAGTTTTTCAATATAACAAAACAAGGAAGGTCTGACCTTATGAATTGGTTTAACATCTGAGTTCTAGTAGGTTAGGAATATCACTGGTGGGTCAGCCGGTAAAGAATCTGCCTGCGATGCAGGAGCTGCAGGAGACGCAAGAGATGCCAGAGCTGAGGGTTCAGTCCCTGGGTTCGGAAGATCCCCTGGAGTAGGAAAAGGCAACTCACTCCATTATTCTTGCCTGGAAAATTCCATGCACAGAGGAGGCTGATGGGCTACAGCCCACGGGGTTGCAAAGAGTAAGACATGACTGGGCATGCACACACACACACACATATACACACTCACACACACACACACACACACAAAGAAATACAGGTAACCTGGAAGCTCATTTCTACTGTTTTTTTCAGAGGTTTTTTTTCCCTCTGAAAATGGCAGTTCATCCATTTCTCCTGCTCTTGTGTCCTACTTCCTGAGCAGCATAGAGATTTTTGCATGCAAATGGGTCTTTTAAAATTTAAAAGCAGGTCTGGTGGTAAATAGAAGGATCTGAAAGTGAATGTCATATTCTAAAGGGCTGTAAGTCTCACGATAGAGTAGGTGGGTCCTCTGTTACATTTCATTTCACATTTATAAAAACCTGCTTATTCTCCAAAGAGCATATTATACATAATTGGCCAGATTCAGTGCAGTAGGAAATGACTACATCCTTTGTGAATAAGCGGTAGGTCTTCCGGATAGTTGAGACTTTGATAACGACTATGAGTGGGAAGTGGCCATGTGATAGGGAAGGGGCAGAGGATTTGGGGAGTCATGGAAGTCTTTTCTGAGTTGCTAAGACCTTAATGAAAAGAAGGAACCAGTTATATGAAAAGCTCTGGGGAGAGTTTCTAGGCAGAGAGAGCAGTAAGCTGGGGATGAGTGTGCATGTCCAAAGACCAGGAAGGAGGCTACTGTGGCCGGAGCCAATGAATGAGAGGGAGGAAAGGGAGAGGAGTTTGGAGAAGTAAAGGGGTTAAATAGAATGTTGTAAACCGTGCTTAGAAATGTGTGCTTTTCTCCAAGTTCAGTGGAAGGTTTGAAGGAGGAGAGTGATACATATTGATAAATGTCTTATAAAAGGGGACACAACCCAGGGTAGAGGGAGGCTGGAGGCAGAGAGGTTGTCCAGAAAAAGGGGGGTACTCTTGCTGCCTCCTCTGTCTGGCATGCTCCTCTTTGGACAGTCACAAGGCTCACACTCCCTTCAGGAGGCAGCTCAACTGTCCTCTACTCAGTGAAGCCTTCCCTGATGTATCTACTTAACATTTCGACCATCTTGTTCCCCCCTCATTTCCTCTGCCCCTTCTGGCTTTATTTGTCTCCGTAGCATTCATCAGGCTTCCCTCCGTAGCACTCATCGGGTAGCTCAGCTGGTAAAGAATCCACCTGCAATGCAGGAGACCCCTGTTCAATTCCTGGGTCAGGAAGTTCCTCTGGAGAAGGGATAGGCTACCCACTCTAGTATTCTTGGGCTTCCCTGGTGGTTCAGATGGTAAAGAATCCACCTGCAATGTGGGTGACCTGGGTTCAGTCCCTGGGTTGGGAAGATCCTCTGGAGGAGGGCATGGCAACCCATGCCAGTATTCTTGCCTGGAGAATCCCCATGGACAGAGGAGCCTGGTGGGCTACAGTCTTCGGGGTTGTGAAGAGTTGGACACAACTGAGCGACTAAGCACAGCACAACACAGCACATAGAGTTCATTATCCTCTATATTTTACATAAGATATGATTACTTTTTATTATTTTATTGTCAATTTTTCAAATAGAATATGCTTGATGAGGGCAGGGATGTGGCTTTAGTCCCTTCTCTACACCTAGTGTCACAAACACATGCTCAGTAGATATATGCAGAATAAATGAATTAACCTGACGTGAGTTTTGATGGCACCTGATTATATAGATGAAGATGACTCAGTCTGCACCACCAGTAGGGTATGTATTTTGAAAAAGTTAGCTTCATCCATATCCCTCATTCAGGCTCTCATATCTAAGGGGAGGCCACACAGTTTTTTGTGATCTTGAAAGATATCAAAGGTGGGGGGCATCAACCTCACCTCATACTTTGCTCCCCATCATTCTGCTCCAGCCCCATGGCCTTTCTTTGTGTCCCTCAGACATGCTAAACCCATTCCCATCTCTAAACCTCTGCCTTCATGATCCTCTATATAGAATTATCTTGCCCTATTTCTTTCTTTTTTAAATATGATTATTTACTTATTTTTGGCTGTGCTGGGTCTTTGATGCCGCACAGGCTTTTCTCTAGTTGCGGAGAGTAGGGGCTGCTCTCTATTAATAGGCGCAGTGCACAAGCTTCTCCCTGCAGTGGCTTCCCTTGTCGCCGATCACGGGTTCTAGGGCACAGGCTCAATAGTTCTGGTGCATGGGCTTAATTGCTCCACAGCATGTGGAGTCTTCCCGGATCAGGGATTGACTCTGTGTCTCCTACATTGGTAGGCGGTTTTTTTTTTTTACCAATGAGCCAACAGGGAAGCCCCTCTTTCCCCATTTCGTTACTTGGCTAGGTCCTTGTCATTTAGTTCTTAGCTCAGATGTCCCCTCCTCGGAGAGAACTTCCCTGACTTTCCCTGACCATCCAATCACAATTATTTCCCTCCATCTCCTTCCCTTTACTGGTCACGTTTTTATGCCTTTACATTTGTACTTTTCAACCTAGCTCTCCAATTATCTGAAAATGACTCGCTTCCTTATTTGTTTACCTGTTTATCACTCATGTACTTTCACTGGAATGTAAGCTCAGTGAAAGCAGACAAGGTCAGCTTTGTTTTTCATGGACTGTCCAGTGCCTGACGCATGGGAGGTGCTCAAAATGTGTGTTGGATGAGTACATAAATGAATAAATAAGTCAAACAAGCTAGGCTTGGCCTAAAGGTGAGGAGTAAGTGATTGGCATTGCCTAGGAAATCCAATTCCCATTCCCTCCTTCCCTTTAGACCACATTGCCTCCCCGATGTATGTGGGAAAAGATACCTGAAAAGATAAACAAGAGGGACTGAAACTATCCTCAGCCCAAACTCCAGGGGAAATGCCGAGCTCTTGCACAGGAAGGAGGAAGCAGGTCCCAGCCTTGGGAGGATCACTGCTTCCGTTGTTCACCGGAGCCTTTGGGTCAAGAAAGCAGATTTCTGACATCATAAAACCGATTAGGACAAAAAAACAAAAAAACTCAACACTGGCTATGACACGACTGTTCCATTGTACAATCTGATCGAGGAAATGTATCTAGGATTACCCAGACAGTCAATTATTCATGAGCTAAACGTCCAGGCATCAATTACCTGGCCTGATGCTCTTATTCATTAAGGAGATTGAACAGCCCAACTTAACAAAGCAGGAGAAAGTTGCTAAGTAACAGAAGTTACCTGACCAGCTCACAACACTGCAACCTCCACAATATGAGTCTTTTCATGGCAAGAAAGTGCCCAGGGATCACCAGAACAAGAGATCAAGTGGTAAACGCCACCGGGGCTAGTTTCAGCTTCAGAAACAGGATGGGGGCTTAGGGTAGATGAGCTGGATTTAGAGACAATGTACAAGACAGAAGCTAAGTTCATTTGCATCATTTTTTTAGATTCCACATGTAGGCTATATCATACGATATTTGACTTTCTCTGTCTGGCTAACTTCACTTACTGTGATAATCTCTAGGTCCATCCATGTTGCTGCAAATGGTATTATTTCATTCTTTGTTACGGCTGAGAAAACATAAATAGACTCACAGACATAGAAAACAAACCTACAGCTACCGAAGGGGAAAGGGAGGGAAGGATAAACTAGGAGTTTGGGAATTAAAGTATACACACTACTATATATAAAATAGATAAGCATCAAGGACCTACTGTATAGCACAGGGAACTATACTCATAGTTTTGTAATAGTCTATAATGGAAGAGACTAAGAAGAATATATATATGTATAATTGAAACACTTTGCTGTACATCTGAAACTAACACGATATTGTAAATCAACTATATTTCAATTAAAAAAAAGTTTTTAAAGACGTAAGCAAAGTTACCTTTTTCCAAATGAGAGTAATATTTACCAGGAAGAGTAAGAATATTTCACAATACACATTGTTAATATTTTAGTTAAAAGTCAAAGATGCTTATTTCAAATATAATTGAGCAAGAATAGACTATGAGCATAATTTAAAAAAATCCCCTGGGTGCTACAAAGTCTTGGATTTTTTCCTCTTCAGGCATCCATATGAGACTGGGTCTAAAAATCATTGTTAAGGACAGGGAAATGTATAAGGAGGATACAAAAGTTTATATAAGATCTATACATGCAACATAATTAACTTTCTCCCTATAAAAAGTTGTTCTACTATAGATAAAAATACAATCCTCTCAACTGCTACTCCAAGTATCTTTCTGTGTAACTTTTGTAATCAGAAAGAAAAATTTAAAAAGGACTTACGGGGAATTCCCTGGCAGTCCAGTGGTTAGGATGCCAGGCTCCCACTGCTGAGGGCCTGGGTTCAATCCCTGATCAGGAAAGCTGCACAGTGCAGAAGAAAAACAAAATCAGATTTGAATACCAGGATTGTAAGGAAAGGAGCTTGTGATTCTGGCTTTAGCTCATATAGGGGTTGATGCAGGATTATAAAAAAATTAGGACGCTCCCCCTATCCACTGCATTGTTCCACGGCCTCATGTGGTGTAGACAGGACCAATTACATAATTTTGGGGGACCAGTGAAAACCAAGAATGTGGATCCTCTTGTTCTAAAAATATGAGTAATGTCAAGATGGCCACTGCAGAGCATTAAACCAAGCACAGGGCCTTTCCAAACAAGAGCCTTGGACAACCGCTCAGGTTACACACCCTTGAAGCGGGCCCTGGGTTGCAGGTTGCTCAGGCTTCAGAGTGAGACACACTCTGGTGAGGCCAGGCTTCACCTTATCAGCTGTAAGGTCTCAAGGAGCCTCCATTTTCTCAGAGGTAATAATGGGGGCCAAATGAGGATTAAGGGAGACTTGCCTGGCTCATACTGATCACTCCTTTGGAAATAACTACCTTTAATGCTGTGGAAATGTTAATGACAAGTAGTGACAATGGTGGAGAAGGCAACGGCATCCCACTCCAGTACTCTTGCCTGGAAAATCCCATGGATGGAGGAGCCTGGTAGGCTGCAGTCCGTGGGGTCGCTAAGAGTCGGGCACGACTGAGCGACTTCACTTTCACTTTTCACTTTCATGCATTGGAGAAGGAAATGGCAACCCACTCCAGTGTTCTTGCCTGGAGAATCCCAGGGACGGGGGAGCCTGGTGGGCTGCAGTCCACGGGGTCGATAAGAGTCGGGCACGACTGAGCGACTTCACTTTCACTTTTCACTTTCATGCATTGGAGAAGGAAATGGCAACCCACTCCAGTGTTCTTGCCTGGAGAACCCCAGGGACAGGGGAGCCTGGTGGGCTGCCGTCTATGGGGTCTCACAGAGTCGGACACGACTGAAGCGACTTAGCAGCAGCAGCAGTGCCAATGGAGTGGGCCCTCCCAAGCCTGGTGCCAAGTGTTTGCTGGAGGCACGCAAAAGAGACTCCACAACAAGGCAAACCACCTTCCCTCTGCACTTGAGTATCACTTGGTCACAAGGTTCAATGGAATTCCTTTCTTCTCACAGCTGTGAGCACCTGAGAAGGCCCTGATTTGGGTTGATGTGAATTTTTCATGCAAAGTGCAGCTGTTACAAGAGTTTGATGGCTGAGGTTCATTCTGAACCAACCAACATGGCTGTTTCATTCACTCAGTGAGTGTGGCTGTGAGCAAGAGACACACGGTCCCTAACCTCAGGGAGCTGACCTTCTAGCAGGGAAGACAGACATGACAGCAGTCCATAACGACTTATGTTTAATCATTAAACAAAAATAATGAAAGGCTTTGCAATGAAACATTACAGAGAAAAGCAGTGTGATGAGAGTCTGTAACAGGGAGAGCTGCTCTGGTCTGGGGATTAGAGAAATCCTCCCTGACTTTCAAATCAGTCCTAAAAAATCCATCACTTTATGTCAAAAATTAACTTTAATTTTGTGTACTAATGGGGGAAAAAAGTCTCACATATATGTTGACAAGTTCAGTAAATCCATTCCCAGAAAGAAACATTTGGTTTGATGCCATTTATAAAGCATGCAAAATATTATTGTCTATCGATACAAACATATAGCATAATGGCATGCATGGGAATGAAAAACACCAAATCAGTGTAGTGAATCCCTTGGGGATAGGGGTGAAGGTTGGAGTAAAGAATATCACTGGGGAGATTGAAGTGTATTTATGATATTTTATTTCTTTTATTTTATTTCTAAGTGTATTTATGATATTTTATTTCTAAGGATAGATACATGGGTTAATTTTATTCTCTATGCCTTTTCATATTTTTGAACTATTTCAGTTTAAAAACATAAAGTTAACTGAAGTCTGCACAAAATATTTTTTATTAGTTCTCATTACCACAGAAGAGATGGTAACGTCTATTCTCCAAGAGAGTACAGGAAATGGAAATACATATGTGATATCAATTCTAGCACATATTACAGAGTAAATAAACTCTAAGCCCATAAAAATGGTTATTAGGTCAAAAAATTTCCTGGGTCCTATAAGTTCTTCCCAGAGATCCTGTATATAAAACACAATGTAAGTAAAGAAAAGAAAGGCAAGTTTTAGAAAACCAGTCCTTGGAAAAGCAACTGTTCTTGTAAACTAAGATTCTCTGATGACTGTCTGGACCTCTTGAGAATTTCCTTTATCTTTATTTGGGAAGGAGGCAACTAGAAGGGAAAGCAATCCAGGGAAGGCAGAAGTAACTGGAACCTCAAGTTCTCATCAACAATACCAGAGCCAAGGCGCCAGAAGACAGCACCCTGATCAATGACTAAGTGCATGGGAATGGCCCAACCTCACCCCCATTGTAAATGGCTTTCAGGGGTACCCCTTGGAAGGGACCCCTCAACTTGCACACGTCCCTGGGCTCTGAGACCGAGGTCAATGCTGGAATAGGAGAAACAAGGAACTTCCTTGATCAGAACATTGCCTTCTGAGTCCGAGGTGGGTCTCTGTGACAGTCCTTAAATAGCCATCTAGGAGTAACTGGACTGGCAGCCAGTTATCGATCATTCAGCAGAGTGCTACAGCTGTCATCAGGCCAGAGTAATAGAGAGACCATGATCCTGCCCTCCCCTGGCCGAACACATTTCCCCCAAATCCTTATCACGGACCCAGAACTAAAAGCCCTAACTAATTTGCTACCTCAGCATCACAGTGTCCAATAATAACCTCTGATAAATGGAAATAAATAGTGTTTGGAAGGTGGAAAGTGCTTTCCAGATTGACAGCCCAATCCTAGGAGACACAAAGGCGTCAAGCCATCATCCGAAGTAAAAGTCTATAAAACCATCAGCAGTAGAGGCTCTTTCCCACCCTGGGCCTGTTTCTATGGGCCTACTCAATTGGTAAATCCATCTGTCCATCCATCAAAGCATGGCTCAATGTCTATCTGCGTCAGGTTCCGTTTCAGGTTATGGGATATGAAAATGCTCAGGATTTTGGCCCAGAAGAGCACACGATCAATGTTGACCACATACCCACTGGAAATAGGTCCTGGCCTAAGGTTTCTAAGGAAAGATCTTCCCTCCAGTTTTGATATGCCAAGTGAATTAGCTAATGAGATGAACAATGAAGGCCAGATAGTCTGGCCCAGGAATGGCCAATAAGTTTGCTATATTCCTGTGTCATTTATACTCAGCTGGTGATGCTTGTCGGAGTACTGTGATGAGAATGACTCTGAGCACACACTCAGCTGGTTGGAGAGAATCGGACGGTTGATTAGTGATGTCTGTGACAAGTGACAAGTGAGACAGCCGCTGCACGTTTGCTTCTCTGGTGCAGTGAAAAGGCACTAGAAGACTCTAGGTAGAGACTCTGGTTTTATTTCTAAAAACAACTGTGTATCTTAGGCAAGTTAGTTGCTTTCTCTCTGTTTTCCTAATCTATAGAACTATAGATTATCTATAGCAGGGGTCCCCAACTTGCAGTATCTAATGCCGGATAACCTGAGCTGATGTAATAATAATAGAAATAAAGTGCATAATAGATGTAATGTGCTTGAATCATCCGGAAACCATCCCCCTCCTCTGTGGTCCATAGAAAAATTGTCATCCATGAGACCAGTCCCTGGTGCCAAAAAGATTGGGGACCACTGAATAGGATGGTGATGTATGCTCTGCTCTATCTTCCTCTCAGGTTTGCTAGTAGGAATTGAATGAAAAAAAAATATGAGAAAGTATTTATCACCATATATTTATAATTACATTGTAGGTTCATACTGTACACAAATAATTAGGCTTTAATTGGGGAGGATAGAAGGGAAGCAGGCAGAATATTTCCTATTTTTATAGATTTAATTTTGGCTTTCTGTTCTGTCCATACTACAGAAAGCCCTTGCACAAGGCTGGTCTTTTTGATGTCAAGTAACCTTCAAAGTAGGAGAAGAGCACCAGAGAATTCAGATGACCATTTTATCTACTACTGTGGGCAAGAATCCCTTAGAAGAAATGGAGTAGCCCTCATAGTCAACAGAAGAGTCTGAAATGCAGTACTTGGGTGCAATCTCAAAAATGCTAGAATGGTCTCTTTCCGTTTCCAAGGCAAACCATTGTAATCCAAGTCTATGACCCAACCACTAATGCCAAAGAAGCTGAAGTTGAACAGTTCTATGAAGACCTACAAGACCTGCTAGAACTAACACCAAAAAAAAAAAAAAAAAAAGGTCCATTTCATTGTAGGGGACTGGAATGTGAAAGTAGGAAGTCAAGAAATACCTGGAGTAACAGGCAAGTTTGGCCTTGGAGTACAAAATGAAGCAGGGCAAAGACTAACAGAGTTTTGCCAAGAGAACGCACTGATCATAGAAAACACCCTCTTTCAAAAACACAACAGACATGGACATCACCAGATGGTCAACACCAAAATCAGATTGATCATATTCTTTGCAGCCAAAGATGGAGAAGCTCTATACAGTCAGCAAAAACAAGATCAGGAGCTGACTGTGGCTCAGATCATGAACTCCTTGTTGCCAAATTCAGACCTAAATTGAAAAAAGTAGGGAAAACCACTAGATCTTTCAGGTATGACTTAAATCAAATCCCTTATGATTATACACAAACAAATTCAAGGGATTAGATCTGACAGAGTGCCTGAAGAACTATGGACAGAAGTTCGTGACATTGTACAGGAGGCAGTGATCAAGACCATCTCCAAGGAAAACAAATGCAAAAAGGCAAAATGGTTGTCTGAGGAGGCCTTACAAATAGCTGAGAAAAGAAGAGAAGCAAAAGGCAAAGGAGACATGGAAAGATATACCCATTTGAATGCAGAGTTCCAAAGAATAGCAAGGAGAGATTAGAAAGCCTTCCTCAGTGATCAATGCAAAGAAATAGAGGAAAACCATAGAATGGGAAAGACTAGAGACCTCTTCAAGAAAATTAGAGATACCAAGGGAACATTTCATGCAAAGATGGGCACAATAAAGGACACAAATGGTAAGGACCTAACAGAAGCAGAAGATATTAAGAAGAGGTGGCAAGAGTACACAGAAGAACTGTACAAAAATGATCTTAATGACCCAGATAACTACAATGGTGTGATCACTCACCTAGAGCCAGACATCCTGGAGTCCAAAGTCAGGTGGGCCTTAGGAAGCATCACTACAAAACTAGTGGAGGCAATGGAATTCCAGCTGAGCTCTTTCAAGTCCTGAAAGATGATGCCGTGAAAACGCTGCACTCAAGATGCCAGCAAATTTGGAAAACTCAGCAGTGGCCACAGGACTGGAAAATGTCAGTTTTCATTCCAATCCCAAAGAAAGGCAATGCCAAAGAATGTTCAAAGTACCACACAATTGCACTCATCCCACATGCCAGCAGAGTAATTCTCAAAATTTTGCAAGTGAGGCTTCAACAGCATGTTGAAATTCCAGATGTTCAAGCTGGATTCAGAAAAGGCAGAGGAACCAGAGATCGAATTGCCAACATCCACTGGATCATCGATAAAGCAAGAGAGTTCCAGAAGAACATCTACTTCTGTTTTATTGACTATGCCAAAGCCTTTAACTGTGTGGATCAAAACAAACTGTGGAAAATTCTTAAAGAGATGGGGATATCAGACCACCTTACCTGCCTCCTGAGAAATCTGTATGCAGGTCAAGAAGCAACAGTTAGAACTGGACATGGAACAATGGACTAGTTCCAAATTGGGAAAGGAGTACATGAAGGCTGTACATTGTCACCCTGCTTATTTAACTTATATGCAGAGTACATCATGGGAAATGCTAGGCTGGATGAAGCACAAGCTAGAAAAGATTGCTGAGAGAAATATCAATGACCTCAGATATGCAGATGACCCCTCCCTTATGGCAGAAAGCAAAGAGGAACTAAAGAGCCTCTTGATGAAGGTGAAAGAGGAGAGTGAAAAAGTTGGCTTAAAGCTCAACATTCAGAAAACAAAGTTCATGGCATCCGGTCATATCACTTCATGGCAAACAGATGGGAAAACAATGGAAACCATGATGGATTTTATTTTGGGGGGCTCCAAAATCACTGCAGATGGTGACTGCAGCCATGAAATTAAAAGACATTTGCTCCTTGGAAGAAAAACTATGCCGAACCTAGACAGCATATTAAAAAGCAGAGATATTACTTTGCCGACAAAGGTCCGTATAGTCAAAGCTATGATTTTTCCAGTAGTCATGTATGGATGTGAGAATTGAACTATAAAGAAAGCTGAGCACCAAAGAATTGAGGCTTTTGAATTGTGCTGTTGGAGGAAACTCTTGAGAGTCGCTTGGACTGCAAGGAGATCAAACCAGTCGATCCTAAAGGAAATCAGTCCTGAATATTCATTGGAAAGGCTGATGCTGAAGATGAAGCTCCAATACTTTGGCCACCCGATGTGAAGAACTGACTCATTGGAAAAGACCCTGATGCTGGGAAAGACTGAAGGCAGGAAGAGAAAGGGATGACAGAGGATGACATGGGTTGGATGGCATCACTGATTCTAAGACTATGAATTTGAGCAAACTCAGGGAGTTGGTTGTGGACAGGGAGGCCTGTCGTCCTGTAGTCCATGGGGTTGCAAAGAGTCGGACATGACTGAGTGACTGAACTGAACTGAACCACAGGATTCCTTACAAGGAGGGAATAAAGTTCTCACAAGGACCATGCTCCTGGAGACTGGTCCCTAGTTCAAGACAAGGGAGTTGGTTTATGATCAAACACACCCTAAGGCCTTTCAGCAACAGGTGTCTGAACCCCCACATCATGATAACTCTCTCATGGTTACTCCTTTTCATGATGCTGGTGATGATAATGATGAGAAGGATAAAGATAGCAAGTGATGCTGTGTCAGGCACTTAAGCACAAACTTCCTTCCAACTGTTCCATGAAGTATTCTCATTTTATTTATTTATTTTTATTTATTTACTTATGTGGCTGTGTCAGGTCATAGTTTTGGCACGCAGGCTTATCCCTAGCTGTGGTACTGGGGCTCAGTAGTTGTGGCTTGTGGACTTAGCTGCTCCACAGATGTGCGATCTTAGTTCCCTGACCAGAACTCAGACCTGTATCCCCTGCATTGCAAGGTGGATTCTTAACCATGGGACCACCAGGGAAGTCTTAAAGCACTCTCGTTTTAGAAAAGAGTTGAACAAAATCTTAGAAGGCTGAGTAACAGCCATCACAACAATGTTAGCGAGGGCCATCTGAAAGCAAAATCTGTTGAGGTCTCACTCTTTGCATTCTATTGCCACCTGTTCTGGAAGTCTCCAAGACAGATGACATAACCCCCAACAAAGAGGAGTTCATACCCCAGGCTAGAAGATGGACTAACAGCCCCGAGTGCCTCATTAAACTGGGATTTCTATGATTCTAAACCCAGGAACACCTGTGGAAAGGACCATCACTTTAAGCAGAAGGGTTATTTCTCAGGAATAGGCAACTTGAGCAAGTCAAGGTGAGCACAATTAACCCAGGGATGTTGTAGTTCTAGTATTCATGATTTTTTAATAAAGTACTTTGGATTAAGTTCTAGCAAGGCAGCAAAAATTAGAATTTTCTCCCATTTCACTCACATCACCTGTTTCTGTTCCCAGAACTCGTAAAATTTCCATTTTCTAATATCATGTTTTACAGAGCCCTTGTCCATAATGTAGACCACATCCTTTTAGCATTTACATCCTAGCAGGTAAATAACATTAATTTTAAGAAGTTCCCATCATATGCTTCTTAAGAACTAGCTAAAATCTATATATAGTGCAAATGCTTGGGCCTGTCTAGACCACCAAGAGGAACTACTCTGTCATAGAACATGGGGTGAAGTTTGTTGAATTGACAGCCCTATCCTATTCACTGATTTCAAAATGTCTTGTGGAAACTTCATGTCTTAAATTGTGTCTATTTTGCTCACCAAGTGGTTACAAGGACTTATGGGTGGGGAGCATGGCCAGATGGCACTCAGCTATTCAGTCTCAAATCCAGCTCAGGCTTAGGAGCTAGACAATCGTACCCTTAGGTAGGAAAGCTTCAGAGAGTAATTCATCTGCATTCAGAATATGGTGTTTATCAATATAACAATCATAAGGTTGTTTTAAGAGGAAAACTCAATCCACGTGTACAAAGTGCTCAGGGTCTAAAACATGTAGGTCTTCATTAACATCAACACCTGCTGCCCTTGTTATGGTGGTGATGGTGGTTATCATGTCTATCTTTGCACTTCAGTACATAAAGCTCTGTCTTAGTCCTTTTCATGACTGTATAGTATTCCATTCTAAGAATGTTTTGTGATTGATTTATTATCTGTATTTTCTCAATTTCTGTATTTTCTGAACTTCTTATGCTGCTGCTGCTGCTGCTGCTAAGTCGCTTCAGTTGTGTCTGACTCTGTGTGACCCCATAGACGGCAGCCCACCAGGTTTCTCCGTCCCTGGGATTCTCCAGGCAAGAACACTGGAGTGGGTTGCCATTTTCTTCTCCAATGCATGAAAGTGAAAACTGAAAGTGAAGTCACTCAGTTGTGTCCGACTCTTAGCGACCCCATGGACTGCAGCCTACCAGGCTCCTCCATCCATGGGGTTCTCCAGGCAAGAGTACTGGAGTGGGTGAACTTCTTATAGGTAGCAACAAAAACATTTTTGAAGACTACAACTTGCAGGTCATACCTGAATGGTCTAGTGGTTTTCCCTACTTTCTTCAATTTGTCTGAATTTGGCAATAAGGAATTCATGATCTGAGCCACAGTCAGCTCCTGGTCTTGTTTTTGTTGACTGTATAGAGCTTCTCCATCTTTGGCTGCAAAGAACATAATCAATCTGATTTCGGTGTTGACCATCTGGTGATGTCCATGTGTAGAGTCTTCTCTTGTGTTGTTGGAAGAGGGTGTTTGCTATGACCAGTGCATTTTCTTGGCAAAACTCTATTAGTCTTTGCCCTGCTTCATTCCGTATTCCAAGGCCAAATTTGCCTGTTACTCCAGGTGTTTCTTGACTTCCTACTTTTGCATTCCAGTCCCCTATAATGAAAAGGACATCTTTTTTGGGTGTTAGTTCTAACAGGTCTTGTAGATCTTCATAGAACTGTTCAACTTCAGCTTCTTCAGCATTACTGGTTGGGGCATAGACTTGGATTACTATGATATTGAATGGTTTGCCTTGGAAATGAACAGAGATCATTCTGTTGTTTTTGAGATTGCATCCAAGTACTGCATTTTGGACTCTTTTGTTGACCATGATGGCTACTCCATTTCTTCTGAGGGATTCCTGCCCGCAGTAATAGATATAATAGTCATCTGAGTTAAATTCACCCATTCCAGTCCATTTGAGTTTGATAATTCCTAGAATGTCGACATTCACTCTTGCCATCTCTTGTTTGACCACTTCCAATTTGCCTTGATCCATGGACCTGACATTCCAGGTTCCTATGCAATACTGCTCTTTACATCATCGGACCTTGCTTCTATCGCCAGTCACATCCACAACTGGGTATTCTTTTTGCTTTGGCTCCATCCCTTCATTCTTTCTGGAGTTATTTCTTCACTGACCTCCAGTAGCATATTGGGCACCTGCTGACCTGGGGAGTTCCTCTTTCAGTATCCTATCATTTTGCCTTTTCATACTGTTCATGGAGTTCTCAAGGCAAGAATATTGAAGTGGTTTGCCATTCCCTTCTCCAGTGGACCACATTCTGTCAGACCTCTCCACCATGACCCACCTGTCTTGGGTGGCCCCACGGGCATGGCTTAGTTTCATTGAGTTAGACAAGGCTGTGGTCCTAGTGTGATTAGATTGACTAGTTTTCTGTGAGTATGGTTTCAGTGTGCTTGCCCTCTGATGCTCTCTTGCAACACCTACCATCTTACTTGGGTTTCTCTTTCCTTGGGCGTGGGGTATCTCTTCACGGCTGCTCCAGAAAAGCGCAGCCGCTGCTCCTTACCTTGGACGAGGGGTATCTTCTCAACACCGCCCTTCCTGACCTTCAACGTGGGATAGCTCCTCTAGGCCCTCCTGCGCCCCCGCAGCCATTACTCCTTGGAAGTGGGGTTGCTCCTCGCGGCCCCCGCCCCTGGCCTCCGGCGTGGGGTAGCTCCTCCTGGCCGCTGTCCCTGGCCTCAAATCCCTTATGATTACACAGTGGAAGTGAGAAATAGATTTAAGGGCCTAGATCTGATAGATAAGAGTGCCTGATGAACTATGGACTGAGGTTCGTGACATTGTACAGGAGACAGGCATCAAGACCATCCCCATGGAAAAGAAATACAAAAAAGCAAAATGGCTGTCTCAGGAGGCCTTACAAATAGCTGTGAAAAGAAGAGAAGTGAAAAGCAAAGGAGAAAAGGAAAGATGTAAGCATCTGAATGCAGAGTTCCAAAGAATAGCAAGAAGAGATAAGAAAGCCTTCCTCCGCGATCAATGCAAAGAAATAGAGGAAAACAACAGAATGGGAAAGACTAGAGATCTCTTCAAGAAAATTAGAGATACCAAGGGGACATTTCATGCAAAGATGGCCTCGATAAAGGACAGAAATGGTAGGGACCTAACAGAAGCAGAAGATACTAAGAAGAGGTGGCAAGAATACACAGAAGAACTGTACAAAAAAGATCTTCACAACCTAGATAATCACGATGGTGTGATCACTCTTCTAGAGCCAGACATCCTGGAATGGGAAGTCAAGTGGGCCTTAGAAAGCATCGCTACGAACAAAGCTAGTGGAGGTGATGGAATTCCAGTTGAGCTATTCCAAATCCTGAAAGATGATGCTGTGAAAGTGCTGCACTCAATATGCCAGCAAATTTGGAAAACTCAGCAGTGGCCACAGGACTGGAAAAGGTCAGTTTTCATTCCAATCCCAAAGAAAGGCAATGCCAAAGAATGCTCAAACTACCACACAATTGCACTCATCTCACACGCTAGTAAAGTAATGCCCAAAATTCTCCAAGCCAGGCTTCAGCAATACGTGAACCGTGAACTTCCTGAGGTTCAAGCTGGTTTTAGAAAAGGCAGAGGAACCAGAGATCAAATTGCCAACATCTGCTGGATCATGGAAAAAGCAAGAGAGTTCCAGAAAAACATCTATTTCTGCTTTATTGACTATGCCAAAGCCTTTGACTGTGTGGATCACAATAAACTGTGGAAAATTATGAAAGAGATGGGAATACCAGACCACCTGACCTGGCTCTTGAGAAACCTGTATGCAGGTCAGGAAGCAACAGTTAGAACTGGACATGGAGCAAAAGACTGGTTCCAAATAGGAAAAGGAGTATGTCAAGGCTGTATATTGTCACCCTGCTTATTTAACTTATATCCAGAGTACATCAGGAGAAACGCTGGACTGGAAGAAACACAAGCTGGAATCAAGATTGCCGGGAGAAATCTCAATAACCTCAGATGTGCAGATGACACCACCCTTATGGCAGAAAGTGAAGAGGAACTAAAAAGCCTCTTGATGAAAGTGAAGTGGAGAGTGAAAAAGTTGGCTTAAAGCTCAACATTCAGAAAAAGAAAATCATGGCATCTGGTCGCATCGCTTCATGGGAAATAGATGGGGAAACAGTGGAAACAGTGTCAGACTTTATTTTTGGGGGCTCCAAAATCACTGTAGATGGTGACTGCAGCCATGAAATTAAAAGATGCTTACTCCTTGGAAGGAAAGCTATGACCAACCTAGATAGCATATTCAAAAGCAGAGACATTACTTTGCCAACAAAGGTTCATCTAGTCAAGGCTATGGTTTTTCCTGTGGTCATGTTTGGATGTGAGAGTTGGACTGTGAAGAAGGCTGAGTGCCGAAGAATTGATGCTTTTGAACTGTGGTGTTGGAGAAGACGCTTGAGAGTCCCTTGGACTGCAAGGAGATCCAACCAGTCCATTCTGAAGGAGATCAGCCCTGGGATTTCTTTGGAAGGAATGATTCTCAAGCTGAAACTCCAGTACTTTGGCCACCTCATGCGAAGAGTTGACTCATTGGAAAAGATTCTGATGCTGGGAGGGATTGGGGGCAGGAGGAAAAGGGGACATCAGAGGGTGAGATGACTGAATGGCATCATTGACTCGATGGACGTGAGTCTGAGTGAACTCCAGGAGTTGCTGATGGACAGGGAGGCCTGGTGTGCTGCGATTCATGGGGTCACAAAGAGTCGGACACGACTGAGCGACTGAACTGAACTGATTACTTGCCGAGAGTAATTCATCTGCATTCAAAATATAGTACTGTTACTTTCAATTACTTGTCCCTGCTACTAATTAGATATTGAAAGTCTTATTAAACACACATTTGTAGATAAGTGCTATATTAGAGTTGTTGAAGAAAGTCTCACCTAGCTGATCTTTAAATAACAGACAAATCAATTTTCCCATATCCCTACTAATTAAGCATTCTAGAGAGACCTAGCACATACATTTTAGAGGTATCTAGATGGCACCCCTCTATTTCAAGAAAATTCCATGTTTTATTCTTTGTGATGTTTAACAGTATTCAGATTGCAAACATTCAAGTTATGTTCAGCTAGTTAAATGTCATTAAGAATCTGAGTATGAATTTCAGCCCAGCAGTTACATAAGCATGATGTTCCAGACAGTGTCTCCTATTACACTGCAATGGGCAAGTGCACTGCCTAAAAATCCCACATTCACATGCAAACAAGTATATACATACATACACACACATACATATATGTTCTTTTTCACATTATTTTCCATCATGGTTTATCACAAGATATTGATCTATATTTGTGCTATAAAGTGTCTTATGTATTTTAAATGTGTAAACACACATATTTAAAATATTCCTTGATGGTCCAGTGGTTAAGAAGCCACCTGCCAACCCTGAGGGCACTGGTTCCATGCCTGGTCCAGCAGGATCATGCATGCCAGGAGCAACTAAGCCCCTGCTCCACAATCACTGAGGCCCCGCCCTAGAGTTCCTCCACTGTGACAAGTGGCCCTTGCTCACTGCAACTAGAGAAAGCCCTAGAACAGCAACAAAGACCCAGGGCAGACAAAAATTCATTAATTAAAAGATTTTTAAATGATTAAAATGGAAAAAATACATCACATACACTCTTTGGACTTCCCTGGTGGTCCAATGGTTAAGATTCTGTACTTCCTTCCACTGCATGAGGTATGGGTTCGATCCCCGGTGGGGAAGCAGTGAGCATGGCTTAGCTCCCTGTGTGTTGTGAAGTGGCAGCCATGCGTGGTAGCAGTAGAGCAAGTGCCTTGAGTCTGTCCCATACAACAGAACTGGATGAGAGAGAATTGATGTATCCAACTCCCATTAAGAACTTGTGGCATGATAGTAACCTCCAAAAAGTCTTTAAATCCACAGACTTGGAAAACAAAATGTTTGGATAAGCACTCCTGGATCTGCCCCTGCTTAGCCCACAGTAATGGCCAGTGCTGGAATGGTGAGGTGCAGTTAAGACAGCGAGTCAGGCTCTGGCCACGATCTGAGGTTGGGAAGTGTTCCATCAGCACGTGTTTGCAACAATCAGAATGGCAGCAGGTAACAAGGAATACACTTTCCTAAACAGGGACCCAGAAGATGCAAGCGAAAGACAGCATGCATTAGATCAGCCGGGAGTCTGTGTGCAATAATGGCTTAAGAACACCAGCATTACAGACAGAGGGACAGGAGCTGGACTCCTCGTTTTGCCTCTTCTCAGCAGTGTGACCTGGGACAAGTTAATTAATCACTCTGGGCTTGAGTTTCCTCATTTGTAAAATAAGGATACTATTAGTACCTACCTTCCAGGGTCAGTGTGAGTACTCATTACAACAAGTACCAAAAAATAAGCAAGTCCCCGTATGAGAAAGTTATCTTCCCTTGTTGTTCTTGTTGTCCAGTCACTAAGTCATGTCCAACTCTTTGTGACCCCATGGACTGTAGCCCGCCAGGCTCCCCTGCCCATGGGATTCCCAGGCAAGAATACTGGAGTGGGTTGCCATTTCCTTCTCCAGGGGATCTTCCTGACTCAGGGATCGAACCCACATCTCCTGCATTGCCAGGTGGATTCTTTTTCGCTGAGCCACCAGGAAAGCCCTTTGATCTATCTGTTCAGTTCAGTTCAGTTGCTCAGTAATGTCCAACTCTTTGCGACCCCATGAACCACAGCATTCCAGGCCTCCTTGTCCATCACCAACTCCCGGAGTTCACTCAAACTTACGTCCACTGAGTCAGTGATGCCATCCAACCATCTCATCCTCTGTCGTCCCCTTCTCCTCCTGCCCTCAATCCTTCCCAGCATCAGGGTCTTTTCAGATGAGTCAGCTCTTCGCATCAGGTGGCCAAGTCCCTCCCAAAACTCACATGGGATAACAACAGCAACTGTAAGGGTAGCCAGCATTTACTAACATTTATAAAGGGCGGACGTCATGCTCAGCATTTATGGCACTATTGAATTTGATCCCTACAGCAAGCCTAGGCAGCTGGTATTATTTCTCTCCCCACTTGCCAGAGTGAAAATAGAGGCACATATTGTTAAGTAATTATGGTAATGGAGAGAGGAAGTATCAGAACCTGGACTTGAATCTGGGGCTGAGTGACTTCAGAAGCTGCCCTCCTGAGGACACTGCATCCAGCAATGAGGAAAGCCATTAGAACAGGCAGAGATAAATTCATGCATAACTGGCGGGCTCAAGCATGTGCTAGGCTTATGCGGTTTTGTAGTTAAAAATTCATTTTTACTATGGAAAATATTATTTCTATAAATAATACTTGCTCCCTTCAATTTCTTCCTTCTCATGCCATAGTGATCACTGACCTGGGAATATTTCACAGTGAGTGAGTACTGCTGAATGAGAAAATTACAAATTTTAAAATGTTACAGAATTGGTGAGGGCTATCAGAGAACTTTGCTGGACTTCCACAATCCCCTAGTTATAAATGGAAAAAAACGCAACTTATCTCTAAAAAAATGTTTTCTCGTTGTGTGCACATTATAGAACCATTAACAATATAGAGAAGCAGAGGCAATAAAAGCAATTCACAACCCACAAATACTCTTTTTAACATTTTAGTATATGTCATCCTGCCCTTTTTTATCTTCTAGTCATGTTCATTCATACAACAGTTCATTTCTACCATCTTTCCCCTAAGTTCTCCCCTCACTCAATTCTACCTGTGCCCAAAATAGTACCATCATCTGTCTAGTTGCTCAGAACAATATCTTGGAATGACGTTTGATTCCTCTCTTGAACACCCCACCTCCAACCCACTACCAATCTCATTTCCCACTTTCTAAACACATCTACTTCCAAGGTCATCATGTCTAGACCACAACCTACCCTTGCCTTCTAACTGACCTGCTGACTTCTGCCTTTATCTCCCTGTCTTTCTAGTTAAGTCTCCAAACAATAACCAGAGTAATCCTTTTAACCCTGGAGAAGGGATAGGCTACTCACTCCAGTATTCTTGGGCTTCCCCGGTGGCTCAGATGGTAAAGAATCCACCTGCAATGTGGGAGACCTGAGTTTGATCCCTAGGTTGCAAAGATTCCCTGGAGAAAAAATAGCATCATCATATCATACCTTTGCTCAAAATCTTTCCATCACACTCAGAATAAAATCCCAAGACTTATCCAGGGACCTACAGAACCTATATGACCTTCTCCCTTCCCCCACTGCCCCTACAATCTTCATCTCCACCCCTTCCCACTCTCCACCCTGCTTCCTGCACCCCAGCATCAGAAATAGCAGGACCTCCCTCCTCTCCCCCAAATTCACTCATCCATCTGTCTGGAGCCCTCCGCTCTCAAACAAGTGTACTTGACTTGTTTTCATGCAGATCTCTGCTTTATTTTCTCATGATCTGTCTTTCCCATCAGAATGAAACTCCATGAGAGCAGGGGACTTTGTGTACCTCGTTCACTGCTGAGGTTCTATGTTCTAGGGCAGTTCTTATGTCTGTCAAATAAGAGATATACACATAGATGAGACTAAAAACTACGCAAGCAAATGTAAAACTACACCTACGATAAGTGCATGTACTAGTCACGATAAGCATGGTTATGCTGCAATAACAAATAACTCTCACCTCTCAGTCATCTCAAATAACAAAGAATTGTTTCTCTCCCACATTCTGTCCATCCTACTCCAATTGGGGATGGGAGGTGGTCTCAGCAATAAAGGCTGAGTTTTTACTATTGGACAGTTCCAAGCCCATGGGAAGGAAGAGAGATTAGAGCAAACCAGACTGTTTTTTAAAGGCTTTTAAAGGGAATTGGTGCATGTTTCTGCTCCCATTTCTTGGGCCAAAACAAGTCACATGGTCACATTTAACTCCATGGAGGCAAGGGATGTGTGATCCAAACTTGTCCCTAGGTGAGGGAAAGCAGAAGTACAGGGTGTCTGCAAAGTCTGAAAACACTGAAGAATCATAATGAACAGTTTACTGATATCATCATTTGTAAGAGATTTATATTTTCTTGCCTCCAGATTTCTGAATACCTTGTATTTGGTCAGCAGCACTCATGACCCTCACCATGCTAGGCAGAAAATGTCCTTTTCATCTGTGGTGACTCTGAGAACATAGAATGGGGATCTGATCCCTATTTGTGGGAGAGGTGATATTTGAGCCAAGATCTGAAGGATGTGTAGCTAAGGGAGAAGGAAGATTTCTTGGGCATTAGGCCTGGGGTAGTGGGAGAAGAGTAGGAAATGTAGCAAGAGAGACAGACAGGACCACAGCCCTGCGTGACGTGCATTTGTGTGTGTGTCAGGGGTGCACATGCATGTCGTATTTTTACAAAATGAGTATCAAACTCAAATTGTTTAGTAGCTTGTTTTTTAAAATTTAGTTTTATATAATAAACAACTTTCCTTGTTATTATAAACACTAATACAACTATCTGTTTAATGACAGATAGAATAGCATTATACAATCAACTCATAATTCATTCAACCCATCTCCTATTGTTGAGCTCTGAAATGACTTCAATTTTTTCACCCCTGTAAATGACACTACAGAAAAGATTCTTGTAATTCATTCTTCACACTCCTCCACCATTATTCACTTTGAATACGTTACTCAAAGCACAATTGCAGGGTAAATGCTAAGTCACTTCAGTCGTGTCCGACTCTGTGCGACCCCATAGACGGCAGCCCACCAGGCTCCCCCGTCCCTGGGATTCTCCAGGCAAGAACACTGGAGTGGGTTACCATTTCCTTCTCCAATGCAAGAAAGTGAAAAGTGAAAGTGAAGTCGCTCAGTCATGTTCAACTCTTAGCGACTCCATGGACTGCAGCCTACCAGGCTCCTCCATCCATGGGATTTTCCCGGCAAGAGTGCTGGAGTGGGGTGCCATTGCCTTCTCTGTGCAGGGTAAATGGGTACACACAATTTTTAATCATTTTTTTTAATGAATTGACAAATCATCTTCTGAAAAGCTTCTGTCCCTCTGTACTCCCACACACAACCAGTATGGCTTTAAGCGTTCAGACCTTTGAACCTTCTTGTATTGCACTATTTTCTAGCACAGCACATTATACCAGAGTCGAGGGAGAGTTGGGAGGAGAGAGATCTCCAAGTGCACAGAGATATTTCATTGAGACAAAACAGCCAAAGTCATCTATCAGACAATAGTTTCCAGTAAGTACCCATCATCGCATCCACAATATAGATCTCTCTGGCAGCAAACATTTAGGGGCCATATAATTCAGGAGTCATTGCTGAAACAGATCAATGGGTCCAGCACATGATAACAAGCTTTCACCCGCAATTGAGAGCGGGGGCGTCTGTGCTTCTCTTGACTGAGTGACCTGGACTGTGAATGGTAAATCACCATTCAGCCGTCCTCGGGAGGCACTTTCTTTTCCCAGCCCAGCCCTGAAGCAGCGGAAGGGGAAGCAGTGTGGCTTTGCGGTTTCATGAGAGGGCTGGGCCATTAGAACTTCCTGTCCTCTTTGGGGCTCTGCTGGTGACTTCTCCCCGAGTCTCAATACTGTCGGTCTCCTTTTCCTTAGTGGTAAAATAGAGACAGAGATGCCAGCCTCTCCCACAGAAAGAAAACACACAAGTGTTTAAAGACTTTTAACACAAGTGGGCATCCAGAAAAGAAACTTGGGTGCCCAGGGCAATTAATTAATTTTTCAAAAACACTATTGTGTCAGAGATTCTGTTGTGTCACTTTAAAAAGAATCTAGGCTTCATGGTCACATAAAGAGGGCAAGTCAAAATGAAGGCACTGATGGAAAATAAGGTATATATGGAACTTCCCCGGTGGTCCAGTAACTGAGACTCTGCACTTCCAATGTAGGGGGCTCAGGTTTGATCCCTGGCCAGGTAACCAGATCCACATGCTGCACCTAAGAACTGGTGCAGCGAAATAAATAAGTAAATATATTTTCTTAAACCCTATATATGTATATATACATACACATACACACATATATCCACACATATAATAAAGAAAAATACAATATGTGGCAAATTTTCTTTGTGCCACAATGAACCAGTAAGCAAAATGATATTAAAATAAGAAGCTCATTAGATGTATGCAAACAATGTAGAAAAAATACTATTTATAATTATGGCAAGATAACCTATTACTGAAAGAAAAAGATGATGAAAGCGGCATGATCCGCATGATTTTTATGTTTTAAAATTTCGAGCATCCATATATGTAAATACATGAAACACAGAGAGCAAAACTCTAGAGGCACATGCACACAATTATCAAGTGGTTGTCTGTGAATTTTCACTTTCTTCCTTTTGGCCAATCTCTATTTTCTGATTTTTCTACAACACACATAAATTACTTGAGCACTAAAAATTACTTTAAAGTAAGTGATGAATATTTTAGAGGCCAATGATCTTTGTGAACCTAAATAGCAAATAAACCGGGAAGCTTTCATATTATGTATATGGACACAATCCAAAACTGAGTAATATGAAATATCTGTTTTCATTGGAAAGATACAAGTAAATCAAAGGGAGAAGGCATTTCCTGACTCGAAGTAGACATATTCAGGGACCTGATTAGGAATAGTTATTGACTTTTGTTTCACCACTTAGAAAACTCTGTCTCCAAATATCCTTATAGATCAGAGTCTCCTTCCCTGCCGATGATGCAGAATTTAGTCTCAATCATAGAGCCGATTCTCTCTCCTTATTAGCAGCAGTCATCAGTCTGACCCCCAGTACCACACTGTCCCATGTAAGTCTGGAGGGGTCTCATGGCCCATCAATGCATCCATGTGCACCAAGTACAAGCCTACTGTGCCAAGTAACACTAAGTGCTAAGAGCAGTGGATCCATGACTACGACTATAGATGAAAACAAGACTATATATGGCGGCTCCTCTTGTGGACTGTTGGGGAAAGGAGACAGTGAAATGTGGAAAGAACAGGAAGAGCCAACTCTTACAAACCTGATCATCTTCCATCACTGCTTCGGTTGCTTTACACTTCAGCTTTGCTTTGGGGAACTCACCTTTCCTGAGTGGATACAATCTTGGTGGGACTGTCAGTCAGGAGTCCTGCCCTCTTCTGGCTGATGGTTTGGTACAGGACTCCAGGAGGGCTGGGCATGTGTTCTCTACATGGACACTGAATGGATTGATAAGGGCTAACGAGCTCACTCACAACAGCTGCAACACCCCAAAGTTGAGGCTTTTCCTTCCAGTTACCTCAGAACTGCCTAGTCTCCCACTCCTCGAGATTTTCAGGCTTTCCTTCAATTCTGTATGCTACTCTATATTTCCAGTAGTTCTTTTTTTGTTTCAGTTAACCAGATTTAGTTTCTATTGCTCACAACCAAGGAACCAAAGAGATACAAAGCCCCCTTTTCACGGACCACTTTCACATCCAGTCTTCTGAGTCTTTGAAAGTCATGAGATGATACGGGATAATGATAAATGTATGCCTGGAGTCTGGTGACAAGTGGTCATAAAATATCTATTATTTTATAATTACATAAAATAAATACAAATACACACACACAAATATATATATAATACAGTGCTCTGAAAATAGTACACTTTTGAAATTAAGCATAGTCCACCAGCACCATCTGCTCTAAAAAGAAAAATATTCTGATTTACAAGTAATGCAAAATAAATTGAAATCCTGGAAAACATAACCCAAAGCAATGATGACAGAGCAGCAAAAGTTTTGTGACCCCACCAAGTCAAGAGCTCTGAATGGGAGAGGGGGATAAAAGAAGCAAAGATGGGATGACATAACCTACGAACTGCTCTAGGCTGAGAATCAAAAGAGCTGGTTGTTAGGATGGAATGATAAAGCCGATGACTCCAAGCATTTCTAAATGACAACACCAAGGTCTAGAAAGGAGATGTCATTATTCCTCATCCTTCTCTGTCTTTGTCCAAATCCCAAAAAGACAGTCTGGCCAATTCTGCCAGCAGAATCCAGTGACTGCTTTTCTCTGGGTCAGGTGTCCATCTATGGTTCAATCACCTGCGGTCACAGGAGAACAAAGTTATGTCACAGAAAAGAAAGACACAGAAGCCCAGGCCTATGGGAGGAAAGAACAGTTATGCAAGGGGAAAGGTATTGCTGGATCATACGGTAACTCTATTTTTAGTTTTCTGAGTAACCTCCACATTGTTTTCCATGTGGCTATGCCCTGGTGTTTTATTTTTATGAGATATAAAAATTTTATTATTATTATAGCAGAAAAAATGTAGTTATGAATAAAAGCACTTCTTTCTCTCTGCCTGATATCAGTTTCCCCCCTAAACTCATAATCTGATATCAACTTTTTGCAATATCAATCTGATCTTGGAAATAATTCTTCATTATGATGAGTTCTTAGGCTAAAGCAGAATGAACAAGCCAGAAATCCCTCTTTCATCATATAAGCATTGATAATTGATTTTTTTTTTAGGTGATGAGAGAAAAGGGAGCACAGTGCTCACTAAACCTTGATTCATACAATGAATATTAACATGAAGCAACCTCCTCCCTTTAGCTCCCCTGCCTCTGCCCCCACAGCCTGCCTCCCTCCCTCCTTCCTGTGTGCATATCCCTAACATTGTCCCAGCTTCTGTGATGTACCCTCCCAGGACCATCTTCAAGAGCCAAAAAAAAAAAATACACTTTTTATTGATTTCATTTCATATACATTTATGCTGTTGGTTGGCTGCTTTTATGTTACATGCAACCTTCAGAATTCAGGCTGGATATGTCGTGCCACGGTGTGCAGGGGCCCTGCAGAGAGAGCGCCCCTGGACTTTAATGGGAGCTGAGTACATTCAAAGGAAGAATTTTGCTTTCAGTGTATTTAACATTGTTTGCCTAGAGTTCTGCCTCCACAGGGGCTGACATCTGTGTAAGACAGCAGGGAGGGCAGCTCCGGGCCTCGACCCTGCTGAGAACAAAGCCAGGACACCTGAGAATGAAAGGGCTCGCGTCCTTCAAAGCTTTCCTAAGCCGGCATCGGTTCTCATTCCCTTGTACCTCTTGACACGCTTACCACCTACGTCTGCCTCACTAGACAGCTCATCTGCAGCATCGCTGTGCCAGTTTACAAACTCCCTATAAATGGCATCATATTGTATGCATCCCACTGCCCCTTGCTCTTGTGGATCAACATTCTGTTTTGGAGATTTATTCACATCTCTCAAGTTCATTCATTTTAATAGCTATGGGGCACTTGATTGTTCATCACGTTTTATTTCTTAAGCTGAGTGATGGGTACCTCTGGTGTTTGCTGGATTCTTCTCTCAACTTTGGAGGAAGTCAGCAATATTTCATGGTTTAAGAAGAATAAAGTGAGGGCTGTATTGTGGGTTCTCCTGACATATAATGCTGCTGGCAGTAACATGGGGCTGTCCTGGTAGACAGCAGAATGCAGCCGTCCACTCACCCACTCTCCTGACTCTGGAGGCTTGAGCCCAGCAACTCATAGTTTTATAATAACACCTAGTTGTGTTTACTGAATGTGGATGTGGTACCAGGCACTGTGCCAAGTGATGTGAGAGGCTTATCTCATACAATACTATGGCTTCAGGGGTGTCATTATTATCCTGTGTGTATAGCCTGGAAGTTTGGTGACTTGAACAACATGTGACATGTGGGCAGATATGGAGCCAGTATTTGAAAGCAGGCCTGTCTAGGCACTTCCCTGGTGGTCCAGTGGCTAAGGGGCTTTCCAAGTAGCACTGCTGCTGCTGCTGCTGCTGCTGCTAAGTCGCTTCAGTCGTGTCTGACTCTGTGCGACCCCATAGACGGCAGCCCACCAGGCTCCCCCATCCCTGGGATTCTCCAGGCAAGAACACTGGAGTGGGTTGCCATTTCCTTCTCCCAAGTAGCACTAGTGGTAAAGAATCCGATTTCCAAGGCAGAGAGACTCAAGAGACTCAGGTTTGAGCCCTGGGTCAGAAATATCCGCTGGAGGAGGAAGTGGCAACCCACTCCAGTGTTCTTGCCTGGAGAATCCCAGGGATGGGGGAGCCTGGTGGGCTACAGTGCATAGGGTTGCAGAGTTGGACACAATTGAGTGACTGAGCAAACACATACACACCCCGCAGTGGCTAAGACTCTGAGCTCCCAAGGCAGGGAGCCCAGGTTTGATCTCCAGTCACGGGACTAGATCCCACATGCTGCAGCTAAGAGTGTGCATGTCACAAGTAATGATTCCACATCCACAATGAAGATTCAGCATTCTCAATGAAGACCAAAGATCCTCTGTGCCACAGCTAAGACTTGGCACAGCCAAATAAATAAGATAAATTATATAGATAAATAAAAGAAAGCAGGCCTTTTTGATCCCAGGATTTGTTTTGTCACCACTATCCTGTATTTTTCCATAGTTGGGAGAGGCCATCGGCTTTTCCCCCCTCAAGAGACTCTCACTCAGATGCCACGGGTAGGAAGGAAGGATTAAAGTAGCCATGGGATTGTAACTCTGCTCAAGCCCTTCTTCACTCTAACAATAAGCTGCTTTGATCTATTGATACATAATCAAAAGGTTCAAAGTGCTTCCCTGGTGGCTCAGAAGGTAAAGTGTCTGCCTATGATGCGGGAGACCTGGGTTCAATCCCTGGGTTGGGAAGATCCCCTGGAGAAGGAAATGGCAACCCACTCTGGTACTTTTGGCTAGAAAATCCCATGGATGGAGAAGCCTATAGGCTACAGTCTATGGGGTTGCAAAGAGTTGGACATGACTGAGCAACTTCACTTTCACTTTTCACTTTCACCAGATAACATCCACACCCGCTCCCACGCCACCAAACACAGGCCTGTGCCCAGTGTCTGTCCCCTGACACTAAGGCTCAGCATCTACTCCATGGCAGGCCAAGAGGATCCTTTGGGGGAAGGGGACCTTTAGATATTCACGATTTTTCGCCAAATAAGCTTACACTGAGAGTTATTGCAGGTTTTCTTTTCCCTCTTCCTGTCATTTCTTCCTATTCTTCTTCCTCTTCTTTAAATGCTAAAGCATTTATATTATTTAATGTGATGATTTAAAATATTCTGACTTCATATTCTCACGTTGGTACTTCTTTTACTTTCTAATACAGTAGGGCCCTTAAAAACAGGGCAGTGGCTTCAATGCTGAGAAGCCTTGCTTAGCCCCGGGGGAAGGGGAAGGCCAGGGTCTTATATGTCACTTGCCTGTATGCTGGCAATCCCCTCCGGTGCTGGGAAGAACCCTCAAGATGTTGCAACTACCACACAAAAAGAAGCCTCTGCATGCTTCTGTACTCACCATCTGTAGAAGGCCTGATAGAAGGTACCGTGGAAGATGCCTGGATTTGTTTCCTTGTTTGTTTTTACCATATGTTCAGTCAAAATCAACACTGGGTGTAGATGAGCAGCTACTGAAAATTGCTGTTGCAGGACTAAGCTGACAAGTGACACCTCTCAACTGCAACCTTCCCCCCAACCCACTCTGACAGCCTCGCAGCTACTAATTCTATTTTGTGGCTGTGCTACCAACCTCCAAACCTCTGGGTGACAAAAGGAAATAAACTTCACGCCTCTGAAAAAAAAATCAGCATTTTATTCATCAATCAGTTGGACAAGATTGCTTCCTAGTCAACGATCTGACCTGCTGTTTTAATAATTCCAAATGTCCTGAGGAAGACCGCTGCTTCCTCTATAAGACGGCTGTAACTTCAGGCGCTTGCGACAAAATCTGGGTGGATTATTAGACAATTTCACGCTGGTTTGCAGAGTGATTAAAACAAGTGGCCTTGAATGATAGCATATGTTATAAAGAGATGGAGCCTTTCAGTTATAAAAGATGTATCCATCAAGGGAAAGCAAACACAAATTAAAGTTTGATGAGCAATTGGATATTAATTGGTACTAACTCTGCTTTTTATGTCATTTTGATGTGGAGTGGATCGTAAACATGGTAAGCGATGCTAATAATGTATATTCACTTCAATACAACTTTATGGTGCCATTTATTATAGAAACCAATATTGCAATGGAGTTGTGAGAGCACTGGTGTGCACTTCTCCTGTCGTGCACCTTCACCTAACTCTTGCCAAACAGACTCTCAGTCACAGCCTGCTGGCTACATGGCAATTGGTTAGACAGCTGAGAGTTGTTGCCTGAACGGTGAACCAATTCTAAATTACAGTGGAAACAAATTTCACAGAAAACTGTCTTTATAGTTTTCCCCAGAATTTTTCAACAAGTTGCCTACTCTTTTCTGAATTTAGACAGCAAGCTCAAAAAAAAGGAATGGCATCTCAACATCATTCAGTTCAGTTCAGTCGCTCAGTTGTGTCCGACTCTTTGCGACCACATGAATCGCAGCACGCCACGCCTCCCTGTCCATCACCAACTCCCAAAGTTCACCCAGACTCATGTCCATCGAGTCATTGATGCCATCCAGCCATCTCATCCTCTGTCATCCCCTTCTCCTCCTGCCCCCAATCCCTCCCAGCATCAGAATCTTTTCCAATGAGTCAACTCTTCACGTGAGGTGGCCAAAGTACTGGAGTTTCAGCTTCAGCATCATTCCTTCCAAAGAAATCCCAGGGCTGATCTCCTTCAGAATGGACTGGTTGGATCTCCTTGCAGTCCAAGGGACTCTCAAGAGTCTTCTCCAACACCACAGTTCAAAAGCATCAATTCTTCGGTGCTCAGCTTTCTTCACAGTCCAACTCTCACATCCATACATGACCACAGGAAAAACCATAGCCTTGACTAGACGGACCTTTGCTGGCAAAGTAATGTCCCTGCTTTTGAATATGCTATCTAGGTTGGTCATAGCTTTCCTTCCAAGGAGTAAGCATCTTTTAATTTCATGGCTGCAGTCACCATCTGCAGTGATTTTGGACACTAAATAGATACTGTAGTGCAGTCCTAGGGCTTTCCTGGTGGCTCAGTGATAAAGAACCTGCCTGCCAATGCAGGAGACTCAGGTTCAACCCCTGGGTCAGAGAGATCCCCTGCAGTAGGAAATGGCAACCCACTCCAGTATTCTTGCCTGGGAAATGCCACGGACAGAGGATCCTGGTTGGCTGCAGTCGGAGTCAAAAAAGAGTTGGACACAACTTAGCAACTAAACAGCAACAACAGAGTGTAGTCCTATAAAGAGCCAACATGCTTTATGTGAAATATAACCCAACACAGTTTATCTCAAATGTCAAAGCAATTTTTTGCACTTTTTACAAAAGTGATAAACAGTAAAAGAAGAAAATAAAAACTGTCTAAAAAAAAAAAGTTAAAATGGGAGCTTACTAGATAATCAGTTCCATGATGTCTTTTTCTCCTTTAACAATCCATTTGGACAATTTTATTTCATCTTACCTGGATTCTTAGGCCAGCTCTGCCATTTCTTCACTGTGTGACCCTAGGCAAATTACTTAATCTCTCTGTACTTTAGTTTCTCATTTGTAAAGTGAGGCTAATAACATGCACCTTCAGGATGATTGTAAAACTAAATGAGATATTTTTTTTTTAATGAGATATTTTATAAACATCTTTAAAGCTATTATTTAATACTTAGTGCTTGTTTAATGTGCTCAAAAAGTTAGCTGTTTTTATTATGATAACATTATTTATAATGGATGGGGTCTATTAAGCTGTATTGCCAAACTATAATTTATTTAATTAAACTACTAATAATGCTGGTCTTTCAGGTCGACACCAACATTTCTCATCAGTACCTGGCACTGTTACTTTGGGATACATCTTCAGAGGCCACATGGCTAAGAAAACATCTAACAAACACAGCTTTTCTTGCCTGCAATGGTTGCCATTACTTAGAATTTTAGCACAGCCCTACAGGAGAGACACTTTATCAGTACATTGGAGGTACTTACTTCCATATTATTCTACTAGCTTTATTGTTTTTAAATCAACCACAGTTTGCCTTGGTTGGGTGAAGTATAGCTAGTTTAGAGCTAGTTTCAGCCAGTTTAGAGCTGGGCTGAATAATTTTTTAAGATCCTGGGTACTTTGTTGATATTGGGGTAGGAGGACCTTTGCCTATTTTGGGTGTCAGAACCAGCCAAACCCTGATGTGCATTAGATTTTTTTTTTTTTTTGCATAGGAGGAAATCTAACTATTAATTAGGCTAAAGTGCTCAGGGAAGTATTTCATAAGTATTTTCACTGAGCTATTTGCTTCAGAACCTATATTTTTACTATCTGCCAACTAATTTGAACAGATTATTTAAAGTGCATGTACATGAATAAATAGCAAGGGAGGGAAATAAAAGTGAAACTGGGCTGAGGTTCTACCTGTTTATTCACCAAGAGGGAGCCCCCAGCAGGTAATGACTTGTGGTTGATTCACAGTAAAGAAGGAAGAGGATCAGTGCAGAGACAGAGGGGACCTTTGGGTTTTGGGTTGGTTTGATGAAAAGGCAAGTTTGCTGTAATATTGTATAACTATTTCAATACAATACATAGTTACTATTTGCATTAATTTTTTTTAAAACAGATCTGCATGGAAATGAGGGAACAGATCACAAAACAGACACCATGTGATGGAAGGCCCTTAGCAAACAAAAGATGCTTAGCATCTCATTAAAAGAGGTTTTGTTTTGTTTTTTCTTGCCATGGATGGACTCACATGTCATAATTTCCCTGCATAAGTAAATGGCCTGTTTTCAAAATAGGCAGAGAACCCCTGTTCTTTAGATCTGCCCTTAATTCAAGAAATATATCTAACTGTAGTCTAACAAGAGTCGGTTTCAGAAGAAATTAATGAGGAGCAGCCATTTATTATTTATGCTCTGAAACAGTAGGTCTGCTAATGTTCTGCTAATCACCAAAGCTGAACAGATGTATCTTCATAGAGACATCTTGAAGAATAGAATGAGTATAAAAGAAGCACAAATAGAAAAAAAATACATATATGACAGGAAACAAGAGCAGTGAATGTATCACTGTCCCCGAGACAATGTGTGTTCAAACTGCAAGGCACAATAAAACTATCAGAGCGAGTTCTGTTCATGTTTTCGAACATTTAAGGATTATATTAAGCAATAATAATAGAAGTTGAATGTAGGGGGCTACACTAATACTGGAGAATGAAAAGAATGAGCCTGTTACTCTTGAAAACAGCGTTTAGCAAACTACCCAATTGCCAGAAAACATTCAAAAAGCAGCCTCTTTTGTGGAGGTTATGTAAGTAGTAAGGTTGTAAATTCTGAAATCATTATATCCAATTCTGAAATGATTCAAACCTTTGTTTTTTTGCCTTCATACAAAAATCTACTGGTTCCTCCTTTGAGTTGAAAATGTTGAGTGAAGCAGTTCCTATAATTCCATGAGCCACAGTCCCAGAGTCACAGTTAGAGTGGGGCCTTTTCTGAGAACTAGGATATCTGGATTTAAATCCTGGCTCTTCCACCTAAATAGCTTTGCAATCAGGCAAGATGGCCTCTCAGTACCTCGATATCCTCCTTGGCAAAATGGAATAATAAGATGACCCACCTCAAAAGGTTACAAAATGAATTCTCAGGGCAGCCCAATATATGGTGGTTCAAGACTGGGTCTTCTATTATATTGGCCAAAAGTTTCTTTTGGGTTTTTCTGTGACATCCTATGGAAAACATGGAATTCACATTCTATCTGGTCACAGCTTCCACGATGAATGAATAGTGACCGGCTCCACCTTGCCTCCTAACTCGTAGTCTCAGTCATGCTGATGTTTCTCATTCTTCCAGTAGAACACAGTTCCTCACATGTTCCACAGAAGGTTTACAAGATGGATGTATCAACATACGACCAAAATGGGAGCTGATAGCAGATGGGTCTGCTATCCATGTCCTTTTTCCACTGTTCCTATTCTGGCCCACCCTGGAGACTAAAGATTAGAACTTTCCAAAGACATTTGTAGCACTCAGAGCTTGTATCCAAAGAATCACAGGGGGACTTCCCTGGTGGTCTTGTGGTTAAGAATCCTCTTGGCAGTGCAGGGGATGCAGGTTCGATCCCTGGTCAGGGAACTAAGACCCCACATGCCCAGGAGCAGCTAAGCTCACAGGACACAGCTAGAGAGAAGCCCATGCACAGGAACAGAAGATCCCTCACGCCACAGTGAAGATCCTGACACAACCAAATAAATAAATAAGTTTTTCTTTAAAAAAAGAGTCACAGGGAATGACTCCTCTTTGAGATATCCTGCTTGTGGAATTACATGCCATCAATACAGGGAGTGATCTCATGCTGCCTGCTAGAATCACTTGGAGAAGTTAACAAAATTAAAAAAATTTTTTAATTTTTAAATAATTTTATTTGTTTATTTTTGGCTGTGTTGGGTCTTCATGGCTGCGGGAGCTTTTCTTTAGTCATAGCAAGCGGGGCTACTCTCTAGCTGTGATGCGTGGGCTTCTCACTGCAGTGGCTCCTCTTGTAATGCAACATGGGCTCCAGGGCACTTGGGCTTCAGTATTTGCAGCACATGGGTTCTGCAGTCATAGCTCCCAGGCTCTCCAGCACAGGCTCAATAGCTGTGGGGCATGGGCTTAGTTGCTCAGTGGCATGTGGGGTCTTCCCAGATGAGGCATCAAACACGTGTCTTCCGCATTGGCAGGTGGATTCTTTACCACTGAACCATCAGGGAAGTCCTAAAATTGAGATTTAAAAATATATTTATATTGAATGTGTGTACATACTCAGGTTCCTCTCTAGGACTGTGGAAATAGAATCTTTGTAGCTGGAGCCCAGGAACCTGCATATTTTAAAGTTCCCCAGAACCTCTGGTGTGCACTCAGATGTTGGAGCTACTACTCAAACTCAAGGGCAGGGATTCTCAACATCCTGTGTCACAGCATAGTTGCAGGTCTCGCATCATTTGCTGTGATTTAAAGAGTGTCCACGTTTATGAAACATCATAAATTAGGGTGGATGTGAGGTTACCCACCCTCCATAATGAAGTCACTCTCCCTCACTCATGGTTTCTAATGTTTTGTTGCTTGGAGAGAAGAGGGAGTTATATGGCTGGTGCATAAGCCAGTATCCTGTCCCATCTTTGCAGGAGTCTCGAATGAGTGAGTGCCGTTGATGGGCCCTTAGCCAATGTGGTTGAAATATTGCTTTGCTTACCAGAAAAAATAGGGGTGGGCTGCTATTTTCAATCGCTCTTACAATACACTCAAGAGTGCCTGCTGCTCAGGTGACTATGCATTACCCACCACGTGGGGCAGGGCAGACGCTGCCCTCTCCTGCAGCTGACCAAATAGCATCTTCTCCTGTGGCCAGAATGACTCTCTCTCCTTTCACACAAGAACCTCTCTCAATGGCAAGAGTCCACCCTGCCTCCATAATCAACCTCTCCTTAATATGTTTTCCCCTCTGTGCCTACTCAGCTGAGACAGCTTCAGGCAAGGACCCACACAAGACTGTCGAGGAAACAGACAGGAAACAAGACAAGAATGACAGATTCCTGTAGTATCCATCCTCCCACTGCTTCCCACCGTCCCGTGCACCTACTCCTTTAGCAACCGTGAACCCTGGACCAGTCATCAGGTTATGGAACATCACTTCATAGCAAATAGATGGGGAAACAGTGGAAACAGTGACAGACTTTATTTTGGGGGGCTCCAAAATCACTGCAGATGGTGACTGCAGTCATGAAATTAAAAGACACTTGCTCCTTGGAAGAAAAGCTATGACCAGCATAGACAGCATAATAAAAAGCAGAGACATTACTTTGCCAACAAAGATCCGTCTAGTCAAAGCTATGGTTTTTCCAGTAGTCATGTATGGATGTGAGAGTTGGCCTATAAAGAAAGCTGAGCGCCAAAGAATTGATGCTTTTGAACTGTGGTGTTGGAGAAGACTCTTGAAAGTCTCTTGGACTGCAAGGAGATCAAACCAGTCAATCCTAAAGGAAATAAGTCCTGAATATTCACTGGAAGGACTGATGCTGAAGCTGAAGCTCCAATACTTCAGCCACCTGATGAGAGGATCTGACTCCTTGGAAAAGACCCTGATGATGGGAAAGATTGAAGGCAGGAAGAGAAGGGGATGACAGAGGATGAGATGGTTGGACGGCATTACCAACTTGATGGATATGAGTTGGTGATGGACAGGGAAGCCTGGCATGTTGTGCAGTCCATGGGATCACAATGAGTCGGACATGACTGAGCAACTGAACTAAATTGAACTGAATCACAAAGAGAGGAGAGCTTATTACCTAAAACTAAGCTCTCTGGAAGTAGCACATTAGCTCATTTATCCAAATGTGGGGAATATGTGGGTGGCTCAGGTAAAGAATCCACTTGCCATTACAGGAGCCACAGGAGCTGCAGGTTCAATCCCTGAGTCGGGAAGATCCCCTGGAGGAGGAAATGGCAATCCACTCCAGTACTCTTGCCTGGAGAATTACATGGACAGAGGAGCCTTGTGGGCTACAGTCCATGGGGTTGCAAAGAGTGGAACTTTACTAAAGCGACTGAGCACACACGCATGGGGACAATATGCAGGGACTGGAAAAAGCCGATGTGCCATTAGCTGTACTAACAAAATCAAACCCACGTGCCAACAAAACTTTCTGTGTCACTTCTATGTTTTATTAAACAACATGACCTGTCAGGCTGTGCAACTGGCACTGCTTTCTGTACACACACCAGCTACATCCGAAGAGCCACTCAGGTGTATGGCAACAGTACACTTAAGTCTTTTGACCCACGATGGTCACATTTCCATTTCTCTCTCCACAAAGTTCTAACCTGAAAAAGCGAAAGTGTTATTTGCTCAGTCATGTCCAACTCTTTACAACCCCACAGACTGTAACCCACCAGGCTCCTCTATCTATGGAATTCTCCAGGCAAGAATACAGGAGTGGGTTGCCATTCCCTTCTCCAGGGGATCTTCCCCACCCAGGGATGGAACCTGCATCTCCTGCACTGCAGGCAGATTTTTTACCATCTGAGCCACCTTCTAACCTGAAGGCTGTGCTTATTTGCCATGTGAGCTGTAAAAACACATAAACTCTGAGTCCAAAGGAACACATCTGACACAAATACTTTATAAACCATAAAAATGAAATAAAGTAGAAAGAGTGAAAAGAGAAATACATTGCTAATTACCAAAACTGGCAATCCTCATATGTTTTGTGCCACACTGAAGCAAACTTTTCTAATTTACCTATGAAGCTACTCAGAATGACAATTTCCAACCTCTCTTCCACTCCAGTGATTTGCACAAGCTTCTACATAGCATTTTTACTTTCTAGGAAACATACTATCAACTTTAAAAAGCAACATCCAGAATTACACTCATTACTAACATATCTGCAGGATGTATGTCAATAACAATTAAACCAGCTAGTGGGAGAAAGGAAGAAAATTAAAGAGCTATTCCAGAATTTCTCTTCCTGGTGCTGCCAGCCTCTAATTGCTTGAAAAAAGCAGGTAACTCTTATAAAAATCTGAGCTATTAAGGTTATGCAAAAATTAGCTTATATGAGTGGAAAGAATATTCCCTCCGTGTTTATTTTATAAATTAATATACTCCTTAAACAAATGGGCAAATGATACTCATTTGTTTCTGATGCAATGCAGTGGGTGACTAAGTTCTTCAAAAATTCTGTAAGTTTGTTTTCAGAACTAACCACCAATGCACAGAGTGACAATAGTAAATGATCTTTTCCTCCATGAAGCCTCAGCTTCTTTCATAATCTATTATTGTAGAGTGGAAAGTAGTATAACATTGTAAAGGTTTGAATGATATCATTAATTCTTAGGCTTGTTGCCTGAAAAAAACTATGTGTGAGCTATAAGAGAGGCTCATTTTTATTCTGCACTGTTTTTCCTTTGGGGTTACAGCGTAGTACTAGAATGGAACCCACAGGTGATATTCATTACCAGTGGGAAAGCCCCCTTCACCCAGTGTCCCAGATCTAGTGCAGATAGCTGCTGCTGCTGCTAAGTTGCTTCAGTCGTGTCCGACTCTGTGCGACCCCATAGACGGCAGCCCACCAGGCCCCGCCGTCCCTGGGATTCTCCAGGCAAGAACAGGAGTGGGTTGCCATTTCCTTCTCCAATGCATGAAAGTGAAAAGTGAAAGTGAAGTCGCTCAGTCGTGTCCGACCCTCAGCGACCCCATGGATTACAGCCTTCCAGGCTCCTCCATCCATGGGATTTTCCAGGCAAGAGTACTGGAGTGGGGTGCCATTGCCTTCTCCGAGTGCAGATAGAACCAGTACCAAAAAGTTCACAGCTGCTAGCCCCCTGTTTTGATTTTACAGTTGAAGTGCAACTCTGCCCCTGGGTTCTGGGTATTCACACTAGGTTAGTCATTCCAACAATAAGAAAGAAAAAGGCAGAAAACAGAGGGACTCCCAGTGAATTAAGCATGGTGCCCCCAGCAATCCCTGAGAGAAGCATATTGCTATAACCTCCTTCTTTCCTAAAAGGGAATCCTTTGCTACAGGGAATGGGTTGTTTTTTGTTTTTGTTTTAAAGAAGACAAATTCCTGCAGTTTTATGAATAGAGAGGTGATATCCTGAGGAAGTGTAAAATAAAACAGAAAGAGACTCACAGACCTAGAAAACAAACTGATGGTTACTAAGGGTAAGGATTGGTTTGGGATGGATATGTACACACTGCTGTATTTAAAATGGATAACCAACAAGGACTTCCTGTATAGCACAAGGAACTCTGCTCAATGTTATGTAATAACCTCAATAGGAAAAGAATTTGAAAAAGAATAGATACATGTATTGATAGATGTATAACTGGAATTATTTGTTGTACACCTGAAACACAACACTGTAATCAACTACTCTCCAATATAAAACAAAAAAGAAATTAAAAAAAAAGAAATGTGAAGAGTCTCAAAGGAGAATACCTCCATCTGGTCACTTTAATGGTGTGGTTAAATCTGAAGTAAGGAGGGGAAGCAAGCAGAGACAAGGTCCCATTTTCTCCAGAGCAAAATATGTATCTATTTTCAATCTGAGTGTTTAAAACACTTTTATTTCCAGAATGTTCAATAAATCAACATGTTTGTTTAAATAATTACAATAGAAACCGAAAAAGAAGTGTGTAAGAGTTTTAACCTGATCCTTTTCACAGTGTCTATCACCTCACTGAAAATTTTACAAAGAGATGGAGAAAATGACAGCTTGCTTTTAAATATATTCTGCCTTCTATGCTGAAACACAAAAGCCATGAACAATTGGTACAGGTATTTCACATAATTTGTACTAATGATATATCTATTCAAGAGCTAATTCCAGTATCCTCCAAATATATTTGGTATGGAAAATAGTTTCATTAATTTTTCCATTTTAAATATTTTCCTTTGGCCACACTCTAAAGCATAATTTACTGACTATGATGTACATACACTTCACGGAATTGCTCAACCAAGGAAAAATCTCATTTTGTTGAAGAGGTTCACAGTTCTTTGGTGGAGGCAGATCATACGGCAAACAACAGGACAGCCAGTAAAGGTGGTTGTGAAGTGTGACGGTTAAGCAAATTCCCAGTCAGTTCAAAGGGCTTGAGACTTTGGGGGAATACGTAGGCTTTTCTGTGGTACACTACATAAGCCCATAAAATACATTCTTCTGTGGAAGACTAGACAAGAAACCAAGCCCCTTCACCCAATTGCAGTTTGAAGCTTCATGGGTGAAGGATAGCCATGATCACTTCATGGCTATATGTAATATTCACTAACAATTGGTAAGGATTACAAAATATCATTATCTAGTGTCTGGTGGTCTTTATCTCCTTGATTAATGTGACATGTTAAAGAAATATAAAGGTGCAATCTCAGATATAAAGTATTCACCTCTTTTTTCTCCAACATTGCTAAGCATATTTAGGTGATTCCACAAGATTTAACAACCAAAGTAGGAAATTCAATTGTAGTTGAAAACAGCTCCATTCAGCTCCGAACAGCTCCAGGACAATCTGATGAAGCTTTGAAAATCTGCTAATACAAGTTTGCATTTCACGAGGTACTTTCAGAAGTATTATCTCATTTAATGCTTATTGCAATCCTGCAAGCAATAAAGGGGTTCTGATATTATAAAGTACATTTTATGAGTAAACTGAGCATTCAAAAGATTAATTAACCTCAGCTCATACAGCTATTGGGCTTCTCAGGTGGCGCTAGAGGTAAACAACCCACCTGCCAATGCAGGAGACGTGAGATGCACAGGTCGGATCCCTGGGGTTGGGAAGATGCCCTGGAAGAGATCATGGCGACTCACTTCTTGCCTGGAGAATTCCATGGACAGAGAAGCCTGGCGGGCTACATTCCATAGAGTCTCAAAGAGCTGGACACGACTGAAGGGACTTAGCACGCAACGTACGCATGCACGCACACACGCACGCACGCACACACACACGCAACTACTAGGACGTTAACACAGAAGGAAGCAGTGTTAAAAGCTGTGCTGTGGGGGCTTCCCTGGTGGTCTACTGGTTAAGAATCTGCCTGCCAATGCAGGGGACACGGGTTTGATCCCTCTGGGAACATCTCACCACATGCCACGGAGCAACTAAGCCCAGGCGTCATAACTGCTGAGCCACTGCTCCACAAGAAGCCACCGCAATGAGAAGCCCGCGAACCACAACCAGAGAGTAGCCCCTGCTCTCCGCAACTAGGGACAGCCCCTGTGCAATCATAAAGACCCAGCACAGGCAAAAATAAAATTTTTTTTTTAAGCTGCGCCTTGAAGTCAGATTGTATTGTGGCTTCAAATCTTGGCTTTGTTTTGAGACGATGACTGGTCTGTGCCTCAGCTGTCCCTTGGATGGCAAGGGGAGAATCACAGTATACCTCATAGAGTAAATGAGAATGTTTGAAAACACACGGCACAGAGTCATGTGATGAGCACTGAAGTGGTGTCCAATCCAGTCTGACACCACGCCTGGGGCTCTCTCGACCCCTGAGAGGCTAAGGAATACCCCATCTGTAGGAGAGGAACTTCCTTCATCAGACCTGTGGGTCTTCAACATTCTGCTCGCCATCCCTCTCTGACTGGGAATAGTGGAATAAAAGTACAACACAAAAAATGGTACTATGCTTAAAGAAACCAAGACTGAAATTGAAAAGAAACGGACTTATAAGAAGTACATCGCTGAATAAAAATAGCCTTCACATTTTCAAGTTTACAATAATTTCTTTTCGGCATAATTTAAATTGTGGTGAAATGAAACAAAAATACACTAAATAGAAGGCAGAAAAGGGTTGTTCTTTATGAGACCTCCCTAGTTCTTCAAGTCATTTTTGCAACAGTTATTAAAAGAACTTCTACTTGCAGGCTATTTTACCTTGTCAAATTTTTAAAAATTTCTTATTTATGAAATAAGAAAAAAACCCATTAGGTTTCTGGGCAAGGCTGGGTGGTCAAGGATTACCGTACAAAAATGTTGAACACTATCAAAAGTCATTGTCATTTTCTTCTAAGTGTGCAAATTTTCTTTGGATTCTGACTCACGAAGGTTACAAAGAAAGGAAAACAAGTGACACTCTCTACTGTAACCTGTTCTTACGCTCTGAGTCTGTGAAGTATCAAGTTATGTGATGATCACAGAAACCTTGAAATGAATAAAAAGGCAGTCCTCCTGGACCATACAGCAGGAGAGACAAAATAAACTGTGTACTGTTTTACAGACAATGTTCAAAGCTCTCTGGACATGTTTGAGTGTACCAGTAGGATTCTTCAGTTTCTTTTTCCTAGACACAGCCTTTTCTGAGAAAGTGATAGGTGCCTACAACTCTTAAATAGCTTTCCAAAAATACTATGAGCTCAGTACAAAAGCTAGCCATAAAAAGAATCCTTACTTAAAACCTTAACTGCTACATAGATTTTAATCATTGACTTCAATCTTTAAAGACTTTTGTCCAGCTTTATCTGATTTATCAATAAGTCACTGGAAGATATGAAACTAAGAATGGCTGAAACGTCTTTGACGTACTGTGTCTCAGGAGGCAACACAGCACCATTCTATTGCGATGACTCCAAATAATTTTCACATGAATGGCTAAAGTGCAGAAATGTATAATTTATTAAGATTTAAATAAATCACAGGGAGAGAAGTGCCTTAACATAATTGGTAGAAATTTTTCAAAAGATAAGAAAATAAATAATTCTAAGAAATTAAGTTCTATGTATAAAATTCTTCCTCATCTTTGATATTTCAAAGCAAAATGTGTTCATAATGCTTTAAAAAGAACATGTATGCTTTTTTAGCATTTGATGTTTTTTTAAATGACTTAATCCAAAATTTAGAGGAAATGCCTTTCTAAAAAACTGTTAACCTGCAGAATGTTATAATCATTCTTTTTTTGTCTTAGCAATTTCCCAGATACAGTTCCCATACTGGAAATATTCCTAATAGCTGCTAAATTTGTCAAGAATAAAGTTTTTTCTGTTGAATCTATTAGAACATGTCTACTTTTCTCATGGGCTGTTGAAAAATGAAAAACTCCCTTTCTCCCAGGGGTGCTAACATCTTTTCCTTTTTGCCGATGACAATTACTACCATATCATTAGTAGCCAACAAACACCTGATGGTTGCCAACATAGCTAAAATTAGAAATCCACAGGATTCAGAATGACATTACTAAAACAAGAAATCTGAACATGTAAAAAAAATAACTCCATAAACAATAGAACAGTGACATGAACATCAGTTTTATTCACTGAGAATATACTCTTTTCAAAAAATCTATGGCATAAACATAACTATGAACACACACTGCTATTCTCAGCACTTTCTGTCTAGAAGATTCAGTATACTATATGAAAACATCATTAAATTAAAGCATATAAACTTATTTATGTACACCATGATTTTTTTAATGCTAAGGTTAAAAGGAAGGCACCAGAAATATTGAAAAAACACAAAGAAGCAAGGTAGAAACACTCCAAGATTATCATAATTCTGTTTGCCACAGGGAAAATATTTAAGATAAAATTGAAAATAAAATAAACATAGGTTATGATATAGCCAAATTATTGTCAAATGTATCAAATTGGCTGGCTGTACATTATGGAGGTCACAAAATTATTACTTTAAAATGCTTCCCCACAAATTAGCATCTATAAACACTATGCTCTGTGGTTTCCAATATACTACCTAAAAACAGCATTGCTCCCCAAGGGAGCCTGGTTCCAATCCAAGGCAGATGAGCTAGATGGAGCCAGAATGGCAGTATTTGACAGACACTAATAAAAAAGACCAGTGACATTCCACAGACTTGCAATATCCCATTTTATTAGAAGCAGCAGAGCAGAGAGGTTAAACACATGCACAGGGGGGTCAGACCCATGTTCAAATCCTGGTCCCACCACTACAGGCTGTGTGACCTCGGGGAAGCCACTTAATCTCTTATAAACTCAGTTTTCCAAGGCCCAAGGGGACAAGGGAGCACCTTTTTCAAAGGGCTGCTTCAAGCAGAGTGCAGGCAAACTACTGAACAATGATCCGGTTCACAGTCTGCCTTCAACACATCTACTGAATTGAATTCACCGAAGTGAATAGTTTATCAGCCAGTTTAATAGAAAATAATTACTTGGCACCACTTATCAGAGAAAGTCAAGTTTTATTGCTTAAGGAATCCAAAAAGGATTGCACAGGGACAAGAAGGTAGAAATACTGAAATGTACCAGTAAGGTATTTTCCATGATCTGTGTTGATTTCATTACTTTGCAGATAATGGTTTTCTTCTATGGATTTCTGAAAACATGGCAAACTTCTCACTGACATGTTCTCCATCTTTCCCTTTATGCTTTAGGAAGGCTCAGACAATTTGTTGTTTCTGTTGTTCAGTCGCTAAGTCGTGTCTTACTTGCCCGGCTCCTGTCCATGGGATTTCCCAGGCAACAACAGCGGAGTAGCTTGCCATTTCCTTCTCCAGGGGATCTTCCCTACCCAAGGACTGGTCTCTTGCATTTCCTGCAGTGGCAGGCAACTTCACTGCTGAGCCACAAAGGAAGCCCCACTTCTTTCTTAGATAGGGGTTTATCAATATTTCCTACTTCTTATGAACCTACAGGAGAATATGTTTTAAAAGGGTGAAATTCAATTCCAAAATTCAATTTTGGAATATGTACAGTTTTCTCACAGAGCTATCAAACCTGGTTTGTTTTTAATGATTTTTAGCTAAGGCGAACTCTCAGTGCAAAATTAAATCCAAAGCCAAATAATCTTTTCTTGATTCACAGACACTAAGTATTTGTAGTAATATGGACTTCATGGGCAGTTGTGTTTTTAACATAATTAATTCTTGAAAATTGCTTTAAATTTCATAAAAAGTAGCACCAATATTCTAGTATTCTACTTCGTTCCCAGGGTAAACAATGACAAAAATATAAAACTACAGGAAAATTTTAAAAGTCACTCATAGTTGTCTATTACAAAAATTAAAAACTATGAAGTAATTTCATGCTCAAGAGCACCAAGTAATCAATAAAGAGACTGATGTATACATTATTTTCACCTTCATTTTGTAAAATTTATTTTTGGCTGCACCTTGAGGCATGCAGGGTCTTATTTCCCCAACAAGGATCCAATCCATACCCCCTGCTGTGGAAGTGTGGAGTCAGAACCACTGGACTGCCAGGGAAGTTCCTTTTATCTTTAATTTTTAGACTAAAGGTCAACTTCAGACCCCAGACTACTTTTCCAAACAAAGCACAGAAGGTAATATTTTATCATTTATACTCAAAATCGTATTGACAATGTCACAGGAAGAGGGATTTAAAAATGCAATTCACCCTGCCACTTAATAGGCTAGTGTTTTCCAACTGCAGTTCTGAAAGCAAAATAGTGGGTCCTGACAATAGAAAAAAATATCAGGTGCATATAAAATTGTAAGGGCAAGCACTGTCTGGTAAACTTTTTGATTGGCATGTATGTACATATATATTGGGTTGCCCTGCACAATGTTTTCCACTCTTGAATTGCTATGTTACTGCTCTAAGGCTAACTAAATTTTGCCTTCTGGAGCCCCCTACAGGCTTTAAATGTTAAAATCTTGAGTTTTACAGTAAATAAATACAGTAAGCCTTTTGATGGAGGGTGTTCAGGAACTAGAACTTGACTGTTTATAGGAACAGTCGCTTATACAGATAAATCAGCAGCCTTTGGTCTAAGAACTGAAACTAAACATGGGCACAGCCTCAACCTTGAAGTTATACCAGCCTCAAAAAAACATATTAACTTGGCAAGGTCAACCTTAGCCCTTCTTGTTTAATTTAAAATTAAGAGAAATAATAAGTATCTCACAAAAGCAGCTGTTTGGGGGCAAACTAAGAGACAGAATCACAAGGACTTTAGTCTTGTTAACAAGACATTCACTTTTATGAGATTTTCACAAAGCAGTGTTGAAAACTCAAATTAACAGAAATGCAGCCAGGCAACTAAAAGGCTTATTCCCATAATCCTACTCCCCAAGAAAGGTTTGAGTGAAGAGCAAAAAATTTGAACAATCAAGTACTAACCATTACCTCAACTCAACTGTTTTAAGAACTAAGGGGTCACATATCAAAGTAATAGAACTCTATGAAGTGATTAGAAAACTCAAGTGCTGTAGGTAATACAGGCTTCTATTGAGAACAAACTAATAGGCTACTAGGCTAGGGCATTCTTTCCTTGCTTCTCTTTCATAAAAGGAAAAATATAAATACAAAGAAAAAGTAACAATGTTTATCATGCTTCCTGATTGCTGCTGCTGCTAAGTCGCTTCAGTTGTGTCCGACTCTGTGCAACCCCATAGACGGCAGCCCACCAGGCTCCCCTGTCCCTGGGATTCTCCAGGCAAGAGTACTGGAGTGGGGTGCCATTGCCTTCTCCTGACTACCACAACTCAAAATAAAAATTTGAAGGAAAAAAAAAAAAAAATCTTTGCAGATTTTTTGCAGAAGCCTAAGAGGAGACTAAAACCACAAATATCCTGCAAACAATCATCAACCACTATTCTGACCTTAATTTCACCTATATCAGGTCACCCATCTCAGAGTGTTTGGGATGGTTTAGTAAACCTAAGGTTGATTACAGAACCAGGTAAATGGTAGATGATCCTGTAGAAAGGAGATCACTTGGCAGTAAATCAATTTAGCATAAATGAAGGTGATTCATAACACATCAATTAGAAGCACAGTTTTGGTTTTTTTTTTTTTAGTCAGTGTAGGTTGGCTCCTCAAATAATCTTGGAGACTAAAAGTGATACAAAATGGACAGGTCTGACTTGCAAAATTTTGGTTCATTTAAAGCAAACCTGGCGCATCTTAAAATGATCCCATGGGCTGACATACACACTCATCTTTATTGGAACATAACTAGACCCAGCCTAGATACTACAATGGGGTTTGCAATTCAAAATGTATCCTTGGCTTTAGAATAATTTACATCGAAATTAGTAAAAACTTCAAATAAAGCCAGTAATTTAATGAGAGCTCCATTTTAGTAAAATGTTTGACTTGTTACTATTAAACAAATTTAACTATGTTCAGAATTATGCTTGCCCTCTCCCAAAAGCCTCAGACTAGTGTTTACCATAAACATATACTGGATAAATTATAATCTATTCAAAACAAATGGCAACACAGCTTATTTGCTACTTAATTCATAAAATATGGATAAAACTGTTTATTTGAAAAGAAGGAAAATGAAATTTACTCCCATTCTTTAGTATTTTCCTGTATAAACTGAGATTTGAAGAACGACTCTTCTTGGACAATGAATAAACATTTGGAGGGAACTGTATACAAAAAGCAGTTTTTAAAATAAGAAAATGGGAGCCCAAGCGATATACTTCCTTTTCCCATCACCACCCAGTCCTCTTGATTAAGACCACTCCTTCTCTTGTTATTCCTCACTAAATAGCCATCACAATTACTATACTGTAAATTCAAGGTGTTCTTTCTTTTCTCTCTATTGTGCTTATGGGAAATATCCTTCCTACTGTTTGTTGGCATCTTGAATATCCTCAAGATAATACTAAAATAACTGCTTTTATAAAATAGTTTGTGCTTTTATCTGGGATACCAAGACCCATTCATGAACAGAGAACTACGCTATCAAGTTTACTTGTAACACTTTAATGCCCTTCCCTTTTGTTTGCAAGACCACTCTACCTATCAAAGGAGTTATTCTACTGAATATTTAATAGCCAGTGATTTTGGTACCCAAATTCAGATTGAGTGACATTCTCCCATGTACATGAACTCAACATAAAACACACATACATATCCATCACTCATTCATTCTCACTCGAGCAAGCATACACACACATTTTCTTTCTTTCCAGAACAAGCCAGAATTACAGCTCTTTTGGTGATTGTTATAATTTTTGGAATGGTTCATAAATTTTGCAAATTCTTTTAAATTTGTAACTTTTAGTTTTTTTCTTTCTTTTTTCCCAATTGTGAACCATTCCATATTGCATCTTTATTGCAAAAGTCAACATGCTTCTTAGAAATTCAGATTGTAATTGATAAAACAAACATTACATATATGAATTTAAATGTATAAACAGTTAGAAATTCAACAATATCTCCTATTATACTATTACACAAGTTCACAATTTTGTAAAAACTATAATACAGGCATACTATACATCAAGAGGAACCACTATTCCTTTTCACATGATTTTTTTCTTTTTTTTTTTTTTTAAATAATGATCCATACCATGGACCTTTCTTTTTCCACCCACAAGACGTTTTCCAATTTATCACCTTAGCTAGTGACAATATTTTCTCAATGTTACAACATGAAGAAACTGAGGGAAATTCTACATTCCCCGGGGTTACCTTTTTAAGCCTGGGCAGTAAGCCACTAGTAAAACCAAGTTGACCAAGTCAGGTTGGTGGTTGTTATTGCTTAATAGCTACTTAGAAAGATGTCATACACATTCAAAAGAACAGAATTTGCCTCAGATGGTATGTGTTATTTCTGTAAGTGAAGATGCCAAGAAAACAAATCATGTTTACTCGCTTTTAAGAGAAATTCTAATGGTTTGGGACCTCAGCCCTAAAGGAAAACATACATACATTCAACTAGTTTATGCTAACCTTAAATTTTCCAATATTCAATGCATATTTTGAATTATTTTTGAGAGTCAAACATTAGAAATGACATTTTGAAAGCATTTTAGTCCTATTTAAGGTGTATCAAAAACTAAGTTTTAAAGGGCTTAAAAACTTACTGGAAAAAGTGTCTATTTATTCTTCACTTTAACATCCTTCTCTTTCACCCCATCTCCCCCAAGAACTAAAAATCAAACAAATCCTTAACTCTGTCTGTACTGAGAGTGTAATAAGATGTCAATTTTAGGTTAAAAAAAAATCATATGAAAAGGAATCTCATTCTGCTGAACTGTCAGTCTACTGAAAATTTTCTTACAGCTCCATTAATTTACTGTAATTTTCAGTTTCCAAATACAAAAATACAACAATTCTTATTGAAATCTATACGCTGGTAGTTTTAGTACACAAAAAAAACCAAACAAATTATTTACAAAATTATACAGTTTAAGAAAAAACTTTGTACAAAAAATATATAAATCCTTTGTTCCCTCTATCACGTTTAAACTGTCAGGACTCAAAATATTCACCACAATGAATCTTTCAAAATATATACTGACTGAGCCACAGACATTAAGAAAATTTCATTAGAGATGATGGAGGAAGAAGGAGCAAGATTGCTTATTCTAGTACCCCATTGTGATGTTTTCCTTCTCTTATAAGCTTTGTGTTATCAGAAATATAGTAATAACCTAGAAAGAGGAAGTCCATTATGAAGGGAAAATTACATAAAAACTTAAAAATGATCCTGGTTTGACACATCATTCCAGGAAAATATACAGAAGAGGAAAGATAATCAGCATGTGGGATTTAATTTCTCATAGCCAAAAAAATCTAGAGTCCTGATGGTTTTAAATTTCTTAGTGAATAGTTTCTACTGTGAGAAAGTCTTTACCTCAGGAAACAAAATCCTTTACATGGTGATCACCAAGAACCTTCTGAAGCCAACAGAAGGTTTCAAATTTTCACACCACACATATTATAAAAACATAGATGTGTATATCCTTGAAAAAGTGATATCCTATTTACATTAATAATTTTATTTCCCCAGGGGTCAATACAGTGTAGTGTTGCTCCTCTGCTTTTCCATCTAACATTCAGAACACAAGGACATAAATTTACAGATATATTTTACTTAACAGATACTCTACTCTATACAGTGTACAGTAAAAATGCACACAGTGAAGGAAACTGTCTACTGAAAGATGCTTATGTTCATGAATAGCAACAAGCTACAAAATTATGAAAATATAAGGTCATCTGATCAAAGTCAAGTTATGACTCCCATTTATTACTAGCATAACCATCCGCCTACCCCATCCCACCCCCAACCTACCCCCAGTCACCTCACCATCATGGTTTAAATTTAGGAAAAGCATTTCAGACACTTTTAAACCCTTTTGCATAACTATTAACTGAAGTGAAGCTTAAAAAAAAAGCTGGTGACTCTCCCCACAAATCCTTCCATCATTCTCATCAAAATATCACTTATTTATCAAGGTGCTGGTTTAAACTTTTTATTGGGGACTGACTTTTGATGGCCCCAAAGAATCACTTATCTCAGTAATGGGTAAGTCAGGCTATTAATAAAAAGACAGAAGAAAGAAAATGGGGATATGGGGATGAGAAAGGGGCAACAGATAAAAGCCTTTTTTATAGTCTGAAAACATAAAAAAAAAAAAACAAAACACAACTGAACCAATGCTTGATAATTTCAAAGCAAACTAAAACTCAGTAGCAGAAGTTCAGAAGAGTTAATGTGATGACAGAATGGAAATACCACAGAGCCTGCCTAGCACTGAAGAACAGTTATGATTAACACTAAAATAGTACTCACTGCTGCATATTAAATCCCCCCCAAATTTAGACTGAATATAAGTCGGGCTCCACCTCAATAAAAAAAAAAGTAAATTTACTTTTCTTCCAAGACAACTCTTGAAAGCCAAAGGGTATTTTAATTACAAGTATCTCCTACTGTCTGACGACCCATCCATAATAGCTGAGAGTTAAGAGATTCCAGGCGATTTGACATTTAATGAAATTTTATCAGCAGATTATAATCCAAAATAAAATTTCTGAACACCCTGTCATTTACATCATAATCCAACACCAATAGAAACAAAAACAGGTGGTGTGGAAAATAAGGCTCTAGAGATTATCCATGTCATTCCTGTGGATCTTCACAACTGTGTAAAAGTCACTAGGCCTTTGGTGCTTTAATATCATGAACAGTTATGAGATGTATTTAAATAGCAAACTTGCTGTCCTTACACCTACTGTGTTGAAAAGAAAAATAAAAAAAAAACATTTTTTTTTGGCTCATTGACTTCTTTAAATAATTTTAAAAAGTTGTTCTTCTAAACAATATTCCTAAAAATTATACAAGTCGCATCAGATTTCATCTTCGCCACGAACGAGACTCATATTCATCTTCGTCTTCGTCGTCGTCATCATGCAAAAACAAATCCGAGGTTTCTGTTTCCTGAAAAAAAAGAGGGTAAAATCTGCTCAGTGGCACAAGAAAACTAAGTAGAATACTTTTTAGGCCGAAGAACAAACAGACTAGTATACAATGCCCAGACTGGATTTACAAGTGATAAACTCATAGAGTATCTTTAGTAAGTAAGTAAGTAAAGTCATTCAGTGTGTCTGACTCTTTGCGACCCCATGGACAGTAGCCTACTAGGCTCCTCTGTCCGTGGGATTTTCCAGGCAAGAGTACTGGAGTGGGCTGCCATTTCCTTCTCCAGGGGATCTTCCCAACCCAGGGATTGAACCTGGGTCTTCCACATTGCAGGCAGATGCTTTACCATCTGAGCCACCAGGGAAGCCCAAGTATTTTTAGGGGCAAGAAAAACTAAAAATGTTATTAAAAAAAAAAAAAATATATATATATATATATTTGTCTCCCTTGTTAATTTTGTTAGTTTAATAGGAGAAGACTTCCATTCTAATATCATCAGGAAAATTAAAAAACATATAAATGTTGAGTTGGGGGTGGTATCTATGACACGTTTTTGATTAATTTTATTCTATTATCTTAAAAGTGAGAAAAATAAATAACCACCTGAACTTCTGAATTTTTCCTCTGCTGCTGCTGCTGCTAAGTCGATTCAGTCGTGTCTGACTCTGTGCGACCCCATAGACGGCAGCCCACCAGGCTCCCCGTCCCTGGGATTCTCCAGGCAAGAACACTGGAGTGGGTTGACATTTCCTCCTCCAATGCAGGAAAGTGAAAAGTGAAAGTGAAGTCGCTCAGTCGTGTCCGACTCTGTGCGACCCTGTGGACTGCAGCCCACCAGGCTCCTCCGTCCATGGGATTTTCCTGGCATGAGTACTGGAGTGGGGTGCCATCGCCTTCTCCAGAGTTTTTCCTCTAAGAGCCAATTATTTGTGAGGGAAGAATATAACTTTCCTATGACACTGATATTCTAAATCTACCATAAAAATCTAAAATCTTATAAACATTACAAAGTATCTACAGACATTCCCAAAATACCAAGATTTTTCTGTTCTTAACAAAGGAAAAGTTTCTGCTTGTGTAAAATTTTCTGCTGTAGGTAAAATTACCCATTTGGTCAGGAAAACTCTTGATCAGCCATAAATGCTTGCTATCTTTTAAAACCAAAATTACAACGAATGAGGAATAACTTGCAATGCTCCCTAAAGTGTCTACTTTAATAAACTAACTAGAAATATAGGGGTAAAAAAGCAATATTAGTTCCCATTGTTTTAAGAAGCTGATTAATTACCCATTTGGTCAGGAAAACTCTTGATCAGCCATAAATGCTTGCTATCTTTTAAAATCAAAATTACAATGAAAGAGGAACAACTTGCAAGCAATGCTCCCTAAAGTGTCTACTTTAAGAAACTAACTAGAAATATAGGAGTAAAAAAGCAATATTAGTCCCCATTGTTTTAAGAAGCTGTTTAATATTTATATATTTAAGTCCATGGTTTTGCTATTCTTTCCTCTTATGTCCAACTTCTTTACACTCTCACTTTAATGAACTATACATAGAAAATAAGAAACTCAAATCTATTACTTATGGAACTTGAATAAGTGAAAACTAAAACAACCAGATACAATTTAACTGTTCCCTTAATCCACATCTTTATTTACCAAAATAAAAACGTCCAGAGCCCCAATAAAGCCAAAATAAATGCAAATTTTAAAGAAAGAATAGTTTCTCCTACAACAGAAAATAATCCCCAAAAGAGCTTTTTCATTTCTGCACCTGTCCTGACTCTTTAATAAACTTCTAGACTAGTGTTAATCACATGCATGAAAAAACTCATTATGTATTTTAAAATTTATTTACTTTAATGTCAAGAAAAGCATATAACTGGAAAACAATCTAATTCAACTCTTTTATTTTCAGTTGTTAAATTTACCTCCTCCTTGACTTCTTCTTCCTCAGTCTCAGTGGATACAGAAGGCACCTTGGCCTTGTGCCATGATATTTGTAGCCGACGGTCTTTGAATTTTGACCCTTGGTTTGCAGGCTAAAATAGATTTTAGAACACAAGAGTTTGTTCTCACATTTACTAATGATTTCTTCAAATTGTGTGCTATTAAAAGTTTAATCTGGCACAAGATTGCACAGCTCAGTCAATAAGACAGGTGTTCATATCTAAATAGTCCAATTTCAGAGCTTAAATATTATGAAGTACAACTTCTTCAATGTAAATAATAAAGTAATTGCCTATCTACCTGTTGACACAGATACACATATATTTAAGATATAAAGCTGAATAAAGGCAGAGGAACCAGAGATCAAATTGCCAACATCCGCTGGATCATGGAAAAAGCAAAAAAAAAAAAAAAAAGTTTAATGATTATTTGAAGGGAAAAAAATCTGTTAAAATGGATCTACAAATAACCTCCAATGAGAGCTAGAAAAAGCGATGTTCTTTTTAATTAGAAAAACATGTCTGGCTTTCCCAGGATAATCCATAATTAATGCTGATGCCACATAAATTTTAAGATTTGTCTTGGTTTGGAAGATGAATTATATACAGTCATTCTACTTAGAAAAATCACGATGAGGACAACAAATACTGCCTTAATATGATTACTGACCTTTCACATTGATAATTACAAATTTAGAGTACAATCCTACAAATGTAATTTATTATTTTTTTTTAATGTAAATAATTTAAAAATCATCTATTCATCTCATGACATCCCTTCTATCCCAATCCATATCTGATAAACTGTTTCCACTTCCTCTCCTGAAATGCTATACGACGACAAACACTCCATGGCACATCTGTGCATCCCACAAATGCTAAACACGATCCTGCGGTTTTGCTTTTGTTTGCTTCTGCAAGCGTGCTCAATTGTGTCCAACTCTGCAGTCTCATGGACTGTAGCCAGTCAGGCTTCTCTGTCCATGGAATTTTCCAGGCAAGAATACTGGAGTAGGGGATCTTCCTGACCAGGGATCAAACCCAGATCTCCTGTGTCTCCTGCACTGGTAGGCAGATTCTTTACCACTGAGCCACCTGGAAAGTCAAACACTATCCTACCTACCTCAGGGTAAAATTACTCAGTTTCAAATGTATTTCTTGTTACTACCATCTAAACATTTTTTTCCGGGACTTCCCTGGTGGTCTAATGGCTAAGACTCTGAGCTCCCAGTGCAGGGGGCCCAGGTTCGATCCCTGGTCAGGGAGCTAGATCCCACATGCTACAACTAAGACCCAGAGCAGCCAAATAAATAAATAAAATTTAAAAAAAGAAAAGAAAAGAAAACAAAACAAAACATTTTTTTCCTTCCCCATCAAATTTCAATAAGAGAAAACAAAAAACCCGTGGGACATATTAAAATGAATATCAGAATTACTCATTTTAGTATGTCCCATGAGTCAAAATGTTTACATTTACCATCTTTTCAAAATTAGGTAGTTACTAAGTGAGTAGATATTAAAAGTTCTTATCACTAGGAAAAAATTTTTTCTCATGTGAGGTGACGACAGATGCTAACTAATTTTAGTAATCATATATGTATATCAAATCATTATGTTGTACATCTGAAAATAATACAGTGTTATATGTCAATTATATCTTAATAAATCTTGAAATCAAGGCAACTTGTGTAATTTGTTGATTTGTTGTTGTTATTATTCAGTCACTAAGTCATGTCTGACTCTTTTGCAACTCCATGGACTGCAGACAGCCAGTCTCCACTGTCCATGGAATGGAGTGGGTTTCCATTTCTGTTTCCAGAATGATCCAGATCTTCCCGACCCAGGAATCGAACCTGCATCTCCTGCATTGGCAGGCAGGCGAATTCTTTAGCACCAAACCACCAGGGAAGCTCCTAATTTGTGTAATAGACATCCCTTACTCTATCCTTTAACATATAATATGACCAATTATAGAGACTTTATCAGTATTCTGTTCATTCCTATATTATTTAAATTCTTTCCAGTTTTACTGAAGTATAACTGACAAAACTGTAAGATATTTAAAGTGTACAATGTGACGATTTGAAACACTGGGAAAAGATACCCTTCCTCCTTTGAGGAACACATTCATATCTCACAAATTTAGCCCTTAGGGAGGCGGTTGAAGGAGGGGGCTAGAACATTTAAGTTCTAATCTCTTAGCAAAGTTCAATTCTATAATACAGTCTAATCAATTGAGGTCACTGTTCACTATTAAGTTCTTAGACTTTTGTTATTTCCATTTTAAAATAAAGATATGTTGCTTTTACTAGCAAGAAAAAGCAATATAAAAATTTTAATCTGTATTAACTGGGTTGCTTTCCAAAGAAGGCAGTAGTTCTATCCTCCAGAAAGAATTTTAAGGCATTAAATGTATTATATTTCTATTAATATTATTGAAGGAAGAGGAGAAATTTAATTTTCATGTAGCCAGGAACTAAGAATATAAAACTCCCACTACCTAACTTGCAACAAATAAGATTAATAAGTAGAATAAAGATGTATTTTAACATCTTTAAGTTCAAGTCAGGAACTCTCATACAACACTGATGGGAATCTAAACTAATAAAATTGATGCAGTTTACTCAATAGTTTCATCTACATCAACAGAAATATATACATATATTAAAAGACATCTAAAACAATGTTCATTGCAACACTGTTCATAAAAATGAAATGGAAATAATCCAAATACCTATCAATAGGAGAACGGAAAAGTAAATTGTGGTATATTTATACAACTGAAAACTATACAGAAATAAAAATAGCCAACTACTGTTACATGTAATAACATGAATAAATCTCAGAAATATAATGTTAAGAAAAAAACCAAATAGACACAGTTCAACATAGCTTCACTAAAACCCATCAACCATCTTTTCATTCAGATATAGCCACTCATGAGCTTTTCACAATCATTAAGGACTGAAAGGATACTGAAAACATACATTTTACTTTAGCCTTTGTGAGATATGAAATATCAAAGAAGAGCTGCCCTGTCAGTCTGTCAAATCTACTTTCAATAACGTCTCAGGCATATGTATTTCTGTATTTTTTTTTTTTTTCAAAGAAAGCACACTATACTGCCCAAGTACCTCTTATCAGAGTTTTTTCTAGCACTCAAGACTGTCTGATATCACCCTGTCAAAACAAAAAACAAACTACAAAACACCATCAAAACTAACAGTAGTGTCTCGTTCTTTAAGTTGCCTCGTGTGCCTTGGCTTTCTTTGCTCCTTCCCCAAACGTCTGGACATGTCCCATAATGCACAGAGTGTTCTATTTCAGACTTAAAAAATGTATGTATGTAAAAGTTGGTTATTATAAATACTCTGTAATGACTCTACTTATGAGAAGGGCAGAGAGCCAATTGAGCATGACTTCTGGGTTAAAACTTAACATTTACATATACATCTCCAGTAACCCTCAGGATAGAGCAAAGCAGCTTCCTACCTCACAAGATAACCTCCTTTTTTAACGAAAACTTTCTGCAGAGCCAAATTTATGAAAATTCTGCTTTATATTATCTAATGTCACCTCAGCAGAGCTGGCCATGGATCTAAACGCCCAACTATTTGGCAAGGAGATTCAAATGTTATATAATCGACACTGAAGGACAAAAATCAACGTTCACCTGGGCTCCAGAAGAACACCCTGCACATGTACAGTGCTCCTCCACCTGTTACCTTCTTTACTCCTAGAAGAAGTCTCTTAAAGACAATCTTCCACTTTGCAAAAAAAATAATAGTCAGACTAGTGAAAGAACTGGCTCGAGTGTACACAGGCTACAGCCAAGATGGCTCTCAAATCTGGACATTTTATAACAAGCTAGCATTCTCCAATGGCCAGGGCAAAACAAGGTTAATGGGCATCAAACTAATGAAACTATACTGTGAAGTCTTGCTGTGTAAGATTTCCTTCACCACCGTTAGGGCTGAAAATGTTTTCTCTCAAAAAAGTTGTTTGAGGAATAGGGATTTTGGATGTTAATAGTAAACTGTGTATTATCACCTTGGTCCTGTATGATCTCAGTTGACTTTTTTAAGCTTCACTTTTCCCATCTTTACACGTGGGATTTTATACATACTTTATTTCATGCATGAAATATGAAAATGCTCTAGCACAAAAAACACTCAGGAAATATTTACTGAATGAATTAATGAATGGTTAGAAAGAGAATATATGCAAAATAAAAGAAACATTTACCTGTGGCAAATATTTATTCAAATGTTTGTCTAAAAGTAAGTGGTCATAGCTGTATACAGAATTTAACTAAGCATGACACTTCTCCTAACAAATTTTTCCTTTGGATTTCATCTCCATCCCAGACTATTTTCATTGATTGATACCTGGTAAGCCATGTAAACACCTGGTAAAAGATGTAATAAACCCTAAAGCAAAAATCAAATACACCTTTGGAGCAACTTTTGTCACTACAAATGCATTTATGTGAAATATTATGGAATATAGCATGAGGTACTTCTTGACCTTCAAATATATTAACAGGAATGTGCTAATATCCATGACTTTACAATTTAATTTTCTAATCTATAAAACATTTGACATTTATCCAGAAGGCAGCAAGGAAATGCTGAATACAATGATTTTATAGTTAGCATTTAGTACTTTAAAAACTTACTGAAAAATGCTGAAGTAAGTCATCTTTCTCCTCCTCCATGAAGCCCCCAACTGTGAGTGCTTTGGGGCGGTGGTCCACCACCATGTGATTTAGTGAACCCCTTCCTCTCCCTCCACGGCCTCGGCCTCTCCCTCGACCTTGAGAGGACATGGTCTTTCCTCGACCCACAGGTAAAATACCTAATCGTGCAGCCTGAATAACAAAAGACAGAATATAATATACAATGTCAGACTAAACCTTGGAAAAGAGAGGGAAACTATTTTTTGAGATGTTAACTGTAATAGGTAATTCCTCTTAATCTCACCTCAACCTGTAACTGATTGAGTTTTTTCCGTAACTCTGTTGTGTCTTCTCCTGAGGATAGCCTCTTGTGAAGGTCCAGTTCAGTATCTAATAGTTCTTTTTGGGCCTGTGGAAAATTTAAGAGTAAAAATGTATTTTTTAGACAACTTACAAAATCTTGTTCAGAATATTAAACTTTTAGAATGACACAGATCTCTTCTGGGTAAATGTGAAAGCATGAAATCTCTTCTGGTGTTTTAAGGAAAGTAAGCTTGACAGATATAATATTGAAAACATGTAGAGTATAATGTTATCAGTAATAACAATAAAAAGTATTACTGCTTAATAAGCAAGTAGTATTACAATATGCTTAAGATGGCCTAAAAATCAGACACTGGAAACAGTCATCTGAGATGAGGGAGTTGAGAATGATTATCACATAATAAAGCATCATAACTGAAACACAATGGTATAAAATAAATTATATGGTAAAAATTCACTAATAATACAAATATAACAGTTATAATCATTGCTTTCAGATCTGAACCCTATAACTATTGCCACTCTTTTTCTTTTTTAAAGGAACAAATTATCAGTCTTTAGCTGGTGTGACTTTGAGAGATTTTCTTCCCCCATATTCTCTTAAATTTCTATAATTAAATGTTCTTTCCATAATTGGGGAAGCTTCAATTAAAAATAACATTTTTATTACATATTTTAAAAGCAAAAGCAGTCTTTTTTTAATCATAAGTTAATATTTTAAACAAAATTTTATTGGATTATATAGTTGACAATGTGTAAAATATAATCTTAAAGAAACAATTCACATTCTTTTACTAACAGAAAACCAAAAAAAAAAAAAAAAGAAAACCACCATTTCAAATGCAATATAATGCTGTATATAAAAATTTACATTCTATATATGTGACAAATTTATTCCCAGTTCTCAAGTGAAGTCGCTCCGTCATGTCCAACTTTTTGCGACCCCATGGACTGCAGCCTACCAGGCTCCTCAGTCCATGGAATTTTCCAGGCAAGAGTATTAGAGTGGGTTGCCATTTCTTTCTCCAAGGGATCTTCCTGACCCAGGGATTGAACCCAGATCTCCCGCATTGCAGGCAGACACTTTACCATCTGAGCCACCAGGGAAGCCCTCTAGTTCTCAAAGGGCTGCAGATTTACCTAAAATCCTACTACAGACCTGTAGAATAATGATAGAACCTCAGTGTAAAAGCAAACATTCTCCTACAGTAAGGAAACAAATAGAAATTAACAAAATTAGACTTAAATAGATCTAGAACTTTTGACTATTGTTTTCAATAAAAAGCCATATTTTTACCCATACTAAAGTCAATGCTATCTTCGGACTATTAAAAAAGATAGCTGTATTACAATGTAATTGAAGAATTATGGAAAGAATTGATGAAAAGAGGAAATGTCTCTTTGCTTGTCATCACTCTAGCAGTTACATCCTCAGCATGAAGAACAAAAACATTTCAGTTAAAAATATATCTTTGTTCAAACTGGGTAGTATCATTTCTTTCAAAGGGAGTACATAGCATTTACAGAAATATTAAAAAAAAATTGTTGCTAGTGTCTCACACTAGTCACTTAAGGTTCCACTGTACTTTCAAAGTTGCCAAGCACACCACAAATGTTCAATAAGCCTATACTGAAAGAAAAATGCAATTACCTCTGTTTTTGTCTTTACTTTAGATGGTGTGGAGACTGCAGAAGATGTTTTTAACTCATCTTTCAATTGTGAGATCTTTTCTCCAAGCTCTTTCAAAGTCTTCATTATATTTGCTCTCTCTTCTGGTTTCATGTTTTTGTTTTTTTCTAGCTTGGATATTAACATCTATAAAATAAACAAAAAAAAGTAAAACTATGCTTAGTAAATTCTAATACAAATAACCTTGAAGATTTTGGGGGGAGTATCTTTGGAAAATTCATTCTGTACATCAATTCCAGCTAGCAAATAATGAATGTTTGTCTTACCTTTTGGCATTCTATTTGTTTCTCTAACATTTCTTGCCTCTTTTTCCTCATATCTTGTTGTAGCTTCATTGCTTCCTGTATGGACAGGTAAGTTTCTCATTACTAATTTTTTCCTTAGAAGTTTGCCAATGATACATAAGGCTACTATAATCTCAACTCATCTCCCATGAGTCATCCCTTACACAAGACAGCCCTTCCTCCTAATCAAAAAATAGCTGACCAGATATGAAACCTTTAAACCTATTTTAAAGGTTTTTTAAATTTAATTGTACTTTAACATTTCAAATACTGAACACAAATTAGCAGTATCTATGAGGTTTATTCACTTAAAAGACCTGAATGCATACACAAAGAAAAACAAGAGCTGTTTTCACCTCCCCATGTAATAAGTCAAATCCTTATTTTTGAAGTTTAAAGTCTAAAAATGTGAGATGCAGCTCTACGTTAGAAATTATAGCAAAATCTATCTGGAAAATGTTGTCTCTGACCCCTCTGTTAATTAAATCTTTAATTATACTTAGATAATATATATATAAACATCTATTTTATTTGAAAAACTATGTGAGTTTAAATCTAAAATGATAATTGTTATACTTCATGTGAAACTTTATCTAGTGTACAAAGCCAGACAGAAATTAAGAGAAAATAATGAAACAAAAATATGTTTCTCGCCCTTTTCTCTCCCTTGCAGGAAAAAAAGAAAAAAAAGGTCAACTCACTCAGTGTCTTTAATTTTTATATAGAAAAAAAAATTCTTTCCTTGTGCTTGATGTAGGTACTAAGGCAACTAACTGCAAAACATTTTTCAAGTATACAATGCATCAAGCAGCAGTTAAATAAACATTATAGTAGTTCCATAACAACACTGAATTGTTCAAATTATTAATACAATCACTTAAGAATAGATCCTTTCCTTTTGAGGAGAGGAAAAATCAAGATTGTTACCTGCTTCTTTTTAAGAACTTCTTGGACATCATGAGATTTTGATCCTGAACAAAGTTTTGAAGGTGTCTTTAAGTTTGTGGAGCTATAAATCATTTTTGGATGGCCTGGAGTTGGAAATATCTAGGAAACACAAATATGATTAAATCTTAGCAATGCCCTAAAATAATTTTTTAAAAAGACTGCATAAATTTTTTTAAGGAGTAAAGTTTTGGCTATTTTTACATTTTAAAACTCCATTTATGAAACAAGTTCTTTATATATAAACTCAATTATCATTCAAATACAAAACCTTTTTAGCAATAATGTTGCATTCCTGAATATAAAGAAAATTTTCTTTTCTTTATATTTTTTTAATTGGGAGAAAAAGAACAACTACTTCTGACATCTAGGAGCCAGACTGCCACTCAGAGCTGGGCCTCAGTGTTCCCTTGTTAAACATGAACTTCAGACAAGGCCACTCTTGTGGATCATGGTGATCAAGGCAAAAATAAAATCATTCCATGACTAAACACAAAAAAACCTGTAAATACTACCCAAACCATAAAATGACTAAACTCTACCCTGGCTAATATGAATGACTACAGCTTCTTTACCAAATACAGTTTTGGCCTAATTCTGGTCTTCCCTCCTTCTAGGTAAACTTCTTAGGAAATCTGATCATAGCATTACTACTCTTTCTTTTAACCTTCCCCCAAATTACCTAACACAGCCAATGCTAAAATAAGCCCATGCTGCTGCTGCTGCTGCTGCTGCTGCTAAGTTGCTTCAGTCGTGTCCGATTCTGTGTGACCCCACAGATGGCAGCCCATGCTAACACCCTCTAAGTGACAGGTCCCATGGTTTCGCTGTGTATACTTTCTCACTGAATAATAAATTCAACTTGCTCAACTAAAGATGTGTTTGTGGAGGTCTTTGGTGGGGGTTGGGTGGCTAATGTCATTAAGCTATCTTCCACAAGTGTCAAATAAAAACCCATGTTTCTAATAATTGCAAACCCTCCTAAGAAGTAAGGTTCTTTGCAAATATTACAACCAACCATAAGACAAGTAGCCAGCTCACATATCTAATGCTACAAGCAAAATGGTGTCCGCCTTTACTCTGCGTATCTTGCTATTTAGATTCCTTTATGAACAGATGACTCCAGACAATCTTCCCCTCTTTAAGGCATAGCAGGGCAACATACTATACTATAATCTCTCTGGTCAAGTTTTCCCTAACATACTCCACTCTTATTTTTAAATTAACTTTGAATATATCATATAAGGGACACAGATAAATGTGTATAATACTAAGAAATTATAAACACTTAATACTAAGAAATTTGTAGAAAATTCAATCATGTATACATGCATACATGTATACAAATACAAAACTTCTCTCAATCAAACATTTAATTGCTCTAAAAATTAAACTATTTTAAATACATAGGAAACTGAAATACTGTAGAAATCTGCACAGATGATGTTCATGTCATTATTATTTATCAAAATAAAAATACCAATAGCTATAATTTACTGAGCACTTATTTTCTTTTGTGTTTTACCAACACAAAATTTTTTAATCCCCACAGCAACTGAGTTTATTGAAAGGGAAACCAATGCTTGTCAATTATCTAACACAGCTATTAAGAGTCAGTCAGCACTGTGTGACTTCAAAAACTGTGATTGTTTTTGTTTTCCCATCTTTTAGTATTGATGATTTTTTTTAAATAAACAGAAGTACAAAATCATATATATATATATATATATATAAAATGATGCATCCATCACCAAGCAGCAATGATCATTTACATTATTTTATGTAAAATAACATTGTTATATTTAAATCCCCAACAATATCCTCATAACAAACACCACATATTATTTTATCTGTGGTTTTTTGTTTTTTTTTTTTGGCTTCACCATGAGGTACATGGGATCTTAGTTCCCTGAAGGGGGGGGTCAAACTCATGCCCCCTGCATTTGACACGTGGAGTCTTAACCACTGAACTGCCAGGGAAGTCCTTGTATTTCAGTTTATCTCTAAAAGATAAGGACTCCTTTCTTTTTTACATAAAACCACAATACGATCATCACACTAAAATGGTAACAATTCTTTAAAACCATTAAATATTTACAACTCCAGATTACATTATAATTTTCAAAACATTTTCCCATATTTGAATTAGGATGTACTAAAGTCCAGGACGGAGAAGGCAATAGCACCCCACTCCAGTACTTTTGCCTGGAGAATCCCATGGACGGTATAGGCTGCAGTCCATGGGGTCGCTGGAGTCAGATACGACTGAGTGGCTTCACTTTCACTTTTCACTTTCATGCATTGGAGAAGGAAATGGCAACCCACTCCAGTGTTCTTGCCTGGAGAATCCCAGGGACGGGGAAGCCTGGTGGGCTGCCGTCTATGGGGTCGCACAGAGTCGGACACGACTGAAGTGACTTAGCAAAGTCCAGGAGGAGAAGGGGATAACAGAGGATGAGACGGCTGGATGGCATCACCGACTCAATGGACATGAGTTTGAGTGAACTCCCGGAGTTGGCGATCGACAGGGAAGCCTGGTGTGCTGTGGTTCATGGGGTCGCAAAGTGTCAGCCACGACTGAGCAACTGAACTGAACTGAACTCAAAGTCCATATAGTATAATTGGTTATATTTCTTTAAAGTCTCCTCTAATTCTGTTTCCCTCTCCATATTTTTGCTTTAATAAAGAAAAACATTTATTTGGCTCCACTGGGTCTTAGTTGCAGCACATGGAATCTAGTTCCTTGACCTTGGATCAAACCTGGGCCCCCTGCACTGGAAGTGTGACGTCTTAGCCACTGGACCACCAGGGAAGTCCGTCCATATCATTGTAAATCACTTGTTGAAGAGACCAGGTCACTCATCCTGTTGTATTCACCACAGGATTCTATGGTATCCTTTAACATGTTTCTCTGACCTCTGAATTTCCTTTAAATTGGTGAAGAGTTCTAGAGTCTTAATGACACTTTTTCACTCTCTGAAAGGACGCTAGTGATCTTTGACAAATTCTTTGCTTTCTGGTTTGACAAAATATTCTAGGGCTCATCTGGAACACTGTCAGCCCCAGATTTGGGAACAGACATTTCTTCAAGGATCCCTGGTTCCTTTCAATGCTGGGGACGGTAGTGTCAGGGTCATTACCAATCAGGCTGGGTTATTGTTTCCAGACCTTTTTAGTGGACAGAATTGAGAGATGTTCTGGAGGTTTTTAAAGTTGTCTAGTTTCCTCTATCCTTGCCGTAACCACCAAGATTTAAATTACATGGATTACTTTTTGTTCTTTTTTTCTGTTATAAACAAATACTTACATGTGTTCACTGCCCCTACTTTCTAACAATGGCTGACTACATTTTTTGTTGCATTTTATTTCTTTTACTTAACGTATCCTGATAATCACCTCATGGTATATATAAAGATACTCCTCATTCCTCTGCAAAGTACACATATGCATTTGGGTGGATGTACTACATTTTTAGTAACCTATTGCCTACTGATTGATATTTGGACTGTTTGCAGTCTTTCACTATTGAAAAGAGTCTATGTTTCCTAGTCTTGCTCATATGTCTTTCCATAGTTTGACAAGTACATCTTTGGCATAGTTCTTAGAGGAGGATTATTGGTTTAGAGTAAATGCATACATAATTTTAAAGCATAATACATAGACAATGCCAAATTTCAAGGGGGTTGTACCATTTAGCATCTCTGTCAGCATATAAATTTCAGATCCTTGTAGAAATTACCCTGGTTTATTAGGTAATTTTAAAAATGGACCTAATTTTTTTTTCCAATCAGGCTATACAGTCATCCTAATACCATTCACCAAAAGCCCATACATTCCCCGCTGATCTCAGATAATGTGTTAGCATATAATATATCCCTATTCTTTTTTTTAATATAAATTAATTTTAATTGGAGGTTATATATCCCTATTCTTAAGTCTATAAATCTCAGTCTCAGATTTTGTTTTAGTGCTCTCTCATGTGCCAGTATCAAATTGTTTGAGTTGTACAGACTTCACAGTGTTTTTAATATCTAGGAAAGCTATCCCCACTTGTTCTTTTTTAGTTTTCCTAGCTCTCTTGGGAAAAAACAATCACCATTCTAGAGAGTAGCCATATAGATATATTTTCAAAAGCAAAGGAAACTAGTTAAAATCGTATTTCAAAATTTGACTTTTCAATTGATTATGACTGAATCCCCTTCATGATGTTAATTAAACATGACAAATGATTAAAGAAATGGATTAATAAAGACATCTATTAATAAATGGCTAAAATTCTCAAATTCCCACTTAGCTTTGAATAGGGAAAGAAAATTTAGCAAATTTCTGGCTCAATCACTGAAATTTAGGGAAGTTGACCAGCCAAATTTAAAATTAGATGTCACAACTATCTTGATTGAAGAACGAAGACATTACAAATCTGGGTGATAATCAATCTGTTAATTTCTTTGTGTCACTGAACAACTCCAATTCTAAATATATGCAAAGGTTCACAGAAATATATACCTGGCAATCATCTCCAGCACCACCTGACTGATTCAACAAGTGTGCTGCATCACTCTGGTTACCACTGGCATGTCCAAGACGATGTTTCACAGGAACTTTATTAAGAACATATGCCCCTGATGTCTGCGGTTTGCTCATTATCTGCATATACAAAATAAATACATTTGTGGCAGAAGTTTTTTAAATGCCTAGGAATGATACAAATTTAGGACTGATTACCCTGGGGAGGAAGACACAGGAATGTGAAGGTAGAGTGCTTCTATTATTTATAAGGTTTTTTTTTTAAGTGAAGAGGGAGACATATAAATGACTGTTATTATCCATACTCTTTTGGATGTCTGAAATATATCACAACATAATGCAAATATATGTGTATGTACTCACAAATAAAATTAGTAATTTTTCAATGATCCCTTCAATTATGTAATGCTGAAAGACTTATGGGTTTTGACAGTTTAATAGGAGTAACTGTGATAAGACCACCCTAAAAACATAATACAATCTCAGGCTGCATTAACAGCACGGGGTCTAATGGATCACAGAGGTGACTGTATTACTTTTATACACCATTTAGCCAACACCTAGGGAAAGCCTTTACCTTCAGGACCTAACATGAAATGGGACAGAGACAAAAGAAATGAAAACTTAACTGCAAATAAACAGGATGGTGAATGGAGTTAATACTAGGTTCTGTTAAGGAACATGCTTCTTATTCTGAGTATATTTAATTCAAACAAAAGAATGCCTAGGAGATTATCAATATCATCAATGTCTGAATAGTTCTACTGCAGGGTGATTTGCTCTTTCCTTCGTTCATCTATTCATTCAAATATGTTTAGAGCACTATGTGCCAGGCCTTGTTTTAGGCACCAGGGATAGAACAAATAAAACAGACAAAATCCCAGTCTCCTGGGCTCCCATTTCAGTTTTCAAAGAAACAGAATATTTCTATATGAGAAAAAATAGGACAAGAGGGTGGGTATAAGAGTGATTGATTCTAACACAAAACAAAGAAGTTGTTCTAGATTCAGGTTGTTCAGTGGTGGATGGTTATTGTAACTGAGTGTTGAGAAGATGGTATTTCTTAAACATGAAGATTTATGGGCCTTGTACCTAGAGACTGACTCTGTAGATGTGAGAAGGTAAGACCCAAAAATGTGCACCCAGGTATGTGATTCTAGCACAGTGCTTCTCAAACTTCAAGGTACCTAAAAATCATATGGACAGCCTATTAAAACAGATTACTGAGCCCTACCCATTCAGTAAGTTGAGGTGAAGCCCAAAATTACATGTCTAATAAGCTCCTAGGAGATCAGATGCTGCTGGCCTACAAACCAAACTGGCTGGCTCTGATGTAGAAGACCAAAGACAACAAATTGAGAAACAATGATCTAGAGGATAGGCCAAAAGGACCTTTAATTCCCTGTGAACCCCAGATTACCTTCTGAATCCCTCCATGTACTGATGAGGGAGGAGACTGGGCCACCAGCACCTGCTGCTGATGAAGGTGCTGTGGCAGGTGATGGTGCTGCTGTGACAGATGACTAAGTGTTTGTTGTTGCTGCAGGAGTAGCTGTGTTGGAGACTGTAGTGCTGGTTGCTCATTATTTTCCCTGTGCCATAGGACTCGAATGAATCGGTTGTTTAGAACTGCTTCAGTACTAGAAATGGCTTTTCTGGCCTCTTCATTAGTAAGATATTGGATGAGGGCTGCTTCTGGATCTCCCTTAAAAGCAACCTATAAGAAAAAACAATAGCAACAACAAAACACAGAAATGAGTGATGATAGGCAAGTAAATATATAAATTACTGATAAAGAATTCAAAAGCAGAAAACAGCCTGCTGAAATCCATTGTGAAGTATATGTAAATAAAGATAGTTATCTCTTATAAGGTAACATATGTATTTCAATATTATATATGAACGAATACTAGATCATTTAATAAATAATCCTAGTGATGTTACATAACCACTTGAGAAAAGATATAATAATTCCTTCCTGATATCTTACATCCAAATAAACTTCAGAGACAGAAAATGTTTTACAATAAACAAACAAAACAACCCACAAAAACCCAGGGAGAAGAAGTGAATATCTGTATACTCTGAAGGTCTGGAAAGCCTTTTTACAACACATCTATAAATGCAGGACCATAAAGACAAACAGCAGATTTGACCAAATAAAATCTTAAACCACTGTCAGTCCAAACAAGCCAAAAACAAAACAAATGACAAAATGAAAAAGTAATTTTAATATATATAACAAGCAAAGGTTTGGAAAAGCATTATTATACTGCCTTCACTTAAAAAAATGAGCAAAGACAGTGGATAGGTAAATGCAAAAGTATTGCAAATGGTGTATATAAATTAGAGTCTACGTAGGAATAAAAACAAAGCAAATTCAAGTAAGTACGATTTTTCACTTATGAAACTGGTCTAAAAATTTTTAATGGATCTGTATTATAGTTTTGATGAGGCCTCATAAATTGCATTTGGGAGTATCAATTTGGCTGTTCAAATAAAAAGTTTTAAAATTTCCTTAATTTCAGCAATGTGTCATTAAAAGAAAAAAAAGTTTATCCAGAAAGAGCCTTACCATAGCATTGTTTCTATTAAAAAAAAAAAAAAAGTAAATTTCCCCAGAGAATAGTGTTTATATAAATTATGGCCTACTGCTATGGACTGAATTATGTCCTCACTAAACTCATACATTGAAGCCCTAACCCCCAGTGTGACTGCCTCTGGACACAGGGCTTTTAGGAGGTAAACAAGGTTAAATGGTATCTAAGGGACAGGACCCTAATCAGACAGGACGAGTGAATTTACAGGAAGAGATCTCTCTGTCTCTTACCCTCCCTCTCCTTCCAACACGTAAACACACAGCAAGAAGGTGCCATCTGCAAACCAAGATCCATATAGGCTAGTACCTTGGGTTCCAGGCTATGGTATTTATTATAGCAACCCAAGCCGACTAATATACTCATCTACATTAAGCTACCTATTTTTTCTAAATGCCATAAAGAATAATGACCTAGAACAATTTAAGAGAAAAAAGGTAGTTAAGAGATAGGTAAACTATATTTTGATTTGATGGCAACACTAAGTAAACTGACTGAAATACCAATTTAAACACATCTTCTACTTATTACCCTCAATTACAGCAAAACACTCAACCACCAAATTGGTAAATTCAAAAACTTCACAAGCACATAGCAAAATATAAAAGCTATGATTTACCTGATGTTAAATTTTAGTATCTAAAATTCTCACAATTAGAACCATGTTTAATCAATTAATATTTCACAAAAGCCAGTTCAGTAGACAAAAATACAATCTTAGAAACTACCAAAAATCTCACTACCTAGTTAGAATACTAAAGCTGGTAAAAAAAGTCATTTGTCCAGACATAAAACTATGAACAAAGATACAATAACCAGCCCAATGTCTTTCAGGAAGAGTTTCAGAAAGAAACCAAATGCATTCAGAGGACAAATTCAGCACAATTTCAACGTAAAGTTGGGCATACAAATACATGGTGGGATTTAAAACACATAGCAGAGATGATCAAACTAATCACTGATTTGCTTAAGCAAAAGTGAGCTGTTTCCAAAGATACATTATGGTCTAGTGGTTAAGAATCTGCCTGCCAATGCAGGGAACACAAGTTCGATTCCTGGTCCAGTAAGATCCCATATGCCACAGACCAACTAACCCCATGTACCATAACTATTAAGCCCAGGTGCCACAACTATTGAAGCCCATGTACCTAGAGCCTGTGCTTCACAACAAGAGAAGCCACCACAAGGAGAAACCTGCACACCGCAACAAAGAGACCTACACAACAAGAGAAAGCCCCACACAGCAATGGAGACCCAGTGCAGCCAAAAAGAAATAAATCCTTAAAAACTACATTATATATACGGATTCTGTCACCAACATAGCCACACCTACCTGGATATTAACAATAGTTCCAAATTTGCTGAAGTGTTCGTTGAGCTTGGTAATGTTGTTCAATTCCTGAGGGATTTTCTTGACTTCTAATTTGGTGTTTGTATACTGATTCTTTCTCAAGAATCCTGGTTTACTCTGATTGTTATTCCCTTGTCTGAAAGGAATATTAACAGATCTGAATAATCTCCTACATTATGCCCTAGGCAAGAGATAATCAGCAAAGAATATAAGTTTATATTTATTCAACTGTCTTTTATAAGCACTTAACATCCTTCAGATATTAGTAGGTAACTTTCACATTATCCTTATTACATAAGAAGAGAACAGGTGCAAAGAAAGACTGATGTCTCAATAATTATAAAACTGGGCTAGGCCTAGAAATTATTAATATCTGTTATCAATATTCTGTTGACTTTTTAATATATAAGACATACTAATGATGCCTCTGGGAACCTTAGCTTTGATACACATAGAATGAAAATTAATATTAATGACAACTCAATTCTACAAATTTACTAATGCAAGCAAAAAGCCAAAAACATCAATTAGATGTTACTAATAGGCAAATTCTCTTACTTTCCCAACCAAGGTTTCTTCGTGAGTGGCCCTTCCAAACCACTCATAGCTCTTTTCCGGCTATCAGGTTCAAGAACTACTCGGGTTATGTTACTATTAATTGAAACAGGAACCGGTGGTTCAGTCTGGATGACAATGTTAGCAGCTGTTGAAAACAAAAATTAACATTACTGGCAATGCATTATATTTGGGGAATTTCAAATGATTAAAATATTTAGTCCAAAAGTTAAAAATCACTGTGAATAGTACCTAATACTACCACTTCCTTTTCAGAAATGTTTAACAGTAAGAATAAATTATCAATTGCCTCCCTTTCCTCCTTTTTTAAAGATACAATATATATGTTTAAAAAGTCCTAGCCAACTCTAATGACTGAGTCAAGCTAGGATCATAAATGGAAAGGGGAAAAAAAATCAGTTTAACAGTGTTGGAGAATGAGATACTTAACCTGATGCCAAAGTACCACTCTACAAATTATTTACTTTACAACAGAAAGCTAAACAATTACTGCTCTAGGTAAGTGATCAAATTTATTAGACCATAAACAGAGTGGAATATTTATCTTCTTATATGATTCAATAAGAGGTTCACATGGATAGGATATTACTATGAAATTACGATTTTCTTATATGTGGCAATATTGTGATTATATAGTACTATGTCTTTTTCTCAGATGTAGACTAATCTCCAAAATTTACTTTCAAGTGATTCAAGAAAAAAAATGTAAAGGGAGAGGGAAGGAAGGAGAGAGGAGTGCACACAAGTGAGCATTCATGCCCAAAGCTGATAAAACCTTAACAACTGGTGAATCTAAGTCAAAGTATCTAGGTGCTTATCGCACTTCTGATTTGTAGCTTCAAAATTATTCAAACTTAAAAGCTGAAAGGAAAATTCAAAGCTAGTATTATAAATTAACACATTTCATTCACAATAGTTAGGACTAATAAAATATTGGGTTGGTCATAAAGTTTGTTTGGGATTTTCCATAATATATTAACTTTCACCAACCCAACACTGTATTAACACACTGACCTTACAACAGGTTGTCAGTGGAAAGAGGTATGCTGAACAAAAAAAGCAAATACCGACGCAAAACTACACATGTTACATTCTGAGTATTCTTCATGACTTTTAGCAACTCCACCAAAAGTAAAATTAATAGCAAAGAATAACAACTGTGGGGCTGAAACCCATGATCTTCCCACTAATTTGGTAACAATATATGCCTTATAGCACAGAAAGAAAGAGCCTATTCTTTGGAATTAGATTAATGAGCTAATTAATCTAGCCTCTCTTAGTTGGCCTGAGTGTCTTTAACTGTAAAAAGAAGAGTAAAAATATTAATAGTACCTCATTTAAGAGTTGGTGGTAAGAAATACGAGAGATAATAATGTATTAAAAAGCATTTGGTTTAGTCTTGTAGAGTTTACCTGTAGTGGCAATAGTACTATTAATGGAAGTAAAGAATAGTAAACAGAATCAGGATAAGTAGGTAAGAACAGGAAAATGTCTACCAGATAAGTAAATCTGGAAAATATTATCAGGATGGCCCATGGCCAATCATTCAAACTGAAATTAAATACCAGAAATCTGACTATAATAAGAAACCGGAATCTCATCAAACTCTTTAACCAAATTTGTTTTGAGTGGAGATATTAACCCATATTAAAAGCAATACTTGCATTTAATCTTTTAAGATTTGTGGCTATACTTTATAAAGGTCCTAACATACGGTTATAATCATGAACACTAACAACAGTCAAAGAATAATTTTATTACAGTGTTTTAAGTTCTGTGTTATTAGTACGAAGCATAGCTCTTAAAATACAAAGTAGGCCATTAAATGATTTTATTCCTGGAGGAAGAGGGATCATGTCCTCTTTCTACATCTAACATCCAGCACAGTGCCTAGAATAGCCTAAAGTCCTACAAAAAGAGCAATTAGTCAACATTAGTATTACTTTTACTTAAAAATAAATATATTCTGCTTAAAGCTTTAAAGTAATATTTGGATATAGATATTCAAAAACATTTATGAGAGATCATTACATAATATCCTTCAGAGATAAAGAATTTTTAGACCTCAGTGAGGTCAGAAATGCCATGCCCAAATGACATTTAGTATGACAAAAAGTTAAAGGCAGTATCACCTCTTGGATTTGCATCCATATCTCCAGATGTTAGGCCAATCAAGTTTGGGCGCTGTGTCTGCGTTCTTGAAAAAAACTGTCTATATTGAGATCTACCAGAACTGGTAATACTAGGAGCTTCTGGATTATAACCATCAGGTTCATAGGTATCTGAGGGAAAACAAAACAACAGAACACGTAAAAATCAAGAGTAAACAATTTATTATAAAATAACCACAAAAATGTATTTTCTTCAACAAATAAAATTATATCAACCCACATGTATTTCTCTTTGAATTAAGAGTAAATCCAGTCACAAAATACAGACATGCAAATCCATTCTGAATTATGGATATGTTTCTGGATTCATTTACCTAATGTCATTTTTGTCCTCTATAATAATCACATAATTAAAACTTCACTGCACATTTTTAATAGAAATGTTCACATATACAAACACCATATACAAAAGACTGAGTTTCCTCTGTACTCATGTCTCACCACTTTCTAGGTATTCTTTTAATTAAAAGAGAAACAATAAATCTATTAACTTGGTTATCTGCATTTTTTTTTTTGGCCACACTACACAGCATGTGGACTCTTGGTTCCCCAACTGGGATCAAACCCATACCCACTGCATAAGGAGTGCAGAAATCGTAACCAGTGGACAGCTGGGGAAGTCCCTGGCTATTTGCACTTTAAACTAGAGAAAAGAGTCAATTTCATATGTAAAATATATTTTAAATGTTGTATTTCAAACAGCTAAATAAGCTAAATTTTATATTTACAAATGTAATCATTATCTTACTACCACCTGCCTCATCAACACATTTTTATCATCTTCTCTATATTTTCTCTACAACTGAATATTTAATTGGGTTTTTTTTGGCCACTCTCTGCACAGCATGCGGGATCCTAATTTCCAAACCAGGGATGGACCCCAAGCTCCTGCTGTGGAAGCATGTAGTCTGAACCAATGGACCACCAGGGAAATTACTAAAAATTTAATTTCTAAAATTCTAATGTTAAATAAATATTTTATAAGCATTGAAAAAGCATTCTGAAAGTGTTCATCTCCAAAACATCCTCTGCATCCTACACAGAATCAAAGAAAGGTTAAGATGGAGTGAAGACATTCTCTCAAATGCATTTATAAATCCTTGCAGCTCTTTTTTTTCTTAACGGAAAAATTCCTTTGTGGCTCATATTAGATTTTAGCTACAAGACAAGGTACCTTTTACATTTTTATTACTAGCCAATCAGTTCTGTAATTCAGAGTATAAGATCAGCAAATTATAATTAAAAAGTTTCCAGTGATTAATACAATTTGGTACTCCTGACAGAAAAATCTCCTACATTAAGGCTGCAAAAAGTTTTAAAGAAGATATATAATCAAATAGCCTTGTTCTAATAATTCCTGGGACCACACAGAACCCCAAGAAAACTGAAGGTCCTTTAGTTAATTATGATGAACTGAGATCTAAAGGCAAAGTGAAAAATGTTAAAAACCTCATGAGACACCCTCAAAGCACTCCACGTATCTTCAAAAATGTCAATAGGAGGGAAGAGTTTTCAAGAAATCATTATACACAGTCATTCCATACAACAGGGGCAGAGGGGAAAAAACACATGTTCATCCATGATCAGCAAAAAACCACGTTTTGTTTTGTTTTAGAAAAAAATTAACCTAGCTTTTCTTGTAACATATAACTGATTAGAAAACATTCAAGTAGATACTGTTCCTATCTGCTGGATTAAAAACTAGTTCAAGGAACTGCATGACCTTAGTTACTGAGGCACAGAAAGTAAATACAAAGGACACCGGAGATGACAGACACATAGGAGGCCTAATCATCTAGGGGCACTAGGGACAAACCAAAGGAGCACAGAAACAGAAAACAAAACCACCTGGGAGCTTTAATGGGAATCTGTGAGAGCAGATCAGGATACCAGGTCACCTCTTAGGTTGGCCAGTTTATGGTACAAAAGATCAGAGGTGGATGGCCATCTGTAGCAAAGCTTACCTGGGACCAGAGGGGTGGGGCTGGAGACTGAGGTATGGTACCCAATGGAGGATCCCATGAGGTTTCGAGGTGGCACCAAACGAGCTGCCAACAGAGGAGGCGGTGTCCCCAACTGAAGTCGCTCAGATGCAGCAGCACCATGTTCACGAGAGTACATGGGCTGTCCTACAGAGGAAAGAACAGGAGGGCAGCTGGGATTGAGAGTCACAAGCTTCTCTAAGTAATGATCTACTTCCTGAGACTTGAGCCAAGAACAGAGAAAGTACACCAATGGGAATAGTACTTGAGAAAGATGCTATTAATATTCTTTCTAACTCAAGAAAGAGACATGCAACTGGGTAGGATGCACTGAGGTATAAAGAAAGGGTACGAATTAGGTAGTGTGACTGCATAATGTCCGTTTTTTATCATCTTAAATGGAATAACTACATGCTGATCTTACCAGAAACTGATCAACTATATCAAGTTATTGACAAAGGAGCCCTGAGCTATTATTCATGTAGAGTTTAATATTCAGGGAGACGTGGTTATAAAAGCTGTCATATCCATTTAAAAAAGATAAAAACACTCCTCCCAAATTCATATAATTTCAGGTATGCACAAACTATTCCCCTATCTGGGAGCAGAAAAAAAAAAAAAAAACGTAATAAAGGAATTAAAAAAAAAAAAATACCCACCACAAGCATACTCTCACAGAGAATAAGAAACATTCAAAAGAAAAACATAAAGACAGTGAAAATCTGCTATCCTGTAAGTAGGTGGACAACAAACAGACAAGAGGACAAAATCCCACAGGATCAGACTAGCCACTGTACACATAAAGTATCTCAGATATTACAGACCACTTTTGGAAAGAAAGCACATTTAGAATTTATAGATGCAAAAATGGCAGAAACAATGAAGCCAAATTATATAGAACAAGATTAAAAAAGACAAGGTATCAAGGAGCAAAACCTCTCTTTGGTTGGTTATTTAATAGTATCTTTTTCATTTACTACTCCATATGAGACCTATTTTTAAGATTTACTCAATATTTTGTATCTGAAGTCAGACATTCACTATGTGACACAAGACAAAGTAAATTTAGATTTTTTAATATGATGAAATATCGTTATAAAGTTGTAAAATTCCAGAAGACTTTTAATACACTTTAATAAGAAGTCAAAAGCAACCACTTGATTTCACAGTAAATGTAGAGAAGAAATGGATATGGTATACTTTCCAATACATGGAGAAAAGGTGGCAAATCATATTGTATAAGGGGACCACATAATTGTGTGCTTAGCACCAATCTTTTCAAAATTTACATGAAAAAAGATCAATCATTACATTGCAAATGCAATCTAACATATCCTCAATGATCTGAAAATAGCTGAAGCATGATACACTGCAGAGAATTCCTTGCAGAATGAAGTCATGTGCTAAAGAGAAAAATGGGAAGTACAATTTCAGTTCATATGACTAGCTTAAATTTATGATAAAGCATTTCATATAGCATGTGTATTTAATTAATAACTATCTCAAAGTAAATGAGAAACTAAAAGGCTAGTTTGTACAATGCCTTTTTAAAATGAATGACAAAGAACATGCATTCCTACACTTCAGAAAGATGGCTGTTTATTCAAATGAGGCCTGATTTTCTTTAACATCTATTCAGATCTCTAAATACTATATGAAAAATAGAGTTCCTTAGGTAAAAGGTTGATTCTAGGTCTGGATAGAAAACTTGTACGATGAGTCTGGTACACCTTCATATAATGCTCCAGAAGCAAGATGGCTACCAAACACCAGCATGTAAAAAATACAACAAAGCAACCTCCAGAAGCCAACATGAAGAGGCTTCCCATGGTCAAATAAGAGCCAATCTGAACACCAAAAAAGGCCACAATGGGGTGAAATATACCAAACATTAGAAATCCATGAGTTCATAATGATACTTAGAAAAAGTACAGTGGTCCCTCTGGAAACAAACTCATTTTCTGAAAACTGATAAATTAAAGGACAGAAGCATTTATCCTGTCTTTCCCGTAAAAAGTACATTTCAGGTTAACCAAATGGTGAACACTGCCAAGTTCTACTTTGTAGACTGTCAGCCAATAAATGTAGAAGAAATCACAGAACTAGAGTATCACATTTTTATAGCCCCCAATAAAGCAAAGAGAACTGGGCAGGGATCACAAACAACCAAGAGCAATTTTTTGAAAGGATGGATCAGGATGAAAACACCTGTACACAGTGATCAATATTTGTAACACAGAAAGGAGACAACTTGATATTGTACACCAGGTATATACTGCAGTAGGAAGTACAAAACCCCATCAGTACAACATTCATGCAAAATAAGGAGGAAAAAAACCCTAAATGTGACCCTATTAATCTACATCTAGATAAATCTCCAATTTCCAGAAAAAAACAGGGAATAGAGGAATGCATTAAATGTCACCAGCAGATGCAAGATACGCCAAGTCTAGATTATGGTAAAATTCTTTAGGACAAATTATCTGCTCCTTCAACAAGTAAGTGTCAAGGGAGAAAAAAAGAGGTAGGAGAAATTGTTATGGATTCAAAGGCTTAAGAAACACATCAACTAAATGTAATGTGTAACCTTGCTTGGATTCATCTTCAAATGAACCAGATATAAAGGAATGTCTATGATACAACTGGGAAATATGAGCACTGATTAGATACTTGACAATAATACCTGTTATATTTTGGGACTGTGATAAAGTATAGTAATTGTGTGTGTGTATTTATCCCTTATCTTTCAGAGATTTATAGATGAAATGGTATGTTTGGAACTTGTTTTTAAATAATCAAGTCAGGAGTGAGTTACAGATAAAGCAAGGTTAATCAATACATTGATAAATGTTGAAACCAGCAACTGAGTAATGACGATTACTACAGTGTTTATTCTCTTAGGTATATTTGAAATTTTCCATAATAAAAAGTTTAAAAAAATCAAGTTGGTTATAATGATGGTGAAGATAAGCCAGTCATAATTTAGATTCATTCACTTTAGTTTTTTCTCAAACTTTTATTGGAATATATTTGATTTACACTGCTGTGCCAATTTCAGATGTACAATTTGACTCAGTTAAACATAAATATAGGTGTGTGCATATATTCTTTTTCAGATTCTGATTCAATTTAGTTTTTATCAGTGTAGAGTGACTGAATAATTTCAAAATGCAAGTCTCCTAAGTTCATGCTCCTATTGTAAATCATTCATGTATCTTATATGTCTGATTGATAGCAATATTTTCATTCTTTAGAGTCAGATATGACTGAGCAACACACACACACACACACACACACACACAATGTTAACTCTAGTCTTTTGAAGATAGTCTTTATTCAAACTAAAATTTTAGCTACTCTTTGTAATTCTCCTGACTTTGTCTTCAAGTGTATTCACAAGGGAAAAAAAAGTCTTAAGATGAGTTTTAAACTGAAAGCTCAATCAGAAGAAAATAGAAAGCTATACCTTCCAATTATTGGCCATACTTGTTATGTGTCCTCTCTATTAGAATCCAAGGTCCCTGGCATACTTTTTAAAGTTTCAGGGTCTAAATGGTGCCTAGCACATAGTAGGAACTCAATACTTAACACAATGGATGAAAGTTTATTTACTAACTGCATCCCAATGACATTTAAGTGTTTCTTAGGATGAATACCTTTATTTGATATTCATCAGACATTATTTGAAATGGGCAATATGACAACTAATGCAAAACAAATCCAAGTAACACATGAGGGGAGAGAAATTCTAGACAATATATGACTCCATAGACTGACTTTTCTAGACATCAAAATCTGTGACTGTGCACAGAAAAATGTTATGTACTTCACAGAATTAAATGAGGCATCTCAAGTTTAAGAATATGATGTTTTAATAATCGTACACAGCTAATAGGAAATATATTCTCTGAAAGATAAAAGTAATTTATGTAAATTCACCTGAAGACTGACAACTGCCTTTAACCTAAGAATCAATCTTTAGGCTGTTATATTCTACTACTAATCTTTCACACACTCAATACAAGGAGCTTAGCAGGTACAAAATATTTCTATTACATCTTCTTCAAAGAAGCAAAAGAAACAAGTCAAATTTAAAGAAATATAATTTAAAATGGTTCTGTCCTGTGAAAACAAAGCAAAACAAAACCTCAAACCCCAAAACCATACACTAAACTGGCGACTCTGAATTTGGGTAAAAATGCTTAAGTATGTCAAAGGAAATAGTTGTTTTTAATAGGTGTTTTTCCATACACTTCCAACTGTATTTCATTATTTAAATCCTTTTCAGAGTATCTGTGACATTTTAATTCAACAAAAACCAAATTTCATGTTTTTTTCTAAATTATAACCATACCTGCCATTAAGTTTTAAATAGCATTGCCAGGAGCCCCATATACCCTACACAGTTATACAGTGGGGAAATTCTTTTTCTTCTTTTAACATCCAATTGTGCTCTTCAAAACTGAGTGACAATTAGACTAGATGAAGGTTTTATTTCGGGCAGAATTAGTTCCTTTGTTACATGTATTTCTGAGGCACTCTGTTGCTTTATTTTTAACACCAAAATACACTGTAATTGGTTTTTTGTGAGTTTGTAATTTTTGACATATTTCTTTCCCACTATTAGATTTTTAGCTTCTTCGGAGAAAAATCATCTCTCACTCATATTCCCAGTACCGAGCATTGAACAGACCCTATTCCTACCTCTACAATACCAGATTTCATTTATCTATGTTTATTTGGGTCCCTATTGATTAAATTTTCACAACTATCATATGATATGCTGTTCTTCACTTATACACACTTTCTATGCTGTGAATATTAATGATAATTTTTTTAACTACAATTTTTTTATAATATTTTTTCATTAAAACCAAAAGGGAGCTTTTGTCATACTAAGTCAAGTAACTGAGACAGAGAAAGACAAATAATCATGTGCTATCGCTTATATGTAGAATCTAAAACAATGGTACAAATGAAATATTTTGTTTTGTTATCTACAAAATGAAATATTTTGTTTTGTTATCTACAAAACAAACACTCACAGATATAGAAAACAAACCTATGACTATCTAGGGGAAAAAGAGAAGTGTGGGACAGGGAGGATAAACTGGGAGACTGGAATTGCCATATACACACTACTATATACAAAATAGATAACGAGTAAGGAACTAGTATATAGCACAAGGAACTCCAGTCAATTCTCTGTAATGACCTATACAGGAAAAGGATCTAAAAAAAAGAGTGAATATATGTATAAATGTAACTGATTCACTTTGCTGTACATCTGAAACGAACACTACATTGTTAATCAACTATACTCCAACAGAAATTTTTTTAAAAAGCTGAAAAAAAAAATTGCTGGATTTTGTGCCACAAAATTAGATATACATCTGAAGTAGAAAATAAAATCTAATGTTGGAGGAAAAATTCAAATGGAATCACAATGTTAAATTTAACAATATCAAAATAAATCGTAATTGCCACTTTTTTTATAAATTAAAAACAAAATGAAATTTTTATGAGTCAAAATGCTAAATTTAACAATATGAAAATGTGTCATCTGCAAAAGACTTTCAGATAAATAACCCATTTTTCATATTTACAAGTCCAAAAGCACTAAGAAATAATGCTAAGAGCTGATTTAGGGAGGGGAAAGATGAAACAAGACTGGTAACTGTTGAAGCTGAGTGATGGGAACATGGGAGTTTATTATACTACCTTCTTTATTTTTATATATGTCTGAAATTGCCCATAATTAAAAAAAGAGAGCAGTAAAATAAGCACCGTAACAAGATACTATAGTAATTAGAAGACTGTGAGACACTAAAAGTAAAACAAAATGGCTAGTTATTTAACTATCATATATGGTTTCTGTCCTGAGAAAGCATAGCGGAACACAGGAGGAACAGCAGCACTGAAGAATTCTCATAGGAACTGTCCTGGTTGGTTCTCTCAGGCAACTAGCTTAGCAGCATTATATGGTGTAACGTGGAGGGAAAGTGGGAGTAAAATATATTGGAGTCAAAAAGATTGCAGCAATAATAAAAATGTGAAGTGATTCAAGTGTGGATGAGGGCAGAAACCATAGCGGGAAGAAAGAGAAAAGGATGCATCTAAGAAAAAGAGGAAGAATTTTTCAATTAACTAGAAATAAAAAAGCAAAGCAATGAGTCAGTCATGATAGGGTTTTCAATTCTAAGTGATTAGGTGGGTGTTATTTACATTAGCAAATAAAGACAGGGATTGTGGAGGTAATGGAGACTTAGAGGAAAATAATAGGTTTTGATTTCGGAGAGGCTGAAATTTATAGAGATAATCATAACTACAAAACTATAACAATAATTCCTTATGTATAGCTTAAGGTGCCAGATACTATTCTAGATGCTTTATATGTATTAACATATAACATGTTTCCCCAAAATAACCTTAATGAGGTGAGTAATGTTACTATCATTTCTATTTTTTACAAAAGAGGTAATTAGGATGTAAAGAGGTTAAGCAACTTGCCTAAGGTCATAGTGACGTAAATGATGGAACTGGAATTTGAATCTAAGCTTAATTACTTTCCTGAGTTGCCTCCCTAGGTCATGACAGAGATGAAGAAATGTTTATGATAAACACAGTTACAAAAAAGGTGAATTTATAAAGTTACCTAGCTCTGTAAAGAAATTCTCACAGTCTGACAGTTTTAACAACCAACTACTTTATTTTTAGGTTTCTGAAGAAAGAAATTTTTCTTTTAAGCCTTTGTAAACTAAAAACAACAGTAACCAAAACTATGAAAAATAAAAGACAGGATTCAAGAAAAACATATTATTACAGTTAAGCATCAATGTTACAAGATAGTCTAACCACTAAATACTATAGTTTAAATGATGCTATGCTCGTTTCAGCATTACAAGTTAAATAATTAGGTGTATTTTATGCGATCTTTTGTATGCTCTTAGGAGGTAAGTCTTAGGCTTTGGAAATTCAATCAGAAGAACAATTCTTGAACAGAAGCTTCAAAATATAATTCCTTTAGCAGAAGAATGTTGCTACACTATAGCAGAGCAGACTTCTCCAATACAGAAGGCCTTGTCCTTCTCTCCCATCATCACACAAAATTAAAATACAGTTACAGAACATAACCACACAGTAAATTGCCCTGTAAACACAAGTATAATTTTGTATAGATAGTCCTTAAAATAGAAATTAACTGTATTTTTTTAAGTGTTCTGAGAAAACGTCTGGCTTTTCTATGCCCTAACAATTTTATTAATAAATCAAATGTGTACTTACGTTCTGACACTGTATAAAGGAGGTTCTGGGGTAAAGGAGGAGGTAGTCTTGCTCCTACTGGTGCAAGATTGGGCACTGCACTTGTCCCAGGCTGGTCACGGTTGTTGATCAAGCTTGACTGTGTTATGGGTGGTCCTACAGACAACAAAAAGGGAGAGCTAGAGCAGTAATGTTTGCTACATAATAAAAACACTCACTACACCAAGTACAATAAGGATATTCACATATAAAATACCTACTTTGGTTTAGAACAGAATAAAGAAATTTGATATGAGCAGGCTTGAGCACTCAGAGGATTGTTAATTTAAATGACATTTTAGTTCTGTAATAGACTAATCTAGGGTGGAAAAAGGGCAGAACTGGTTGCATCTGGAGGCTGGGAGTAGAAAATGGCCAAGAGATTTGAACAAACTTTCTGGGATGATAATAAAGTTCTATAGAACTCTTAAATTAATGATAAACATATTTGAGTGTATCTATGTCTAGAATGTACTGTGAAATGCGTTAAAACTAAAAATGGAGAGATGGAAAGATATATGATGACACAACATGAAAAAGAAAGTGTGAATCACTCAGTTATGTCTGACTCTTGATGACCCCATGGACTGTAGCTCAGCAGGCATCTCTGTCTATGGAATTCTTCAGTCAAGAATACTGGAGTAGGTAGCCATTCCCTTCTTTAGGGGATAGTAAAGTGCTAACTGTAGAAGCTAGATGGTATTTGTTTCCTTGAAATTTTTCTTGGCAAAGTGTTCAGGGGGAAACAACACTCTTAGATTTAACTTTTACACAGATATGTTCCCCCAAATGACGTAGGATCTTTTATTGTGAGAATTTCTGTACATCAAAGATGCCTTTTTATCTGAGAAATTAAATCTCAACTTGAGCTTTACAATTATACCATTTATGTGACAACATTAAATACTCACAACCCACTGTTAAAAGAACCATATTGCTGTTGACCAAATCTATGCATTAAATGTATACAAACCTTTATCAATTTTAATGAAATGTGTTCTACAAAGAATTTTACTGCAGGAAAGCTATGCAATGGGTACATGATGTCATATTAAACTATTTTTGCAACTTCCAGTGAGCCTATAATAATTTTAAAAATTAAAAATTTTAAAAAGAATTGAAAAAGTACCACTTAAATAAACTGAATGGTAACCATTTTTTCAAATAATTTGCCAACTCTTAAAACATTAAATGTCTTCAGATAGGTATTTTCTTATACCTCTGTACACATGTAAAAAAAAGATCTTCATGATCCAGATAAATCACGATGGTGTGATCACTCACCTAGAGACAGACATGCTGGAATGCGAAGTTAAGTGGGCCTTAGGAAGCATCACTACAAACAAAGCTAGTGGAAGTGATGGAATTCCAGTTGAGCTATTTCAAATCCTAAAAGATGACACTGTGCAAGTACCTCACTCAACATGCCAGCAAACTTGGAAAACTCAGCAGTGGCCACAGGACTGGAAAAGGTCAGTTTTCATGCCAATCCCAAAGAAAGGCAATGTCAAAGAAAGCTCAAACTACCGCACAATTGCACTCATCTCACACGCTAGTAAAGTAATGCTCAAAATTCTCCAAGCCAAGCTTCAACAGTACGTGAACCGTGAACTTCCAGATGTTCAAGCTAATTTTAGAAAAGGCAGAGGAACCAGAGATCAAATTGCCAACATCCGTTGGATTATCGAAAAAGCAAAAGAGTTCCAGAAAAACATCTATTTCTGCTTTATTGACTATGCCAAAGCCTTTGAGTATGTGGATCACCACAAACTGTGGGAAATTCTTAAAGAGATGGGAATACCAGACCACCTTACACTCCTCCTGAGAAATGTGTATGCAGGTCAGGAAGCAACTGGACATGGAAAAAGGACATGGAAAAAGAGACTGGTTCCAAATAGAAAAAGGAGCACGTCATGTCCAGGAAGCAACTGGACATGAACTGGACATGGAAAAAGAGACTGGTTCCAAATAGAAAAAGGAGCACGTCAAGGCTGTGTACTGTCACCCTGATTATTTAACTTATATGCTGAGTACATCATGAGAAACACTGGGCTGGAGGAAGCAAAAGCTGGAATCAAGATTGCCGGGAGAAATATCAATAACCTCAGATATGCAGACACCACCACCCTTATGGCAGAAAGCCAAGAAGAACTAAAGAGCCTCTTGATGAAAGTGAAAGGAGAGTGAAAAAGTTGGTTTAAAGCTCAACATTGAGAAAACTAAGATCATGGGATCTTGTCCCATCACTTCATGGCAAATAGATGGGGAAACAGTGAAAACAGTGACAGACTACTTTGGGGCTCCAAAATCACTGCAGATGGTTGACTGCAGCCATGAAATTAAAAGACACTTGCTCCTTGGAAGAAAAGTTATGACCAACGTAGACAGCATATTATAAAGTAGAGACATTACTTTGCCAACAAAGGTCTGTCTAATCAAAGCTATGGTTTTTTCAGTAGTCATGTATGGATGTGAGAGTTGGACTATAAAGAAAGCTGAGCACCGAAGAATTGATGCTTTTGAACTGTGGAGTTGGAAAAGACTCTTGAGAGTCCCTTGGACTGCAAGGAGATCCAACCAGTCCATCCTAAAGATCAGTCCTGGGTGTTCATTGAAAGGACAGATGTTGAAGCTGAAACTCCAATACTTTGGCCACCTGATGCGAAGAACTGACTCATGTGAAAAGACCCTGATGCTGGGAAAGATTGAAGAAGGGAGGAGAAGGGGATGACAGAGGATGAGATGGTTGGATGGCATCACGGACTCGATGGACATGAGTCTGAGTAAACTTCGGGAGTTGGTGATAGACAGGGAAGCCTGGTGTACTGCAGTCCACGGGGTCACAGAGTCGGACACAACTGAGCGACTGAACTGAACCGACACATGTAAAATGACTGCTCCAGAATTTTCTCAGTTATATTTTAAAAATTCAGTCTTATTTCTGTTTTAGCTCAACTAGCAACTGTTTTTTTTGAAATGATCATTTTTAAACATTTCTCCTAATTTTGGTGAATTTGATAACAGCATATTGACCCCCTTTTTTTTGGAAGTCTTTTATCAGTAAAGAGATTCATACCGAAGTACATACTGGTGAAATGCTCTGATATCTGAAAAATACTTCAGGGAAAAAAAGTAAAAAAAATTGTGTGGGGCAGGCAAGAAGAATAAATGAGACAAAAACAGATGAATATTAACCATTGAATTTAGATGATGAAACATGGTATATTATTATTCTACATCTGTGTGTATTCAAAAATTTCCATAAAGGGGAAGAGAAATTGGATGAAGGCAGTCAAAAGACACAAACTTCCAATTATAAGATAAATAAGTACTAGGGATATAATGCACAACATGATAAATATAGTTAACACTGCTCAATGCTGTATATGAAAGTTGTTAACAAAGTAAATCCTAAGAGTGCTCATCGTAAGAAAAATAAAATTTTTTACTATTTAATTTTATACCTATATGAGATGATGGATGATCACTAAACTTACCGTGATAATCACTTCATGATGTATACAAATCAAATCAGTATGCTGACACCTTAAACTATACAGTGCTGTATGTATATAGATTAATATAACTGGAAGAAGAAAACCCAGAAAAGTCCCATAACAAAATGTTTTAAAGAGTATTTCAATATTCTCTTAGAGATTTTCTTTAAAGATGCTGCTGCTAAGTCGCTTCAATCGTGTCTGACTCTGTGCGACCCTAAGGACAGCAGCCCTCCAGGCTCCTCTGTCCACAGGATTCTCTAGGCAAGAATACTGGAGTGGGTTGCCATTTCCTTCTCCCCTTTAAAGATGGAACTTTCACTAAACTACTGGCATACTCTTTTTTTTCTGACCTCTTCAAAATGCTGGCTTTCTATCAACGAGCAAGATTTTGACTCCAGGTCAATATAGGTTAGGGCACTACTAATAAAATTTACACTTGGAGGTACTATAAATAATGCAATAATGCAATATGACACTGGGTAGAAAAAAGGGAAGAACATCTTAATTATGGGAATATATTCCAAATTCTATTAATAATTTATTTTTCAAATTCTTAAAATCTAGTGTCAAGTTACATAAAAGGGATGGATTCCTTTAAATATTCTTCACTAAAGAAACTATACATATACTTACGTGGTATGGGAAGCACAACAGAAGGTGGAGGCTGGCCATGTCCTTGGGGAACAGGAAGTCTCATGCTGTGGCCAGGGCCTGGGCCTGGGCCTGGGCCCGGGCCTGGACCAGGGCCTGGGCCAGGGCCTGGCATTGGAGGCATTAACATTCCAGGAGGCGGTGGAGGAGGAAGCCCAGGAGGAGGTGGAGGGAAAGGAATCATGCTTGGTAGAGCAACTTCATCAACAACCAAGGGATCATTTCCATGATCAAACTGACAAAGGTCACCAAGTACACAGAATCCTCTTTCTGTAAGAATCAAAGATAAATTTCACTATGATCTACACTGAGTTCAGCAAACAATTCCCTGAAACATCCACCAATCTGATTTATGGAGTGCTTTTTGTGCAAGGAATTTAAAGCCTTCTTAGTGTTATTCTGTTACCATTGCATATTCCTGAGGTAGGAACAGGTGTACTCTCTACTTGCTATACTGTGACACTATGCTTTACTGAGACAGCAAATAATCAGGTCAAAAGCAGGCTACCAACCACTATCAGATTAACCCATTTGCTACTGAGTTTTCATAATAAAAATTCAGATATTTTAAATAACTTAACAAAGGTAGAGAGGATAAGGAATGTGAATTAGATGACCTACTTTCAACTATCTACTTTCATGATATTATTCTAAAGCAACAATTTTTGCTATAAGTTGAAACTTTAAATTATTCAACTGAGTATTATGTTCCAGGTTATTCACTGCAGAATTGTAACAGCAAAATATCTGAAACATCCCAAAAGTGTCGTAAGTTTAAACACATTTTTGTACATAGAGCATACAAAGAAGTATTAAAAAAAAAATGCTGAAGAAGCTCTTTATAGTTACTATATTTACATAGGATGACTGCCAGGAAATAATGTTAAGTGAAAGAAAAACAAAATGCATAGTATGAATGAAGTATAAATAGTATAAAGTACAATACCATTTATGTTAAAAACAGAGTGGGGGAGAATATGTTTTTATGTACACATGCATAGATTAAGTGGAAAGATACACAAGAAACTGACAACATAAAATTGGCTTTGAGAAGATCTTTGGGGCTGGGAGACCAGGGTAGGGGTGAGTTAATGCCTGAATCACGTGATTCTATTCCCTACTTAAAAATAAATAAAAAGAAAAAATATATACATTCTATATTTAAAGAAAAATGTTATGATGTCTAGTCATTTGCTATAAATAGCCTGGGAGCTGTGGAAGTATACATGAAAACAAGACTGCCTATGAGTTGACAACTGTTGATATGAGGTCACAGATACACTAGGATTAATTATATTACCTTGTGAATTTTTGTAAATATTTAAAATATTCCCATAATAAAAAACTAAAATAAATGCACACATTAACACCAATCCATTCATTCAAATGGAAAGTTAGCAAGTTAAAACTGTAAGTAGGTTATACATGCTTAACAAATCCCCAGGGTCAAACAGCACACAAAAAAATGACCATTCCTAGTGTCTACCAAATTCTGCAGTGTAATTACAGTGTCGGAAGTAAAGAGGAAAACAAAACATAAATTAAAGGGTCAAATCTGAACACTTTGTTAACAAGAGCCAAACTATTACATCCAACAAGTAAAGAAGCATATGCCAAAGAGATTCTCCTCCTCACTCATCCCTTTTAATAACATCCAGACTGTAATGAAATGGTATGTACTACTAGCAACATTTACTTTACTAGTACTCTGGGGTACAATATAAAAGAGAAGTTTTACCATCATAATCTCTGCATCGCCTCTTTGGTGGTGGGTTTCGACCAAAAGAATTGGAAGAGCTATGATTATTATAGTAATTAGACCAACTCTCCGTTGTGTTTTCAGAGTGGTGCGCAGGTGCGATCACAGTCACAGTGCTGGGAATAGACTGCGCCCCCGAGGAGTACTGCTCAGAAGAGTTCGGAGCCGGTGCAGACACAGGCGCATAGGAGCTCTCCAAGTCATTCCTTTCACTCTTAAACTTTGATCTTTCTCTATGTTCTGCTTTGGAGACAAAATAAAGACAAGAAACAAGTAAGACCAGATTTCTATATTGTTAAACTGTATTTTCTCACAGAAAAGGCAAGATGAGAATACTGAAGTAAATTTACTGAGCTGTCCATATTTTAAAGTGCTCTCATTATTACTATAGTCTAAAACCAGGAACATCAACAATGTGATGGGTCTTGACCAAGTAACTTGTATAAAATCATCTTTTACAACAACAATGTTGATATATCAACATCAATACATAATGAAGAAAGATCAGTTTCTCTACTGACTTAGTAAGAATGCTAAGAACTGACTTTCAAACTGATCTACCGCAATTTTTTTCTTTTTAAATACTCTAGCCAACCTTAAAGCAAATCAATTATTTTCAGGCAGGGGGTGGGGGTGTGGGTACAGAAAGAGACAACCCTCTCCCACCAGTAATAGTTTTGCTGATTAAAGGACACATGTTTCAATTATACAAAATGACTTAAATTTAGACATGTCCTATGATACATGAACAAATGGCTTCTTTTTAGACAAACTCCTTTGACTCCACCCTGAGAATAGAGCCCTGACTTTGTAACAAAAATCAAGTTTTTGTGACACAATTCCAGATTTTACATTGCTCAGATGTATTAAAGGTTGCTTGTTGGTGTTCAGTCCCTAAGTCATGTCTGACTCTTTGCGATCCCACGGACTGACTGCAGCATGCCAGGCTTGCCTGTCCTTCACTATATCCCGGAGTTTGCTTAGATTCATATCCATCGAGTCAGTGATGCTATCTAACCATTTCATCCTCTGCCGCCTCCTTCTCCTGTTGCCTTCAATGTTTCCATCAAAGGGATTCTGACACCCCTGTGATACAAGAAGACAAGCAACTATGGAGTTTTAGGGGGAAGCCACTTGGACTCACCAACACTCCTATTTGGATCCCGGTCTTTGCTGCGCCCCCGGCTTCGACTCCGACTTCGACTCAGGCCTCGGCTCTTACTCCGGCTCTTACTCCTGCCTCTTCTCCAGTCATACTTCTCACGGTACAGTTCATTCCGCTCATAGTACCGGTCGTAGTCTCTCCACTTGCCATCTTCTCTTTTCTTCTCCCGTGTCCTGTAATATACAGATATGAAAGCCATAGGTACACTACAGAAACCAGGACAGAAAACAAATCTGGAATATGAATTATCCTCTGTGATTCATCAAAATTCGTAACTTCTAAGCTTTTCCAGAGAGCCGTAAAACCACTGCGTAATTCCTCTAATCCATTACATAAAAAGAAAAAACATTCCCTTCAAGTATACTGGGTGGGGAGAAATAAAAAAAAGAGGTGAATCCAAAGCATGGGGAGGGGTAAAAGGAAAAACATATTTAAAACTAGAAAAGACAAAAAGTTCAAAACAAAGAGTTCCTAAACAAAAACTAATTTTTTGATGGTAGGCTGATGAATCAAGATATAAACTGCACTACTTGTAATATAAAATGCTATGGACAATTTTAATACTGAGCACCCCTAACCAAATGGAACATTTCATTAATATTCTCTAAGGAGACTGCTCCCACCTCTGAGCTCCTGGGGAAAGCACATAATGATTATTGTTTATAAAAGGAAGAGAAAGTATGACAAAGACAAAAAACACAGGGAATGGAAAAAAAAATTACTTCTTTAATCATTTTACAATGAGAGGAGTAGAGCATATGTCAAAAATCCTGCTAATGTCCTTATAAGGTAACTGGAAAGTGAGTTATCAATGTTTTCCTAATTAAAGATAAACACAAACCTTCGTTCACTAGATTCTGAACGAGTCTTCTGGGGACTAGGGTATTTCTTTTTTCTGCCATCTCGTTCTTCCTCTGCTGGCTCCTGAAATACCTACAAGAAAATATTCATTAGAAACAAGAACAGTTCTTCCATAAACTATAAAACACATCCACCTGATAAATCTTTCTGGCCACAAGAGAGGGCATAAATATATTTAAATACTACAATCAAATCACATCCCCCAAAGTTGGCCAACAGGAAGAAGTAAAAAAAGATGTTGAAATTACTTTAACAGCAATATGTTAAATTTTAAATCTCACCCTAATAGCAGTGTAGGAGGAAAACTAATTCATTCTTTAAAATATAACAGTAAAAATAACAAATCTCTACTTCTAAGTATCATATAGTAAAATGGTTTGTGTGTTTTCCTAATTATAAAATATATTCACAATATAATTCATTTGAGGAGAACTTTAGATTTATTTCACAGACAAAGTTTAAGGAACAAATGGTTAATTTAACCACTGCTATAAAACTAAGTATTTCGTGTGAATTATGGAAAAATGGTATCAGAATTATTGGAAATGTTAAGGCTTCTTTTAAAACTTGAAGTCAAGATTGACCAGAAATACAGAACTAGTGATTCTATTAAAATTTTTTAAACACAAGTTAATCTCAAAACAAATACATGGGACGTCCCTGGTGGTCCAGTAGTAAAGAATCCACCGCCAATGCAGGGGACGCGGGTTCAGTCTCTAGTCTGGGAAGATCCCACATGCCTCAGGCAACTAAGCCCATGCACCACAACCACTGAGCCCAGGTACCTAGAGCCTGTGTTCCACAACAAGAAAAGCCATCTCAATGAGACACCCACATACCACAACTAGAGAGTAGCCCCTGCAACTACACAAAGCTTACATGATCAACGGAGACCCAGCACAGCCAAAAATAAATAAGTAAAAAAATAAATATATGGCCTTTACTAGAGGGAAATTAAGACAAATGAAGACATTTGGAAGAGCTAAACAAATGCCCATCTAATGAGAGGCTCGTTTAAAAATGCACAAATCAGGAAATGAGTGAATGGAACAGAAGATAACAATTTAGTAAAATCCAGGCAACATAAAATGGCAGCCACAATATGACAACCATATGTTGCTGACAAAAACATTCTACAATTATTAAACTATATTTAAAAATCATTTTCTCTACCAATTCACAGGAAATACAGAGGATGCAATCAGCAAAATCCAGAGTAAAAAACTCCAGTGTCTGGAGCAAACGACTCAGTTTTTTGCTGAGCAAAATGACTTGCTCAGCAAATGACTGAGTTTCTTCAGTCATGAAGAAACTGACTCAGTTTCTTCAACAAAATAAAATTTAAGGGAAAAAAGGGGGTGATGAAAAGAAGAGAGTTATATAAGTAAGTAGGAAGCGGGGGGTTAAAAGATATAAAGAGACTTAAAAGATATCAACTTGGAGAACTTTATCCTTCTTTTTGCTTTTGTATATTCTCTAAAGTTTTTTTTAATGGACATCTATTAATTTCCTCTTTGAATTTTCCTAATTTTAGGGAAGTAATTTTCTAAACTACTAATTAGTTTTTCTAATAGGAAAACCTATTCTTCAAAAGTTAAAGGACCCAAAATAATAAAAACATAAAGCCAAACAAAAACCTATGCATGAATGTTCATAGCAGTATTATTTATGATAGATAAAAAGTACTAACTATTTGCCTATTAATACAAATATCCATCAACTGATGACTGGATAAAGAAAATGTGATATATTCATAAAATGGAATATTATTCAGCCATGAAAAATAAAAGAGGTCCTGATACATGTTACAATGTGGAGGAACCTTTTAAGTGTTATGCTAAGCAGAAGAAGCCAGCCACAGAAGATTACATACCACGTACTTCTATTTATATGAAATGTCCAGAATAAGCAGATTTAATGAGACTGAAAATAGTTTAGTATATGGCCTGGGGTGGGGACTGGGACTGGAAGACCTGGAAGTAATGGCTTAATGAGCATGACGTTTCTTTTTTAGATGCTGAAAATGTTCTAAAATGGACTATGGAGATGGTTATACAATTCTGAATACAATGAAAATTATCACATTTGTATATTTTACATAGGTGAATTGCAAAGCTGGTGAATTACGTATCAATAAGCTGTTTAAAAAAGTCAAAAGGGCATACACAATACGAATGAATCTCATGTAAAAATAAGCTAAGGAAGCTAGACAAAAGAGTGTAAGACTTTTACATCCAGGGAGCATCCAGTAGGTTAAGGAAGTTAAATTAATTATTCCTATGGGTATGGAAAATATACAAAGAAATCCAAAGCAATATGGGTGAAGTCTTATTCAGCATCCTGCAGTACATTGTCAAACATGATTTTTAATCTCAAGTATATTTAAGTTGAGAACAAATGAGTGCTTTCTTGCTATATAAATAAAATGCTTGATTTGTACAGATTTTAAAAAAAGTCTGTATGATTCTTATTACATAAACTGAAAAAAACAAGAATACACTGTATCCCTGGTAGTTCAGACAGTGAAGTGTCTGCCTACAATGCAGGAGACCTGGGTTCGATCCCTAAGTCGGGAAGATCCCCTAGAGAAGGAAATGGCAACCCACTCCAGTATTCATGCCCGGAAAATCCCATGGACCAAGGAGCCTGGTGGGCTACGGTCCATGGGGTCGCAATGAGTTGGACACGCCTGAGCAACTTCACTTCTTCATACTGTATTAGAAATAAGAGTAGCAGTAACCTTGGCATGAAGGAAGTGAGAGGGAATATGTAAGAAGGAATTAAAAAAAAAAATGACACTTCAGCCAACTTGATTATTTAGATCTTGACTCAAACAAATGGGGAAAAAAATGGACATTTACGAACAATAAGCAATTTAAACACTGGGTATCTGATATTAAGGAGTTATTGTTACTTTTATATACAAGAATATTTGGAGGCTTTAAAAATATAACCTTTTAGAGATACCTACTAAATATTTATGAGGATGGCAAGTGGCTGAAGGTACAAAAAAGACAACTTCCTCCTTTCAATGTTATCTAACAATTACTTTAAACTATTATATTTACACACTATTCTACAAGCTATTATTTGTCAGTAATAACAATTAAGTTATGTATAAAAGCTAAGAAAATGGAAAAAATGCCAGACATTTGGGGTAGTATACATAGAAGCTGAAATCCATTTTCCACAATTTTCAAAATTAGGATTCACTGCAAAGATACAAAATGAAATAGTGTAACAATTTGGTTTTTTTTCTTTAACTGTTCTTTCAAAACTCAAGATAATGTAATTTTCCTCACTCAAAGGAGCTATCTTTCAAACAGACACTTTCAATCCACTGACCTTCAGTGACTCTAAAAAAGGACACATGCTGCAAAAATTTTAACTTATTATACAAAGATGTAACCTATACCTTTTTAAAAAAAATTTCCCTGACCAGGGATTAAACCAATGCCCTCAGCAATGAAAGCACGGAGTCCTAAGTGCTGCATGCTTAGCTGCTCAGTCATGTCCGACTCTTTGCGACCCCATGGACTGTAGCCTGGTCTGGAGCCCACGAGGCTCCTCTATCCATGGGACTTTCCAGGCAAGAATACTGGAGTGGGGTGCAATTTCCTTCTCCAGGGGATTCTTCCCGACCCAGGGATCGAACCTGCATCTTCTTCCATGTTTCCTGCATTGTAGGCAGGTTTTTTACCCACTGAGCCATCGGAGAAGCCCTAAAGTGAAAGCATTAGTCACTCGGTCCTGACCGACTCTTTGCGACCCCATGGACTTTAACACACCAGGCTCCTCTATCCATGGAATTCTCCAGGTAAGCATATTGGAGTGGGTTGCCATTCTCTTCTCCAGGGAATCTTCCCAACCCAGGGATCAAACCTGGGTCTCCTACATTGCAGGCAGATTCTTTACTATCTGAGCCATCAGGGAAGCCCAAGGGCATGTTGCCTTCCCATTAGGGAAATAAACCCTGGGCCCCCATGACAGGTGGGGATACTCACCACTATACTAACAAGGACCGCCAGAATTCCCTAACCTATAACTTAAACCAAAAATTATACATTATCCAATATAGAAGAAAAGTTTCTTTGTATTTCCATTACCTGAAAAAACATACTGGGAGCCCATTCTTTTTTTTTAACTGATGTGTACTTGATTTACAATGTTGTGCTAATTACTGCTGTACAGCAAAGTGATTCAGTTACATATATATATATACACACACACACACACACACACACTTTATATTCTTTTCCATTATGGTTTATTATCACAGGATATTGAAAATAGTGCCCTGTGCTGTACAGTAGGACTATGTTGCTTATCCATTCTGTATATAAAAGTTTACATCTGCTAATCTCAAACTCCCACTCCACCCCTTTCCCAGTCCTCTCCCCCCGTGCAACCCATCAGTCCGTTCTCTATGTCCAATTAAAAGAGAATAACTTTTACAGAGGTCAACTACCAACTGAGGATGATACTGGTAATAAGAGCTAAGAAGTCCCTGCAAGCAAAAGAAAACTTTACATTACCTCTTCTTTAATTTCTTCTTTTTCTTGGACTGGTGGTTTTGGCTCAGGCTTAACTGGTTCCAAAGGAGGAAGGTAGTTCTTAGTATAGAGACTTTCAAATAGCTTATCCACAAAACCTGAAGTTTCTAAGGAGAAAATATAATATGTAAGTGTTACACAAAGGGAAATGAGGAATGACTAGTAGGTAACCAAACGTTTGACAACACACTCTATTGGCAAAATTGAGGAAAGTGGGACATCTCATTCAAAGCTGGTGGAACTAAAAATGAGTTTAACCCTTATGGGGGAGAAACCATTTCTGGGGTTTAAAACCCTTTAAAGATACTTGCACATGTACAAAATGATTTATATGCAAGATTGCCTGTTTGAGTATGTAAAAGATTGGCTACAACCCAAATTTCCATGAATAAGAGACTAAATCATATGACAATCAAACAATAACACACAGAGGCTATAAAAAGAATAAGTACTGATAATATCAACGCTCCAAGATATAAAATTAAATATTGTATTCATATATATTTGCATTAAAGAGAACTCTGAAAGGACACAAAAATGACAAGGTAATGTACTAGGGGTGGGAAGGGATCAGATGAGGTGAGAGAGACTTTCATGATATACCTTTATATTGTTAGATTAACTAAATTGCATACTCAAATATTTATTTTTAAATTAGTTGAAAAATAAATTTTGACATGAGAATGGTATGAAAATATTTTGTGTTTTAAGTAAAACATGAAAAAGGCTGCTCTATTTTGTAACTTTTTCAGACTCTTTAATGGAGAGAACCAGAGGAAGTTATTAAAAATTAAATGTCAAGATATTTATATTATGTTATTTAAACCAAATTTAAGTCACTTCCAAGGGTCCTACCCCTCAGGAAGAACTAAAGAGGATATTAAAAGTATAATACAGATTCTGCTTACACCACAACTGTTACACGTTTTATACAAATAACTATTTCTAAAATGTCAAATTTTTTCTTCAGAAAAGCATCTTTTCATAAACTTTTTAGGTTATTAATTTGTGCAGTAAGCATTTCCATGATTATAAAATGGTAAGCTCTTCTTACACATAACTTTAAGACAAATTAATCAGACCATTTGAAAGACTTTATGATCAGAAGACTGTTTTCACATGCATCTGTATTTCTAAAGCACTTTTTAAAACATGTATTACTTTTGTAATTTAAAAGATACACACATCATTACTATCTTTAGTTAAAACTAAGCAATATTAATTAATACATTTAGAAAATACTCATCTGTACTGAAAGAATCCTATATTAATTTTGTATAAAAAGCCTTAAAAATGGACAAAAAATATGTAATCCTTAGTTTCAGACTGAGAAGTCATATGACTATCTTTTCTTTTTCAGAAGATACTTGAGCTAAAGGATCCTTTCTCATTACTAAATATAAAATATCCACATTCCTGTTTGTCCATTCAACAGTATTTATTGAGTATCTTCTATATGTCAAGTCTGTAGGTTTCGAGTCTCCAATTTTAACAAAGGAAAAGACAAACGGGAGGTGGAGAGAGACACACACAGATAAACAAGCAGATTAACATATAACATGACAGGGAGTAACAAATGCCATGAAAAAATAATAAAGCAAAAATGGGAAGAGGAGAGAGAAACCACCCTGAGAAGATGACATTTGAGAAGAGGCCAGAAACCATGAGAAATCGTGTTTCAAGCAAGGGTAAAACAGTGTTCAAAAGCCCTCATTTGGGAACATGTTTGCCATGCTGAACAAAACAGCAAGGTGGTCCATGTGGCTAGAATGGAACAAATGACAGGGAGTGGTAGGAGATGAGGTCAGACAAGCAGCAGGGAGGCCCCCAGGAAGCTCCGCAGACTAGGAACAAGATTTTGCTAAGAAGATGAGAAGTTAAAGACACACAGAGAAGAGGAGCATGCCCATTTCTTCTTGCATATCAAGAAGCCCCAGTCAAGAAGGAGAAAAAGTTACCTTCGTTGTCTTAATAAACAGTAAGAATAAGAATCTTTAAAATTGTTACTCTTTAACCATTAACTAGGCTCTACCACAAGCTCCAAGGATTCATTCACTTAAAAAGTACTTGAATTACAACCGCCTCAATATCGGAGAGGAGCAGAGTGGGAAAGGGAAAAAAGTTTTGCCGAATACACAATAAATAATTACGCATGAATAGGTATATTCAAGTATTTAAAGAACTCTGACCAGTTTATTTCCTTTCAAGCTTTAAGATTTTATCAGGAAGTTTTAAATTTAAAATCTCTATTCAAATACTTGGTTGAAGGCCTATAATAATTACCTTTTTGTAAAAATACGTCAAGTTGATCAGCACAAAAGGCTTTCAATTCTTTCTCAGGTTTGTCCTTCTTGACCAGTGCTACAACATAGTTGGCTAAGGCTGAAGGGTCAGCATCACATCTAGTTAGACAAAGAGAAAACAAGTATTTTTAAACATTTTTTTCAAATACTGATGTCATTAACGAAACCACCCCTATTTTGGAAGGCTTCAATAAAAAACTTTATTTTAAAAAATGACTGCAAACACAGGCAACTATCGTTAACAAAGAACATACTTATAAATATGATACAGTTAAGTTTTTCTTTTCCTGCTTATTTTTATAAAATAATGTGCCTCCTATTTTTAATGTTCCAATTATACTCAGAACTTAGGACTGAATCTACATTTATTTGCTCTCAGTGGTAATAGGGAAAGGATGGCAATGGACTCTTAAGGTGCAGCTTGACTCCCAGGCTGTAGAAGCGCTGTAGATCTGCTCAGGAACTCTCTGTTCTGAGTGATCAATGAAGAAGCAGGGGAAGTGATGGGACAGCTTTTCCATTCTCTGTAATGCCAAGCACCAACATCTAAAAATGGCCATTTCTACCTCTAATCTTCTCAGTGAGTATCTTAAGGATCATTTTAAGACAAAAAGTAAGAACACAAAAAGCATGTCACCTTAAATTTTACTGGCAAACACTTCAGCAGCTATTAGGAAGAAAGAAAAGATTGGGGCGTTAGAACAGGAAGGATAAGAGAAGTGGTGAAAGCGCAGCAGAGATAACCTTTATTTACATCACTTTTTTTTCTAGTCAGTAGTAACCTGACTTTGACATTCTAAGTTATCTCTTATGCCAGGGCAGCACAAGATCCTTGAGTTGCCAACTCCTAATGTACAGCAATCCGCCAGACTTAACATTTTATATATATTACAAGTAATAGCAAGTTTTCTTCTTATAAAAAATATACATACACACGCTTATATATTTATATTCTATTTTCCCCATAAATGTACATTTAAGTATCATATATCCTTTGTGGCTTCACAGCACTGTTGTGAAGATAAAATGAAAAAACTCAGAATGACAGGAGGTAAAATCATTATGCAAGCAAAATGATTATATCCCTATAAAATACTAATCTTATTCTATGATCCTTGGGCCTCTACTATAAATCAGAAAGTTAAAAAAGTTTCAGCTCAAGGTATCAATCACATTTCCAATAATGTATGAAATTAGTAAGTAAAAAACAACACCAACACCCTTACTTCCTTTCTAGTGTATACTTTTAAAACATTTATGCACCAAATTCTGAGAGCAAATTTCAATTCTACCAATTTTACAAAACTCAAAACTAATTAAAAAAAATGATGGGCAAATGTCAGAGTGCACTAGGAGTCTAAGTACACAGATGATGAGTTATGTATTAATTAAAAGAAAACTGGAATCCTTAAATAAAACGATTGTATTTTGGAGAATTATGAACAGATTACCTTAATAAATCCAACTGCTAAATTCTAAAATGGACATATAGCATCTCCAATTATATTCTAAACACAGAGAGAAAGGATTTTTTTATTTAAATAACTAAGAATAACAGAAAAGAAGCAATGTTATTTTCCCTGATCTTATGGGAACCTTCGAGGAGTCTCACGACCTAACAGGTATAACACTGGGTAAGAATATGAGGTTTCCAGTGAGAAACAGGCAAAACTCAGATTACTGGAAAATGAGGTGAGTTAAACAAATCCAGGTATCTTCTACATATGGTTAGTATTCAGACTCTAAAAAACAAATGCAGAATTAGGTTGTTTCTGATGAAATACATTTTGATGTAACACTGATAAAACTCAAGATGAATAGTTACAAGAAGGTAAGAGTAGACACCAAGAAAAGATTATAGATTCTAAATATTTGTTTAATGTGAGTGAACCAGTGATTGTTAATAAATGATAGTTAGAATTCTGCACCAAATACAAAAAGCACGTTTACAGCCAAAGGAATGGGACCATTTAAATTTAACAGCTCCTATGCAATCTCAAAAACGACAGAATGATCTCTGTTCATTTCCAAGGCAAACCATTCAATATCACAGTAATCCAAGTCTATGCCCCAACCAGTAACACTGAAGAAGCTGAAGTTGAACGGTTCTATGAAGACCTACAAGACCTTTTAGAACTAACACCCAAAAAAGATGTCCTTTTCACTATAGGGGACTGGAATGCCAAAGTAGGAAGTCAAGAAACACCCGGAGTAACAGGCAAATTTGGCCTTGGAATACGGAATGAAGCAGGGCAAGAGTAATAGAGTTTTGCCAAGAAAATGCACTGGTCATAGCAAACACCCTCTTCCAACAACACAAGAGAAGACTCTACACATGGACATCACCAGATGGTCAACACCGAAATCAGACTGATTATATTCTTTGTAGCCAAAGATGGAGAAGTTCTATACAGTCAACAAAAACAAGACCAGGAGCTGACTGTGGCTCAGATCATGAACTACTTATTGCCAAATTCAGACTGAAATTGAAGAAAGTAGGGAAAACCACTAGACCATTCAGGTATGACCTAAACCAAATCCCTTATGATTATACAGTGGAAGTGAGAAATAGATTTAAGGGCTTAGATCTGATAGATAGAGTGCCTGATGAACTATGGAATGAGGTTCGTGACATTGTACAGGAGACAGGGATCAAGACCATCCCCATGGAAAAGAAATGCAAAAAAGCAAAATGGCTGTCTGGGGAGGCCTTACAAATAGCTGTGAAAAGATGAGAAGTGAAAAGCAAAGGAGTAAAGGAAAGATATAAGCATCTGAATGCAGAGTTCCAAAGAATAGCAAGAAGAGATAAGAAAGCCTTCCTCAGTGATCAATGCAAAGAAATAGAGGAAAACAACAGAATGGGAAAGACTAGAGATCTCTTCAAGAAAATTAGAGATACCAAGGGAACATTTCATGCAAAGATGGCCTCGATAAAGGACAGAAATGGTATGGACCTAACAGAAGCAGAAGATATTAAGAAGAGGTGGCAAGAATACACAGAACTGTACAAAAAAGATCTTCACGACCCAGATAATCACGATGGTGTGATCACTCATCTAGAGCCAGACATCCTGGAATGTGAAGTCAAGTGGGCCTTAGAAAGCATCACTATGAACAAAGCTAGTGGAGGTGATGGAATTCCAGTTGAGCTATTCCAAATCCTGAAAGATGATGCTGTGAAAGTGCTGCACTCAATATGCCAGCAAATTTGGAAAACGCAGCAGTGGCCACAGGACTGGAAAAGGTCAGTTTTCATTCCAATCCCAAAGAAAGGCAATGCCAAAGAATGCTCAAACTACCACACAATTGCACTCATCTCACACGCTAGTAAAGTAATGCTCAAAATTCTCCAAGCCAGGCTTCAGCAATATGTGAACCGTGAACTTCCTAATGTTCAAGCTGGTTTTAGAAAAGGCAGAGGAACCAGAGATCAAATTGCCAACATCCGCTGGATCATGGAAAAAGCAAGAGAGTTCCAGAAAAACATCTATTTCTGCTTTATTGACTATGCCAAAGCCTTTAACTGTGTGGATCACAATAAACTGTGGGAAATTCTGAAAGAGATGGGAATACCAGACCACCTGACCTGCCTCTTGAGAAATTTGTATGCAGGCCAGGAAGCCACAGTTAGAACTGGACATGGAACAACAAACTGGTTCCAAATAGGAAAAGGAGTACGTCAAGGCTGTATATTGTCACCCTGTTTATTTAACTTATATGCAGAGTAAGTACATCAGGAGAAACGCTGGACTGGAAGAAACACAAGCTGGAATCAAGATTGCTGGGAGAAATATCAATAACCGCAAATATGCAGATAACACCACCCTTACGGCAGAAAGTGAAGAGGAACTCAAAAGCCTCTTGATGAAAGTGAAAGTGGAGAGTGAAAAAGTTGGCTTAAAGCTCAACATTCAGAAAACGAAGATCATGGCATCTGGTCCCATCATTTCATGGGAAATAGAGGGGAAAACAGCAGAAACAGTGTCAGACTTTATTTTTGGGGGGCTCCAAAATCATTGCAGATGGTGACTGCAGCCATGAAATTAAAAGATGCTTACTCCTTGGAAGGAAAGTTATGACCAACCTAGATAGCATATTCAAAAGCAGAGACATTACTTTGCCAACAAAGGGCCATCCGTCTAGTCAAGGCTATGGTTTTTCCTGTGGTCATGAATGGATGTGAGAGTTGGACTGTGAAGAAGGCTGAGCGCCAAAGAATTGATGCTTTTGAACTGTGGTGTTGGAGAAGACTCTTGAGAGTCCCTTGGACTGCAAGGAGATCCAACCAGTCCATTCTGAAGGAGATCAGCCCTGGGATTTCTTTGGAAGGAATGATGCTAAAGCTGAAACTCTAGTACTTTGGCCACCTCATGCGAAGAGTTGACTCACTGGAAAAGACTCTGATGCTGGGAGGGATTGGGGGCAGGAGGAAAACCGGATGACTGAGGATGAGATGGCTGGATGGCATCACTGACTCGATGGATGTGAATCTGAGTGAACTCTGGGAGTTGGTGATGGACAGGGAGGCATGGCGTGCTGCGATTCATGGGGTCGCAAAGAGTCGGACACAACTGAGCTACTGAACTGAACTGACTATGTATCCATAAAGTGCACTAAGAATGAAGGAAATCACCAGTCTGAAATAATGATTCACATCAATTGAATGGTGAAACAAATACATTGGGAAGTTTGTTGCTGTGATTTTTTTTGTACCTTTATGATTGCTCTTATTTATTCTTTCATCACCACTTACCATACTCTTTTAAATCTGACAATTAAAATATTATAGTAGCTATGATACCAATAGTAGCTATAATAGCTACTATAATAGTAGCTACTATTATAGCTACTATTATAGTAGCTACTATTTTAACTGCTATAATATTATAGCTACTATTATAGTATAGCTACTATTATAGTATAGCTATAGCTACTATTATAGTATGGCTACTATTATAGGTACGATTATAGTATAGCTACTATAGTAGGTATACTGTAATAGTAGCTATGGTAGTAGCCATACTATAATATTAGCTATGGTACCAACTTTCCTGGACAAGGAAAAGGCTACCCACTCCAGTATTCTGGCCTGGAGAATTCCATGGACTGTATAGTCCATGGGGTTGCAGAGTCGGACATGACTCAGAGACTTTCACTGACACGGACATGATACCAATACTAATAGTAGACCAAAGAGACTTTCAGAAGTATGTCACAAAAATATGAGCATGACTAAGACCCTTGATAGGTTACAAGACAAATGCAGGGCCACTTCCTACTTCTCTTACACAAAAACAGTACCCAAAGAGTATTAAAATCATTTCGCTCTTGGGACTTGCGCGGTTGTCCAGTGGCTAAGACTCCACTCTCCTAATGCAGGGGATCTGGGTTTCAATCCCTGCTCAGCGAACTAGATCCCACATGCTGCAGCTAAGAGTTCACATGCTGCAATGAAAGATCAAAGATCCCATATGCTGCAGTTAAAACCCAGTGCAGCCAAAATAATTAATTTTTTTTTAAAAATCCCTTTTAGCTCTCATTTATAACCAAAGCTATGGAAATTCATTTCTGCCTAACTATAGGGACAAAGTATATCTTGGAAAGAGGTTTTAAAATTATGGGGCCATGGCCATGTTAAACACATGTTTCTAGACAAAAAGGGGCTTCCATTATAACAAAGAGATTAGGAAAGGTAATAATATCCACCAAAAAGTACTATTCTATAGTCTTTAAAAGGTCTTAATAGCATGTGTGTGCATGTGCTAAGTCACTTCAGTTGTGTTTCTTTGCAATCTTATGAACTGAAGCCCACCAGGCTCCTGTGTCCATGGGATGCTCCACACAAGAATACTGGAGTGAGTTGCCATGCTTTCCTCCAGGGGATCTTCCCAACCCAGGTATCAAACCCGCATCTCTTATGTCTCTTGCACTGGCAGGTGGGTTCTTTACCACTAGCCCCACCTGGGAAACCCCTTAATACCATGATCAATTATTATTCATTTTACAGATGCCTAAATTTGTAAATATGTAAAGACAAATCAAGTGATCCATTCAAAACCAGGGAGACAGCTTACCTGTGGAACTAAAACTCAGTGTCAATTCCATGCAAGTAAAATCTATCACAGCATATACATTTTTTCTAATGTTTATCTGCACAACAAATTAATGTATTCTAAGCCTCATCGGTAATCACCTTTCAGTTAAAATAAAGAACCATAAGAAGTTTCCTAAAGTTTAATGGAAGTTACAAATGAGGATTCTTTAAAATTCACATCTTGCATACTGTTCTACAAACATGTTTCTATTATCTATTTTTATTTAAAAGAATAAAAATTGCTTAGAATGAATTTTTATCACGAGAAGTTAATAGAAATATTGCCCAGGAATGTCTTATCTGTAAAAATCTCAAATCTGTCTTTTTTCTTCTTAATGAAATCACGATTGCGGGTATTAACACATCCACTGAGCTATCAACTCAGCCTTGCAGATACTTTTAGTAATCTGATTTTCTCAATGTGCCTAGCTGCTGGCTACTGCACTACTACTATTGTGTAGGAAACAAAAATATTGGTACTTCCACGTCTTTTCAAATGAAAGCTTTCACATTCCCCATCATTACTTAGGGGCTTTCATGAATGAAGATGATGTGGAAGAAAATACCCCTAGATTTATCTGGAGGGGAAAAATAGATGTTACTCAGTTGCAGACACCATTGCGATACCCTGGCACAGTAGCCACCAGCTAAGCACACTCAGAAAATGAGACTACTTTAAAAAAAAAAATCATACTTTTCTAATTGTGACCAACCTAAATACACATGAGGACATTAATTAGACATTTACTAAATGTTAAGGAAATGCCAACCTTCTTGCTGGGTAATGGAATTACTTTGAACAAGACAGACCTTGCCCCTCAGTCACAAGGAAATGAAAAAATAATAATTATAGTACAAAATATCAAATGGCTAAACAAAGAGATTAATAATGAAGTAACAACACTGTGAGAGGATGAACAAGACATTGGTAGGAAACAAGGCTATGAAGGCAATATATGGCTCCTAGCCTACAGGAAATGGGCCAGGGAGAATGAAGTCAGAAATATTTAGGAGTCACACCAAAGAACATAAGAACAAATACGTTCCTAACTTAGTATACTAAAACTTGCCAAGAAGTGTTTGTGCCAGAGTAAGTCTTCTATGAAATAGTGAGTGGTCTTCTTAAACACGTCCCACAGAACTTTAGAGGGACATCAATTCTTTGAATCTACTACATATGCTTTAGAAAATTATCAGTACTTTTCAGTCTTAAGAACATACCTACAAAATACTCATTTTATCCTTGCAGTTCATTTATCAAGATGTGAGATCTAACAAGCTGCTACATGGTGATTCTTCTTCCCATTTGAGCAACTGCAGAGATTTCTAGTCAAAATTAATTTGGTATGGATTGCAAATGTACAAACAGCATGTAAACTTTAGAGTTCAACCCAAATACACACCCCCTGACCACTGGGTCAATAGAATCATCCCAATGAACATTATTGTGTCTTTTCCATCATACTCAGAAATGACATAAAGTCAATGTTTTACAGCTTTTTTTTTTTTTTTAACAAAGACCTTGATATGACCCAAACTCACAGAAACTGCACATCAGGTTGATGGGTTTCTCTACCAATTCTTGTCTAGGGCCTGCAATGAGAATCTGTCATGCACTAGACTGATTATTCTGTAAGCAGCAGAAGGACTTAACACTAGTATTAATAAGTATTTTTGCAAAAAGAGTTTAATATATTTTCACATTTCAAAAACCATAAAATTCATTTATATTTAATGATTCTGGTACATAAAATACTTTTTATAGTCTGCATTATTGCAAGATAGGTAAAAGGTTAATATAATTAATTGTTTAACACAGAAAGGTAAGAAAACTCTCCAAAGTCAGTGACTCAAATATAGATCTAGAAACTAAATGCCCTGCATCGCACAATGATGCTCTACCGAAAGATGACAGATAAATGGATGAATGCAACTGTTCAGAAAGTATTACAAACCCTATCACTCTCTTCAAAACATGTATCAAGGCAAGTTTTTTTGGTTATTCATAGCTTTTTTTTTTCTTTCAGTTTGAGATATAATTGAACTATGTATGTCTGAATTGTACAGCATTAATGATTTTACTTACATATATGAAATGTTACCATGATAAATTTAGTGAACATTCATTTTACATAGATACAAAACAAAAACAAAAACCACATTTTTTCCTTGTCATGAGAAGTCAGGATTTTATCTCAACTTTCATATGTAACACACAGCAGTGTTAATTATATTAATCATGCTTCACATTCTTAGTACTATATATCTTGTACCTGGAAGTTTGTACCTACTTACTATCTTCATCCAACTCTCCTCCTCTGGTAAAGACAACCCCACCTCTGGTAATCACAAATCTGATCTCTTTTTCTATGAGTTTGTTTGTTTGTTTTTGAAGTAAAATTGACTTAAAACACTTATGTTAGCTGCTGGTGTACAACGCTGTGATTTGGTATTTTTATACATTACAAAATTATTATCACACGACAAATTTTTACAATAAACCTAATAAGCAGCAGTGAATTAGATGTACTTATATATATTCAATATATATAAAATAAAAATAACTTAAAACATTCCTCATTAAAGACAACATTTTTGGTAGAAATGCATGTTTGTTATTTTAAAATGCTTGCTTGAATGTTTTCTAAACTTGTAGAAATTTCTCCACTGGCTGATTTATCCTCTAAATTTACTTAGAACCTTATCTTTAAGGAGTCCAGATAGTTCAAGTGAGCAGTTATTTGTAATAAAAAGAAATCATGACATGTCCTACTCATGTATAATCCCTACATAGTCTCTATAACTAGGATATCTAGAAGATTTTGAAACAGAAGGAAGATGAGGACCCCAAACAAGATCTGTGTTCAGTCTGTTCATGCAGCAGTAGGAAGAGAGATAAACTCCTGGACTAAGATGGTTTCTCTCCCTTTTACTGCACTGCCAATGAAAATGGTACTAGGTGGCCCACAGCTAGTTCAGGAGTGCTTTCTTCTAGTCTCCCTCCCCCTGTCCCTCCTCTAATAAGGTAACAGATATGCCCCACATCTACAAAAGGAGTGGAAACAGATAAGCTCTAACAGTATGAGATTTCTAATTTGTCTATGGGGCACAAACACATACAAACTAGACTGGTTTCATAATATTTTGTTACCTGACTTCATTTCACTAATGACAAGGTGGACCACACTTAAAAATCCCTAAAAATCAAAACCTTTTATAATTCAGTTACTTTTTTTGGGGGGGGGGGGGGGGGCATCCATGTGGCTTGCAGGATCTTAGCTCCCAGAATGGAGATTGACCCAGGTCCACGACAGTGAAAGCACAGAGTCCTAACCACTGGACCACCAGGGAATTCCCTAAATTTAGAAAATTTTAAATTAAGCTAAATAAGAAAGTGCAACAGGAAATCATGTACATAGCTACAGTCTGATTAAAACATATCCACTGCAACTACATTATATGAAAGCATGACAACTGCTCTGAAATGCTGTGTTGTAGCAACATGCCAATCTCCCATGAAAATTTTCTTGAATCTGGAATATGCAAAAAGTAAACTTACAAATACAACCCACTTCAGCATATCATTTCTTACATTTTAGGATGTCTAAACAAAAAATACTCTCCCATGACAACATACTAAGAATGAGAATATATGTGACATTTCCACTTGTCTTTACTGCTTATTATGAACACTTTCATCCAAATCCATTACCTATAGGAGTTAAAAATAAGTATTTATTTTGTAATTTTGTAGTTCTAGGAAGATCATCTATATTATTAAGTCTAAGCAGTGATTTTAGATCTTTCTTAACACTAAAAAAGTAACAAAAATAATATTTAAAAGAGACATGATGTGACCTTTATGTTGAAGATATAACTCAAAACAAGTGGGGAAACTAATCATTTTGAAAGATAACTTTTACCCATAAAAATTACAGAATATATATGAATAAAATCAATATAAATAGTCCAAAAAAACTGGTGAAAGCACCCTAGGGAGACTTAAGTTCCCACCCAAACTAAATTCTGACAATAAGAAAAAAATCAAAAAATATTACCCAGACCAAAACATTTTAGGGAGCTTTAAAAAAATAATTAACTATAATATTAAAACTTGTCACCTTCTTCTGAAGACATAAAATACACATTTAATACTTTCAAAAGTACTACCAACATTTAATACTTTCAAAAGTATCTACCATCCAACTAAAAACACAAAGGTTCTCCTGTTCTATATTTTAATAGACCTTTTTCTATTCTTAGCCTCTTCCATATATGGTCAATTTCACTAACTCTACTTCATGATTTCCCACCTTCATCACAATCCATTTCCACCTTTGTGCTCCAATCTTGATACTGTATGTAAGAAAAGTATGATGCACACTCAAGAGGCCCATATTCTTCAATAAAACTTTTAAGTGTGCCCAGAAGTCATTTGCATATTACTTAGACCATCACTAATGTAAAACTCAGAAGCCCTTAGTGTACATTCATTCATACCTGTGCTCTAGTCATATACATATCCTCAGAAAGCAAATACCACTTCAGACATCAAAATTCCCTTAATGCTGTCTCACTTTACCATCCTACCATCTTCACAAGGCTGACACACTGGACTACAAATGAGTCTTCCTAGGTGTTACCATCCCAACCCAAGAAACAGAAATAGCAAAACATCAAAAGTTAGTTAACAGGATTTCTCAGGAGCACAAGGAAAGAGACAAACAGGGAAGTAGCAGTCTCCTAACAACCAACTTCACCACACCTCCCGAATTACCCTTTATTTCCACCTCTGCAAAAACTCAATTTTTCCACTAAAATTATCTGATCTAATGAATCAAAGCCTACTCATCTCTTCTACTCCTTTTCTTTCAGCCAGAAAGCCCTCACCTCCAGTAGGAGGAAAAGTATTAAGTAGAAATGACAAAGGGGCAGCAAATGATTCCTTCCCTTCCCATGCCTTCTTTCCCAAGAGAGTTAGTTATCACCTCCTCCCACCCTCCCTCCAGCTTTTCCTCTTCCCTCACTGAGATACCTTTCAGAGACTACCTATACCCCAGTGTCCCAAATTAACACTTCACCATCTCATCCCTTTAAAACGGTTACAAAACCAACAGAAAGTTCATATCTTCGCTATTCCTTTATTTCAAGGGTCCCAACAATATTTCCACCATACTACTCCAGATATCAGAAACAAGCCACTCACCAATAATCCTACACGGCAATCCTCAGTAGTTACAAAACTCTTTCTTTCCACTACCCGTTTCATTATTCCAATACCTGCATCTAAAAATCCCTTGGTGCTGCCGGTATACCCCTTTCAGCCTGTCCTCCAATAATATTAGATACTCGAGTAGTCCTTTCAACCCCCAGTCAAACTTACAAAACCTTACTTTTCCCAACCCCTAATGGTATTTAAAAATCATCAGCTCTCTTGGCACTATCAACTCCTCAATAATAGCATCCCTTAATAGGCTTATCAAATTCCTAATAATTCCCAAAACACTTCAGTGTCCACAAATCCCTATCCACTACCGTATTTTAATTCAATATTCTTGAACCCTTAGAACTCATCAGTAATCGCTCTAAAGCCCTTAATGTCCCTACTCTCCTTTTCTCCCTTCATGCTTCCAAAAGGTCCCCAATACTCCGCTTCTAGATCGTTTAGTCCCGGAATAATATTGTTTGTAAAACCCTTGATATCCTGCTACTCCCTTCAAGATCCCGATATTCTAAAATCCCTCAAGAGCCCCGATTACTCTCTCAGTTCTAAAAGAGCAGTATTTTAAATTCCCTCACTTCCCGCTACCCTTTTGAGCACCCCAAAATGTGTATTTCAAAAGCCCTCGCTGTCCTCCCCGCCTCCCCCCCCCCCCCCGCCCAGTTCCCAGAGCCACACCGCCTCTACGTCCCTTGCTCTCCTCCCCCCACCCCCCCACAATGGTGATAGTACTACAGAGAAGACGTCGCCAGGACCTCCCGACCGCTGCCCCTCCGCTCCGCCCTCCCCCACGCCGCTTCCCCTCCCCCCACGCCCCCGCGGGCCCCCAACGCCCACGTTCGCCAGCCCCGGCCCAGCCTGCCTCACTCACATCGGCTCCAGTAACTTGGCCAGCCAGGACTTGAGGGCATCCACATCCTCTATGAGCATGGTGCAGGGAAGGCGGGCTCGGCCGCCGCTCTTGTTCGGGCCTGCCGCGAGTCGCCCCCCGCCGCCTCCTCACGCCTTCTTCACAGCTCCGGGTGCCTCAGCCCACCGGGCATCTTAGAGGACTTCAATCTACTCCCCCGGCCGGGGCCTAACAGGAACTAACCCAAGAGCCCTCGCTCAACCTAGCCCGACGGCACAGGAGAGGGGGGAGATAGCGTCGAGTGGCGAGCGCTGGAACCAATAGGAAAGAGAGGGCCTGCGCGCAAAGCCAATGAAAAGGCTCGTTCGGCCCGCCCGCCGGTCGTACCCAGTAAATGAGGAGGGATTTAGCAAGGTAGGTAGAGAGCTTACGTGAACTCCTGGTGCAAGATGGTATCTTAGAGAAGGTGCTGTGGCTCTTAAAGGGGCCGCGACACTTTTTTTTTTTTTTTTTTAACCACGCCGCCGCCCGCCGCGGAAAACCGGTGTCTGCTGCTGGGAGTGCCTGGGGGAACCCGGTGAGCCCCTCAGCCTGGTTCCTTCCTCCCGTTTTTTTCCTGGAAACACACACTAGTGTCCCGAAATGACTCAGCTGTAGTAAATCTGCAACATAACGTGCAATACGTTCACGTTCGACACTGTGCACAGAACGCAAAATTTTACTTTTTTCCCCTCACACGCTCTTTTTGCTCGGCACGCATGCTGGTATCTTTTGCTGCTGTGCTTAAATTATGCACAATGCTATGGCAACCCTTCCTTGGACTCCAATAATCGTCATTTTAAAAACGTGGCGCAACGGTTGCAAAAGACAGAAGCCATTTCAATTTTATCAGTATTTTTAGTATATTCTCCATAAGGGAGAAAAAGGATTCCATTTTTTTAAAAATTCTCTTTTCATTGCTTCTCTAAAGTTCGATGGGAATTTTGTGCAGGGAAGATGTTGGTCAGCAAAAAAGTTTTTTAAAATAATATTTAAAAAATGGAAATCACTGAAATTGGCAAATTGGTTTGTACCAGATGAAAAATTCCCTTTTGGAGTTTTGAAATGACTGGCTTGGCACTGGTGTTAGAATGTTTTCAACAACGATTACTGAGCACCTGCTATACACCAGCACTGTGTAAGGCACTGGGATTCCAGTGGTGAGCAAAACAAACAGTCCTTCCTCCTAGAAAGCCGGACAGTTTATGAGATTATGCATTGTAATCATAACATTATGAAAAATACCCGATGAGCATACACCTCATATAAAAGAGATGGGTCAACCCAAAATAAGCAGGCAGACTGTAATATATATATATGTAGCAGGTGTAGGCAAATTTTTTTCTGTAAAAGGCTCAGTTCAGTTCAGTTCAGTCGCTCAGTTGTGTCCGACTCTTTGCGACCCCATGAATTGGAGCGCGCCAGGCCTCCCTGTCCATCACCAACTCCCGGAGTTCACTCAAACTCACGGTGCATCGAGTTGGTGATGCCATCCAGCCAACTCATCCTCTGTCGTCCCCTTCTCCTCCTGCCCTCAATCCCTCCCAGCATGAGTCTTTTCCAATGAGTCAACTCTTCGTAAAAGGCTAGACAGCAAATATTTTTTGGTTTTGGGGGCTATGAGGTCTCTGACAACTACTCAACTATGCCCTCTTGGCATGAAATAGGTCATAGGTAATATGGAAACAAATCAACTGTGACTGTGTTCCAATAAAAGGTGTATGAAAATTTCAATGTGCGAGAGTTTTCATGTGTCACAACATGTTATTCCCTTGATTTTTTTTCTCCAACCATTTAAAAGTGTAAAAGTTATTGTTACCTCACAGGTGTCCAGGAACAGGTGCCAACATGGTCTGGCTTGCAGGCTAGTTTGTGGACCCCCTATATGTGTGTGCACCCAACTCTTTGCAACCCTGTGGACCCTAGCCCACCAGGCTCCTCTCTCCATGGGATTCTCCAGGCAAGAATACTGGAGTGAGTTGCCATTTCCTCCTCCAGGGGACCTTCCTGACCCAGGGATAGAAGCCACGTCTCCTGTGTCCCCTTCATTGGCAGGCGAATCTTTACCCCTGAACCACTTAGGAAGTGAGGTGGCATTAGTGGTAAAGAACCTGCCTGCCAGTGCAGGAGAAGTAAGAAACCTGGGTTCCATCTGTGGGTAGGGAAGGTCTCCTGGAGGAGGAAATGGCAACCCACTAAAGTATTCAGTTCAGTTCAGTTTAGTTCAGCGGCTCAGTTGTGTCCGACTCTGCCACCCCATAGTCTGCAGCACGCCAGGCTTCCCTGTCCATCACCAACTCCCAGAGCTTACTCAAACTCATGTCCATCTAGTAGGTGATACCATCCAACCATCTCATCCTCTATGGTCCCTTTCTCTCGCGTTCAATCATTCCCAGCGTCAGGGTCTTTTCTAGTGAGTCAGTTCTTCACATCAGGTGGCCAAAGTAACGAAGTTTCAGCTTCATCATCAGTCCTTCCAGTGAATATTCAGGACTGACTTTCTTTAGGATAGACTGGTTGGATCTCCATGCAGTCCAAGGGACTCTCAAGACTCTTCTCCAACACCACAGTTCAAAAGCATCAGTTCTTCGGTGCTCAGGTTTCCTTATAGTCCAACTCTCACATCCATACATGACTACCGGAAAAACCACAGCTTTGACTAGACAGACCTTTGTTGGCAAAGTAATGTCTCTGCTTTTGAATATGCTGTCTACGTTGGTCACAGCTTTTTTTCCAAGGTGCAAGTGTCTTTTAATTTCATGGCTGCAATCACCATCTGCAGTGATTTTGGAGCCCACAAAAATAAAATCTCTCACTGTTTCCCCATCTATTTGCCATGAAGTGATGGGACCGGATGCCATGATCTTAGTTTTCTGAATGTTGAGTTTTAAGCCAATTTTTTCACTCTCCTCTTTGAGTTTCATCAAAAGGCTCTTTAGTTCTTCGCTTTCTGCCATAAGGGTGATGTCATCTGTATATCTGAGGTTATTGATACTTCTTCCGGCTGTCTTGATTCCAGCTTGTGCTTCATCCAGCCCTGCATTTCGCATGTTGTACACTGCATGTAAATTACATAAGCAGGGTGACAATATACAGCCTTGAGGTACTCCTTTCCCAATTTGGAACCAGTCTGTTGTTCCATGTTCTGACTGTTGCCTGCATACAGATTTCTCACGAGGCAGGTAAGGTGGTCTGGTATTCCCATCTCTTTAAGAATTTTCCAGTTTGTGGTGATCCACACAGTCAAAGGCTTTGGCATAGTCAATAAAGCAGAAGTAGATGTTTTTATCCTTATCTGTCAGAGGGCAGACAGGATGAAAATCACAATCACAGAAAATGTCAGTATTCTTGCCTGGGAAATCCCCTGGCAGGCTACAGTCCATGGGATTGCAGTCAGTCAGACACAAGTGAAGCACACACACATGCACCTGGGAAGCCCGGACCCCTTACGTAGCGAACTAATAGGTGAAAGTAAAAGCGAAACACACTTAGAAATTACCTAGTGAACTTCCTTCACTGTCAGCTCCTCGCCAGCTCTGCAGCTGAGTCAAGTCCACAGAGACGAAGTAACATCTGGATCTTCTAACAGCAAGCCCAGAGCTTTGACACATTCAGCTGTTGCCTTTTCTTCTCTCTCTCCTCCTCTTCTTGCTTTATCCTTATCCTCATTTTCCCTTCACTTCTTTCCCCTGCAGAGATGAAGTATTACCCACAAATGATAGATATTTTAAAAAGAGAAATGTAAAAGTGATTTGCTTAGGCCTGCAGCTAGGCAAGAACTTGATAGCATGATTGATATGGAATAGGAAATGCCTTTTTCACAATAAATCACTCTGCTGCCAGAATTTCAAAGTACTTTTCAAATGTAATATTTATAGAACAAATTTTCAAGCCTTACTTCAGAGGTGAGGGTGCCAAGATACTGGCTTTCTAGTGGCTGAGGGCATCATTTAATCAAGACTATTACAGGGAATAAAACAGACATGATTACGATAGTCATATTTGGGTTTGCGGACCATGGATAGTTTTTTCCTTTTCCCTATTTTTTCAAGTTATGATGTCATTACTTTTCTAAACTGAGTAGGATAGCATTTTGGATAGATATAAGCTCAGTATTTGAATGTAGATGTGAAACTCCAAACCATACCTTGAGAAAGTGGCATCTATGGAAGAGTCGCTTTTCCAGAAGTGGAATACAATACGATGAATCCCACTCTCAAGCCTCGCTCACTCCATTTCCTGGATAGTTGGTTCAGATTTGGTCTGTAGCCATGGTCCAGAATTTTCCTTATACTTTATTTGTTGTATGCATAGAACTGACTCATCTGAAGTCCATGAATGAATGAGGTACTGATTTCAGTCATTCAGTTATTGGGCTACCCTGAAGACAGTGCATACACATACGTACTATTTCAACATAACCTATATTAAGCGCTGTGCAAGGTACCAGATTCTGTGTGCTGGGCTAGGGCAGAAACATAAGTTTGAAGAGTTATATCCATTCACTGGAGAAGGCAATGGCAAGCCACTCCAGTACTCTTGCCTGGAAAATCCCATGGACGGAGGAGCCTGGTAGGCTGCAGTCCATGGGGTTGTGAAGAGTCGGACATGACTGAGCAACTTCACTTTCACTTTTCACTTTCATGCATTGGAGAAGGAAATGACAACTCACTCCAGTGTTCTTGCCTGGAGAATCCCAGGGACGGCGGAGCCTGGTGGGCTGTCTATGGGGTCGCACAGAGTCGGACAGGACTGAAGCAACTTAGCAGCAGCAGCATCCATTCACTGCCTTTGGGGAGCTCAGATTCTGGTGATCTGATATTCAGGCATTGGAAATAATAACCAAACCCAAGGTTGTTGAATACTTACTCTCTGCTGGCCCCATGCTAAATATCTCACTGTATTGTTGCCTATCTGGCTCAGAGTAGCCCTGTATAGTAAACAATATTCATAGTCAAGAAAATTGCATCCCAGAAAGGTCATGAAGCTGGAGTGAAGAGGCCCAGCCCTGACATGTGTGTTAGATTCCAAAGCCCACACCTGTAACCTTCACTTAATCACCTCACTGGCAAACACTGAAATATGAGGTTCATTCAGCAAATACATATTGAACCCATTACCATATCTTAGGCACTGCTCTTGGATAATACAGAGTGAAACTGATTTCAAATAAATGTTCTTTCCTTAGTTAAGGTGGATGTTAACATGAATACTTAACAAATATTGACTTTTCTCTCAGTTTATTTGCACAGAGGAGAAAGAAAGAAATCAAAGGAAAAAAGAGATTATTAACATGGGACGTTGAAAAGAGAGAGTGACTACAAGAAGAAAAGACATGCTTATTCTGACCAAGTTCTCTTCCTAGGCTTGAGGGCAACTGTGTGTTCTTTCTCCACCAGGAAGAGCTGTCAGTGGGTGATTTCACACAAGTGTTGACAGGGATAGACAGGCTTTGCAAAATCAGATTGTGTTGTGCCTACTTTGGGGCAGGAAGGCTGGGGAAGGGGGATTGGTCCTTATTCTCCAACCTATGAGAATGTCCCAGATGGCAATAAGAGAAGTGGAGAGTCATCTTTGAGTTTTCTCTGTGACATTTACAATGATAATAGACTTCCTTTACATGCGCTAACTGTTAAATTAAACTTTCGTGGAATTTCAAACTAGAAAGCTCATGCTTACTAACAGACCCTGTCATGTCTGTATATTTGTAAATAATCAGCTAATTGAACAGCACACCCATCAAAATGTCAGTCTCTCCTAAGTTTAGGTCCCCTGCAGCAGCCCATCTGGCTCAGAGATAAGTTGCTTTAATAAAAGTCTTTCGAATCTTCCTTATACAAAGTCCAGGTGAGTGGGCGGCCAAACTGCCAGTCAATCAGAATAGCCTTTTGGTAATGGAAATGTAGATTGTTTTCCTAGGAGAACTATGTTAAAAGGTTTTGTTTGTTTGTTTGTTTGTTTTTTTAGAAAGTTGCTTCTCTCTAAATACCTGTAAGATTGGCTAATATATATATATATAAGAAAAACCTGGCAATGCTGAATGCCAATAAGGATGCAGAGAAACCGGATCATTCATATTTTGCTGATATAATGTAAAACGGTACGGCTACTTAGAAAAACACTTTGGTATTTTCTCTAAAAACTAAACATGCAACTGCCATATGACCCAACAATTACACTTCTGGGCATTTATCCCAGAGAAATGGAAACTTATGTTTACGCTGAAAAACCTGTACTCAAATGTTTAGAGCAGCTTTATTTATAATAGCCCCAAACAAGAATCAGTTCAGATGACCTTAAACAGGTGAATGGTTAAACTCTATGATATAACATACCATGGAATGGGACTCCACGCTTCCCTCCAGCAAGGAAGGAACTGTTAATATATGCAACAATTTGGATGAATTATGCTGAATGAGGAAAAAAAATGCAATACAATATGTAACCCATCCCCAGAGGTTACATATTGTGTGGTTCCATTTATATAACAGAGGACAGAGATGGGGGTGTGAAGGGAAAGTGGCTATGAGTTTTTAGATTAATGAATTAATTTTTGGCTGCACTGGGTCGTCATTGCTGCATCCCGGCCGAGAGCGGAGGCAACTCTCTAGCTGAGGTCTGTGGGCTTCCCACTGCCATGGCATCTCCTGTTGCAGAACACGAGCTCTAGGGAGTGCACGCTCAGTAGTTGTGGGGCACTGGCTTAGTTGCCTGTGACATATGGGATCTAAATTCCCCAACCAGGGATCAAACCCATGTCCCCTGAATAGGTAGACAGATTCTTAACCATTGAACTACCAGATTAGCCCCATGAGTGTGATTTTAATATTTTTTTAAAATTTTAATTTTATTTATTTATTTGGCTGTGCTGGGTCTTAGTTGCAGCATGTGGGATCTAGTTCCCCAACCAGGGATTGAACCGAGGTCCCCTGCATTGAGAGTGTAGCATCTTAGCCACTGGGCCACCAAGGGAGTCCCATGACTGTGGTTTTAAAAAGGCAACGTGAGGGATCCTTGTGGAGCTGGAACTGCTCTGTATCTTGACTACCAGGATGGGTACAGGGAACTACAGGTATGATAATGCTGTAAAGAATTTTGCGCGCACACACACACACAGATGTGCACAAATGATTACATATAAAATGTGTCAATATCAATATTCTGATTATGATATACCATAGTTTTGCAAATGTTACCATCGAGGGCAATTAGGACAAGTGTGCAAAAGTTCTCTCTGTATTATTTCTTACAACTGCTTATGATACTACAATTATCTCAATTTTTTAAAAAGTTGCTTCACATGGAGAGAGCCATGTCAACAGGGAGGAAAGGTTGAAAGTGGCATCTCTGGATGTGTGGACCAGAATTAGTTCATGTGCTATTCTCCAAGAGTTTCACAGGGGCCTCAGTCTGCCATCCTTCCTTGCAGATTAGAAAAACATCCAGGAAAAATATGGGAAGCATTACAGCAATAATAGTGACTTTATTTTTTCAAGCAGGAAATAGCAACAGTAGACTGACTCTAATTCCCTCTGGTTATCTCTCTGATATTGGAAGACAACTGCCCTCTCTTCCTTGGGTTGAAGAAGCCCTTTGGGATTTGGACACAGCAAGTAATAATAACTCATACTCCTTGTGTGCTAGGTACTCTGCCAACCAACTTTGCATGTATTAGCCTCTTTTGGTTCCTGGATTTGGCCTTTCTTCCAAGAAATATTGATTGACAACCTATTGTAAGCAAAGCGCTGTAATAGGCCTTGGTTCAGTGAAGAAAATATGCATTGTCCTGGAGATCTGTTTTAGCATCAGGAGAATGGTGGCAAGTAAACAACTATATCATATAGCCAGATACATTCTATAAAGAAATAAAGCAAAGTTAGGGGCAAGAGAGTGATGGAGCAGTTAAAAGGACTGAGCAGTGATCTGAAAGCAGTGGTCTGACAGTTTGAGGAAAGGAGGAAAGCAATGGGATGAGCCGAGAAGAAAATAATGGTTGAAGAGATTAAAGGGGTAGTAAGAAGCCAGATCATTTGTTGGTCATGGTAAGAACTTTGAATTTTTGTTCTGAGTGAGACTGCAAGACACTGAAGGTTTTAAACAGAGGAATCAAATCATATGATTTAATGTTTTATTTTTAAACACTAGCTATGATTATGGCTATGGCTGCCTCATGGTTATCAAACTGGAGCAGACATAAATGAAGGAAGGGAAACCAGTTAGGAAGGAATAATCCAAGTGAGAGATGATGTTGGTTTGGACCAGACTAGCACTGAAAGAGAGAGTAAGAAGTTAAATTCTGGATGTATCTTAAAGGTAGAGTCAAGGAGTTTTACTGACAGAATAATTGTTGGTGTGAAACACAAAGAGAAGTCAAGGATAAAACCAAGGTGCTTGGCCTGAAGTGGGGAAAATGAAGGAGGAGCAGATTTAGAGACTGGCTGGTAAATCATGAATTCAGTTTGGGGCGCGAATTAGACATTGTCTTAGACATTAGACATGGTGGTGGCCATTCTCCAAGATGGCTGCCAACTATCCTCAACTTGTAAGGATCACGCTCATGTGTCCTTTGCTCCCACACTGGATCAGGGCTTCTCTGTATGATCAACAGAATACATTGAAATGACAGTCCTTTCCATCTAAGTCTAGGATAAGAGGTATTGTATCTCCTATTTTGGACCTCTTGTTCTGGGGAAAGCCAGTCACATGTCCAAAGGCACTCAATTAACCCTTTGGAGAGGCCCAGATTGAGAGGAACTGAGACTTCTTACCAACAGCCAGGACTAACTTTCTAGCCTTGTGAGTGAGCCATGGTAGAAGTAGATCTTCCAGCCCCAGTCACACCTTCAGACAACCACAGCCCTGGTCAGCATGTGACTGCATTTTCATGAAAGCCCCCAAACCAGAACCATTTGGTCAAGCTGCTTCCAAACTTCTGACCCACAGAAACTGTGAGTGATAATAAATGGTTATTGTTGGGAATTCCCTGGCAGTTCAGTGGTTCGGACTCTACACTTTCACTGCTGAGGGTATGGGTTTGATCCCTGGTAGGGGAACTAAGATCCTGCAAGCCATGCAGCATGACCAAAAGTTAAAAAAAGTCATTTTAAGCCCCTGAATTTGGGTTAATTTCAATGGCACCCCACGCCAGTACTCTTGCCTGGAAAATCCCATGGATGGAGGAGCCTGGTAGGTTGCAGTCCATGGAGTCGCTAAGAGTCGAACATGACTGAGCAACTTCACTTTCACTTTTCACTTTCATGCATTGGAGAAGGAAATGGCAACCCACTCCAGTGTTCTTGCCTGGAGAATCCCAGGGACAGGGGAGCCTGTTGGGCTGCTGTCTATGGGGTCGCACAGAGTTGGACACGACTGAAGCGACTTAGCAGCAGCAGCAGCAGCTTAGGCAAGACACATAATATAAAAACCCAAGTGGAGGGAGTTCCCTGGTGACCTAGTGGTTAGGTTCTGGGCTTTTACTGCCTTGGCCTGAGTTCAGTCCCTGGCTAAGGGACTGAGATCCTACAAGATGCAGAGTGTGGGGAAAAAAATCCAAGTGGAAACACCAAGTAGACAGTTGAGTCTAAGAGTCTGAAGTTCATGAGAGGTTGGGCCTGGTGTTTAAAACGGTGGATCCATCAACATCGTAAAGTGTGTTGAAAATCATGGGCCTGGAAAAGATCATCTAGGAATTTAGTGTATCTAGAAAGAAAGGCCGTTAGGGCATACTACTATTTACAAGGAAAGGGACTAATATGCAGTAAATTGAGAAGACTTGGCCAGCAATGAAGGAGAATAGAGAAACAAGAAATGTGCCTCAGGAAAGATGGAGTTTTCAACTATGTCATGTAGTTCTTGCATCAAGTAAGATGTTGTTGTTGTTGTTGTTTAGTTGCTAAGTAGAGGCTGACTCTTTTGTGATTCCATGGACTGTAGCCCACCAGGCTCCTCTGTCCATGGGATATCCCAGATAAGAATACTGGAGTGGCTGGCCATTTCCTTCTCCATCAGGTAGGATGAGGACATAGAATTGACCATCAGATTTGGCAATATGAATGAGGAGGTTATTGGTGATCTGAACAATTCCATGGAATGGAGGAGGTGAACACACAATTGGAAAGAGTTTGGGAGAGAAAGAGAAGAGAGGAATTGGAGATAGTATGACAGTTCTCTTGAAGAGTTTTATTGTAAAGGGGAGTAGAACAATGAGGGTATCAAAAGATATGATGGGATAGGGAGGATTTATTTATATTTTGTTCTGTTTTTCTTTTGCTTGTGTTAGGTTAGAAATGTATGAAGGTAGATGGGTGTGATCTGGTGGGGAAAGAAAATTTGATGATGTGGAAGGTGAAGTGGGCAACTGCGGGAATAAAATCTCTTAGTAGGAAAAGACAATGAGATTTAGTGTACAAATGGAGTTTAGGTCTTAATAGGAGCCCTGATTATTCATGATAAGTAGAAAACAGAGCTCATGATAAGGGGCGGAGGTATAATGGTAGATGTAGTAAAAGGAACTCATGGGAGTTCTTTACAGTTTGCTTCTATGTTTTCAGTGAACTAGGAAGGAAGCGTCAGTTGAATGTGAGGAAGGGGTGCTGGATGCTTGAGAAGAGAGGTGTGAGGACAAAGCATCTTAGGTTTCTCAAACATTTCAAGCTCCTTCTTACCTCAGGGCCTTTGTATTTGCTGGCCCTTTTGCCTGGAACTTAAAAAAATTTTTTTTCCAGTTTTATTGAGATATAATTGACATGACATGTGTGTGTGCTCAGCTGTGTCTGACTCTTTGTGATTCTATGGACTGTAGCAGGCCAGGCTCTTCTGTCCATAGGATTTTTCAGGCAAGAATACTGGAGTGGGTTGCCATTCCCCCCTGCAGGAGATCCCCCCGACCCAGGGACTGAACCCACATCTCCTTCGTCTCCTGTATTGGCAGGCAGTTTCTTTACTGCTGACCCTCCTGGGAAGCCATGTCTGGAACTCTTTTCCACACATCTTTTTTCTTTTTGGCTGTGTTAGGTTTTAGTTGCAACATGAGGGATTTTTGTTGAGGTGCGTGGACTCTCTTGCTGTGCCACATGGGATCAGTAGTTGTGGCACAAGTGCTTAGCTGTCCTGTGGCCTGTGGGATCTTTGTTCCCCAACCAGGGATCTGGGATCTTAGTTCCTGGACCAGGAATCAAACTTGTGTCCCCTGCATTCAAGGTGGAGTCTTAACCAGTGGACCACCAAGGAAGTCCCTCCACACATCTTTTTATGGTTGACTTTTTCTTGTCAGCTCAAATATCACCTCCTTAGGAAGACTTTCTCTGACCATCCATCTAAATTAACACTACATTTCTCTTAGTGTTATTATTATTAGTGTTATAGTTATTCTCTGCTACATAATCCTGTTTTATTTTCATAGCATTTTTTATGGTCTGAAACTTTTTCATGAGTTTATTTTCTTTACCTCATCCTAACTAGAATTTTCATGAGGTCAAGGATTTTGTCTTCCTTGTTTGCATTATATCTTAGTGCTGAAAACAAAACCTGGTATATAATAGATGTGCAATAAATATTAATGAATAACTAATATAATCATGAAAACAATATTTCTAGGTAAGTATTCGGAGAAGGCAATGGCACCCCACTCCAGTACTCTTGCCTGGAAAATCCCATGGACGGAGGAGCCATGAGGTCGCTAAGAGTCGGACACGACTGAGCGACTTCACTTTCACTTTTCACTTTCATGCATTGGAGAAGGAAATGGCTACCCACTCCAGTGTTCTTGCCTGGAGAATCCCAGGGACTGGGCAGCCTGGTGTGCTGCTGTCTCTGGGGTCGCACAGAGTCGGACACGACTGAAGCGACTTAGCAGCAGTAGCAAAAGGTAAATACTATTATTGTTGCTATGTTATGGGCCTAGGCAGATCAAGTGATTTGCCCAAGGTCATACAGCAAATTTGGAATGGGGGTGTGCTTGATTCAAAGTCAGGCAACCTGGCATTAGAGCCCACATTTTCAGACGCTACCTCGAATGGCATCTAGAGGAAGATACTGACTTCTGGCTACATGGAAAATGGGGGCCTGGCTAATTACTAGGGAAAAAAGGTAAGACCATGATTGTGCTCCTAATTTACATATTTGAACTTAGGGCTTCCCAGGTAGCTCAAACATATAGAATTTGCTTGCAATTTGAGAGATCTGGGTTTGATCCTTGGGTTCCATGGAGAAGGACATGGCAACTCACTCCAGTATTATATTTAGACCAGTCTGATTTCACTGATACTGTAAAAATAGGAATCCCAAATGTAGTAAATGCACCAGCTAAATTTTAAAAATATAGTCACTGAAATTTGAAACTGTGTAATAAGTGATTGGCTGTCTTTACTTGTTCGTTTTTTCCTTCTCCCTTTCTTTCTTCTTTTCCATCTGTCTATCCTTCCCTCTTTCCTTCTATTGCATGTATGCATGTATGTGTGGCTGCCCTGGGTCTCTGTCGCTGTGCATGGGCTTTCTCCAGCTGTGGTGCTCAGGCTTCTCATTGTGGTACTTCTCTCATGGAGCATGGACTCTAGGCACGCAAGCTTCAGTGGTTGTGGCCCACCAACTTAGTTGCCCCGAGGTATGTGGGATCTTCCTAGACCAGGGATCGAACCCGTGTCCCCTGTGCTGCCAGGCAGATTCTTAACCCCTGGACCATCTGGGAAATCCCATTCCTTCTATTTCTGGAGGCCCTTGGACTGCTCCACCATGGTTATGGAAATGTTGGTAGCAGTTTGGATGGGCAGGTTATTTAGGAATCACAGGCAGTGTTTTGATGACTCAGGTGTCACATTTCCCATATGACCCTGTGACACCCTGGCAATGCTCTGTGGAATGTTGACAAGAACAGGCTGAGGCATGTGGATCCTGAGTCTGCAGTGGGATGACATGAATGAGTGACTTCCAAGTCCTAAGAATTACAAGTATCACCGCTTTAGGAGAAATCTAGGCAACAGGGGCTTCTCAAAACTTTGGTACCTGGAAGTGCAACTTCTCTAATTTGGTTACATTTGTCTTCTTAATTAATATGGCTAGTTGTTCCTAGCTCATGTCAGTCAGATTCAGAATTCCATTTAACTGAATGACTATCTTAGTTCATTTGGGCTGTTATAACCAAATACCATAGATTGGGAGGCCTATAAACAGCAGAAAATTTCTCATGGTTCTGAAGACTGAAAGCCTGAGGGCAGGGTGCCAGCATGGCCAGGTGAGGGCCCTCTTCATGTAGAACACTTCTGTTTGTATCATCACAAGGTGGAAGAGGGTAGGGAGCTTGTGGGCTCTCCTGTATAAGAACATTGCATGCGTGCATGCTAAGTCACTTCAGTCATGTCCTGTTGTTTGTGATGCCATGGACTGTAGCCCTTCAGGCTCCTCTGTCCATGAGATTCTCCAGGCAAGAATACTGGAGTGGGTTGCCATTTACTTCTCCAGGGGAATCTTCCAGGGATCAAACCCATGTCTCTTCTGTCTCCTACATTGGCAGGCAGGTTCTTTACTACCAGTGCCACCTGGGAATCACATATAAGCACATTAATCCCTTCAAAAGGGCTTCATCCTTCTAACCTAAGCACCTCATAAATCTTAATACTATCACATTGAGCATTCAGATTTCAACATATGAATTTTGTGAGGACCCAAACATTCAGACCATGACAATGATCAAACTGGCTTCCAGTCAACCACTTTTCTTTCTCTATAATCTTTCTTGAGCACTTAGATCATAAACCACACTAATCACCTTCTTCGATATAAGTCATTTTAGTTTCACAGCAAGCCTAGGAAGTAGGTTCTATCATTACACACACACATGTGAGGACCTGGAGTCCCAGGGTTGAAGGAGCGGAGCTAGCACAGGACAAAGCTCCAAGTCAGACCTAGACGTCTTACTCAAAAGCTTGTGAGCACCATACACATACATACACTTTCTCTGTTGCCTATTAACTGTTGGAAATTGGACACAGTGCAACCCCGGGATCAGCTAAAGTCCATAAATCCTAGATTATCTTTCCTTCTCTAGACTATAGACTATAAAAAATAATCAGTCCATCATTCAGGAAACATAAAAGTAAAAGCAGAACACTAATGTCAGAAAACAAAATCATTTAAAAACAAAGGATGAGGGACTTCCTTAACAGTCCAGTGGCTAAGACTTAGCTCTCCCAATGCAGGGGATGTGGGTTTGATCCCTGGTGGCAGAACTGAGATCCCACAGGACATCAGATAATGCCCAAATAAATAAATACATTAAATAGCCTAAAGAAAAAAAAAAGGTGTCTAATAGGGTAGGGAAGTGACAACCATATTTATTGCATGCCACATTTGTGAGACAGAAGTGTGAAAATAAATGCCCACAATTCCTTCCTTGGCCCGTGTCATATAAAGGTTGGGAAGTTAGGTAAATAAGCATGAAAAACAAATATAAAGGGACTCAGAGACAAGCCAAAATTAATTATAGTTTTATGGATCTCAATTTAGAAATGCTGACTCAATTGAATCCAGTAGAATGACCAGTGAGATGGATTTGGAAAACAAAACAAAATGAAATGAGCTCTGTTGTGGAATTTTAAAGAATGAGTGCAAATGATCTGACAGTTGGTGAAGGTATACCACACAATTATATGGTGATAACTAGCTCAGTCAGGCTAGGAAAGAGATTTATCATGGACTGCAGGCAAGCTTTTTCTATTTTAATCAGATTAGTGTTTATAGACCAATTTTCCTAAAATAATAATAAAAACATCTGATATTTTAAAGTGTTTACTATATGCTGGGCATATATATATGTGTGTATATATATATATATATATATATATACACACACACACACACACACACAGGGTTTATATCTATATACATATTATTTCTTTAATCTTCATAGCAATCCTATGAGGTGCTTCCTATTATTACCTTTAAACCAGACTGGTTAATTGAACTGCCTGAGGTCACCCAGCTAATAAATGATGAACTTGGTTTGATTCACAGCCTGAGTTCTTAACCACTCTGCTACCTTTCTAATTTCATTTATCTAGAGAGGGTATTCCACATAGCAGAACAAAGAATGGATGGGTGTGTGTGTGTGTGTGTGTGCGCGCACGCACTCAGTCATATCTGACTCTGTGACCCCATGGACTGTAGCCCACCAGGTTCCTCTGTCCATGGAATTTTCCAGGCAAGAATACTGGAGTGGGTTGTCATTTCCTTCTCCAGGGGATCTTCCCAACCCAGGGATTGAACTAGCTTCTCTTGCATCTCCTCCATTGGCAGGCAAATTCTTTACCCCTGTGCCACTTGGGAAACTCAAAGAATGAACACTTCCCATTCAAAAAGCCATATTATCAAGTTGTGGCAATTTTCATTTTCTAGATATTTCTGGACTCTGTTTACTTTTCTTCACCTTGATTGTCACCACTATAGTCTGAACTACTATCACCTCTCACCTGGACAATTGCAACAGCCTTCTGCTTCCACTTTTTATTCCTTTCAACCCTTCTTCAGAAAGATCTTTATGAAACACAAATAGGACCATGCCCCTTCCTCACTTAAAACACTTACTTCCATGGCCTCCCATTGCTTCAGTGTTTGCCTCTTCCACTAGAAAGAGGTGACAGCGCCTGTCTTGTTCAAGTGTTGTATCTCCAGCATCTAGGACAGTGCATTGGTTATACTATAAGTGAATTAATTTTTTGTTGAATGAATGAAAACCAATGACTCTTGAAAAAATATCACTTAGATAAGAAAGTTAACAAGGATGCAGTTGGATGCGTGGAGGTAGGTTTTTCATAATTTTCACAATTTTCTATCACACAATTACTTATTTATTTTCTTCTTTAATGGTTCTCACCCTTTAGACTGTAAGCTCCATGAAGGCAGGGGCCATGTCTTTCTCCTTACTATATCCTACCTCTATGTCATGTTCATAGGAGATGATTAATAAATATTTGTGGTATGAACAATGTGGACTGGAAGCTGATGAATCAAAGATGACAAATAGTACTGGTTAGGGCAGAATTGGAACAGGAAAGCCTAACCATAGTTATAAGAGCTATGGAGGATGAGGATCCTGTCTTTCATTCATTCAGTAAATGTTTGTAAGACACCTGCTATGTGCCAGACACTATGCTAGGCAGCTTCTGCTGTCATGGAGCTTATGTCTAGTGAGAGGTCAACAAACTATTAAAATTTGGTGAGATAACTTTCACAAGGGAGGGCAGGAAGGAGCTGCTTTGGGGAACATCAAAAAAGGGACATTTAACTCAGACTTGGGCTGTCAGGAAGTGATGTCTAAATGGTTAGTAGCTAAAGGTGGAGGATAAAGGGGAGTATTTTTGTGTGTAAGAGTACAGAAGCAAGGGAACCACTGGTAAGTTCTCTATAACCTAAAGTTATTTCTTGGTTCTCTATAACCTAAGGTTCCTTCTTTAACTTCTTCAGCCACTGAATTTTCATTGAGCCCATACCATGCTCCAGGCATTGTGTTATGCCAACATTAAATTTATATTTCAAAACTAGTTGTTGAACAGTGTAAATATAATGTACATTATACATATATAATTTAAATTTTATTTTTGTTAAAAATTTTATTAATTTTCTTTCCTGTTATTTTTTTCAGTTCAGTTCAGTCGCTCAGTCGTGTCCGACCCTTTGCAACCCCATGACACAGCATGCCAGGCCTCCCTGTCCATCACCAACTCCCAGAGTTCACTCAGACTCACGTCCATCGAGTCAGTGATGCCATCCAGCTATCTCATCCTCTGTCGTCCCCTTCTCCTCCTGCCCCCAATCCCTCCCAGCATCAGAGTCTTTTCCAATGAGTCAATTCTTTGCATGATGTGGCCAAAGTATGGGAGTTTCAGCTTCAGCATCATTCCCTTCAAAGAAATCCCAAGGCTGATTTCTTTCAGAATGGACTGGTTGGATCTCCTTGCAGTCCAAGGGACTCTCAAGAGTCTTCTCCAACACCACAGTTCAAAAACATCAATTCTTTGGCGCTCAGCCTTCTTCACAGTCCAACTCTCACATCCATACATGACCACAGGAAAAACCATAGCTTGACTAGACAGACCTTTGTTGGCAAAGTAATGTCTCTGCTTTTGAATATGCTATCTAGGCTGGTCATAGCTTTCCTTCCAAGGAGTAAGCATCTTTTAATTTCATGGCTGCAGTCATCATCTGCAGTGATTTTGGAGCCCCCCAAAAATAAAGTCTGACACTGTTTCCACTGTTTCCCCATCTATTTCCCATGAAGTGATGGGACCAGATGCCATGATCTTCGTTTTCTGAATGTTGAGCTTTAAGCCAACTTTTTCACTCTCCACTTCACTTTCATCAAGAGGCTTTTTAGTTCCTCTTCACTTTCTGCCATAAGGGTGGTGTCATCTGCATATCTGAGGTTATTGATATTTCTCCCGGCAATCTTGATTCCAGCTTGTGTTTCTTCCAGTCCAGCGTTTCTCATGATGTACTCTGCATATAAGTTAAATAAGCAGGGTAACAATATACAGCCTTGACGTACTCCTTTTCCTATTTGGAACCAGTCTGTTGTTCCATGTCCAGTTCTAACTGTTGCTTCCTGACCTGCATATAGATTTCTCAAGAGGCAGGTCAGGTGGTCTGGTATTCCCATCTCTTTCAGAATTTTCCACAGTTTATTGTGATCCACACAGTCAAAGGCTTTGGCATAGTCAATAAAGCAGAAATAGATGTTTTTCTGGAATTCTCTTGCTTTTTCCATGATCCAGCGGATGTTGGCAATTTGATCTCTGGTTCCTCTTCCTTTTCTAAAACCAGCTTGAACATCTGGAAATTCACGGTTTACGTATTGCTGAAGCCTGGCTTGGAGAATTTTGAGCATTACTTTACTAGCATGTGAGATGAGTGCAATTGTGCAGTAGTTTGAGCATTCTCTGGCACTTCCTTTCTTTGGGATTGGAATGAAAACTGACCTTTTCCAGTCCTGTGGCCACTGCTGAGTTTTCCAAATTTGCTGGCATATTGAGTGCAGCACTTTCACAGCATCATCTTTCAGGATGTGAAATAGCTCAACTGGAATTCCATCGCTTCTACTAGCTTTGTTCGTAGTGATGCTTTCTAAGGCCCACTTGACTTCACATTCCAGGATGTCTGGCTCTAGGTCAGTGATCACACCATCGTGATTATCTGGGTGGTGAAGATCTTTTTTGTACAGTTCTTCCAGGTATTCTTGCCACCTCTTCTTAATATCTTCTGCTTCTGTTAGGTCCATACCATTTCTGTCCTTTATCGAGGCCATCTTTGCATGAAATGTTCCCTTGGTATCTCTAATTTTCTTGAAGAGATCTCTCGTCTTTCCCATTCTGTTGTTTTTCTCTATTTCTTTGCACTGATCGCTGAGGAAGGCTTTCTTATCTCTTCTTGCTATTCTTTGGAACTCTGCATTCAGATGCTTATATCTTTCCTTTTCTCCTGTGCTTTTCACTTCTCTTCACAGCTATTTGTAAGGCCTCCCCAGACAGCCATTTTGCTTTTTTGCATTTCTTTTCCATGGGGATGGTCTTGATCCCTGTCTCCTGTACAATGTCACGAACCTCAGTCCATAGTTCATCAGGCACTCTATCAGATCTAGGCCCTTAAATCTATTTCTCACTTCCACTGTATAATCATAAGGGATTTGATTTAGGTCATACCTGAATGGTCTAGTGGTTTTCCCTACTTTCTTCAATTTCAGTCTGAATTTGGTAATAAGGAGTTCATGATTTGAGCCACAGTCAGCTCCTGGTCTTGTTTTTGCTGACTGTATAGAGCTTCTCCATCTTTGGCTGCAAAGAATATAATCAATCTGATTTCTTTAGGAAGACACATTTCTGGCTTGGGCACACCTCTCTACCCCTCCCAAGTGCTCTGTACAATAGATGCTTAATGACTGTTTACTGAATTAACAAAGGAAAGCATGTGAGAGTAACTAATCTGACATCCAGAAAGTAAAAGCCTTGGATCCGGTTTTTTTCAATAGATCTTTCTTTGATGATGGAAATTTTCTGTATCTGCAACTGTCCAGATATGATAACAACTGGCCACATGACTTTTCAGCACATGAAAAGTGGCTAGTGCAATTGAAGAACTAAATGGCCATATGTGTCTAGTGTCTAGTACCTAGACAGCTCCATCTTGGTTGGTGACACAGATGAAACAATCTCAATCAGGCACTGGGACCAGGAGAAGGTTTCCAGCCTCTCCTTTAATAAATTGGAGGTTGTTAAAAAATGCCTTTAAAATGTTTAAATTCTCGACTTTTGAATGCCACCACCGACAGTCATAAATATCTGTGCACAATGGCAAGTCATAATTAGCACTTCAGTTACTGAAGACGAATACACTTTGCTTCCTGGCATCCTGACAAGACACCCAACCCAGCTATGTAGGCTGAAAAGGTTGAAGGCCCGGAAACCCTAGGTGAGTCATAGCGCGCTCGCGGCATCAGTGGCCTGAACTGCATCATGGGCTTTGTAGTTAGGGCTTTGTAGGGCAACTTTTCATGACGTCACTACCGGCGCCCCTTTGAGTGGCTTATCGATTAGACTTCCGGTAATCTATTGTTCTCTGGGAAATGTAGTCAGTATATGCCTGCAGGACATAGGTTTTAGGCGTCTGAGAACTACAATTCCCCGAAGGCCAGGATATACCCCCGGAGGTAGTGCGCCAGAGATTACCTCAGCAGGCGTGCAGTGTGTGCTTTAGTGTCGTGTTAGGCCTGGCAGTCCCGAGAGGGAGGGGAAAGATAGTAACCACTCCTTTGGGGGGATCACCGAGGTCAGTGTCGTGGATTTGCACAGTCTGCTGGGCGGCGCCATGGCGGTGAGTTTTGGCGGGAAGAAAGTTCGCTTGGCTGGGGCTTGGAACCCGTCTGTCTGCTCTCTCCAGAGTTGGGGCTCCATGTGGTAGCCACTGTCCTGAAGGGAAAAATCATTTTCTAAAGAAAGGCGGGTGGTGGGGGGGCGGGGGGGGGCGGGTTGCCTCTCACGTTTAAGGCTTGGCTGTTGTGAGGATTTGCCTTTTCGTGCTGGCTGATGAGCCAGGCCCTGGTATCTTTAACTTTACAGATTACTTCATGTCACGTGTGTTATTTTACCAAAGTTTCTAAAAGCTGATTTGTAGAAAGAGTATGTAACATTGATTCCTCCTTCCAACACAAGTTGTTGAGCGCCTTCTTTGTAAAATAGACAAACGTTTCTGTATTCATGGTGTTTACGTGTGCGCGCGCTACATTTTAAAGTATGCGGTAAAATGTCAGGTGCCGGTAAGTGCTATAAACAAGAACAGATCAGCAAAGAGGATCCAGAGTGTCTTTGCCAAGGTACTGCTGCTGCTGCTGCTGCTAAGTCGCTTCAGTCGTGTCCAACTCTTCGCGACCCCATGGACTGCAGCCCACAAGGCTCCCCCTTCCATGGGATTTTCCAGGCAAGAGTACTGGAGTGGGGTGCCATCCTCTTCTCCGTTTGCCAAGGTGACAATGTGGCAAAAGGGAGGTAGGAGAGCAAGCCATGCAGTTATATGAAGGAAAAGATTTCCGAACAGAGTCAACCGTGTGAGTGAAAAACAAGGAGAACTGTATGTTTCAAAGGTGGTGGTGGGGTCTTCCAGGGGAGATGGTGATGATGCTGATGGTGTTTGTGTGCTGGTGGTGGTGGTGGTGGTGGTTGTCCGATGATTGGATGTAGTTCAGGTAAAGCCTTGTAGGTCCTGACTGAATGAATGGGAACTTAGCGTTGCCAGGCAGAAGGGAGTTTGGGATCCATATTCACACTGCTGTATTTAAAATGGATAACGAGCAAGGTCCTACTGTACAGCATAGGCAACTCTGCTCAGTGTTACCTGGCAGCCTGGATGGGAGTGGAATTTGGGGGAGATACAGATCAGATCAGATCAGTCCCTCAGTCGTGTCCGACACTTTGCGACCCCATGAATCGCCTCACGCCAGGCCTCCCAGTCCATCACCAACTCCTGGAGTTCACTCAGACTCACGTCCATCGAGTCAGTGATGCCATCCAGCCATCTCATCCTCTGTCATCCCCTTCTCCTCCTGCCCCCAATCCCTCCCAGCATCAGAGTCTTTTCCAATGAGTCAACTCTTCACATGAGGTGGCCAAAGTACTGGAGTTTCAGCTTTAGCATCATTCCTTCCCAAGAAATCCCAGGGCTGATCTCCTTCAGAATGGACTGGTTGGATCTCCTTGCAGTCCAAGGGACTCTCAAGAGTCTTCTCCAACACCACAGTTCAAAAGCATCAATTCTTTGGCGCTCAGCCTTCTTCACAGTCCAACTCTCACATCCATACATGACCACAGGAAAAACCATAGCTTGACTAGACGAATCTTTGTTGGCAAAGTAATGTCTCTGCTTTTGAATATGCTATCTAGGTTGGTCATAACTTTCCTTCCAAGGAGTAAGCATCTTTTAATTTCATGGCCGCAATCACCATCTGTAGTGATTTTGGAGCCCAGAAAAATAAAGACTGACACTGTTTCCACTGTTTCCCCATCTATTTCCCATGAAGTGATGGGACCAGATGCCATGATCTTCGTTTTCTGAATGTTGAGCTTTAAGCCACCTTTTTCACTCTCCACTTTCACCTTCATCAAGAGGCTTTTTAGTTCCTCTTCACTTTCTGCCATAAGGGTGGTGTCATCTGCGTATTTGAGGTTATTGATATTTCTCCCGGCAATCTTGATTCCAGCTTGTGTTTCTTCCAGTCCAGCGTTTCTCCTGATGTACTTACTCTGCATATAAGTTAAATAAACAGGGTGACAATATACAGCCTTGACGTACTCCTTTTCCTATTTGGAACCAGTTTGTTGTTCCATGCCCAGTTCTAACTGTTGCTTCCTGACCTGCATACAAATTTCTCAAGAGGCAGGTCAGGTGGTCTGGTATTCCCATCTCTTTCAGAATTTCCCACAGTTTATTGTGATCCACACAGTCAAAAGCTTTGGCATAGTCAATAAAGCAGAAATAGATGTTTTTCTGGAACTCTCTTGCTTTTTCCGTGATCCAGCGGATGTTGGCAATTTGATCTCTGGTTCCTCTTCCTTTTCTAAAACCAGCTTGAACATCAGGAAGTTCACAGTTCACATATTGCTGAAGCCTGGCTTGGAGAATTTTGAGCATTACTTTACTAGCGTGTGAGATGAGTGCAATTGTGCGGTAGTTTGAGCATTCTTTGGCATTGCCTTTCTTTGGGATTGGAATGAAAACTGACCTTTTCCAGTCCTGTGGCCACTGCTGAGTTTTCCAAATTTGCTGGCATATTGAGTGCAGCACTTTCACAGCATCATCTTTCAGGATTTGAAATAGCTCAACTGGAATTCTATCACCTCCGCTAGCTTTGTTCGTAGTGATGCTTTCTAAGGCCCACTTGACTTCACATTCCAGGATGTCTGGCTCTAGATGAATGATCACACCATCGTGATTATCTGGGTCGTGAAGATCTTTTTTGTACAGTTCTTCTGTGTATTCTTGCCATCTCTTCTTAATATCTTCTGCTTCTGTTAGGTCCATACCATTTCTGTCCTTTATGGAGCCCATTTTTGCATGAAATATGAATAGATAGATGAATATGTATGAGTCCCTTTGCTCTACAGCTGAAACTGTTACAACATTGTTAATTGACTGTATTCCAATAAAAAATGCAAAGCTTTTTTGAAAAGAATGGAAAGAAAGGGAGTGGAGATGATGAGTATAGACCTCTTCTGAAGAATTTATAGAGACCAAAAAAAATGGGGTAATAGATGAAGATTAAAAGAGATTTTCTTTTTTTTGAGGACAGGAGAAATTATATTGTGCTTGTTTGCTTATGGAAATTGTCCTGTAGAAAGGGAAAATGGATATAGAAGAGAGAAGTCATGTTCCTGAATAGAATAGAGAAAGTGAGATCAGATCTACTAAGAAGTAGAATTTTAAATCGTTTGGTTCCATTCTGGAGCTCATTCTCTTAATCATTGTACTATCACAGTTGTAAACTAATGCGGAAATATCTTTTGCAAGCTCACTCCTATAATGAAAGTTTTCTAACTCTGATAGAACCCTTATAATAGTAGAGTGTATAAGATAATAAACATGGAGTAGCATGGATGTAAAATTAGTTTTTACTTTATAATTGAATGGTGAAGAGTAAGCAATATAATTTTCTTCATATCATAGAAGTATTTATTTTATAGAACTTTTGAAAGTTTTAATCCCTTTTAGTTACATGGGGATGTGATGTAATAAAGATAATAGTCAACTTTGAAATTATTTTTAAACTTTTCATTTGGAAAATTTAAATAGTGAACAAAGTAGAGATAATAATAGTATTATGTATTTCCATGTACCCATCACCCAACTTTAGTAATTGACAGTTTAGGGCCAGTCTTGTTTCTGTTTTATCTTCCCCAGAACGTCCACTTCCCCGTCTTAAGATTCATTTTAAGCAAATTTAAGGCACTGTATGATTTCATCCATACATATTTTAGTAAGTTTTTAAAAATATAATGAAAAATTCTCTTAAGAGATAACCACAATGCCATTTTGACATGCAACAAGAAGTATATGATGTCCAGTTGTCTCTCTGTGATAATGGTTAGCATTATTGGGCATTTACCATAGGTCTGGTACTATGCCAGGACTTCCCTGGTGGCTCAGACGGTAAAGCGTCTGCCTACAAAGTGGGAGACCCAGGTTCGATCCCTGGGTCAGGAAGATCCTCTGGAGAAGGCAATGGCAACCCACTCCAGTACTCTTGCCTGGAGGTTCCCACGGATGGAGGAGCATGGTACGCTACAGTCCACGGGGTTGCAAATAGTTGGACGTGACTGAATGAATTCACTCTCCACTCTGGTACTATGCTGGGCTTCCTAATTCGCACTAGTGGTGAAGAACCCATCTGCCAATGCAGGTAGATGTAGAGAGACGTGGCTTCGATCCCTGGGTTCCAAAGATCCTCTGGAGGAGGGCATGGAAACCCATTCCAGTATTCTTGCCAGAATAATCCCATAGACAGAGGAGCCTGGCAGGCTGTAGAGTCCATAGGGTCACACAGAGTCTGACACACTGAAGCTACTTAGTGTGCACGCGCACTGGTGCTATACTAAGTCCTTCATGTGTATTATATCTTTTAATCCTCATAGTAATAGTAGAAGGTAGATATAATTATTACTTATTAATCTCATTTTATAGATAGACAAATGGAGGCTTAAAGAGGTTAAGGATCTTGTTTAGGTTCTATAACCAGTGGCGCTAGGATATGGCCAGAGTACTAAGAGAAAGTGGAAATATAAGTGAGAAGATGAGAGTTTTTGTCCAGTCTGACCATTTGCTGGCATAATGATCTCTGAGCTTCAGATTCGTCATCGTTGAAATAGTAATACCTGGTCTGCCCATTTCTTAGGGTGATTGTTTTTTTTGTGTGTGTGTGTGTAATAAAGTTTTATTAAAGTATAAAGGAGACAGAGAAAGCTTCTGACATAGGCATCAGAAGGGAGCAGAAAGAGTACCCCCCTGCTAGTCTTCAGCTGGATGTTATATAGTCACTGCTGCTGCTAAGTCGCTTCAGTCGTGTCCGACTCTGTGCGACCCCATAGACGGTAGCCCACCAGGCTCCCCCATCCCTGGGATTCTCCAAGCAAGAACACTGGAGTGGGTTGCCATTTCCTTCTCCTTAGGGTGATTGTTGCCCATCTCTTAGGGTTGTGGTTAAAATCAAAGAAGTTAGGGTTCAGGTCAGGTCAGGTCAGTTCAGTCGCTCAGTCGTGTCTGACTCTTTGTGACCCCATGAATCTCAGCACACTAGGCCTCCCTGTCCCTCGCCAACTCCCGGAGTTTACCCAAACTCATGTCCATAGAGTCCATGGTGCCATCCAGCAATTTCATGCTCTGTCGTCCCCTTCTCCTCCTGCCCCCAATCCCTCCCAGCATCAGCGTCTTTTCCAATGAGTAAACTCTTTGCATGAGGTGGCCAAAGTATTGGAGTTTCAGCTTCAGCATCAGACCTTCCAATGTGCATAAATGTTTTAATAACTGTACAGTGCTATACATATATGACTGGAGAAGGCAATGGCACCCCACTCCAGTACTCTTGCCTGGAAAATCCCATGGGTGGAGGAGCCTGGTAGGCTGCAGTCCATGGGGTCGTGAAGAATAGGACACTACTGAGCGACTTCACTTTCACTTTTCACTTTCATGCATTGGAGAAGGAAATGGCAACCCACTCCAGTGTTCTTGCCTGGAGAATCCCAGGGACAGGGGAGCCTGGTGAGCTGCCGTCTATGGGGTCGCAGAGTCGGACACGACTGAAGCGACTTAGCAGCATACATATATGACAAAGTTTATTATCTAGTTCAGTGGTTCTTTACTGGGGGTGACTTTGTCCCACAGAGAACAGTTGGTCTGGAGACTCTAGAACAGGACAGTTGGAGGTATGCTACTGGCAGCTAGTGGGTAGAAGCTAGGGGTGTTCCTAAATATCTGGTAGTGCACATGCCAGTCCCTGAAAACAGAATTATTTGGCCCCAAATGTCAATAAAGCTGAAGTTTAGGAACTTTGCTCTCATTAAATAGCCAATTGTTGGAAATTCCCTGATGGTCCAATGGTTAGGACTCTGTGCTTTCAGTGCAGGGGACAAGAGTTCGATCCCTGGTTAGGGAACTAAAATCCCACAGGCTGCGCAGCATGGCCAAAAAAACCCCAAACAAAACCAAAAAACCCCTGGTTGTTTAGTTGAGTAACCAATGAAGAAACAGACTCAGCTTGATCAAGTGACTTGCTTAAGGTAATACAGCAAGTTGGTGATGGGGCCGATATCAGATTTCATTACAATTGACCTTGGAGGTTTTGAGAAACAAGGTTTTCTGAAAAGCAGAGACCTCAAAGAAGAGCTTTCCTGCATTCAGCATCCTCAGTACAGTGAAAAGAAACAGTACTAAGCAATTTGTGAAGACTATTGCTTTCATGTCCTTCTTTAAAGTGGGTGACATGGTCATTTTTAGGCAAAAAATATTTGTCATGTGACTTCGGTGTCTGTTAGCATTGTATGTGGTGCTGAGCTGAGCATAAAAGTTCTATAAGACGCTGTCTGCCAGAAGTTCACAACCCAGTTGGGTAAATGTCAGGAATTATTCAGTTGCATGCAGTGGAAGCCAACTCAAGTTGATTTAAGGAGAGAGGAATTTAGTAATGATATACTGGGATTTCATATGACCCATAACCCTAGCATAGAAAGTACAACTAGGCTTCATGGGGTCTTAGATACTTTTCCTTTGTGAACCGCTTCATGGAAAAGAAATGCAAAAAAGCAAAATGGCTGTCTGGGGAGGCCTTACAAATAGCTGTGAAAAGAAGAGAAGCGAAAAGCAAAGGAGAAAAGGAAAGATATAAACATCTGAATGCAGAGTTCCAAAGAATAGCAGGAAGAGATAAGAAAGCCTTCTTCAGCGATCAATGCAAAGAAATAGAGGAAAACAACAGAATGGGAAAGACTAGATATCTCTTCAAGAAAATCAGAGATACCAAAGGAAAATTTCATGCAAAGATGGGCTAGATAAAGGACAGAAATGGTATGCACCTGACAGAAGCAGAAGATATTGAGAAGAGATGGCAAGAATACACAGAAGAACTGTACAAAAAAGATCTTCACGACCCAGATAATCACGATGGTGTGATCACTCATCTAGAGACAGACATCCTGGAATGTGAAGTCAAGTGGGCCTTAGAAAGCATCACTACGAACAAAGCTAGTGGAGGTGATGGAATTCCAGTTGAGCTATTCCAAATCCTGAAAGATGATGCTGTGAAAGTGCTGCACTCAATATGCCAGCAAATTTGGAAAACTCAGCAGTGGCCACAGGACTGGAAAAGGTCAGTTTTCATTCCAATCCCAAAGAAAGGCAATGCCAAAGAATGCTCAAACTACCGCACAATTGCACTCATCTCACACGCTGGTAAAGTAATGCTCAAAATTCTCCAAGCCAGGCCTCAGCAATACGTGAACCATGAACTTCCTGATGTTCAAGCTCGTTTTAGAAAAGGCAGAGGAACCAGAGATCAAATTGCCAACATCCACTGGATCATGGAAAAAGCAAGAGAGTTCCAGAAAAACATCTATTTCTGCTTTATTGACTATGCCAAAGCCTTTGACTGTGTGGATCACAATAAACTGTGGAAAATTCTGAAAGAGATGGGAATACCAGACCACCTGACCTGCCTCTTGAGAAATTTGTATGCAGGTCAGGAAGCCACAGTTAGAACTGGACATGGAACAACAAACTGGTTCCAAATAGGAAAAGGAATACGTCAAAGCTGTATATTGTCACCCTGTTTATTTAACTTATATGCAGAGTAAGTACATCAGGAGAAACGCTGGACTGGAAGAAACACAAGCTGGAATCAAGATTGCCGGGAGAAATATCAATAACCTCAGATATGCAGATGACACCACCCTTATGGCAGAAAGTGAAGAGGAACTCAAAAGCCTCTTGATGAAAGTGAAAGTGGAGAGTGAAAAAGTTGGCTTAAAGCTCAACATTCAGAAAACGAAGATCATGGCTTCCGGTCCCATCACTTCATGGGAAATAGATGGGGAAACAGTGGAAACAGTGTCAGACTTTATTTTTGGGGGCTCCAAAATCACTGCAGATGGTGACTGCAGCCATGAAATTAAAAGACGCTTACTCCTTGGAAGGAAAGTTATGACCAACCTAGAGAGCATATTCAAAAGCAGAGACATTACTTTGCCAACAAAGATTCGTCTAGTCAAGCTATGGTTTTTCCTGTGGTCATGTATGGATGTGAGAGTTGGACTGTGAAGAAGGCTGAGCGCCAAAGAATTTATGCTTTTGAACTGTGGTGTTGGAGAAGACTCTTGAGAGTCCCTTGGACTGCAAGGAGATCCAACCAGTCCATTCTGAAGGAGATCAGCCCTGGGATTTCTTGGGAAGGAATGATGCTAAAGCTGAAACTCCAGTACTTTGGCCACCTCATGCGAAGAGTTGACTCATTGGAAAAGACTCTGATGCTGGGAGGGATTGGGGGCAGAAGGAGAAGGGGACGACAGAGGATGAGATGGCTGGATGGCATCACTGACTCGATGGACGTGAGTCTGAGTGAACTCTGGGAGTTGGTGATGGACAGGGAGGCCTGGCATGCTGCGATTCATGGGGTCGCAAAGGGTCGGACACGACTGAGCAACTGATCTGATCTGATCTTTTGTAAAAAGAAAAAAAAATTAGAAGTTATATTTGACAGTTGTTTTGGTATGAAGACACATATGAATATTACATATTAAAGAGTTTTCTTCTATCCAAAAATTTGTTTTTTCTCCTGATTTTAAAAAATACTAAAATGTTTTGATATGCCCCTAGAAGCATTATGGGCCCTAAGCAGTGTGCCTGTTCCATCTGTAGGTTAAGTGGCTATTAGGAGTTATACAGGCTGTTTTAAGGGCTGGGCGGAAGTGATTTACTTTCTTTTGCTCAAAACAGCTTTGGCAGAACCCAGAAGCATTGTTCCTATCTGAATTCTCCTGGAACCATATGCTTAACTGCCTCTGATGTTAGTCACTCAGTCGTGTCCGACTCTTTGTGATCCCACAGATGGTAGCCCACCAGACTCCTTTGTCCATGGGACTGTAGCCCACCAGGCTCCCCTGTCCATGGGATTCTCCAGGCAAGAATACTGGAGTGGGTTGCCATTTCCTTCTCCAGGGAATCATCCCGACCCAGGGATTGAACCTGGGTCTCCTGCATTGCAGGCAGATTCTTTACCATCTGAGCCACTAGGAAAGCCTCTGATGCACTACCCTAAATAAGACTAGGCTTCTGTTGCTGAAGAAGAATGGGAAGGAATGGATATCGCATAGGCAAACTGCCATCTCTGCCATAGCTTTTTTTCAAATGATAGTCCTTGTATGTTAGAATTGAAAATTGGTCAGCATGTATAGGAATAGAGACTTATAGGTTACTTGTTAAAAAGAGGATTTTGCAGTAAGACGGGCAAAGGAGCTGAGGTCTAGATGAAGTCTTTTAGAAGTCCTTCAGAAAACAGTGAATCCATGGAGACCCTTATTCTTTCTTGGAAAAGGAAATTTCCAACTGTGTTATACATGCACACTTAATTTTGTGGAAATTCTTAGGAAAGAGTTCAGATTGTTTAGCATCTTGATTCAAATATGCAACCCAGGTCTCTGTTATTTTCTATGGCCACAATATGCAAAAGGTGGCAGTGTGTTGCTCACTTCTCCTTTTGTTTTATTGTATTTTATTTATTTGGTTGTTCTGGATCTTTGTTTTGGCATGTGGGTCTAGTTCCCTGACGAGGGATGGAGCACTCGCCACCTGCATCGGGAGTGCAGCATCTTAACCACTGGGCCACCAGAGAAGTTCTTCACTTCTCTCTCTCTCTTTTTTTCCTCACTTCTCTTTTTAAATCTTTAAATTTTTGACGGATACTTGCGAGCCTGCTATAAGCTCATTACTTCATGGCAAATAGAGGGAGAAAAGGTGGAAGTAGTGACAGATTTCCTCTTCTTGGGCTCTAAAGTCACTGTGGATGGTGACTGTAGCTATGAAATCAGAAGACGTTTGCTTCTTGGCAGGAAAGCTGTAACAAACCTGCTGCTAAGTTGCTTCAGTAGTGTCCAACTCTGTGCGACCCATAGACGGCAGCCCACCAGGCTCCCCCGTCCCTGGGATTCTCCAGGCAAGAACACTGGAGTGGGTTGCCATTTCCTTCTCCAATGCATGAAAGTGAAAAGTGAAAGTGAAGTCACTCAGTCCGGCCCTCAGTGACCCCATGGACTGCAGCCTACCAGGCTCCTCCGTCCATGGGGTTGTCCAGGCAAGAGTACTGGAGTGGGTGCCATTGCCTTCTTCATACCTAGACTGTGTGTTGAAAAGCAGGGACATACTCTGCTGACAAAGGTCCGTACAGTCAAGGCTGTTGTTTTCCCAGTGGTCATGTACAGTTGTAGAAGTGAAGTGAAGTGTTAGTCACTCAGTCGTGTCCGACTCTTTGCAACCCCATGGACTGTAGCCCACCAGACTCTTCTGTCCATGGAATTTTCCAGGCAAAAATACTGGAGTGGATTCCATTCCCTTCTCCAAGGGATCTTTCCAACCCAGGGATTGAACCCTGGAGTCCTGCACTACAGGCAGATTCTTTACCATCTGAGCCACATGGGAACCCCCACAGTTGTGAGAGCTGGACTGTGAAGAAGGTGGAACACCAAAGAATTGATGCCTTCGATCCATGGTGCTGGAGAAGACTCCTGAGAGCCCCTTGGACAGCAGGGAGATCAAACCAGTCAATCCTAAAGGATATCAGTCCTGAATATTTATTGGAAGCACTGATGCTGAAGCTGAAACTCCAGTATTTTGGTCATCTGATACAAACAATGACTCATTGGAAAAGTCCCTGATGCTGTGAAAGATTGAGGGCAGAAGAAGAGGGCATCAGAGGATGAGATGGCTGGATGGGCATGAACTTGGGCAAACTTCGGGAGATGGTAAGGGACAGGGAGACCTGGTGTGCTGTAGTCCATGGGGTTGTAAAGAGTCAGACCCGATGGGTGATTGAACAAACAAAATATAAGCTTAGATGTTGAGGATATAATGAGAAATGAGACACAGTCCCCACTGTGAATAAACTTATAGTCCTGTGGATGATAGATACTGATACTGTGTGATGAATGCTATCATAGAGGTAATACTGATAGGTAGGGACATATTAAGAATAGTACTTGATCCACTCTTGGGGAATCAAAGTAGGTGATTAGCTGAGAACTGAAGGATGAGCTAGCTAGGCAAAAAAGATTGGTGGGATATGAGGGTGGAGAGAATAGCTTGAACAAAGGCCCAGCGGGGACGGAGGAAGCGTGACACATTTGGAAAAGTGCAGGTGGCTTGATAGGCCTGGAGTGATGATGAGAGGGAAGAAGAAGGGGCCTGGCAAGGATGAGATAAGAAGGGCCTTAAGTGCCAGGGTTAAGAGTGTGGACTTTGTCCAGAGAGCAGTAGAGAACCTCTAAAAAGGAATTGCATTGATCATATTTGTATTTTGATATAATTTCCACGCATGGCAGTTATGATCTGGTCAGGATTTATAGAAATAAAAAATTTACTTATTTTTATTTTCCTTTGGTTATTAGAGAAACTTATGTCCATGATGTTTCAAGTGTGGAATTGTTTCTTACTTCCTTTTTGCCTTTGTGGCAAGGTCCTTTTAATCCATCACTGTACCTCCTCCTAGTGATTTGACGTTTCATCTTTTCTGTTGCTTGTCCTCTCCTGTCTTAAACTTACTTAAAAAATAAAAAGGAATAATAAACCATCCTTTGATTTAAAATATAGAAAACTGAGGAAATTCCCTGGTGGTCCAGTGGTTAGGACTCTGTGCTTTCAGTTCCGAGGGCTGGGGTTTCATCCCTGGTCAGGGAACTGAGATCCTATAGGCAGTCAAGCGCAGCCAAATGAAAAAAAAGAAAAAAAAATATATATAAAGTTGAAAATAGTAAAACAGAGTTGACAAATTTATGGTAGATTTATACTGAATCTTACCTAATTTTAATACTTTTATTTTTATCATACAATACAGAAGGTATATTTAAGATAGTTATTGAAGAAATAGTAATACTTTTTTTTAATTGCACAGAAGTACTGTTTGCATCATTACTTCAAATTTATGTAACCATTTTAAAAAATAGCTGTCTAAAAATAGCAGCATATCGGTGATTCGAGTAGAAAGCATGTTTTGAGTTGTTGGGTGGAAGTACAGAGGGAGACGTGACATGACTTGGCAAGGTTACCTGCCTAGTAGTAGAGCCCAGGTATTTTCCCATTTAAAAATGATGCAGAATCTGGAAACATTAGCATATAAGAAGGGGATGAAAATCTAATTTTGGTTCAGATAATTTTGTATAAGAAAATAAAATTCTAGACACTAATGTTGTTTTCAAAACGAAGAGTATGGTATCCAGCTTTCACACTTGGCAGTTGCATGAGTGCTGTGTTCTTCAGCACACCTGCTTTTAGCAGCTAATTCTTTTTCACAGAGTCACAAACTGAGAGGGAAGTGATAGCCCTTGCTTTTCAGAGTTGGAGTGATCATGTGTATTTTTCCTGTTTATTTTCATCCAAGGGTGGCATAAGGAGTGATGGGAATGTTGCCAGGTAAGATCCAATATGCTGAAGGCATGCTTGCCATTTTGTTTCTTTCTTTTTTTTTTTTTAATATTTACTGATTTATTATAACGGATATGACTCAGAAACAACCAAATGGAAGAGAGTTGGAGGGCAAGGTGTGGGTGGGGACAGAGAATTCAAAGAGCTTCCATGTCCTCTTCAGGCGGCCACTCTCCCAATACCTCGACACGTTCACCATCCAGGGAGATGAGTCTCCCCATTGAAGAGTTTTTATAGATCTTGATCTTCAGCACCCTCTTCCGCTTCCCCTTCTTAAAGATCAGTAGCCTGAATTTCTAACCCTCTAACTACTTGATCTTTTTGATAATCAGCCCCATCCTAAGGCTATCTTAGGGTCTCAGTCAGCCCATTAGCACAAACTCAGGTTGATCAAAAGCGGCTCGTTAGGAATAGCGAAAGATACGCCCATCACTCAGGAAATTCCGAGGGTTTAGGAGCTCTGGCCAGGAACACAGGACAAAGACCAAATGTATTTCTTAATATGCCACACTTTTTATCCTCTGTCTAGTAATCATTTTTGGTTTAAAGGCTATATTTCCTAATCAATATAGTTATATCAGCTTTCAGTTAATTCAGTTCAGTTCAGTTGCTCAGTCATGTCTGACTCTTTGTGACCCCGTGAATCGCAGCACGTCAGGCCTCCCTGTCCATTACCAACTCCCAGAGTTCACTCAGACTCAAGATCATCTAGTCAGTGATGCCATCCAGCCATCTCATCCTCTGTCGTCCCCTTCTCCTCCTGCCCCCAATTCCTCCCAGCATTAGAGTCTTTTCCAGTGAGTCAGCTCTTCTCATGAGGTGGCCAAAGTACTGGAGTTTCAGCTTTAGCATCATTCCTTCCAAAGAAATCCCAGGGCTGATCTCCTTTAGAATGGACTGGTTGGATCTCCTTGCAGTCCAAGGGACTCTCAAGAGTCTTCTCCAACACCACAGTTCAAAAGCATCAATTCTTTGACGCTCAGCCTTCTTCACAGTCCAGCTGTCACATCCATACATGACTACTGGAAAAACCATAGCCTTGACTAGACGAACCTTTGTTGGCAAAGTAATGTCTCTGCTTTTGAATATGCTATCTAGGTTGGTCATAACTTTCCTTCCAAGGAGTAAGCATCTTTTAATTTCATGGCTGCAGTCACCATCTGCAGTGATTTTGGAGCTCCCCAAAATAAAGTCTGACACTGTTTCCACTGTTTCCCCATCTATTTCCCATGAAGTGATGGGACCAGATACCATGATCTTCGTTTTCTGAATGTTGAGCTTTAAGCCAACTTTTTCACTCTCCACTTTCACTTTCATCAAGAGGCTTTTTAGTTCCTCTTCACTTCTGCCATAAGGGTGGTGTCATCTGCATATCTGAGGTTATTGATATTTCTCCCAGCAATCTTGATTCCAGCTTGTGCTTCTTCCAGCCCAGTGTTTCTCATTCAGTTAATTAGTATTAATTAATTAACCAGTTTTTAGTTAGTACTTGCCTAGCATATATTCTTTTAATTAATAATATTGTTGTATAATTTTTGTTTCATTTAAATTTCTTATTAATAGCCTGCTCACCATTTTGGGGAGAAGTTCTTCATCAACTTTCTTGGAAAAAACAAAACAAAACATGTAGATGACTAATCCTCCTGCAGCCTGTATCCACTGGGCCTCACCGTCCTCCTTTGGTGGCAGTAATTGTAGCTGAGCAAGCAGGCACTGTTCTATCCTATGCTTTTTTTAAGTATTCACCTATTTTAACTAAATAGGAATATTTGAAATCAGTGTTTTATTTATTGTAGTATCTAATTAAAAAGAACTTCAAAGCTTTTTAATGTATTTAAGTAAGTCTTTAATCATCCCTTTGAATTTGAAGTGGATAACTCTATCAGGTCATGATAACCCTAATTTTTAATCTTAACTCATTTAAATTTCAAGATAACCATGGAAAGATTATCAGTAAATGGCTCACTTCTGTGTGAACCCAGATCTTTTTTAGCTTTTTTTTAAACAAGTCTACTGAAATATAGAGTGGATTATTCTGTATCTGTTGTGTCTAACAGGAAAGAAAAGGAACAGCCAAAGTAGACTTTTTGAAGAAGATTGAGAAAGAAGTCCAACAAAAATGGGATGCCAAGAAGGTGTTTGAGGTCAATGCATGTAATTTAGAGAAACAGACCAGGTGAGCAATCATTTGTGAGGTTCTCCATGTCATACTTCCATAACCATTGGCTCAGAAAAGGCTGTGTGGCAGGAATAAAGCAGATTGTATTTATAATGTCTGAAATAGGCTGAAGGAGGTGACTTCCATTTTCTCTATTTCAAATTAGCATCCTCTTTCCTGTGGAATTCTTAAAGGATTTTTTCCTATGTAAAGGTTTTTTAAAAAACTATTATTTCTCATAGTTAGACAAAGGAGAGTGTTTTTAAGTTTTGTCTTTGTTGACTGATAAAAGGATGTCGTTCTGTTACAGAGATTCATATTATAGTGATAATTATCTCCAAAGGCACAGAATATAAATTTTTAAGGGTTTCTGTAATCTTATTTTATAAATGTATATTGCCTTGATGTTAAGAATTGATAGTAACATAATTAAATGATACTGAGGAAAAAACCAAAAGTAACTGCTGCTGCACAGTACCATGGTAAATATGTGCATCAATTATAAGTTGAGTTGCAATTTCAGATATGTTGGAATGTAGCAAAATGTGCTTCTTAGAATTGAGGATATACATGGACAATAGAAATAATGCTGCTAAGTCGCTTCAGTCCTGTCCAACTCCGTGTGACCCCATAGACGGCAGCCCACCAGGCTCCCCCGTCCCTGGGATTCTCCAGGCAAGAACACTGGAGTGGGTTGCCATTTCCTTCTCCAATGCATGAAAGTGAAAAAGGAAAGGGAAGTCGCTCAGTCATGTCTGACTCCTAGCGACCCCATGGACTGCAGCCTTCCAGGCTCCTCCGTCCATGGGATTTTCCAGGCAAGAGTACTGGAGTGGGATGCCATTGCCTTCTCCAAATAGAAATAATAGTAGTTATTATTGAACAGTTGTTGTTCAATATGCCAAGGCAGTAGGAAATATACTTTTTTTAAACTGTGTATTCTTGTTTAATCTTCTTAATAATGCTTTAAGTTTACCAATATTTTACTTCTTGTTTTATTGATGAGTATACTAAGACAGAGAGGTTAAGTAACTGGCTTAAGGTTGCATAGCTAGGAATTGACAGGGCTTGGACTTCTTAGCAGGACTTTCAAATTCCAAAGTCTGTCTTTGCTGTTAACCTGTACTCTAATGGAATTCTTTTTCTAAGAGAGGAGGATTTGCTCTAAGACAAAGTTTCTGATGTTATACTTTATTTTTTCCAATTAAAAAAAAATTATTTATTCATTTGGCTGTGTTGGGTCTTATTGCAGCACTTGGGATCTTCGATCTTTGTTGCTGCATATGCACTCTTAATTGCGGCTTGTGGGATCTGGTTCCCTGACTGGAAATGGAACCTGGGTCCTCTGCATAGGGAGCATAGAGTTTCTCTGGCGTTATAATTTAAACTAGAATTTGAAGCTTCTATTTGGTTCTAGAATTTTGGTCAACTCTAAAGTAATTTAAAATAATCTAACATGAATTTGAAAGCTCTTTTGCTCAGTGAAAGAAAATGCACTGAAGAAATTTAGAAATATAACATTGAGTGAAAAAAGTGAATTGAGGAATCTTTGTGAAGTAGACCATATTTAAAATAAAGCTCACAAGTGAGTGAAACTAAATGATGTTTAAGGGCATAGACATATGTGCAACTTATTAAAAAACAAAGGAATGTCAAAAGTAAATTTCAAGATAATGGTTATTTCTGGTGGGAGGATGGGGAGGAGCACACAGGTAGCTTCAGTGAATTTATAAGTTGGATAGTGTGCTTACAGGTGTTCGTTGTGTTTTATAACTTACATATGTCTGTTTGATATACTTGATTCATTAAAAAAAAGAATAAAACATAATTAAGCAGCTTTTAACAGGTGCTTTTTTAAGTGAATTTGCCACATATGCATTTTGAGGATGTTTTGTTTTACTTGAGGGACTTCAAATTGCTTTATGTATATTTAGTGAAAGCATATCTCATTTAATCAGTAAAACATTAAGGTTTTCTATTTTTTTTTTTTGTATATCTTTTTTACTCAGTGTTTTAGCTTAAGTTAAACCCTGTTAAATCCTATTTGCTACAAGGATATTTATGTCTTTAATAGCCACCTGTAAATATCTTATATTTTCCTAAATCAAAAATATGTTTCAATTTTAGAGACCTTTTAATTTCTGGATTTATAAATTTAATTTTCGGTATATTTTAAATAACTAAAATTTAAGCAAGTTACTTACAGTAAAGTGTTCCCTTGGCCCCACCCTTAATTGTTAAAGGAATTTAACATTTTTTTTTTTGTACTTTCTTTCTTACATGATTCTTTTGCAGCAAGGACAAGTACTTTGTAACCTTCCCATATCCATATATGAATGGGCGCCTTCACTTGGGACACACGTTTTCTTTATCTAAATGTGAGGTAAAGCTTCCTTTTTGTTTAATATAATGGAATGGAGGGTCTTTAATGAATACTATTTTGAAGAAAATGACATCTATAGAATTTATTTCCTGTTAAGGGAACTTAGAGTTCCTTAATTTTAAGCATGGTTTTTATTTTTAAATAATTTAAGTTTTCTGTTTTCACATGCTGTATGTGTGTGTGCACAGGGTTCTAGGTATGTGTATATGTTCAAAAGTAATTCTTAGGTTGGTGAAGACATAGAAAAACGTATAACTCTTGAATGACTATAACATCTAACTGGTGCTCTAAAGGAAGATGGGAAGAGGAAAACAAAACTAATTGTGAAAAGTCAGAATTTTGTATTCATCTAGCATTTAAATTTGTAGTTTAAAATTAATTTTCTCTCTGTAGTTTGCAGTAGGGTACCAGAGACTGAAAGGGAAGACTTGTCTGTTTCCTTTTGGTTTACACTGTACTGGAATGCCCATTAAGGTAAGATTGCTTGGGGATTGTTTTGTACTCATTTTAGCTTAGAGCTAATAGTAATATCCAATTCAAGAATTTGAAATAGGGTTTTCAAATACATACTTCGGTACTATGTTAAAGTATTTTTTTGAAATGAGTTGAATTTATTATAGTAAAAGTTAATTTTTAGAAAACATTTGAAGAAATGCTTAAAGGGCAAACATTAAGGTCCAAGTGATTTCTAACTAATTTTGATATCTTTTGGTTACCTTATATATTCACATTTCTGTTTAGAATTAGATAATGACTACTAACAAGTACAGTGGACACTGTTTTGTGCATGCATGGCATATATAGGCTGTTGGCCTAAAATAATGAACAGTTCTATCTGTTTCGGTCCATTTTTGTAAGTGTCTTCAATTTGTCATAAATTTATATTAAAAATAATTTTTAATATAAAATGGGTAAGAAAACTACATTTGAAAGGATTCCCTAAATCCTTGGGAGTTGGGAAATTTAACTTACTTCTTTTTATGCACCAGTCTTTTATTTTGAAAAATGTCCTACCTATAGGGAAGGTAAAAGGATGGTACAGTGAACAGCCAGATACCCTTCGCTTATAGTTACCAAATATTAACATTTGCACAGTTGCTCTAGTTCTGTCTCTCAACATACAATACATGCACGCTTTTTCTTTCTTTGTCTATGAACTCATTGAAAGTAAGTTGGCAGACATCATGGCATGTCACCCCTAAACACTCCAGCTTTTATCTGTTGAGAACAAAGCCATTCTTCTACATTGTCACTATCCCATTATCCTCTCCAAGAAATTAATCATTGATGTAATATTATCATTATCTAATCTATAGTCAAATCTCCCTAGCTGTCCCAAAATGTCTTTTCTGGCAGGTTTTTACTTTTTATTCTTCCCACTTTTATTCTTCCCACTGTCTGACATCAAAAGCCATATAAGTTAACTTGTATCATTTTAGTGATATTAATAGTGTCCATGTTTCCTCATCCTAAAGTTAACTTTTCCTTTTTCTCATTAAAAAGTAATTTATGGAATGATCCATTAAGACTCTTTGACTATCTGGTTATCCAATAACTCAGTGGTTTTAGCATCCTTTCATGATCCTCGTCTTTCAGTAGTTGAATTTGTGGTTGTAAAATGGTGACTTTCTAGTTGTCTTGTTTTTTTCCCTGTTTATTAACTGAAATTCTTCTTTTTAGAAGCAACCTTTCCCTTTTTGAAAATTTACAATTCTATATTTGTATTTTTTTTAAACTTTAACACTGCATGCTGCTGCTGCTGCTGCTAAGTCGCCTCAGTCGTGTCCGACTCTGTGCGACCCCATAGACGGCAGCCCACCAGGCTCCCCCATCCCTGGGATTCTCCAGGCAAGAACACTGGAGTGGGTTGCCATTTCCTTCTCCAATGCATGAAAGTGAAAAGTGAAAGTGAAGTCACTCAGTCGTGTCCACCTCTTATTGACCCCATGGACTGCAGCCTACCAGGCTCCTCCGTCCATGGGATTTTCCAGGCAAGAGTACTGGAGTGGGTTGCCATTTCCTTCTCCAATGCATGAAAGTGAAAAGTGAAAGTGAAGTCACTCAGTCGTGTCCACCTCTTACTGACCCCATGGACTGCAGCCTACCAGGCTCCTCCGTCCATGGGATTTTCCAGGCAAGAGTACTGGAGTGGGGTGCCATTGCCTTTTCCATTAACACTGTATACGTGGTGTCATCTTTGTTTGTAACAGTGGACCCATTATGGGGTACACTTGAAAAAAGATGAAGTTGAAAATGTAGGTTCATGTTATAATTCTGTAGCTCACTAGCTTTATAACCTTGGATAAATCACTTCATCTTTCAGTGTCTGTTTTCTAGCATGTTATCTCTTGTCCTACCTACCTAGTAGCCTTGTGATGATGTGACAGTAATCTTTAAATTGAGAAATGCAGTTTTTAGAGTTGTTTTCAATATGATAATACTATATCTTTATCTTTGTACTTCTGACACCTAACATAAAGTATACTGCATTGAGTAGTCTGGGTATTGAATAAGTCATTGCCAGGTAAATGCAGTAAATTAGTGAATTTTTAGGTACATGATTTGTATCATATGAGTTTTCTGTAATGATCTACACATCTGTAGATGTATTGCTAAAAAGTTCAGAGTCAGTATTAGTTGGCCTTAGAAACAACAAAAAAACTCAAAGTGTTTCTACCTTGGAATTTTTAACTTTACTGCCTCTAATGTTGTGTTTTTTGTAGGCATGTGCTGATAAATTGAAAAGAGAAGTAGAGCTTTATGGTTGCCCCCCTGATTTTCCAGATGAGGAAGAGGAAGAGGAAGAAATCAATGATAAAACAGAAAATATAATAATTAAGGATAAAGCTAAAGGAAAAAAGGTTTGGTGACTTGATGATATTTATTTTGGTTGAAGTTTTATTTATATTTGTCAGATTTATATGTACATTCCCAGAGTAACAATATAGTAGTATCTGACACATAAAATGTACTCATTAATGTTTAAAAAGTAATGAGGCAAAAATATCTTTCTCACCTTTTGATTGCCTTTTTCCCCCTTTTTACTTTATTTTGAAATAATTTTAGACTTACAGAAGAATTACAAGATTGCATAGGGTTCCTTTACATCTTATATAACCATAGTACAGTCCTCAAATCTAAGAAACCAACATTTGAACAATGCTGTTTGAGAAACTACCAACTTCATTTGGTTTCACCAGTTTTTCCTTAACATTCTTAGTCTGTTCTAAGATCCTATCCAAAATCCCATCTTGCATTTGCTTGTCATGTGTCTTCTGTCTTGTCTTCCTGATCTTAGCACTTCTGAAAAGGACTGGTCAGATAACTTATAAAGGATCTCTTCTTTTAGGCTTGTGTAATGCTTTCTCATGAGTAGATTGAGAGGTGATGTGTCTTCAGTGAATCCAATCCAGGAGTATAAGATATTGATGTCTTATTACTGGTGATGTTAACCTTGATCATTTGGTTTAGGTGGTATCTATCAGGTTTCCTACTGTGAAGGTTTCATTTTTCCCTTTGTGATTCATGTATGTTTTGGGAGAGATACTTTGAGACTATGGGAATAACATCTTGTTTTTTTAAAAAATATATATTTCCTCACTAATTTTAGCATTTTTCAGTGGATCTTGCCTGCAGTGGTTATTGCTGTTTTGTTCTAATGTTGATTTTCTGTTTCCCTCATGTAGAGTTCTTCTGTTTCTTCTTCATTTACTTATTTCTTTTTTGTATCAGTGTGGATTCGTGCATATTTATTTATTCTTTGAGTTATAATCTAATACTATTGGTTTTTGTTGTTGTTGCTGCTGAGTTATTGTTATTGCTCAGATTGTTCTAGCATTGGCCATTAAGGGACTCTTTAGGTTGGCTCCTGTGTCCACTTGACATGCCCCCATTTTTCTTTTATTCCTTTTTTTTTTTTCTGAGCACTTTTGTACTTTCATGTGCCATAAGATGCTGCAAGCTCATTTTCTATTCTCCCTATTTTAGCCCTGGAGTCAGCCACTTTTCCAAGGAGTCCTTTTTCCTTTTATTGAAAAATGGTATTTAGAAACTAAATTCTGAGTGCTAGGTATGCTCATTGTTTCTAGGTCTTCTCAGTAGAAAGAGCAAGGAAATATGTGTATGTCTACTAGCCCCTTTGCATGTATGTGTCTGTATTTACTTCTTTGTATTTTTTTTAAATGAGATTTTTTTCTTTTTTTTTCTTAATGTAAGCACTTTATTTATTTTTGGCCACACCAACCAGGGATCTTAGTTCCCTGACCAAGGATCAAACCCACACCCACAGCAATGAAAGAGCCAAATCTTAACTACTGGATTGACCGGGAATTCCTGTATTTTTTCTTTATTTAAAATATTTTTTCCTTTTCCGTTATGTTTTTTTTTTTTTTTTTTTTTTACAGCATATTGAATAGAGTTCCTTGTGCTATATAGTAGGACCTTGTTGTTTATCCATCTGTGTATAATAATTTAAATCTGCTAATCCCAAACTCCTAAACAACCCCTCTCCCACTCCCCTTGTCTTTGGCAATCACAGATCTATTCCCTATATCTCTGAGTCTATTTCTGTTTCAAAGATAAGTTCATTTGTGTCGTATTTTAGATTATCCACATATAAGTGATATCATATGGCATTTGTTGTTCTCTTTCTGTCTCTATTTTTTCTGAGTGCATACTGATCCCTCTGGCTCTATTTTAGCACCACAGGGTTCATTCTAGCATTCTTCTTTGCTTATTTGTGACTTCTTTCTCCAGCAGTAGGAAACCTAGCTCTCATTATTTACAGTATATCTGTTATTTGTTCAGTTGTCTACCAGTAGTTACAGAACAGTTTTACCAACTAAAATACATTGGTTGTGTATAGTTCGTTTTGTCTTTAGAATCTAGCCAACACACTATTTTCCAGTTACTTCTAAAGTTCTTTCTTTCCTACCCCTTTAGTGTGGTTATATCATGGATTTGTAATACAGTTAGATAACTTTGTCACAGTCTGCTTTCTATCTTGAGTTCCTCCAACATCCTGGTCAATTTTTTTTTTTTAATTTACATGCAGTAAAATTCACTCTGGAGTATATCATTGCCTTGGTTTGACAAATGCATAGAGTCTTGTTTCTGCCACCCCCGGTACATAGAGATCGGTTTCCTTAGTCCCAAGATTCCTCCTCCTACCTTTCTATAGTTTCATGGTCCAGCACCTTGGCCCACCTCCAGTGCCTGGCATGTGGTTACTTTTTTGATATTGATAAATATTGGAAAAGAAGGAAACTCTTGTTAGTAGTTTATTCATAACTAAAAAAGATGTATGTGGTATTTGAAAAAAGGAAATAGAGAAGGTTTGGTGCTAAGAACTTATCTTTGTGATGATAATTATTTTATGGTTCCAACCATTTACTTACCTTTGGTGTCAGAATACAGGTATCAGACTGTATGGTTTGGCACATAAAACAGTACCTCCAGATTCAGCAGTATTCCTATATGTCAGTAATATTGTTTTAGAGTTTAAAAAAACTACCAAATAGGATCATTCATTTAAAATTATTGTGGTTCTGGAGTTTGTTAACTGGTTGTTAGTTGTTCTTTGATGGAGTTTGGTTTTGCTGGTTATTTTCAGAGTAAAGCTGCTGCTAAAGCTGGATCTTCTAAATACCAGTGGGACATTATGAAATCCCTGGGCCTTTCTGATGATGAGATAGTCAAATTTTCTGAAGCAGAACATTGGCTTGAATATTTCCCACCACTGGCTGTCCAGGATCTGAAGAGAATGGGTTTGAAGGTATGCTGGCTACCTCTGTAGTTTAAGGCAATGTGAAGAACCTAGTTATATTTGTGTGACTGTACGAGATTTGGTCCACCTCTTAATTTAGAATAATATATTCCATCAGTATTCCACGAATGGCTTGGTACTGTTATTTTCTGATTAGAACCACATGGGCCTTGAGGTAAGCAATGAAGTACTTTAATGTTTGTTGTTTTGGAATATATATAGATATACTAGCAATTAGTAAAAAGGAATACTGTTCAAGTGAAGAAACCCACAACATTGTAAATTAACTGTACTTCAATAAAATTAAAAAAAAGAGATTTCGAAGAAACCCAATGTAAGCTTAAATATTTAGGGACACAAAAAGATGTTGTTTAAGTGTTCCTTCTTAATTTATTATAATTCCTATATGTTTAATATGTAAATATATATGTTTAAAAGCTTACATATTAAGCATAAATTAATGTGATAATTATGATATATATTTAATAGATGGAACTTGAAGTTTTTTGGTTTGCTTTTGATATTTGATATAATTCTACATTGAAAAGTTAGAAGTAGGCAAGTAAATAATTGATTCATGGGAATTCCTATTTATAGAGACTATATAAATTTCTAAAAAATTACCATTTCCTTTCTCCTCCTATAGGTAGATTGGCGCCGGTCCTTCATCACCACTGATGTTAATCCTTACTATGATTCATTTGTCAGGTGGCAGTTTCTAACATTAAGAGAAAGAAGCAGAATTAAGTTTGGGAAGCGGTGAGTTTATTGTCCTTCAGTTTAATAAAGCAAAAATCATATAATTCCTGTATTGTAATTCAATGTGCCCCAGAGCCTACTTTTTTCCATTATCTTTTCTCTTTTTATAATTCCTCTTTTTGTTCTGTTGGTTTCCTTTTTGTCTGGCCGGTGTCTTAATTTCTTTGAGCTGCTTAGTGTTTGTGACAAATAGAACCAGGGAGAATAGGGGGTCTCACTAAAGATTCTCTTTTTATGGTCTCAGGAAAGATTCTCTTAAGTATTCTAGCCAAGTAGAAAAATAATTTTATTTGTGTTTTAGTTTATCCTTTTGCTCTATAAATTGTTCTGTAAAGTTCTCCCTTGATCATATGGACTCGTTAAAAGGTAGTTGCATTTCAAAAGCTTATTTATATTCTACAGTCTTCTGTTTCATACCACAAAGCCAAGATCAGTGAATATTTTTCAGTGGTATTACCTTTGATGAAGGCAAAAAGCTTTCATTGAGTAACTGTGTTGGCAACAAAATTCCGCATAAAAAATGATGTAGACATTTACTCAGAAGTTTTAGTTAGAAGAAATATTGTGAGATGTTAGGAGCAACACTGACCAATCCGTTAGGATAAAACTTGTACATTGTAATGTTTGTCATTTATTTCTTGTTTCAGGTATACTATTTATTCTCCAAAAGATGGACAGCCTTGTATGGATCATGACAGACAAACTGGGGAGGTAATTATTTGTGACATAGAATAGTTGTTGTCATAATTCTTAATATAGTCATAGAGTTTAAGAAATAAATCAGAAACCTAAAAATAGCTTTATTCCAGTATTGAGGTATAAGTCATGATACTCTGGTGGCTATTAAGAAGGAGGCAGGTAGTCATCATAGGTACCTGTATCTTCTCTAGAACCTTGTCTAGAACCTTGCTGGTAGGTTTAGCTGCATCAGCTTGTGCTGGAAAAGCACATTCTTGGATTTTTTTTTTTTTTTTTTGTCACTTAGCTTGGCTTGCAGGATTCCCAGATCAGGGATTGAACCTGGGCCCTTGGCAGTGAAAATGTGGTGTCCTAACCACTACACTGCCAGAGAATTCCTAGAGAAGTAGATTCTTGAACCTCACCCCCAAATTGCTAAATCAGAAGCTCTGAGGGTGGAGCCCAGGAATCTGTCTTTTAATGTGTTCTCTGTGTGATTCATATGCCTGCTCATGTTTGAGAAGCACCACTTGGAGAGTGCACTGTTCTAAAAAGAGACCATGAGGAAAGGTAATGAGATATGTGGTTCACTCATGTACACAGATTCCATTTATACTTGCTTTGGTCACATGCCTACTTATTTTCAAAGTACTTCAAGTCATGCATGACATCAGTTCATTCTGCATTCCTGGAGGACACATTAGTGACATTGTTCCCTGTAATACTTGAATGAAGCAAGGGAAAATCATTCGTCTAAAGCCTTGGCACAGTAAATCAACAACAATGAACTTTGTAGTCCCTATGAGTGTGTCATTCTCTGTTACCACCTTTGAACGCATTCATAGGCTAGTGACTACCTTTCAAAATCAGCCTTCAATTATGATGTAACTTACATGACAGAAGTGAGAGTTGATCAAAATTTTGAAAGATTTGAGAGCCTTCAGAAGGCCAGTTTACTATGTTAAGCTTTAATATAGTCAATGATAGCAACATCTTAAGTTTCAATAGTACATCATAGTTTTTCAAAGCATTTTGTCATTATCATTATGTGTCATTATCTTACGTGTTCCTCAGGACAGTCCTGTGTGAGGCACAGCACAGTTTTTTATTTTTAAAATGTTTAATTAATTAATTAATTTTATTTTTCATGAAGAAATGAAGGTTCAGAGTGATTGTGACTCCTTGTGGCAAGCCACAAGTGAGGGCCGAAGCTAGGTTTTGAATACACATCATTTGATCCCTGGTCCATCATATGTCTGTGATGACTACTCTGTAGGATTGACATTGATTTTATCTTCTAACTCCCATTTTGGCAAACACTGTTTTGGCTGATTAATCCAAGTCATTCTCCCCTTGTTTTTCCCTCTCAAGAGAGCTCTTAGCAAACCTTACTCAGTCTGGACCTCCTTGACCAGTTCTGTCTAGTGTGGGGTAGGATGGTGGTCTCTCAAGTCATTTCTTACACATTAGGCTTCCATGTGGTCAATACACCACTGACAGTCTTTTCATTGGAAGGAAGAATTATTCTAGCGATGCAAGAACCCGTCTTAGAAATTTGAATCAGATCTCTTGCATAGATTAGTAGGTTTAATCCAACTCTTTTCTCTTTCAAATTTTTATTTTGTTTAGGGTGTTGGACCTCAGGAATATACTTTAATCAAGTTGAAAGTGCTTGAGCCATACCCATCCAAATTAAGGTAGGTTTGTCAAAGAATTGTGGCTTCATCTTTTTGAAACATCAGATAGTTGTGATAAAATCCATAACATTTTCCATAAATGTGTGCTTTTTTCTTCTTAGTGGCTTGAAAGGGAAAAATATCTTCTTGGTAGCTGCTACTCTCAGACCTGAGACTATGTTTGGACAAACAAACTGTTGGGTTCGCCCCGATATGAAGTACATTGGATTTGAGACAATGAACGGTGATATATTCATCTGCACCCAAAGAGCTGCAAGAAATATGTCATACCAGGGCTTTACCAAGGACAATGGAGTGGTACCTGTTGTTAAAGAGTTAATGGGAGAGGTAAGTTGGGTAGTGGAATTAGTTTAGAGCATACACTTAGAGGAAAATGTCAGAAATGAAATTTGAGAAAAGAATGTTTAAAAAAACATTTTAGTTGAGGTATACGTACAGTCAAGCATGTAAGTCGTAAGTGTGTATTTTGGTATATCTTCAAACGTTATGCATCACTCAAATCAAGGGATGTACAGTTGGAGCACTCCAGAAGGCACTCTCATGTCCATTTCACATCCCTTCTTCTGTAGAGGTAACCACTACCGTGACTTAAGTCACCAAAGATGAGTCGCTCTTCATGAACTTTACATAGTGAAATTGTATAGTCTGTACTCTTTTATGTCTAGCTTCTTTGGCTCAATGTGATGCCTGTGAGATTCACCCATGTTGTATATGTAGTAGTAGTTTGTTCTTTTTGTTTGCTTTTTAATTGCTGTGGTATATTCATTGTGTGACCATATCAGTAAAACAGCATTTTTATTTATGTATTTATTAGAAAAAAATTTTTTTTGACCATACTGTGTGGCTTGTGGGATCTTAGTTCCCCCACCAGCGATTAAGCCACAGGCCCCTGGCGGTGGAAGCCTGGAGTCCTAACCATTGCATTATCAGAGAATTCCCTAAAATAGCATTTTTGAATCTTACGTTTCTGCTCAGTAATTATCTGATTGAAAAATACAGTTCTCCTCAAGAGATTTAGTATAGCTGCAGTTGACATTATATTACTCCTTCTAAAAAATGGGTCGTTTTTGCTGTGCGTGGGCATTGTCTCGTTGCAGTGAGCAGGGGCTGCTCTCTAGTTGCGGTGCTCCGACTGCTCACTGCGGTGGCTTCTCTTGTTGCAGAGCATAGGCTCTAGACACATGGGCTTCAGTAGATGCGGCACATGGGCTTAGTTGCTCCATGGCATGTGGGATCTTCCCTGATAAGGGATTGAACCCATGTCTGCTGTATTGGCAGGTAAATTCTTAACACTGGACGACCAGGAAAGTCCCGATACTACTTTTTTAATAGGATTAACTGCATTCCTGGTGTGCAGTAGCAGCTGCTTTTTTTTTTCTGGAAAGGAAGTCTTGATCTTAACTAAATCCCCGATGGCTCAGCTGGTAAAGAATCTGCCTACAATGCAGGAGACAGGAGACTTGGGCTGGATCCTTGGGTTGGGAAGATTCTCTGGAGGAAGAGATGGCAGCTCACTCCAGTATTCTTGGCTGGAGAATCCCATGCACAGAGGAGCCTGGTGGGCCACAGTCTGTGGGGTTGCACAGAGTCGGACATGACTGTGCATGAGCACGTGTAGTATCCTTAGAGTTTATTTTACTTAGGTTTATTTTACTTTTACTTATTTACCGGCGTGTTTTATTCCCTTTGGTTAAGTGCTGATCTTTGGTATCTTAATAAATAATCTTTTAAAAGAAAAAGATGAGTAGAATACCATCTCAATTCTCCTTTTGAATTGGACTTTTATTTCTTATTTTGTAAATTTATTTTTTGACTAGATTACTAAATATTCATAAGACTCAAAATTTGAAAGACAAAAAGAAGGGATTCCCTGGTGGCCCAGTGGTTAGGACTCTGATTTCACTGCCAAGGGCACCTGTTCCATCCCTGGTTGGGGAACTGAGATTCTGCAGGCTGTGCAGCCAAAATAAAAAACAAAAGGTACACAAAATACTCCCAGTCACTCAGTTGTCTCTTCCATAAGCAGTCAGTGAAACCAGTGTCTTGTGAATCCTTCCAGAAGTATTTCATGTATATACAAGCAAATACATACATATATATTCTTTAGCCCTCTTTTTTTACACACAAACGGCAGTGTATTTCATCACATTGTTCTGTGTTTTACTTTCTTTTTTACTTAGCTATTTCTTGGTAATTATTTTGTCAGTAGATAAACATCTCCTTGTTCTCGTTCTTTCTTTTTTTTGGCTGTGCCATGTGGCTTTTAGGATCTTAGTTCCCTCACCAGGGGTTGAACCTGGGCCCTTGGCAGTGAAAGTAGAGTCCTAACCACAGGACTGCCAAGGAATTCCCTTTGTTCTTATTTTTTACTGTTACACAGTATTCCATTGTTTGGCTATGCCACAAATTATTTAATGACTCTGTATAGTGGATATTTGAATTGCTTCGTCTGTTATAAGCAGTCCTGCCACATCTCATTAGTTCCTGATGTTAGAGTTCTGTCTGAGAGGTTTTGGGGAATGGTATTAATGACACAATTTTTTTTTTTCTTGCTCTTACATGCAACTTCTTTCCTTGTTAATTTGAGCATATTCTGGTATGAGGGAAATGGGTGGTATAATAGCTTTAAACTGTTAATTGATATTTAGCCTTTATCATTATGGCTCCAAATTCTATAAGCAACTTACGTATATGGGTAAAGGAAACTATATGGAATTGAAAAGTGCATTTCTGTAGCTAAACAAACAGCTGCAAGCTGCTTATTCATATATAAGAATATGGGTCCTATATTGTTGGGGCTTCTTTTTTTTATTTTAAAGAGAAACTAGATACGTCTTCTTAACTGTCTTTCTAATTATTGTTTAAAATAGAAACACAGAGATATAATATTCTATCTTGTTGATGTCTCATCTCATATTTTATTAAGTGATTTAAAAAAAAAAATCATTTAAAGTCTTAGTTGTTTCCAGGTTTTGCTAATGTAGTTAATACAGCATTGGGAAGATTCTCAAAGAATCTTTTGAGGTAAATTCCTAGAATTGGATTGCTGGGTCCAAGCTGTGTGAACATTTTTGTGACTCTTGCTGTGGATTCCTATATTGTTTTCCTCAAGGAGTGCAAAGTTAAAAGCAATATGTTAGTGTACTAATTTCCTCACAACATTACAAGATTTGGGCTTTATAATTATTTTCAGTTATTTCCAGTCTTGTAGGTAAAAAAGAATGAGTATTGTTGATTACTAGCTTCTCGTGGCTTAAAATATAAACATAGTTTTAAAATTTAATGATTAGATTAGGTTACTTCCTCTTTATACTGATCTTTTTCTTACATAGGATATTCTTGGTGCATCACTTTCTGCACCTTTAACGTCGTACAAGGTGATCTATGTTCTCCCAATGCTCACCATCAAGGAGGATAAAGGTAAAGAGTTTATTTCTTTGTAGAAATTCTTTGGTGTACACATTCTGGTTGCTATTAGTTAATTCCACACTTTCTTTTATAAGGCACTGGTGTGGTCACAAGTGTTCCTTCCGACTCTCCTGATGATTTTGCTGCCCTCAGAGACTTGAAGAAAAAGCAAGTGAGTTTCTGTGTTTCATGTTCACATTTCCTCTTTATCATCTCATTGGTTAGGTACCACTGAACTGTTGAATTAGGCTGAAAAACTATGCAGATATCTTTTTAATGCTATCTTTAACCTGTTTCTTGATATTTATATGTTTTCCTGTGATTTGAATTTTAAATATAGTATTTCATAGAACCTTTTTTTTTGGCTGTCTCGTGAGGCATGCGGGATCTTAGTTCCCCAACTAGGGATTGACCCTGCGCCCTCTGCTGTGGAGGCGTGATGTCTTAACTACTGGACTGCCAGGGAAGTCCCCGTAGAATCTTTTTTAAGACTTATTTTCTTAGGACAGTTTTAGGTTCATAATGAAAATAGAGAGGAAGGCACAGAGATTCCCATGTAATACCCCTTCTTCAACACCTGCATTGCCTCCCCCATTATTAGTGTCACTCACCGGAGTGGTACGTTTTTATCAAAGATGAACCTACATTGACGTCATAATTGCCCAGAGTCCATAGTTTACCTTAGGGTTCATTCTTGGTATTGTACATTCTGTGGGTTTATGCAAACATTTAATGACATGTATCCATCATTATGATATACAGAATAGTTTCGCTGCCTTTAAAATCCTCTGTGCTCTTCTTGTTCATCTGTCTTCCCTCCCACTCCTGGCAACCACTGATCTTTTTAATTGTCACCATAATTTTACCTTTTCCGAAAGTCATGTAATAGTTGGATTCATACGGTATGTAGCTTTCTTAGATTTTCTTTCAGTTAGTAATAAGCATTTTGGTTTCTCATGTCTTTTCATAGCATCATAGCTTGTTTCTTTTTAGCACTGAATAATATTCTGTTGTCTGGATGTATGTTTATTTATTCACCTGCTGAAGAGCAACCTGGTTGCTAACGAGAGAAAGTTTTGTAAAAACAAGTTTTCTGATACTTGCATTTTCATTGCAACTGAAATGTGAACTTCATTTTAAGTGATATGTGTGTGTCTGTGTGAACTTTTGCTTTTGACTGTATAGTTTCAACATTTAAGCTATTCAGTCTAACTTAAACTGTTTAGTTTTTAAAAGTCATGCATCCCTTCTTGAGAGTTTTGTCTATAAAATTAAAAAATTGTTCTTTATGGAAAGAAGAAAAATACTTAAAAAAAAGTTTAGAGGGTATTTCTCTTAATGATAATACCAGAAAAATACTGATCATTAGTGTTAACTTCCTTTTTGTTTTTGTAGGCTTTACGAGTGAAGTATGGAATTAGAGATGACATGGTCTTGCCATTTGAACCTGTGAGTACATAGATGATTCAGAATATTAATGTCCATCTTTTCATTAGAGGAAGAAAAGAGCTAACACTTGTAACAGAATTAAATAATTGGTTCAGTTCAGTTCAGTTGGTTAGTCGTATCTGACCATTTGTGACCCCATGGACAGCAGCACGCCAGGCCTCCCTGTCCATCCCCAACTCATAGAGAATGAAAATAAGAGAGAGTTTAAGAGTTTATTTGCTTTAATTTGATATCTGCTGGGATGGATAAGAGCAAACAAAAGACTTTAACAGTAGGCATTTTCTTAGCACCTGGCACCTGCAGTTCGAGAAGAAACAAATAGTTTGCCTTTTAGTATCACCAATTCTGTAGTAACTTATTTTCTAGTGTGGCAGATTTCCAGGCTTCTAAAGATAAAATTTTGCCACGTTACTCTTGAAAGTTTATGCTTTCATGTTAGTGTCTTTAGAAATGTAAATTACTAGTGAACAATTTTCATGGAGACTCCAGAAGACTTAATATAAATCAGAAATAAGACCGTCCATAAATTCAGTTGTTTACATCATTTCGCTGGCTTCCCAGGTGGCGCTAGTGGTAAAGAATCTGCCTGCCAATGCAGGATACATAAGAGACTAGGGTTCAATCCTTGGGTCTGGAAGATCCCCTGGAGTAGGAAATGGCAATCCACTCCAGTATTCTTGCCTGGAGAATCCCGTGGAGAGAGCAGCCTGGCAGGCTACAGTCTGTAGGGTTGCAGAGAGTTGGACATGACTAAAATGATTTAGCACACATGCATGCATCATTTTGCCAGTTTTGAACATTATTCAGTAAATTATATGCCAGTGAGGGCTTGAGAGCTGTGGAAGCTATATGTGTAGTGAGGAAAGGAGAGTGTGGGGGTTGGTGCAGAAAATTTGGCTGGTTCCTATGGACAGTAGGAAGATAGATTCACATCTGGATGTTTTCCCTAATGTGTGGAGCTGACCTAATGATATATAAAATCTCATATGACTTCATTGGACAGTGGAGGCAAAGGACTGTGCCCATAAGGCTGTTTTTATGTTCATTCAGTGTGAATAGTTTTACATTTCTCTTTTTTGCAGGTGCCAGTCATTGAAATCCCAGATTTTGGAAAGCTTTCTGCTGTAACTATATGTGATGAGTTGAAAATTCAGAGCCAGAATGACCGAGAAAAACTTGCAGAAGCAAAGGAGAAATTGTACCTAAGAGGTTTTTATGATGGTGTAAGTAATATTTTTGTTATCATTTTTGTTTGATTTACGTACTCCATGATCTTTGGTTTTCTTCTTACTGATTTAGAAAAAAATATAGAAAAATTTAATACAATTTCAGCTGTGTCCTGATTTGAGAGGGATTACTATAAGATATGAACAAAACTAGTGGAGGTGATGGCATTCCAGTTGAGCTATTTCAAAACCTAAAAGATGATCCTGTGAAAGTGCTGCACTCAATATGCCAGCAAATTTGGAAAACTTAGCAGTGGCCACAGGATTGGAAAAGGTCAGTTTTCATTCCAATCCCAAAGAAAGGCAGTGTCAAAGAATGTTCAGACTACCGCACAATTGTATTCATCTCACACGCTAGCAAAGTAATGCTCAAAATTCTCCAAGCGAGGCTTCAACAGTGTGTGAACTGAGAATTTCCACACGTTCAAGCTGAATTTAGAAAAGGCAGAGGAACCAGAGATCAAATTGCCAACATTCGTTGGATCATTGAAAAAGCAAGAAAGTTCCAGAAAGACATCTATTTCTGCTTTATTGACTATGCCAAAGCCTTTGACTGTGGATCACCACAAACTGTGGAAAATTCTGAAAGAGATGGGAATACCAGACCACCTGACCTGCCTCTTGAGGAATCTGTATGCAGGTCAAAAAGCAACAGTTAGAACTAGACATGGAACAATGGACTGGTTCCAGATTGGGAAAGGAATACGTCAAGGTGGCATACTGTCACCCTGCTTATTTAACTTATATGCAGAGAACATCATGTAAAATGCTGGGCTGGATGGAACACAAGGTAGAATCAAGATTGTCCGGAGAAATATCAATAACTTCAGATATGAATATGACACCACTCTTATGGCAAAAAGTGAAGAGGCACTAAAGAGCCTCTTGATGAAAGTCAAAGAGGAGAGTGAAAAAGTTGGCTGAAAACTCAGCATTCAGAAAACTGAGATCATGGCATCAGATCCCATCATTTCATGGCAAATAGATGGGGAAACAATGGAAACAGTGACAGACTTTATTTTCTTGGGCTCCAAAATCACTGCAGATAGTGATTGCAGCCATGAAATTAAAAGACGCTTGCTCCTTGGAAGAAAAGTTATGACCGACCTAGATAGCATATTAAACAGCAGAGACATTACTTTGCCAACAAATGTCCATCTAGTCAAAGCTATTGTTTTTCCGGTAGTCACGTATGGGTGTGAGAGTTGGACCATAAAGAAAGCTGAGTGCCAAAGAATTGATGCTTTTAAAGTGTGGTGTTGGAGAATATCTTGAGAGTCCCTTGGACTGCAAGGAGATCCAACCAGTCCATCCTAAAGGAAATCAGTCCTGAATATTCATTGGAAGAACTGATGCTGAAGGTGAACTCCAGTACTTTGGCCACCTGATGCAAAGAACTGACTCATGTGAAAAGACCCTGATGCTAGGAAAGATTGAAGGCAGGAGGAGAAGGGGATGACAGAGGATGAGATGGTTTGATGGCATCACCGACTTGATGGACGTGAGTTTGAGTAAACTCTGGGAGTTGGTGATGGACAGGAAAGCCTGGCGTGCTGCAGTCCATGGGGTCTCAAAGAGTCAGACATGGCTGAGCAACTGAACTGAACTGAAGGTTATAAGATTATGTTCTTCTCTTTCCAAATTTCTTTTTTTTTAATCTGTTTTTGTCCAGTAGTATTACAGAAGTTCCATTTTTGTGCCCCTAATCTCTGAGTGAATTTCTCAAGAAGATGTTTAAGGTTAGTTCGTTGTACTGTGCAATACACGCCAAAGGTTTATTGCATGGACAATACCCGATCCCTTTGCTCTCTTATTGAGATGAAATTTTAAATAAGCAGTTTCATTCAGTTCATTAATTTACTTGTTAATACAACTACTACATGCCATCTTAGCACAATTTTTGAACCTCTCTTTTCTTTTTAATTGTACATATGTTAATGTGGCTTACATTTCCATGGAAAGAAGGTGAAGCTAGTGAAAGTAAAAACCCAGTCAAGTTGTTAGTGACTTGAGGTTGAAATGAAGATTTTGAAGGCTGTAAATGAGAATGTTTTTTACTTTTGCTTTCTATTTCTCTGTATGACCAAATATTGTTTATATGTCTTCTTTAAAACTCAACTCATCCATGTTTTGGATGACACTAAGAGCCAACACTAATATAGCACTCACATATTCACTTACTTACATCTCAAAATGACCTTGCAAAGTAGGCACTTATTCCCATTTAACAGATAAGGAAATTAAGGTACTAAGACACTAAGTAATTTACCCTGTATCAGCCAGATAGCTAGGTCAAAGCAGAGCTGAACTCAAACTAGGCAACTTGGCTCTAAGATTTGTGCTGTTAACCCCTGTGCCATGATGATCAATAATCTATAATTTCATAATGATGAATTAAATAGATGCGGAGCATTTTGGCATGTTAGAGGATTGAAGGTGAAAATAGAAAACATGTCTTTCCACTTAAGGTAGAAAGTATTGGGAATTCCCTGGTGATCCTGTGTTTAGTACTCTGCCTTCTCATTGCTGAAGGCCCAAGTTTGATCCCTGGATTGGGAACTAAAATCCTATAAGCTGTGAGGTATGGCCAAAAATAAAAAACCCAAAACCTCAAAAGGATAAAACCTTATAAATTCCTGTTGAAAGAGTCAACAGGAATTAGATAGATAGAGGTCAGTATCAGCCAGAAGGGGATGGTATCTTAGCTCTGTGACAGCAATGGGCAAGGCAATACTTTGCCCAAGAATTAAATCTCCCCGTTACATAAAAGGCAGAGTTGAGAAACCATAGGCCTTCCTCTCAGAGCCAAGTTTATCACATGGCCAGGCAAAGGAGAATGCTTGCTGGCAACAGATGGAGTTGAAAAGAGAAGCCTAACTGGGGCTGAGCTGCATTGGCTCAGTTCCTTCCCCCAAAGCCTTTAGGAATGATGGGAATTAGGGCAAAGGAATTCTCTCCACATGGAAACCTAAGAAGTGGGAAGGAAGTGAACTTTTCTTTGTAATCATGTTCATAATACATATTCTAGTTACACTAAAAGAAAAACAAGTGTGTTATAACTATTAGTTGTCCAAGCTGTGCCAAAATAAAGATGTATGGTTATAAATGTGATAAATTTCACACTAAAAATATCCTGGTTGTTTGTGGAGGTAAATTTAGGTAGGAGAAAGTTTAAGGGGGGACCCAAAGCAAATTTTAATTGTATGTGTTTTTACACTTCTTATCCTTTAAGGTAATGTTGGTGGATGGATTTAAAGGACAGAAGGTCCAAGACGTAAAGAAGACTATTAGAAACAAGATGATTGATACTGTATGTAATAGACTATCCCCTGAAGGCTGTTTTAGAAGTGCTTTTGGTTCATAGACTTTACAATGTTAATTAGCAATTTTCTGTAGTAGAACCTGGAGCTGTATTAAAGATATAATTTTATTTACATATAAAATTGAAGACCTGTTTAATAATAGCAATTCATTTAACCTGAACATCCCACCTGTAATGTTGATGAAGGTAATGTTCTAAAGTTGGCATGTGTAGATTACATACAGTGAACTTTAATGATGCTTTCTGGCAGAGACCGTTTGCAGTAGAGGTAGTTAACAGTTCTTTCTGTAGTGCTTTACTTTTTGCTTTCATCCTTTTCCCCCCTCTTCATTTTTGTTGTAATTTTTTGTTGTTGAGTTACTTAGCTGCTGAACTTTTGAAACTGAATTTTTGTTTTTGATAGTTACGTATACCTGTAATACAGAGAGACTGTGGTCTGTAAGACTTGTTAAAAAAAGGCAGCAGTTTCCTCTCCATTCATCCACATTCTCTTAAATTTCTCTTCCTTGGACAGGCTTACTTTCATCTGTTTTGTTATTTATTTTAGTATCTCCACCTCGCTTACAGATCTCTAATCTAAACTCTTATAGTGTAATTTAAAATATTTTAAAATTTTTAAAATTTTAAATTTCAGTTTTAGGCATTAGCCATTGATTTCCTGCTATGAAAGATCAAGATTTAACTCTTCTCCAACCTGTGTCTTCCCCTCTAACCTCACATTTGTATATACTTCTTCACCCCACATCTTCCTAGTATAGGTATATTATAACTTAGGTTAGAGAGGTAGTCAGTGTGTTGAGACATGGCTGATCCATAAATAGTATACAGTGAGAACTTCTCTTCCTTAGCTTTTGGTTTTCCTTGGAGTTAATAACTGTCTTTTTTTTCTTTCTCTACTTTTTTTACTTCTAAATATAATTATAGACACTTCATCCCCAAACTCTGTCCAACTGTTTATTTTTCTTTTCTATACTTTGAAACACATCAGTGTGCTATTGTTTACATCTTAGAGAAAGTTCTCCCAGAGCCTTCCAGCCTGTTGCAGTCATCCAGACTGGTTGCTTACTATAGGCATGCACGAATGTCATCTGGGATGTTCCTCCACTGTTACTTAGGATTTCCTTAGTTTTTCTTGAGTTGGATCTCCTTGATCCCATGGCTGCTTCTTTCTTATTTACTTTCTTGTTTTGTTGAAGCTCTGCGTCTAGAAATGTTCCTGGAAAAGGGTACCTGGAAGGTAAATTTTGTGACCTTTTATATCTGAAATATCTTTATTCTGTCCTCATACTTGAATGCTTAGATGTAGGATTCTGGGTTAGAAATAATTTTCCCTTAAAAATTTGAAGGCCATTACCCATAGTGTTCTGGTTCAGTGATGCTGTTAAGAAGTCCAAAACCGTTCTGGTATGGCGTGATCTATGTCTCCCCTCCCCACCCAAGCTTATAGAATCCTCTCTTTTGAAATTTCATGATGATTTATTTGATGTAGATTAGTTTTCATTCATTCTTCTGGGTGTAGGATCGGCTCCTTCAGTCTGGAAACTTACGTTCTTCAATTCTGGGAAGATTTACTTTTTGTTTAATTGTTTTATCCCTTCTTATTCTTTATTTTTGTTTTCGGAATTCTTACTATTCAGATATTGGCTCTATTAGACTCTGGAAGTTCTTTTGCTTTTCTCTCTGGGGGAGTCCCTCAACTTTTTCTTGCTATGAGTTTTTGTGCGTTTGTTTACTGTGTGTTTTTTATATCAGCTCTACGTGTGCTTGTGCATGTGTATATAAATATTCCTAAAAAATCACTAAATTTTTTTCTTTGTGTAGAAAATTTCAAACATAAAAAAATGGAGTAGTGTAATGAATTCCTGTATACCTCTTACTCAGCTTAAGCATTTACCAACTCATAGCCAGTTTAAGAACTTATTCTTGTTATCTGATCTTTTGTGATAGGATGCTGCAATTCTTATTTCATGAATATGAAATTTTAATTTCTTATTAGTCTGAGGAAAACTATTGATAATTTAAGAGTGCATACAAAAAGATGATTGGAACCTTTTTGGATATAGGTAGGACTTGTCACTGGGAGAGATCTGGAAGTTCCATTTGGGCCAGAGGGAAGCCCTGATGTTATTAGCCTTGTTGTTAATTAGGGCTTTGTGGTTTGTTAGATTCCCCTCAGAAGATTCTTCAGTTTCTGGCTTAAAGGGTCTAAGCTAAGTGAGCATTCTGGGAGCTAACATGAAGGAAGATTGCTAGAGTGGGTATCAGCACCCATGTGCTGACTTTCTCTTAATCCCCCTCTTTTCACTATGAAACCCATTCCCTCAACTTTGTCCTCTGGTTGGGAGACTCTGTGTTGTCCTGTCTGGAGTATAAACCCTCATTGCTCTGCAGGCACAGGGAGAGGCAGCTGCCTGTCTGCATAGTGTGGGATTAGGGTATCTGGTTCTAACTTCTTTAAAAGACTTCAGTTAGTCTTCCTCTTTCCAGCCTCATGTTACCTCCTTTTCCAGAGCTGTCTTGTGCCACAAATCTCGAGTCTTTTGGAGGTTCTGTAATGCAAGTGAAGTGAAGTGAAAGTTGCTCAGTCGTGTCCGACTCTTTACAACCGTAGGGACTATACAGTCCGTGGGACTCTCCAGGCCAGAATATAGGAGTGGGTAGCCTTTCCCTTCTCCGGGGGTTCTTCCCCACCCAGGGATTGAACCCAGATCTCCTGCATTGTAGGCAGATTCTTTACCAACTGAGCTACAAGAATTCAGCTCTCTTGTCTGTGGGCTTAGGATTCAGCTAGCTTCCTTTGGTCCACTAATACAATTGTCAGTCATTCTGCTTTTTAGTTTCCAAAATTTGTTTGATGTTATTTCTTCTCCCATTCTTGTCTTTGTAACTTCATACCAATAAAAAGAAAACCTCTTTGTTGTCATTTGTTCGAATTTTGAGAAGGAGCAGAGTTAATTGCATGTCTGTTTTTAATTTACCATTGTTAAACCAAAGCCCTACCTGTTTCAGTATGAAGAACTTGCGTTAAGTATACAGAGCAGTGAATCATTTTATGAATAACAATGCTGAATTATTTTTAAAAATTATCCTAATAAGCTTGGGATTGTAACACCTTAAGAGATATTTGTTTTAATATTAAAAAAAAAATAAAATTCATGGTCAGTTTTCTAGTGGGAATTTTTCACGATACTGTAAATCTTTAGTAATGTTATTTTCCATATCTAGTTTTCATGCATGTGTTTTTTTTAAAGGCAGTTGTTCCATGCATTTAGTTTCCAATTTTTATGTTTTTCTTATAACAAAAATAGAAGGCTGCCATAGCCTTCAAACCATAGCAGTAGAAGCTGTTAAACATCTTTTACTCTGCAAAGGAATAAGCTGTACCTAGGGAAGGTGATCCACCTGATTGATAAAGATGCAGGCCTTTTCAGAAACAAGTGATATACAGAAAGAAAGGCAAGTAACTTCTACTCTGGGAAGAGGGAAGATATAGTGAAAACTTGCAATTTAGTTATTGGTGGTAGAGCATTTTTTTTTTAAGTTACTTCTTTTCTTATCCTTGAGGAATAGAGATTGCTTTGCCATGGTATCTGACATATTTTTATTTACTTTCATCTAGGGAGATGCATATATTTACATGGAACCAGAGAAACAAGTTATATCCAGGTCTTCAGATGAATGTGTTGTGGCCCTGTGTGACCAGTGGTTAGTTTCTTTTATAGATGGCAAGCAGAAATTTTCTCCCATCACTTTGCTTATCCTTGACTTTTTTTTTTTAATCAATTTGTCCACTCCCAGGTACTTGGATTATGGAGAAGAGAACTGGAAAAAACAGACATCCCAATGCTTGAAGAACCTGGAAACGTAAGATGGGAGAAGGTGCTGGGGAAGGGGAAGTGTTAGTGGCTCAGTCATGTCCAGCTCTGTGAGTCTGTGGACTGTAGCCCTCTAGGCTCCTCCATCCATGGAATTCTCCAGGCAAGAATACTAGAGTGGGTTGCCATTCCCTTCTCCAAGGGGAAGGGGAAGGAGATGAGAAACGGGGAAGACAATGAAGCCGAAGAGGAGAGACACTTTATATTCTGATCTGTCCAGGTACTGTGAGGAGACTAGGAGGAATTTCGAAGCAACTTTAGATTGGCTACAGGAGCACGCTTGCTCGAGAACTTATGGCTTAGGTAAGCAAACTTCAGGTTTCCGTGTGAATGACTTTGCCAGTTACATAGCAGGTTAACCCTTCACCATTTTCCCTTCTCTTCCATTGTTTTTCTGAGCTGGAAGTGAGAGGATTTTGGTTAGAGGGTGAGAGAAACTAGGGTCTGGTCCCCACTCCTATTCACCTGATGGCAGAAGTATCTAACCCATATAATTTTATGGTGCAGTTATTTTAAATAGAAAATTTCTAGTGCTTCACCTTTTTTAAAAAAATTTATCAGTTTATATTATTCAAGTAAATTTAGAAACCTACAAAAGTAGCTTTGTCAGTGCTAGAGACCTGCTTTTGAAAATGTGAATTCTGGGGTGAAGTGTCTCTTAGATTCATCTTGCACGAATTTTCTTCCTTTTACTTACAGGTACTCGTTTGCCATGGGATGAGCAGTGGCTGATTGAATCGCTCTCTGACTCCACTATTTACATGGCATTTTACACAGTTGCACACCTGCTGCAGGGAGGTGACTTGCATGGACAAGCAGAGTCTCCGTTGGGCATCAGGTTGGTAAATGGATAGGGGAAGAAAGGTGATTTGTTAGCGTGAGATATAATCTTTTGATTTATGTATTGAAATGCTTTTTTTTAAAAATTAATTTATTTTTGGATGCATTCGATCTTAGTTGAGGCAATGTCTTTGTTGTGGCATTCCAGATCTTTAGATGCAGTGCAAGGACTTTTCAGTGCTCAAGGTTTCTCTCTAATTGTGGTGTGCAGGCTTCAGAGTGCGTGGGTTCTATAGTTGCAGAATGTGGGCTTATTTGCCCCTTGACAAGTGGGATCTTAGTTCCCCAACCAGGGATTGAATCCATGTCCCCTGCATTGGAAGGCAGATTCTTAACCCCTGGACCACCAGAGAAGTCCGTGAAAATACTTTCTAATAATTCGTTTTTATAAGAATTCATTTAGTGGAATTTTGTCATGATGGTTTTGCTTTTGAATTGAGAAAAAGTAATAAGTAACCCCTCTGTTATTCACTCTTTATTCTTATGGGAGTCTCTTGTTCTCATTTGTTACTGTAAAACATTAAGAAAGCGATTTCTGGGACTTCACTGGTGGTCCAGTAGTTAAGAATCCACCTTGTAATGCACAGGGTATGGGTTCAATCCCTAGTCGGGGAACTAAGATGCCACATGCTGAGGAGCAACTAAGGCCGAGTTGTGCAACTACTGACCCTGTGCCACAACTGAAGAGTCTGTGCTGAAATGAAAGACCTGGCGTGGTGCGGTGACAATCCCCTATGCACGGCGAAGACTCAACACAGCCAAACAAATGAATAAATAGAATAAATACTTAAAAAAACCCGATTTCTACTTCATGGTTGGATTAGAATGCTGGTTTTTTTCAACGAAACTATATATATATGTTCTGTTGTTGTTTATCCGTTACTTTTATTTTAATACAGACCACAGCAAATGACCAAGGAAGTTTGGGATTATATTTTCTTCAAGGAAGCTCCATTTCCTAAGACTCAGATCCCAAAGGAAAAATTAGATCAGTTAAAGCAGGAATTTGAGTTCTGGTATCCTGTGGATCTTCGAGCCTCTGGCAAGGATCTTATTCCAAATCATCTTTCATATTTCCTTTATAATCATGTGGCTATGTGGCCAGAAGAATGGTGAGTGCCAAAAAAGCTGTGAACTACATGTATTGATTATTGACAAGGGTTCCTTGTGGCTTTAAATATACTGATGTTATTGTAGAGGGTAAGGTTAGATTTGCCAATACATTCTTTTTCTTACATTAAATGTACTGAAGGAGAAAGCACACCTTCTCCTATTATATCCAGAAATTCTCATACCTGCTTTGGGCTGCCAAAGCATTTCACATTTCAGATACTTTGATGGTCAATCAGTAATACGCTTGACCTATTACATGACTCATTTGACTTGTTAACAGGCAATTTCAAACAGAGCCTAGGTCATTAGAATGGGAAGGAAACATCCCTTTAGAGCTGAGAACCCCAAGTTTCCAGTATTAAGTCATGATGTTCTGACTAGAATCTGGATCAGAGATGCATTTTTAATACCATGTGCTCAAGAGTATTCTTTCTGTCATCTTCCCTTTTGACCCAGACATGCCCCTGTGTCTTTCTCTCCTGTCTTCAAGTAGCTGGAGAAACAAACCCCTCCCACTGTTCAAATTTTATTTTGCAGAACCAAAGCAATCTCATGGAACTTCTTGTATTTAGGGTGAGATTGCATTTAGAATGAGATTACATTTTCTTTCTCAAGAATAAAAGATTTTGAAGAAGAGGAATAAAATAAATCTGATGTGGTTGTTGTCATTCAATTAGTTTTCTCTATTGGTTTAAATGTGTTTTTGGAGAAATCAGGTGTCTTAGAAATACTTGTTAGTAACATGGTTGAATATTTATCCCATTGCATCAAGTTTTGGACATATATAAGCGTGTTAAAATTATAGATAAGTGGTAGCTTCAGGTGCTTATGCTATCACTGGTAAAATCACTTTTAGTAACTCATGTAATTTTCACTGCAACTTTTCGTGGAAGATGATCTGTCCCTGGTGGCACAGTGGGAAAGAATCTACCTGCAATGCAGGAGATGTGGGTTCAGTCCCTGGGGCGGGAAGATCCCCTGGAGAAGAAAATAGCAACCCACTTCAGTATTCCTGCCTGGGAAATCCCATGGACAGAGGACCCTGACGGGCTGTAGTCCACGGGGTTGCAAAAGAGTCAAACACAGCTTAGTGACTAAACAACAAAGATCTTTTTATATCTATATGTATAGCCTGGCCTCTATTTTTAAGATAGTTCATAGTATTTCATCGTATGCCTGCACCATAATTTATAAACCAGTCCTTTTACTAATGGATACTTGTTTTCATTTGTTTCCTGTTATAAATAGGACTCAATAAATATCCCTGCACATTTGCCTTAAGAAACATTATGACTCTTAGCATTTACCTCAAGTTTTTAAGGCTAAACCATAATCTTTAAATTTTATTTTCTGTCTTTACACATTTACCTGTCAAGTGATAAATGGCCTGTAGCTGTGAGAGCCAATGGACATCTCCTCCTCAACTCTGAGAAGGTAACGCTCATTACCTCTTGAAACGTTAGAATTCTGCAGAAATGTTTTTCAGATTTAGGATGTTGTACTTTCTTAAATAAAGAATATGAAAATCAGTTAAAAATCTTGCATTTAAAATTTTTAGTACTACCAATGTAAATTAAAGATTTATATTTAAAATTGAGTGAGTAGAGTAGATAGTATTAATTGAGAGGAGGGATGGGGAAAACTTTCCTATATAATAATTGTCTTAGAGTTAGAGTGGCAAAGAGTGACAAATTGTTACCAGAGAAGAGAGACAGAGAAATGGACAGGAAATATAAAGATTCTAGCTTTGTGACCCTGCATCTTTCTCATTAAGTTGAGAAAATAATTTGGTGGTTTTTGCTTTTTATTGTGACTAGCCACTAAATTAGAATAATAGAATTTTGGAGCCTGTAGGATTCTTAAGTGTTATTTAATGCTTCTTTCTAGAAAGTATCTCTCTCCCTATACTACTGCAACTTCCCCTATTGCTGCTAATGATACTACAATTATACTAGTAGTATCACAGTAGTATAATCATAGTACATATATTAATAATATATATGATTTTTTTAATGCTTCATAAGTATCTGATTATTCAGTATCCTCAACAGGAGTTATGCCAACCTCTTGACAAGCGCTTTTTTGCCCCTATAATGCCTTTGTGCACATGAGAAAGGTCCTGCTACCGCTAAGTCGCTTCAGTCGTGTGACACCGACTCTGTGCGACCCCATAGACGGCAGCCCACCAGGCTCCCCCGTCCCTGGGATTCTCCAGGCAAGAACACTGGAGTGGGTTGCCATTTCCTTCTCCAATGCATGAAAGTGAAAAGTGAAAGTGAAGTCGCTCAGTCGTGTCAGACCCTCAGCGACCCCATGGACTGCAGCCCTCCAGGCTCCTCTGTCCATGGGATTTTCCAGGCAAGAGTACTGGAGTGGGGTGCCATTGCCTTCTCCGGAGAAAGGGGCACGCTTCCTCAACTAAACAAAAAAAAAATTAAATTGCAATGTTACTTATTTCTCATTAATAACAATCCTAACAAGTTGGACTTGTTCCAACCATTGAATCTTGCTATATCTGATGGAATATTAATGATGAAAGAATATTCATTGCTATATAATAATGAAAATAGTTATAGATTTAAACAAATAGCAGATGATATGAATTGCAAAATGAGATTTTTTTTTTAACCAGTGCCCTAACAGGGAATAAAAAAGTTCATTTAAGATAACTTGTACATTAGGCTGAAAAATAGCTACTTTATAGATTTTGTTAAATCAGCAAGGACTTTTGATTGTTGAACTCATTTTTTCTTCGTAGGTCAAGGTGGAACTATATATATATTTATATATATATGTGTGTGCATGTGTGTATATGAGAGTACAGGTATAAATCCTGCTATTAATATAACATGATGTTTCCTTTGGTCTCCACATTGTTGTGTTATGTATACACTGTATGTCCCTGGTAGAGGGCTTTCTGGTGGCTCGGACAGTAAAGAATCTGTTTGCAATTCAGGACATCCTGGATTCAGTCCCTGGATCAGGAAGATCTCCTGGAGAAGGGAATGGCTACCCACTCCACTATTCTTGCCTGGAGAATTCCATGGACAGAGGATCCATAGGGGTTGCAAAGAGTCGGACATGACTGAGTGGCTTACACTTTCGCTTAACTTTCATACTCATTTTATTACAAGATTTATTGCTCTGTAGTAGAAACTTGATAGAATGGCCGCTTCTCTTTGGTGTTAGCAAAGTTACCAAGCATAGAAATTTTTTAAACAATAAAGATTGCTGGGCTGTGCACAGTGCCTACTTACTTGTGCTGCCCTCAGGCAGAGCACAACTTGAGTAAGCAACTATTGTGACCTAATGACAAGAAGTTTCCTAAATTTGTTTCCTAAAGTTTCCTAATTTTGACCTAATGAGCTTGTCCATTCTTTTCTGAATGACTCTAATTGTTATAAAGCTCTTATAACCAGCTGCAGTGTTCCATAGTTATAGTGTAATCATTCCACGTCTAAACCAATTCCCAAGCAACAGTATCAGTTAATGGAAAGAGCCATGGACTGAGTGTCACACAGGAGATGCTGTTCTAGCTTTGTCACTGACTAGATTAGTTACTCGGAGAAGGCAATGGCACCCCACTCTAGTACTCTTGCCTGGAGAATCCCAGGGACGGGGGAGCCTGATAGGCTGCCGTCATGGGGTCGCACAGAGTCGGACACGACTGAAGCGACTTAGCAGCAGCAGCAGCAGATTACTTACTCAGGCAAGTCATTGTGTTGACTGGATTTCAGTTTTCTCCTCTGTAAAATAAGTGTAAAGTGTCTTTTCCTTTGCATGTTTCTAATCCTTTTTATCTTTATCTAGTTGTAGCCTGCTCATTTAATTTGATGTGGCTGATCTGGTTTACTTTATTTATATGTACTCTTACTAAAGCCTTATCATTGACTTTCTTTTTCAGATGTCAAAATCCACAGGCAACTTCCTCACTTTGTCCCAAGCTGTTGATAAATATTCAGCTGATGGTGAGTATATGTTTTTTTTATTGCTGTTGCTTAGTGTCCCCAGTTCTCAGACTGCAGAAGGTAATTAGCATTCTTGTTTCAGTTTCATTGCTTTTCTCTTTAGCTTTTACCAATACTTTAAAATATTCATGTTTTCTTTGTGTACAAGCAACATAATTTTTAAAATATAAGAATTGTTAATATGATCTGTTTAGAAACAAATTTAAGCTAAGATTATTAGAGTCTTCTTTCAAAGGAAACTCACTGTTAGTGCTACCTGATTTGTTCCTAATTTCATGCTGGGGTAAGTTGCTTCAGTCATGTCCGACTCTTGGTGACCCGATGGATTGTAACCACCAGGCTCCTCTGTCAGTGGAGTTCTCTAGGCAAGAATACTGGAGTGGATTGCCATGCCCTCTTCGAGGGGATCTTCCCAACTCAGGGATTGAGCTCACATCTTTTATGTCTCCTGCATTGGCAGGTGGGCTCTTTACCAGTAGTGCCACCTGGAAACTCTATTTCATGCTATTTCTAAAATTAAATAGTTAGTTTGTAGAGACGTTAAGCATATAGGAAGCTTTTTCAAAGTATTTCCTCCATATTTGATATAGATGAGTTGAACCTAGAAGCCTTCATTTTTTTGAAAAATATGTTTCCCCTGACTTCATTACTATTTCATTTAATCATTACTTTGTCAAGAGAAAAAATGCACTATCTAAGCTGAAGGAGCCAGTCCTTCCTTATGTAACCTAGCCTTTGGTCATCATGGCACTTCTTTTTGTTGATCAAGACTACCACAGTTTGAGACTGTACTGAAAGGGATGGGGAAAAACTAACCTAAATTACTTAGAAAAACAGTATTATGACAACATAGCAAGATGAAAAGGACTGTACACAATATTGTAGGTTTTTTTTTCTTTTAAAGAAGTGTATATAAGCAGTTCTGAAACTTTTATATGTTTACTGGGATTGAACAAATATTGTGGGTGAGAGCTCAGTATCAGAAGCTATAAATAAGTTAAGAGGAAATGCTCAAATGAACTCCCTGGTGTTGGATTGGAATTGGCAGTATCAGCATAAACTCATGGGTTTTATTTTTTATACAGACAGACATAAAAATAAACATAGGGACTTCCCTGGTAGTCCAGTGGCTAAGACTTTCTGCTCCCAATGGAGGGGACTCCAGTTCAATCCCTGGTCAGGGAATTGAATCTTACATGCTGCAGTGGAAATTGAAGTTCCCGCATGCTGAAACTAAGACCCAGTGCAGCCAAATAACATAAATATTTTAAAAATAAATAAAAATAAATATAGATTTATGTGTGGGTTAGTCATGCATTTATTTCCTAGTTTTGCTGAGAGAGCCTGTGGATACTGAAACACTAGTTAATGGTGAAACACCTGTCATTCAGATCTTGGTTTCTAAATACCATTCTCTAGTAAAAGGAACTAGGGTTCCTAGGAGCAGGGATTGATTTGAGTCTGGAGTAGAGAAAATACAAAATGGGCATGGAATATTTTATGATGCCAGAAAATGAGAAAATGTTTCAGAAAGGATGGGGACAATTTGAAAGGGCACAGGAGCCAGCTTGAAGGGGCTCCCAATTGCCCAAGCAAGAACTTTTTGAGAGATAAAGTAAATAACGTAGTATTGAATTATAACTCCTTGCATAAATTAAATATTCATGAACTCATAGGGATATATAGTAATAATTGAATAAGTAAGTGGGGGAGTGGGGACTGTTCTTCTTTTCAGAAGAATTCCAAGTAATAAATGTGGAAGAATTGAATGAAATATAAAATCATCATTAGAGAAACATCATAGTAATATTGTCAAAGACAAGATCCATCAGTTCAGTTCAGTTCAGTCGCGTCCGACTCTTTGCGACCTCATGGACTGCAGCACGCCAGGCTTCCTTGTCCATCACCAACTCCCGGAGCCTATTCAGACTCATGTCCATCTAGTTGGTGAAGCCATCCAACCATCTCATCCCCTGTCATTGCCTTCTCCTCCCGTCATCAATCTTTCCCAGTATCAGGGTCTTTTCAAATGAGTCAGTTCTTCGCATCAGGTGGCCAAAGTAAGAGTTTCAGCTTCAGCATCAGTCCTTCCAGTGAATATTCAGGACTGATTTCCTTTAGGATGGACTGGTTTGATCTCCTTGCTGTCCAAGGGACTCTCAAGAGTCTTCTCCAACACCACAGTTCAAAAGCATCAATTCTTCGGCTCTCAGCTTTCTTTACAGTCCAACTCTCACATCCATACATGACTACTAGAAAAACCATAGCTTTGACTAGACGGACCTTTGTTAGCAAAGTAATGTCTCTGCTTTTTAATATGCTGTCTGCTGCTGCTGCTGCTGCTAAGTCACTTCAGTTGTGTCTGACTCTGCAACCCCATAGACAGGAGCCCACCAAGCTCCTCTGTCCCTGGGATTCTCCAGGTAAGAACACTGGAGTGGGTTGCCATTTCCTTCTCCAATGCATGAAAATGAAAAGTGAAAGTGAAGTTGCTCAGTTGTGTCCAACTCTTCACGACCCCATGGATTGCAGCCTACCAGTTTCCTCCGTCCGTGGGATTTTCCAGGCAAGGGTACTGGAGTGGGTTGCCAATGCCTTCTCCAGTATGCTGTCTAGGTTGGTCCTAACTTTTCTTCCAAGGAGCATCCTTTAATTTCATGGCTGCAGTCACCATCTGCAGTGATTTTGGAGCCCACAGAAATAGTCTGTCACTGTTTCCATTGTTTTCCCATCTATTTGCCATGAAGTGATGGGACCATGATCTTCGTTTTCTGAATGTTGAGTTTTAAGCCAACTTTTTCACTCTCCTCTTTCACTTTCATCAAGAGGCTCTTTAGTTCTTCTTCGCTTTCTGCCATAAGGGTGATGTCATCTGCATATCTGAGGTTACAACAAGATCCATCAGTGGTTGCCAAAATCAATGGATGAAAGTTAAAAAAAAAAAACCAACAGGTTATTTGCATATTCTCAGAGTATCTATCCCAAGATACTTCTTTATCACAAAGGGAAAAATAGTAACTTTACAGTGGAGAGACTTGGCAGACACTACCTGACCACATGAGGTGGGTTTGCAATAGCAATAGTAAGTCATATCAATATCATGTACCTCCCTGATCATGATGCACTGAGAAGACATACAGCATCACTCTTGTGATATTCTTGCCAGAGGTTCATAACCTCCATCTAATCATGCAAAAACATCAGACAAACCCAAGTTGGGAGAAATTTTGTTAAATTCCTGACTACCCATCAGTAGTCAAGGTCCAGGACAGACTGAGAAACTGTCACGATTTGAAGAGACTAAGGAGATAAACAATCAAATGCAAGGTGGTTTTCTGGATTGAATCCTAGAACAGAAAAAGGATATTAGAGAAAAGGCTGGTGAAATTTTGAATTAAGTCTGTAGTTCAGTTAGTAGTGTCATACTGATGTTAACTTCCTGCTTTTTTGAAACTGTGGTTATGTAAGTTGTTAACATTAAGAAAGTCTGGTAAATGGTGAAACATTTATCCTTGTCTTTTGCATCCTTGCTGTAATTGTAAAATTATTACAATATAAAAAGTTAAAAATGTGTTCAGCTTCTTGGGTATTATAAAGGATATTTAATGCATACGTAATTTGATATCACATATTCTCATCTCCTTCTTTAAGGTGCAGATGGTAGCATACCATCCATACTACTCTGAAATTTGCCTTTTTCACTTATGAGTTCATATTTGAGGTCACTTCATGTGGATACATTAAAGTTTCCTCACTCTTGTATAGCAGTATCGTCTTCCATTGCAAGGATGTCCTGTAATTTAATTGATTAGACTCTTACAGATGGGTGGGTTGTTTGTTTTTTTTTTTAATATTTTAGGATGGAAGATTTTGTTTTAAAAATTGTATTTTGTTAGTAAGAAACCTAGAAGAATCTGCTTTTAGAAGTAAGAAAATATGTATTTGTGCACAAAAGGTAGCACTCTGTTTTCTTATGCATTAAAATAATTGTAATATTTTGCTGCCTTTAAATGAGGCTGAGATGTTGATAGGGATATCTTTCCCAAGTTTATCATTTTTTCCTCTGCCTCATTAAAGATCACTTTATCTCATTAGCACAACATGCCTGAGAAGAAACGGATATTGATGCTGAGTGTATGCAAATCAATATAGAAAATTCAAATATTTTAACAACATCATTATGGATTCTGCTTTTGGTGATCTTTATTTTTGCTGTTGATCCATGCAGTGGTTTAAAGCACTTGCTGTTTCTTAATTTGTACGTGGGCTTGGCAGTGTACCCACCTGCACACATAGTTCATATTCAGTAACTACATTTTTAAATCATCGATTAATTTTTTTTCTTCTTCTTCAAGGAATGCGCTTGGCTCTAGCTGATGCTGGTGACACTGTTGAAGATGCTAACTTTGTGGAAGCCATGGCAGATGCAGGTATTCTCCGCCTATACACCTGGGTGGAATGGGTGAAAGAAATGGTTGCCAACTGGGATAGCCTAAGAAGTGGTCCTGCCAATACCTTCAATGATAAAGTTTTTGCCAGGTAATCTATAGTCCCCAACCACTTTTACTTTAAGGAGTTGCTTAGTCCTGGTGTATTTTTAAATTTTCTTTTTTTTTTAACTCTTAAATTTAGATGTTAATAATAGCCACTCTTCATTGAAAACTTACTTGTGCTGGGAACTATGCTAAGTACTTTGGATCCATTGTCTGATTTTAGCCTTATAGCAATTTTATATGATAAAAATACTATTAGCTTTCTTTCTTTCTTTATTTGGCAGTGTTGGGTCTTAGTTGCGGCATGTGGGATCTTTAATTGCAGCATGCAGGGTGCCTTATTAACAGTTGCAGCATGTGAACTCTTAGTTGCAGCATGTGGGATCTTGTTCCCTGACTAGGGACTGAACCCGAGCCCCTTGCATTGGGAGTGCAGAGTCTTAGCCACTAGACCACCAGGGAAGTCCTCACTTCAGTTCAGTTGCTCAGTTGTGTCTGACTCTTTGCAACCCCATGGACTGCAGCATGCCAGGCTTCACTGTCCATCACCAACTCCCGGAGCATCCTCAGACTCATGTCCATTGAGTTGGGGATGCCGTCCAACCATTTCATCCTCTGTTGTCCCCTTCTCCTCCTGCCCCCGATCCCTCCCAGCATCAGGGTCTTTTCCAGTGAGTCAACTCTTCACACGAGGTGACCAAAGTACTGGAATTTCAGCTTCAACATCAGAACTTCCAATGAACACTCAGGACTGATCTTTAGGATGCACTGGTTGGATCTCCTTGCAGTCCAAGGGACTCTCAAGAGTCTTCTCCAACACCACAGTTCAAAAGCATCAATTCTTCAGCACTCAGCTTTCTTCACAGTCGAACTCTCACATCCATACATGACTACTGGAAAAACCATAGCCTTGACTAGATGGACCTTTGTTGGCAAAGCAATGTCTCTGCTTTTTAATATGCTATCTAGGTTGGTCATAACTTTGCCTCTAAAAGCATCTTTTAATTTCATGGCTGCAATCACCATCTGCAGTGATTTTGGAACCCCCAAAAATAAAGTCTGACACTCTTTCCACTGTTTCCCCATCTATTTCCCATGAAGTGATGGGACCAGATGCCATGATCTTCGTTTTCTGAATGTTGAGCTTTAAGCCAATTCTCTCACTCTCCTCTTTCACTTTCATCAAGAGGCTTTTTAGTTCCTCTTCACTTTCTGCCATAAGAGTGGTGTCATCTGCATATCTGAGGTGATTGATATTTCTCCCGGCAATCTTGATTCCAGCCTGTGGTTCTTCCAGCCCAGCGTTTCTCATGATATAATCTGTACATAAGTTAAATAAGCAGGGTGACAATATACAGCCTTGACGTACTCCTTTTCCTATTTGGAACCAGTCCGTTGTTCCATGTCCAGTTCCAACTGTTAATTCCTGACCTGCATATAGGTTTCTCAAGAGGCAGGTCAGGTGGTCTGGTATTCCCATCTCTTTCAGAATTTTCTACAGTTTATTGTGATCCACACAGTTAAAGGCTTTGGCATAGTCAATAAAGCAGAAATAGATGTTTTTCTGGAACTCTTCCTTTTTCGATGATCCAGCGGATATTGGCAATTTGATCTCTGGTTCCTCTGCCTTTTCTAAAACCAGCTTGAACATCTGGAAGTTCACGGTTCACATATTGCTAATATATGTGGAAGTTTTTTTTATACCTATATATACTTGCCTTTAAACTCAGTTACCTTTTTTCCATACTCCGTAGTGAAATGAATGCAGGAATTATAAAGACAGATCAAAACTATGAAAAGATGATGTTTAAAGAAGCTTTGAAAACGGGTTTTTTTGAATTTCAGGTAAGCTGTTAATTCTTTTCATAGCTATAGAATAGTCAATGTGAATATTATACATTTCTTTTTTTTTCCTCCTGCTATAGCATAATGACTCATCTTTTAAGTGGAGAGTGAAAACTTGTAAAGTCTTCAATAAATTATGATTTTAAGTAGTTTTCTTGGGTACTTTTTCTATTATGTTCCTTTATATAAATAATTCCTTAATATAAATAATTCTGTTTCTAGTTGAGCTGTGAGTTAATTGAGGTTAAATCTGAAAATTAGTCATGTTTTCCAGAAAAGCATTTTAAAATTGATTTAAAAAAAGGGGCCTAATTGTAAACTAATTGCTGTTAGTTTGAAAGCAAATGTTTTCTGAGATTTTTCCACAAGGTGTCAGTATATCCTCAAGTTTGACAGTCCAAGAGCTTAAACTAAAAACGTAGCTTTTCTCAGTTTTGTAGAATATCACATTGGGATTTATGTAATTTGGTTTTCAGAAATGTGGATAAATAAGGATAAGTGCTGAGCATATCAGTGTATCATATTTACAGGCTTTTTAGTCTTAATATATATTACTTAGAGCATTCACCTTTAGTACCCAGTTTAAATTGTTCAATTTTTATGTCCATTACAAAATGTCTTTTTCAGGTATTTTTTTTTGAGAATTAGTAATATAAAAGTGCAATATTCTTTTGTTAGGATTGATAATTTTTTTTTTTTTTTACTGAAAAACAGGGTTAATCAAACGTTTATTTGATCTTGTAATTAAAAGATTTCCTAATCATAAAAACAAAAGAAAGGAATAATCAAAAAAAGACTGATGAATTTGGCAACACAGATAAGAAAATCACAACTGAAATCATCTTAAAAATACGGTCAATTGGAAAATTATTTACAGTCTGTATTTCAGGATTTTTGACACATCAAAAAAAAAAAAAAAATACAGGTATCCAAAGAAAAATAACCAAAGGATGTGAACAAACAATCCCCCTAAAGAATCCTAAATGGCTAAGAAGTGCTTAAAAAGAAATGGTTAATAGCAAAGGTCATCAAAGATGTACAGATTTAAACAATTTATTGTTATGGACCTAAGGATTGACACACATTTGTTTTCAGAATCTTAAAAATAAAGCAAAACCTTTTCAGAAATTATGAAATTTTTAAAGACTAAGTACTTAAAAATGCATTAAGATAGAGATACTGAATTTTTTTCCTATAATTTTATTTCAAAGAAGTAGGGGGAGAGAAATGATAAATAATTCCAAATTTTGTAGGCCGCGAAAGATAAGTACCGTGAATTGGCCATAGAAGGGATGCACCGAGACCTCGTGTTCCGGTTTATTGAAGTTCAGACACTTCTCTTGGCTCCATTCTGTCCACATTTGTGTGAGCACATCTGGACACTCCTGGGAAAGGTAGCATTATGCATTTAAGACGTTCTGTGTGGTTTTGATTTTGGTCTCATTAAATAAATGTTGTGGTAATAATGTTACTTACAAGAAAAAGACTGAAAATGAGTACTGTTAAATATAGTGTTGGGTTCATCATCTCATAATTATTACAGCAGCTTAAATTGAAGCTGTCTCCTTTTTAGATAGAAACATCATGTATGAGTCTTTATATGCACACTACGTATATTTTAAAAACATGTGACTTTGTATGTGTTGTTTATCAGCTTCCTATTAGGAAATGTTACAATACATTTGAATACATTCAAATATATATTTTAATATATGTATAACTAATATTGTTTTTCTAGCTGTTTGTTTTAAAAGGTGAAAATATTGAAAGATATATATAACTGTTATGAACTGCTTATAAACAAAGGTAGAAGTGTGTATTTGCATAAATATTCTTGTTTTATAGAAAATTTCTGGCATATATACGGCTGCATATTCAGGGATATTATATTAGCATTCTTACTGTGAAGGTAAATTTAATTATTTCTCCCAGGCTTGCAGATAAACAGATTGGTTGGTTTAATAACTCCTTTCCAGCCTTATTAGCCAAGCTCTTTTGTATTTTTCAGTGTATGAACAATGCAAAAATGTGTTCAAATAGCCATACTTTCAGTACTAGATGTATTAATAGGGTAAAAACTGAGAGTGTGTGTAATTTATATAATAATGATTAAATTTAGGCAAATTAGCATTACATAATTTTCTTTGAAAGTGAGCATATGTGTGTGGGTATTAATATGCTTCTACAAATGTATGCTAATTAAGAATGTAGAGTCAGACTTCACAGCTTGAATTCTAGGGAACATTAGATCAGGGGCTGAAAGTGTGTTCTGTGTAGTCAGGTTTGAACTTTGAGCACACATTTACAGATGGTAGCCTTGGTATGAAACTGTAACCAAGAATCATAAAATAGTTGTTTTGTCTAATCTCAGTGAACCTTTTTTTTTTTTTTCCAAGCCCGACTCAATTATGACTGCTTCATGGCCTCTGGCAGGTCCTGTGGATGAAAGCTTGATACGTTCCTCACAGTACCTCATGGAAGTAGCACATGACCTTAGATTGCGACTCAAGAACTATATGATGCCTGCTAAAGGGAAGGTGAAGTCATTTTTTTTAAAGAGTCATTACTTAAAAGTTATTGGTCAAATAACATCTAATAGTGATGAAGATAAAGATAACTTTCATTAAAATGTACAGGGCTATTTTCATTATAAATGCAGTTCTATAATATGATTTTTTTTTATGTTAAAGGGAGTAGTGGTATACACTAGAAGTTTATTTCATTTTTGGTGTATATAAAAATAAGTAGATGTTTTTTTCCTTTCTTCTGCCCTGTAGAAGACTGACAAGCAGCCCCCTGAGAAGCCTTCACATTGCACCATCTATGTGGCAAAGAACTATCCGTCTTGGCAACACATCACCCTGTCAGTTCTACGTAATCACTTTGAGGTAATTCTCTCAGTAGACATTCCCCTCCGAGCAGTGTTGTGTACTGCTTATGCTGTTTTTGTTTTTAGGATGTTGGCAATGTCTAGGGAAGGAAGAACGGCATCTTTGTTTAATTACCTTTAGATGTGGAGTGTCGTTTGTGGCTCTTAAATGGATGCTGAGTGAAAAGCTGTTTCATTTCAGAAACTTTCATACAAAAATACTGGATCTAGTAGTATGTATTAAGAGATGTGGAACTTTTTCATATGTTGGTTAAAATTATGAAGCAAAAGAACTAAGTTTGCCTTTTGGTTTCATTGTACCTTGAACACTGGGATTCATGAAACCTTAACATTATGATGTTTGAAAAATTTGAAGCTTGATGCTTGAGTAATTTAAAAGAAAGTGTCCAGTTTGATAACTACCAGTAGAAGTGGAGAGTTTGGTGTTTCTTTTTCTCTTTTTAGACTGTCAGATAAATCGCTATTAAATATGATAGTTATATTTGAAGGAAACTTAATATTTAAACTTAATTCTAGGTTTTCCTGAAAAAAAGATTTACCTACCTTTTTCCTTTCATGTTCAAAATATGGAAACAAAGTATATGTTGTGGAATTTTTGCCTAGGTTATAAAGAATAGTTATTGGTGGACAGAAACCATTAAGGTGCACTTGAGAAAGAGACAAAATAGGGATTATGGCCAAAGCATAAAGTGATAATATAAAGGAGAAGTCCATAGCTTTGATTTTTCTAGACCTTTATTGCAATTTTGTCTCACTACTTTTCATAGTTACCCAAGAAATACTTATGAGAATTTTTATATTTGTAAGACTTGATGGAAAGAGAAGAGCAAGTGTTTTCATAATCTGTGTGAACCTGATTTTATGGGGAAGTATTTCTTCCTTTGATTGTATGTAATAGAAAGAGAAAGTAGCTTTTAGAGTCTGCTTATAGATTTTTTCTTATGGTAAATAAAAGAGTAAAAGCTACTTTGGTAGTCAGAAAAATGAAATTGTGCCTCAGTGGTTTATATGTTCGTTATCAGCATTTTCAAGGAAGCAGCAGAATTCAATATGGTATGGAATATCCCAGGTATTAAAAAAGACCCATCACCACTGTTCTTTTAGAAGTTATACTTTTACTTATATTCATTGACTAAATTATATACTTTGGAATCAACATCATCTTTTGACATTATTTGGAATGACCAGCTTCCTTTAAAATTATCATTTGTTTTTATCCTAAAGAACTAAAGGAGTGTCAGTTTATAATCCAGAAGAATGTTCTTATGTTTAGTATGACACTTTTTCAGTGACATAGGGAAAAGGAATGTGTCTCACCCTCTCCTTTTCTCTTCCTTATGTATTTCAAAGCAACATTTTTGCCAGTGGAGAAAATATTTTTTCCTGTGTACTTTAGTAAAGGTTAGAATTGAATGTCAATAGATTATTGGAAATCTTACTTTATGTTACTTTTCTTTTGGATTTATTCCCAACCCTTGGCTTTGGTGCTATGCTTTTATAATAAGGAGAAAATAGGTCATCCAAAACTCTGAAAAGGCCACTTGCTTTATTACTCCTCTGTTGATGTTTGTAGGAGTCAATTTAAATATAGGCAGCACATTTGGGACTTTGTGCATATTAGTGCTTATAATACTTTTAGGTAGAAATTACTATTATTTTAATTATATTATTATTTTTATTATTTTAAAGAAATTATATTCTTTTTTCACATTTGTGGTAACAGTTTATAAGAAAGAGTGCTCAAAACCAGAAATTATATACATCTTGTATGATAGTTGTATAATATTCATTTTGCTCTGACTAATGAATTGCTTTTAGAAGTTTAAAGACAAATGAGATCTTTATAGACCATTTTATCACCAGGTAAGACTAATGATATGATCCTAAAAGTGTCATTAACATAAGGAAAAATTAAATACTCTGCATCATGCACGTGCTTTTCTCCTCTGTCCTAAAACACGTGTGTCCTTTGAATTTAGAGGAAACAGGAGACTCCATTTACCTTTCACTTCCCCATGATGCTGGAGTTTGCCCCCTCTTCTGTTCTTCTCTATCAGGCTGGTGGCCACTGTTTCATTTCTGGCCAGTTTCTTATAGGCATATCTACTATCTTACATTATTTTAAAAATATTTTTCCTCATATTCCTCTCCCACTCTCTTTTTTAGAGCAATAGTGGAAAGTTGCCTGATAACAAAGTCATTGCTGGTGAACTAGGCAGTTTGCCAGAATTGAAGAAATATATGAAGAAAGTGATGCCATTTGTCGCCATGATTAAGGTAAGCTGTGGATCTTGTGCAGCTGTGATCACATGGGTAATGGTTAGCTAGGATAGTAGGAGGAAGAGGAAAACTTTGGGCAAGATCTCTCTTAGGAAATCTGCTAAAATAACACTTTTCAATCAGTGGTTGTAGAAATGAATGATCATATTTGGGTTTTACCTGTGAAATTGCTGAGTGTGTTAAAATATGTGTTGTGGAAGAAAAATTGGTTTAGAATTACTGCACTAAATGATTCTCTTCATGTTCTACCTGCCCTTCTTTTCAGTTTGAGGAGGAAGCATATTCTTTGGCTTCCATTAGGGTCTTTTTACTAGATGCTATTACTGGAAACAGGATTCTACATTTTAGAACTAACACCCAAAAAAGATGTCCTTTCATTATAGGGGACTGGAATGCAAAAGTAGGAAGTCAGGAAACACCTGGAGTAACAGGCAAATTTGGCCTTGGAATACGGAATGAAGCAGGGCAAAGACTAATAGAGTTTTGCCAAGAAAATGCACTGGTCATAACAAACACCCTCTTCCAACAACACAAGAGAAGATTCTATACATGGACATCACCAGATGGTCAACACCGAAATTAGATTGATTATATTCTTTGCAGCCAAAGATGGAGAAGCTCTATACAGTCAGCAAAAACAAGACCAGGAGCTGACTGTGGCTCAGACCATGAACCCCTTATTGCCAAATTCAGACTTAAATTGAAGAAAGTAGGGAAAACCACTACACCATTCAGGTATGACCTAAATCAAATCCCTTATGATTATACAGTGGAAGTGAGAAATAGATTTAAGGGCTTAGATCTGATAGACAGAGTGCCTGATGAACTATGGAATGAGGTTCGTGACGTTGTACAGGAGACAGGGATCAAGACCATCCCCATAGAAAAGAAATGCAAAAAAGCAAAATGGCTGTCTGGGGAGGCCTTACAAATAGCTGTGAAAAGAAGAGAAGCGAAAAGCAAAGGAGAAAAGGAAAGATATAAACATCTGAATGCAGAGTTCCAAAGAAGAGCAAGAAGAGATAAGAAAGCCTTCCTCAGTGATCAGTGCAAAGAAATAGAGGAAAACAACAGAATGGGAAAGACTAGGGATCTCTTCAAGAAAATCAGAGATACCAAAGGAACATTTCATGCAAAGATGAGCTCGATAAAGGTCAGAAATGGTATGGACCTAACAGAAGCAGAAGATATTAAGAAGAGATGGCAAGAATACACAGAAGAACTGTACAAAAAAGATCTTCACGACCCAGATAATCACGATGGTGTGATCACTGACCTAGAGCCAGACATCCTGGAATGTGAAGTCAAATGGGCCTTAGAAAGCATCACTACGAACAAAGCTAGTGGAGGTGATGGAATTCCAGTTGAGCTATTTCAAATCCTGAAAGATGATGCTGTGAAAGTGCTGCACTCAATATGCCAGCAAATTTGGAAAACTCAGCAGTGGCCACAGGACTGGAAAAGGTCAATTTTCATTACAGTCCCAAAGAAAGGCAATGCCAAAGAATGCTTAAACTACCGCACAATTGCACTCATCTCACATGCTAGTAAAGTAATGCTCAAAATTCTCCAAGCCAGGCTTCAGCAGTACGTGAACCTTGAACTTCCTAATGTTCAAGCTGGTTTTAGAAAAGGCAGAGGAACCAGAGATCAAATTGCCAACATCCGCTGGATCATGGAAAAAGCAAGAGAGTTCCAGAAAAACATCTACTTCTGCTTTATTGACTATGCCAAAGCCTTTGACTGTGTGGAAAATTCTGAAAGAGATGGGAATACCAGACCACCTGACCTGCCTCTTGAGAAATTTGTATGCAGGTCAGGAAGCAACAGTTAGAACTGGACATGGAACAACAGACTGGTTCCAAATAGGAAAAGGAGTTCATCAAGGCTGTATATTGTCACCCTGTTTATTTAACTTATATGCAGAGTACATCATGAGAAACGCTGGACTGGAAGAAACACAAGCTGGAATCAAGATTGCCGGGAGAAATCTCAGTAACCTCAGATATGCAGATGACACCACCCTTATGGCAGAAAGTGAAGAGGAACTAAAAAGCCTCTTGATGAAAGTGAAAGAGGAGAGTGAGAGAGTTGGCTTAAAGCTCAACATTCAGAAAACGAAGATCATGGCATCCGGTCCCATCACTTCATGGGAAATAGATGGGGAAACAGTGGAAACTGTGTCAGACTTTATTTTTGGGGGCTCCAAAATCACTGCAGATGGTGACTGCAGCCATGAAATTAAAAGACGCTTACTCCTTGGAAGGAAAGTTATGACCAACCTGGATAGCATATTCAAAAGCAGAGACATTACTTTGCCAACAAAGATTCGTCTAGTCAAGACTATGGTTTTTCCTGTGGTCATGTATGGATGTGAGAGTTGGACTGTGAAGAAGGCTGAGCGCCGAAGAATTGATGCTTTTGAACTGTGATGTTGGAGAAGACTCTTGAGAGTCCCTTGGACTGCAAGGAGATCCAACCAGTCCATTCTGAAGGAGATCAGCCCTGGGATTTCTTTGAAAGGACTGATGCTAAAGCTGAAACTCCAGTACTTTGGCCACCTCATGCGAAGAGTTGACTCATTGGAAAAGACTCTAATGCTGGGAGGGATTGGGGGCAGGAGGAGAAGGGGACGACAGAGGATGAGATGGCTGGATGGCATCACTGACTCGATGGACATGAGTCTCAGTGAACTCCGGGAGTTGGTGATGGACAGGGAGGCCTGGCGTGCTGCGATTCATGGGGTTGCAAGGAGTCGGACACGACTGAGCGACTGATCTGATCTGATGTGATCTGAACTTATTAACAGGATAAATGTTGTTTATAGCGGTTAGACCAGGGTTTCTCAGTAATGGCTCTATTTGTATTTTAGATTGGATAGTTCTTGGAAGGCTGTTCTCCTGTGCACTATAGGATATTTAACAGCGTCTTGACTTCTACCCACTGGATGCCAGTAGAATTTCTCCCTCCCCAACTCAAGTTATGACACCTAAATGTCTCCAGACATTGGAGACATTTATCTCCTGGTTGTCTGCTCCCCAATTCCAGCTTCCCCATTGAGGGCTTCTCTTGTAGCTCATTTGGTAAAGAATCTGCCTGCCATGCAAGAGACCTGGGTTTGGTTCCTGGGTCAGGAAGATTCCTTGGAGAAGGAAATGGCAACCCACTCCAGTATTCTTGCCTAAAGAATCCCATAGACAGGAACTTGGCAGGCTATAATACGAGATCGCAAGAGTCGGACACAACTGAGCGACTAAGCACACACACATTGAGAACCTTTGGGTTAAACTCTTAGTTTTCTTCATATAGATAGCTGATCTATGTCTTGAAACCGAAACAAAACTGAATGTTGCTTAAGATCCCAGACTCTGGCCCCAATCCTGTTTTCTGTTACTTCTTAGTTTGGAGGCCTTAGATAAATCACTTGAATTCTCTGGGCCACGAGGTTTTTCATCTATAAAATAGGAAATTAATAAAATCTACCTTTTAGGAGTGCTGTGAGAAGTAAATGAGTTAATACATATAACACATTTTAATACTACCTGTCAAAAAGTAAGCTCAGTAAATTAAAAAAAAAGTTAATCAGTGTCTTCTGCCCTATTAAGCATGTAATGATTATTATACTTTAGATTAATTCTTGAATCTTGGAGGCTATAGATGCCTTCCTGATAAGAAAGCAAAACTCATAGCTTGTCCTGTATTAGAGTAAATTGCTTCTAGGAGAATTAAAAGGCTTTCCTAAGGACACGTAGTCAACTGTCTGAGCCTTATGGTATTTGAAGTTTCAGAAATAATTGAGAATCTTGGCTTGACCTATACTAATCAAGTTATGTTTGTGGGTATACTCATAATTCATTGGTTCTCAGCTAGTGGCATTGGTCCAATGTCAGATCCATTGTCAATATGGGAATCAACAAAATATCCCATTGTTCATTGCACAGGCAATAAATTTTGGTGACATGCTTTACAGAATCCAGTAAAACCGATTCTAAATAATGTTAGATTCAAGGGTTGGCTTTTTGAAAAACCAGTGTTAGAATTTTCAAGTAGTAAAATATTTTTTCACTAATATTGGTGATTTGCCAGGCAAATTAGTAGTTTGTAACCTTGAAAAGTATTTAATAAATCTGGGAATAAGAATGGTTTTCTAGCACTTTATGGGAAAAGAAACAACTTGGATGATAAATGAAGGTAGTGAGTGTCAAGAATCGTGTCAGGTCACTTTCATATAAATAAATGAAACATGTTCTAGGCAGGCTAGCTATATTTGTGCATTTGAGCTTAGGTCTTGAAGGTTTCATCTTGAGCAGCAAATATTTTATTTAATGTTAAAGAAAATTAAGAATAAGGAAATTTTTTTTTAAGAAATGGTTTTTTTATGTTTTAGGATTATCCGAGTACCCATTTAAATCAAGTTTTTAAGATATTTTAAAATATATAGGGATTTTTTTTGTTTGGTTATTTATTTATTTATTTCATTTTGGTGCTCTTATTTTTTTTTAATATTTATTTTTAATTGATCAATGATTGGTTTATAATATTGGTTTGATTTCTGTCATATATCAACAGGAATCAACCATAGGTGCACATATATACCTCCCTCTTAAGTCTGTCTCCTGCCTCCCACCCATTCCTACCTCTCTAGGTTATCACAGAGCCCCAGTTTGAGTTCCCTGAGTCATAAAGCAAATTCCCATTGGCTTTCTATTTACATATGTTTGTATATGCATCCATGCTACTCTATGTCTGGTTATTATTAATTTACTATTCCTTGAAATAGTCTTATTAATGTGGTACCTTAGAAACTTTTAACTTTTTTTTTTTTAGTTAACTAAGGAATATTTTAACACACTTGTTTGATTCCTTGTCAAACAAGTTCTTTGGATCTGCTCTTTAAGTCAGGCTAAATAAACAACGATGAAATCATATTTCCTTTATAAATTGGAAAACCTGTCCTCTAGTCTTTTCCATGCTGTCTTAATCTTATCATACTTTAAATGATAATTACTCTCAGCTAGTAATTTCATTAGCGAGCAAACATAGATAAGGGAAACCATGAGTCCAAGGCCTTTCCTTTAACTGTTCAAACTTGAAGATTTTATCACTTGAGAGACTGATTGCTTTGGCGGAAATATGTTCTTTTCAACATATTCTTAATGTGATTTTGTTTTTCAAAACCATTTTGGCTGTTAGGAAAATCTGGAGAAGATGGGACCTCATGTTCTGGATTTGCAATTAGAATTTGATGAACAGGCAGTGCTCATGGAGAACATAGTCTACCTGACCAACTCTCTTGAGGTAAGAGGGGCCGGGGTTATAATAAATAACTGACTATAGTAAACAGTCCAGTTCTTTTGTTTTATAATAAGCCTTTTTAAAAACTTCATCTTCTGTGTTTAGTACCCTTGCCAAATATACTGGAGGGGGAAAGAGAATGGGTAGTACAGAAGTTACGGGAAGAAGAAATCATCTCTTACCTTATTTCACTTATCAGTTATTCTGTATCTAAAATACTAACTGTATATGCCCAAGTTTTCTCTTCAGAATGAGGAAGAGACCTTATAGTCATATACTTTCAAAATCTCTTATATTATGGGATGCTCTGAATTGCTTCTTTTTCCTACTTCCCTTTAAGACCTCAGATTGACAGATTTGGATTAATTAAAATGCTTGATTCATGGTATACTGTCAGTGGTCCATGTTTGGCCCTTTTTTTTCCTAGTTAGTAATACATGAACATCCATGAATCTACTGCCCAACTCAGGAAACAGAACATTACCAGTAGCTTTCACATATTTGAGTTTCTCCCCATCCCATCTTCCTGCACCAGTGACTGTTTAATATATAGATTCTAAAAATGCTGTCTCTCATTCAACTTAGGAAGAAGGAAAGATAATTTTCTATAGAAAATTGTATTAGAGGACTCAAAAAGTGGTTCTAATAATAATGAAAACCTGGTGGCTCAGATGATAAAGAATCCACATGCAATGCGGGAGACCTGGGTTCGTTCTCTGGGTTGGGAAGATCCCCTGGAGGAGGGCATGGCAACCTACTCCAGTATTCTTGCCTGGAGAATCCCCATGAACAAAGGAGCCTTGCAGGCTAAGTCCATGGGGTCTCAAAAGAGTCCGACACAACTGAGCGACTAAGCACGAAAACAGAACAGGTTTAGATTTTAAGAAAATTGTTTTATGAAATATGGGAATGAAAGAAACGATCATTTCTAAGTAAATATTTTATGTCATGTAATTATAAGTATGTGGGTTTCCCAAAGAATCTGTCTGCTAAACAGGAGTCACAGTTTCAATCCCTGGGTCAGGAAGATCCCCTGGAGAAGGAAATGGCAACCTACTCCAGTATTCTTGCCTGGGAAATCCCATGGACATAGGAGCCTGGCAGGCTACAGTCCATGAGGTTGCAAAGAGTCAGACATGATTTAATCACTAAACAACAGGAACAACAATTATAAATGCATAATTAAGTATTAGTAGACATCTATTTTATGTATTTCTAAATGTTCAAATGTATTCATGGAAGTCAAAACACTGCTTGGATATTTTCATTGGGACAGTGGGAACAATTTTTATTTAGGGTTATCTTATATTCATATATATGCAATTTGCTACATATCTTGAGCTTTTCCAGGCTTCCCTGGTAGCTCAGCTGGTAAAGAATCTGCCTGCAATGCGGGAGACCCCAGTTTGATTCCTGGGTTGGGAAGATCCGGTGGAGAAAGGATCGGCCACTCACTCTAATATTCTTGGGCTTCCCTGTTGGCTCAGCTGGTAAAGAATGTGCCTGCAATGCGGGAGACCTGGGTTCGATCCCTAGGTTGGGAAGATCCCCTGGAGAAGGGAACGGCTACCCACTCCAGTATTCTGGCCTGGAGAATTCCATGGGCTCTATAGTCCATGGGGTTGCAAAGAATCGGACACGACTGAGCTACTTTCACTTTGAGCTTTTCCATTTATTTGAGTGAAAGCTTTTTATCCTCTTTATTGTTTTCTTGTAGGCAGCAGGTAAATGTCAGATTTCCATATAGAAGATGGTAAACATGATTATATAAATAACATACTATGAGACATCCAAGATGAGTGTTAAATAATTGATTATAGATTCCATTTAATCTTTATATGGAAAATAATAAAATGGCACAGATCATTTCATGTCAAGTGGAGAACCTAGTTTTGCTATTTGGTGAAATGAGGTGATGATTAATTTCAATCATATTAAGTGATACTAATGACTTGCATTTTTTCCCTCTCTATTTAGCTAGAACATATAGAAGTCAAATTTGCCTCTGAAGCAGAAGATAAAGTCAGGGAAGATTGCTGTCCTGGGAAACCACTTAATGTTTTTAGAACAGAAGTAAGTTGAAAGAATCTCACTGAATCATTGCATTTTAAGGCTGGAAGAGACCTTAGAGAGCTTTACATCTAAACCCATCATTTTGAAGATGGAAGCAAAGTGAGGTCCAGAGAAGTTAAATGATTAGTTTGACTTAGGCCACATAGTTGGTCAGTAGTGGGACTGGATTTCAGGTCCTCTAATTCCCTAGTTAGTCCAGTCCTCACTTTTCTTTACACTACTGTTACGGTTAGCATCAGATGTTGCTTGTGATTTTAAAATCGAGAATATGATTTTTAAAACATGACTTAAAAAAGATAGTGGACATTGAAATGTGAGACTTTTAAACAGAGAGAGGGAGCTTTCATATTTCGGGTGAGTTTTGGTTTGATAATGTTATTTAAGACTTTTGGCTTCTGGCATAAACCAGATTGATGAATCATTCCATATTTTGCTTGTAATGCTTTTTAAATTTCTTATTTTGGGGCCATTATTGGTGAAGATAAATAGGTTTTGGAGTTTGAGGAGACTGTATTTATTAACTCTTAAAGAGTCCATTCAGAATGGCAGCATTTGGTAAAGTCTGGTGGAGTGCCTTTGTGAGAGTCCATGAAATGCCCTACTTTTCTTAATAAGCAGAAGACTTACATAGATCCTGCTACTCTTACCACATTTCATCAAAAACCCAGCAAACAGAAAAGGCCTCTTTTGAAAGAATGAGGCAATGATGATCATGCAGACCTCCTGAGTTTATCATCAAATTATAAATAGTCTCATTACATTAAGATATGGTGGCTTTAAAAGTACAGTCATTTGAGCCATGGAGATAGGTACATGAAATAGTGTTCCCTATACAAATGTGTTTATTTCAAGCTACTTTCAAGCATTCCCTTAAGCTACTATGTATTTATGTTTCATAACTCTCAGTTAACTTCTTTCACTTAAAATAATGAGCATTGTCTTTAACTATATAGCTTATACAATGTGGAAAGCATATGGTATAGAACTTAGTTTATGCTCAGTAAATGTTAGGCTCTGTCTCTTTCTAGCTATGTGACCTTGGGCTGCATTATTAATCTTCCTGGTTTTCAGCTTTTCATCTGTGAAAAGAGGTCTTAAGGAACTGTTTTTCAGGATATAGGAATGATGTCTATAAAGTACCATCATCTGGTACCCAGTAGGAATTCAGTAAACAGTGGTAGTTGTGGAAGAGAAGATAGAATTGTTGTTACTATCCATCATCAGTATAGATATGTGTATTCATGGTCACTCTTATGTAGGCATTTGGTTAAAAGCATGAGCTTTTGTACATCTTTTCTTTCATACTTGAGTATCCATTGATCTTGATTTTAAAATATCAGAATTAAGTCTGTATTTCCTTGGACATTAAAAGTCTAGCAGACACTCCTCTCTCAGCAGTATTCAGATTTGACTTCTAATAATAGTCATTTTCTCTTTATTTTCTTAGCCTGGTGTATTAGTTTCCCTACTAAATCCTCAACCATTCAGTGGCCACTTCTCAACCAAAATTGAAATCAGGCAAGGAGATAACCGTGATTCTATACTCAGGCGTTTAATGAAAGTGGACCGAGGAATCAAAGGTAAATGGCTTTCCTGAAGTGCATGTTTGGCACTAGCTCATGGATTTGTGAGCAGTGGGAAGAAAGAAGAGTGACTGGCTTGCTTAGGGACAGTCATGTAATGTGGAAAGAATATTGGACACAGAATCAGGTCTCTTTTGCGACCTTCTGACTAGGTAGCTTGGTGACGTGGCCATGTCACTTAAGCTCTAAATTGATTTCTCTTTTCATAAAATGAGAGCACTGGATTACGTGTTTTTCCAGGATTCCATCTAGCTTTATTTTGAAAAATATTGATTGATTGATTTGGCTGCTCCAGGTCTTAGTTACACCATGTGGGATCTTAATTCCCTGACCAGGGATTGGACCTGGGCCCCCTGCATTGGGAGCATAGTCTTAGCCACTGGACCAGCAGGGAAGTACCAGGATTCCATGTAGCTTTAAAATTGTAACAAGCAATTTCCATCTGTCAGAGATATTCAAAATTAAGTAACATGTTCCCTTAATATTCCAAATTAACCTGCTTAACTGAATCTGTTCCTGGGGAAGGAAGAGAAGAAAATAAAATTTTTTGTGTGTCTGCCATGTGTTAGTCATTTAATCCTTTTACAACTCTCTAACATTGAGGGTATTATTCCCTTTTTGCAGATGATGAAATAGAGGTTTGAATGGCTAAATAATTTACAAAGTTCATACAGCTAGTAAATCTTGGAGCTGGAATTCAAACAGTTCAAACACAGGTCTCTTTGTCTGCAAAGCTCATATTCTTTCTTTTAGACAATATGCCTTTGAGTAAAATATGTAAATAATCTTAATTTATTAGCAAGATTAAGTCTATATCTTTTATGATTAGATTTGATATAATAATTTATAGTTCCTTTTTTAAATCACTCAGCTGATCTTATGCTGAGAAGAGTGTGAAGGGAGTTAGTGTGTTTCTAAATTATTTTTCTTCCAAATTATGAAGACAAATTAATGTTGAGATCCCTGTTTTGCATGATCCCTCCCTTCTCTTCTTGATGGCAATCAAGAGTTAATTGGGGCCACATACCATCAGTATAAAAATTTCCTGAAAAGATTTACAGATCCCATACAGTGACCTAATTTTTGACCTTGTATTCAGGGTAACAATATTCCGTTTACATAGAAGACTTAAAATAGCCCTGTGGAATTCATTCTGCCATGCATTTTTTGTTCTCTCGAAATTTTTGAGAGACTATTGTGTTTGGTGTGTGTGTAGAGATAAGTGTGTATGTAAAGACACCTGTGTAGGTACTAAGGGTTTTGGGGAGTCCACAAAGTACTGTTCACTAGGAGACTGCATTTCCTGAAGGAGTAGGGGACTTAACTATTGAAGTACATAATCTCTAAGGAGAAACTGCTGAGTACAGTAAGAGAGGTACAAATACCATTTATAGCAGAGAGAAAGGTGAGCTTATTTGTTTCCAGCTCTGGTGATCAGGGGTGATTTTATGGAGAAAACATCATTTGGATGGGCCCTGTGAGGGGGAAGGGAATGTGTGTGCTTGCACGAGGGAAACACTGACAACATGTTTCACTGTGCACCAGCAATATGTTAGGACTGGGGATGTTTTGTTTTTTGTAGACATTTAAAAAAATTGTGGTAAAATATACAAACCATAAAATTGACCACGTTAATCATTTTTTAAGTGTGTAGTTCATTAGCATTAAACATTCATATTGATGTGCAACCATCACACTCTCCATTTCTAGAACTTTTTCATCATCCCAAACTGAAACTCTATCCATTAAACAATAACTTCCCATTCTTCCTCCTCCTAGTCCCCTTCTAGCAAGAGCTCTTTTATTCTGTGTATTTGACTCTCCTAGGTACCTGTATAAGTGGAATCATGCAATATTGTCCTTTCGTGTCTGTCTTATTTCACTTAGCAAAATGTTTTCAAGGTTTATATATGTAGCCATTTAGCATGTTCCCTCAATAAACCAGGTACTGTAGAATGGTAGTGCCATCCTTGCAACTTACAGGCCACAAAAAGCAGAACTTGAAAATTTTGAAGTGTGAACATACAGGAAGCCATTTTGTGGCCTTCCTTTTTGCTGTTTTATATTGCATATATTAGTCATGAGAAAATTTTGTAACGGGAAGAACTCTTAACTCTGAAGAACAATAAAATAGCTTCTAAAGAAAATAGGTATTTGTGTGCACCCACTGGATAGGATAATTATGAGGTTGTAGTGCATAAGAGGCTTTATTCGTGTGTTGGAAATTGGATTATATAATATAATGTGAAACCTGATTTCCCTTTAAATACTCTCAGATACAGCACTGACTAGGTTCTTTGGAACTGTACTGGTGTGTTTTCTTCAGCTTGTCTTTTCTCACTGAGCTTTTGGCATAATTCTTACTTCCTTTGTTATTCTAGCTGTGAATAATGTTATCATAAAGTGCTTTAAGTTTGATGTTAGTAGCTGCTGTGAATTTTGGAAAATAGAGAAACATTAGGGGGAGTTTGCAATTGATATTCCTCCAAGTATCTACAGAAGAGCTCTAAACTTAAGACTTTTCCAAAAGCCCTCAGGATTCTTTGATATCTAAGAGAACTGAGTATGTGAAATGAAAAAGGAGTGAAATTCAATAACATACTTCTCTGTCTGCTATGATAGCCAGCAAGTTGTCCAATTAGTGCCAATTGTATTGAGGGTGATTATGATCTAGGTCCAGGAGGAACTAAGAGCTAAAATCATCATTTCACTCCACAAAGGCTGTGGAGTAACTATTTGATGATAATGACTTTAAATCACTTAAAACCCATGCCACATATGAACTAATAATTTGGAGGTGAAAAGCTCCATTTCGCATTATCAATCCCTAAGGACTTTCAATCATTCTCATCTTTTCTCTAAGTGCCTTAAATCTTGTGTAGTTGCAGATTTAAATTTCAACATTTTCAATGATAAGACAGGTCTGGGATAAGAAAAGATAGTAAAGCCACTAAGAAAGCCCCAAGAATTTTATTTGCAGTAATGAAGTACATGGGGAAACATCAAAGCAGATGTGTTTTGTCACTTAGGAGCCTGATTGGGTATTAAGGCTTCTTTGAAATAGTTTGATTCAGAATTGCTTGGAATGATGAGGGAGGTCTGTTTCAGAGAGATTGAGATGGAGGGACAGAGGCATATCTGCAGTAAAAAGCCTTGTGCATAAAATCTGCTGGCAGGACTTGTCATTGCTTCTGTAAGAAAATAATTTGATACCACCGATGTGCATGTTGAATTACAATAGCTATTAAAGTGAATTGTATTCTTCCGCTCAAATAAGACCATGGCTGTCATGAAGATTGGGCCTGCTCCTTTCTCATTTTAATTTTCAGGGCTTGTGCTGTATCTAGGGATAGATTATATGGCCTCTGCAGAACCTCTGTAAAGACTCTTAGGCAGGATTGCCTTCATGGTAGTTGCAGGTAATTGCTCTGTAAACCCTCAGATCCCTACTCTAAGCTTGTCATCCTTTAGTCTTTGTTTCCCAAGGATAATAGAATGCCTGGATAACTTGTACTCCTCGAATAGCTGCCAGCTGCATTAATGTCTCCTTTTATCTTTTTTTAAAATCTTATCCCTCTCATGCTAAGAGTCATAGTCTCAAGGCAGCATGAGGGAGTATAGCTCACGGACCACCCAGCAATCTACTTTAGAAAAGGGTGGGAAATAAGTCAGAAGATATCTTCAGTTTCTGTAGATCAAGTTAAGCATAAACTAGCCATGCTGCGCTTAGAATGAGCAATAAGCCCAGAATCAGCATTTGTAGTCATTTATGGTGTTTTTCCACCTTGTAAAATAAAGCCATTTGATGTTGAAAAGTCTCAGAATTGCTGAAATAAATACATTTCTTTTGGGCTCAGTTGTTGGCAGGATTGTTGCATCATAAATTTGTTCAAGGGACAAGCGCTTTCTTTGCCAGGAGCTGTCTTATCAGCTTGCACAAGAGCAGATCAGGAAAATCTCAAGCAGGGGAGGGTTGGAGCTCATCCAGAAGCTCAAAATTCTAAAGTCTGTGCCCTTTCCCCGTGTTCTTCTCCTTTCGTTGTCTCTCATCAGCTTGTTAATACACTTTTCATCATTTAAGCAAAACAAGAATCTGGTAATGCTGTTTCTTAGAGTAGTAATTCTTTTTCCAAAATTATCTTCCAAAAGAAAGCTACAGTTCTTGCCCTTTTAAATATTCTAAGAAGCAAGATAAGAAAAGGAAAACAAAAAACTTTTAGGTTTTTTAATGTTCTGAAAAATGGTTAATTGAAGTGTATTAAAAGTGATTTGAGAGAGCATGTAGGATAATGCTCAAAAATATACTCAATCCCTCCCCTTGGTTTATAATTCCAGATGTGTTATACAGAAGTTCTGCCAGTTTTTGATCTGGGTAAAAGCCGACAGAGGATGAAGATTTATTAGATTTATCTTTGCTTTCTGAGTTTGGGTCCTGTTTAATAACCTGATGAAAATATTTTTTAAGATATAATGAGTGTGTTTAAAACATGAATTATGAGACTCAGGCATGGGTTTGAGCCGGTGACTGTAATTAAATGTTCGTATTGCTACTTTATTTTGCTGTAGACCTTTCCAAAGTGAAACTGATGAGATTTGACGATCCAGTGTTGGGGCCTCGGCGAGTTCCTGTCCTGGGAAAAGAGCACGCTGAAAAGACCCCCATTTCTGAGCATGCTGTTTTCCACGTGGATCTCATGAACAAGAAAATTCATCTTACTGAAAATGGGCTACGGGCAGATATTGGTGATACAATGATCTATTTAGTTCATTAAACAAAGGCACAGGAGATTTACCCTGGTTTTTGAGGATATTACTGCTATGATTGTGCCTATAGGTAGGCTCTGAGAACCTTAGGCTGGACCTAAATAGATTTAATTTCTGACCACCAAATTCTGCATGTACTTGTAACTATACCAAGTTTTCTTCAATTCCTGGACCTAATAAATTTTTTTTCCTTATTGAGGCCTCAAATAGAAATAGTTTGTACCATACTTTGTTTTTTGTTTTTGTTTTTTAACAGATGTTTGCTGTTTCCCAGAAGCTGTGAGTACTTCAGGTTAATGCAAAAGTGTCAGTATGCTTCTTGTATGAGCTGTACTTCATGTTATTTATGAGGGGTAAGGAGTAGCTAGCAACTTTTTTATTACATCCGTTATGGAGTTAGCTGTTTTTCTTTTTTAAGAAGAGTAATTAGATAATCAGTTTTCCTTTTTAAAAAGAACTCTGATGATGATTTTAAAAGAACAAATGAGAATATTTTGATTTGATTGTGATCACTCAGTATTTTGTATAAAGAACAAATAGGTCTTAAAATAATTTCTTTTAGCTTTGATATATTCAGTTAGCCACCAACAGTATTTTTTCAAGGCTAGTATTGATAATTTATAAATAGTTATTTGATTATATTAAATTTAGGTGTTTTAAAGAAGAGAATTTTTTCCGCCCTCAGAAATCTGCATTTATCAGATTTACCTTTAGTCCAGTTGTGTTTAAAGATCAAGCCAACAGTATTGCATATTTATTTTTTTTATTCTTTCTGGAATGTCTTTAGATATTGTCTGTGTCATCTCTTTTCATATGAGGAGAAAATATTAGATATTGACTGATAGCAAGAAAACAATTGCATTTCTTGAAGGATTTCATGTGGAGAAAGACCAATTCTGATAATCCTAGGAAACCTGAACTCTAACTTTCAGGTCATATGAAGAGATTTTATTGCGCTTCCTTAGTTTGCTTCATACGATTTGAGATTACAGGGCCTAGTTGAATGCTTTATTACAGATTCATTAAGACAAATCATAGAATGTTAGAACTGAACGATCCTTTAGAGATCATCAAGTACATATCATTGTTTATCTGCTAGGAGCCGGCAGCATAGTAGAGTAGATAAGATTACATGCTCTGAGGTCAGACTAGCTAAGTTAGATTTCCATTTCTTCCATTTGCTACTTGTGTGCTTTTGGCCAGTTACTCAACCCATTTCTTCATTTATAAAATGAAACTAATAATGTACCTACTTTCTAGGCTTATTGTGAGATACTCAGAGGAAACAATCGAGGAAAATCTTACATATATATTAATAGCATAGTGCCTGGCAAGTGGTAAACCTTCTGAAATGCTGCTGCTGCTGCTGACCTTCAATGATTGGTACTGAATACTACTATACAACTATATCAGGGTATAGTAGTAGTAATAATAATTGACTTAGGACTAATAGGATTACTATGGCTGATAATGATGTCATATTTGTTTGGTTCTTTTGGGGCAGCTAATTCATTTGCCTTCCATTAGATTCTTTTGTTGCTCCCTCAATCTGCATAGCTGTAGTTACTCCCTAAATCAAAGTAAGTAATCCTTCCTAAGGCCTAAACAAAGGCTACTTAGGTGTAACTTGGCAAATTAAATGAAATGTGCTTGGTCAAAAAAAGAAAAAGAAAAAGAAAGGAAAATAATTATACTATTGTGAGTGATTGTGCCTGTTTTAATAAATGAGCCTATGAACCTGTACTTCCTTGGATTACAGGTGAGTTGGGATTCATGGATTCTCTGTTCCCTCAGTCTCAATTCTAATATCTCTCTCCTAGAATAGATGTCTTGCTAGACTGAATATGTTTTTTTTGTGTTTAAAGATATGTAAGTTTTGTATAAGGAAGCCTCTAAATGTAAGCCTATTATTTTATTTGATGTGCAGCTGAAAAAAACAGCAATTAATTGAAATACTGAGGGAAAAACAAGTTGCTTTGGGCTTATTGTATTAATATCATAGGAGGTAGTTACCTTCCTAAATGAACAATGAAACAGAATTCATCAACAAAGGAAAAACCTATGTAATCACCTCACAATCAAGGAATAGCACAATGTCAGCACCTCAGAAGCCTCCACCCTTAAAGACAAACTTATGGCCCAGTGTATGAACAGTCTTTATACATGTTACATGTGAGATTTTAAAGAATGTTTATTCTGCAGTTGTGGAGTTCTGCATACGTGCATTAGGTCATAGATGCAGATTGAATTGTCCAAATCTGTATCCTACTCTTCTGTTTTCTTAGTGTACTCTCCATTTTGGAGATGTACTAAATCTCATGACCCCGGATTAATACATTTCTCTTCTAGTTCAGACAACTTTTGTTTTATATATAATATTTTATGCTGTGTTTGATGCTATATATAATATTTTGATCTATATAAAACAGTTTTTGTTTTATATATATTATGATGCTTCTGATGTTATTCAGAAAACTGAATAACAGTCTTCTTTTGGTTAGTGTTCATATAGAATATCTTTTTCTATCCATTTACTTTTAACCTTCCATAGCTTTGTGTTCTTTTTAAATTTTATTTTGCCAAATTTTAAACCTATCTAAAAGTTAAAGTAATCAGCCAGTAAACACCCATCACTGAGATTTATCAATTTTTAACATTTTGTTTCATTTGTGCTCTCTCTTTAAACATACATTTTAAAAATTTTATTTTGGGATAGTTTTAGCTTTATAGAAAAGTTGGATCTAATGTATGGAATGGAGAAGGCGATGGCACCCCACTTCATTATTCTTGCCTGGAAAATCCCATGGACAGAAGAGTCTGGTAGGCTGCAGTCCATGGGGTTGCTTAGAGTCGGGCACGACTGAGCGACTTGACTTTCACTTTTCACTTTCATGCACTGGAGAAGGAAATGGCAACCCACTCCAGTATTCTTGCCTGGAGAATCCCAGGGACACAGGAGCTTAGTGGGCTGCCATCTATGGTCGCGCAGAGTCGGACACGACTGAAACGACTTAGCAGCAGCAGCTGCAGCAATGTATGGAAAGTTCCAGTACACCCTTTATTAGTTTCCCCTAATGTTAACATTTTATGTAGCCTTGATTCAGTTGTTGCAAGTAAGTAATATTGGTACACCGCTATTAACTAAAGGCTTCATTAGGACTTTACCAGTTTTTCCACTAATGTCTTTTTGCTAATATAGGATCCTATCCATGATACCACCTTGTACTTAGAATATACTTTTTAAAAATTTTGAGCCATTTGACAGTAAGTTGCAGAAACCATGACAATTCATTTTTTAATACTTTAGCATGGAACCCCTAAGAACTAGGACATTTTCCTGTATAAAACACAGTATACACATATCTTGCCCAAGAAATGTAACATTGGACATGTATTTTATATGCACAGTATAGTTTAGCAATATTAGGTAATAAGCATTCCTAATACATGAAGTAATAAAATTTCCAAAATATCTCATCAATAAATTTTTTTCAGCATCTATCCAGAGATTAAGCATTACATTTTGTGTTCATGTCTCTTGGTCTCCTGCACACTACAGCAGTTTCTCAGCTTTTCTTTTTTAGTCTTTCCTCACAGTAAAATTTTTGATGGGACTCTATGCCAGTTGTTATTAAGTTTGCCTCACAATCTAGATTTGTCTGTTTTCTCCTGGTTGAATTCAGATTTAAGTCTTGACAAGAGCACTACATGAGTGATATTTCCCATTGCATAATGTATTCATGATTGCTGGATTCATATATTGTTGGCATATTCCTATTACTGATGATGCTAAGTTTGATCATTGATTAAAGTAGCATCTTTAGATTTCTCAACTGAAAAAGTGATCTTTCCCATTTATAATTAATAAATAGCCTATAAGGTGATATTTTAAAACTTATGTGAATATCCTGTTTGCTGGCAAACTTTCAGGAAATGGTAGCACTCATGGATCATTTTTCTGCCAGTAACTACACTGGTATGAGAGTTCTTAATTTTACGATTTTTTTTTTCTCCATTTATTAGGTATCGTTCTTCTGTAAAGAAGAGATTTCCCCTTTGTTTCCAATTTTTGTCTTTCTTCATTCTTTACAAACCACTATGGACTGATGGATTTTTTTTTTTCATATATGCCATAACCTATTACTATCGTTATGCTTTGACTGCCCAAATTTTGCTGAGTTGTTACCCAATGGGAGCCCCTTCAAGCTGGTTCCTATGTCCTTTTGCTGTCTCCTCATCAGTCTTGGAACATTTCTTTGCTTACTGGTACAAGAAGTTTCCAGCTCACCTTGTATTGTCCTGTCCCATAGCAGGAATCAGTTTTTTTCTCCTGGGAGCCCTGCTTCATTTTAATGGAGAATGGTATTAAGAAATCAAGATCTGGGTGTTTTGTGTGCTCATTGCTCCTAAGTTTTTTTTTTTTTAGGCCTTTCCAGTGGTCAGAGCTAAGAAATATATGTATACATATTTTTAAAATCATAATTTTATCTAATGCCACAATTCTTCCTTGCCTTCTTCCTGAAAATATTTGTATGTTTCTTCTCACAGAGTGAGAACTCTGGTTCCCAAGAACCTCAGTATATTTACTCATTTGGTCTGTTAATAATTTTGAAATTACCAATCCAAGGCTACTATGAACAACAAGTTTACTAAGTAGAGTTCAATATAGATTTTTTTTTGAAAAATTTTGCACTTCTTTATGTCCTTAAAATGTTTCACACTAAAACGTATAGACAAAGCATATAGACAAAGTTCAGATGTTACCTGAATTTCGAATTCCTTTTCATTTGTGGTTTTAATACAGTCATTTGTTTCTATTTTCATTCAATTTTATGCTGTGTTTTTTCCCTTTCTATTTATTTTTTGAGTAATTAAAATACTTAACACTGTTCAGAAGTCAAAATTACATCCATTCAGAGAATTTTTACTTTTTGCACAACCTTCCCATATTCTGTAGCTAACCGTTTCATTAGTTTCTAGATATCTTTCCTGTGTTTCTTTATCCAAAAGCAAGCAAATGTTTATTTTTATGTACTTACTCTTTTATCATTAAAAAGTCAATATTATAATTGTTTTATACCTTGCTTTTTTAACAACTTTATTTTTGATTAATATATATGTAAATATCTTTCTATTTTAGTTCATGGAGATCTCTTTCTTTCTTTGTCCTCCTCCTTTTCTTCCTTTGTCCCCTTCTGTCCCTCCTCTTCTTTCCTCTGTGTTGTAGTATTATAAAGGTGTACCATAATTCGTTCAACTAGTCTCTTATGGATGGGCATTTAGGTTGTTTATACATTTCTGATGTTTTATAGAATCTGTATAGAATTATATAGTGGCAAACTTTGTGGATATGTAGTTTTGTATTTGTGGAAGTGTATCTTAATAAATTTATAGAAGTGTTATAGAAGTGAGCTTGTACATTCAAGAGTAAATGTGTATATAGTTTTGTTAGCAGATAATCTGGGCAAAACATATTAGGCAGAGGGTACAGCAGGTGTGAAAGCTCTGAGGCAGGGGCATGCAGTGTGTTCTAGGAATAGAAAAGATGCCGCATGAAGAACAGGCCTCAGGAGAGCAAGTGACCTGTCCATATCCCATACACCAGTGGCAGAGCTGAGTTAGAGTCCTGGCCTCCATGTCTCCAGTCCGTTGCAGCACACGTATTAGACAAGGAATGCAGGCATGAGAGACAAGAATGCATTTGACCAAGGCCAGCGATGTCAGGGCTGTTAGGTCAGAAGAGGGAAAAGTTTGTTGGATTCGAGTCAGATAAGACTTCACAGATGAGATGGGACATGAAGGGTGATTAGGATTGGAGTAGCAGCTAGGAGGGAGAAGGCAATGGCACCCCACTCCAGTACTCTTGACTGGAAAACCCCATGGGCGGAAGAGCCTGGTAGGCTGCAGTCCATGGGGTGGTGAAGAGTTGGACATGACTAAGCGACTTCACTTTCACTTTTCACTTTAACGCGTTGAAGGAACTGGCAACCCACTCCAGTGTTCTTGCCTGGAAAATCCCAGGGACGGGGGAGCCTGATGGGCTGCCGTCTATGGGGTCGCACAGTCGGACATGACTGAATCGACTTAGCAGCAGCAGCAGTAGCAGCAGCTAGGAGAGAGCAGAGCTGTGTTTCTAGCTTTTAGAACGATGTGTGGATGACTGCTTGGAGGTGAAAGCAAATGCATGGCTTGTTTGGGAGATGATGCCAGGAATGGAATGTTTATCTTGGCAGAATGAGAGAGAAATTGGAAATAGATAAGTTAGCAGTAAGTTGGGCCTTATAATGATTGTTGGATTCTAGGCAGATATTCGAAGTTGATTTAATTACCTCAAGAATCATTGCAAATTTTTGAGGTGGGAATAAGATGACATGTTCCTTCATGTCTTTTACAGTTTGTGGTAGTTGTGTCTGCTTTTCTCTTGAGAAATTCATTCACTTAGTCATTCTAATGACTGTTTACTAGTTATCTATGTGCCTGGTTCTCAGAATTAGCTGATACTTTGTTCTGCTGTTCTCTCTCACTTTCTTTGGACATTACTTCACATCTGTCTTAGAGAATACTCAGTTACCACCCAAGATTTGTAGCATCAATTAAGTTTTCTAATTGCTCACTGCTCTCCTTAGAACTTATTTGGTTTTAAGGTAGGGAGGAAAAACCTTGCACACTTGAAAAACAAACAGGATAGGACATGATCCTTGCTCCTAAGTACGGGCTTGAGGAATGTGACAGAGGAGTGCTTCATGTCTTTCGCTGTGGAGAAGTCAGTGGTAGTTTGTTGTATCCCTTGTTTGCCTTATACTGGAGTTAGGTCTAGAACTGTGCCGTCCAATCATGTGTCTATAGAGGACTTGAAACGTGAGTAGTCTGAATTGAGCCGTGAGGTAAAAGCAGAGAATACACTTCAGATTTCAAAGACTTACTGTGACAAAGAGAACATAGAATACCTCAATAATAATTTCTTTTATGTTGATTATATGCTGACATAATATTTTGAATAAATTGGATTAAATAAAATATATTAAAGTTAATGTCATTGATTTTGTTTTACTTTTTAAAAAAGGGCTACTGGGAAACTTTAAATTGCATATGTGACTTGCATTTTACTTCTGTTGGACAGCATGGTCTGTAGATAATGAGGTTGAGGTTAAACATTACTTCCTGTTGTCCCACTCTTAGTGATGCTAAATTTTATAATTTCTTAAACCCTTCATTTTAAAGATACATTTTGATTTTGATCACTTGCAGAACTTTTCATTATAAAAGTATGTATTTTTAAAATCACTTTCAGAATTTTTGTTTTAAAGATACATTTTGAGTATTTCTCCAGAGTTAAGATTGGTTATTTCTTTTACAAATGCAAATCTGTAGAGTGATGATTTGGCATCTTGGGAATATCCTATTCTCAATTTTTTGTCTCATGGTTTTATTACCCCAGTGCTTTCCTGAATACATTATGTTGGAGACTGTGAAAAATGGTGATTTTCTAATGCCAAAATATTACCAAACCAAACTTGGGTTTGCTTGTCTGCTGTGCAGCAAAGCCAATTTACTGACACTGGGTTGTGGTGAAGGGAAGTACAGCATTTATTTGTGGGGTGCCAAGCAGGGTTAATGGGCTTCCCTGCTGGCTCAGATGCTAAAGAATGTGCCTGCAGTGCAGGAGACCCAGGTTCGACCCCTGGGTCAGGAAGATCCCCTGGCGAAAGGAGTGGCAACCCACTCCAGTATTCTTGCCTAGAGGATCCCATGGACAGAGGAGCCTGGTGGGCTACAGTCCATGGGGTCACAAAGAGTCGGATGTGACCATGTGATTAACACACAAGCAGGGATAATGAACGGGCAGCTTGTGCTCAAAAGACCGGAACTCTGATGGCTTTTAAGTAAGAGTTTTTAAAGACAACATTTGGGGTGAGGGTTGTAGCTCCTTCAGTTTCTTCTGATTGGTTGATGGCGAAATAACAGGCTAATGTTTGGGGAATCTTACTCTTCAGCTTTCTCATTCCAGCTAGTTTCAGGTTTCTATGCTTATGATTAGCAGATAATCACCATCTTCTACCAGGTTGGTGGAGGAGGGGGCTTAGCTTCCACAGAAAAACTCAAAGATATGCATCAGATTGTCAGGTATATCCTTTGAGGAGCTAGGCCTCTGTTTTCTCACTGAACTGTTTGCTTTTCCTTTGTTTTTGCATTCCCTCACTTCCTAATTAGTAATTGCCTTAGTTACTTAGTGGGAAGGCCTAGGAGCCTAAAGGCATTTACTGCAAATAAAAAACAGGGAACATGGAGGGATTTCTGTACCTGAGAGGCCCCTGCAATATCCTGCTCAATTTCAGTTCCCCCCTTCTTTGATACTCCTTAATCCTGAGGGGAAGAGGGGCTGAACAAGGAAAAAAAGGTCTTTTTATAGCGTGGTAATTCATGAACTCAGCAAGGGAACTCTGTTTTAGGGGACTGGGTTTCAGCTATCATTTCTTTTCCATAAATAGTTGTCATTCTTCTATAAAGAAGAACATTCTTTTTTCTTCTTTCTCTTTTTCATTTATTTTTTAGGTGAAAGAGCTGTGTGGCATGTGGATTGGTCACTTTATTCAACAAATGCTGTGCTGTGCTCAGTCACTCAGTCGTGTCCAACTCTTTGCAACCCCATGAACTGCAGCCCACCAGGCTCCTCTGTCTATGGGGATTCTCCAGGCCAGAATATTGGAGTTGGTTGCCATGCCCTTCTCCAGAGAATCTTCCCAACCCAGCAATCCGAACCCAGATCTTCCACACTGTAGGCAGATTCTTTACCAACTGAGCCACCAGGAAAGCCCTGTACAATAGATGTTTGATGAGAGAAGCTGGGACAAATTAAATTTTAAAATATGGAATTAGCTTATGTTGTTCATTCTTCAAAGGAATCTTATTCTAAATCTTTTTGCAATGCTAGTACTCACTTCTTAATTTCTGTTATAACCTTGAATTTTCATAGATAGCACATTTATTCAACAAATTATGGAGTGCTTATTAATATTGTTTCGGACACTGTGTTAAGCACTTGAAATAGAGTGGTGAGCAACATGGCTGTCTTTCATGTAGGATTCATCCTTAGAGTTAACAAGACAATGAGAGCCGCCCGGACCTAGTGAATGAAGGCAGTCATGAAGCTATATCTGAAGGATCTTGATTGGGAGGGATTATATAGGCTTTTGCTAACAACCGTGTTCGTGTAAATGCTTTGAAGTTCAGAACCCTAAACAGTCATTCTTTATGGTTCTGATGAGAGGAATGTACAGTGTAGTTGGCTGCTGTTGTCTTTCTAGTGTAACACTGAATTGTGATTGCAGACCTTTCCCCTCAATGTGCAATTTTCTTGAATTTTTCTTCTCTAGGAACATTTTTCTATTGTTTCTGGTGTCCATGTCTCTATAAGGTATGCTTCAGAGGCTCCTAAGACCCTGAAGATGCAGAGCAGTAGGGAGGCAATCACCAGCCAAGCCCTGCCTTGTTCACTAGATTCCATTTGGCCACATAGGGAAGAGGCAGTACCATTCTCCTGCTGTAATCAAAGAAGTCCATCTGTAATCAAGAAGTCCTGTAATCAAAGAGTAGGAGACTTCTAGAAATTGTGAAAATCCTTAGAGGCTTGGGACAACTTAGCATAGCTTAAACTTTAGAAAACCATCTTTTATTAGGTGGTTTCAAGCATGATCTCTGGGCTTAAATACCTTCTGTCTCTGTTCTCAGGTTCTGGGACTCATGTCTTCTTGCTGAATTGGACCAGCAGCCTTGGGGGTGATGAGAGGCCCCTCCCTATCACTTCTCAGCTACAAGGCATGGCTGAAATATGTAGCTTCTGAGTCCCCTTAAGGAAAGGTCAAGTGATGCTTAGCTAGATAAATGTTTGCTAGAATTAACTCTTAAAGGGATTTTTCCGCCAAAGAGAAGTTTTCTTTTAATTTAACTTACACTATATCTTCAGCAGTATCTCCTTTCATGTTAGTAAGATGGCCTTGCCCACGGTTAGGTGTGTACCTGTCTTTAAAGAAATAAGATGTCTGTCAGTTACACTGCTATGACCTCAGGTTCCAGAATATCAAGGCAACATTCTTTAGGTGTTTCATTTTGAATTGAACCTAAGTTTAGAATCAGTCAGCTTATTGTTGAAGGGAAAAAGGATATCCCAAGTGACAAGAAAATACCTGTTAACTATGGATTGGTTTGGAAATTGCTTCTCTAAATTTCCTGAGGATGTTTCCTTTCTCAACACACATGCACCTCTGTTGCTTTCACTCATGTCATCTGAAGATGAACAACATTTTATCTCCAACCTGAGGTACGAAGTAGGGTGATTTTACCCCCAACTTTCGCTCTTTGGTTGGAATATCAAATCAATCTGTTCTTATAAGGAGCCAGGAAAAAGAAAACTGGGCTCAGGAAGAAAGTAGCTGCTATCATTTCCCATGTGTACTTGAAACGGGGGCAACTGACTAGTTCTTCCTGGCCTTGCTTGGCTGGTGAAAAGAGAAGAGCTGACTTGGATGAAAGGGTGTCCGTCTGTTCTTAACTTAAAATGATGAACACTGATCAAGTGAAACTTTATTTCTGGTGGCTGCCAGTAATCTCCACCCTTTTGAAATAAAAACTCAAGAGTCTTGACTTTAGTTAAGAGTTTGAAATAATCAAGGAGGCCTCAGTGAAGGCAGAGTAAATTCTTAGTGCTGCAAGTCTCAGTAAGGCAGATGGTGACATGAACACCACCCACCCCCCGCCCCCAGTCAAAGCATCAGATGTGTGGGGACATGCAATGGGGAGTGTGTTTAGCTGCCCGAAGAGGTGAAGGTTAGAGTGAGGGTGAAATGGGGAAAGGCTGTGTATGTCATCCAGCTCTCAGCACTCACTTATTAGGAGCTGATAACGAGAATGACTGGAGTCAGCTTCCTGCCTTCCACCAGTTGAAGCCCCTCTCTGCTTCCCTTTCGGTGACCAACCTTCTTGGTCTGCCTGGGACTGTCCATCCTGGGAAAACCTTTAGGCCAAGGCAAAACCTTTAGGCCAAGGCAAACTGGAATGATTAGTCCCCCTGATTGAATTTTGAGGTATTTGGGTAGCATATGTGACCACTGAGAAACTGCCCCAGGTCTGCTTCCTCTGTTACTAGTTTCTCAGAAAACAGTACATACATGCAAGATCCTTAATTTAAATAATAACAGTAGCTGCTATCTACCATATGCCAAGTACCTGGTGTTTAATCCTTAGTGCAACTATGTAAGTAGGATATTTTAAATCCAGTTTTATGCAAGAGGAGACCAGAGCTAAGGGCTGGGGCAGTTCGTGTTTTCCAAGGTCAAACAACTAGGATGCAGCTGAGCCACATTGGACTTCAGTGTGTCTAAATCTAAGCTCTGTCCCCTTTGCACTAGTTGAAGAAGTTGCTGGATTTGATAGCAAACGGTTAGCTGCTCAGGTTGAGAAACTCTATGACCATCAGCTTTACCCACTGCTTCCAAACTCATTCCTCTTAATGGTAGTATAAGATTCTACCTATAGAATATAGAGTAATATACAGAGTTAAAAGCTGTGCATGCATGTGTGCTTAGTCATGTCCAGTTCTTTGCAAACCTTTGGACTGTGGCCCTCCAGGCTCCTCAGTCCATGGGATTCTCCAGGCAAGAATAGCAGAGGGGATTGCCATGCCCTCCTCCAGAGGATCTTCCTTACCCAGGATCTGAACCCATGTCTCCTGTGTCTTTTGCATTGGCTGGCGGGTTCTTTACCTGCTGAGCCATTGTGTGTGTGTGTGCTCAGTCGCGTCCAGCTCTTTGAGACCCTATGGACCATAGCCCATCAGGCTCCTCAGGCAAGAATACTGGAATGGGTTGCCATGTCCTCCTCCAGGGGATCTTCCCTACCCAGGGATCTAACCCTTGTCTCCTGTGTCTCTTCCATTGGCAGGTGGGTTCTTTACCGCTAGTGCCACCTAGGAAGCCCCCACTGAGCCACTGGGGAAGCCCAAAATCTGTGCAGTTCAGTTCAGTTCAGTCGCTCAGTTATGTCTGACTCTTTGTGACCCCAGGGACTGCAGCATGCTAGGCCTCCCTGTTCATCACCAATTCCCAGTTTACTCAAACTCATGTCCATTGAGTCGGTGATGCCATCCAACCACGTCATCCTCTGTCGTCCCCTTCTCCTCCTGTCATCAGTCTTTCCCAGCATCAGGGTCTTTTCAAATGAGTCAACTCTTTGCATCAGGTGGCCAAAGTATTGGAGTTTCAGCTTCAGCATCAGTCTTTCCAATGAATATTCAGGACTGATTTCCTTTAGGATGGACTGGTTGGATCTCCTTGCAGTCCAAGGGACTCTCAAGAGTCTTCTCCAACACCACAGTTCAAAAACATCAATTCTTCGGCACTAAGCTTTCTTTATAGTCCAACTCTCACATCCATACACGACTACTGGAAAAACCATAGCCTTGACTAGACGGACCTTTGTTGGCAAAGTAATGTCTGCTTTTTAATATGCTGTCTAGGTTGATCATAACTTTTTTTCCAAGGAGCAAGCATCTTTTAATTTCATGGCTGCAATCACTGACTGCAGTGATTTTGGACCCCAGAAAAATAAAGTCAGCCACTGTTTCCACTGTTTTCCCCATCTATTTGCCTTGAAGTGATGGGACTAGGTACCATGATCTTAGTTTTCTGAATGTTGAGTCTTAAGTCAACTTTTTCACTTCAGTAGTGTCCAAAATCTGTGCAGGAAGCTACAATAACTACTTTAGTTTAATACCTGTAGCAGCCCCTGAATAGCTATTCAATTTTTAAAGGAACTACGAAGTAACTGGCACATAGCAGATGCTCAGTTAAGAGTAGCTATGTTTATTTTAATTTTGACACATGAGCTATTATCTTGAAATGTTTTAGTTAATGCATGTCAATTCAAACATAAAAATGGCCAAAGATTCAGAATTATCCAAGGGAAGAAAATAATACAGTTCCTGAGTTCAAAATTAAGCAAACACATACAAACAAAAACCAACTTTTTTTTCCCCCCACCAAGGAAAAGCTATCTCAGTTATTTGATTTGGAATAGAGGAGAGGCTTCCTTGCCGTAATGAGGTGTTACACATATAATGCTGAGGTAGAAGCAGAAAATTCCCTTCTAGGGCTCCAAGCTATAAGTACATTTCTGGGGAAAATCTAATCTAGGGCTCAGCTCTAAGAAATTCCTTTACTAAAATCATTGTAAATTCTTAGTGTAATAGTGGAAGTCCCAACTTGGAGGGATTACGTTAAGAGGTAAATGCACTGGGTTGTGTGGAGGCATGTAAGAAGCTTTTAGGCTACTCTCAATAAAAACTTGATGTTTTTATGTAATCAGTTCATACCTGAGAGTTGTGCCTTTACTAGAGAATGAAACACAGTTATGGTTACAAAATTTATAGCTATATTTGAGGAGGAGACTCATAAGAGATATAACTTGTTGAAGGTGAAAGAGGAGAGTGAAAAGGCTGGTTTATAACTCAACATTCAAAAAACTAAGATCATGGCATCCAGTCCCATCACTTTAGGGCAAATAGAAGGGGAAAAAGTAGAAGCAGTGATAGATTTTCTTTTCTTCACTGTGGACAGTGACTGCAGCCATGATGTTAAAAGACGCTTACTCCTTTGGAAGGAAAGTTAGGACAAACCTAGACAGCATATTAAAAAGCAGTCATTAGTTTGCCAACAAAGGCCCATCTAGTCAAAGCTGTGTTTTTTCCAGTAGTCACGTACAGATGCAAGAGTTGGACCATAAAGCAGGTTGAAGGCCGAAGAATTGATGTTTTTGAACTGTGATGTTGGAGAAGACCTTTGAGAGTCCTTTGGATTGCAAGGAGATCAAACCAGTCAGGCCTAAAGGAAATCAACCCTGAATATTCATTGGAAGGACTGATGCTGAAGCTGAAGCTCCAATACTTTGGCCACCTGATGTGAAAAGCCAACTCATTGAAAAAGACCCTGATGCTGAGAAAGACTGAAGGCAAGAGGAGAAGGGGATGACAGGATGAGATGGTTAAATAGCATCACTGACTGAATGGACATGAAATTTAAGCAAACTCTGGGAAATAGTGAAGGACAGGGAAACCTGGCGTGCTGTAGTCCTTGGGGTTGCAAAGAGTTGGACGCAACTGAGCAACTGAACAATAATAACAATATATAACAGAAGAGATACGTGAATGCAGTTTTATCCAATTCAACAAATGTTGTGTACCCACTAGGTTTCAAGGAGTATGCTAGAGCCTGGGGATACAGGGAGAAAGCACAGGTGCCCCCTGGCCTCAGAGTCCACATGGAAGGAGAGGAGATAAGATATATATAGAGGTAGTTTTTCTAGGACCAGTCTGAAATCTTCATAGGGCCTTAGCCTGCTCAGACTTTCATAACAAAATACCACAGACTGGGTAGCTCAAAGAACAGATACTTTTCACAGTGCTTGAGGCTGGAAGTCTAAAATCAGCTTGCCAGCATGGTTGTGTCCTCTGAAGACTTCCTGATTTGCAGCTTTCTCATTGTGTTTTTACATGGCCTTTCCTTTCTTATAAGCCAGTAGTCCTAATGGACCAGGCTGCTGCTGCTACTGCTGCTAAGTCGCTTCAGTCATGTCCGACTCTGTGCGACCCCATAGATGGCAGCCCACCAGGCTCCTCTGTCCCTGGGATTCTCCAGGCAAGAACACTGGAGTGAGTTGCCATTTCCTTCTCCAATGCATGAAAATGAAAAGTGAAAGTGAAGTCACCCAGTCATACCCAACTATTAGTGACCTCATGGACTGCAGCCCACCAGCCTCCTCTGTCCATGGGATTTTCCAGGCAAGAGTACTGGAGTGGTGTGCCATTGCCTTCTCCAATGGACCAGGATCCCACCTCTATTTCTCATTTAACCTTAATTGTCTCCTCAAAGCCCTGTCTCAAAATGTGGGCACATTGGAGGCTAGCTAGGTGTTCAACATATGAATTTGGGAGGATATAATTCAGTCTATAACAATAGGCCCTAACCCACATCATAACAAATATATTAAAATGCACCCATACCAAATGTTATACCCATTATTATTATTTTGCTGCATAGTAAGTGAAAGAATTTTTATAATTCTGCTTTTGAAATTATTGGGCTCTCAGTAATTTATGATTGGCTGCTACTGCCTAGCAGTCAGTCATTTTTGGATTTTTTTTTTTTTTTTTACAAAATTAGAAAATCATCAACTGTTTTCAAATGTAATGAAATACTACATCTAAATTCCAAATTTGACCTTAATGAGATAGATACGATACTAGATTTTTATGTTTAATTGAGCATTAACTAATTTATACTTTGCAGTTTTTATATTTTGTAGCCAATATATTTTTTCCAGGTCTCAAACACTTCTGTAGGCTCTTGTAAAGCTTGCTAGGCCCTGTGCCTTGTCTATAATGTCAAATGGACGAAAGGGTGGGGATGTCTCTTAGCTCTGCTTCACACTGCTAGGTAGGTCACTCCTAACTTTCTTTGCTCTTCCAAACTCTGGTGTGGCTTTCCCAGCTGATGTGTCTCACTGGTACTATAGCCTGGCTGTGTTCTACGCACCCTTGTCCCTTCCACCCTACCTCATAGCCTGTTTTCCTTGCCATCTCTGTTACCCTGACATCACCATCTACCTGGTAGGAGACTCAGAAGCCATTGCAGTGACCATAAGTCTCCCAAGTCCACCTGTTTCAGGTTTTAAGCTGTTATCAGGATGACTACATGGGAATTGCCTGGAAACTTTGCATACCGATTTCTATGCCTCATCTCTGGAGTCCTGTATAGTGGTCTTGGGGCTTGGGTATAACAGGGCTTGGGAATTTTTTTTTTTTTAACAAGCTAATGTGCTGTCAGGTTTGAGGTGTGGACTTGGGCAATATTGGTGAAATGAAAAAAGAGATGTGGATCTTCATAACAAGAACAATGTTCCCTATATTAGGATAACATGAAATCCCATTGGCTTTAATGTTCCAAATCAGAGGTTCTCAAAGGACTCCCCAGCTGTTTCCCTAGTGCCCCCAGAGTGTTGCCTTAAGGATGTTCAGGAGCATTCTCTCCTGGCCTCTAGTCTTTGTGTTCCAGAATAGGAAATGACAGCCCACTCCAGTATTCTTGCCTGGGAAACCTCACAAACAGAGGAGCCTGGCAGGCTATAGTCTGTGGGGTCACAAAGAGTCAGCCATGATTTAGCGACTGAGCATGCATGCCCTGTAACAACAGTTATTACAGGAAGAAATTCTGCTGTCTCTTTATTTTCTCTCAAGTATGAGGCAGGCTCTTTATTTCTTCATAACACATCAGAGACCAAGTGCAAACTCATAATGAAGCTTGCTAAAAGCGCAGAGCAAAACAATAACTCCTGTTATGTATAGGCTCAGATGCATTTTCAGCCCCTCTACCCTACTCTTGACCTGCCCCTTCCAAGGCCAGACAACAGCTTATCCTTCACTCTAGCACTCATTCCAGATATATCTCTATGGTAAGAGTTCAGGCAAAACTAACTTTCAGTCCAAGAAAGAGATGGAAATATTTTCCTCACCTCACTGTTGAAGCCTGTCCCCTGGGCCTGGTTTTTTATTTCAGAATGATTGAGCAGAATAGCTGCGCCCTTCAGGCAAAAGCAAACCAAAGTTGTACTTTGTGGCTGCACTAGGACAATCCTACATACAGTAGTATGGTATCGAGATATATTCTAAGGTCCAGATTATTCACTTAAATGATACCATCTGTTCAACTTCAGTAGCCTCGTCCAGATTTAGATGTACACTTAGTCTAATTCTTTGTCTTTTCAATAAAGGTTCAAAATCCTTGCAGTATAGTCTTCCTCATGGTCACCTTGTTACACATGCTCTGGGCACAGTAAATGAATTATGTGTCCTTCAGTTGATGTAATAACTGTATATGGTAGTTGGTAGTTTTTGCTCTTCTTAAATTTGAACAAACAGAAAGCAGAGAGGTTAAGCAGCTTAACCAAGGTCAAGCTTCCAGGAAGGGGCACACTGAGGTTTGAACAGAGGCCCCTTGGTTCCAAATCTGTGAATCTAACTATTATGAAACACAGAGAAGCATTGAGGTAGTAGACTGAATATTGAGTTTGAGTAATGGGACTTGGAATAGTAATGCCATTAATTAAAATGGGGCAAAAGATTGGAAGAGGTGGTATGATGGAGGAGGAGGGAGGGAAGTGGTAAGGTCAGCTTGGGCTATGGAACAAGAGCCACTGGGCATCATTGGGTCCTTGTCTGTTTATCACTCTGTCCTGGCTTGATGAGTATCTTTCTGAATCATCTTTGTTTCCAAGTTAATCACCATCCTTGACTCTCCAGGAGCTGTGCACCAGCCCAGGCTGTGGTGAAGCAGCCTGTCCGGGGAGCCAGCAGCAGGACAGCAATCACAGCCATTGTCCAGACTGGTGGGGACTGGAGCACTGGCCTCTTCAGTGTCTGCAGAGATAGGAGAATCTGTATGTTTTTTCTCTTCCTTTAAGTTCTTTACTATTTTCTTTCCTGAGACACCAGTAGGTAGAAAAACTACGTTAGGTCCAAGGACAGAAATTAAATGGTTTCAGACTAATTGGACTAATATTCTAGTGACTCAAATATACTCCTTGGCAGGAAGAATTTTGCTTTCAGTGATGTGGATGTTTTGAAAGAGTAAGTGGTAACTTAAACGATTTTTTAAATGACAAAATCCATTGTAAACAAAGATGCACAAAATGGGCTCCTTTGTCTGCAGCTGATGGAGCATAAATTATTATAGGTTTCTTGGTGAATGGCTAGTAATACCTGTAAAAACAACCTCAAGTGTAATGTAGCCTTTGACCTAGTAATTACATTTTTAGGCATTTAGTCTAAGGAAACAAATCATGTGCAAGGTTTTAGCAACATCATTAAAATTGGCAGCACTGGTTATTGTAGCAACAATCTAGAACAAACCAAGTATTCCATGGGGGCTTCCATACCATGAATTATTATACAGCCATGAAAAGTCATATTGTAGAATGATACTTACTGAGATGGAAAAATGTTGGGATACATTTTTAAGTTAAAGAATCAGATTGTAAAACCATACACATTAGACATTATTTGGGGGGAGGATATTTAGAGAAATATCTGGAAGGATACAAATACAAATGCTTACAGCAGTTGTCTCCAGATGGTATGCTAATGAATAATTTTTCTTTTCACTTATTTCTAGTATTTCTGTGAGGAAAGTGTATTACTCCCATAACAGTAAGACCAATCATAAAAAGAAGCTCCCTTTGTTGGCTGAAATCTTCAGATGCTGGTTTAGCTGTGAAGAAGCACCAGCAACACTGTCCTCTACTGCATGATTTTCCCCTGGGTTAAAGTTCAGAGCACTTGGATTCTATTTTTACCTTGGGACATTCTGACTGGATACCACCTGTCAGTATCCTTTTCCAGGACCTGATGCTCTCGCCCTAAGGAGTAACTTGGTCACAGAATCTTCTTTTTTGGGGTGTGGGGTGGGGGTGGTTTCCTTTGTGATGGATGAGGGCTAGTCTCTTAAGTTCAATAGACTTTAATATTTTCATGGCTTCTCACCCTGTAGAGGCCCAAACAAGATCTGAATTTGTCCTAAAGCCTCACAGGATATATCAACCAGAGAGCTCTGAGCCATTATCCAATCCAAGGCTTATTCATCTGGGTCTTGCTGAGTCAAAAGCTCTAAACCGTTTTTGGTGTTCTGATCATCCAAGCCCGAGCCTTCACTGTTTGCCTGGGCCTCACAGACAAGAGAGCTCCCAGCTCTAAACCATACCTTCTGTTGCTGTCCCTTTGACCATCTGACCCAGAGCCCAGCAGATTTCTTCCTGCCACTGCTACCCATGTGAACTCCTGACCAGACAATTATGGCAGCTGTTCTCTGATTCTGTCAGGATTCTTCCTGGTTCTTGTCCACACTCTCTGACTTCAGTTGTTACCCAGTATTGTAGTACAGAGAAGGCAGAATAACCATAGGGAGATATGGAGACCTTACCCCAATTTGGGAACTGGACGATTTTCCTTTCATAGCTTGTAGCTGGTGATTGGGAGTTGGGATATCAAGGCATTTCCAAGTAGAGCAAAGCTTGAAATATAATGTAGTGGTTAGGAGAACACATTTGTGTTGAGTATAGTCCTCGCCTTGAATCTTAACTTTGCCTCTTACTGGCAATTTGACCTTGAACAAATTCTCAGTCTTCATTTTTCCACCCCTAAAATGAGGGTAAATAAAGGTGCCCACCTTAAAGATTGTCAGGATTAAAGCAGATAATGCATAGTACCTACTCAAGAACACTGGTCTGGAACATAACTGGATCAGAGTCTTTTTTGGTTGCCTACTATATAGGGTTAAACACTGTCCCCTCAAAATTCCTGTTCACCTATAGGCTCTGCATGTGGCCTTATTTAGAAACAGTCTTGCATTGTTGTCACGTTAAAAAGAGGTTATGCTAGATTAGGGTGGGCTCTAATCCAATTTGGACACACACAAAGATTGCCATGTGAAGACAGGCACAGATTAAATAATGCATCTATAAGCCAGACACGGTCAGCGAGCGCCAGCAACCACCAAAGTTTGGAGACAAGCATGGAAAAGACTTTCCCCAGAGCTTCCAGAGGACCAACTCTGCCAACGCATTGACTTCAGACTTCTAGCCTCCAGAATTCTCCAGTGAGAGAATACTTTCTATTGTTTTGAGACGTCCAGTCTGTTGTATTTTGTTATGGCAGCCCTAGGAAATTAATACTGAAGCAAACATTGAATTTCATTAGGAGGCTATGGGGCAGTTCACAAAATCAGGAAATAAACGAAAACCTGTGCTTACGAGGGACAAGATGCATAATCAAGAGATAGTTGACAAACTGGTCAACTCCAAACATTTTAATCCTTATGCTTTCCTGTCTGAGAATTACTCTGTCAGCAATGGAGCCCAATTTGCCTAGCCTAATCATGCCTGCTGCTTGACCGGCCCAGGGCAGTTTGAGTGACAGTTCTCCCACTATGGCTGGCAATAGTGAAGGGGTATTTTCCTAAATTCACTACTGGGGTGTGTTACCATGAACACCCCCCTCCCCACGGCAATAATACACAGTAATGACCTTAGTAGAGCTCAGGTATTAATATTGTTATTATAAATTTTTATCTTCTAGTGTGTTGAGAGCAAAGAGTAGAATCAGGAGACTTAGACTAGCTGCTGCCTAATTCCAAGAGTACTTAAAAAAAGTTGATCAAAGAAGGGACCATTCACCACCCCCTCCGCCTTAAACATTGTTTCACTGCTTAGCTCTGCACCCCACCCCCAACAGTGTTCTCAAGACCCAGCACACTGGGTCTTCTGGGTCCCTGCTTGTCCATTTGAGAGCCCATTCGAGGGGCCAGCGAGGAAGGAAGGACATGTGAAGAATACAGTATTCTTTACAGTTGGATGTGACCTGCACAGGAGAGGCCATGGATATTATAGTACCAGGTGATCGCGAATGTTCTGTGTCCTAACTTATCTTCCCTGGATGGGCCTCTGCTTCATGACTGCTCATAGTGTCTCTAAGCTCATTGCCTCACCAGAAAATTTGAAGGCAGTATGACTTTATACACTGGTTGTCTGCACCGCAGTTCCCAGGATGCAGCTGGAGCACTAGTGCCACGAGTGGTGGATTTTTTCCTTTGTTTAAAAGGTCTACTTCAACCACAAAGTTTTATTTCAAGCAAATCACTGGGACAGTAGTTGTGACAACCTTCGAAAGAGAGATCTTCTTTCCATGACTTTGTTTCACATCAGGTTCCCATCCTGGGAACCGTTTTTTGCATTAAATGTTGAGAATGACTGCTACAATTTGTCATCCATTAAGCAAAGGGTACATTATGAGCAGTGATGATTTCCATTTATTTTTGACATTTTGATTCTTCATTTAATTGCGACTCTATTTTTTAAACTGCCTCCCTCTTCCCACCTCAGCTCTTTCATCTGAATTCACACTGCACAGGGATTAGAAATAGGTGCTTCTATGTCCTTTGAAGATGTGGCTTCTGAAAGCTCAGATGAGAAGATGAAGCCAAGATGAAATAAGTGGCTGTGAAATGGCTTCATGGGTGAAAGGCTGGCCATTCCAGCTGGGAATGTTTGTGATGTTGTCTCAGAGGAGGTTGATGTGGAAGGTGTAATCAACCTGGGTTTATAGTTCAGCCAGTATTTACCTATGTATAGTCATGTGATAGGTGTTATAGACATAATAGTGAATAAGACAGAGATGGTTTCTGAGAGGAGATAGGCAATAAGCAAATAGACAAATAATTGTAGTGGTGCTAAATGCCATGGAGGAAATAAACGGTGTTTTGAAAGGAAATTATAGGGGGTAAGTAAAGGATGGCATCTCTGGGGAACTGACTTAAGCTGATTCCTGAAAGATGGTAAACAGCCAGCCACTAAAACCACCTTCCCTGTGGAGGCACCACAAGTGTCAGGCAGCAAAGAGCTTTGTGTGGAGGAGGAATCATCAGATGCCCAAGGTGGGGAGGGGGAAGCAGGCCAGGAATTTCTCTTTGGTTTTCTGGAAGAGGAAGAGGCATGAAAAGGCTCCAGACTAGGAGTCACATCCCTGAACGGTATTTTGGGTACACTGTGTACCATCTGTAAGCAGTCACAACTGGTCATGCTAACTGGTCTTGCCCAGCAGAGATCTGACAAACAGGAGGCGCTTATGAATATTTCCTGAATGACAGACACATCAATGAATGAATTTTAACCTGTATTCTCACTTGCTTCCTTCTTTCCTGCACTTCACTGAAACAATCATACAAACACAATCAGAAGGGATATTGAGGTCACCTGATCTGGGCCCTCACCAGCTTGTCTAAGTTTCCCCTACAGGAGGCCTGGCAAGGACCTGACAGCCTTGGCTTTCTGAACATTTCTGGGGAGGAGGGCTCCTCTCCCTTGGAGCCTGCTCAGTGCTTAAAAAAATGGTTTTGAATAGATTAGCAGGCACATGGTACAAAATTCAAAAGTACCTGTCCCTTTAGTATATGAAGAGCAGGAAGTCCATCCCTGTTCTCCTATGCCGCCCAGTTCTTCCCAGAGCCCATCACTCTTACCTGAGCCCCAATGTAGTCTGTAAAGATATAAACCATTTTAATGAAGATAGATTAATTTTTTTTTATTAGAAAAGTATCATATCATCATGGGAATAAAGAAAAATATAAAAGGCTATAAAAGAAGAAAGCAGTACCCTATAATTCCAGCCACCAGAGATAAAGTGTTAATATTTCAGTATCTGTCCTTCCAGATTTTTTCTGTATATGTGGTATATATAATTGATGCAAATAATGGAATTATAAACACAATTCTGTGTTTTTATTTTGTTTTAATTTAACAATATAGGTGATCAGGCCATATCAGCTCTTCTGGAGCTAATATTTTAAATGGCTGCATAGATTCCATTGTATGAATGTACCATAATTCATTTATCTGCAGTTCTTACTAGCAGACCTTTTTGTGGTTTCCAGATGTTTTGCTATTCAAACCAGTGCTCTGTGAGTATACTCATATAGGCGCCATACGTGTGTCCGTTGATCTGTCGGGTAATTGCTGAGGAGTAAACCTGCTGGTCTGGAGAAGGCAATGGCACCCCACTCCAGTACTCTTGCCTGGAAAATCCCATGGATGGAGGAGCCTGGTAGGCTGCAGTCCACAGGGTCGCTAAGTCAGACACGACTGAACGACTTCACTTTGACTTTTCACTTTCATGCATTGGAGAAGGAAATGGCAACCCACTCCAGTGTTCTTGCCTGGAGAATCCCAGGGACGGGGGAGCCTGGTGGGCTGCTGTCTATGGGGTCACACAGAGTCGGACACGACTGAAGTGACCTAGCAGCAGCAGCAGCAAACCTGCTGGTCAGAGAGCACGTCCCATTTTACGTCTCCACCGATGTTGCCGAACAGCTCTCCATTTAGAAGCTGTACCAATTTACACTCCCACCCGCCTCAATGTATGAGCAAGCTCTATTCCTTTTTTAAGCATCTTTTTCTGTTAGATGATTCTGCTTTTTGTAATAACTGATCTGAAATGTGCCTCACTGCAGTTTCCACCCACCTTTCCTGCTTCTGCTCCCTGGGGCTCCACATGGTTCTGTGTGGCTCCTTTTTATCTTGACCCCTCTGTGAGTTAGAGGGATGAATAGTGAGCTACATTCCATGCTTGAGGGTGGAGTTCATGTCAGAGAACAGGCCAGGAATACTTAGGCAGTGGGAGCTGACATAACCACCAGGCCTTTGAGTGTAAGAGGAAGAGGCTGAATTTATGGCTTGGATCTTTCTTGACCCTCAGTTTCTTTAAAAAAAAAAAAATATATATATATATATATACACACACACACACATATCTATATTTATATGTATGTATTGGAATATATATCTGTGTCTGTATATATATATATATACATGCATATACAAATAACACATGAATATGCTTATTTTATTAAAAAATGAAACATTACAGAAAACAATCATGTCACTCTTTTTCATTTACATATACATCTATTAGTAATATATACTACTGCTTTGTAGCTCTTTAAACAAAGCATAAATGAATTATGCTATAATTTTATTATGCAGTTTGATTTTTTTAACTCAAAATATATCTTAGAGATTTATCCCTGTTGTTACTTAGTTTATCTTTCACTGCATTCTTAATCATTCCCTAGTATGATTTATACCATCATGATTTATTTATGCTTTTGTCTATCAATGTACACTTGTTTTAAATTTTAAGTCACAAATAATGCAGCAGTGGATATCCTTGTACCTGCCTCTTTGTGTGCATGTGTAAGCATTACTCTTATATGTGGAATTACTGGATCCAAGAGTATTTAAAAACTTTACTTGATTCAGCCAAGTTGCTTTCAAAAATGTGCCAACTCCACTCCCATCTGTGTGGGGAGTACCTATTTCTCTACGGTGTCCCACAACATTTGATATTAAAAAATTAAGAAAAATTCGGCATTCTTATTGGTAATAAATGGTTTCCGATTGTCAATATGCAATTCCCTGATTACTAATGATGTTGAACAACTTCTCATGTTTGTTATTGGCCGTTTGTGTTTCTTGTTGAGTAAATTACCTATTCATGTCTTATGTTCATTTTCTTCTTTTGTTTAATCCTTTATATATTGATTTGTAGGATTTCTGTGTATATTCTGGATCCTAAACCTTGGTCTATGGTATAGGTAGCAGAATTTCCTCTGAGAGTCTCCTTCAGACAAAGGATTCCATCATCCTGCCCTGAGCAAGGATCTTTCATTTCCTAAAGAAGCTGCATAATTTCAGCCTGTCCCACAGAAATAAATACCAAGTGGTGGTAGTGAGGGCACTGTCTTGGAACACATAACTCCAGAGTTGTTTACTAGATAAATACGTAAAACGTGAGATCATATGGCATATGTGTTATGTGTGGTAGTTGAGACTTTGGAGTCAGACTTATTTGAGTTCAAACGTGGCCTCTGCACCTTCCTAATAAATGTATGAACTTGGGCAAATAGCTTAAATCCTCTGGGCTTTAGATTGCTCATCTGTAAAATGGGCCTAGTAAGAGTAAATTTTATAGGATTGTTGTGAGAATTAAGTGAGTTAATACATGCAGAGTACTTTTAGCAGGGCTTGGCACATGGTAAAATCTGTAAATTACCAGCTGTTATGTAATAAAACTTTGGCTTTTATAGTGCTTTGTTTTTATTATATCTGGCTTCTGTCCAAAGGTAATTGAATTTTGGGTGTGTTTCCTCAGTATCTATTACTGCCTCATAATGAACACTAAGATAACGTGGCTATACAATGGGAAGGCTTAAAAATAAAATTAACAGCATGTGTTATTTAAAAATACGTATGAGTCATAAAAATAAGGTACAAGAATTCCAGTGCACAAAACAACATCTTTACAAAAGGCTTACGAAGGATGGTGGGCATTTCTTTGTCAAGTAAAGTGGTACAGCGCAGGCTATTGTGTAAACACAATTTATTATTCACTTAGCTTGCCAGCTTTATAATTATGCAACTTTGATTAATTTTTTATTTGCAGAGATACACACTACTGTATTTTGTAATTGATGCATAAAATTAGTTTTGGTTGACTTCTATGTACCATGATTTCAAAGTTCCCTAAATCAGGGCTGCATACCATATTACCACTCTGAACTCACGGTAAGTTCTTGGGCCACTTGCTATCCTCTGACCTGTTTGTACCAGTAGTCAGTGCTGTGTGGGGCCTGCTGATCTTGCTAAGAGTAATGATTTTTTTAAATGTGGGCTGAAACATCCTAGACTTAATCAAGGCTGAATTTAGTGTTTGCTTTGGGCCAAGTGATGACTGCAATACATAATCTAGCAATTATCTCAAGATTCCTGATGAAAGAGAGGAAACAGACCTTCTGTTCCTGGAAGGTAGGCTGCTCCTCATCCTCCTCCCACTCCAGCCTCATGCCCTTCGTGCGCATGTGCTCCCTCACCCCTTACATGAAATGGAAGAAGTCCAGAATCCAGGCACATTCCCTGGAGGTTATAAAATAAAACAGCATTCCTAGATTTCTGCTTCTTTGTCACTGAAACTGGGAGTGGGACTCTGTACTCCTGACTGTTGAAGAGGGAGGGAGGGATGAAGAGTCAGAGACTGGTCTTTGACAGGGTATTTTTTAAATTAATTTATTTTAATCAGAGGCTACTTACTTTATAATATTGTAGTGGTTTTTGCCACATTGACATGAATCAGCCATGGGTGTACATGTGTTCCCCATCCTGAACTCCTCTCCCACCTCCCTCCCCATCCCATCCTTCTGGGTCATCCCAGTGCACCAGCCCTGAGTACCCTGTCTCATGCATCGAACCTGGACTGGCAATCTGTTTCACATATGATAATATACATGTTTCAATGCTATTCTCTCAGATCATCCCACCCTCGCCGTCTCCCACAGAGTCCAAAAGACTGTTCTGTACATCTGTGTCTCTTTTGCTGTCTTGCATACAGGGTTATCGTTACCATCTTTGTAAATTCCATATATATGCATTAGTATGCTGTATTGGTGTTTTTCTTTCTGGTTTATTTCACTCTGTAAAATAGGCTCCCAGTTTCATCTACCTCATAAGAACTGATTCAAATGTGCTGTTTTTAATGGCTGAGTAATACTCCATTGTGTATATGTACCACGAATTTTAACCATTCGTCTGCTGAGGGACATCTAGGTTGCTTCCATGTCCTGGCTATTATAAACAGTGCTGCGATGAACATTGGGGTGCACGTGTCTCTTTCAATTCTGGTTTCCTCGGTGTGTATGCCCAGCAGTGGGATTGCTGGGCATATGGCAGTTCTATTTTCAGTTTTTTAAGGAATCTCCACACTGTTCTCCACAGTGGCTGTACTAGTTTGCATTCCCACCAACAGTGTAAGAGGGTTCCCTTTTCTCCACACCCTCTCCAGCATTTATTATTTGTAGACTTTTGGATAGCAGCCATTCTGACCTGCATAAGATGGTACCTCATTGTGGATTTGATTTGCATTTCTCTGATAATGAGTGATGTTGAGCATCTTTTCATGTGTTTGTTAGCCATCTGTATGTCTTCTTTGGAGAAATGTCTGTTTAGTTCTTTGGCCCATTTTTTGATTGGGTCGTTTATTTTTCTGAAATTGAGCTTCAGGAGTTGCTTGTATATTTTTGAGATTAATTCTTGTCAGTTGCTTCATTTGCTATTATTTTCTCCCGTTTGGAAGGTTCTCTTTTCACCTTGTTTAGTTTCCTTCGTTGTGCAAAAGCTTTTAAGTTTAATTAGGTCCCATTTGTTTATTTTTGCTTTTATTCCCATTACTCTGGGAGGTGGGTCATAGAGGATCCTGCTATGATTTATGTCGGAGAGGGTTTTGCCTATGTTTTCCTGTAGGAATTTTATAGTTTCTGGTCTTAAATTTAGATCTTTAATCCATTTTGAGTTTATTTTTGTGTATGGTGTTAGAAAGTGTTCTAGTTTCATTCTTTTACAAGTGGTTGACCAGTGTCCCCAGCACCACTTGTTAAAGAGATTGTCTTTTCTCCATTGTGTATTCTTGCCTCATTTGTCAAAGATAAGGTGTCCATGTAGCTGCTGCTGCTAAGTTGCTTCAGTTGTGTCCCACTCTGTGCGACCCCATAGACGGCAGCCCACCAGGCTCTGCTGTCCCTGGGATTCTCCAGGCAAGAACACTGGAGTGGGTTTCCATTTCCTTCTCCAATGTAAGAAAGTGAAAGTGAAGTTACTCAGTCATGTCCGACTCTTCGCGACCCCATGGACTGCAGCCCTCCAAGGCTCCTCCGTCCATGGGATTTTCCAGGCAAGAGTACTGGAGTGGGTTGCCATTGCCTTCTCTGAAGGTGTCCATAGGTGCATGGATTTATCTCTGGACTTTCTATTTTGTTCCATTGATCTGTATTTCTGTCTTTGTGCCAGTACCATACTGTCTTGATGACTGTAGCTTTGTAGTATAGCCTGAAGTCAGGCAGATTGATTCCTCCAGTTCCATTCTTCTTTCTCAAGATTGCTTTGGCTATTCGAGGTTTTTTGTATTTCCATACAAATTGTGAAATTACTTGTTCTAGTTCTGTGAAAAATACCATTGGTAGCTTGATAGGGGTAGCTTGATAGGGATTATATTGAATCTATAGATTGCTTTGGGTAGTATACTCATTTTGACTGTATTGATTCTTCTAATATGCTTATGTGAGCCTTTGTGTCTGTTGCACTATGAACAGTACCATGTAACACTCATCAGAATGAATAAGATAAAAAAAAAGACTGATGATAGCAAATGTTGGTGAGGCTGTGGAACAACAAACTCTCATATGTTGCTGGTGGGAATGTAAAGTGGCACAAATACTTTGAAGAACTCTTTGTGAATTTCTGGTTAAATTTACATCTGCCTCATGACCTAGCAATTCCACCTGCAGGAATCCACCCAAGTGAAATGGAAATGTCTATCCACATAAATACTTGTGTATGAATGTTCAAAGTACTTAACCATAATAGCAAAAAATGGAATTATCAGTTGGAAAATGGATAAATGATTTATAGAACATTTATACATTGGCGTTACTACTCAACAATAAAAAGAACAAAGTACAGATGCCTATAACAACAGAGATGAATCTCAAGAAACACGTGGTTGAACAAAAGACAGTTATGAAAGTAAACATGATTCATTTATATGAAGTTTGCAAAAAGGTAAAACCCCTTAATGGGAATAGAAATCAGAATAGTGATCACGTCTGGAGTGGGGTGGGAGGACTGGGATCATCCAGGAAGGGACACAAGGGAGCTCTGTGGGGTGAAGGCAGTGTTCTACATGTTTGGGTACTTCGGTGAATGTGATTGTCACAACTCATCCAACTCAACGTTTATGGTCTGTGGATTTTCTTGTATATAAATTATGCCTCAATTACATATTTATTGAATACATTTTTAAAGGTTATGGTTAATTTTTTTTTCTTTCATAGTTCAGATTACTTGTATTCATCAAGGTTGTCATCTTTTGGAATGATGTTAACATCTTAATCATTTACCAGAGATTTATAACCTGGAGTCCAATGATAGCTTTCAATGGATCCTTGAACCCTGTGAAACTGAATGCACAATTTTGCATTTCTGTGTGCATGTATTTTTCTTTCCCCTTAAAAGTTCATAGCTATCACCATATACACAAAAGGGTCCATGACCCCAAAATGTTTTTAAAACAGAACCATTGTGTTAATGGTTCATGCAGGATGTGTAGGGAATGGTATCAGTAAGTTAAAGATGAATGAATGAATAAATGATCAACTGTTTCCAGTACATGTTTGAGGAACCAAGCTTCTACTAGTTTACAGATTAAAACTGGCAGGTGTCAGTGGCTCCATGAAACTGCAAACATTAGAGAAACCTTTAGGCCTGAGAAATAGAATAAAGTCCTGATAAGAATAGCAGGCAGAATCAGTGTATCATAAAAGAGCTTTCAATCACATATATAAAAAAGATGGCTGCTATTCAAAAGTATTATATACTGTGTCTATTTTAAATATTGAAATTAGATAGATGAACATAATAGAAGTAACACATGTTTCAACTATAAAAATTTAATGCTTTTCTCTTGACAGTAGAAACAATTACTGTAGTGAATGTTAAAAGAATTGTAGCAGGTTCAGCTTTGCCAGTGTTTAACAAAAGAAGAAATTTTGATGTGGCTCAGTTATGGCAATTTTAATACACTGAATTTTGAGAATTGGTTATTCATCCTCAATCCCTGATTGTAGGGAGACAAAGCAGTATTAAATTGATGGCATAGGGTTGTAAATGCTCTTTGAGGTGTGATGTGGCTACAAGCACCTCTGAGAACCTTGACTTGCTTTTATGTGATTATTGACAGGTTTCTGTGGTCTTTTTTGTCCCATGTGTCTTGAGTGTGACATCGCCAGGCATTATGGAGAGTGTTTTTGTTGGCCATTGTTACCTGGGTCCACCTTTGCACTGAGAATTGGCACCAGAGAGAGACATAAAATACGGGTAAGTAAGTGTGTTTGGATGTATGTGTATATGAGAACCTGGATGGATGCCTTTCAAACCTGTGATTATTTTTATAAGTGAGGTGTGGGTGAGGATATTAAAAACACCATACATAGTGGAAGGCTTTGGGAAAGGAAAGGGAAGAAATTTCTCATTTCACTTGTTACTAGGATGTATATTAAACCAAAATGCCACATTTTGAAGGGTATTTCCAAGGGAGACCTATTATAGTTAGACTGTTGGCCAGTGAGCCACTTCTGTTTCTCTCTTGTTACATCAAGAGAAGACAGTTGTTGTTGTTTAGTCACCCAGTTGTGTCTGACTCTTTGCGGCCCTGAAGACTGCAGCACGCCAGGATTCCCTGATCCTCACCATCTCCCAAAGTTTGCCCAAGTTCATGTCCATTGCATTGGTGATACCATCCAGCCATCTCATCCTCTGTCATCTCCTCCTCCTGCGCTCAATCTTTCCAATGATGACAGGTGGACATGCACCAGATTTGAAGGATAAACTTGGGATAACCTCACTTAAAATGTAGGCTCTCTGGCATACTCAGAATTCACTTAGGGGATTCCCTGAGGACACTTCAAAGAACCAGACAATTTCTAGTGTGGTTGAGACTGCGGTACAAGGAGAGACTGAGGAGAGACAAGTCATACCTACTCAGATGTGTACAGATAAAAAGGCATCTTTTTATCTATTCTTGTGAAATGATCCCTAAGATGTATATTTAGCAAAAGAATATATATATATATATGTAAAATGTAATGTGTACATATCTATATATATCTGTATGCCTAGACTTAGAATTTATCTGGAAGTCTATATAAGAACTGCCCACAATGGTTGTGTCCTGACAGGTAACTGGGTGGCCAGGGGGATTTACTTTTTTACTTCCTCTCCCTTCTTACTGTGGGAATTTTGGATCACGTACACTTATTACTCCAGATAAGTAAATTAAATAATTAATTATAAATATTAAGTTCTAAGAGAAAAAAGAGATGTTGACAGAGAATTTTCTGTCAGTGAGACAGTGTTTTTCAAGTATGAAGCCTTGAGGGCTGGTCTCTGAATTGCAAGGATTGATTAGCAGTCGAGGTGCTTGGCACCCGAGTAACCCCAGTGGAATTGTGTCCATGGGCAATGACTTCAGGGTGGTGGTGGATCTTGGGAGCATTGGATGGGATGGACCATGAGGTAATACTGTGGAGGTCCCCAGGTAGTGGAACTGAGCCTGTGTGACGGCACCAGAACACACACGGTTTCTCCCCTAGGGTACCCTGTGTGAGGACTGGCTGGCAGTATATTGTTGCTGGCCTTGCTCCATCTGCCAGGTGGCCCGGGAACTCAAGGTGAGAACCTCCCAACTCTACGAAATCTATACGGCCCCTTCGACCAAAGAAACTATTATTTGACAGAGCAAGAAAACTCCTCCTTCCTCACTTCCCCACACCCTCCTCTTAAATCCCTCTTGGTGGAGAGATTGTTCTTAAGGTTTCCCTGAAGTAGTATGAAAATAAATGGTTTCCCACTACTGTGTTTACTGTTGTCCTTTCTTCACACATACCCCCTGATGAAAACACTTATTGGTCTGAAGTTGCTGTCCCAGCTCGGCCATGCTAGGCAGGTTAGAGAGGTAAGCTTTGTGCCCTCCACACCCTGCGTGGAGTTGGGAAGGTTGAATTCCACCCCCCATCTTCCCCTTTCACAAGGGATGTCTGGGAAGCTGGAAGAATTGTTATATGGCTTTCTTATGCTAAGCCTCTTTTCCCAAAGTATCGATGATGGGGCAGAAGATGGTTAATTAAATTTTAACGTTTTATTTTCTTATTTTTAAATTTTTATTGGAGTATGGTTGATTTACAATGCTGTGTTAGTTTCAGGTGTACAGCAAAGTGAATCACATAGGACTTGGACTGGGCCCTAAACACCACTGTAATATAGGAGCATTGTCCTTCCTTTGTCCTGACTCCTTCAATCCTGACTGCATAAAGGAGAGAGCCTCAGCTTGTTGCTGACTTTGAACAACTCCCCAGCACGTGTAAATCTTTAGCCCCAGACTCAAGGCCTTAGGTGGGCAGCTGTTGAATCGTGCCCCTCCCCCAACCCCTTCCTACCAAAGATATGTTTAAGTCCTAACTCCTGGTATATGTGAATGTGCCCTTATTTAGAAATAGTCTTGCAAATGTAATTAAGATGAGTCATTAGGGTGGGCCCTAGGCCAGTATAGCTATTGTCCTTACAAGAGGAGATGAGACACAAAGGTGGAGACACACATAGAGAAGACAGCTGTGTGAAGATGGAGGCAGAGACTGGAGTGATGCTACCACAAACCAAGGAGTGCCTGGGGGTACCTGAAGGTAGGAGTTGTTCAGTCGCTAAGTTGTGTCCAACTCTTTGCCACCCCATGGACTGCAGCACGCCAGGCTTCCCTGTCCTTCACTGTCTCCTGGAGTTTGCTCAAACTCATGTCCATCGATTTGGTGGTGCCATCCAACCATCTCATCCTCTGTTGCCCCCTTCTCCTCATGTCCTCAATCTTTCCCAGCATCAGGGTCTTTTCCGATCAGTCAGCTCTTCACATCAGGTGGCCAAAGTATTGGAGCTTCAGCTTTAGCATCAGCTGGGAGAGACAAGGGAATATCTTCTCCTAGAGGTTTCAGAGGGAGCACTGCCCAGCCAGCATCTTGATTTTGGACTTCCAGCCTCCAGAACTTTGAGAGGATACATTTACATTGTTCTAAGCCATCTGGTTTGTGTTTCTTTGTTACAGCAGCTGTAGGAAACTAGTTCACTCACCATCTACCATGTGAGTAGAATACTCTTGTTTTTGTTAGCATGGCAGCATAGAGCAGTGCTGAGGACCGTGGGGTCTGAAGCTGAACTGCCTCCTTTATTTACTAATTATGTAACTACAGGCAAATTTGCGAATCTGTCAGTACCTCAGTGTCTTCCTCTGTAAAATGACAGTACTAACTTCACAGGGTTGTGAGGATTTTAACAAGTTAAGACACTTAGCTCAATGTTCAGAAAGGAGCAAGGACTTGGTAAATATTAGCTAGCTACTATTACTATTACCTTATATTGATAGTAAATGATATACTTTTCCATTTACAGTTGGAATATAAAGTTTTCTATCAAGTTTTAGATTAAAATTAAGTTAATTAGAAGAAGAACATTAAGTAAATGATAATATAAATGGTTGGTGGATAGGGCAAATATTATGAAGGTGGTAAAACATGAATTGAGTGCTTGTATGTGCCAGGCACTATTCAAAGCACTCTACATATTTTAGGACATTTAATCCTTAATATTCCTCAGGAAACTGCTATTATAGTTCCATTTTCCAGACAAGAACCACAGAGAGGTTAAGTACTTGCCCAAGGCCACACAGCTAGCAGGTGACAGGCAGGCAGACTCTTGAGGCTGTGCATTAAGCAAGCAGAGAAAGTTTCTGGCCAAGAGGCTGTCTTGGCCCCCTTGTGGTTTTACAAACCGGGATTTGTCCTAAGGAGGTGAACTCAGCCTGGTGAGCTTGGAAAGGAAGTGTCACTCACTCTGCCTCCAGTCATCCCCTCTGACAATAGGCAATTCCTGTCTGACAGAGTCACTCCTCTCCTCCCAGCCCTGCTTTTGGGTGTCCAGGGAAGCTGCCAGCAGCCAAAGCCCTTTGGGAACAATAAAAGGCTCAGTGTTGACATTTAATACATGATAAAGTACTCCCCTCTCCAAGTCAGCTACTGGAAAAAAAAAAAAAAAAAAACAGGCCTGAGGGATGAGTCTATTAAGTGAAAAATAAACCTCTTTTATTGTTTTGACCAAAAACACATACTGCGTTTCACAAGCTTATAGCTGGGAACAATATGAAATTCTGGCAAAGGAGACTGGGGTGACCTCTCCACTCTCACATGATGACCCCTCGCTGTGTGAAGAGTAGATGGCATATCGTGCACTGCCTATGGGCCCAGGGCTTCTCTCAGCTGTGGTCAGAGGTGGTTAGAGGTGTGAGTGAACCTCTCCACAAGGAAACCCCCCTCTACCCCCACCGCTTTCCCTTTGCTGCTGCTGATCAGCCTGGGTGGTAGAGCAAACTTAGCACTTCTTTAGAGCCACAAATCCAAAAAAGTAAAATTCTGGGCTCTAAAAGCATTGAGTTTGCCAATGAATCATGGAATATCAAACAATTAATACACAGATGGTTCTTTGAAAATGGATGGTGGAGAATTGTCCTGAAGCAAGGTGGCTTAAGGGCCATGACTTCTGATTTCCCCTAGAACTTGTCAAGTCCATGAAGAAAGAAATTAACAAAAATTTGTGCTTCCTTCTCAGGAGAAAAGTTATCCAACATCCAGTGTTTAAGTGAAAGACAACAACCTTGATCTTAAGCTGTCTATTTCCTTGGACTTACGAGACACTGTCAGTGGTACAAATCTGAGTTACCCAACAGTGGAGGCTTCTTCTATGTATTTTTCCTCTCACTAGAAAATTCCTTTTGATTTTCTAAGATACAAAATGTGGAAAGGATCTCTGATAACTCCTTGTGGGCAAACAACACCCATACATAAGCAACAGCCATTTCAAAGTAATCCATTCAGATCATTATAAATTACAAAACCAGAAAATAAACACATGAAACCCCACCACACCTTTTGGCTTTCTAGTGGCATATACTAACAAAGAAACAAGCTGCCAGCCCTGTAACTCTCTTTGTTTTAGAACAAAGATATGAAAAGTGTCCCTGGACCTATAAAATAATCTTTATAATATATTTAACATGTCTAAGGTTTATTTACACAATTGTTCATAATGACTAACATGTAATACCCCTTCTATAAACATTATTCACATACATATTACCTCATAAAGATTCTCTTTTGGTCTATTAAAAAACACTGTACTGAAAAAACAAGCAGAGACACAAGAGTCTATAGATTATCTGCTGATATTTCCATGGAAAGGTGAAGTTTTCTCTTCTGTTTTCTCTTTCTCCTTTTTTCCTCTAAACAATACCCGCTCCCTGACCCAATATAAGAAGCAACAATTCCAGAAGATGAAACTCAGAACTAATGATTAGCAAATTATTCTCAGGTGGATTTCTGGCCTGACTTCATTCTAATCACTCAAATTCATCTGAATCTGCCTCCTCATACCTCCACCACTTTTGACTCATGGCCATTTGAAATCTATATTCTGAAGCTGACAGTCCAGAGATGAAAACTTTAGGGAATGGGGGAGCTTTTCTTAAGCTTCTGAATTTGGGTGGGAACAAATCAGGTTCTTTAATTTGTGCTTTGGGGAAAAAATATCTGTTTTACTGGCTAAGCAGGTTCAAAGAAAAAGCTAAATCTTCATGAAACCCTCCATGAAACTGTAAGCTGTGAAAAGATTCCAGAGATGAAAAAACAGCATGTGTAAATATTGGGAGTGGTGCTTTCTTGCTGTTCTAAATGTGAGAGGCAGAGGCCAGTCTGCTGCTGCTGCCAAGTCGCTTCAGTCGTGTCTGACCCTGTGTGACCCCATAGATGGCAGCCCACCAGGCTCCTCCATCCATGGGATTTTCCAGGCAGGAGTACTGGAGTGGGGTGCCATTGCCTTCTCCATGGCCAGTCTAAGAAGAAGCAAATCTGAATGAGAGAGCCTTGAGGACATATTTATAATTACCCAACGTGAACTAATATTTTTTGGGAATTAAAAGTTGTATTGTTTTCCCCAACTCAGTTTATACAACTTGCTTTTGTGTGCACAGCTTGCCTATACCTAACGTTTTGGCATATCATCTATAAAATTAAAATTCCTCCCAACTCTGACATTCTATGAGTGCCCTGAAAAGTGAAGTCATTGAAACCTATCTATAGGTGAGCTGTAGGGCTTCATGGTTGTAACAAGTAGATTCCAGAATCTGAAGGCAGCATCTCCATATTCATTGCTTCCAACTCTAAACAGCAGCCAACCAAACCCGAATTCACACCAGAGAAAATGGAACCAACATTTAGTCATGGTAGTTGAGAGAAAAGAGATGACTGACAACTGGTGGCACCCTCACAGACCATGTGTGAGAAGGAGCTGTCATTACTGCATTAGCCTTTCTGTGGTCTCATTGTGCCTCTTGCCTCCTCACTTACCTTTTGGCAGGTAAAGCCAATGCTGTGGGGTTTCTAACAAAAACTCTCTGGATCAGAAAGTATCAGGGTGAAAAGACAGAATGGAATTGGAATGGAAAAGAATGCAGATGTGGTAGAGTGATGCAGCGTGTGTGGTCAAGGGAGGAGGTGAAGGCTGGGGACATTGTGAAGAAACCCTGGCCTCTCTGGCTTGAACACCTGAGAGGAGAATATGATACCACCCCCCTGTATTGCTCTAAACCGAGCTGGAGTGACAGGCTAGACACAACTCTGGGAGGCATTTGATGTCTGGTCTTTTCATTTGTTGGTTAGGTGCCAAGGTGTGAGAAATTGGCAAGGGGAAATTTGGCTTTGACAGCAGAACAGAAAAACAGGAGGGCCCAGGGTCTTGTGTAACCTGTAATGTCACATGGCTTGTGTGTTTCCTCCAGCCTGGCCCACCAGCCATTGATATTGTGGGAAGACAGATTTACTTTTTCTCCTATTCCCCTTCTGTCTTGGAGGCCAGCCTATTGGTATTCCTGTACCGTCCCTGATGTCCAGGGAGTATCACATGGCCCAGAACTCTGCACCGAGGAGTTTCCATCCAAGCAGACGGTTTGTTCTCTTCAGTATCCCATTATTACTACTCCTCCAAGGAAGATTTCCAAGGCGGGATCTGTGAAGGTGAAAAGGATTTCAGAATCTATTGTGTGTAAATGCAGCCCAGTTCCAACTACAGTTCTTTAACAATTTTAAGTAGTTTGGGCAGGAATATGTCTTTTAATTTCACAAGAGAGATACGGTGTTCTCCATTCATCATATCAGGAGACACATACTCTCTATTTTCCCATTTCTGTGGATGCTAACTTGATCTTTGGGTTAAGGTGGTTGTTTACATTCTTGATAGCATTCTCCACTATCAAGTTGTTATTTTCCATTTTTAGATTAATAAGTATCTTTGGAGGAGATACTCTGAGCTCTTCAGGCTTTTACCCACTACTTTTAATATCCATGAGTGACTCTTGCCCAAGCCAGTGGCTACTGTAGTGGTTACCAAATGGTGATTTAAAAAAAATTCCATCATTCCTTCTATATTTTGTAGCTGGGACTCTACTGTCAGGAAGAGCTCTTCCTTCTCTCTCATTACTCTATGTATATAGTATAGACTCAAGGATTCCTATTTGATTACTTGTAAGGATTATTATCCATTACTGCCAAAAATGAACAATCGGATCTATTGATGAAGAAATGCCAGACAAACCCTAATTGAGAGACATTCTCTAAAATAAATGGCCTATGTTCTTTGAAATGCCAGGATCATAGCAGACAATGACTCAAGGAACTGTTACAGATGAAAAGAAACTAAAGAGACAAATGTGTGGTCCTGGATGGTATCCTAGACAGGACATTAAAACCTTTATTCTCTGTAAAGGAATAGGACAATTGGATAAGAGCTGTAGATTAGTTAATAGTGCCATATCAATGTTAATTTCTTGATTTTGGAATTATATTGTGGTTAGGTAACATCCCTGTTTTTAGAAAATATACACTGAAATATTTTAGGGGAAAATGAACATTTTTAGCTTGCTCTCAAATGGTTTGGAAAGATTATATATATAATTTATATTAAATTTTAATTTGACATTTAATTAGTATATATGTATATACATATTTAAAAGAGAGAGGGTCAAAACATACATAGGAAAATGTTAATATCTAAGGAACCTAGTAATGAAGGGTATACAGGAATCCCTTGTACATTTTTAGCAACATTTCTAGATATCGGAAATTATTTCAAATAATTTAAAATTCACAAGGCCTCAGAAGTTCTCCAAAGCCTGAAATATTGTATTTTGATTTCCAAACTCAACCTGCATCCCTATCACCCCCACACATGTGGCCAATGTCCTCCCCTCCCTGTGTGTCCCTTGGGGCCTCTTCTCTTCTTGAGCACATTCAGGAGGAAGTGCAACCAACACTTCTGGCTTTCCCTTGTCCAGGTGAGGGCAGGTGGTTTGGATGGGCATCACAGGAGCTGGCTGCTCTCTACGGCTTTGCTGCCAGTGCTTGGCTCTTGGCCCTTCTGAATGCAAATGAAGTCCCAACTGACTATGCTGAAGGGGGACAGGAGAAAACTAAGAGGGTAATGGGAAAGTGGTCCCAGGACATTGAGAAAGACTTGTTTTCTAAAAGACCCAGGCTCAGGGTTTGTCCACAAGTGAGTTCCACGAAAACCCAGTAAAACAGGAAATAAGTAGGAGAGGGAATTTTCCATCTCCTGTCCAATGTCTTTCCTTTGGAGCCTGATTTCTTTTCTATCCAAGGACTCCTGCTGATTTAACAGGCCAGTTTTCTCTTTGGGGAAACTTTAGTGATGATCACAGCCTCACTCTTTTCAGGGTGACATTGCAAGCAAAATTTATGGGAAACAGCAATCTGGGGAGTCTGACTCGAACTCCCAACCCTCGAAAGGCCAAACTATGATTTGTTGTTACAGAGACAGAGTGTACTGAAGGAGGCTGAGCTTTCAAGCAGGCAGCCACATCTGGGCTAACCACTGAACTTCTTTACCCTCTCAGGGCCTGCCAGTGAATTACGAGCCTTACTCCTTTGTTGACGTGCTTCACTCTCCATAACAGCAGGTAAGAGGCATGAGGGGCTTAATGGGGTTGCTTCCTATTGAGAGGGAGAAGCAGGCATAAATACAGAGTCTGCCTCCCATCAAGATAATAAGTTACACAGGATCTGGAGTTAAGCTGCCTCCATTGTCCACCCCCAAATGTGGGCAGGAGTTTCAGCTTGCTGTTCACAACTTTTATTTATTATCTAAAAATTTTTTTTATTATTATCTTTTTTGGCCATGCCATACAGCAAGCAGGATCTTAGTTCTCTGACCAGGGATTGAACTCATGCCCCCTTCATTGGAAGCACAGAGTTTTAACCACTGGATCACCGAGTAAGTTCACAACTTTTAGTCCTTAAATGGGAAAGTGCCTGTGTTAGTCATATCCTGCTTCTTTTATCTTTGCCTAAGTGGGTACTGGCTCTGATGCTGGGCACCTGCCTTTAGAGATGGGTCAACCCATAGCTATCGCAGTGGGCCCAGAAATGACTGCTTTGGTCTGTACATCAGGCCTGACATCAGCAGCTGGGGGCATATCCCTCTGAAACTGCAGGTAAGGTGATTTGAGTTGACTGCTTCTTGATCTCAAGGGAGTAGTAGCGGTTTGTTAGCTCTTTAAGTACCTTTATTGTGATGTAGCATTTCTGAGAGTCAGCACAGGGACAGGGTAGTGATAGGAAACAACTGCCAATGGAGGGCTGACTGCCACATGAATCTGACCTTCGGGTTGTGCTAAGTGATATAGAAAGAACTTCCACTCTAGGATCCACTGACATCTTAATAAACACCTCAAAATCCCATCAGTGGCAGGAGGTGTGAATTTACCTGTGGCTGGCATTGTGCTGTACCGGGTAGCAGCTCATATCAGTCCTGTGTCTACAGGCCAGGGGCTTTAGGATTGGCAGGTGATGATTCTTTGTTTATTAAGTGATCAGGGGACAGGTCTATTGAAGTAGAAAACCCTGGTGTCTGCAGGAAAACTTTGGTGTCTCATCTTAAATGAGGTGGCAAGCAGCTTCCAGTGAACACTAGAGTCCAATTGCCTGGCTTTATTCCCAAGCTCCACCAAGTCCCAGCTGTGTGACCCCATGGAAACGATTTAATCTCTCTAGGTCTTAGTTTCCTTATCTGTAAAATGGACATAGTGATGATAGTGTTTACTTTGTCTGGTTATGGTGAGATTTTAAAATCAGTCAATATATCTTTTTTTTCTCTCATTGCCATGGCTAAGACTTCCAGAACTATGTTGAGTAAGAGTGGCAAGAGTGGGCACCCTTGTCTTATTCTAGAAAAATGGTGCTGATGAACCTATTTTCAGGGTAGAAATAGAAATGCAGATGTAGAGAATGGCCTTGTGGGCAGAGTGGGGAAAGAAGGTGGGACGAAATGAGAGAGTAGGATTGACATATACACTACATATATCTGTGTGTAAAACAGATAGCTAATGGGAGCTCAGCTCTGTGCTCTGTGATGACCTAAAGGGGTGGGATGGGGGGGTGGGAGGCTCAAGAGGGAGGGGACATATGTATACACGCGGCTGATTCACATTGTTGTACAGCAGCAACCAACACAACACTCTAAATTAATTATCTTCCCATTAAAAATAAACAAAAGATGAAAATTTAAAAATATCAGTCAATATAAGTAAAGCACATAAAAGAGTGTCTGGCACAAGGCAGGGGATCTGTCTCTCGTTATTGGCTCAAAAGTATTACTATAAATTAAGAGACCTCTTCAAGGTTATGTATTAAAATCCTGCTTCTTGATTGTCTCAAAGAATGGAAAACCATACAGACCATTAAATGGATACAGACCATTAAACTGGCTCATGATCACACTCATTACTGCAGTTTCTTTTGCCTTAAAAACCTAAATAGAGTTATTAAAATCTTATATCCTAATCAACAAAATGAAGATAACAGTAGCTCGGTATTTATTATACTTTATATGATTGTCATGAGATGGCCTCTATTATTCGTCTTACTATATAGATGAGAAAACTGAGACTCAGAGAGGTGAAATGACTTACCCAGAGTGACATAGTGAGTCACATTTGAGGTATAACGGGTGTTCTGATTCTATAGCCTGGGCTGTTCATTGCTATGCCAGAGAGAGGATAGCCGAAAAGGGGGAAGGAGCTGGGGGTGGGGAGTGGGAAGGAGGAAAGGAGGGAAGGGGAGAGGGAGGCTGGCAACTGATAATAAGTATTCTCGGAATGAGTAAGTGGGCGTGGGAATTCAATAAACGTATCCTAATGATAACAAAGCAGATGACATTTCATGCCTTGTCTACATAATTCCAAACAACCATTTGACCACTTAGAAAAATGAGATTGCTTTTTGCGTGCTGCAGAGTCATGGCTTTAAAGAGCTGCGAGGGCCAGTTCCTTTGGAAGGTGAGTTTTTATGATCCTGCAGTCCTGGAATGCTAATACGTGATCCAAGCCCCTTGTTTGAGGGATGAAATGGGGCCGGAGAAAAGGGAAGCAAATTGCCTCTAAGTTTGTGGCATCTCCTTTAAGTTCATTCTTCCTGTGAAGATCCCTCTTGGCAGGAAAAGGGAGGATTCATTTATTCTCCAATTGTTCATTCAACACATAATTGATTGATGACCAAAAGTGTTTGATAAATGAATGAATTTCCTTGACACTTTGAGCTTGTTCCTGTTCATCTCGAAACTGTGCATGTCTGAGTTCTTCTCAGTCTTCGAATCTCAGGAATCAAGGAAGCTGGCTTCCTTGGAGAAACATTGTTGTCCACTCTACCTAATGTCACTCATACCTTCCAGTCATTGTCTGTCCCACCAGTTTGTTTCCTTCATAGCATCTGTCATATAGAAATAATCCTGTGTGTTTAATCATTTTCCATTTATTGCCCTTCATGAAGGCAGGAATATTACTTGCTTTGCTTTGTTCACTGTTGTGAAGTGTATGGAACAAAACCTCACACACAGTAGATGCTCAATCAATATTTGTTGAATGAAGATGAATGAATAAGTGAATGAGGTGACATTGATTTCTACCCAGGAAGAAAACATTCTGTGACTTTAAATGGAGATGGAGTGAGAGCTGGGATGTTGGCCTGGAGCCCCTTGGTCATAATGGCACGTCCAGCAGGGGTTTAACTAATCAGCACATACATTTCCTGAATTACAAAGTGTGCCAGGGACATTTAATTTCTGTTAATTGGCACCGAGGAGGAGGGGTTGTTATCAAAATCACCAGCCAGCTGGAAGCATGTCTGTGTCAGACCTGTTTGCAAATCAGAATGGACATTTCATAAACCTTGTCAACCTTGTGAGGCTGCAAGTCCCCAGAGAGGCTGCACCAAGGTGCTCACTAGCTGCATTCAGGGTCATAGACAACCTTAAACCGCAGACCTTCAACAGATGGCAGGTAAGGTGTAGGGACAACCAGAAGACAAAGGACTGATGAGGGTTATGGCATGAGATGCTTTTAAAAATAACTGTCATATTGCCTCAACCCTGGCACCATTCACCAGCTGATCTGAAAAGTGAAAAGAACAAAGAAGCTGAGATTTTCTAGTCTTGCAGAGCCAGCCCCACTGCTTCCTTTCTGTGACCTTAGACAAGTGATTGATCCTCAGAGCCTCAGATCTGTTTGATCTATAAATAGGGGACAATAACACCCAACTCACGGGATTGTTGTGAAGGTTAAGTGCAAAAAGGCATGTAAATAGTCATGACAGCTAACGTCACAGAGTGTTTTCTATGAGCTGGGCATGGGGTTAGTGACTTCACGCCCCTTATCTCATTTAATCCCCACCTAACCATCAAAGAAAGCACAATTAGAACCTACATTTTACAAACAAAGGAACTAAAGGTTGGGAAGATTAAATGACTTCCCCGTGGTAATACAGGGAAGAAATGCAGAGTCTGGATTTGAATCCAGGTCACCTGACTCACAATGTTTGTAACCTCCCTGTAACAAGCTTCTAAGGCAGTGGCCCCCAACCTTTATTGATACCAGGGACCAGTTTCGTGGAAGATGATTTTTCCATGATTTAGGTGCAGGGGGATTGTTTTGGGATGATTCAAGTGCATTACATCTATTATGCACTTCATTTCCATTATTATTTGGGTTCCCTGGTGGCTCAGCTTGAAAAGAATCCGTCTGCAATGTGGGAGACCTGGGTTTGATCTCTGTGTTGGGAAGATCCCCTGGAGAAGGGAACTGGCTACCCACTCCAGTATTCTGGCCTGGAGAATTCCATGGACTATAGTCCATGGGGTCACAAAGAGTCAGACATGACTGAGTGACTTTCACTTTTATTTCCACTATTATTACATCAGCTGTACCTCAGATCATCAGGCATTAGATAGATTCTGGAGGTTGGGGACCCCTGCTCTAAGGGATTAGACCAATACCTGGCATTTAGTACATATGTAATGAATGAATGGCAGCTAGAAGGATCTATTCTTATTCTAGCATTTCTCCTGATCTTGCCATCACGCCTTTGTCATAACTACAAAATTCACTACTAGGGTCCTTTTTGCACACCAGCACCTGGCCTATATGTCTCACTTCATCTTCCCAATTACTTTGTGAAGTGCTGATTATTGTTTTCACTCTTCAGATGAGTAAAGAAAGTCTCAGAGAGGTTAGTTAACTTGGTTCAAGATTAGACAGCCACGAAGTGGTAGGGCCAGGATCTGAGCCCAAGGACATGTGATTCTAAAACCCTGGTGGTTCCTCTCTATGTAATAGCCATTCTCCACGCTACTGTCTTTCAGAATCTCTTCCTGCTCAGTGGAGCTCTCCTGACAACTAAAACACTCCTTCTAGGACTTCCCTGCTGGTCCGGTGGTTAAGATTTTGCCTTCCAATGCAGGGGGTATGGGTTCGATTCCTGGTTGGGGAGCTAAGATCCCATATGCCTTGTTGCCAAAAAACTGAAAACACAGAACAGAACCAATATTGTAGTAAATTAAATATGTGATTTTGCTCAGTTGTGTCTGACTCTTTGCAACCCTATGGACTGTAGCCTGCCAGGTTCCTCTGTCCATGGGATTTTCCAGGCAAGAATACTGGAGTGGATTGCCATTTCCTTCTTCAGGGGAGCTTTCCAACCCAGGGATCAAACCCTGGTCTCCCTGATTGCAGGCAGACTACTGTCTGAGCCACCAGGGAAGCAATAAAAATAAAAAATGGTTCATATTAAAAAAAATAAAAACAAACAAAAAACCCCACTTCTTTATCACTCCTCTCTCGCACATCTGTCTGTTTGATCGAGACTAGCTCTTTCTTATACTCCATTTCTGAATTGTGCCTCTCTATGTATGTATGGGTAATAGCTACCGTTTATTGAATACTTTGATGTACTGCATACCACAACTGGGGCTGTACATGCAGAATCTCGTTTAATCCTTCTGAGAATCCTGTGAGGCGGAGATTCTGATTCCCATTTTATAGATGAAAAAGCAGGTTTAGGGAGGTGGTGTAACTTTTCTGAGTTGCTTTAGTCATTTGCCAAAGGAAACATAACTAGTAAGTGACAAGCTGGGACCAAACCCCAGATAATCTGATTCCAAAACCCACCACTCTAGCTATTATGTTTTGTTGTTTCTCCATATCTTGTTAAGTTCCAGTGGATTGGGAACACAGCTAGAATAGCTACCCCCAAATCCCTGTTGACTGATGTTTTAAAATTTAGTTCTTTACTGGTGGTTTCCATGAAGAAGGTCCAAATTATCAAATTTGCCAACCTAAAATGAATGTAAGCTTAAAAAAGAATTCAATTTATAAATAGAACGTGCAGGATGGAGTTTTTGGAAATGTGGTTCTGATATCTAAAAGAAGCCTTCCCTTCCAAACAGTATGATCCCCTCTGTCTGTCTGACCACTCTGTCCTTTGTCATGGAAGCTGCTGCCATCACTCTTGAATGGTGACTGCCATGTCTTTCTCAGGGAGTGTGGTCCTTTGGGTCTCTTCTAGACAGAGAAGAAAAACATCTCCCAGTGAACCAGGCAAGAATGGGGTGGGAATCCAGGTACAATCCTTTGAAGGTGATATTTATTTGAATTCCTCTTTGGTCCTTCAGGTGTTTTTGCTGTCTCCTTATGTTTTGATTCAAGCTTGCTTTTGCTAATTTGTGAGAGTCTCCTGACTGCAAATAGTTCTCACAATCCACTTGGATGGTCCAGGGAGGAGTCCTCATTTTCATGGGGAAGATGTTAGGATGGCTGTGGCCTCTAGGACATGTGTGGCCTACAGCAGTCAAACTCTGACATTGCAGATGGCCTTCATCAAGTCAGTCGGTCACACTAGCACAGTTTCTAACAGCATTAACCAAGGATACACAGAGTGGCCTTTGCAAATGTGTTTTGCCTTTCTCTCCAGGTCTTGGCTGGCATCGCTTTAGTTTTTACCAGACTGCAGCTCTTGTCCATCCAGCAGTGACCCTATTTGCATAATTACCTTGCATCTGTGGGTGTGTATTTACTCCCCCAAAGCAATTGCCTTTGAACTTTGGATAAATATCAGCATGGAACACTGGAAGATGTCAGCTCTGTGAGCCCTCTTGTTCCCACAGAGAAGATGAAAGTGGGGGTCATTTTGGAAATCATAACCCCTTCTTCTGAACTGTATATCATTTAGAGTGAGGACAGGCAAAACCAGAAATAGACTGGTGAAGAGGGAGAGATCTAGAGACCGCAGAATGATCATCATGTTCTGATGTCAATGATCCAGAACCACATTGCAAGCTTTGGTTCTTTTTCAAGTTGGCTGTGTCTGGCCGCCCTTGCAACAGGGGTAGATGTGCTTCTCAGATATCTCTGTACAGAATATTCTCAGTCACCTTCTTTCCCACCCCTACTTCTTGGTTGATAAGACCCCTAGACTTATTCTCTGGGAGGGCTTCACCCCGAGTTAAACCATCCCCCCACTCCCATCTCCATCTTCATCCCTGTGGTTTCTGCAGAACACACACATTTTGCATCCTCTCCAACTTCAACCATGTTGTGTGTTTACAGTTGCTACTGAAGAAGAGGGACATGATGACTTCTTTTTTTCTTTTTTTTTTAATGGATCTTTCTGGGTCATGGATTGAACTTACGTCTCCTGCATTGGCAGGCAGATTCTTTACCACTGAGCCACCAGGGATGCCTGGGACATGGTGACTTAAGATTAAGGTTTGGATTTAAGAGTTCTGGGTTCTAGTCCTTGTTACCGTGGACAGATCATTTGACCTCTGGGCCATAATTCTACTCTCTAAAATGGAATAACAGCAGTACCTGCCATCATAGGCTTGAGTAGGATTGGATGGCATGCCATATGTACAGTGCTTGGTACACAGCAGGTGCTCAGTAAATGGTAACAATTATCACTGGATGAAGAGTTAGTAGTCTCCCTTCCATTTCAAACTCATTATGTGACCTTAGTCAAGTTGCTGAAACATCCTGAGTCTCAGTTTCTTGATCTGTAGTCTGTGGACAAAGATAATTTTTCTCTGAGCATTTCATGCAGTTCTTGGAATAGTTTGGCAGCAGCAGCAAGATGTGTTTTAGTTTCAGAATCTGAGAAGCTACTCTGGTTTCTGCAGTTGGCTACCCAGAGGCTCCAGGCAAGGTGCAGAGGACAGCTGTGTTGAAAACCCTATATTCAAGGAATGTAGGCACAGTCACAGCCCATATTTTCCTTATTCAGGAGCAACAGGGTCTCCTAAAGCAGCTGTACTTGGAAGAATTCTTGTAAAAAACCCTTTAAACTCGAATGCCTCAAAACCAGACATGCCGGTGCATCAAAATCTCAAATCCCAGCAGTAAATCAAAGCGTTTGAGTCCCAGTGACAGAAACCAGATGGGAGTTTAAATATTCAGGCTGGTGTGTATGGCCTCAGGTTGCAATATCTTCTTTGACTAGTGTTTACTGAGTACCTCTATGAGTTGTGCTGAAAGCTCCATATGGTACATGAGTGGGATATATACATGGGAATGATAAACATGGGATTCAGGATAGAGGTTGTGAGGGAAGTGGGAGGTGGGGAAGGAAGGAATAACTGGGAGAAGCACACAGCAAGTTTCAATTGTTTTTTAAAAAGCTAGGTGGTAGATATATGGTTATTGGTTTCATGATCCTATATAATTATGTCTATAGAACATTTAATTATAAAAGGGGAGAAAAGCAGAAAGGAGCCCAAATCCAGAAAAGAAGTAGTAAGAAACACCATTCTGTGGGAGCCATATGTATTTTATCTATCCTGTTTACTGTATCCTCATTGCCTCTCCTAGAGCCTGGGCCAGGGTGCGTGGTGAATTAACTGCTGTTGGATGGATGGATGGGTGAATCTATAATGCTCCTCCATGTCCTCCATCCCATCATCTTTGATCCCACCTCTGCTGCCTTCCATTTGTCAAAGTGTAGGTCAATCGGCGGAAGGGCTTCCTGGGAACATTTTGTTTCTACTCTGGTCTAGGACACGATACTACAGCTTGGCAAACAGCAGATGGCTTGATCATCATTTAACATTGTTCTATTTCAGGGAAAATGTCCTTGTGAGCTTTATCCTTAATGACGCCAACCTGCTGTAAGGCTCTCTGGAGTTAATTCCCCCACTTGGTCTTGCCTGTTTAGTGAGTCTTTTATGGTCACCTAAGAGGTTTCTGCAAGTGCTAACATTCTCTTCGCTCAACCCGAGGGGGAACTGGGGCCTTCACTCTCAAGACATAAGTGAGAGAAGCCTTGGTGGCAGCAGCTGCCGCCCCGGGAGGGCCCAGCTTGTTAAGCACGTGCTCCCAGCTGGAGAGGCCCTTGTTATCCTGCCTGCTTCAGCTGCTCACTCCTCGGGCAGGGAGTCAGACGCTGTGGGGCTGGCCTGTGTGAAGAGGCAGTGAGAGGATCAAGATGGGGGCCTGTTCATCTTGTTGAAGTAAAGTACGTGCTTCCTTACCTGCCTGTATGAGACCAGAGGAGCTAGGACACTGAAGTGCGTCATTTACACCTAGGAAACTCTTAGCTGAAAAAGACAGGTGAACAGGCATGTTCACCTATCCTCCAAGTCAGCTCCTTGCCTCAGCTGAGGGCCTACAAAGGCAAATGTTAAGGGCTGAACAGTGGCCAGGATGGGGGCCAGGAAGAGTGTTGGGCTTGATAGTAGTGCTCTCAACTTCTGAGTGACCTCTCTGAGCCTTACTCTGTAGAACAGGGTAACCAGACATTTCAGAATCAGTATGACATAGTGAAAGTGTTAGTCGCTCAGTCGTGTCTGACTTTTTGCGACCCTAGGCTCCTCTGTCCATGGGATTTCCCAGGCAAGAATACTGGAGTGGGTTGCCATTTCCTTCTCCAATGCATAAAAAGTGAAACGTGAAAGTGAATTCGCTCAGTCATGTCTGACTCTTCGCAACCCCATGGATTGCAGCCCACCAGGCTCCTCCATCCATGGGGTTCTCCAGGCAAGAGTACTGGAGTACTGGTGCCATTGCCTTCTCCGCCAGTATGTCATAGGCACCAGCTAATCAGAATGAAGAAGGGTTTCATTGCTGCGGGTCTCAACTGCAGCTGGCCTTAGCTTTTGGATGGGAGAGCGATGGGGAGGACCTGGAGAAAGAGCCAGGGTGCAAGAGCGGGGAGAGGCCCTGAGGAGCTCAGAGAATCTATCATTCACCTATCAGTACAGGACACTTTCAATATATTGACAACCAGTGTGACCATATTCCTGCTGAATGTCAGAGCCAAATGTCAGCACTGCTATACCATTTAAGAAAGGTGAACTTTCTCTCATTTGTTATGTACCTCTGAATCACTTCGGAGAAGGCAACGGCACCCCACTCTAGTACTCTTGCCTGGAAAATCCCATGGACGGAGGAGCCTGGAAGGCTGCAGTCCATGAGGTTGCTAAGAATTGGGCACGACAGAGCGACTTCACTTTCACTTTTCACTTTCATGCATTGGAGAAAGAAACGGCAACCCACTCCAGTGTTCTTGCCTGGAGAATCCCAGGGATGGGGGAGCCTGGTGGGCTGCCGACTATGGGGTTGCACAGAGTCGGACACAACTGAAGCAACTTAGCAGTAGCAGCAGAATCACTTGGGGAGCTTGTCAAAAACACATATGCCTAAGTCCCCACCCCAAAACTACTGAACGGCATCCTGTAGGGCCCTGGCAGGGACCATTATGCTCCTGAGACCTGTGTGCCTGGATCAGCTGGTATCTGGGGACCCAGCTCTACATGGAAGGGGTTTAGAATGCTTCTGAGATGAAGTGGAGCACAGTCTGGAGGGGAACATGCCCAGTTCAGGTGCAGGTCATGTGAGTGAGTGAAACAGGCTGCTGCGGTCAAGGCAAATTGAAGAGCACGTGTCCATTTCACTGACATCTTGACCTTGACGCAGCTAACTCCGGATGGCTGCCCATCGGGAGTGCGGGCCTGACGTAGATGGACTTTCTGAACGTCCCAGGGAAGCTGGAAATCTGTGAGTCAGAAGTCAGTGATTTAGTTTGGCTTCTCACTGAGTCACAGGTGGGGCCATTGCTTTAAAATCTTCCTGTAGAAGCTCTGTCTATGGGGGGGGGGGGGGGAGCCGGTCACACGTGAGCCGGGAAGGAGACAGGCTTTAAGTGAGGACCTTGATGCTGTTTGTGTGCATGCTCAGTCACTCAGTCGTGTCTGATCTGTGCAACCCCACAGGCTGTAGCCCACCAGGCTCTTCTGTCCATGGGATTCTCCAGGCAAGAATATGGGAGTGGGTGCCATGCCCTCCTCCAGGGAATCTTCCTGACCCAGGAATTGAAGGTCTCTTAGGTCTCCTGCACTGGCAGGCAGGTTTCTTTACCACTAGCTGCTTACGGCAACCATTTCCTCAAGTGTGGTCCTCAGGGTCTGCCCTCAACTGGTTGCACCCCTCCTTTGTCTCTCAGGTGTCCCCCGCTCTGTGCCTGCCCACAGCAGCTTTCCTTGCACTGAGGTGTCAGGGCTGATCACAGGGTGAAGGCGGGCCTCTTCTAGGGACTCCGAGTCTTGGCTGAGGGTATAGAACTCTCACAGGAATGTCTGGCTTCAGACGTGAGGTGTTCCACACCCACCTGGGATCCCTGGAATGTTCCACACAGGAGTGGATTCTTTGTGCTTGGGGACAAGAGATCTTTACTTGGTTGCTACATTTAAACCCATTGCCAGTGCTTCTTACCCCGCTTGGACACCCTTTCTCCCATCCTTTTGCCTGCCTGACTCTTTCCTGTCCTTCAGGACTCAGCTTAGACTGTGTCTTGACCTCCATGACTAGGTTACTTGGTCTCCTTTTAGCACCACAGCCCTGGGCAGGCCCTTATTTAGACTTTCTTGCCTGGAATTTCAACAGCCCACTTCCTTAAAAACATTCAAGGCTAACCTTTTTCAGGTATTCACTATGTACCAGCATGACTTCAGTCACTTTATGTTACCTCAGTTAACCCTCACAGTTACCCAGTGAGGCTGGCACTGTTATCATGGCTTTTAAGAAGACAAAGCCTAGAGAAGTCAAGTAACTTGCGCAGCATCACACAGCTAGCACGTGGTAAATGAGGAGTGGACCTAGTCTGTGTGCAGCAGAGCCGGCAACTGTGACCACCGCACTGTGCCTCCTCTCTACGGTCTGAAGGCGGTAGACTGACACCAAGGATGGTCTTTTGGTTCACTGAGCATAGTCCTGAGTTAGGCTCTGAAGTTAGATAGCTTGGACTCAGTGTGAGGGCAGCTCTCAAACTCGCTCTGCCACTGTCTGTGGTTACCCTACAAGCCTCAGCTTCCTAGGCTCTATAATTGGAATAGTTACATTTGCCTTATAAAGTTATGGTGGACATTATAGGAGAGGATGTAGTATCCAACATGGTGATGGAACAAATGACAGGGAGTGGCAGTGAGTTCAGCTTGTACCATCCTTTTCAAATCCTCAGGTGACTAGGCAGAGATGGGATTTGTTTGGGAGGGAGGGAGTTTGCTGCTGAGCAGGGGGAAGGGGGCTGGATGGAATGGGAGTGGCCAGTCTGGTATTGCTTACAGTTCTCAGAAAAGTTACTCTATAGAGATCGTGGGCAATGGAATGAATATTCTGTTTCATTTGGAGGGCATGGACTGTGTCTTCATTACACTCAAACAACCTGCTTTTCAGCCACAACAGTTAAAAATTAACTGGCTCCAGTGCTACTGAGGCACAGAGTAAATATTTGGTTGTTTGGGCATGTCACATGTCTGCTGCTCTGGGGGCAGACTGCTAAACTCGTTGCGAGTACTTTTTGGGGTAAATACGAGGGGTAGGTACTCATATTTTGACAAATCATACGATGCCTGCCTGTCTTGGTGACTTTTCTCCATTTCTCCATCTGGATGACTGTTTTCACCTCACTGAATCATGCAGTTGGGGTGACGATTTTGTGGAGTGAACATGGGTCAGTATCTCACAGAAGCACCAGAACGTGTTGCCACATTGGCCCTACCAACCCCAAAGGTCTGACATGTGCAGTAGTCCTTGGCAGGAGGATGGTTTTGTTTGTGTTTTATGAAGGTCTGGAAAAGTCTGGATAATTCAATCTGCCAAGTGTGTGGTTGGTATGTAAAAGATAAATGTTTTTAATCCCAGTATCTTTAAGAACTGTCCAGGGAGAAGGTCTAATTAGACTTGTCTTTTTTTTTTTAATGATATCCAGGCTTAGTAGTAAACGGCATTCATGCACTGAAGTGCCCACATTGATGGGCATGCAATAAATGTTAAATCACAACAGTTAAGTTTAATGAGAATTAATGGTTTGTCTTACAGCATTGTCTGTGCTCCCTGGGCTGCCCTTTAGCCTTGTTTACAAGGCTCTGCCTGGCTGTCCCACTCAGTCAGCCCCCATCTTAGTGAGGTTGCCTAGCTTTGCAGACTCTGCCCTTCTTTCCCCACCTGCCAAGAATTTCAAGGTTGATCCCCTCCTCTTTGGTCTTCTCTGACTCATTCCCTAACCCTCTGTCTTTCTCTCTCATTCTCATCATCTCCTCCTTCTTACTCCCTTTCCTCTCCAACTTTATTTGTCCAGTCCCTTTTTACAGACACTTTCCTCTAGAAGGGACCCCCACCCAGCTGTGGATTGCCATCTTCCCCATAACATTGTAACCTTATCCTGCAACCCAGGGAAACATCTAGTCTGCCCCAAATAGAAGAAATCAGTGGAAGTAAAGACTGTTTGCAGTGCAAACAGAATGAATATCTAAACTTAAACCCCTTATGAAGTTGTTTCTAAGCATGTTGTGTTTTCTTTGGGAAGTCAGTCTAGAGCCAGGGATGAACGATGGTCCATAGTACCATACAGGACCCTCTCCATAAGTACATGCTTCCTGCTTATCTACTGTGTAGGACTGTAAGTGGGCAAACAGATTGAGAAGCTTCAAGTATGACAGCAGTCAGCTTTCTCTCTGACCTTGTCTGGAACAAAGCCAGGGAGCTGACTCTTTTTGGTTTAGAGGATTCTTGGAATGTTCACAGCATTCGTCTCATACCCTTCCCAAAAGTTCTCCCTTGGCAGCCAGGATTGTGACTCAATGGAGGGGAAAAAGATACAGTGCCTACTAGTGGCCTGTATCCAGGCCCCAGAAGATGGCAGAAACTGTTCTAAGATGTTGAGGTCAAAGAAGTAATGCCAGCATTCTACCACTGTGACCCCCGGCTGAACCCCGCTTTAGAGCATCTTAGAAATTCTACACAGAGCACAGGGAATGAGGGGTGCACACTCCACACTGGGATGAGAGTGGGCAGGATGAGCTCCCATTCCTTGGTCTGGGCAGTCGTCTTGAGACATCGAATCATTACGTCTGCAAGGTCACCTAGTCTACCTTCCTAGCCAAGGCAGGAATCTGCGCTCCCACCTGTCCTTTCCTGGAGCTAAACAAGGCAGAACAGGACCCATGCTCGAGTCCCCAAAGAACAGCAGGACGCCCTCAGTGGAGGCATACTATATTTAAATGCAATTCACCTCTTTGGGGTCTAGGAAAAGCCACCTGTAGATTCATTTGCTGGGAAACGCAGTCTGCGTGGCCGAGGCAGTGGACGCCGGGGTCACGGTTTTGCTAAAAGCTGACTTCCTCCGGAGGTCTGTCTGCTGTCCAGAGTGGCAGCCACTTCGGTGGGCGAACAGGATGGTCATCTCCGGGCCCAAGGGGGCTGCCTCAGGCTGGGACCCCTTCGGGGTGGCTGGCTGTTCAGGCTTCCCGGAGGTGTGGTGTTTGGCGGGAGGAGGACTGTAGTTCTGAAATCTCACAGTTTTGACTTGCTGTAAGACAGGAGAACAAAGGGACATGGCTGAGGTGTGAGAACTGTGCTGTTTCCCCCTGGGACTTGGCTCACATTGTTCCTTTACCCTTGTCCCTTCTGGGAATGCCTCATTCATGGGTTCCTCCAGCAAATACTTGTGTCTGCATGAGAGTCCACCAAGGATCACCACTCTGTCAGGTGCTATGTACAAATCCAAGAGTGAACAGAACTGCCCTGAAAGATGACAGTGAGAACCAGTGCTCCCGTGGGGAAGAATAAGATGCTAAGGGAGGGGGTTGGAGTATCCAATTGAAGCTGGAATGGGGCTTGTCATGGAGGGCCTCCTAAAGGCAGAGTTATTTCAATCAAGAACTGAAGAATGACTGGGGATTATCTAGCAGAAGGCAATCACTGACCTAAGAACAGGGTCCTGGGCAAGAGGGTATGATCCTTTTGAGAAAATATAAGAAGTTCACCTCCCCTCTCTCTTCTCCACCTGCCAGTAAGGCCTGTCTTGAGGCCTACCTCTTCCCTGAGGCCTACCTGCTGACTGCATCAAGTTCTGTGATAAACTTATAAATCCTCAAAGTAGAGCCAGCAAACTAGACACCACTGACTACACTTTGTCTGCAGAAGGTTTACGAGTTTTAGCTGCTAACATGAAAAATTGGGAGACTGCATATATAAAAGTCAGGATTTCATCTGTCTCTTATGATACAGCTCAGGTGCACCGGGGCCAGGGCCCATTCTGCCAACAGTTGGCTGGTGCTGATCAGCAGCTCCCTGTCTATGTGGGAGTCACCACCTCACATTTGCATAAGCCTTTCCTCTCTCCCTTCTTTCCTAGCCTGTTACAGGATCTGTCTGGTACAATCAGTGTTTACCTTGGCCATTCCCTGTCTTTTGTTTGTTTAGTCGCTAAGTCATGTCTGACTCTTTTGCGACCCCATAGACTGTAGCCTGCCAGGCTCCTCTGTCCATGGGATTCTACAGGCAAGAATACTGGAGTGGATTGCCATTCCCTTCTCCAGGGGATCTTCCTGACCCAGGGACTGAACCTGGGTCACCTGCATTGCAGGCGGATTCTTTACTGCTGAGCCACCAGGGAAGCCCCAAAACTAAACAACAGTCACCTAATTTTCTTGTTACCTCCTCCATCCCACCATCCTTCTTTCCTCAAGGATATTACTGAGAACATAATACATTTACAAAAATTCTTATGTCTTCTTATGGAAAAGCCATAGAACCACAAAAGTCCTGATAATGGTCAATTGAGTAGTTATAGCTCTGTGTGACCTTGACAAGCCACTTACTCTTTCCTGTCTCACTTACTTCCTCCATACTGTGAACAGGTACACATTATTCCCTGTGTAAGCACTTTACTCATCTCGTTTAATTTCCACTCCAATCCTGTGAGGCTATGACTCTTTGTACTGCCATTTTACAGATTAAGCAAAAGAATCTCAGAAAGGTGAAATGTTTCAACCGGAGTCACCAGCTAGCAAGCAGCAGAGCTGGAATTCAAAACAACATTGTATCTGAGGCTAAAGCCATGCTGTTTCAAGTCACCTCTGGGCCTTGAAAGTAGGATGTATGAGACATTCTGGAAGCATCCAGGAGATTCAGTAACATGTCCAGGGAGGATGGAGGTGGTATGAGGATGTGGAGGGGAAAGGTTGTGTGTGAGGATTCCTTTGATTCCTTGTCCATTCAAAGTTGAAATCTCAGGAGCTGAGACACTGTGCAAAGTTAGGGGTCTAAAGAATCAGGCCCCCCTCACTTCACCTCATGGTCATGCATGCATGTTCAGTTGTGTCTAAATCTTTGTGACCCCCATGGACTGTAGTCTGCCAAGCTCCTCTGTTCATAGAACATTCTAGGCAAGAATACTGGAGTGGGTTGCCATTTCCTCCTCCAGGGGATCTTCCCAACCCAGGGACTGAACACACGTCTCTTGTGTCTCCTGCATTGGCGGGAGGATTCTTTACCACTGCGCCATGTCACCTACTCCTACCTTCTCGCTGCCGTTTCTTGAGTTTTCTGGTTTCACCAGGATGGAGGGCGGGGCAGATGCAGGCGGTTTGGGGAGAGGCTCACTCTTGATGGGGATTTCTTTGCCTTCCATGATGAGGGAGCTGGCTGCCGTGTGGATCCTGGTGTCGCTGCCCCTGCTGACGCATGTGATGGCAGGCTCCCCGGTGGAAGTGGGCTTGGGTCCCAGCTCCGCCACCACCGTGGAGGCTGAGGAGGGGGCCCCCTGTGGCTGGTAGAACTGGAACTGCTGAGGCTGGACCACCATGGTGGGGCTGCGTCTGAAGGAGCCCACCACGAGGGTGGGGATCCCCGACTGGACGGGTCTCTGCAGAGATCCATCTGGGGAATTACAAGACAGAGATATCAGCCCTGGGGCAGCTGACAGCAGCTGGGGGTGGACAGGAGGGGCTGGGTAGGCAGTGCGTCCTGATATCCCAGAATAGTTAAGTGCTTTCCCAATTTGACTGTGCTCACATTCTCCCAGGGTCTTTCAAAGGTGACCTTATTCTTTTTTTTAGTACTGCTTGCCAATGCTGGCAGCCAATGACTGGCTAGGTGAATGTTGGTGGGCGGTGGTGTCAGAAGGTGTATTACCTCCATTTGTCCTCTGTCTGTCTCTCTGTCTCTGTCTCTCTTTCTCTCTCTCTCTCTTTCACACACACACACTTCTATGATCTCCTTCCAGGCCTTAAAGATGGGAAATGAAGAAGACAGTACTAAAGACAGGGCTTCACAGTGAGAAGAGAACAGAACTGTCATGCAGACCAAAAAGGACACAAAAGCAGAGGCAACTCAAGAGACAGCAGACATTGAGACTCAAAAGAATGAGTCAGCTGAGAGGCATGAGCAGGAGGGAGAGGGCAGGAGAGAGGGGAGGGGACTCTGACCAGCTTCTTGAAGAAAGTTCTGATGGAAGCATTAGGCCTGTGGTGTGGGGACCTCTGCTCTTCATCGGGTCTGTGGGGAGGAAGGCTGAGTGGGATTTAGAGACCATGTGTACTGGGCAAATGTGACAGTAGCTGGAAGCAAATCTGGAAAGGCTATTTCCGAGTTAGGGTTGGGAGTGGATGAGCTTCGGAAGTCCCATGACACAGGCTCTGGAATCTGATCTCTTCTCAAGGAGCCGGGGGCCAGTCAGTCACATCACCTTCCTGCTCCTTGGCCCCTCTGGTTGTAAACTGGAGCTAACAACAGTATCTCATGGGCTGGAGTGAGATTATATTTTATGATGCATGCAAAGTGTTAGGATAGTGCCCGGAACATAATAAATGCCCCCATGTTTGAAAACTTTTTTTTTTTTTTCTTTTTTAGGTAAAGGAGAAGCAAAATGGTCCAGGAGTTTGGTTTTGCCCCTTTCACTTCCCTGAGCTCATTCCACCCCCACCTTTTTTTTTTTTTTTTTTGCTTTTAACTGAGATGAGCCTCCTCTGTAAAAGAAAGCCATTCCTTCCCCTCAAATTCTCTAGAACACAGGAGATCCCCACCCCTTGAGCACATGTACTATGGGTGATCTGGAGAATCAGCAAGTTATTGCACTCTGTGGGGGGTAGTGGGAGAGGCACTCTGAGCCGCATTGTGGGTCATTTCTCCATAAGGGTCTCCCAGCATTTGTAGCCATAGCAGAGATGTTAGTCCTCTGTGACACTCTATGGACACGTGTGTGAATCAAAGTTACGTGTGTCTGGCACAGAGGGCCCATCTAAGGCCGTGTTCTGTGTCGTGATTCTTCATCAGGATGGGTGTGAACATGAAAAGCAGACACTCACTCAAGAGCGTCGGTATTCTCAGCCACCGCCGGCAAGTCAGCCACTGCTTACACGAGTCTGACCTTTCAATGTCGACATTTATTTTTCCACTGACAGCCCTGTGAGGTGCACATAGTCAATTCTCTGTCATTTCTCTTTGCTTTGGGGAGATTGATAGCTTGACCAGCCTCACCTTGGGGAAAGGGAGAGAGAGAAAGCTTCGGGGACCTAGAAAAGTCAAAGCCATGCTGGGCAGACCTGTCCTTGCTGTGCTGTGCTTAGTCACTCAGTTGTGTCTGACTCTTTGCAACCCCATGGACTGTAGTCCACCTAGCACCTCTGTCCATAGGGATTCTCCAGGCAAGAATATTGGAAGGTGTTGCCATACCCTCCTCCAAGGGATCTTCCCGACCCAGGGATAGAATCCAGGTCTCCCACATTGCAGGTGGATTCTTTACTGTTTGAACCATCAAGGAAGCCCGGACCTGTCTTTAGGCTCTCGGAAATGAGTGAAAAATCATCAGTTTATTGCCATATCTATTTATCTTATGGGTTCCTAATTTCCAAGAGATTGGAGCTTATTACATGTGCACATAATGTAATCGGTCAAAACTCCAAGTTGATCAAGATATATGTAAAGGAAGAGAGGAAGTGTCCAAAAGGAAGTGGGAAACATTGCCACGGGGATGTTCTTCTCGGCATTCATAAGTGTGAACATTTCAGCACTAAGTGAAATGACACATTCACATTATGGGTGGACCTAACATGATCTGCTGAATTCTAAGAGCTATGATAATACTGGTAAGACACTAATGCTGTAAAAATAGCTAACATTTCTTGAGTGCTTATTGTGTGTCAGGCACCGTGTCATTACTATTAAATGGATTCTTTTTTTACTCTGATGAGATAGGTGCTATTTTTATTTTCATTTTTCAAACGAGAAAACTGAAGACCCAAGAAGTAAGTAACTTGCCCAACCAAGGCTATTGTGGTGGGATTACTTATTGTGTGTGTTGCAGGGAGAGGGGGGAGGCTGGCACTGGAGGGTGCAGGAGAGAGGCACGAGTGGCTCAAATGAAGAGGCAAGAGCTGGGATCAGTAGGCAAGCAGGCGACTGGAAAGCACTGAGAAACAGTAGAACTAAGAAAATAGCTTTAATTTTCTGAGGGCATTTTCCTGTGTGGCATATTGCCCCACATGTGAATCCTTTGCTCTGACTAGTACTAAATTTTCACCTTTAATTATTTTTTTTTAAGATAGAAGGAGGGATGGCAGAGCCCAGGCTAAGTCAGGGGATGTAGAACAAATCAAGTTGACTTAGCTTGGCTTGTTATCTTCTAGAGAGGTGTACAAATATAGAGGTTCGATGTGTTATAGAACAATAGGTCTCAGAAACTTTTTAGAACCCCTCAAAATGAAGTCTTATGCAGAGGTTCAATATATTAGAAGATAAAAGCATGACTTTTAAGATGAAGGAAGTTATGTAACTGCCATGCGTGCAATGTGGATGTTATATAAAAATGAAAGCAAGGTGAAGAACAATGTATTAAGATTACACGGTATGCATGTACATGGATGAGAACTTGGGACTGAGGGTGAAGGATTGGAAGGATATATTTGTACAATATAACGTAATTTTGTACAATATAATTTTTTAAACTTATACATATATTAGTTAAACAAAGTGGGATTCAGGGGCTCTTAGCATCAACTCCTCTTTTCCTCCTCCCCTGCATCCTTCATTTCCCTTTTGGTACCCCCTGAGGGTTTCCACGGAACACAGTTTGAGAAACACTGATCCAGCAAGAACCAGCATCCAACCTAGGCCATATTCTAATTACATGTTGGTACTCAGGGCTGGTATCATTCCCAATCAGTGTGTGTGTATGTAGACTGAGGGCTGTGACCCTGAGTCTGTCTTGCTTAATCTAATAAAACAACTTGATATTTGGGAAATGTAAAGCAACCTTAAAGCAAAAATCCTTGTTTTAGCAAAAAAAAAAAAAAGAACAAACCCCCCAAAACCACTCTGTTTGCCCAGAGTGAGATCGCCCCCATCCCTTAGGTCTAGGCACGTACCTCTCCACCACTACTTACTCTTTCTCATGCTACCTCGTCCTTTGCGGAGAGAGCCCTGCCCTAGGGTCCCCAGGCTGGCTGGGCTCCGCACAGGGTTGACTATGGCTGTGGGCACGAAGACGGACTTGAAGGGCTGGCTCTGCCGGGGATCACTTTCTGAAATACTGCCTTGAGAGGACACAGAGGAGGTGGATAACGTCCATGCGGTGTAGAGACCAGGACTTCGGGAGTCTGGAACGCTAGATGTCTTTCTGGTTGTGCAATATTTTTTTTAAAAGAAGAAATAGAAAAAGAAAAAGTTCAGTCAAGAGTCCAACCATATACCACAGTCAGCTCCCAACCATATACCACATGTGGCCGCTCCTCACCTGCTCCTACCCATATATACATACTACACAGAGTCTTAACTACAGAGGCCTCAGCTCCCACACCTGGATAACTGTGTGGGTACACTAAGGGAGGGACGAGGTCTCCTGCTGAGGCCTGGTGGGACAAGAAGACTTGAATTTCACCTTCTTTCCCTCCAGCTCTGATCACTCCTCACCCCACGTTCCTTTAGCCCTGAGTTTAAGACCTTGTATGTGTTCATCTCACTTTGGAGGGGCAGTTTCTTGTTTGTTCAGTGACTTGTCCACTAGATTCTAAACTCTTTGAAGGCAGAGATTTTATATGACTTATCTGATATCTTCTGTGATCTGCATATATTGTTAAAGTGTTGAATGGCTGCCATAATGCACTTAGCACTGAAGCCAGCCATTTTGTGTCACACATATTGAGCACTTAGGCTCAGATGGTAAAGAATCTGCTTGCAATGCAGGAGACCTGGCCTCGATTCCTGGGTTGAGACAATCCCCTGGAGAAGGGAATGGCTACCCACTCCAGTATTCTTGCCTGGAAAATTCCAGAGGAGCCTGGCAGGCTCCACGGGGAGTCCATGGGGTTACAAAGAGTCGGACATGACTGAGTGACTAATGCTTTCACTTTCACTGTATATCTGGCATTGGCCAAGTCCTTTGCCCACATTATCTCATGGGTTCTTCACAACAGCCTTCTGAGTTAGCAACTATAAATACTACTGTTTTGTAGATTAAAAAAATACAGATTTACAGGTAGTTGAGATTTGAACTCAGGTCCAGGCTGGCTCTTGTCACCCACGCTCTTATCACTGAGCTACACTACCTTCTGGCTAGTCAGAGCATTCATAATTTGGAAAACCCTGCATCTTGCTTGAAATAAATAAACCAAAGGAGGTGGTAGGCCCTACACATGCTTACACAAAACCTAATCCTTCAGCCTTAGGCTCTAATTTTTAAGAATAGTATTTAAATTTTGAAAACAGCAATTTCTTGCTCATTGCTTTCCAGCCTGCAGCTCCATGAACCCTGTGGGGAATGGCTGTCACTTTACATGTTTCTCTTGTCCTTGTCCCATCCTACCCCAACATCACAGCCCCAGTGGAGTAGCCCATCAGTCACCTTGTCACTCTGTTGATTCAGTAACCTCTGCTAATTCCCTGGAGGAAACCAACTCAACCAAGGTCCTGGCACAAAGATGTCCCCATGTAGTTTCCTTCCTGTCAATGCCTCCAGGTTTCTCTTTAGGTAAGTTCCTCTTATTTCTCCTTTTTCTCTCCCTTTTTTGCTTGAAAAAAGTGTATGTAGTTTAATAATGAGCCACCAGTGTTGCACAAGATGGGAAAGGCACCACTTAATGTGGCCAACTCTGCCCATGAAGCATATGCAGCCACATGCCCTGGGGACAGATGCTTGTGGTGAGGGGGTTTCTGTCCACAGCTTTCATTCTCCTCTGGTCTCTGGGGATGCAGTCAGGGAAGCGGAGTGGGCTAGCCACCAGTCAGAGCTCAGACTACATTCTGGAGATGAGTGCTGGGCTGAGAGAACTCCCCAGTGCTGGCTTTCATAGCAGCGTCTGCACCTGCCTGTGTTTTAAACAAAGACCTCAAAGTGTAGGATGCTGCAAAATGGACCAGCAACAGGGAACACAGATTCCAAAATGGTTGGCAGTGGCAGTGGCAGCAAGTACAGAAAAGTTAATGAGGCCTGAGCCAGGCTTATTTGACTAGTCCTTTCTTTGGCCAACTGTTTACAGACTGAGGTGCGACCTCATTTTTCTGAGCCCAGCATGAGGCTGGATTCCAGAAACTCCTAAATTTCAAGTCCCCTTCCCAACACTGAACCCCTCTATGTTTTTTGGCAAAAAGATCAACAAGGGCTTCCATGGTGGCTCAGGGGCAACAAATCTGCCCGCCAGTGCAGGAGACATGGGTTTGATCCCTGGTCCATGAGGGAGCAACTGAGCCCAAGTGCCACAACTACTGAACCGGTGCTCTGGAGCCCAGGAGCTGCAACGACTAAAGCCTGAGCACCCTAGAGCCTGTGCTTTGCAACGAGAAGCCCATGCGCCACAACTAGAGTGGCTCCTGCTCACTGCAACTAGAAAAAAGCCGAAGTAGCAATAAAGAAGACCCAGAGACCCAGCACAGCCAAAAAACAAACAAACAAACACCTCAGCACTTACCCAGCATGTTCTAACATCAAAATGCTGTGCTAACACATATTCATTAAGCCCCATGACACCCAAGATCTGCAGACATTATGATCCCTGTTTTCTAGATGGAGAGACGGAAAGGCATCCTGGGTTTAAGGGGGAGGTGAGCGTGTTGCCTCTGGTTTGCCCCACTGCACTGCTTTGAGTGTGTCCCCCTTTCTACCTGAGATACAAGCCCTTAAGAACTTGCGCAGTACATGAAAGGGGCCTGACACACGTGCCCTCTACCCTGCTCAGTACTGGCATAGCCTCTTGGTAAGGCAAAAGCTTGCACTGTGACAGTCTTTATACAGTGCCGTGTAGCAAGTGAAAGGACAGTGAGTGGTGGCCCACCTGTCACTTTTCTCTACCCTTTAGGCAACAGGATGGCATATGAGTCTGGTGAAGGCTGCCTGAAAGAGAAATATCCTGGCTTACTGGGCAGAAAGGCGTTTATTGGGAGGACAGAAAGGAGTGGAAAGAGCTTGGAAACAGGATCCTAAGGAAGCTTCTGAGACTAGTGAGGCAGGAGTCTGAGGCGGGGAGTGTCTGATCAGGGGCTGCTGCTTGAGTGCCCACCATGAACAGTCTTCAACTTGGCCCATGTGCTTTCCTCCCTTGTTCCTTCCTTGTTCCCATTTCCAAGTTCTGAGAGGCTAAGCCTGTCTCTCAGCTGTGGTGATGAGCTGAGGAGGTTGGGGAGAACGGGGAGGGGAGAGGGAAAGTGAAGAGGAGGAGAAGGAATGGGGAGGAGCTGGTTTCTGCAGCCTCTAAAATGGGAGGAAACATGCCTCCATTGAGACTGGGTGTGGAGGAGGAAACCCAAAAGCATGTAGGTGCTGCTACGAAGGGCCTGAATGAAAACGTGACAAGTGTTGTGTACCCTCGACCCAAGGGCTATCTCTGGGATCTGGGGAATAGGTCGTGGTAGCAGAGATCTAGGTGTGGTCAGCACAGCTGGATAGGCTGGTATTACCCTCAAGCACAGAGTGCTGGAGCTTCACACACCACAGCAGCCTCTCCTCTTCCGGTAATTAAAAGGCTTACTTGCTGAACTGTAAACCAAAACCCTCGCATTTTGGTCAGCTCTGGTCTCTCAATTGATCCCCAGACTCTGTCTGGCTCAATGCATTAGGAGATGATGCTGATTAAGAGCGAAAGTTCAAATCTCAGGGGGCACCTCACACCTTGGAGGTCTGGCTGTCTTAGAAAAGGCAGTCCTGTACACCATGGGGGCTGGAGGTAGTGCAGAGCCATCTCTGCAAACACAGTGAAAATGGGGGGCAAACCTCTCACTCACACAGAACCAAAGAGCAGAAAGGGACCTCGTACACGTAGTCCAACCCACTCAGTAGCAGAAACTCCGCTGACAAAGAATGGCCTCATTTAGCCCTGAGAACTGGGAGGAACCAAGCCTCCCGCAATGGGAAGGGTTATTAAGAACAAGGGTGAGCTGCCCCTAGATAGACAAACTGAGCATGTCATCTGCATCCAAGGTTTTGGGGATGGAAACCTTCTCTGCATCTGGGAGGCTGTCAGAGAAAACATAACACACAGAGAAAGCATTGATCTGCTGTCAACTAATAGCCCTAAGGAGATTATATGGTGACAGTGACTTTCCTTTTTGGAAATGCTGATTTCCTGGAAGCAAACACACCCATCAGCATCAGCAGCATCTCAATATATGCACATAGTCAGGTTTCTATGAGCCAGGGGTGCGGAAGGACTCATGGCCACCTATGGTGCTGCTGAACATCCATCCACCATCTGACACACGGCCACCTCGGATAGAGTGAGTCCAGAAGCTCATTGTTTGCCCAAGAATAGATCTACCTTGGAGAAAAGCCAAGGCGAGAATAGGAAGCTGGAGCCTTGAACTTCATTGGAACAGAGTCCCATGTGCATTCTAGTTAGGGTGATCTTAAGTCCAGATTTTCCAGGGAGAATCTCAGTTTATAGCTGCTCTCCTGGTAGTGTCCCTCTTCTATCTCAAAAATGTCCTAGTTTGGATGATGAATTATACAGTGACTCTTACTTTAATGGTTTTTTGTGGAATAATCAGGACTTCAGGCTAAGGCCTGATACAAATGCCCCACTAGACTAGTAGAGATGGCCCTAGAGAGTTCATGATAGTTTCTTCCATGGAAGACTGTTCATGAGTTAAGGTAGGTCTTTGCTCTTCTCTGTCACTTCTGAACTATCCTCCCACTGTCCTCAAGACTTCGCAGCATGGACTCACAAGAACAGACTCTACCATCTCCTACTCTGCCTTGTTGCAGACATCACTTTCCCTGTTTCCCTGAGGAATTGAGCTCCCGGCTCACTGTCATTCTCTCCACCACAACGGATCCTACCTTGATGATTTCATCTAGTCTTTGGGCTTTCATCTTAAGCTTAGACTTCTTTCTTAAATGCTAGACTTGTATAGATGCAACCATTTACTAGGAATACTAAGGCATCTGAGACAATGTGCTGCAAACCAGGCTTTTGCTTCCCCTCACTAACACCTCAAAACCTGTTTGTTCTCTTTTGGATTTACTCCATCTCAGTAAAAGGCAACCTTGTCTTCAGTTATTCAGGACTCACTTTGAATCCTCTCTTTTTACACCCAGAATTGGATTTGTCAGAAAATCCTATTGTTTCTACCTTTAGAATAAACCAAAATCTAACCACCGCCCCCTCCCTCCCTCCACAGCCAGCACCTTTGTTCATTTCACCGTCAACACCCCCCGCCCCAGCTCCCCCGAACTCCCACCCCCTGGATTCTTACCATATCCGCTTAACTAGTCTCTCTGCTTCCACCTTTCCTGTCTACAGTTCACTCTCAACCCAGCACCCGGAGGGGTTCTGATTACAACACAAGTTAGATCATGTCAATGCTTCTGCTCCAAGCCCTATAACATGGTTGAAGTCACATTCCTCATTATGACTGAGCAAATTCTGAATCTGAATCCCTGTTACCACTCTGGCCTCATCTCCTACGAGGCCCCTCTCACTTCCCTAATCCAGTCCTCTCGGCCTTCATGTCAGTATGCTCCTTCCCCGGGGCCTTTGATCTGTCCTCGCTGTTCCTTGGGCCTGGAAAACACTTCCCGCATTCCTCCATTCTTCCTTCTCACCGCTCAGCCAGCCCACCCCAACCAGACTATTAACATTGTAGTCACCCTCACATAAATTCTATCCCCCTTTCCTGACTTATTTTTTCTCCTTAGACCTTATCATCAGCACACCACTTATATTCCTTACACGTCTATTTATTTTCTGTCCAACCCACCAGAGTATAAGCTCCAGTGGGCAGAGATTTCTGTGTATTTTGTTCACTGGTGTTTCTCCAGTGTCTAGAAGGGTGCCTAACCTACTGTGCTCAGTATATATTTGCTAACTAAATGGATTAAAGCATCAGTTATAGGCATCCTTAGTTTGCCTTTGGGGATTTTGCAAATTTCTAACAAATTCCAAGAACCACTGAAGGGAGTAACTATGACCCTCTATTCCAACTTTCTGGCATGCAAAGAAATCTTTTTGCCTGGAACTATTGGTACCCACACTTTGCCTGTATTCTATCTAGAAAGGGGATTCGCCACCTCAATAAAAGCAAGTGCAGTCTTTTATTGAACCAGAATCTTCTAAGTTGTATTCACTGGTTCACTGTCCCCTGAGGGAACCAGCCTACTTCCTGATCTACACAGTCTATTATGGTCTCTCTGACCCTTGTCTTCTGCACTCAAACAATCCTAGTGTCTTTCTAGGTTTATCTAGTGATGTAGCTTCTATTTCCTCACCATTGCAGCCCTCCTCTGGACACACTGCCCACCTACAGGAAGGTTCCCCAAACTGGCCATGTATGACTCCTGCTCTGACCCCCATAGAGAACAATGGGATTATCCCTTTCCTTGGAGTTATGACTCTCTGGTATGTCATAAAGGTAGTGTTTATGTGTGGTAAGGGGCTTGGTACCTTGTGATAGGCTTTGCCTGGACTTATAGGGGGTGGAGGTAGCACCTGGACTTATAGGAGGAGCCATGGATAGTTTTGGGGGCCTGTGTTTACTTGTGGTTGTATGAGGTGGCTGGACAAACTGCAGCAGTGCAATTGATGCATGTGCCAGAGAATGAAAAAGGTTGGGAAAGCTGTTTGGAAAGAAGACCTGCAGGGTCACTAGCATGTGACTTGGGGGTTGGATGTATGGGTAGTGGTCTGAGTCACGAAAACCCTGCCTAATGGCACCACATCCTGGGAAGTCTCCTAAGGTGCTCCCAGAGGTCTTCTGATCATTGGGCTTTCCCATTGTCCTATGATTATGGAGTGTCTTGGTGAAGACAGTGAAGTGTGATTTGTGGGGGTTATACAGTAGAACTGAAGTCTAGCTCTTGAGTAGGCTGGTTAACTGCACATCACTTTCATCATCTGTAAAATAACACCCACCTATTGGGATACTTGAGCATAGCCAAAGAGTTAAAAGATGCAAAAGTATCAATACTTGTAAAATGTGAAGAGCTATTTAAAAGATAACCATTTTACTTTTTTTTTTTTTAATTAAGCATTAGGAGGATAGTGAAGCAAAAATTGTTTCTTGGCCCACACTCTGAAAGGATTGAGTCTTTCAGCCATTCAACTCAGAGATGGACTCTGGCCTAGATGATCCAACCCTCTGATGCCTGAGATTGGAGAGGACGCACCTGAAAATGGGGATGACATAGTTGTTGGGGAAGATGCCAACTCGCCCGGTCACCAAGGAGACGCCCCTGAGCCAGCCATCCTGGTACTTGCCCAGGACCCTGACGCCCTCTCCCTTCTGTAGGTCCAGTTCATCGGGTCCATGGGCTGAGTAGGAGTGCAGAGCTACAAACCTGGGGAAACACAGGGAACTGGTGAAGGATGCTGGTGAGTGTGCCTAGTGGAACCAGCAAAGGGTGAAGGGAGAGGAAAACTCAGAGTCCTAACCCAGTGGTTAGCACTAAACATCCTTTAAGAATTGAAACCTCACTATGTAAGGCAGATGGAAATGGTGGAACCTTGTTGAAGTTGCAGCGGAGGGGCCCAAATCCCTGCCCCCTCCATCTCCTCACTCCTCCATAGCATGCTCTGAAGCTCCAAGTCACTCACTGAGGTCACATCAGTATTTTGACATTGGGGAAACTAGCTGAGAATAGAGAAAGGAGTTGGTGACCAGGAATCAGTGGCAGAGTCAGGTCGAAAGCCTGAAAGTGATGGTTCTATCTAGGATGCTTGTTCACACTGCTTAGAGTACCCTCAAGACAGTGGTCACAGCCATCAAGGTTCAGGGAACCGAGGGGTCAGCATAGAAGCCTCTCTGATTCATTCCCTCTCCTGAGGGTAGTGACGTGTCTGACCCCCAAGATGCTAGCTTAATGTAGGCAGGAGATGGACATGGGGAAGTGGGAGGCAAGGGTTAATTTCAGTGTTTTGGCACACAGTGGAATGAATATTGGCTGCATTGTGGGATGGAGAAGGATGGGCTTGAAACGTGGTAGAAATGTTCTTGGGTTGGAGCAGTGATTTTCCACTCTGAAGTCCACAGAGTAGCTTGGGTAGATAACATCCAGGTATGAGCTGGGGGATAAAGACCCTGGGGAGTAGTTCGGCTTTGGAAGGAGAATAATTACCCAACTAAAGGCATTAAAAATAACCCACTTTGGTTTCCCAGATTTGGGGTTAAAAGTGTATGGCTTTGAGCCGGATAGACGCTAAGGCAGCAGTTTCCAACCTTTTTGGTGCCAGTGGGATGGTTTCAGGATGATTCAAGTACACGTTGAAGTGCACAAAGTACATTTATTGTGCACTATATCTCTATTATTATTATACCAGCTCCACCTCAGATCATCAGCATTAGAGCCCAGAGGTTGGGGACAACTGCTCTAAGGACTTTGAGGCACTGAAAGGTTTTATCAAAGGGGCTAGGAGAATGTTCTCATCTGCAAGATTTCTTTCCCTCATGAAATGTTATATTTATTTCTCACTGATACAGCAGCATCTACTGATGACCAAGCATTGTGAATCTAAAGAAATACAACAGAAATCGCTCAGTACCCAATCTCCCTGTAGGGTTTTCGTACATAATCTAGTTTCTTTCTGCTTTTGTAAAATAATGAGCCAGGATGATGTAATTTGGTAATTTGTATTTTTCATCATTATTTCCTTTGGACATTGTAAAGGAAGGGAAGCTGTTTTTTCTCTGCATGGGATGGTTGGGGATGGGGGATGCTCGATGAGAGAGGGATGGCAAAGATGACCGCTCTGTGCCAGGACCAGGAGTGGAGGGTTGAACTCATTTTTTTTTTTTTTTACTCACATGTTAGCTGAGAGGTGTTGCTGGGAGCCAGGAAGACTGACAATGGCCGTGGAATGTCCTGGGGAGGCAGGTGCAGGGTGATAGGTGCTGACCTGCAGAAACAACAAGCATTAGGAGCCAGACCCACAGCAGAGCTGCTGCATTCTGACGCAACTAAAAACCAACAGGCACGCCCAGCACCACCCATCGTGTGTCTTTTTCTCTGTGGTTTGTGGCTGTGGGCAGAGCGGAGTGGTGGTAGATTGGTTTATGGTCTGTTGGGGTGGTATGCCAGGGTCACATTCCGAAAGACTGCTCAGATAAGGCTTGGGATGAAGGCCCGTTCAATTTACAGTCAACAGAGCACTGTCAGGCTCTTCCTTATGTTCCCCCAGCCCCTCTCCACCCATTTTCTAGTGCACTCACCTCCCTCTAAGAAAACCTGTTCTCGAAAAATGATATGATGGCTAATGTTGAGAACACTCGCCAGGCAGTTTTAAGTGCTTCATAAGTATCAGCTAGTTTAATCCTTATTAAAGGAACTATTATCATCCCTATTTTTGGATGAGAAACTGAGGGAAAGAGAAAAATCACTCAACTAGAATGAACCAACATTTAAAACCAGGTACTCCAGGTCCTGAGCCCACACTCTCACTAATGTTAGTATTAACACACACACATACATACACACACACACACACACACACACACCAGTTTATCCTGTGACTTAGTGATGGTAAATCTGCAACCTCTTCACTTTTCCAGGCTGAAAGAGGGAGCAAAAGTTCTAAAAGCATCTGGAAATTACTAACTATCCTGAGGCTTCTCTTATTATCTAATGTCTTACCTTGCTTATTTTCTTCTCAGCACGTATCAAAGACTGTGATTGTTTCCTTGTTTATTTACTGACCATCCCCCATCACTAGACTACAAGTTCATGAGGAAGGGACTATGTCTTGTTTATCTTTGTGTTTCTTATACGCTTAATATGTTACTTGTAACTTAATGAATGAATGAAAACATCTTTCTACCCACTACACCAAATATTAATGAAATCTCCATGCCATCCAAAGTAAATACATTCAACCAGTCTTCAGTTATCTACCTTTAATGATGATAACTACATATATGTGCCTTTTTAGGACTGTGCTTTGTGGGTACAACTATTATTTGAAGAATGTGTGTTTGAGCAGTTGTGAATCCATTACTGAGTATGTATGTACAAGTGTGTATGTTTATTCAGAACCTGTGACAATTGTATGTACATGTTTGATGGCACTGGTCTATTGTATGTCTTATTATGTTAATGCATGTGGGTCAGATAAGCATGTATGCTATGTGTGATATATGTATGTATGGTTGTGAATGTCTATCTGGAATTCTGTATATATGTCTATGAACTCTAGAGGTGTGTGCAAGAAGGCATGGACATAGTTTTGTGTGTGTGTCTGTGTCAATGGTTGTATAAATGTTTGTATGGTTGTGTATGTATGTGTGATGTTTCAATTCAGTTATAGGATCAGAAAACCATTCCAGTTAGATAGTAAGAAGGGTTGGCAAGAGTATAGAGAAATCTAAACCCTCATACAGTGTTGGTGGAAATGTAAAATGGTTCCAGCCCTTTGGAAAATAGTTTTGCAGTCCCTCAAATAACTCCTAAAGTTACCATATGATTCACTAAGTCTGACATCCAAGAGAAATGAAAACATACATCTGCACTAAAGCTTGTATGTGAATTTTACAGCAGTATTATTTATAATAGACAAAAGGTGGAAATAACCTAAATGTCTACTGGCTGAAGAATGAATAAAGAAAACATGGTATATCTACACAATGGAATAATATCTATAAAATGGAAATTATTCAACCACAAAAGAAATGAAGTACTGATATATGCCAGAACATGGATAAACTGTGAAAACATCATGCTAATTGAAAAAAGCAAGACACAAGAAACATTACATAGTTCTATGTATATATCTTAAATGGGTTAAATGTAAAATATATTTTATGGTATGTAAAATATGATATGGTATATAAAATATATTTTAATAAGCTTTTTAAAAAGTCCCAAACCATATGATTATCTCAATAGATGTACGAAAAGCTTTTTATAAAGTTTGACACCCATTATGATAAAAACTCTCCAGAGAGCATTCATAGAAGGAACATACTTCAACATAATAAAGGCCATATATGACAAACCCACAGTTAGCATCATATTTAATGGTGAAAAGATGAAAGTATTTCCTCTAAGATCAGGAATAAGACAAGGAGGTCCATTCTTACCACTTCTGTTCAACACAGTTTTGGAAGTCCTAGCCACAGCAACCAGAGAAAAAAAGAAATAAAAGGAATCCAAATTGGAAAGGAAGAAGTGAAACTGTTACTGTCTGCAGGTGACATGATACTATACATGGAAAATCCTAAAGACACCACCAGAAAAACTACTATAGCTCAGAGCTCATCAAGAGCTCTAGTAGTAAAGTTGCAGGTTACAAAATTCATATACAGAATTTGTTGCATTTCTATACACTAACAATGAAAGGCCAGAAGAAGTTCAGGAAACAGTCCAACTTGGTGGGGAATCAATATTATTAAAATGACCACACTACCTAAGGTAACCCACAGATTCACTGCAATCCCTATCAAAATATCAAAGGCATTTTTTTTTACAGACCTAAAATAATTTAAAAATCTGTATGAAACACAAAAGACTCCAAATAGCCAAAACAATCTTGAGAAAGAAGAACAGAGCTGGAGGGATGGCAAACCTTGACCTCAGATTACAGTACAAAGTTACATTAAAAAAAATGGTACTGGGACAAAAACAGACACACAGATCAATGGAACAGGTTTGAGAGCCCAGAAATAAATCTACGTACTTATATTCAATTAGTCTATGACAAAAGAATCAAGAATATACAATGGAGAAAAGACAGTCTTTTCAATAAATGATGTTGTGAAAACTGGACAGCTACATGTAAAAGAAATCAGAACATTGTCAAATACCATGTACAAAAATAAACTCAAAAAGGATTAAAGACCTAAATGTAACACTGGATATGATAAAACTTAGAGTAAAATATAGACAGAAAACTCTTTGATATAAATTGTACCAATATTTTTGGATCTGTCTCCTAAAGTAAAGGAAATAAAAGCAAAAATAAACAAATGGGACCTAGTTAAAAAAAAGTTTTTGCACAGCAAAGTAACCATTGACAAAATAAAAAGACAGCCTACTGAATGGGAGAAGGTATTTGTAAATTATATGACCAGTAAGAGGTTAATATTCAACATATGTAAATAGCCCACACAACTCAACAGTAAAAAAACAAAATGATATGATTTAAAAATGGGCAGAAGAATGGAATTGACATTAAATGCAGATGGTAAACAGGCACATGAAAAGATTCTCAATGCTGCTAATCATTAGGGAAATGCAAATCAAAACCACAGTGACATATCTCCTCATACCAGCCAGAATGGATCACAAATAACAAATACTGGTGAGAACATGAAGAAAAGGAAACCCTCATACACTGCTGGTGGGAATGTAAACTGGTGAAGCCACTGTGGAAAACAGTATGGAAGTTTCTCAGAAAATTAAAAATAGAACTACCATATGACCCAGCAATTTGACTCCTGAGTGCATGTCCAAAAAAACCAAAAACATTAATTTGAAAAGATACATGCACCCTAATGCTTAAAGCAGCATATTTTACAATTGCCAAGATATGGAAGCAATGTAAGTGTACATCAACAGACGAATGGATAATGAACATATGGTACATATACACACAATGGAATATTACTCAGCCATAAAAAAGAACAAAATTTTGCTATTTGCAGCAACATGGATGGACTTGGAGGGCATTATGCTAAGTGAAATAAGAAAAAGAAAGACAAATACTATATGACATTACTTAACACCCTTTTCCCTGTATAACTCTATCATCCACATCTCATCACTGCTGCTGCTTTCTTGTGATTTTTTTCGGGAAAATGTACGTATGCATATACCAACATCATATATCTATACCTGTTTATTTTTTAATTTATAGAAAAATGCCACATTATGGACACTATTCTATTGTTTTTTCCTTGTATTAATACATTTTTAAGATGTAACCAGGGCTTCCCTGGTTTCTCAGTGGTAAAGAATCTGCCTGCAGTACAGGAGATGTAGAAGATCCCCTGGAGAAGGAAATTGCAACCTACTCCAGTATTGTTGCCTGGAAAATCCTATGGACAGAGGAGCTTGGTAGGTGACAGTCCATGGGGTTGCAAAAGAGTTGGGACATGACTTGGGGACTAACAACAACAATAAATAGTGGAATCTAAAAAATACAACAAACTAGTGAATATAACAAAAAGAGAGCAGACTCACAGATACAGAGAACAAACTTGGGGCTACCAGTGTGAAGAGTGGGGAGGGACAATATAGGGGTGGGGAGTGGGAGGGACAAGTTATTGGGGTATAAGATAGTCTACAAGGATGTACTTAAAACATAGGGGATAGAGCCAATATAACTGTAAGTGGAATATGACCTTTAAAATTTTATTAAAAAAAAACCTAAGACCATTCCTTGGTCATCCATCTGAAAGTCTCTAATACTTCATAAAGTGTTATGAACTTTGCAATCAAACATTGTCACACTGGTTCCCTCAAACAAGCTGCCGGCTTTGGGCTAGGCTGCTCCTCCCCTGCAACTGGGCAAGATATAATCCTTCTGGGATTGGGAGATGTTCCAAGGGAGAGCCTCGTTATGTGAACAACTAATCTTATGTTTGTGAAGGCTGTTGCATCACTGATTAAGCAGGATGAACTTCACATAACACCTGTGACTTTCCATTGTTATGCTTGAGTAAAAAGTCCTACCATCCATAAGCACTATTAACCATTTACAGGGGAGGAAGATGCCAGAATGCAAAGAAAACCATCTTTCCATTACACCTAAAGAAGTTCTCTTTTTACTTCTCCAGGTCTTCAGCTGGAGAGATGGGTATTTTTGCTCCTAATTGGAACAGGGAAACCTGCCAGAACTGAAATCACTGGGTTTGTGTTGGATTTCTTTCTAAGGTTAAATGGGAAGGGAGGCCAGATTTTCAGTTTGAGGTGTCAGGGAGGAGAAGGGAAAATACAAGTGGGGAAGGAGGAGGAGAGGGGGAGGGAGACGGTGGACAGCTCTGAGAGTGGGGGAGAGAGTCAGAACCTGAAGCAAAGACACATGGGGGAAAGAGAAAGATCCAGGGGGATAGAGGAAGGGAGAAGAAAGGGGAGATTAAGACTGGAGAAACTCTTGTAACTCATTCAGAAGACAAATAACCCAATTAAAAGATGGGCAAAAGGGACTTCACTGGTGGTCCAGTAGTTAAGAATCCATCTTGCAATGCAAGAAATGTGGCCTTGATCCCTGGTTGGGGAGCTAAGACCACATGCCATGGAGCAACTAAGCCCATGGGCTGCAACTACTGAGCTGGCGTGCCGCAACCAGAGAGTCCATTCGATGCCATGAAGGATTCTCCATGGTACAACAAAGACTCTACATGCCCACAGCTAAGACCTGCTGCAGCCAAATGGATTTTTTAAAATGAGCAAAGGACATCACAAAAGATAATATCGAGTGGCCAGTAAGCACATGGAAAAATGTTCAACATCAACAATAATCAGGAAAATGCAAATTAAAACCGTGAGATACTACTACACACCTATGAGAATGGCTGAAATTAAAAAGACTGACCATACCAAGTGTCAATGGGGATGTGGAACAATTAGAATTCTTATCTGCTCCTGGTGGGTGCCACAGGACAATGCATTGGCCATTTTTATTAAAGTATACATTTAGCACACTGCCATCCTACTCACAGGTTTTTACTTAAGAGAAATGCAAACTTATGTCCATACAAGGACTTGTACAGGAATGTTCATAGCAGCTTTATTCATTTTAGCCAGAAGCTGAAAACAACCTGAATGCCAATCAACTGGTGAGTGAACAAACTGCGGTATAAACACCATGGAAAACCCCTCAGCAATACATGCAATGATGTGGATGAATCTTAACATCATCCTAAGTGAAAGCAGCAGGACACACAAAACTACATATTCTGTAGTGACAGGTTAAGAACTGCCAAGAGCCAGGGATGGGGAGAGATGATTCATTGCAAAGGGGCACAAAAGGGAACTTTTGAGGGTGATAGAAATATTCTATATCTTGGTTTCAGTAGTCATCACATGCCTTTTAACATCTGCCAAGTCATTGAGCTGTACACTTAAAATCGTTGAACTTTATTGTATGTAACTATAACTCAATAAAGCTGTTAAAAAATATGACTATATAATCTAGCTGGCAGGAAGTGACCTTAGCTTGACCCAGCCCAAGCGCTGGAATTAGTCAGCAAAGGATATAGGGGTGACAGGTTAACCTAACAGTGGGCTAGTGATCCTCATATGTCAGGGGGCCACCTGAATATGGGAAAAATCAAATGTGGATACCTAGGGATCAGACAGAGGTTCCATGAGTAAGGTGAAAACAAAAATGAATGAATGAATGGAATAAGAGCGAGATAAAGCCAGGGAGGAAGGACAGCCAGAACAAGACAGAGACGAAGGCCCCACCCGGTAAACGAAGACAGCCGGGTAGATGGCCAGCTTCTGAGGAAGGCAGGTCTGTTCCTGTCAGTGGTATTCAAGACACAGGCCCAGCCTGTCTGAACGAAAGGGCCTCTGGTGGGTGGTTTCCTGAGGTCACTTATGACCTCAGGTCCCCGTGCCACAAAGGGTTTGTGAGGCTACCTTTGTGGTCCTCTAGGCTCTGGTGCTTCCTGGGGTAGGATCCGGGGATCTGAGCAGGATGAGAGAAAGTGCTGGTATTAGAGAATGTGGGTGGGAATTTCTGCAATGATCTAAAAGCATTTTTTCCTTCTTTTGAAGGAAGTGATTCATTGAAAAGAAGTCTTTTTCAGGAGCAGAGGAATGCACAGCTGTGTGGCCTCTGGGCGTTTTCAGGTGTTAAGTAAGGGAGGAGAGGGGGCTCAGGCCTGGCTGGAGCTGCTGCAGCATTCCGCTGGCCCTGGCCTCCCAGATCTGGGACTCAGCACCCTGGCCCAGGCCTCTGGAGGCAGCTCTAACCTACTCAGGCATTTGGCTCTGCGGCTCAAGCATTTTCTGGCATATATGATCTTGGGTAAGGATTAAATTCTGTGGCTCCTCCATTTCCTCATCTGTAAAATGGGAGCAATAATGGTATTTCTCTCCTAGAGTTGTTATGAGGATTGAATAAAAGAACTCGTGTGTATTATTTAGCACAGTGTAAGTACTCAATCAGTTCAGTTCAGTTCAGTCGCTCAGTCGTGTCCGACTATTTACAACCCCATGAATCGCAGCACGCCAGGCCTCCCTGTCCATCACCAACTCCTGGGGTTCACTCAAAGTCATGTCCATCGAGTCGGTGATGCCATCCAGCCATCTCATCCTCTGTCTTCTCACTTCCTCACTTCTCACATCCTCTCACTTCTCCTCCTGCCCTCAATCCCTCCCAGCATCAGGGTCTTTTCCAATGAGTCAACTCTTCGCATGAGGTGGCCAAAGTACATATTGCTTATTTAAAAAAATTTTTTTATTGAAACAGAGTTGATTTACAATGTTGTGTTAGTTTCAGGTACACAGCAAAGTGATTCAGTCATATGTTAGTCACTCAGTTGTGTCTGACTCTTTGTGACTCCATGGACTGTAGCCCGCCAGGCTCCTCTGTCTATGGGATTCTCCAGGCAGAAATACTGGAGTGGGTTCCCATTCCCTTTTCCATGGCATCTTCCAAACCCAGGGACTGAACAGGGGTCTCCTGCATTGCAGGCAGATTCTTTACCGTCTGAGCCATCAGGGAAGCCCTATTCAGTTATATATAGATATAAATATATATAGACATAAATACATGTGTGCATGTGCTCAGTCTCTAAGTTGTGTTTGACTCTTAGTGACCACATGGACTGTAGCCTGCCAGGCTCCTCTGTCTATGGGATTTTCCAGGCAAAAATTCTAGAGTGGGTTGTCATTTCCTCCGCCAAGGGATCTTCTCCTGCGTCTCCTTCATTGGCAGGCAGAGTCTTTACCACTGTGCCACCTAGAAGTATTCTTTAAAATGGCTGGATGGCGTCACTGACTCGATGAACGTGAGTCTGGGTGAACTCCGGGAGTTGGTGATGGACAGGGAGGCCTGGCGTGCTGCGATTCATGGGGTCGCAAAGAGTCTGACACAACTGAGCGACTGATGTGATCTGATCTGATACGTTATTACAAGATGTTGTATAGAGTTCCTTGTTCTATACAGTGGGTCCTTGTGTTCTGTTTTGTATATAGTAGGGTGTATATTTTAATTAAATATTACTTATTTTGGTCTACTAAGAGATTAGCTGCTGTGCAGGGTGTGGGTGGTGGTGTGGGTGGAGCACCTTCTTTTATGTGACAGCCCTGCAAGGTCTTGGACTGAGAGCAGGACCCAAGAATGAGGTGGGGGATGGGAGTAAGTAAGCCTCCTCTTGTCTCTTCTAGAGGAGCTTTCAGGTCCCTGGCTTTCCAAAATATGTTTGGTGTCCCCCACCCCAACCCCTGCTGTGGTACTCAGCTTCCAGGGCTCATGCCTCTCAGGAGCTTACAGGGCATTGGGGTACTGTCCTCCTCAACAGAGCGTGAGCCAGCCCCTGTGCTCCAGCATCTCAGGGCGCCCAGGAACGAACAAGGGCCTGAACCTATGGAGTGTTCACTCAGGGCTGGAAGAAGCGCTGCATTTTAGAGACAGAAAATTAAGTATTATATGGTAGTTTCTATACCACCACTATGGAAAATCTAGAGTTGACCATTGAACTTTATAGAGTTAAAAATTCATTCTTCTCTTTTATTACGAGGGACTTGAGCCATATTCAGCAGCTGCAGTGTGTGGGCCACACTTGGTACTCAGCACTGGGGCTAATGGAATGACCAAGACACACAGAGTTCCTTCCTCAGGTGGACCTCACCCCGTATACTGGGGAAGGAACTTAAAGCCACAGTTATATGAACATAGCACATGTTGGCATGGGGGATAGGGTGGGGCTCGAAGTGCTCTGGGTGCTGCTGGGAGAGGCTTGCCTTGATCTCCAAGAGGTATTTCATTCACACGCTGCGATTCCAACACTAACTTGTGATACACAGGCCTCATTTTTGTCATCCTCATTTCTACAGATAAGCTGAAATGGAAAGATTATGTGATTTTCAGTCCAGCAAGTGGGTGGTTAAGTTGACACCAGGAGGCCTTGTAAGTGCTGACCACGGTTAGCACTTGGGGCTTCCCTGGTGGCTCAGCTGGTAAAGAATCCGCCTGCAATGAGGGAGACCTGGGTTTGATCCCTGGGCTGGGAAGATCCCCTGGAGAAGGAAAGGCTACCCATTCCAGTATTCTGGCCTGGAGAATTCCATAGACTATTCCATGGTGTCGCAAAGAGTCAGACACGACTAAGTGACTTTCACTTTCAAGGTTAGCACTTAACTCCATGTGCCTAGAGAGCTCATGTCTGTGAGGCATGCTTGGGTATCCCAGGAAAAGCCTTCTAGCTAAATTCAGCGTTCTTTTTTTTTTTTAAGAAGAATAATTGTATTTATTTTTTTATTGGCTATGCTGAGTCTTCATTGCCATGTGGGCTCTTCTCCAGTTGTGGCAAACGGGGGCTACTGTCCAGTTGCGGTGCGTGGGCTTCTCATCTCAGTGGCTTCTCTTGTTCTAGAGCACGAGTGTTTCAGTAGTTGCAGCACGTAAGCTCAATCGTTGAGGCTCTCAGGCTCTAGAACACAGGCTCAGAAGTTATGGCGCATGGGCTTATTTCCTCTGTGGCATGTGGGATCTTCTCAGACCAGGGATTGAATCTGGATCTCCTGAATTGGCAAGAGTATTCTTTACCACTGAGCCACCAGGGAAGCCCTCAAAGTTCTGTTTTTAGAGTCACAGGTATGTCATGTTCCTGGTGACCACTGTTCCTGGCCAGTGTCCCCTGTAATATACAATAGATCTGGAGACAGGTGGACTATGAAGTGCTTTTTTGTTTGTTTTTCTCCTTCATTCCCTGGCAGAAGCGAGATCCTTGCAGAGTCAGAACTTCGTTTACCAGACTGCTCCCCTTCCTTCTCTAAGCTGGTCTCAGAGCCAGGCTCAGAGCCAGCCCAGCCTGCAATCCCTCCCTGTTCTGGATGAGCAGGGAGCAGCTGCCCAGTGCTATAATCTGCCCTGAGAGTAAAAGCATTGTCTGAGAAACAGAACTCACTCAGGAGCTGGCAGCAGGTTACTTTAGGTCCACCTCTATAAGTATCTTCTAGGGGACTTCCCTGGTGATCCAATGGTTAAGACTCCTTGCTCCCAATGCAGGGGGCGAGGGTTTGATCCCTGGTCAGGGAACTAAGATCCCACATGCTGTGAAAGTGAAAATGAAGTCGCTCAGTTGTGTTCGACTCTTTAAGACCCCATGGACTGTAGCCTACCAGGCTTCTCCGTCCATGGGATTCTCCAGGCAAGAATACTGGAGTGGGTTACCATTTCCTTCTCCAGGGGATCTTCCCAACTCAGGGATGGAACCTGGGTCTCCCGCATTGGAGGCAGATGCTTTAACCTCTGAGCCACCAGGGAAGCCCCTACAATGCTGTGAGACATAGCAAAAAATTAAAACAAAAAAAATTAAAAATGTCTTCTAAAGTACATAGTGAGGTCAGTAGGGGTAATCCTGTGTAACGCTGTGAAGACAACTCCATTTCCATCTTCCAGGGAGTCATCAAAGCTTAGAATATTCTCTGTGATCTGGCTCCTGCCCCGTCTCCAGCCTCACCTTCCTCACATCCCTCCCCCCTTCACTTCCTTCAGCCGTGGGTCTTTTTTCAGCTCCTTGAGCAGATCACACTGTTTCTGTCACCCCTGCCCTTTCCATACCCCCACCCCACCTCTCCTCTTTTATGTTCCCTTGTTACTGACATTTAAAAATTTTATGTGTATATATAAAGTACATATATACACACACACTATGCATAGAAATGTGTATATAATTTTTTTGTTAAAAGAAGAATAAGAAAACTAACATCTGCATACACTACCACCCAACTCACAAAACCAAATAAAAACAGGAATCGAACACTGTGCTTAGAGGCCCTCTGCATATTCCTCTATAATCAGATCTCTCCTCCCAGAGCTGACAATGCAGAAATTTAGCTAATGGTTCCGGCACTTTTCTATGCAACTTCTACCATGTGAGAATACATCCCTAAACCATGTGTTGTTGAGGTTTGCCTGTTTCTCTGAACACAGGGCATATCGATGCACGTTGAGTGTTCTTCTGTGACTTGCGTTTTTCTGCTTTAACACTAGGGTTTTGTGGTTGGTTTTCACTGCTGTCCCATATTTCATCATATGCACCTACCACCATCTAATCATCCTATCATTTATGTGGCATTTGAGTGATTTTCAGTTTAGGGCTGTCCTGAATGATGTTGCTAGGAACATTCTTGTGTATGCCCCCTGTGCACACGTACACGAGTTCCCCTAGGATCCATGCCTGTGTGTAGAATTGATGGGCTGTAGGGTAGGAGCCTGCTCAGTTTTATTAGGCAATAACAAACTGGTTCCCAGCGTGGCTGTAACAATTTACACCTCCACCAGCAGTGAATGACAATTCCTGTTACCCCAATGTGTGGGAATGCTGAGCTTTTTAATACCTGTCTGTGGTGGGTGTGAAATGATATCTCATTGTGGTTTCAAATGAATTTCTCTGAGTACTAATGAGCTTGGGTTCCTTTTTGAATGTTTATGGGCCATTCTTGTTTCTTATATGAAATGCCTGTTCATTTTCTTTGTCTATTTTCCCCTTCTCTTGAGTTATTTTCTTATTAAGTTATGGAGTTCTAATATTTTACATATGAATTTTTTGTAGCTTGCATTTTTTACTCTGTGGTGTTCTTTGAAGAGCTGAAGTTTTTATTTTTAAAAGAGTCAAATTTACAGTATATTCCCTTATGGTTTATACTTTTGAAGAATCTTGAATACAATTTTTTTTATCCCAAGGTCATAAAGATATACTTCTATATTGTCTTCTAAAAGTTTTATAGTTTTGTCTTTCCCATTTAAGTCTTTAACCCACCTGGAATTGATTTTTTGACAAGGGAGGAATCCAATTTCATCTTTTTCCACATGGATACCCAATTAACCCAGCACCGTAGTTCATTCTTCCCTTCTGATCTGCAAAGCCTGCTCTGTCATAAATCAAGTCTTCATGCTGTATCTGTTTCTAGGTTCTCCAGTATGTTCCATTGGTTTAATAGAATCTTTATGCTAAATCCAGGACATCTTAATTCTTATAAATTTAAAATAAAATTTGATATCTGATAGGGTAGGTCCCATTCTTCACCCTAACCAAATTCCATCTTCTTTCTTAGAAGTATCTTGGTCATTGGCTTTTTGTCCTTCCATTTGAATTTTAGAATCACCTTCTGAGTTCCACACAAAGAACCCATTGGGATTTGAATTTGTAAAAAAATTTGGGGAGAATCAACATCCTAAAAACCGTGAGTCGTTCTATCCAAGAGCATAATTCTTCATTTATTTTAGGTCTTCTTTACAATTTTATTTAAGTATAGCCGATTTACAATCTTGTGTTAATTTCTGCTGTTTAGCAAAGTGATTCAGTTATACATGTATGCATTCCTTTTCATATTCTTTTCCATTATTATCACAGAATATCAAATATATTCCAGTTCCCAGTACTATACAGTAGGACCTTGTTGTTTATCTGCTCTGTATGTTGCACTGGCTAATCTCAAACTCCCAGTCCTTCCCTCCCCCGACCTTCTTTCGGTCTTCTTTAATGTCTTTTGGTAAAGTTTTATACATTTTCTCCAAAAAGGGCCTGCATATCTTTTGTTGGACTTATAAACTGAGTTGCTATGGTAAATGATATATATCTTTTTTTAAAAAATTATTTTTCTGTGTTTTTAGGATACAGAAATGCAGTGAACTTTTTTGTACTGATTTGTATGTAGTAACTTTGCTAAGTTCTTATTTATTCCTAATACACTTTTCTAGGTTGTTTTGAATTTTCTATATAGACAATAATATCATCTACAAATAATGACAGCTATGTTTGTTCTTTTCAAATATTTGGCCTTTTACTTTTTTTCCCTATCTTCCTTCCTATCTTTCCTTTTTTTCCAGGTGCTCTGGGAGGGCCTGTGTTGAGTTGAAACATAATGGACATTTTATTCTTTTTCCTAATCTTACAGAGAATGCCTTCAACATTTTACCATTATGTATGATATTTGCTGTAGACTATATAAATTCCATTTATCATGTTCCCTTTTACTTCTAACTTGCTAAGATTTTTAAAATATGCATAATGAATAGCTATAGATATTTTATCAAACCCTTTTCTATATCTGTTGAAAAGGTCTTTATTTCCCTTTAATTTGTTAATGAGATAGATTATATCAACTAATTTTGTAACATTAAACTAACCCTTCAGTCTAGGGAAAACACCAACTTAATCATGGTATATTCTATTTCCAGACATTTTTGGGTTTGGTTTGCTAATAGACACTTGAGGGGTTTTGCATCTATGTTTTTGAGTGAGGTAAAACTCAAATTTTCCTTTCTTATGTTGTTGTTTTCTGTGTTTTTTTTTTTAATATTCAAAATAAATATTTTTATTTATTTATTTTTTTGTTTTCTGGTTTTTGAAATTATGAATATCTCAGCCTCATGAGATGAGTTGGGATATACTTTCTTTTCTTCCCTTCTTTAGAAGAGTTTGTAAAAAGTGAAACTATCCCCTCCTTGAAAGTGTGAAAAAACTCACATGTAAACCTGTCTGGGCCTGGGGTTTCCTTTGTGGGAAGATTTTAAATTTCTTTAATGGTTATAATACGATTCTAGAGGGTTGCCAAGAGCTATGTCCCAAATGTAAAATATTTTTCATAAACCTTGTTTGCTGAAGATAAATTCCTGCTTAATTTATTTGCCTACTGGCCTCTTCCGAGGCTTCCCTTGTGGCTCAGCTGGTAAAGAATCTGCCTGCAATGTGGGAGACCTGGGTTTGATTCCTGGGTTGGGAAGATCCCCTGCAGAAGGGAAAGGTTACCCACTCCAGTATTCTGGCCTACCGAATTCCATGGACTGTATAGTTCATGAGGTCACGAAGAGTCGGACATGACTGAGCGACTTTCATTTTCTCTGGCCTCTGCTGGGGAGAAATGTGGTATCGGAATATCTGTATAGAAGCTTGGAAAACCACAGCTGATGTGATCCCCCACACTGTCAGTTCAAGCCCTTAGCATCTCCAGGGTACCACCGCATTACTCAAGAAGAACCCCATGGGGACTGTCACTGATTCGGTGGATTTCTGTTTAACTCCTTGAGACACTATGCAGCTATAGCTAAGAGAATGGACTTTAGGGGCCATCTGAACTGAGCTTTAAATTTGGCAGTCTAACCAACTGTATGAGGCTCAGGCATATTTCCTCCCAGCCTTAGTTTCCTCATTTATAAAAAGAGGCAATGACAGTACCTACATCATCAGATTCTCGTAAGGATTCAATCAGAACGTGCATGCAAAGTACTTTGCACAATGTTGGGCTCATATGGAAAACCCGCCAAACTGTAACATTGCTACTATTATGAGAAGGGAGACGTACAAAGCAGACGTGTGAGAAGAAGCGGAAGACAGGACTTTCTCTATGTTGGTAGGTGCCAGGGACTGGGCAGTGGGAGGTGAAGAGTGGGGAGGAGGAATGGGGAGTTAGTTTCTAATGGGGACAGTTTCAGTTTAGGAAGGTAAAAAATTTGGGGGATAGATGATGGTGAGATTTGCGTAATGGTGTGAATGTAGTTGGTGTCACTGAACTGTACAGTTAAATATGGTTAAAACAGTATGTTTTCTATTATGTGACTCTTACCCCTTTATCACCACAAAAAACATCAAAAAAGAAGAAAATAGGACTTTCTCAATAAGACTGGATTTTAAGGAGGAAATATTCTTTCTCTGGGACTCAAGGGCCAGCTTCAATAGTCCAGATTGCCTTTGAGAAAGACCCAGTGATGGGTGACTAGCCTTGTACGTGGGACATGTATTCAGGAGTCTGTTTCCTGACACTGGACTGGGCTGTTCTCATGCATGCTGAGGTTCCAGTGAAGGAGGGCTCTGGCACCTCTCCACAGCTGGACTTTGCATCGACTTCTTGAGAAAATGCAAAAACAACCTAGAGAAGTGGGATGGGGAGGGAAGTGGAAGAGAAATTTAAGAAGAGGGGGGACATATGTATATCTATGGCTGATTCATGTTGATGTATGGCAGAAACATCACAATATTGTAATTATCTTCCAATGAAAAATAAAATTTAAAACAAACAAAAAAACCCCACACCTCAAATCAGAAAGGCAAAATCCTCTTTTTTAAGTTGAGTCCTCTATTTGGGCAAAGATGTCCCCAGCTCCGCTACTCCCCCTTCCATTTTTGACCTCATGTCCTCCTGAGCCCAACAGCTTGCTGCCTGCAAGGCAGGATTTTAGTACCAAAGCGGAGTCTGATGACTTGAGTGCCATCAGTGCCTTTTGAAATGCTGGGCTATACCAAAACCTTAATTACAACTCTTGCCCTCCTAGTCATAACAGTCCATTTGAAGAAGTAACTGCTTGGCAATAATTATAATTAAATCCTCTCACTGGGCTTCCTTAGGGGCTATAAAAATCTAAACAAGCAAAGTTCCTCTTGAGTCTGCTGTGAGTCCTCTCATGGCCTTTATTCACAGGAGATGCTTGTTAGGCATCTACAGAGTACCAAACTTTGTGCCAGGTCCTGGGGATGGATGACAAAGGCCACTGCTCACCAGGATAGCACAGACTGAATGAGAACTCTTCTCTCTGTCCTACATGTGGGTCCTGCCCTCACATCCCAAATAGGAGCAATTTCTAAATATCTAGAAATTCACATGTTCACCCTGCCTCTGATACAGACACCATGTCTTAGAAAGTGGCTTATTATGATGGAGAGAATGGAGCAGACAGTTATTTGTTGAAATAAGAAAAACAGACCCACAAGGAGAGCTAGAAGGAGAAAGCAGCAGACGAAGACCAGTCAAGAGACAACCTGGCATCACTGTACAAAACGTGGGTTCTGAATGCAGATTTTCCTAGGTACAGCTCCCCACTTTACTACTCTCTCAGCATGTGACCCTGGGGAAGTTATTTTACCAGCCTGGCTCTAAATTCCTTCATCTGTTTTAGGTGAGGTTTAATAGGATTTTCTCTAAGGATTGTCAGTGTTTATAAGTTTACTTTGGGGGACTCTGTTGGAGAAGGAAATTGAAGCAGGACTTAAAGTTAATGGTTAAAAAAAAACTTCCTTCTAAAGAATTTAGTGAAGGGAATTCCCTGGTGTTCTGGTGGTTAGGACTTGGTGCTTTCACTGCCAAGGGCCTGGGTTCAATCCCTGGTTGGGGAAATAGCGTGCCAAAAGTGGTGTGGTACAGCCAAAAGGAAAAAAAAAAAAAATCAGTGAGCCCAGGAATCATGTGACAATGTCAAGTTCTCTTGGCATCTTCAGAAAGCTAATTACTTGCTACATATCCATTGTCTCATTATTTTAAAAATTTCTCAAAGGATATCATAGCAACCTTAATGGATATTTTAGAAGAGAAAATTGGATATTAAGAAGAGAAAAAAGATAATCACTCACTACCCCTCCACATTATTGAAGTAGTTGTCTTTGCTACTTCTGAGTAATTAAGTCCCCTTAGTAAATGAAGGATTTACAATCTTAGAAACTATAGGATCTAGAGCTGTCATGGTACCCTGGAATACTGCCTGATGTATTTTGGTTGACAAGTCTGCATTCCTCTTCTGGATTATTGTTACAGGAGACACTTGGGAGACCTCTGATGTGGTTGTCACCTAACAATTTTTCCTTCCCATGGGGTTGATAGAATGTGGTTGTAAAGTCCACCAAGATCCAGAGGTCCTTTCTTGAGACAAGCTCAGGAATCTACAGTGAGTGAAAAGAACATGTAGGATTTCCAGAGCAGGATCCACCAAGATCCAGAGGTCCTTTCTTGAGACAAGCTCAGGAATCTACAGTGAGTGAAAAGAACATGTAGGATTTCCAGAGCAGGAACTTGTAGCCCCTTTCTGGACAGCGTGCTTGTTGACTTTATAAGATTTTGTAGAAATCAGGAGAAACTTGTCTACTACAGTCTCAACTTAGATTTCAGTAGTTCTGGTTGTCTGCCCAGAGGACTTAGTCTGTGGTGCCTCCACTGACTTTGGCACAATTCTGTGTGTCCTGAGTGGGCCACACCAGCTTATAACCCCAGGCTGTTTGCACAACTGATGGACCTCAGCTTTCAGGGCACTGCATCCGACAGGAAATAAAGGGAGAGCACAACCTTTCAGACAAATTCCATTTCCAGGTATCATATTTTTATCTCATTGTGGTTGGAAGGAATGAAATCATGGACGCACTAAGAAGCAGGCCCTTGCTTAGAACAACTGTCACCTTATTGGTTTTCCCAGCCTGTAGAACAGTGGCTTAGCACTCAGTAAATGTCTGCTGAGTCTGCTTCCAGAAAAGTCCATGTCTGAACCATCTGGGAGAGATGTGAAGACACTATCCTCCCAACTCTTTACTGTTGGCATTTAGAATTTGTTAAAACCAAACAAAAGAGCCATATATATTTTTTGGTGTGTGAGGGGGAAGTTTTACTTTTTGTTCTTTATCTTCTTTTGATGTTCCTTAGCTCAGCCTCTTCTAACACACTGAGTCTCAGTGTCCATGGAATTGGACTAACAGGCCTCCTGTACCATTTGAGGATGAATGTCTGATGCCTTTTGATTGTTAAGCGTTCTGAGTGTTTCCAACCTTGAGTGAGGCAATGACAGATGGGTTGAAAAGAAGGCACAGTCTTTCCTCTGAAGGAGTGTCTAATCTCACTGAGATAAGATAGAGAACACCACAACAGATCTTGGAAATCACAACCACCTAAAGGGCTAATATTTAAATTGCTTCCTAAGGATTACCCATTCCTAAGGACCCTATTAGCTCAAGTCCTCTTCACAACACATCAAAAGGCTAAGTATTAGGCTGGTGCAAACATTGTGGTTTTTGCTTTGTTGAAATTTGCTGTTTGATATTGGAATACATTCTTAAATAAGTGCAGTATTGTTACATGTCATTTTAATGTGCATTTCTCGCTTCATGTTTTTTGCTAATGACTTATCACTTGCTGTTTATTTTATATTTATTTTAGAGTATGGTAATGATGTTAGACAAAAAGCAGATTTGAGCATTTTTCTTTTTGAGTTCAAAATGGGTCGTAAAGTAGCAGAGACAACTCGCAAAATCAACAAAGCAGTTGGTCCAGGAACTGTTAAGAATGTACAGTGCAGTGGTGGTTCAAGAAGTTTTGCAAAGAATATGAGAGCTTTGAAGATGAGGAGCACAGTGGCTGGCCGTCAAAAATTGATAACAACCAATTGAGAGCAATCACTGAAGCTGGTCCTCTAACATCTACATAAGAAGTTGTTGAAGAACTCAACGTCGACCATTCTATGGTCATTGGGCATTTGAAGCAAATTGGAAAGGTGAAAAAGTTCGATATGTCAGTGCCTCATGAGCTGACTACAAATCAAAAAGCTACCATTTTGAAGTGTCATATTCTTTTATTCTATGCAACAACAATGAACCATTTCTAGATCGAGTTGTGACGTGTGCTGAAAAGTGGGTTTTATATATAACAACCAGTGATGACCAACTCAGTTGCTGGACTGAGAAGAAGCTCCAAAGAGCTTCCAAAAGCCAAATTCACACCAAAGATAAGGTTATGGTCACTGTTTGGTGGTCTGCTGCCCTTCTGATCCACTACAGCTTTCTGAATCCCTGTGAAACCATTATATCTGAGAAGTATATGAAATATACTTCAGGTTGATGCAATAGACCAAAAACTGCAATGCCTGCAGCTGGCATTAGTTGATAGAAAGGGCCCAATTCTTCCCCACAACAACAGGCAACCGCATGTTGCACAACCAACACTTCAAAAGTTGAATGAATTGGGCTACAGAGTTTTGTCTCATCCACCATATTCATCTGTGAAAGTGTTAGTCACTCAGTCCTGTCAGACTCTTTGTGACCCCATAAACTGTAGCACACCAGGCTCCTCTGTCCATGGAATTCTCCAGGAAAGAATACTGGAGTGGATAGCCATTCTCTTCTCCAGGGGATCTTCCTGACCCAGGGATTGAACCTGGGTCTCCTGCATTGCAGGCAGATTCTTTACCATCTGAGCCACCAGAGAAGCCCTATATTCATCTGACCACTTGACAATTGACTACCACTTCTTCAAGTATCTTGACAACTTTTTGCAGGCAAAATGCTTCCGCAACCAGCAGGAGGCAGAAAATGCTTTCCAAGAGTTCCGTGAATACCAAAGCATGGATTTTTATGCTACAGGAATAAGCAAATTTATTTCTAGTTGGCAAAAATATGTTGATTGTAGTGGTTCCTATTTTGATTAATAAACATGTGTTTGAGCCTAGTTATAATGATTTAAAGTTCACAGTCCAAAACCTCAATTACTTTTGCACCAACCTAATACTATTACTATCATCACCAATCCCATTTTACAGATGAAAGTCAAGGTAAAAATCCATTAAAGAAATTTAACCAAGGCCATAGAACGGGCAAGTGAGAAGAGCTGGGGTTCAAACCTAAACATCCGGACTTGAGAGCTAGCACTCTCAGAGCTCCCTACATAGTGTTCAAAGCAGCGTGTGCAGTTGGGAGGTTGGATCAAGAGGCTGTCAGGGTTGGAGGGTCCTCAGAGTGCACAAGTCAGTGAGGGCTGGAGCCCTCAGACATACCCTCTCCAGATGTCTATACCTTATCTGCTGGGCTGAGCCAGGACAAGTTTGCCTGTTTTCTGGGAACCCTGCAAGCATGCCTGAGAACAGATCTCCGAGTCCTTTCTCTCCCAGGCTTTCATGGCACACAATCATGGCTTTCATAAGGCATAGGCGGTGGGACATCAAGGTGGACTTTGGCTTTGTGTGGAGGCTTGGCAAAGCCTGAGGGGGAGGAATGGCTGCATTTGAATAGTCACACTTGATGCTCAGATGGCTGCTGGCCAAAACAGGGATGTCACCACACCCAGTGTCACTTTATCCTGATCATGAGTCAGATGGAATGGCTGTCCCTTATGTAATAGTCAAAGCTATATATATATATATTTTACAGTTATGGTAAGGGGACTGAGGTTCTTATTAACTATATTTGAACCTTGGAAAACCTGAAGCCCAATCCCCTTGGCTTTATTTATTTATTAATATTTATTTTTATTTATCTGACTGTGCCAGGTCTTAGTTGTGGCATGCAAACTCTTAGTTGTAGCATAAGGGATTTAGTTCCCTGACCAGGGATCGAACCCTGGCCCCCTATATTGGGAGCCTGGAATCTTAGCCACTGGATCACTGGGGAAGTCCCTCCTCTTGGCTTTACAACTCTAGTATATGAGAGCTGCAGCTTCCTTGGTGGCTCAGATGGTAAACAATCTGCCTGCCAAGCAGGATACTCAGGTTTGATCCCTGGGTCAAGAAGATCCCCTGGAGAAGGAAATGGCAACCCACTCCAGTATTCTTGCCTGGAGAATCCCATGGACAGAGGAGCCTGTCGGGCCACAGTCCATGGAGTCATAAAAGAGTTGAACATGACTTAGTGACTAACCAGGGACAACAACATACGAGAGCTGCAAGGGACTGTGGAAATAGTCTGACCTAATCTCCTGAGTCTTTGAAGGGGAAATGGCATGCTGAAGGTCACACGTGGGATTTGGTGGCAGAGTCAGGTCAGGTCCCCACTGTGAGAAGGGATCCTGTGATGGTAGCTGGTTCAAATGGTTGGTTTACATGGTTTGTTTTCCAGACTATGTTTCATTCATTTTTCCAAGTATTTATTGAGACTTCTCTGTACCTGGCTCTGACCTCAGAGAGTTTATATTCTACTGAGGGAGCAGACAAAACAATAAACACAAAAATGGAAAATGAGGCAAAAGACTCAAATATATGTGCCAAGAAGGAAACAGGATAATGGGAGGGCCTGGCACTGAAGAGGGTGTTTTTGATTCCAGTCTTCCCAGCTGGTTAGGATGATCTTGGCCATGAATGTTATCCAGGTTGACACGCTGCCCACCCTTTGCACCTGGAAAGTGTGCCTTCGTGGGGCCCTCAGCTTTGGGGTAGGTCCTGTCCCCCGCAGTGCACAGAAGGGTTGGGGCGGAGGACACGTCTTCTGAAGGCATATATTTTCCATATATGGGAGGCCACAGTCTGGGAGGCAGTTGTCTGGCCCCACGCCCAGGGGTGCAGGTGTTTCTGTCCTCTGACAGAAGCCCTAGACACTAAAGCACTAAAGCATGGGCACACCCTCAGCAAGGGAGGGTGTTGATTAAGTGCTAAATCCCCAGGGCTGGCAGGGCGTGAGCAAGCAAGGCACAATGGGGATCAGTGGAGCTGGGCGGTAACACCCTTCATCCTCTTTATGTGGCATTTGTAGGGAGCCCATCACCTACTTTCACTTATACCCTTATTTCTCCTTTTCTTTTCAGCTGTGCCATGTGGGATCTTAGCTCCCTGACTAGGAATTGAACCTGTGCATTCTGCGGTGGAAGTGTGCAGCCTTAACCTTTGGACTGCCAGGGAAGTCCTACACTTAGTTCTTTGTTCAGTTCCTCACTCTTACAAGCATTCCCTCACTGACACTTCCTCACTGATACTCTCCTTCCTTTCATCCAACCCCCCAATCACTTGATCATTCCTTCATTCATCCATTTCTCAATCTCTTGTTTATGTTTATTAACTCAGACACCTTGGTACACTCACTGGGTTTCACTCACTTCTTCACTCCAATCAACTAACATTTCCTAAACACGTCCCCATGCCGGGCTTAACTAGAATTAACCCTGGAGGGGGTCAGGAGGCCCCAGTTACCTTATGGTTAAGGAGTTTAGGGTAAGAAGACAGCAGTTTCATAAATGCCAAAACAAGATGTGAGGTGACAGCCATACACCCAGAGGCAGAGATGAATGGCTGAGGGGGTTCAACCAGCTGGTGCCTCTGGTGTCTCCCAGGCCTCTGTGCTGCCTCTTCCCTTGTGTGGCTGCAAGTGACCAGGTACATGCATTCTCACCAAGGCATTAGGACCTCAGAACTCATTAGGAATAGTGTTAGTGTTAATTGCATCCAACTCTTGGTGATCCTATGGACTGTAGTCTGCCAGGCTCCTCTGTCCATGGGATTCTCCAGGCCAGAATACTGGAGGGGACAATATGGAAAGAATGAGTGGGGCTGTGAGCCAATATGACTTTATTCTGGGGGATTTCCCTGGTGGTCCAGTGGTAAGACTCTGCACTCCCAAGCAGGGGAGTGGGCCTGGGTTTGTTCCCTTGTCAGAGCACTAGATTTTGCAGGGCCTCACAGCATGGCCAGAAAGTTAAAAAAAAAGACAAAAAGACTTTAGTTTTGGATGCTGGAAATGGAATTTCATTTAAATTTTACACATCATGGAGTACTCTTCTTTTGAGCCTCTCCTATCCCCAACGAATCAAACCTGCAAAAACCTTCGCAGCTATGGGCCGTACACAACCAGGCTGAAGGCAGCATCTGGCCAGTGGCCTATAGTTTGCCATTTAAACTGCTCCCCCAAATAAATGAATAGTGGACAATTTCCAAGTGTCAACAGCAGAAATAGTTTGTATAGTCCTTCTCTGGTGACTGAGAGATGAGGGCCCAGCAAGGGCCTAATCTTAGGCATAGGGAATATGACTTTGAACATCAAGGGCAGACATTCTCCAATCTCATTCATGTTCTGCCCACTTGAAAGGGATGCAAGAAAATGACTGAAAAATCGTGAATGCTGTCTATGACCTGGTATACACTGCTTCAAATATATTAAGGGTTGGTCTTCCCAAGGCTTGCCCAGGACTTGGCACATAACAGGAAGTCAGCAAATCTTTATCGAATGAATGGCACATGGTGGGCATGTCATGTATGTGAATAGAATGGGGAAGGCAAGGAGCCTTCCCTAATCAGTGGCAGCTCAGGTCAAGGTCAAGGCCAAGGCAGTGGGCAGAGCAGATAGCTCAGTTAGGCAGCTTGAACTAAGCCCAGTGGAGGGAAGGGTCTGTTCCTGTGACTCTGCCCTCTCTTGTCCTCAGAGCTGCCTTCAACTCAGCCGTGAGAAAGCACATTGCCTTAGCTGATGTGTCTGGAAAGAGACAACCTGGAGTTTGCAATGTTCTCTGCATATGTAAGCAGGTTTTAGTATGCATTAGTTGTGCAATTTGCCAGCAGGGCTGGATTGTTTAGGAGTGGGAAGAGAGGGAGAAGGATGGATATGGCATCTTCCAAAGCCTGTGCTTTGAAAATACAATAAACAAGTTTTTTCTATGAAAAAAAGATGGCTCATTTCCCCAGAAGTTTCTCTTTCCTTTTCTTTTTTGAGTACATGATTACTCACCGAAAATAAAATTTCTCAAGCATTAACAAAGGGCTGTGATAGGGGCTTTTATTTTGTTTTTCTTTGAGAGCGGTTTGTTAAGAGCAGGCTCCTTGTGCCCTCTGTGGAAACCCTCACCTACAGAGAAGGCTTGATTTTCAGCTATGACTTGAGAAAGCATGAAAGCAGCTAATTTGCTGAAAAAACCCAGATGTACCCCTAGTCCAGTCACAGACTGGATGATCCAGAGTCACAGAATCTTGGATTATGGGCCTGTTCATGGATGGCAAATACATGGCACACCTGCCTCCTTTTCCTACTCCTGGGCCCGTGATAGACATTACTAATCAATCCCATCATTCCATCCCATTGAGCCTGGTTGCTGGCCTCGCTTTGCTCTTAAACTATCCCTGTGAATGATTAAGTCAGTGTATGAGGAGTCCCACTCCTGCCACCTGGGTGGGGAAAGAGTATGGGCTTGGAAGAGAGTCAGACCCAAATCTTCTAATCCAAATCTTGAAATGTACTTGCTGCATAGTATTTAGCTAATTACTTAGCCTCTCTGGGTCACAGTTCCTCCATCTAACATGGAAGTAATTACATCTGTTCACAGTCCTCCCAGAAGCTGGTCTGTATATAAGACCCTGGCACTGGGCCTGACACCTGCTACTCATGACACAAAATTAGCTCCTTCCCCTCCAAGCTGAGCAGAGTGGAAAGTGGACCTGTCCCAACAGTCCAGTCAGTACACAGGTTCCCTTGAGCCTCTCCATCCAGGGCACATGAGTCTCCAATTGCACATGTCCAGTGATGGCACTGGCAAGTCTGCCTCTCCTGCCTTTGGAAAGTTCCAGTTTCCTCCAAAGCCCTTATAGCCTTGGCATGTGTTTGGGAAGAAGGGGCTGCTATTCAGAAAGGGCGGTTGCCTTGCACAGACCTCATGTTAGCTGCCATTAAAGGAAAAAAAAATTAATTTAATTTTGTTTTATTTTTTTGGCCCACATCACTGTGGGTCTAGTTCCCCAACCAGGGATTGAACTTGTGCCTCCTGAATTGGAAGCACAGAGTCTTAACCACTGGGCCACCAGGGAAGTCCCCTTAGCTGCCATTTATTCTGCATGTACTGTACACCAGGCCCTGGTCTATGTCCTGCACATCAGCAGTCCACAGTTGGGGCTGATTTTGACCCCGGGGGACATTTGACAGTGTCTGGAGGCATTTTTTTGTTGCCACAACCGGGTGGTGGGTGCTCCTGGCATCTAGTAGGTAGAAGCCAAGGATGCTGCTAAACACCCTGTGATGCACAGGACAGTCCCCACAACAAAAAGTTACCTAGCTCCAAATGTCAGCAGTGCCGAGGTTGAGAAATCCTTCTGTGTGTGAATATCTCATTCACTTTCCTAACAGGTCTGTGTGAAAGGTGCTCTTACCGAGTCCTTGCAAGTTTGAGCCACATGGACAAGGTCCCTGTGCCATTAAGGACTGTCCATGATCCCACATTTCTCTATACAACCCTCCTTGTCCCTGACTGTACCCCGCTTTTCTCTCTCTTGCCCTTCTATTTTATTTTTCCTCTCTTACTTTTCCTTCTTGCTGAATTCTGTCAGTGTGTGTGTGTGTGTGTGTGTGTGCTGCAGACCCTGGTGGCCTTGGGAATCAGTTACCCTTGCTCCCAGATCCCAAAGCTATAGCGTCTGTGTTAAAATGTCTGCAGTGCAGGCTGGGCCACTCCTTTTTTCACCCAGGCAGGGCTGGGGCTCCAGGATTAATTGGGCAGAATGATGATGTAAAGTTTAAGCTCTTGTTGGAGAAATGCTGAATCAAAGAAGCAAGCCAGGTTAATTGCTGAACTTGCTTTGGTCACCAGAAACAAAAATGGCTTTTCTCCAGGGACCTCAGGGAACTTAGGCAGGCCTGGGATCTGAGACTGCAGGCCTCACAGGGCACCAAGAGCTGCTGTTTTCTGGTGTAACTTCAGGATACAGTTACTGGGGCCGTGGAGAGGGACTCGAGTCAACTTCTCCTTTACCCTGGCCTACTCCCTTTATCCTTCAGGTCTCTGCCCGAAGGTCACAGCCTCAGGGAAGCCTTTTAATAGGCTATTTAATAGGGAAGCCTATTAAAAGGCTTCCCTGACCATGCTGAGTCTCTTCACTCCCCATCCTTCAACCTCACAGCACTTTGCACATCTGCAACCATGTAATCAGGTATTTATAGTATTTTGATTAGTATCTGTCTTTCCTGCTGGTCTGGAGTGTCCATGAGCATAGGGACCATATCTGTCTGGTCCACTATATTGCCTGTGCCTGGTGCATGTGGGGACCCAACTGCTGCTTCACTGGCTGCTTCACCGGTGGACCATGAGGCACTTGGGTGACCAGATCAGGTAAGGATGCGGTTTAGAGAAAAAGCTGAAAGGTACCAACAGAAGATGGTGGAAACAAGACCGTGCCTCAGTCTCCACCCTGGTCTCCTCCTTTGTCCAGTCTTTTTTCCTGACTTTCCTCCTATGGGTTCCCCTTGGAGTTACAGTTGAGAGGCTGCGCTGAGCAAGTACAATTGCCCCAGGGCCCCCCTGGATACAAGCCCAAAGCCATACTCCTTCCCTACTTCCACAATTGTCATTGCTTCTCAATGAAGCACAGGGACTTTTGGAAGCCTCTGCACTTCCAGGCAGGCTCTGACAGAGCATCCTTCTGAAGCATGCTGCCAGTGAACGGCACGCTCCACACAGGCCAGCCCCGGGGCACGGGCATGGGGACCTGACCCAACATTAATCACACTGTGAACATTTATTGAGCCATTTACCTCTGCCAAACCCTGGCCATTAGCTCATGTACACGCATCACCTCATTTTATCCTCACAGCAATCTTAAGAGGTTAAAAAAAAAAAAGAAAAAAAGAATCACTACACCAGTTCCATTTTACAGGTGGAAAAACAGAGGCCCAGAGAGATTAAGTAACTTGCCTGATGTTACGCTGGTCAGTAAGAAGCAGAATGAGAGCTGATTGACCCCCAAAGCCCTTACTTTCATTCTCTCACTATACTACTTCTTCCTAAAGTGCCAAGAAGCTCTTTGTTAATAAGCTCTTAGAGAACTCTACCTGACATTACTGGGCCAGAGAAAGCTTTGCAGTAGCCAGAAAGGAAACAGGACTCTTGTGTAAAAGAGGGAAGACCAGAGGAACCACAACCATGACCATCATTATAGGAACAGTTCTTTGGGTGCCATTTACCTTTTGAGTGTGCTATTCACTAACAGAGCAACAGAATTCTCAGGTCTGTTTGATTATTCCACCTAGAAGGTGAGAAAACTGGGACCTAGAGAGGCAAAATGCTTGCCCCAGGGCCATGTGGCTGGATGGGAGGGAGCCCTTGGATCAGATTCTTAGGCCTAACTGGTGACACAGTTGCACGTCAGGTGGTGGCAGCATGAGTGCTGTGCCAGAACTGCTACTGCAGCCTGGACTACATGGCTCAAGGGTGAGGCATTAAATGATGTAGTAAAAGGACTTTCAGTTTGGTCTTAAACTGCAATTAGTTTATTTTATTTCAGGAAAAGACATTGACTCTTATGGAATCACCTCTTTCTGCCAATTTTCTTACATATAAAATGAGACAAGATCACTCTCATGTTGGCCAGGAGTTGTGAAAAATATACCTTAAGGAATTCAGATTGGAAGGGTCACATAGATCTTGGAAGATGTCTGGCTCATTGCCTGGTTTAAACCAGGGGTTCTTCTCAATCACACCAAATGATGCTATGTTCTAAACCAGGGGTCCCCAGCCTCCAGGATCTAATGCCTGATGATCTGAGATGAAGCTGATGTAATAATAATAGAAATAAAGTGCATAATAAAAGTAATGCGCTTGAAGCATCCTGAAACTATCCCACCTGCCTCCCGTCTCCCAGGTCTGTGAAAAACTGTCTTCCATGAAACCGGCCCCTGGTGCCCAAAAGGTTGGGGACTGCTGTTCAAAACGCTCTGCTCGGAGGCAAGCAGGTAAAAGCAATGGCAGCAGCTTGGTGGGTTATGGCTCATGCCTGCAAAGACCCTGGGTGGAAGGACCTACCCATTTTGCAGATGAGGACTTGAGGCTCGGTGGGGTAAGGTACTTAGTTCATTGTCACTTAGTCATTAGGAGGTAAAGCCATGGCATGAAGCTTTGAGAAGGACTCAGAGCCCTTCTATTCATACTAAGAGCCTTTCCTCTATAGGGAAACATAAAAACCACCCCAAATCTAACAGCAGTCTCCATAGGCTCCTTCAGCATTTTCAGCACTTGGTTTCTAACAATCTATGCAATGGGAGAGACTTCTCCTTGGCCCTCATGAGATCCTTCCTGTGCTGATTTATGTTCCTTCCCTTTTGCAGACACACAAACACAAAACCAGTCTCTAAACCCACGTTTGGAAACATAAAGTCATCTCCTTATCCCCACAGCAACCCCGAAGCCCTTTCTTCTCCAGGCAGACCAAACCTGGTCTTAGCCCAGCTGTGAGAGCCGATCCTCAGGAGGGTGAACATATGGCTGCAGAGGCCGGGTCGAGGAGGCGGCCTGAGGGCAGTGATAAGGCTGTAAACAAGGAGACTGGCACAGGCAGGCAGGGGAGATTAGCCTAGCTGGCAGCGACCAGTGGAAAAAGGGGTAGCAGTTCACGGGTAGCAAACATGCCAGAAAAGAGAAGGTGCTGAGAAATGAGTCCTGTCTTTGAACCAGGGGAACGCCCGGGAACAAACAAGGAAGACAGAGAAAGACTAACATGGAGCAGGTGGTAGAGAATAAATATATAGTGGTTAACTTTGGATTCCCCAGTGGACGCTGAGGGCCTATGATATGCAAGTTTGGACATCACTGTGAGATAATTTATTTAAAAGTCACAGGATAGGATCTTACACATCATCAGCTCTTAGAAAGTAGTAAGCATTCTTAAAGAAGCATTGTAGTTTAAAATTCAGGAGAGATGATAGGTTTAGAATGTCACCTTTTTGCAACCCCCAACAAGTGGTCATGAATGGCTCCTCATGAATGGAGGAGGGGAGTGTGTCGACACTGCATAGCCCTAACCAGTAATACCCAGAATGTGGAAAATGGAACAAGACAAATGACTTGGCTCTTTTGTACATGTCCATAGCAAAGGATAAATAAGAGAGAGAGAGAGAGAGAGAGGATGAAAGCAAGAGGACCTGTAGAATAAAAGAAATCTAACAGACACATCAACCCAATGCAAGGAGTTTACATCATTTAGATGCCATTGAAACAAACCATCTTGTAAAAAAAAAAAACATGTATAAAGCAAATATAGAAATTGGAACATGGGCTGAATAATGCTTTAAAGAACTTATTGTGATAATGGGATTGTGCTTGTGTTAAACTTTTAGGGAAAAATACTGATATTTTAAAAGAGACGCTGAGATGTGTACGGATGAAATAATAAGATATCTGAGTTTTGCTTTAAAACAATTGATGAGGGAGAAGGCTCATGAGTGGGGATACGGCTGAAATAAGATTGATCCAGGAGTAGATAATTGCTGAAACAGGGTGATATATACAGGAGGGTTCATTGTGTTCTTTTTTTAACTTTTGTATATTTTTGAAATTTCCTGTTACAGAAAAGTTCCAAAAATTTACAGGAGAGTGATTTAAGAGAAATCTAGCAACTAACTACTAAGAAATTTTGACTGCTAACATTTTTGATAGTAATAAAAATGGAAGCCAAACATTTTATATCCATTTTACATCTTTTGATTTTCCCAACAACTTTGTGAGGTAGGGGTTCGTCCTATTTTCTTGATGGAAACTGAATGAAGCTTAGAGCGGCTCCTGACTTGTCTGAAGTCTCACTGCGATGGGGGAGAGGTGTCTGGGTCTAAGGCTGGAGGGGTTTCCCCTATGTGACACTGCTTTTCTAGGTGGCTCCTAACTGCTCTTTACCCGGGGATCTGGCAAAGCAGAGGGTGGCAGAGGCCCTCTGGTTCTACTCTGGGTCTTTTTTTGTTTGTTTGTTTTCAGATGTCTGCCAGGGAAGTTCTGCTAAGGCATTAACTGATAATGTATGAGCACAGTTTAAGAGGCTGTCTTCACCCAAGGGGTGTGCTCTTGACAATTTAATACAGATATCTCAAGCACCTGTTATGTTCCATAGGTGGTACTTTGGGACAGATAATGAAGACATCATATAGAACAGTTTGAGGGGCCAAGTGTCCATTTAATGAAGCCTCCCCACCTTCCACCCATGATTCTTTGTAGCCAGTTTGGCCAGTTCAAGAGAGCTCCAACAGCATCATTAGCAAGTAGGGATTTGCTGTGTGAACATTTTAAAGACAAAATAAATTTATATTGGGAGATACCAAAATAAGAATATAAACATAGGGTTAAGCTTATTTCTGTAAATTACCTTAGATGGAGGATTAGCTAAGAATCTTAAACATACATTAGCACTGAGACTGTGTCCAGAGAAAAAAAAAGATCTTACTACTCAGTAAAAAGCACCTCTCATGGCCATCCTGAGTACCAGAAATTCGGGTAGGGAGACTTCTCCAAAAGGTGGAGACAAAGGGACATAGGAGATCTGGACTTAGAGTTAAAGCTCCCAGAGACTGCTTCATTCAGGATATTTCAGATATTAGATCAAAAGGAGAGTCAGCTTTATAGACCTCAGAATTCCCTAAGGTGCACAACAGCTCATCTTCCCAGGAGCCAGGGAAAAGATGCTTAGACTTGCCGTTATCAGCCTGGGATGGGATGGAGGAGGCCTGGGTGTAGGAATCGCACAATAAGGAATGATTTCAGTGACCTGCCTTCCCCTCTCTGTCTTACCTCTTGTTTTCTGGGTAATCAGAAGAGTGGAAGGGGATTGGTAGTTACTGGATTGGCAAAAGTTCCCTGAATGAACTTTTTGGCCAACCCGATATTTAAGTAAATCAGAGGCCTCTGTCTTTGTTTTTGATTCTTGAGGCAAAATATGCTATTAGAAAACTTATTGGGGTTTTGGAATGTCAACAGCAACAGAAATGAATAAAACTCCAATTCTGCCCCTAAGAAGTTTTCAATCTGGTGAACCTTTAAGATATATATGAGGTTCTTCCAGCACAGAGAACACAACTGTAGACAATCTGATGTGAACACGGGAAAAATGAATTCTGCAGAAGAGGAGTGGCAGAAGTTTCCTTGAACAAATAGTATGCATACAGGGGTTGGGGTATGGATGTATTTGTGACAAGCAATTGCACCAAAAATAAATTCTAGGAGGAGCAACATTTATTTATTTCATAGACATTATTCATTGCTCAGAATAATGCAGGCACTATGCTGGGTAGAAGGACAAAAAGCCAAGAGGTGGCCCAGTATCTACTGTGCTCATGAATGTTGAGGAGATCATGGCAACTTTTGTGTGTGTGCTCATGTGTGGGTTTCCCGGTGGCACTAGTGGTAAAGAACCCGCCTGCCAATGCAGGAGACGTAAGAGACTTGAATTTGACCCATAGGTCAGGAAGATCCCCTGGAGGAGGGCATGGCAACCCACTCCAGTATTCTTGCCTGGAGAATCCCATGGACAGAGAAGCCTGACAGGCTACAGTCCAGAAGGTTGCAAAGAGTTGGACACGACTGAAGTGACTTAGCATGCAGGTCTGCATGGTCATGTGTGCACGTATAGGGGAGAAGCAGGGAGGCTGGAAGACTATAGTCAGATCAGGGAGCGTCTGGAATGCCCTTAACTATTTAGGAGAGAGAGCACAGGTCTGCCCTCAAATCCTGGGTCTTTCCAGCTTTAAGGCTTTGAAAAAGTTTCCAAATTTTTCTGTCCCATAGTTTGGGCTGTTTGGTAAAATGGGCATATGAACACCTACTCTGAAGAGTTGTGAGAACAGACATAATGTCTGTACATCATCTCTTATAGTTTCTTCTTTCTTTTCTTTTTTTCTTGAGAGTTATATCTTATTTGGCAAACGTTTTTAGGGCCGAAGCAGCATCTCAAGTAACCCTGAGAGAACTGCTCCGAGGAGGCAAGGGAAGAAGTTTTATAGTTTCTAATTTTCAGTGGCCACTTAATTAATGGCAGTATTACTGCCTCTGAAGACTGTAGGGAACCACTGGTGGTCTGGGGAGGAGAAGCAGCATATCAGATTTGGGTTTTCAAGAGTATGAAGGCCACAATGGGGAGAATGAAGCTAACGAATGCCCTCTTCTCTGCGTCCATAGCACCTCACACATGTCTTAGTTCTGCATGTAATTACTCTGGACTTCTGCTTTCTAAACTATATTGCCTCCCATCTTTATAGATTTTTGCCATATCTACTTCCCACCTGTACCTTGTTAACTTACTGTTCTTTAAAAAAAAAAGCTTTAAAATTTTAATAAAGCAAAAATTTTTCATAGACTTCTGTGAACATAAAACTGGCATCTCTTACAGAGGATAACCATCCAACAACATGATACAAACATGCAGTGTTATGAAGTTCAGACATGGGCAACTGGTGGCTGAAGCCCTGAGTCTGATACCTTGTTCTCTCTTCCTGATGCAAGGAGATTAGCACCCTAGTACAGGGTGTTCCAGAAAGACCAGCACCGAACTGAGACTTTCTGATATCACCAAAAGGCTTGGGGAAAACTGGGAAGGGAATACCCATCTCTATGACAGTTCTTGGTTGTAAAATTCCAAGTATCTTCGTGACTGAAGTCAGTGCAGGTGCCAACAGGGTCCTCATCTCATTTCAGGAAGTTCTAAGTCCACTACAGTCATTTATGTTTTATATCCCTGCTAGACTGTGAATTCCTTGGGGACAAAAACTTACTCCTGCTGCCTTCAGTGCCGTGAATAAAACATGGGCACAGTTGGTAGTTCATAAAGGAACAAAGTGCTATTAAATGAAGACCTTCTTGAGGTGCAGAAGGCTTAGGGCAAATTCTTTACTGAGGGGTCGGCAGGGAAGAGAATACTGGAAGGCCTTGGAGTCTACAGGGAGTCGAATGAAGATATGCAAGAAAAGGGAGGCTAAAGACTTTCAAGATAATCAACATTGATGTAATGGTTTTGCCTGATGACATCTTTGCTGATGGCATAGTGGAGTGACAAGAGTCTATGAGCCAGAGTCACATGATTCTAGGGTCAGTACCGACTCTTACTGTTCACTAATTACATGAACTTTGGCCAAACCATTTTTCTTTGGGGGCCTTAATTACTTTGCTATAAAGTGGTAAGAATACCTCTCCTACAAAGGCTCTTACCATATTTTAGAATGTAGGGCAGCACTCAGGAGACTGGCAACAAAGAAAACCCCTCCCTCCTCCTGTCCTTCCTTCCTTCTTTCCCTCCCTCCTTCCCTCCTCCCCTCCCTCCCTCCTTCCTATCCTTTTACTTTCAATAAACGTTTGAGATTATTATTGCTGTTCTTATTGTTTTGGTATAGAATACCTAGGACTTGCTATGGTTACTAGTACACTGTAAGCACTCAACAGATGTCTATTGGCTGGAAGAGTTACAATGACCTGTGGTCTTATAGAAAACAATTCCTCCTTCCGTCTTCCCTCTCTATGCATATGTCACTACGATCTGCCCAGATGTTTAAGTCAAATGTCTTGATTCCTTGATTTACTGAGAACCTACTAGGGACTATGTACCATAAATGGTGCTGAGATGTGGAAGGAAGGAGGGGCTTGAGAAGCCAGATCCAGTCACAGCTCTGAAGGATATTAGAGACAAAGGAAATAGGAGACCTTGTCACTGGCTCAACTTGCTTCTCATCTTTAGATATAGCTCTTAGGTGGGACATTTTACAAGGGTGTTTTTGACAATATCTGGGCAAACATAGAAATACTGATAATCCAGCGCCATCTGAATCTAGAAAAGGCTATCAGTACTGTGCAGTGATTCCTTGGGGACAGGATATGCCAAAGCTACACTTTGGAATTCTCACCATTTGTGAAAATTAAGAAAAAATACTGTTGGATTGATCAACAAGTTCAGTTGGGGTTTTTCGTAAGATGGTACAGAAACCTGAATGAACTTTTTGGCCACCCAATACCTGGGCTTCTCAGGTGGCACTAGGGGTAAAGAATCCACCTGCCACTGCAGGAGATGCAAGAGATGCAGGTTCAATTTCTGGGTGAGGAAGATCCCCTGGAGGAGGGTATGGAAACCCACTCCAGTATTCTTGCCTGGAAAATTCCATGGACAGAGGAGCCTGGCAGGTTACAGTCCAAGGAGTTGCAAAGAGTCAGAGACAACTGAGAGCAGTGTTAGTTATTAGTTAATACTTGTTTGGAATCCCGCTAGGATTCTCTACTTTGGTCTAGCCTCTCTGTCTATGAGGTAAATTGACCAGGAAAAAGAATTTAAAAAGCACATGGAAAGTGACTCTTGGCTGAATCCTTTGGAAAGCTAACTTGTAGCTGAGTGAGCTAGCCTAGGTCTACCTAGCCTAGCTAGCCTAGGATGTGGGCTGTTCTTCCTATACCTATGTCTGTACAGAAAGAATTGTTTCAGAAAATTCTGCTGGTCTTTCACTTAAGTGTGTCACTAGGTCCCCATGTTGGAGAGTGTGTGTGTGTGTGTGTGTGTGTGTATAGGGAGTGTTGAACTTTGGGCACAAACTGCGTGTGTACTTGTAAAAAAGTATTTGGAATGTGTGTATAGGAAGTGAAGGAAATTCATGATTTTTAATGAAGGAAGAGTGTATAAGCAGGGGAGAGTGTAACTGTATGTGTGTGCAGTATGTATGTGATGCAAGTGGTGGGCAGAATGACATCCACAGCCAGCCCTCTAGAGATGCAGACAGTGGCATAAAGTCTGAAGTGCTGTTGGAAGTGATTGTTTTCCTTTTAGACCAGCTCACAGGTCTTTGAGGAGCCCTTGACTTTCTCCTCCTCCTTGTCTTGTTAAAAACGGATTAGAGTCCAATTAAGTCATTTAATCCCAAGGTAGAGAATCATGTTTAAAAACAAGATTTACAGCTTAAAAAAATTGCAAGTTGAGGTTTGTCCTTTCAAGTTGCCACCTGCATGGTTCCAAAGAGTGTTTATAGCAGAATACCCGACATGCAGTTCTTAATTACTTTGCCTCATACCTCTGGTCCTTCATATTTTAAAGCATCCTTCAACCTAAATAGCCTCATGCTATTAGAAGTATGTCTGTGCGGCCGGGTGGTCAGGATTGCCTTTTGGCTTATCTCCCTACAATAGGCAATTCAGGGGCCAGGCTTAATAATAACAGTGGTAATAATAATAATAGTATTAAGAGCTAATGCTTATTGGGTACTCAGTATGTGCCAGGCATGGCACTAAGCACTTTATATATATTATCTTATTAAATGTGTCATAGGAAAACACCACGACTGGCTTCATGAGTGTGTGACATGTGTAGTCACATGGGGCTCTCTGCTCCAAAGGGCCCTTCACTTGGTTTGATGCTCTGCTGTTGCCATCTTGAAATTCTTAATCATTTTTGACCTGCATTTTCACTTTTCATTGAGCCTTGTAAAGTATATAGCTAGTCCTGAAAACACCCAATAACCCATAGTTTCTCTTTTTTTCTTTTCCTTCCCTTCCATGTGATGTCTGACACATTGCCAGAGGATGAAACAGTGAATGTCAGACTGTGATCCCAGAAAACATGCTATTACTGTTCAGGAGGGATCTTCTCTAAGGGGCAGGAACCATGCCATGGCTCTTAGCATGGGAAAGCAACCCCCTGCCTCTAAAGCTCAGTCTTTTCATTTGTAAAGCAGGGGTAACAATAATAATAATACCTAGCTCATAGGCTGTTTCAAGGGTGAAATGAGATCATGTAAAGACAGCTCTGACATATAATACATATGACATTAGTTATCATTAATGCATTATAAGGACTTAGCAGGTACTGAGTATCCAATATTGCCTGTGACATGGTGTGGACCAGTTGCCCAACTCCAGGGTGGCCTTCTCCCGGAGGTTTGTTCCCTACCTGTCCCACGGAGCTGGGAGAGGCATCCGCTTTCTCCACATGCTGGGTGATCACAGAGGGGTTGCTGGAGCTGATGAGCACTGGGGTGCTGATCTCCACCATGTGGCGCCCCGAGGGAGAATGCACCATCCTGTTGAGGGTGTTCAAGGCTGTTGTGATGGAGAACTGGCCGGGCCCCTTCCTCCTGGATCCCGGGCCCCTTCGGAGGGTGGGTGTGCTGGTTGCCTTGCCTCTGGAGGGCGAGGACACCAGGGACAGGTTTTTCGTGCGGGATGATGGACGGCCTTTGTTCTTCTCTAGGAGGTGTCTTGCGGTGAGGTTTGGCTGAAAAGATGAAAGATCCAATAAGAATTTAGTCATCCTGACCTCATGTGAGTAGCTATATCTTACCCAGGCTGGTCTGAAGCCAGCTCCAATGCCACCACCTCAGGTGTCACTCCTTGGACAGTTTCCATCTTTTATCCATAAGTCCCAATCCCTCTACTGTATCAATCAATTCTCACAACTCTCTTGCAACGTAGGTACAGCTCTACTGAGGGCTGAAGAATTTAAAACAAGCCATGATACTCTGCTCTGATTTGCCCATCTCTCTCAGCATCATCGCAGCTTCCTTTACCTGGAAGACCCTTCCTTTTTCTTCTAGCTCCCCCTGAGTGCCCCCTCCCCCAACCTTGACGCAACTGCTTGTCCTTCTCATTGTTCCTGCAGCCCCCATGCTTTCCCACTGTACACTGTAATCATTTACCTTCCTTTCCTTCACTGGACTGTTAGCTCCCTGAGGGCAGGGTGTTCTCTGCTGTATCCCAGGGTGTGTGTTCCATAAGTGTTTGTGGAAGAATGGGTGGATATTTTGCTCAAGTTCACACATTTGATAAGTTTGACCAGAATGTACATCCATTCAGGACCCTGGATCATCTAAGGCTAAGGCCATCTTTTACTACTTCTTTTAAATACTTTGGTCTCATCTCCATTCTCTCTTGTTCTATACCTCTTAGTGCTGGTACATCAGAAAAACAGACAACCCCCTTACCATGATTTGTGGTGTAAATATCTACCACTGTCTAGCAAGATTCCTGTAAGCCTAACACCAGCCGTTGCCATCAAGTTTCAGCCAGTTCCAGCACTAGCACCACCACTGACTGTACTGTATTTTTTGAATACTCTGCCTTTCAAGCAGCCCATGAGTTCATGTGCTTCAGAAATCAGAAGTATGCTGACAAAGGGGATGGTGTGAATAAACTTTCCAGGACAGTTATACGTATCTTCATCATGATGCTTGTCACCAGTTGCTCTCTAAAACTGCACATCTCATTCTAATTCTGAAATTCAACCATAGAGGGAAAAGGGAATTTGCTCATTTAAGAACTGTTTTTTCATTAACATTAATGAAAATGTTCAGATGATTAAGATGATTAAAAGAGTTGAGAAAGAAAGTTTTAAAGAAGATGTAGTTTCTGCCTCCAGAAGCTTACACTGTTGGGGAAAAAAATCATCAAGTGGGAAAGGGGCATTATTCCTTTAAAGACAAGAGAGTTGAGGCCCAAAAGGGGTGATTTAGGGGTGATTTATACATGGTAGGCCAGCACATAAACAACTAAACAAGAAAATATCAGGCAGGGACTTCCCTGGTGGTCCAGTGGCTAAAACCTCCTGCTCCCATTGCAGAGGGCATGGGTTTCATTCCTGGTAATATTATAGGAGCTATTCATAGATCCTATAAGCAGCAAACGAGAGTTTGCCTGCCAAAACTAAAGATCCATGTGTCACCACCAAGACCCAGCACAACCAAATGAATAAATAAATAAAGTTCAGGCAGTAATAAATGCTCTGCTATGTCAGAGAGTGACAGGGGGAGGAAGCGACTTCAGATTTGGGGAGTTTGGTGAGGTGTCAAGGAAGACCTGCTGAGAAGGTGACATTCAAGCTAAGACATAGATGCCAAGAAGGAACCAGCCATGTGAAGATGGGGATAAAAACACACCAGGTAGCAGGGTAAGCTAGTGGAAAAATCCCCAAGAGGGGGTAAGCTCAGACTGTTTGAGAAAAAGACGTGAAAGAATCAGAAAGGAGAATGGTCTAGAGTGAGCGAGGAGCAGGTGGTAAAGAGGAGACCGCGGAGACAGGCAGGAGTTGGATCACACCAGGTTGGGAGGCTTCAGGTTTATTCTAAGTGTTACAGGAAGCCTTTGGCAGGATTGGGATAGAAGGGTGACATGATCTGATTTATGCCTTTATTTAAACCTCATGCTATGGTTTGGCAGTTTCTTACTTAGCATCTGACCCAGCAGTCCCACTCCTAGGTAATTACCCAAGAGAAATGAAAACTTAGGCCCACTCAAAAACTGGCATGCAAGTGTTTATAGCTGCTTTAGTGTTAGCTGCCAAACAACTGGAAACAACCGCGATGTCTTTCAACTGGTGAGTGAGTAACTGACTCTGGCACATCCCTACCGTGGAATATGACTTGACAATAAAAATGGATGAGCTTCATATACACCCAACAACATGGGTGAACCTCAGAGGCGCTATGCTAAGTGTAGGGAGGCAGACTCTGGAGGCTACATTCTTTTCTATTCCATTTCTATGACCTTCTGGAAAAGGAAAACTGCAGGGGCAGAGCACAGATCAGTGGGGTGTCCGGGAGCAGGAGTCAGGGAAGGAGCTGACTTCAAAGGGGCAGTCTGCCTTCATATTTCTGGGGAGGTGTAGGAACTATTTTACATCTTGATGGTGGTGTGGTTATATTGTTTGCATGTATCACAAAAGCAGAAAGACCTATTAAGAGGCTACTCCATTACTTAGTTAGAAAATGACTGTGGCTTTGACTAGTAGATTGGAGACAAGTGGACAGATTTCAGGACCTTTCAGGAGGTAGATCCACAGGACTGGGAGTCTGACAGAAGCATGGGTCGGGGAGAGGAAGTGGTTATTCATCATGTCCCACTTTCTGATTTGTGTGCCTAGGTCAGCAGTAGAGCCATTTGCTGGATCAAGTAACATTTGCTGATGAGGAGCAATCATGATGCTTGGGAGACGATGGTTAAGTAGTCCCTTAAAAGAGCAAATTTTACTGTATGTAAATAAAAATAAATACATCAAAAGCTCATTCTGGCTGCTATTCAGAAGTGTCAGGCCAGAAGGAGAGCGATCAATTGGAAAATTACTGAAGTTACTTAGGGCAGTTCTAGTGGAAGCCTGGACCATGCCTCATGTCCCCCCAGAGCACGCCTCCTGCTACTGTTCCCCCAGGAAAAGGATAATATACCCTCTGAGCTGAATGAATAAAGTTCTTTCTGGTCATTCACAGCCACAATGAAATAAATATATTTTTTTCTGGTTCCATCTAATTTTCCTGTCCTTAAGTGAGCAACATTGTGAGTGTTTTCCATCAGCAACACAGACAAAGAGCCCCATGTGACTGTAGGTCTTCCCTGTCCTCTGCCAGTGTGATTAATAGCTTAGTTGGGGAAGGACTGCAGAGCTCTTCAATTTGCACTCACTCATTCGAAACAATATCCTTGAGGTTCATTGGGCTGAGTGAGGTTCACATGACCCAGGCAGGCCCCGCAGGAGGAGTCCTGACAAGAACTGGCATAAGCTCGGCATTTGTTTTAGCACCTTTATCCAGGTGCAATTCAATAAGTCAAATGATACATTAACAAGAAAAATCCCGTTGATGCCAAAAACGCCCCACCTTGCTGCTCCCAGAAGGAAGCTCTCCTTCCTTCCAGTTGTTCTGCATGGCCTTGGTGGTTCAAAACTTATTCAAAGAGTTCTCAGCAAGTGCTGGTCTTAATGAAATGACTGGAGTCAACATTTAAGTGCTGCTTTAAAAAGCTCAATTTGGATTTTAAGTAATTTTTGAAAACCAGGTTCCCAGATTAGAGCAACCACTTGATTATCTTTCCCCCTCCTAGCAATTAGAAGAACAGATGAAGCGATGGCTAGTTTGATGATGATTGTGAGGGTTCTTGTAATCACTAATTTTAGAGGTGGAGTGGTGGGGAGAATATCCAAATGAATAATCATTAAATGTAGACGTTTTGGGAAAGAAGGGTATCAGAAATGGGTAATAAAATCAATGATGCCTTGTTTTCCCATACTGATGAAAAAGTTTCTTGAAATAATACAAGGGACTATGCAAGCTCTAATCTACAAAAATTTAAGCACCTCCTATGCATCCAGCTAGGGATTAGTTGAGGGGCTTCCCTGGTAGCTCAACTGGTAAAGAGTCCATCTACAATGCAGGAGACCCCAGTTCAATTCCTGGGTTGGGAAGTTCCCCTGGAGAAGGGATAGGCTACCACTCCAGTATTCTTGGGCTTCCCTGGTGGCTCAGATGGTAAAGAATCAGCCTGCAATGAGGGAGACCTGGGTTTTATCACTGGGTTGAGAAAATCCCCTGGAGGAGGGCATGGCAACCCACTCTAGTATTCTTGCCTAGAGAATCCCATGAAGAGAGGAGCCTGGTGGACTACAGTCCATGGGGTTGCAAAGAGTCGGACCTGACTGAGAAACTCAGCTCAGCACAGAGATTAATTGTAGCTGATCTCTGTCCTTGGAGATACAACCATCATCTCCTAAACATCATAACTGCTCCTCTTCACCAAGTGTTGCTTCATCCAGCAGATGGCCCTACCACTGACCTAGGCACACAAAGCCAAAAGTGGGGTTTTATCCTTGACCATTTCCTCTCCCTTGTCCCCCGCTCCTGTGGATCTACCTACTAAAAGGTCCTGGAATCTGTCCAGTTGTTTCCAGTATACTAGTCAAAGCCACAGTCATTTTCTAACTGAGTGATGGAGTAGCTCAGATGATCTTTCTGTTTTTTTTTTTTTTTTTAATCCCTCCTCCTCAAATCATTTTTCCCACTGCATTCAGAGCAATCTTTAAGAAACCCCAATATGGACTTCCCAGGTGGGTAAAGAATCCGCCTGCCAATGCAGGGCACATGGGTTTGATCCCTGGTCTGGGAGGATTCCTCATGCCATGGAGCAACCAAGCCCATGTGCCAGAACTACTGAGCCTGTGCTCTAGAACCCATGAGCTGCAACTCCCAGTCCACATGAAGCAACAAGTGAAGCCTGTGGGGCTAGATCCTGTGCTCCCCAACAAGAGAAGCCACCACAGTGAGAAGCCCCTCTCTCCGCAGCTAGAGAAAGCCCATGTGCAGCACCGAAGGCCCAGCACAGCCAAGAAGTAAAAATAATAATCAAAAAAGAAACCCAAATCTGATGGAGTCACTGCCTCATTTTAAATATTTCAGTCATGTCCACTGATTTCTAGGTCAAGTTCAAACTTCTTACGATATGGCAGGAATACTCAGCAAATATTCCATGTGGTCCCCTATACTTCTCAGCTGGTTTCAGGACAGAAGGGACTATGTGACTCGTTCAGGCCAATGAACTATGAGTAGGAGTGACAAATGTCACAGAGCTGAGGCTTTCACTGGTATACAACTCCCTCTTTTTTACTCTTCCCCTGCCATGAAACCTAGGAAGTCCATGTGTTCCAGCTGGCATAGCTTTAAGATGGCCCTGCTCATCCTGCAGGGTTCCTCAATGACTATGTGAGCACCACCTCTCACCATTGTGTGGTGAGCAAGTGATATGGATTGGATATAATTTTTCTTGTGAAGCCACTGAGATACGGGGGCTGTTTATTACCATGGCATAACTTGGCTCATCCTGATTAATGCAGGAAGGTTTACAGGGTCTCCTCTGGTCTGGTTCCCATTTGTTTCCCTGGCTTTGTTTTCCTGTCTCTCTCTTACTCTCTAAGCTCCAGCTCTAGTATTTTTTGGTTCTTTGGAGGCTAATACACTTCCTTATCCTGCAGGACATTTGCACATATTACCTCCAGTCCCCAAAACTCTTTTCCCTCCATTCTTATCTAAACAACTCCTAATCATTTGTCAGATCTTGGCTTACAAGGCATCTGCCAACACCCTACTCAAGTAAGTTGCACATCATACCTTCCTCCCCCCAGTAATTCCCTCTCCTTCACATTTTGCATCATTCATCACACTTATAATTACTTATTAATGTCTCACCTTACAGTCCTTGAAATTAGGGACCCATATCTGACTTGTATCACTAGAACTTAGCACAAGACCTGGCATGGCAGGCATTCAGTGAAAAATTAGTTGAATGATTGAATGTATATTTAGGATGAGGGACGAGGTCATGTTGAAAGGATGGTTCTCTGAGTTTTTTTCCCCAGTCAGTTGGAACACTTCCCAAATATTTTTTCATTCATTTGCTTGTGAAGCTAAAATTATTTTTTTAAACAAAGTATCTGCTCTGTGTTGGCCTAGCCTGTGAAGTACAATCCACATATTCATCAGGTAGGTGCTCAGAGAAGAAAGAGACAGCTGAATGTTCCAACTAGTTACTGGAATTTTATGGAAAAATAGGTTTCTAGCTGAGTCTCATAAAATGAGTGAAATTGAACAAGTAGAGAACTGGGTGGGTATACCTGGATGGGGCTTCAACAGGAGAAAAAGCACTATCATTTGGTGGTGAGAGTAGGAGGCCCAGCCTCTCTGGGCCCTTCCTCTTTCCCTCCCTTCCATCTTTCCTTCCTTCCATACAGATTGAGTAGGGGGTGGCATAGAGGGAACCTCAACAACTGGGCTGTGTTATGGGCACTCACTTCACAACCTGCTCTGGCTCTTCATATGGAAATACTGGTTCCTTCTCTGCAACTCTGCCTCTGTTTTGTTTCACCCCACCCTCCTAAAGGGCCAAGAGTACACCTTTTAGTTCTTTTATAGCTCGGCACTGCTCACTTTTAAAGCTTTGTGCTTGGTAAGCACTCAACAAATGTAGTTAAACAATGAAGTCTCCCTTTAAAATTTGTGATAACCTGCTTCAAGCTGGGGTGAGGCTGACAGCTAGAGGGTTAGAGGCTATAGATGATATATTATCTGGAGAAACAGGGAGATAACCTAACAGGTGTTCTTTCTTTCTTTTAAAGTAGATTTAAAAAAATAGAAGTAATATGTGCTAATTTCTGAAGATTTACAAAATACAGGGTGGGAGAAGAAAATGAAAATCATTTAGAATCGCACCATCTGGTGATCACCACTGTTAATATCTTGGTACATATTCTTCCAGTCCTTTATCCATTTATGCACACACACACACACATTTATAAAGCTACTTTCATGCAGTTACTTTGTTTTTTAAAAATTGTGGTGAAAAAAATACATAGCAAATTTACCATAATCATCATCTTTAAGTATACAATTTGTTAACATTAATTATAGTCACAGTCACATTGTTGAGAAACAGAACTCTAGAACTTCATTTACTAAATCTGAAATTCTACAGGCATTAAAATTTATTTTAGTTAACAATCCTAAGTGATCCGTGTAAAGAAATAGAGGAAAATGATAGAATGGGAAAGACTAGAGATCTCTTCAAGAAAATGAGAGATGCCAAGGGAACATTTCATGCAAAGATGGGCACAATAAAGGAGAGAAATGATATGGGTCTACAGAAGCAGAAGATATTAGGAAGAGGTGGCAAGAATATACAGAAGAACTAAACAAAAAAGATCTTCATGACCCAGATAATCATGATGGTGGAATCACTCACCTAGAGCCAGACATCCTGGAGCGTGGAGTCAAGTGGGCCTTAGGAAGCATCACTACGAACAAAGCTAGTGGAGGTGATGGAATTCCAGCTGAGCTATTTCAAATCCTAAAAGATGATGCTATTAAAGTGCTGCACTCAATATGCCAGCAAATTTGGAACCTCAGCAGTGGCCACAGGACTGGAAAAGGTCAGTTTTCATTCCAATCCCAAAGAAAGGCAATGCCAAAGAAAGTTCAATCTACCACACAATTGCACTAATCTCACATGCTAGCAAAGTAATGCTCAAAATTCTCCAAGCCAGGCTTCAACAGTACACGAACCAAGAACTTCCAGATGTTCAAGCTGGATTTAGAAATGGCAGAGGAACCAGAGATCAAATTGCCAACATCTGCTGGATCATCAAAAAAGCAAGAGAGTTCCAGAAAAGCATCTACTTCTGCTTCACTAACTATGCCAAAGCCTTTGACTGTATGGACCACAACAAACTGTGGAAAATTTTTAAAGAGATGAGAATACCAGACCACTTTACCTGCCTCCTGAGAAGTCTGTACATAGGTCAAGAAGTAACAGTTAGAACCGTACATGGAAAAATGGACTGGTTCCAAACTGGGAACGGAGTACGTCAAGGCTATATAATGTCACCTTGCTTATTTAACTTATATGCAGAGTACATCATGTGAAATGTTGGACTGGATAAAGCTGGAATCAAGATTTCTGAGAGAAATATCAATAACCTCAGATATGCAGATGACACCACCCTTATGGCAGAAAGTGAAGAAGAACTGAAGAGCCTCTTAATGAAAGTGAAAGAGCAGACTGAAAAGTTGGCTTAAAGCTCAACATTCAGAAAACGAAGATCATGGCATCCAGTCCCATCACTTCATGGCAAATAGATGGAGAAACAATGGAAACAGTGACAGACTTTATTTTCTTGGGCTCCAAAATTACTGCAGATGGTGACTGCAACCATGAAATTAAAAGATGCTTGCTCCTTGGTTTCTTCTATGACAAACCTAGACAGCATATTAAAAAGCAGAGACATTATTTTGCTGACAAAGGTCCGTCTAATCAAAGCTATGGTTTTTCCAGTGGTCATGTATGGATGTGAGAATTGGACGTAAAGAAATCTGAGCACCGAAGAATTGATGCTTTTGAACTGTGGTGTTGGAGAAGACTCTTGAGAGTCCCTTGGGCTGCAAGGAGATCCAATCAGTCCATCCTAAAGGAAATCAGTTCTGAATATTCATTGGAAGGGCTGATGCTGAAGCTGAAGCTCCAATACTTTGGTCACCTGCTGCAAAGAACTGACTCCTTGGAAAAGTCCCTGATGCTGGGAAAGATTGAAGGCAGGAGGAGAAGGGGACAACAGAAGATGAGATGGTTGGATGGCATCACCTAGTCAATGGATATGAGTTTGAGCAAGCTCTGGGAGTTGGTGATGGACAGGGAAGCCTGGTGTATTGCAGTCCATAGGGCTGCAAAGAGTTGGACACGACTGAGCTACTGAACTAACTGAACTGAAAAATAATCACAAACATCTTTCCATAATACCAGATACTCCCTGATATTGAGTATTACCTTTTAACATTTTTTTTTTAATGGGCTTGTATTTTTCCATCACCATAATTAAAAAAAAACTAAATCCTTATTCTGACTTTTTACCACTTGCACAATGCTATGATAAACATTTTTGCACATTTTGTACATACTTCTTAGCACATTTGTTTTATTATTTTCTTATAATCAACTCTCAGGTGTGGAATTCATGACTCACAGGAGATGTCCCTTTTCCATATCCTTGATAAGAATTTGAGTCTGGAGATGAGAGATGACAGTGATTTGTACTCCCATCAGCAGAATGAAAAGGCCTATATTCCCACACTCTTGCCAGAAATGGGTATTTTGTAATAAAAAAATTGTTTTTGGCCTCACAGCATGGCATATGGGACACTAGTTCCTGGACCAGGGATCAAACCTGTGCCCCCTGCATTGGAATCATGGAGTCTTAACCACTGAACCACCAGAGAACTTCAGAAATGGGTATTATGGACTAGCATCTTTTCTTTCAAGACTTTAGTTAGTTCTGAAATAAGCCTCATATCAAATAGAAATTGCTCTCAGGCATCACTGTAGTCCAGGTATAATTCTAACCTTGCATCAGATGTAGATTTGATAGTCACGTACCTCTACAAACAAGATTGGGAAGATACCAACTTTATCTCCCAACTTGCCTTCTGCCCAGTTCTCATCCACTCGGCTGATCACAGTGATGATATCATCCTGAAAGAGAGAAAGTCTCCTGGTTAACATTTACTCTCAGTTTTCTGGGAGGGAAAGCTTTTCATGGAGATCAGCTTGGAATCTCAGATGGTGTAAGGTGCAAGTAAGGTAACTCTTTCATAATCTATTTACAAAATCTCTCTGCTAAAATACTCTTTTCTCCATTAAGGGCAGTATTTGGGTCACTAAGACCAAAAGAGGAGTAGAAATAATCTGGAGTACCAAGGAAATCCATTAAGAAAACTTGGAAATATCTCTAATTTTCCATCACCTGCAGAATCAGGGCTTTTCATTTGAATTAATCTGATGAGAAATCAACATGGAAGACATAGAGAGACAGACTTAGCAAAAGGAAGGATGCATTGTATTCTGATTTTGAGCACTTTTCAGAACGTGTTCCATTTTTAATGTATCAAACATAAAATGGCTCTTTATTCAAGTTTTTATTATCAAAGGTTATATGGAGATTTGTAGAAACATTTGGAAACGTAAATAGGCAAAACAAAGAATTCTATCACAATATAGATACAATCAGTGTTAACCTCTTGGTTAACATGTTTTTTCCCCAGGTTCTTTTATATGAAGATAAAATATATATAAATAAATATATGAAATTATAATATATTTTATATTTAATATAAAATTAGAAACTAAAATTTTAAAAACTTTTTCAAAAACATGTATACAGGCATACAATAAAGCATAAATATTTTAGATGTAAAGCTTGATGAAGTTTTAAAATTGAATATATCCACAAAGCCCCCATCTGGAGCAAGAGAGATGAATATTTCCAGCACCTAGATGGCTCTTGTGCTTTTCCCTGACACCTAGCAAGAAGTTACCTCCACTCTGACTCTAGCATGTATATTCATTTGTCTTCTTTTGTATTAATTCAAATCAAGTCATATAGGATACGTTGTTTTTTTCCCTTAATATCATGTCAGGAACATCTTTCCATGTCCACACCTGTTCATCGATCTAAGTCTGAATATTCATCTATCTAAATCTGAATATTCATCCACTGATCTCTCTGATCTATGTCCCTTAGTAATGTAGATGAATCTAAATCTAAATTCATTACGGCATTATACCGTTTCTTAGATTTCTTTGTCCTTAGTATAATCTGCAGTTACACATGTTTACGTTGTGATTGCTATAATGTCTGTCTATCCCATAAGACCATAAACTCTATGTCTGTAGGGCCTGGATCTATTTTGATCATTTTTTTCCTCAGGACCTTATACAGTGGCTTCCTTTTAGCAGTCAACCAATCAGTTTTTATTATTTCTTTTATTGAGGTATAGTTGATGTGCAATATAAGTTTCAGGTGTATAACACAGTGATTCACAATTTTTAAACAATCAGTATTTCTTGAATGCATGCATGGGTAAATGAATTAATGCACGTGTGAATAAATAGGAAAATTTACTGAGACAGAATAGCTTTGGGAGAAAAGATCTTGAGTTTTTTTTAGACATGCTGCATTTAGGAACACCATGAGATTTCCTAGTGAAGTCTCAGTCTATGATAGCCTTCTGCCACTGTGCTGTGCTCAGTCGTGTCAGACTCTGTGATTCTATGAACTATAGCCTGACAGGCTCTCTGTTCATTGGATTTTCTGGGCAAGAATACTGGAGTGGGCTACCATTTCCTCCTCCAAGGGATCTTCCCAACCCAAGGATCAAACCAGTGTCTCCTGAATTGGCAGACAGATTCTTTATCGATGAGCCATTGGGGAAGCCCTGATAATCTCCTAGGAGGGAACAAATCCTCTCTTCTGAGTCCTTTGTCATAACTTCCCATTTATGTGTTTGCTCCTTCCACTAGACTGCTGGCTCCTTGAAGATATGGACAATGACTCTTCACTGTATCTGCATAGACAGCCTGGTACATGGATGAATTCAGTGAATGAACAAGTTCTTGGGTAAGTGTCCTGGTTTGCAAATTCCCAGAGAGGGGACACAAAAGCAGATATGCTCCCTGTCTATGTCTTCCTCTGGCTGTGTCCCCAGAGCTCAGTGTCTAATGCCAGGGATAAAGTAAATACTCAACAAATGCTTGTGGAATTGAACTGCTGTCCTCTGGCTGTAGCCAAAGTATAAAATGTGCAGGTCGGCTACTGAATGGTATTCTTTAGGGGACTCACTCTGAGGTGCGACGACAATAACAAAGATCAGTATTTCATAATATGGAGGACAGTGAAGTTATCTGGTCTGAGGGAATCTGAAGCAAATCTCATTTCAGGGAGTGATGGAATAAAAATATTTTATAAAACAAAAGACTTTTCCTGAACTGAGTAGCAGTGCTACTTGCACTTGTATTTGACTTAAGTTGCAAAGAATAAAAATTACCCCAACTTTGGTTTCTATGAGAAAATTTGAATGTTTAGGGAATAATAAATACTGAATTTTGTTGTTGCTCAGTTGCTACGTTGCTAACTCTTTGTAGCCCCATGGACTGCAGCATACCAGACTTCCCCGTCCTCACTACCTCCTGCAGGTTGCTCAAATTCGAGACTTAGATAGAGTACAGTTGACCCTCTGAATCCACGGACTCTGCATCCTCAGGATTCAGTGTGTCCTGGATCTACCCCCTCACCCCGAATATACAGGGATGGCTATAGTCTAGACTTTAGCAGACTTGTTGCTTACAAATGGTGAAGAATCAGCCAATAAAAAAGAGAGGTAAAAAAAATCATAGGGTAACTGATGTCCTTGGAAAGTATATCTTGTAAGAGGTTATTTATGTGTAAAGATATAATTATGTTATTGTGTGTGTTTGGAGTGGTTTTTAAAAAGTTACTTATTTATCTATGGTTGTGATGGGTCTTTGTTGCTACACACGGAGTTTCTCTAGTTGCCGAGAGTGAGGGTCATTGTTGTGGTATGCGGGCTTCTCATTGCAGTGGCTTCTGATGTTGAGGAGCACAGGCTCTAGGCATGCAGGCTTCAGTAATTGCTGTTTGGAGTGTTTTGAATGCAATGTCTACAGACAAAATAGTGTTGTAAACAAGCAGTAGTGAACTTGGTCAGCAAGAATATCCTTACAGACACTCAATGAAGAGGTAAGATCTGTAGTTCTATATAGCATGCTATTAAACTATGTTTACAATTTTCTGGCTAACCATCTGTTTCTCCCACTACTCTGCCCAAGCACAGATGCTGTGACTTGTTCATGCTATCTCCCCAGTGTCTGAAAAGAATAGGTGGTCAAAAGTGACTGCAGAATGAATGAATGAGTATATGGATACTTAGTTTCATAATTGCAATACAAATGTTTGAGAACCTCCATCAAACTCCTGTTAGATTTCTCTGGTGACCACCTCCATATCGTTTGAAGTATACATACGCATAACATATATAAGCACACGTTGTTCATCGTTGTTTGGTCACTAAATTGTGTCTGACTCTTTGAGACTGTGTGGACTGCAGTCCACCAGGTTCCTCTGTCCACGGAAATCTCCAGGCAAGAATACTGGAGTGGGTTGCCATTTCCTCCTTCAGGAGATCTTCCTAAGCTAGGGATCAAACCTGCGTCTCCTGCATTGGCAGGTGGATTCTTTACCACTGAGCTACTAGGGAAGCCTGTATAAAATGTAATTTAAAAAAAAATCAACAAATATTAAACAAACAACTTAAGTTCTGCCACAGCCTTTATGTGATCACTGGTGACTTTGGTGGCTGCCCAGAATCTCACCTTGAGGAAGGTCAGGCAGTCCTGGTTCTCACTCCTGTCCTTGTCACGAAGGTCAAAGTTATAGAGGGCCCGGCACAGTGGGGGTGGCTGGGGCAGCTGCTTGATGACCTCCACGGAGCTGGCTGGGAAGACTCCACTGACTCCATTAATTTCCCCCTGGTACCAGTTCTCATCCAGCTGTCTTCGGAGGAGGATGACATCTCCCTTATTAAACCTCAGGTCACCGGGATTCTGCCCTCGGTAGTTGCATAGGGCCTTTGCTCGAGGCACCTGGAGCGACACAGATCAAGAAAATATGTATGGCCTAGAGGCTGGAGGAACCAAGGGGGTCACATTAGTTACTAATTACAAAGTATTTTCCATGCACTAAGTGCCATAGGTGGATTACCTTGTTTAACCTTTGAGACAGACAGCATTATCCCCGTTTCTAAGGTGGAGTGACTGAGGCACAGAGGGGTGTAGTAACTCACTTAAGGTAGTACAGCTGGGAAATGGCGATATGGGGCTTGAACTCAGACAATCTGATTTTAGAGACCCTGTTCTTAATCACTATGCAGGGAGCAGGACTTTGGACTTGACTCTGCAACTAGGGGAACTTGAGTAAGACCGTGATTCTTGCTAGGAATACTGATTTTGAATTCTGGCTTCACCTCTTTGCTCTTGTGTGACTACAGTCAAGTTATTTCATCTTTCTTAAACCATGTTCACTTATAAGATGAAGTGATAACAATACCTACCTTATTAGAGTTGCTGTGAGGACTAAAGAATATTAATGATGCATTTGGGTTTTGTTTCATATTTTGCATAGAATGTGCTCAATAGATGACACCTCTTAGAATGATCATCTGTAATGCAGGGCTAATGATATCAGTTGTACCTACTCCTCAGTGTTAATGGGAAGAAAACTGAGGTGAAAACTCCCTGAAAATAGAAAGTGCTATGTGAGAGGGATACACCATAATTTGTCTTCAGCCTTGTCTAGAAACTGAAAACCCCGTGTGTGTTTGTATCTTTAGCAAGCACAACTAAGACAAATTAACAGTCAGAAATCAGTCATCACTTAAAAAAGATCAGCTAAAGAATTGTTATTTGTCAAATCAGTTGTCAGTCTAAACAATTATTTCAGTCAATTTTTTCCCCCTAATTGAAACTGGTTTCTCCACAGAGAAACGGTCTCACTCTGGTCTTGCTTGAAGTCAGTTTGACAAATGGAAAGTTCTAGTAACTTGGGTTTTATAGAAAGCCCTTCAGTGTCACCTGCAATTGTATTGTATTTTGTGTTTTCCTCAGTCATTGGGTGGAGTAGCCCCTCGGCTGGGGACAGACTTGCTATTTATGAGGGGGAGGTAAGGAGACGTTAATTCAGTTCTTCAAGGACCTTCTGAGTCTTCAATGTTCATTTAAAAATGAACTGTAAACAGCTTAGGGATCGAGATGAGACCTGAACAGCACCATATGGCTCATGGGATGGCAGACCAGTGTGTTTCTGCTGGTCCCTGGGGAGTTAGACAACCACGGGAACACACTCATCTGGTGGACAAATAAGCCAAGATGTTTGCACTAGGAGGTTTAACACAGTGTTGTGTATAAACAGAATCAGTTGAATAAATTATGATACACCCATACAATGGAAAACCCTGCAATCATTAAAGCTGATGATGTTGATCTATAATTAACAACATTGAGAGTTACTCATATTGTTAAGTATAACAGAAGAGATTAAAAACAGTTATGTACACTAGACTTTCTTTATAAATATATATATATATATTTATATATATTCACCTGAGGAAAATGCTAGATGGCTGTACACTAACATTTGAAAAGTGGTTATTTCTAAATGGTGAGATTTTTGAATATTTTTTTAAAAAGTTCCCCTAAGTGCTTTGCTGTGTTTTCTAACTTTTATACAATGGAGTAATTGTGTTGTCTATTAAAATTGGATGGTGAAAAGGAAATGAATGAAGCTGGGGGATGAGAAGTGAAAGGTATGGGAGGAATTTAGGAAGGTATGGGAGGAATTTAGGAAGAAAATAAGCCAAGCTAAGTAGGACTAACAAACCATGGAACTACCTTTTGGAGAAGCTGTTCCCTTACATGAGAAGTAAGCAGGTGGAAGCAGAATGAGAGTGGAGGATTTCTGGGGAATGATCTAAATCTGTTAGACTTCCAGGGTGAGCTATATCAGGGAGTAATAGTTGTCAGTCTCTATGCCTTCTCTCAGTTTTATGTTGTAATATAAATCACATTTTTCTGGGTACGTCAGCATTTGGCACACACAGGTCACATTTACCAGCCTCTGCTGAAGCTGAAACTCCAATACTTTGGCCACTTGATTCGAAGAACTGACTCACTGGAAAAGACCCTAATGCTGGGAAAGACTGAAGACAGGAGGAGAAGGGGACGACAGAGGATAAGATGGTTGGATGGCATCACCGACTCGATGGACTTGAGTTTGAGCAAGCTCTGGGAATTGGAGATGGACACAGAAACCTGGCACGCTGCTGTCCATGGGGTCGCAAAGAGTCGGACATGACTGAGTGACTGAACTGAACTCAACCAGCAGCTACATCTGGCCAAAAGGATATAAGTACATTTTAGGAAATGTCCTTACTGAGAAGGACTGACTTTCTTTTCCTTTCCTCCATTTTGTTATGGGGAATGTGGACATGATTGCTGGAGCTCCAGCTGCCATCTTGAACAATGAGGATGAAAGTCTCACCTAAAAGGGGGGGAAGTAGTCTGCATTGTAGAGCTGCTAGGCAAGTCCTGGATTACTTTACATCCCAATTTTTATCTGAAAGCTAAATGAACTTCCATCTTGCCTAATACACTGTCATTTTTGATTCATAAAAGGAAAGGAAAGCAAAGGAAGGAGGAATGAAAAATTAGGGGAAAAAAGAATTTAAGCCCTTTTGACTTTGCATAATAAGATGATATCAATATCTAATATTTATTCAGCATTTCTTCCTATGTACCAGATACTGTGCTAAGCACTCCACAATATCTTTTATTTAATTCTCACCATCTGTGATTAGAAAACTGGGGATCAGAGAAGTTAAAAATTTGCCTGAGTTCATGAACTGTTTAGCTGCATTTTTATGGCACTTTCCCCTTCATCCAACTCAGCCTCTGGTCTGAGTTACATTTTATTCTAACTAAAATAGGAGCAATGGAGATTCAACGCAGGTGTTGTAAATGGCCAAGTTGCTTTTTTCCTTTCTTTTCTGGAAGACATTCCCATACAAGTGGCTTACATATTTTAATGACCACCGGGCAAGAATATTAAACTAAAACTGCACAAACTGCTTAAATCTCTTTGAAGAGACATAAACTTTGAAACCCTGAGATAGTACTAATTGTCTGACCATCACCATCTTATCTCCATCTCCCTTCAGTAGAGATAAAGGATTGTGGAAGCAGATTGTAAATTCTACTTTTAACATGAAAATATTTTCCATCACCTTTTCTCTTCATTGTCCCCTTTTATTCTCAGTTCTACATTCATACTTATAGGAAACATTGGCTTCTACGTTGTAAAGGTGGTGGAGGTGGGGGTGGGGATGGGGAAGAAGAAAGAGACAGAATCTGAAGAGGGGAAGGAAATGAACACTTGTTGTGGTTGTGGCAAGCCATAGAAATTTGTCTTATTGTCCTACTGTGGGCTTCCCAGGTGGCTCAGTGATAGAGTCTACCTGCGGTGTAGGAGACATAGGAGATGTGGGTTTGATCCCTGGGTTGGGAAGATCCCCTGGAGAAGGAAATGGCAACCCACTCTAGCATTCTTGCCTGGAAAATCCCATGGACAGAGGAGCTTGGCAGGTAACCTACCATCCATGGGGTTGCAATAGAGTCAGACATGACTTAGCAACTAAACAACAACAATAATTGCATTTTCCATGTACTAGCTCATTCATATGATCTCAAATCCTGTGAAATAGTTTTATCTTAATTTTATCAATGAAGAAACAGAAGTTCTGAGCTGTCCAACGTTGAGGCAAAGTCACACAGCCAATGACCAGCGGCCCTGAGACTGACTTCCGTTCATTTGACCTCAAAGCCTGAGTTCTGTTTCATCCTCCTGAAATCACCTAGTATGTTATCCATCATAAAATTCATTTGGGGTGTTGTTTTATAATCAAAATCTGAACAGAGTTTGAATGTGATTTGCTTGCTGCTGATAGCATTAGCATGAATTATTGAACTTCAGAGCCCTCATGTAAAAGTTAAGCACCTGAAGAGACTGAGCTGGTTGATTCTATCTGGTCCTCAAAGGTTCTCTCAAGGGAAAATGACTCCAAGTTCCACAGCAGCCATCACCCGGTGTATTGCTGGAAACAGCTTTTACTACCCTGACTGTTTTCTGTCTTGACAGGTGCAGGTGGGAGGGGAGATGAGGATAAAGTGAGTGTGGAGGTTTCAGAGTCAGGTCATAACCAAATGTTTTTCCTGGTGCTTTTCAAAGACCCAGACAATCCAATGGAAGGCTGAGTGTGTGGCCAGCAAGCTATCCTTTTCTGAGATTCAAAAGACTTAGTAAGTCAATGTGCCGGTCTATTGGTCTGTCACCTCAGCAGGGTCTGAATGCCTTGAGGGCCATCTTTTGAGGGAAGATAAAGCACAGGACACTGAAATAAGGACACAGGGGCATGCAGAGATATTCATGGTAAAATTATGTTGCAGTATTTATGTGTGTTACTAGTAAAATGGCAGGTGTCCCTTCTCTGAGGATCCACCTGTTTGGATCCATCTTCTCAGAGGCATGTCATTCACTCTGGTCACACCACATACACATGGGTATGTGGCCCAGGCTGGCCACTAATAAACTGAGCAAGGCCCCATGGGGGCCTTTCTGGGGACAGAACTAACCCCTATCCAGTGCCATGTCCTCTGCTTTTTGTTTATATGAAAAAAGTTTTAGCCTCCTAAGGCTTCCCTGAGTTTCAGAAAACAAATTTAAGATGAGAAAATGCAGAAACAAGAACAGCCAAGTAAGACACAATAAATAGTTTAGTCATAATACAAAGTCAAGGACCTTTCGTTTCTCATCAAGGATGATAGATAATATTCTGAGCCATGTCCTTGAGTTGTTTTATAGATACTAAAATCCCCATCAGGTGAAAAAAGTGATGACCACATACACGTAGAACCCAGACCAGTCAAAACCAAAAGGTTGACGCTGTTAACTCGCTAAATACCACCCAGTTACCTCTCCACCAACCACCAGAAAAATATCCATGAGCTGATCAGGCATCCTGCAACCCTCTCCTTCATCTTGCCTTTAAAATCCCTTCCCTGAAATCCTTTGGGGAGTTTGGGTCTTTTGAGCATTAGCCACCCATTCTCCCTGCTTGGTGTTCCGCAATTAATGCTGCACTTTCCTCACCACAACTGATGTCAGTAGATTGGTTTTACCATGTGGGTGAGTGGACCCAAGTTTGGCTCAGTAACAGAGTGCCCAAATCCTCCTGGTATAATGCCGGTACAGGGCAGGCATGTGCTCCAAATTGGGTCAGTTAGAATCTTCTTTGATGTGTGATATATAGACACCCAAGAAGAGAGTGTTTCTTTTGGATCATGAGCCTGGAGGTGGTGAGCCTTGGACTACCAGTGATGATATTTCCCAGACACCAGACACACCTTCCTGAATGAAGGTGCAGAAGGCACAAGAACTAGCGATACCATAAGATAAATAGGTAACTATAATAGGTATTGATGGACAGAGCCTTGGCAATAAAATTTGAATGTCTACATCCAGCTATGCCTGAAGGATACACAGTTAAATGAGATGATATTCCCAATGCACTGTTTATTATTGAAATTACCTGGAATTGTTTTCTGACCCTGAAACTGAAAAAGTCTTGATTAATACATATTATAACCCCATAGACAGTAAAACTGCAAAACAGAGAAATAACCAAATGGCAGAATTCAAAAACAGCAGCAGGTCTATCTGCCAACAAGCTCTGAGCTTATTTCCAATTGGAAAATAAAGGAGGCAGGTGGAATGATAACAGGGTAAGAGAAAAGGAGCCCAAATTGAATGGAACCATCACAGTGATCCAGACAAGGGAAAAAGCTTTGCTGCAGTGAACTTTCAGCCTGCTCCTGGGTAACGAGCTGTTTACCATGCATGAATGGCACTCCCCACTTGTTTAGAAAGAGGCTGGCCTGGTTCTCTACTCCTGGCATTGGGTGGGGCCAAAGCCAACATGCTGACTTAACTGCTTACCTCCTTTTGCTGGTCACAAGGTGGCCCATCACGGGAGAATGGAGCCAAGAGAAAACATTCTGGCCTTTGGCTCAAGTTATCAGTCACCAGGCTATGAATTCCCTACCGGATAATTTAGGGTTCATGTCTGAAACACCTCTTAAATTCTATCTCTGAGGCCTGGACACAAGCAGGTGTTTAATAAATGCTTGGTGAATGAATGCGTTTGTGAATTAATCCAGAAACATCCAGGAATTGCCATTCTTGGAGGAAAAGAATGCATATTAGATTACTAATTATGACTGATAATAATTATTTGAAAGATCTATTGGCATGAGCTAGAAAATAAAAAAAAAGGAGAGTTGGGGTCCTATTTTCCAAATTGCCCTGAATTTTAACAATTTAGCACTACACATACTCAGAAAGTGTTCCATACTCAAATAGGCTCAGGAATCACTGAGTTGAACAAACTCATACAGGCTTGTTACTGGCAGGCTTCTCAGAAGCTCCACTCCGCTCATGTGACTTTGTGTTGCCATCTGAACCACTTTGCAAGGTTGGCAGGATATGCCTGGGGAATGCTGGGTAAAGCAAACATAACTTCGCCCGTGACTTCACTCTGCTCATGAGGCAAAGAGTCAAGCTGACTGGCCTGGGTCCTCACTTCCTAGTTGCTTTCTTGGCCAACTGAGCCATCCTGCCTCCTTCCCTCATGGTGACAATCCTTTTGGAGCAGATAGTGGAGGCAATGGAGTATATTTTAGAAAGTGCTGGCTGGCCCTTGTGCTCATGTATCTCTGGTGAGGAGGGAGACCCCCACCCTCCCAGCACTCACTCAACAACATCATATCTGGCTGGCCTTGATAAGTCCCAGACCATCTGTTTCTGGGAGCCTGAGATCACCAGAAGGTCTGAATCTGGACATTCCTATCTGAGGCCAGGCTTATGAGACATACTATAAGAATTTCTTTTTATCGTAGAGAATTTTACTTGTTCAGGGAATGGTACTAGGGTGCAATAGAACACAGATGTTAAAGCGAAGGAAGATGTTGGTTTACATTCTGGTTTTGGTAACTGTGGCCAAATCACTTAGCCTTCTTGATTCTTAGTATGGATCATTCATAAACTCGGGCTAATACTAACACTTCTTTGTGCAGTAAACTCGGCAAATCTGTGTTAGCCAAACTCTGCAGATTCCAGTGGAAGATTTGGCCCATTCACCTGAGACATAACCTCTAAGCTGCTAGAAAATCCTGCCTGATGAGAAGAACTGTTTGCTTGGAGCCTTGGGACATAGCAGACTAAGTGAGCAATGCAATTTATGTTGGGGAGAGGCTGGGTTATGCAGTAAAAACGTGACCTCTGGAGGGGCTAGAGACTAAGGCCAGCTGCATGGGAAGCCAGTCACACCTACCTGACTGACCCGCAGTAAGAACCCTGGACATCGAGTCTTGGGCACGCTTCCTTGGTTGGCAATGCTTCATGTGTGTGCTCATGCACTGTTACAGGGAGAAATAAGTGCTGTCTGTGAAACTCATCTGGGAGAGGATGACTAAAAGCTGTGCCAGGTCTCTCCCACATTCTATTCTTTGTGCTTTTCTTTTCTTTTCTTTTTGTTTCTGACTTTAGTCTGTATCCTTTCACTGTAATAAATCGTAACTGCATATAAGGCGGTTCTCTGATGGCTTAGATGGAAAAGAATCTGACTGCAATGCGGGAGACCCAGGTTCGATCCCTGATCGGGAAGATTCCCCTGGAGAAGGGAATGGCCACCCACTCCAGTATTCTTGCCTGGGAAATCCCACGGACAGAGAAGCCTGGTGGGCTACGTATAACAGATTTGCTCAGTTCTGTGAGCCCATCTAGGGAATCACTGAATCCTGGGGATTCTTGGGGACCCTGAACACACTTTCTCATGGGTTTGCTGAGAAGCCTAATGAGATAAATTACACAGAATACTTAGTAAAATTCTTAGCAAATAAGAAGTATTAAAATAGAATTGCTTAGATATTTTTTGCCCAAAGGAAGAAAGGAGAGTAATGAGCTTGCTGTTATACCTTCTGGACTGACTTTTCCAGCCCCACATCTCACTCTTTCTTTCAATAAGTATTTTTTTTTCTTTTTTTGTTTTTCTTTTTTTTGTTTTTATTTTATTTTATTTAACTTTATAATATTGTATTGGTTTTGCCATATATCAAAATGAATCTGCCACAGGTATACATGTGTTCCCCATCCTGAACCCTCCTCCCTCCTCCCTCCTCCCTCCTCCCTCCTCCCTCCCCATACCATCCCTCTGGGTCATCCCGGTGCACCAGCCCCAAGCATCCAGTATCATGCATCGAACCTGGACTGGCGACTCGTTTCATATATGATATTATACATATTTCAATGCCATTCTCCCAAATCATCCCACCCTCTCCCTCTCCCACAGAGTCCAAAAGACTGTTCTATACATCAGTGTCTCTTTTGCTGTCTCGTATACAGGGTTATTGTTACCATCTTTCTAAATTCCGTATATATGCATTAGTATACTGTATTGGTGTTTTTCTTTCTGGCTTACTTCACTCTGTATAATAGGCTCCAGTTTCATCCACCTCATTAGAACTGATTCAAATGTATTCTTTTTAATGGCTGGGTAATACTCCATTGTGTATATGTACCACAGCTTTCTTATCCGTTCATCTGCTGATGGACATCAATAAGTATTTTTTAAAAATATTTCTGTGGTTACACCAGCTCTTAGTTGTGGCACATGGAATCTTTCAGCTGTGGCTTGTGAATTTGCAGTTGCGACATGCAAACCCTTAGTTGCAGCATGTGGGATCCAGTTTCCTGACCAGGGATCGAACCCGGGCTCCTTGTATTGGGAGCACAGAGTCTTAGCCAATGGGCCATCAGGGAAGTCCCTTAAGTATTTTTGAGTGCCAACTATGCCAGGTGTTGTCTAGTTGTAGGGGGAAACAACGATCAAACTTAAGTAAACAATTATGTATATAACTAGAAGTTGGAGTGCTATAGAGGAGAATAGGGAGGTGAGAGAACCTGAGAAATAGAAGGAGAACCAGTGCAAGGAAGGTTCTTATTATTGGTTCTATAGCTAAACATCTCCATTGTAAAGCAATTATCTTCCAATTTCAAAAAGTCTCTTCTGTCCTGCAACTTCTGTCATGTATCTCTCTCCTCTTTCCCTGAAGTCTTCTGTCTCAGGCCTCTCCTGCTTCTGGGAAGAGAGCTGGAAGGGCACAGACCCACATGTGCCTTCTTTATCTCCAGCCACTGTGAGTCAGTGGATATGGCATTTCTTCCTTCCCCCTGAATCAAATATCAATAAGGCACCCGGAACATGCCAGCCTTCTTTCTCCTGGTCCCTCCTGCCTCCTTCCTGAGTTATCAGGGGTCCTAAAGCAGGAATTAAATTATATTCACCCATTCCAGTCCCTTTTAGGTCACTGATTCCTAAAATGTTGATGTTCATTCTTGCCATCTCCTCTTTGACCACTTCTGATTTACCTTGATTCATGGATCTAACATTCCAGGTTCCTATGCAATACTGCTCTTTACAGCATCAGACTTTACTTTCATCACCAGTCGCATCCACAACTGGGTATTGTTTTTGCTTTGGCTCCATCTCTTCATTCTTTCTGGAGTTATTTCTCCACTGATCTCCAGTAGCATACTGGGCACATACCGACCTGGGGAGTTCATCTTTCAGTGTCATATCTTTTTGCCTTTTTATACTGTTCATGGAGTTCTCAAGTCAAGAATACTGAAGTGGTTTGCCATTCCCTTCTCCAGTAGACCACATTTTGTCAGAACTCTCCACAATGAGTCATCTGTCTTGGGTGGCCCTATACGAAGGCTCATAGTTGCATTGAGTTAGACAAGGCTGTGGTCCATATGGGGGCTTCCCTGATAGCTCATTTGGTAAAGAATCCACCTGCAATGCAGGAGACCCTGGTTTGATTCCTGGGTTGGGAAGATCTCCTGGAGAAGGGATAGGCTACCCACTCTAATATTCTCGGGCTTCTCTTGTGGCTCAGCTGGTAAAGAATTCACCTGCAATGTGGGAGACCTGGGTTTGATCCCTGGATTAGTTTGATTAGTTTTCTGTGATTGTGGTTTTCATTCTGTCCATAAGGATAAGAGGCTTATGGAAGCTTCCTGATGGGAGAGACTAACTGTGGGGGAAACTGGGTCTTGTTCTGATGGGCGGGACCATTCTCAGTAAATCTTTAATCCAATTTTCTGTTGATGGGCAGGGCTCTGTTCCCTCTCTGTTGTTTGACTTGAGATCAAACTATGGTGGAGGTAATAAAGATAATGGCGACTTCCTTCAAAAGGTCTCCTGCACACACTGCTACACTCAAAATCACTGCAGATGATGACTGCAGCCATGAAATTAAAAGGTGCTTGCTCCTTGGAAGAAAAGCTATGACCAACCTAGACAGCTTATTAGAAAGCAGAGACATTACTTTGCTGACAAAGGTCCGTCTAGTCAAAGCTATGGTTTTTCCAGTAGTCATGTATGGATGTGAGAGCTGGACTGTAAAGAAAGCTGAACGCTGAAGAATTGATGCTTTTAAATTGTGGTGTTGGAAAAGACTCTTGAGGGTCCCTTGGACTGCAAGGAGACCCAACCAGTCAGTCCTAAAGGAAATCAGTCCTGAATATTCACTGGAAGGACTGATGCTAAAGCTGAAACTCCAATACTTTGGCTACCTGATGCGAAGAACTGACTCCTTGGAAAAGACCCTGATGCTGGGAAACATTGAAGGTGGGAGCAGAAGGGGACGACAGAGGATGAGATGGTTGGATGGCATCACCGACTCAATGGACATGAATTTGAGCAAGGTCTGGGAGTTGGTGATGGACAGGAAAGTCTGGTGTGCTGTAGTCCATGGGGTCACAGAGAGTCAGACATGACTGAGCGACTGAACTGAACTGAAAGCCGGAAAGGGCTTCCTGGTAGCTCAGCTGGTAAAGAATCTGCCTGCAATGCAGGAGACCCTGGTTCGATTCTGGGGTTGGGAAAATCCCCTGGAGGAGGGCATGACAACCCACTCCAGTATTCTTGCCTGGAGAATCCCCATGGACAGAGGAGCCTGGCAGGCTATAGTCCATGGGGTTGCAAAGAATCAGACATGACTGAGTGACTAAGCACAGCACAGCAAAGCAGGAAAAGGCGAAGAAAGCAGGAGTTCACACCAGTGATCAGAGATAGAACCACTCACAACCAGCAGCCTCTTTTCAGGATCACTATTAGCATGCTTTCATTTTTCCTTCCAAACATTTCTCTGAGGTTGCTTTGGAGGTGATTTCATTCCCCCGGCACAGGAAGTAATGCCCTACACATTCATAGCCATAACCCTTTCTCCTGCCATCAGGTGATTTTTGATACACAGCTTGGGGTTGCTTTTGAGATGAGTGGGGTGTCTGATCCTGAAGCTGCTGGTGGCCTTGTCTTCTTCCAGGAGGGCACAGGGAATCCTGAAGGAAGGGCTGGAGGTGTGTGGGAGCCTGAAGGACAAAGGGAAGAGCCACCTCACCCATTCTGGGGGCCCTTCTGCCCTCATTCATTTTTCCCATTCCCCGAGAGAGCTTTTCCTGTAGGTGTGGTGCTGGAGTGTCTTTCCATTTGGTTTGAGAAACTGAGCCCAAGCCACCACACAGGGAGGAAAGATGAGTCAAATGACCCTCCCACCGTCACCGCCACTTCTCCCCTTGGGGGTAAGCTCTGCTAGCATGTACACTGGCTTTCTCCCCCCAAGTTCTTTCTATCCTTTTACCTCCGCGTGGAGGTTTCTGGAGTGGAAGGAGGAATGACGCACTTAAACAGCACAGAGTTTCTGATCAAGGAGCCATTGGGTCTGAGCACTGGAGGTGGCCCCAAGATGAGACACACAACGCATAGACTTGGTCCTCGAAGCACTGAACCTCTCTGGGCCTCAGTTTCCTTAACTGCAAAGCGAAGAAGGTGAATTTTACCTTTCCTTCCAATGCTTATGATAATGGGAAATTAAGTAGATGATTAAAGCCCCAGGAGGATCTCTATTTTTTAATTTTTAATAAAAAAGGATCTCTTTTTTTTTATTAAACTTTTAATTTTGTATTGGAGTATGGCCGATTAACAATATTGTGATAGTTTCAGGTGGACAGCAAAGGGACTCGGCCATACATATATGCATATACATTATCCCCCAAACTCCCTCCCATTCAGGCTGCCGCATGACATTGAGCAGAGTTCCCTGTTAGAGGAACTACTTTAGAATATACCAGAATATACCAGAAATAGGGCAATGAATGAGACAAAACCAAATTGGCAAAATGCTGCTAGCCATTGCAGGGTCCTGGGTAGAGGCGCTTTATCTCAGCACTCTCTCTGCTCTCGTGTATGCGTTCCTCCGGAGAATGGCTGCTGAGCAAAGGTGCCATATTGGACAGGGTGTGATGAGGGATGAAAGATCTGGGATGCCCCAGACCCTCAGGGAAAGTGACTTTGGCAAGCAGAGCTGAAGTGTCTGGGCTTGTCTTCTGCTGTTCAAAAGTTACATCTGGGTTTCAAATGCTTTACTTCTTAGTCTCCCTCCTTTCAGCCTCGGGTGTTTTTGCGTATGTGTGCCCACTCAGACTTACTGGTATCTTAATCTGGTGATACCCAAAGAAAACGTCTGCGTGGCCTTTGCTGAAAATAGAAAGCCCTGGAAGTTAGAAATCTCCCCTCTCAGTTCAGCTGTCCCTGAGACAAGACTGTCACCACCAGGACCTTCTGCATCTCTGCAGTCGTGTCTGCCTCTTTGAAATCAAAATTCATAGCATCCCTCTCCTTTTCATCAAATGGAACAGATGTGACCTTAGAGGAGAGTACCCTGCTTGCCTACAGAGCTGTACCTGATGTTAGGAGTCAGTGACTGGACATCAGAGAAATACTAAAGACCCACAAGTCGTCTGTCACACCGGGCACTGGATCATTGGAGGGGGAAGCTTGAATTTAGGGAAATCCTCTGAAAGTCCCTGAGAAATAGAAACTGCTTCTGCGGGCTAAGCCATAGAAGTAGTCCAGCAGTTATTTGCAACCATATTCCCAATAAGATAAAGTCTGTAGTCTTCCTAGGAATATGAGATGTTACAGAATACATGGATGGTTGTTTTTTTCCATAAGGTCTTATCAAATAGATGCCAATATCTTTGGCATGGAGTCTCTGTCTTCTGCATCTCGGTCTTTGGGAAGCCTTTGCTGTCTCATCCCACAAAGTTGAGTTGAGCCTCCTTTTCTGTGAGCCACTGCGCCCTACACTTCCCCTGCCACAACACTCATCACCTTGTATCGTAACTGCTGGTTTACTTGTCTGCCTGTCCACCAGATTTGAACTCTGCCTCAGCACAGTCTACAATTTCTCCATCTTTATCCTCCTCTTGGGCTTCCCAGGTATCACTAGAGGTAAAAAACCCTCCTGCCAATGCAGTAGATGTAAAGAGAGGCAGGTTTGATCCCTGGGTTAGGAAGATCGGCTGGAGAAAGGCATGACAACCCACTCCAGTATTCTTGCTTAGAGAATTTCATGAATAGAAGAGCCTGGCAGGCTACTGTCCACAGAATCACAAAGAGTCGGACATGACTGAAGCAACATGGTGTGTACAAAGCAGTAACACCTGACAAAGCAATGCCATCGACTTATTATTCAACACAAATGTACTGAAAACCTACAGTATGTTAGACAGATGCTGTCTCTGCATTTACGGGACTTACATTCTAGAGGCACCTAGTAACTCAATACTTGTATTTGTTGAATGAAAGCATCTGTTGAATGAATGAAAGAATGAATATTAAGCCACACCATTGTCACTTAAATTCAACTTCAACTTTGATATTTTGTCGTCTCTGCTCCTGCCATAAAATTCTAGCAGGCCCAACTAGTTATTTTCCCAGGGTTGAAGAGTATTCAGGCATGCTAGCCACAGATAAAAGCAGTATTTCTCTAGGTCATCCTTAAAAAAAGGCCCCATTACTTGGAATGTGCTTTGAGCTATGTCTGCGTCCCCATTTTGCCAATGTATACCTGCCTTGGAGCCTCCTACTGCTAAAGACTTTTTCTTGCCCACACGTCCTTTTCATCAAGGGTCTAATCTCCACTGCAGGAAGCCATGATGAGTGACAAAAAATGCCAGCTGGCAGCCCCAGGAAAGGGAGCAGAAGGGAGCAAGGAGGTATCTTTTTCTGCCTATTCAGAACATTGAAGTCCAATTTCTCGCCAGCCACATGAGCCAAAGACAGCGGCTCCCAGCAGCTGTTGATCTGAGAGGCTCCAGTCCCAGCCCCGTGACCTGGGTGTCACTGGCACTCCTCACGCATGTCTGAGAGCAGGTTGGCATGAAAGAGTGGCCCTGCTGTTCTCTTCCCTGAGGGCTGGCTTTGGGTGGGCCTGCTTCAGATGGCAGGAAAAAATGAGAGACCCACTCTGTGAAGAATCTTTCCTATTGTGGATGGACATTCCTTGATAAATGCTGCCCCAGGGTTCCTCCTCTTCCTATCCCTTTCCTCCTCCTCTTGGTGGTGTGCTGGTTAACAAGCTCTCCAACAAAGGGGAAAAGATGGCTCTGATTTGTAGTGTTTGCCAATTTCCATGATGTAAATACCCTACCTGGGCTACCAACCAGGCGTCACTGAACATGGCGTTGGGAAGACAGGAGACATGTGTTATTGCCTTTCATGGGCCCAGAGGAGCTGAGTTAAATGCCATGTGACATAGCTCTCTAATTCACACTGGCTCCAGGGGTGAAAGACTGTGCAGACCAGTCCAGTTGTCTTTCTGCAACTGGGACTTTAGGATATGGGCGGTAAAGTACTTCTGCATCTGTTAGGTCACTGGGCTCTAACCATCATGCTGCATGGTTAGAGTCATGCTAATTTGGTGGAGGAAGATCGAGGCACAGGAAGCTAGGACTGCCTCAGCTCCCAAAGCTGGGATTTGCTCAGTCCCTGTCTCTCCACTCTTCACCCCGGTCATTCTCCTCTCACACTGACCACTGCGGCCCAACCATGCATCTTCCTGTGCTACCAATGCCTCATGCACACTTACTTCTAATGTTCTTCCAGGATGTTCTTTCAGCATTCCACCCTCTTCTTCTCCTGCCCAATTGCTACTTCACTTTTAGGTCTCAGCTTAAACAGTGTGTCCCTGAAAGTCCACATCAGGGGCAGGGATCTCTTCCAGGTACTTTAATGATACTTCCTACTACCACCCCCATCACGGGGTTGTTTAAACGGCTTGTTTCTGGATCTGCCTCCTCCAAGACTGTAAATTTGGTGAAGGCAGACAATTCTTTTAAAGTTTTTGTTTTATATTGGAGTACCATTGATTAAAAATGCTGTGATAGTTTCAAGTGTACAGTAAAGTGGTTCAGTTAGACTTGTGTCTTTTCTTTTTCAAATTCTTTTCCCATTTAGGTAGTTACATAGTATTGAGCAGACTTCCCTGTGCTGTCCAGTAGGTCCTTCTTGGTTATCCATTTTAAATATAGCAGTGTGTGCTTGTCCATCCCACCCTGAGGGCAGAAACTTTTACTGAATTCATTGATCCTAGTGCCAAACACAGTCTATGGCCAATAAGTATTTTGAGAATGAATGAACCCATGAACGATGGTCTTCTAAGCCTACACTCACAGCATGCTCTGCTTTCTAGGCTATTTCCTATCAGGATCCCCAGAGAATCCCTTTTCTCATAGATTGGTTGAGGTTTTCTCAGGATTCTGGCATGGGGTTTCTGCTAGAATGCACAGCCAGCCAGACTGCTCATCTCCATAGGAGCCGCTCCCCTCCCCTGCCTCGTGGTGGGCCCCCTCCCCGCCCCGGGCTCTGCCAAGTGTCACTGAAACAAGCTGAGAAACCTGTTCGGTGTGCTCTGGAATGTGCTCATTACACACATGCCAAGACAAAGACCCAAGGCAGGAAGAAGGTTCCAGACAGAAGCACCTGCCCCTCTGGGAAAGGAGGAATGGTTGGGCGTATTCTGGAACCAGCATGCCCTATAACTGCAAGCCTGAGCCTTCCGGGTTAGCGCTGATTCCCTCAATTTCCCTCTGAGGAGGCAGGGAAGGGTCCGGGCTGCTAGTGCGCTGGGAGCTGCTGACCTTTTAGCATCACGGAATCTCATACGTAGCTACATGTCTCATTGCAAACATATGATCATTGTCTGGAAACACAGGTGGCTGCCACTTAAAAAAGGTAGGGGTGGTCTGGCACATGTGAGTGACTTCTCTTATATTACCTAAGCCTGCCTAGTAATGCAAGCTTTGGGGTGATCATCTTTGATCTTGAGCACAAATGAGGGAAAAATAATTAAACAGTCATAGAGGATATGATGATGTCTCTAGAAGCATTCTGTCCAAACGGCTGTCTGTGATGATGGAAAGGTGCTATTCTGTACTGTCTAATACAGTATCCACCAGCCACACATGATTACTGACTACTTGCATATGGCTATTGTGAAGGAGGAACTGGATTTTAGATTTTATTTATTTTTAATTCATATAAATGTAAATAGCTACCTGTGGCTAGTGGCTATTATACTGGACAGCACAGCTCTAGATATAACAGTTAAAAGAAATACAGAAAGGGGAATTCCCCGGTGGTCCAGTGGTTAGGACTCTGCGCTTCACCTCGGAGGGCACAATCTCGATCCTGGTTGGGGAACTAGGATCCCACAAGCTGCGTGGTGCGGCCAAAAAAAAAAAAAAAGAGAGAGAGAGAGAGAGTGAGAAATACAAAGAACTGAGGAACATATTAAATGACACAACAAGGATGCAATAAGAAAAATTCAAAAAGTGGGAAACTATAAGACAGATGACCGAGTTCGTCTAATGAGAGAGAAGAGAGAGTGTTGTGTGTGTGTGTGTGTGACATAGAGAGATCAAAAGACATGTAAGAAGTAAGTCAATCAAGTGGTAATGTGTGGTCATTGGTGGATCCTGATTCAAACAACACAATCATTAAAAACTTCTGAGACACAAGGAGCTCAACCCAGTGCTCTGTGACAACATAGAAGGGTGGAATGGGGTGGGAGGTGGGAGAGGGGTTCAAGAGGGAGGGGACACATATACCTATGGCTAATTCATGTTGATATATGACAGAAACCAACAGAATATTGTAACACAATTATCCTTCAATTACAAATAAATAAATTAAAAACAAACTTCTGAGACAATTGGGGAAATCTGAACACTAATTGGATTTTGGATGATACCAAAGAATTTTTAGATGTGATAATGGTATTGAGGTTATGTTTACAAAAAAGACTCCTTATCTTTTAAAGGTACCTATTGAGCTGTGCACAGATAATAGAAGATGATACATGAGTTTTATCTCAATTTAATCTAGTGGGAGGGGAAAGCAGGGTATAAATGAAATAAGACTGGATAATCATGGAAGCCAAGTGATAGCTACACAGCAGTTCAGAATTATTATTTTGTGTTTTTTGTATTAAGAAACTTTCATAATAAAAGCTTTTAGAGGTCTAAACAGCAAAGTGATTCAGTTATACATACATACATACATATATATATATATAAACATACATACATATACATTTTTCTTTATATTTTTCCATGATGGTTTATCATGGGATATTGAATATAGTTCTCTGTGCTATAGAGTAGAACCTTGTTGTTTATCTGTCCTCCATATAATAGCTTCCATGTGCTGACCCCATATCCCCACTCCATTTCTCCTCCGACCCTCCCCCTCGGCAACCACAAGCCTGTTCTCTATGTCCATGAGTCTGCTTCTGTTCCATAGATAGGTTCATTTGCGTCATATTTTAGATTCCACATATAAGTGATATGATATGGTGTTTGTTTTTCTCTTTCTGACTTCACTTACTATGATAATCCCTAGTTGGATCCGTGTTGTGGCAAATGGCGTTATTTCATTCTTTTTTATGGCTGAGCAGTATTCCGTTGAGTGTGTGCACCACGTCTTCTCTGTCCACCTGTGGGTGGACATTTAGGTTGTTTCCATGTCTTGACTCTTGTGAATAGTGCTGCTATGAACACAGGGGTGCATGTATCTTTTTAAATTAGAATCTTGTCTGGACATATGCCAAGAAATGGGATTGCTGGATCATATGGTAGCTCTGTTTTTAGTTTTCTGAGGAACCTCTATACTGTTCTCCATAGTACCAACTTAAAATCCCACCAACAACGTAGGGGTTCCCTTTTCTCCACAGTCTCTCTAGCATTTATAGTTTTCAGAATTTTTGATGATCACCATTCTGACTGGTGTGAGGTGGCACCTCGTTGTTTTGATTTGCATTTCTCTGATAATGAGCAATATTGTGCACCTTTACATGAGGCACTTTCTTTTTGAATACCTTCTCAATTTCACATTGAAAAGTCAATTTGGATACACTGATCAAGATTTAAACTGGGTGTTTTTTTTTTTTTTTTAACCCAGAAATCCTAGTTCTAGGAATTTTTCCTTCAGACATATGCAAGAGTTTATAAAAGATTATGGAGTGGGGAATAATTTATAAGAGTGAAGAATTGGAAATAGTCTAAATGTCCTTCAGTCATGAAGTGGTTAAATAAATGCTGGCATGTAGCCAGTGAGGAGTACTAAACAGCTTGAGAGAGGATGCAATAAACTGGTATGGACCACCATCAGAAAGATGTCCATGATATGTTTTTAGGTTAAAAAGAAAAGAAAACTGCAAAAAAAAAAAAACAAAAACAAATGTGTGTACTGTGTGTACGTATGTGTACTATGATCTGATAGAAAACTACATATTTGCTGCTGTTTAATCACTAAGTTGTGTCTGAATCTTTTGCAACCCCATGGATGTAGACCCCTAGGCTCCTCTGTCCATGGGATTTCCCAGGCAAGAATATTGGAGTGGGTTGCCATCTCCTCCAGGGGATCTTGGCAACTTAGAAACTGAACTTGCATCTCCTCTGTTGGCAGGCGAATTCTTTTGCCACCGAGCCACAGGGAAGCCCACACATGTGTAGGTATATATATATTTTATCAGTGTGTAAGCACAGAAAAAGCCTGGGGAAAAACTATACGAAATTGGGGAGGGGAGGAGCTTAAATAAGTACCATGAATAATACACAGCTGGCTTTTCCATCAGACAACCTGGCTGCTCTGGTCTGAATGTTGTGTCCCTTGAAAATTTTTATGTTAAAAATCCTAACCCCCAAAGATGATAGAATTAGGATGTGGGAATTAGCAAGGTGCTTAGGTCATGAAGATGGAGTCTTCATAAACAAGATTAGTGTTTTTGTAAAAACGACTCCACAGAATTCCCTAGCTCTTCTGCCATATGAGGACAGAAGGGAGAAGACATGAACTGTGAACCAGGAAGATGGCTCTCACCAGAACAAGATCATGCTGGTGCCTTGATTGTAAACTTCCTAGCCTCTAGAACTGTGGGAAAGACATTTCTGTGGTTTATAAGCTACCTGGTCTGTGGTATTTGCTACAGCAGCCTGAATGCACTGACACTGGCCCTTCCTCCCAGAAGAAAATGAATGCAGCGTCTGTGACCAAGAAGTTTCTTTGGTTAGGTTCAGTGGTTCAGTGGTTAAGACTCCGTGTTTACAATGCAAGGGGGCATGTGTTCAATCCCTGGCCAGGGAACTAAAATCCCACATCTGTGCAGCACAGCCAAAAAAAAAAAAAAGTTCATTTTTATGGTGATAATAGCTACCAGTTACTAAGTGACATCCCGTGCCTAGCATGGTGCTAAGAAGTCTATACACATGTCTCTCACCTACAGGCTCTGCAGTCAAGCTCAGATTCTCCCACTTGCTAAGTGTGGGACCATGGACACTTCAGCTGTTTCCTCATAAATAAAATAGAAAGGAAAATAGTACCCAACTCATGGTTATGAGAATTCAGTGACATAAGGCATATTAAGTGCCTGCACATATAAGTATCTCATTATTGTCTTTCTTCAGCATTTCAACAAATCTACAAGGTAAATACTAAATTCATCCATTTGACAGATGAGAAAACTGAGTCTTAGAGGCAGTGGTGTGCTGGCACCAGCTTGCATGGGTTTATGAGAGCTAATTGTTAAATTTTCACGAATTTTTTTAGTTGGTTGATCATCATGAAGGTAGCTTGAAATTAGCTGAGATGGGAGTATTTATACCATGGAAATCAGCAAACACTACATTCCCACTGAGCCATTTGTTAAACATTTACCAGCACCCTATCACTCAGAGCAGTTAAATTACTTGTGTCTAAACCCCGTGGCTGGTAAAAGGCAGAGCCTGGATTTGAGAACTGCTCTACTCAGCTCCAAAGATCTTAATGTTTAGATATGGTTTGTTTGAGTAAATCTCTCCTTACAAGTGAGAATTCTCATCTCCTGGACAAAGCTAGTAGGATCATGCTCATCAATATCATGTCCCTAGAGACGAGGTTCTCAAATTTTAGGGCACCTGAGATTCACCTGAAGGGCTTGTTGAAGCACAGATTGCTGGTGATCTCAGAATTTCTTATGTATATTGGGGTGGGGTGCAATAATTTGCATTGCTAACCAGTTCCCAGGCGATGCTGATGCTGCTGGTCTGCGGACCACTCATGGGGAACTAGTTTTGGCACAATCTCTAAATCTTTGTGCTGTATCTTTTGCAATCATCCTAGTGGTTTGACCAACTCTTCTCTGATCAAAAGATGGGAGAACTTCCGTACTGGTTCCAGCTCCAGAGCTTTCTACAGGAGACCATTTTGGCAAGAGGTTTATCCTCTCAGCAGTCTGAGCAGAAGGAGACAGGAACCAAATCTTGGTGCCTCTCTCTTCGGTTGGCCCCATTTAGCTCTGGCTGGTATCCCAGGAGCCTGAGCTGCTCCCCACACACAGCGGGAGGCAAATCAAAAAAAAAAAAAAAGGAACATTTGAAAGTCTATCTTTAAAGCCTGGCAGAAAGTGAGCTGCCCTATAATTACACCAAGTGAACTAGTTACAACTTCTCTCATATTGATGTAGGATTATTAAGAGATTGCTCACACAGCCCTGTGGAATTCAACTAACGAATTTAGAGGTATTTTGTTAAACCACCCTTCTCTTCTAACCACTTTCTGCCTCTTAAATATGATAGAACACAAAACCAGGAAGGCAAATGAAGCAAATCCTGAATTAATGTTCCTCATCAGAACGTGATTGCTGCTTTTAGAACAGCATAACTTTCCTAACCTAATGTTCTGACTTAAGTATCTCATTTTTTTTTTGGTAAATGGGGAGAAAGCAAAAGAGCACTGAGGGACTTTTCTGGCGGAACAGTGGTTAAAACTTTGCCTTCCAATGCAGGGGGTTTGGGTTTGATCCCTGGTTGGAGAGCTAAGATCTCACACATGCCTCACTGTAAAAAACCAGAACATTAATAACAGAAGCAATACTGTAACAAATTCAATAAAGACTTTAAAAATGGTCTGCATTAAAAAAAATATTGAAAAAAAAAAGAGGGCAAGGAGATATATATAAAAAGTCACCTGTGGACATCATTTCAAAGGAATATAGAGGAACTGGGATGTGGATCTGGCTGCCCCAGGTTTGCACAGATTTAATCTATTCTCCTGGTAACAGTCTTCTGTGGACATCCCAGCCAATTGTGCAGAGAAGGAAATAGATGTGGCCGATGGACTGAGTGGGCCACTTTTGCAATCCTGGGCTTGGCAAACTCTCTTGCCTTAAAATGTACTGTGGGCTTATACCATTTGGATCTGCTTTGAATTAAGAAATTGGGGGACGTGAATCTAGGAATATGAATTCTTTAATTTTTAAATTTTATATTGGAGTATAGTTGATTTACAATGTTGTGTTCATCTCAGGTGTACAGCAAGGTGACCTAGCCATACATAAACATATCTCTATCCTTTTTCGGGGAATAAGAATTCTTGCCGGCAGTTGGGATTCCAATTTCTTGGTAGGCACTAAATCTTATTAATCTTTGTAGCTCCATATTTCTGAGTACATAGAGTTCAATACACTCAGCAAATGCTTATGAATTACAGAATGCTACTGTGGAAAGAACAGGGGCTTTAGAGTCAGAGCGACTTGCATTCAAATCCCAGCTCTATCTCTGACTCTCTGTGTCACTTGAAGCAAGTCATTTAGCCTCTTTGACACTTGGCTTCCTCATCTGTAAAATGGGGGTCAATCAGTCCACGAGATTTACTGAGTGTTTTTGTGCGTGCTGATACATTTTTGGACACTGGGGCTACGTCAGTAAAGCAGTCAGAATTTCTGTCCTCAAGATATATTAGAGCTCCTGTCCCAACCTGCCTCTCACGAAGCCCACATATGAGACAAGGGTCCGAGTTCCTGGTTTCAAATCCTGCCTCAACCCCACTACCTAGCTGTGGCATCTCCGCAAGTGAATGGTAACAGGACTAGCCACGTGGAGATGCTGTCAAGACCCCTGCACCACATATCCACGTGTGCCTGTGTGTATATTTGGGCAGGTAAGTTATGCTTAGAGGCCTGTCCTCCTGCCAAGCAGCTGATATGGTCAAATGTCAAGGTTGGATAAGCAGAGGTTGGATTCAGCCCACATGATACCTCTTTGGCTGGGTTCCATGTGCAAATACACATAAAGCTCCTAGAAGAAACTCCCTGGTGGTTCAGGAGATAGGACTCCACACTTTCACTGCTGAGGGCCTGGCTTGCGTTCAATATCTGGTTGGGGAACTAAGACTCCACAAGCCGCAAGGTGTGGCCAAAAAAAAATCTCCTAGAATGGCACCTGGCTATCTTTAATCAATAAATTCTATCTTTTATTACTGTGGGTGTATGATGAGACTTTTTTTCCTTTTGAACTTTTTATCTTGTATTGTGGTATAGCCAATTAATAATGTTGCAATAGTTTCAGGTAAACAGCGAAGAAATTCAGCCATACATGTGCATGAATCCATTCTCCCCTAAATGCCCCTCCCACCCAGGCTGCCACATAATATTGAGCAGAGTTCCCTGTGCTGTACAGCAGGACCTTGTTGGTTATCCATTTTAAATATAGCAGTGTGTACATGTCAATCCCAAACTCCCTAACTATCCCTTCCTCTATCAACCATAAGTTTGTTTATAAGTCTGGAATCTCTTTCTGTTGTGTAAGTTCATTTGTATCATTTCTTTTTAGATTCTACATATAAAAGATGAGGTGTATGATGAGACTTTAATGTATGTAAGGCATCTGTAGTATATAGTTGGTATTCAATAGCTATTAATTCCCTTCCTTGAGTCTGTGGAAAAATAATAAACATATATGTCAGAACAAAGTATAGGTGACCGGCAACCATTAGCTACCTTGTCTTCTCTTTTATTATAGTTGGTGCGGGAGGTAGTTTGACCTGAGAAAAAGAGCTCTGGGCTAGCAATCAGAAGACCTGAGGGACTTCTCTGCTGTTCTGGTGGCTAAGACTCCAAGCTCCCAAAGCAGGGGGCCTGGTTCAATCCCTGGTCAGGGAACTAGATCCCATATGCACAGCTGAGAGTTTGCACGCTAAGAGTTCGCTAAAGATCCTGCATGCTGCAACTAAGACCTGGTGCGGCCAAATTAAAAACGAAACAAAACTTGGGTTCTGGCTTCCATTCACCCACTGCTTGCCTCTAATTGTTCATCGGATGTTCACTAAACCTCAGTTTTCTCATCTGTCACTGAGATGAGGGTGTGGGTTGGTCCAGTTGTGTGCTGCTCTTACGACGTGAATGCACTTCTCTGTAACGAGTTCTTGCCCTGCGCAGTGTGTGTATAGACAAAAAGGTACGTGCCAGACTCTGCACCACGGTGAGCGGGTGAGTCTTTGAGTGACTTTCTGTTCTAACACGCTCTATTATTAAACACTAACTGAGATGACAGGACTTGCCCAGGATCACACAGTGGGTCAGCTCTACATGGTTTCAAATGACCTGAGCTTAGAGAACCACGGGGAGGACTGGCTGGAGAGCCTAGTTGTCAACTGGATGGCCGAGGCATGTGCGCTTCTCTTTGATGTCCTAGGCTTGCCCGGGCTGACTGGGTTACAGTGGCGATATCACTTCTGCTCAGTTTGGTCTAAGAGTCTATCCAGCTTAGATACTTTATCAGTCGGTGACTAATATCTTTCACTTCTCATTGACTTTTCCAGTTAGAACAAGACTATTCAAATTCCCAGTCGGGCATGAATGAGGCAATCTTTCTCTCAATTTGGGGAGTGAAACTGCAGCATGGTGGTTTCTAAGCAGTTAGTCATTTTCATCTTTAGGCAAGTGCATGTCAATTGATAAATCCCCTTTTGTTTTCCCTTCTTAACTCAGTCTGTAAAAGAGTGAATGAAAGTCATTATTTATCATCGAGTGTTTACTGTGGATCAGCAACCAGGCTAAAGTACCTTTAGATGCAATATCTCATTCAATCTTGACAACCAGCCTATTAGGCATTTTTTTTTTTTTTTGGCTGTGCTGTGCAGCATGTGGTATCTTATGTTCCCCAACCAAGAATTGAACCTGTGCCCCCTGCATTGGGAGCATGGGGTCTTTTTTTTGAGGCAGTTATTACTGATGTTTTACAGGCAAAGAAATCTGAAGCTCAGAGAGGAGGCGTTGCCTGCTGATAAACAGGTGCTGGAGTCTGAGGGTGAAGCCCAGCCTCTTGCATCCTACATTTATTAATGATCCCTCTTCAGGTAGTGTTAGAGGAGTGGCTTCTCAGTTGTAGTTGCTGGATATTCCGGGTCAATGAACTCCACAAATATTACTAAATCCGTCACATGCAAAGGAAAGCTCTTTGTTGCTGTGCATGTGACATGTCACTGTCTGGCTCAAGCTGCACAGTATTTGTATACATTGTTCAATGCAGGTATGGAATTTTTCAACACCCTTCATTCCTTATTGAGTGTCTGCTGTAAGTTACATTTACTGGTTAGTTAGTACTACGTCCTAAGGCAGCATCTCACCTGAGTCTCATAACAGTCCATGACGTAGGTCCTCTTGTCCCAACCCTCAGAAAAGGGACATGAGGCCCCAAGCAACGCCACAGATTGTGAATGGCAGGGGCCAGGTATGAGGACAAAATGTCTTCTGTTTCCTTGGTCTCTCTGCTGCGGGCGCAGTGTGAAGTCTGAACTCAGTTCAAATTTAAGGCTTGGTCAGACTCCCACAGGGTTGACTGTGAACCATAAGGTCAATGGTTTTACTCATCTCTCTCTGGGCAGGAGGGGACCAGCTGGGGGCTTTGTCAAGTCAAACAGTGCAGGCAGTGAGGGTGGGGGCTGGGGCTAGTCATACTGCCAGCCCCAGATTGGTGCAGGGGGTCTGTGTCTAAACCCTTCCTTTCCCCCACACTGCTGGCTGAGAGTCATCTTCTGTCCGCGGGAGGAGGCCTCCTGTGCTGCCTAGAGCTGCTCCGTGCAGACACTGGAGAGCAGTCAGGGCTGTACAGTGTTCAGCCTTCCTTCTTGGAGCACAGGTTGGAAAATACCAGTTCCAGGGACTGATGCTGAGTAGCACTTTTAGAGCAATTGAGTTACAGCTACTGTTGGAAAACTGAGCTCCAGTGTCACCTGGGAAGGATGGAGCGCCCAGGAATAGAACAGGACATTGCAAATGAGCCGTGAAACACGAGCCCAGGCTCCAGCCCAGCCACCTGGGCCCAGATGTGCTCCTGTAGAAATTTGGCAGAAGGTGGGTATAGGACACTGCCTGGATGAGCTGGCATCTCCAAGGTCCTAGACTGCAGTGCTTCATTCCAGGTTCTGAAAAACCCAGGTGGGCCAGAAAAGGGTTCAGAAGCTGAGACTCATCAGTGGTCCTACCAGCTTCAGTTCAAATTCATGTTTTTCTAACTGGCTGCTTCCTGCTGAAACCAATCCAATATATTATAGACCTAAGATTTCCTTATTGATTGCCAACTCTTTTAGGAACAAATTTGCATTTACTTGGAAACCCTTTTCTCTCTTACTTCTTTATTCTCTCTTTTATTTTCTTTCTCTCTCCCATTCTCAGCTCTCATAAAACATAGAATAGTAGTTATAAACTTGGACAGTGGCATCTATCTAGTAGAAATGACTGTAAATTCTGGCTTTACTTTTTACACTATGTAAACTTGAGAAATGGACTTGATTTGAACCCTCGTTTTCTCTTTTGCAAAATAGGAATATTAGTAACACCTACCGCGTATGGGGATACAATGAACGTAAAGATGACTGGCACAGGGCCTTGCACACAATACATGGGCAATAAATGTTATGCGTGCTCAGTCACTCAGCTGTGTCCGATTCTTTGAGACTCCTGGTGGCTTCCCTCTTTACGATCAGGGCTTTTGTGGTAGCTCAGCTGGCAAAGAATCCACCTGCAATGCAGAAGACCCCAGTTCGATTCCTGGGTTGGGAAGATCCACTGGAGAAGGGATAGGCTACCCATTCCAGTATTCTGGCCTGGAGAATTCCATGGACTGTATAGTCCATGGGGTCATAAAGAGTCAGACATGACTGAGCGACTTTCACTTCACTTCACTTTGTGACCCCACAGACTGTAGGCCACCATGCTCCTCTGTCCATGGAAATTCTCCAGGCAAGAATACTGGAGTGGGTTGCCATTTCCTCCTCCAGGGGATCTTCCCGACCCAGTGATGGAACCCATGTCTCTTGTGTTTCCTGCATTCGTAGGCAGATTTTTTTTTTTTTTTTTTTTACCACTAGTGCTACCTGGGAAGCCCAACATGGCTTAAAGGCTGCTGTCAACTTCTTCAGCTTCATTATTGCTCTTTCTTTCTCTGTTGTTCCTAGATCTCTCTTGTTTCAGAAGCTTCCTGCTACAGGAATATGTTGTTCCTATGCCCTGAACCCTCTTTGCCATGTTCTTTAACTGGCTGTCTCTTATCCATCTTTCAAGTCTCAGTTGAGGTGTCATTCATTCAAAGCCTTTCTTGACTTCCAAGCACAGGTCAGGTTTCTCTCCAGGGGACCTTTCCTTCTTCAACCATAGCTCTTAATATACTACATTTTAATTGCATGTTCACATGCCTGTCTCACTCCAGTGAAGTGTGAGTTCCTTAAGGGCAAGGTTCATAGCTTGGTTCCTCTGTATCCCTCACACCTTGCTGTGTGCTTACCACTTGACTAAAGCAGCAAATAGGACCGAGGTTCACCCCCATGGAGCTCAAACTAGGATCAGGGTAATGGACAATGCCAGGCCCAGCTCCTCTCAAAATCTCTCAACCAAATAGGCCAGGTGATTTGCCATGGTGGTAGATCATCCGAGGTAAAGATAACATATGTAGCCTCTGTAACTCCCAGAAGGGTACAAAGGATGTAGGAGCAACTGCAGAGCAGATGTTTCCTTCTGGCATCATGTGGGCCCAGATACTCACATGTTGAGGCAGTGCTCAGGTTAGGAGAGGACTTTGCATCCAATCCATTGCCCCATCTATGGCTGTGGACGGGCACTGGTGATTACCTTGTGAATAGCACCCTGGAGCCTGATCTGCAGGGAGCAAGTCAAGTATTTGGGGTGGTAGTCATGGTGATGGGGGGACTCCACATCCTTCTAATGCCTTTACTTCTGCACTCCCTTTGGAGGTAGCACACCAGCTGGTCCTGAAGAGTAGAAATGGAGCCTCTGCTATTCTGCTGGGATGCTAGAGGAGTTCCTGTTTTCTCCACCTAATATGATTAAGAATGTGACCTCTCTCTTCCTTCTTTCCTCCCTCCCTCCCTCTTTCAGTATTATTAGTTTTATTTATTTATTTTCCAGAGGAATTGATGCAAGCAAAATAAGTTAAATAACATGCTCAAGGTCATCAGATAAATGAATGGCCTGCTGCTGCTGCTGCTGCTAAGTTGCGTCAGTCACACCCAACTCTGTGTGACCCCATAGATGGCAGCCCACCAGGCTCCTCTGTCCCTGGGATTCTCCAGGCAAGAACACTGGAGTGGGTTGCCAGAATGAATGGTCTAGTAAGGACTAAAACAAAGTCTCTCTGGTTCTAAATTCCAAGAAGCATATTCACTGAAGAGGGAAAGTACGTTCAAATCCCAGTTTCTCCACTCTTAGCTGAGTGACCTTGGCCCAGTCTCTTCCTCTTTATAACGAGGATGATAATAATACCACCGACTTCATGCAGTTGTTGTGGGACTAAAAGAAATAGTCCATATACTATGCTCAGAACTTTGTTAAATGCTCCAATTTGTTAGAATCACCATTGTTACTTTCACTTTTTGGCTATTCCAGGTCTTGTGTTTTGTCTTGTGTCTTAACTCTGTGGATGGGTCTTAATCTGACCATTCTGGATTGACAGTCTTATGTACCAACACTGCTGGGATCAGCTAAGACCACGTGATTTTTGTTTTTTTCCTCACCACAACACCTAGCATGTAGCTGGACACAGTGGACATCTTGATCAGTCATTCAAGCCTGGATGCTTGCTTCCCCTATCTTAGAAAACAGCATGGTGTTGAGGAATAAACACAGGCTTTAGAGCTATTTGCTGGCTGGGAGACTTCAGAAAAACAACCCATCTTAATTTCTACTTTCCACATCAGTCAAGTGGAAAGAATAACTCCCACCCTGTATAGTCCCTGTAGAGGTGAAATGACACATGTGAGGAGCCCCGCATGCACTGATCCCCTCTCCTCTCCCCTCAACCAGCTCCTGTAACTAGGACAGTTACCGTCCTGATGCTGGGATCCAGAGGGAAAGAGAGAGGCAGACTGCTATTTACTGGCTCGTTGCTTCATTTACTTACAAACCAATAAAGCCTGCTTGTCAGCTTTTGACTGGTAGGAAGAGTTTCCAAGCCCAAGGGCTTAGTTTGTAGATGAGACAAATATGGCTTCTTGCAGAGTTTTCAAGTCCAGACACAGTCATGCAAATAATATTCATAGGCTGTTTGGGGCTGAATTTCTAAGTTCTTACAAGACAAAGCAGAGCCCTGATCTAAGAAGAACCAGCCTAATGCAAAGGAAACCTCAAAACTTGAGACTATTTAGGGTTGGAAGTCCTTGGAACTGGGTTCTCATTAATATTCCTTATGACTCAAAAATGAGTCAAAGCTTTGTAAAGAGATTGATTTCCCTCCTTTTCACATGCTCTGAGAATAATGTGGAAATCAAATTGCATTTCTAAGCACGTCAGGGAAAATCACACATTCATTAATTGTCAGAACATCTGAAAATCACCAAGTTCACTTCTCTCTTAAAAAAAATTCTCAAAGCTTTTAACTCCCAGGGGGTTGGGAAAAACTGAAAGAGTAGTTTTCTCATGCTGACTTCCGTTTCATTTGCTAGAGTAAGATGGGACCCATTCAACACTCAATAGGAAGGAAAACAAACAGCACAGAGGTCAAGAGTACTGGGCGGGCAAATCTGATTAAAAACGTATATAGAAGCTGAACAGACACTTTTCCAAAGAAGACATACCGATGGCCAACGGGCACGTGAAACAAGGCTTAACATCACTAATTGTCAGGAAAATGCAATTCAAAACCACAGTGAGATATCAGTTCACATCTGTCAGAATGGCTATTATCAAAAAGACAACAAATAATAAGTGTTGGCAAGGATATGGAGAAAAGGGAACCCTCACATACTGTTGATGCCACCACTATGGAAGAAGGTATGGAGGTGCTTCAAAAAAATTAAAAACAAACTAACCATATAATCCAGCTATTCCACTTCTGGGTATTTATGCAAAGAATATGAAAATAGTAATCCAAAAATTTATTCGTACCCCATGTTCATTGTGGCAGTATTTATAACACGTGAGATATGGAAATAACCTAAGTGCCCATCAACGAATGAATGGATAAAGAAGGAAAAAAGACATGGCTGTGTACACACACACAGACACACATGCAATGGAATACTACTCAGCCGTACAAAAGACGAAATCTTGCCATTTGCAACAACAGGGATGGACCTTGAGGGTGTTATGCCAAGTGAAATAATTCAGACAGATGCAGACAAATACTGTATGACTTCACTCCTATGTGGAATAAGAAAAGCTATAAACAAACCAAAGCAAAGTCAAGGAAAAAATCAAACAGAAACAGACACATAGACACAGGGTAGTTGTTACCAGAGGGGAAGGGATGGGTAGTGGGGGAAGACAGTCAGATGGTAAAGCGGATTACCTGTACGGTGACAGATGGAAGGTAAGCTTTTGGTGGTGAGCACACTGTAGGTTATACAGAAGTAGGGATAAAATATTGTACACACAAAACATATAGTGTTACAAATCAATGTTACTTCAAAAAACAAACAAGCCACTAAGAGGTGATGGGAGAATGCTGGTTTGGGCTCAGACTATATCAAATGCCAACTCAGCCCTTACTGGCAGTAGAAATCTGGGCAAACAAGCTATTTAATGTTTCTTTTTATTTTTCTAAGCAATACATGTTGATTTTCAAATTTATATGTAAACATGTAATTCAGGAAAGCATTGAAAAATTAGAGAAATTTTAAACTAGACTTCTCAGATACTTAAATACACTATGAAGTCTTTATAATAGAAGTGTGGCATAAAATAAAGTCCATAATGTGACACACTTCAGTTAATATGAGATAATGGTGACATCGTAATTCATTAGAGAAAAAATAAATTTATTTTTATTTTTAAAAATTAAGTTAAAATGTAATAAAATGTTGGAGAAGCATTCCAAACATTTAATTTTTCTTGAATCTCAGTTTCCAGGATATAAAATGGGATGATGTTGGTACAGTTACCCAAGGTCTCTGTGAGGATTAAATGAGTTAATACATGTAAAGCCCTGAAAGAAAGGGTTTGGTCATGATTAGCCATTATTATTATTAGGCAGAATGAGTAGGTTCTTTGCACATGAATCTCTTCTTTCTTGTTAAGTAGAGTATTTTCAGATTAAAGGGGTAGGGAGAGAACAAGTCCTAGGAGAATGTGCTCATGATATGTGATGCTACAGGATGAATTTGGTCACTCAAAATCCTGGGAGCCACACACACATGTTGGCGGGTATACTGACCACCCCATCCTGATCTGCCTGGTGTTCTTTGACAACTCACAGCTGGGATCCTTCTTTCCTCTAAGCTGGTTTATCCTCTCACCTCTGTAGCTACTACAAAAACCAGGTAGAGAAATAGAAGGTGTTGGAATCTGCCTTCCAGCCCTTTCCATCACCACTCAGCTAGCTACATGACAACCTGGAGTCCTTCTGATCTATTGAAATTGTTTCTCATCTCCTTCCCTTCCATCCTTTCCTTCAACTTCCCACAATTCCTATTTCTTTGAATTCCCATTGCATTGTCAGCCCTACACTGCCTACTTGATGATGCCATTCAACCTTGAATTTTTTTCTCTAGTTTTTCCATAAATACGTCTTTTCTTCCAGCAAAATTCTAAATTCAAGGGCAGGAGTTGTGTTTCCTTCTTCTTCATAACCCATATGGGGTTTAGCTCATACTAGATTTTTTTCACACTATGCATTTTTAACTTGATGTACAGTTGATGTATAATCTTATATTAGTTATAGGTGTACAATATACTGATTTGTAATTTTAAAGGTTACACTGCATTTATAGTTATTATAAAATATTGGTTATATTCCTGAGTTACATTAGGTTATATTCCTAAGCTACAATATATTCTTGTAGCTTATTTTATACCGAATAGTTTGTACCTTTTAATCCATTACTCGCATATTGCCTCTCCCCCTTTCCCATTGGTAACCACTGTGTTTGTGTCTGTGTGTGTGTGTGTGTTAAGTCACTTCAGTTGTGGCTGACTCTTTGTGACCATATGGACTGTAGGTCCCAGGACCCAGGACCAGGCTCCTGGGTCCATGGGATTCTCCAGGAAAGAAAACTGGAGTGGATTGCCATGCCCTCCTCCAAAGGATCTTCCTGACCCAGGGATGGAACCTGCACCTCTTATGTCTCCTGCATTGGCAGGTGGATTCTTTACCACTAGTGCCACCTGGGGAGCCCTAGTAACCACTAGTTTGTTCTCTCTGTGAGTCTGCTTCTTTTTTGTTTTATTCATAGCTTGCTGGTTTTTTCAGATTCCATATATAACTGATAATATGTAATATTTGTCTTTTCTTTATCTGTTTGACTTATTTCACATAGTATCAGATCAGATCAGATCAGTCGCTCAGTCGTGTCCGACTCTTTGTGACCCCATGAATCTCACCACACCAGGCCTCCCTGTCCATCACCAACTCCCGGAGTTCACTCAGACTCACGTCCATCGAGTCAGTGATGCCATCCAGCCATCTCATCCTCTGTCGTCCCCTTCTCCTGCCCTCAATCCCTCCCAGCATCTGAGTCTTTTCCAATGAGTCAACTCTTCGCATGAGGTGGCCAAAGTACTGGAGTTTCAGCTTCAGCATCATTCCTTCCAAAGAAATCCCAGGGCTGATCGCCTTCAGAATGGACTGCTTGGATCTCCTTGCAGTCCAAGGGACTCTCAAGAGTCTTCTCCAACACCACAGTTCAAAAGCATCAATTCTTCGGCGCTCAGCCTTCTTCACAGTCCAACTCTCACATCCATACATGACCACAGGAAAAACCATAGCCTTGACTAGACGAACCTTTGTTGGCAAAGTAATGTCTCTGCTTTTGAATATGCTATCTGGGTTGGTCATAACTTTCCTTCCAAGGAGTGAGCGCCTTTTCATTTCCTGGCTGCAGTCACATAGTATGATACCCTCTAAGTCCAACTGCATTGCTGCAATGGCAACATACGTTATCTTTTATGGCTGAGTAGTATTCCATTGTATATATACACACCACATCTTCTTTATCCATTCATCTTTTATGGATACTTAGGTTAGCTTATAAATAATGCTGCTATGAACACTGAGGTGCATATATCTTTTTGAAATAGTGTTTTCATTATACCCAGGAGTGGCTTAGATGGATCATATGGTAAACACTCTTTAGTTTTTCTGAGGAACTTCCATGCTGTTTCAATAGTGGTCACACCAATTTATATTCTCATCAACAGTGTACTAGGGTTCCCTTTTCACCATATCCTTATCAACATTTATTTATATTACTTTTGATGACAGACATTCTGACAGTGCACTGTACATTTTTAATAAACATTTGATGGCTTGACTTATCTGTTTGGCAGAAGCATGTAAATATTTACATATCCTGGATCTAGAAAATTTGTTCTAGATTACAAAATACATTCAAATACATTCTAGTCTGGCTGGATATCTGGCTGAACTTGAGAACAAATTTGGGTACCTCTATGCTGCTCCTAACAGTTCTTTATGTGATTAAATATTTTAATCACATATTAATATGTGATTAAGGAGAACTAAATCTTATCTATAAAAAAATCTAGGCACTTCCCTGGGGGTCCATTGGTTAAGACTTTGCCTTCCAATGCAGGGGGTGTGGGTTCGATTCCTGGCGGAGGAGCTAAGATTCCACATGTCTCCCGGCCAAAAAACAAAACATGAAATAGAAGCAGTATTATAACAAATTCAATAAAGACTTAAAATTTTAAAAAATAAAAGAAATCTAGACATTATAAAATGTATTAAGAAGACATAGCTCCCTTTTCTGCTCTCTCCTCTATTCTACTTCCTGGACAGTAGTGTAGTGTTACTTGTTTAGTCGTGTCTGACTCTTTGCAACACCATGGACTATAGCTTACCAGGCTCCTCTGTCCATGGAATTCTTCAGGCAATCATACTGGAGTGGGTATCCATTTCCTTCTCCATGGGATCTTTCTCAACCCAGGGATCGAAACTGGGTCTCCTGCATTGCAGGCAGACTGTAGTTTGATGTCTATGCTTCTGGATTTGCACTATTCAGTGGGTAGCCACATGTGGCTACTGAGCACTTACAATGTGGCTGGTCAAATTTAATGTGCTTCACGTACACACTAGATTTCAAAGACTTAGTGTGCAAAAAAAATGAAAATATCTTGTAATTTTTATATTGATTACATGCGAAATAATATATTTGATGTATTAGATTAACTAAAATACATTATTAAAATTTACTGTGGCCACAAAAAAGCTAAATCATATACATGGCTCACATTATATTAGAGAATAATGTTCTAGGATTTTTTTCTATGCATATACACATCCATATACATGCACAAACATATGTAAACATAATTTTAACAAAAATATCCATATAGCACATGTAGATATGCTCTGCATCTTGCTTTTTTTCATTTAGTTATACTTTGTGGGCATGCTTTATTAGTATATTTAGATCTATCTTCATTTTAAAAAATGGCAATAGATATTCTGTTGTATAGATAGATCATTGTTTATTTGATCATTTCTCACAACTGGGGCTGTTTTCAGTGTTTTCTTTTATAAGCAATGATGCAGAGCTTGAGCATCTATACACAAATATTGTTAAGCACTTCACTAATATTTCACAAGTGAGATTATTAAATTAATAAGTACACATATCTCAAATTTTGATAGATTAAGCCAAATTTAAACACTCTCGAGAATCTAATGAAGGTATGGACTCTCTCTCCAGGAAATTGCACACAGGCAAACATGTGTATGGTTTTCCATAGAGTGTCAGGAATTCAAGGATCTTCTGAAATCAGAGTTAAGAAGCACATGTACACACTGCTCTATGGAAAATGTTAACCAACAAGGTCCAACTGTATAGCATAGTATCTTCTGCTCAGTGTTATGTGGCAGCCTGGATGGGAGGGGAATTTGGGGGAGAATGGATACACGTATGTGTATGGCTGAGTCCCTTTGCTGTTCACCTGAAATTATCACAACATTGTTAATCAGCTATACTCCAATATAAAATAAAATTTTAAAATAAAACACAAACAAAACCCCAAATACAAAAACAACAAAACAAAGTTAAGGAGTCTACTGCTGGTGAAACAACCTGCCATAAATTCAGCTTCTAGGAGTCCTGACTATTGACTAGAAGAGAGCGACAAGCCCGCAGTGGTCCAAAGTCCACACCCTGGTGGTAGGCAGACCTGGGTTCAGAGTCCCACTCTGAGGCTTATACCTTGAACTCACACAGCCTCAGTCTCCTCCACCATGAAGCAGAGGAACACAGCCTACCTCACGAGGTCTGACAGGCACTAAACAAATATTATTTCTCTTTTGGCACTTCTGCTGAAGGATTTTACCTTGAGGCATCTTTGTTCCACCGACAGTTTACAGACTGCTTTCAGTGCTTGGTACCTGGTCAGTGACCAACTTGAACAGGAGTCGTAAAAGGGAGAATTAGAAGGGTGAATTCATATCTATGTTGAGTTTACTTAAAGGCTGGGCACCATTTCTCTACACAAAATTATTGTTTTGAAGCAGTTGCCTAAGTAGGAACCATTTAAAACAGTATTCAACTCAAACCAGGGCTCCTGTTCCAGTATCAGGGTTCCAACTGGCAGATTTTCACCTAAAGGATAAGAGCTAAAGGGTTAAAGAAAAAGGTCCTTTGAAGGATCTTTGGTCCCTGTTTATGAAGTCATTAATTCTATTTGCTTCATGAGGACCCATCTTATCATGTCTTCAGTCCCACCCATGAAGTCTGGATTATTCTGAATGTAAGAACCACATCTCCTCTGTCTCTTGGGTCCCCCAGCATCTGATACAGGACTGGATATAGAACGTGTATTTTAATTCTTGTGAACTAGAACCCCTTTCAAGAGGTCCTCAATACAGAGAAGAGAAGTTTGTTCATTTTTTTTTTCCAAATCATTCTGAAAATTGGTCTGAAAATTATGCAAGCAACGATAGTTAACATTTACTGAGCTTTTACAACGTGTCAAACATTGCTATAAACCATCGCATACGTTGCCTTCCTTTTTTCTCACAACCTCAAGGTCTAGGTGTTATTGATTCCATTTTAAAGGTGAGGGAATTGAGTCCCAAAATAGGTCTCAGCTAGATCACTTCTGTCTCACTTCCATTGTCTTCTCTCTCTGCCTTGCCCTCCTCACAGTGTCCCTACTTCCGATTTGCTCTCATCCAGTCCTTCACACAAACACAGCCAGGATGATCCTTAGAAAACCTAAATTAGATCATACCCTTTCCATCTGAAACTTTTCAGTGGCTTCTCATAGCCTTTAAAATCTGACCGGGCCCCTGCCTTCCTCTCCCCTTTCCTGTGACTCCCCGCCCCTTCAGTACAAGGCCTGAGGGCGGGTCCTCTAATAGCTCACTTTCTCTTCTCTGGGGACTCCCGCAGAAGCTACACCCTTGCCTCAGGTACCCCTGTCCAGCTCTTTAGCTGGGTCATCCCAACTGATCCTTCACTCCCTTAGGAAGTAACTTTTTCTCATCTCTAATTCTCATTTTAAGAAAGCCTCCCTCATCAACTTCTTTTAATTTAAAAGAAATTATTGAAAAAGACCCTGATGCTGGGAAAGACCAAGGGCAAAAGGAGAACGGATGACAGACGACAGGACACTTGGACGGTATCACCAACTCAATGGGCACAAGTTTGAGCAAACTGGGGAATAGTGAGGGGCAGGGAAGCCTGCTGTGCTGCAGTTCATGGCGTCACAGTCAGACACGACTTAGTGAGTGAATAACAACATCAACTCCTGTCTAGAATATCCCTCCCCAAGACTAGGCTAGAGCTTTCGGACCTTTTTCATCTTTACCAGACACACCTTAGAATGTTCCATGTGTCTATGTGTTTTACTATTTAGCATCCCTGATGAGAAGGCACGCTCTGTGAGAGTGGAAGCTGCATGTCCATTTCCCTCCACTGCAGTATGCCTGACATATGGTGGCTGACAAATACCCGCTGAAAGGATGAATGACACTTAGAGTGGCTCATATCAACACTGATTACCTCACCTCTTTTCAACTTTGAACACCCCAAAATGCCCACTCTATTGCTCTCTGTGCAAAAGGCAATGTTTGTTGAAATGAATATAATCGAGTTTCAACTTTCTTTTCTTTCTGGCAGCTTAACAGAAGACTGCCATCATCCTAGTCCAAAATGGTGATGGCTCGAGATAGCAAAATGATGATTGCTCAGAATGGTCTTAGGGTGATGTGTAACACATGGAGTCAATTGACCATTGACTGTTGGGCTAATACAGCCCCAGATAAACACGTGAACTCACAGCACTCTTCATTTGATAACTACCTGCAGAATCAAACAGAAACTGAGGGTAAACACCTCTGACAAAACAGGGCAGTGCCATTTCTAGAGAAAACCTGAAAAATTGCAATTGGCTAAAGTAGGGCTCTTCTAGCTTTTGCTTTTTGAAAAACCTGTCAGAAATAACAAAAGCCTGAAAAATGAGTTGGCCATTTAATTATTCTCGGCACATACAAGAAAATGTCTTTCTACTGAGCGTTTTTTTGTGAGAACAAAGTGGAGCTGTGAAGCAGATCACTTAAGGATCCATAGTCAAAATTGACACGGCACGCATCTATAACATGCTCGCCTCTGGTTTTGTTGTAAATAGAATTGAACTAGAACTGCAGTTTTCATACTTTCTAATAATATGGCGACACGGCAATAAAAACCCAAAACAATTAAGGGGGACTCCAAGGAATCAAAGAGTTGGGGATGAGGGAGAGGGTTGAGAAGGTCACCTGATGTTATTTAATTCAGCCCCTGTGTTCAGGGGGCTTGAAAGGTAGATACAAGCGAAGGTAGGAGGGGATTTGGTGTTTAATCAGCCTGACAGGGCTGATTAGTTTAGTGGTTTTTCATTATATGAAAACAAATTCTCTTATGCAATAGTTTAAGGTATTGTGCTCCATTTGTTTCCTTTTTCTTCCATCCTTCCTCTCTTTCTTCCTTTTATGAAGTCTTTCATTTCTTACCCAGCTGAGCTTAATCCCTTCATTCTTTGGACCTCTTTTTTATTGGGTAGCTGCTGCTGCTAAGTCACTTCAGTCGTGTCCGACTCTGTGCGACACCATAGATGGCAGCCCACCAGGCTCCCCCGTCCCTGAGATTCTCCAGGCAAGAACACTGGAGTGGGTTGCCATTTCCTTCTCCAGTGCATGAAAGTGAAAAGTGAAAGTGAAGTCGCTCAGTCGTGTCTGACTCCTAGCGACCCCATGGACTTCAGCCTACCAGGCTCCTCCGTCCATGGGATTTTCCAGGCAAGAGTACTAGAATGGGTCGCCATTGCCTTCTCCATTTTATTGGGTAAGGGGAAGGTTTATGCCAGCCCACAGCTGACTCTATTAAGTCATCATTTTTTGTTTATCCATCCATCCATGCATCCAGTATTTATTTTGTGCAAACTATAAAAGAAAGAAATAATTGAGCAACATAGTCATTGCCTTCAAGAAACTGAGTCCAGGAGGAGAAAAAGGCAAGAAATAACCATCAGAAAAAGAGAGAAGTTTGCTGTGGTGGCCACTACTGGTCGCCAGGCCGTTGCAGCGCACCGATGTGGGTGGCCTGGTATGTGTTGGGTGCTCCCCACACCCACCCTCCCCCCCCCAAAAAAAAGAAAAGGAGAGAAGTGTAATGGTTGGGGAAGCACGGAGTCCAAAGGGGATTCTGACTAAGCCTCTTTTCTTCCTCTTAGCTTGCCTCCTTATCTTTTTCAAGTATTTTCTGAGTTTTAGTCTGGTGACAGAGGTGGTGGGGTGAGTGTGTACAGTAAAACCATGCATATATAGGATACATGGAGGCAGGACAAAGTGAGTGCCAGGTGAGGCTTGCTACAGGAACTGAAGAGGGAGACAGAATCTCAGGCAGGGACAAATAAATGTGAGACCAGATACTGTAAAACTACAGGAAAACATAGAACTCTTTAAATCACAGCAATTTTTATTTTTTTAGATCCATCTACTAGAATAAAGGAAACACAAGTAAAAATAAGCAAATTGGACCTAATTAAACTTAAAAGTTTCTGCACAGCAAAGAAAACCACAAACAAGACAAAAAGACAACCTTCAGAATGGTAGAAAATATTTGTAAACTTGGTAACTGACCAGAGACTAACTTCCAAAATATACAAACAGCTTATACTGGTTAATATATAGTAAAAAAAAAAAATCCACAAACACCCCAATCAAAAAATAAGCAGAAGACCTAAACAGACATCTCTCCAAAGAAGACGTACAGATGTCCAGCAGGCACATGTAAAGGTGCTCAACATCACTAATTATTACAGAAGTGCAAATCAAAACTACAGTGAAGTATCACACCAGCCAGAATGGCCATCATCAAAAAGTCATTTACAAATAAAAATGCTGGGGAGAGGGTCTGGAGAAAAGGGAACCCTCCCACGCTATTGGTGGGAGTGCCAATTAGTACCGAGAATAGTATGGAGGTTCCTTAAAAAGCTAAGAATAGAGTTACCATATGATCCGGCAATCCCATGCTTGGGCACATATTCTGAAAAGACAAAGGCTGTAATTCAAAAAAATATACACATCCCAATGTTCATAGCACAACTATTCACAATAACTAAGAAATGGAAGAACTTAAATATTCATTATCAGATGAATAGATAAAGAAGATGTGATGTGTGTGTGTACACATACATACACACACGCACAACAGAATATTACTCACCCCCAAAAAAGAGTGAAAAAATGTCATTTGCAGCATCATGGATGGACTTAGAGATGGTCATCCTAAGCGCAGTAAACCAGACAGAGAAAGACAAATATCATATGATATCTCTTACACATGGAATAAAAAAAAATGACACAGAGGAACTTATTTACAGAACAGAAATAGACTAACAGACATAGAAAACAAATTTTTGGCTACCAAAGGAGAAGAGGGTGGGGGAGGGATAGATGAGGTGTATGAGATTAACAAACACATACAACCACATATAAGACAGATCAACAACAAGGTTCTACTGTATAGCACAGAGAAATATATTCAGTATCTCCTAATAACCTATAGTGGAAAAGAATCTTAAAAAGAATATATATATATATACACATTCCATTGTAAAAGGGTTTTCTTTTCTCTACACCCTCTCTAGCACCTGTTATTTGTAGACTTTTTGATGATGGCCATTCTGACCTGTGTGAGGTGATACCTCATTGTTATACATATGGAATCATTTTGCTGAAAACCTGAAAACATTATAAATCAAATATACTTCAATTTAAAAAAAAATTAAGAAAAAGAAGAAGTAGCAAAGCAGGATTTTGATGTGCTCAACTGTGGGGTGGTAAAAAGGTTGGATGGAAAGTCAGACAGTTCAGGGAAATAATAAAACATTGGGAGGTACTTGGTATTTTGGTTTGTTTTTGCTTTTAACTGCCATGAATAAATGCCATGCATTTAGTTAATCCTAAATAATACTAAAGATGTGCCCAGGATTTAGGTGTATTCTTACTGAGATGTTTGCACAGGCTCTTCTCCTTCTGTGAGCTACCTTTCCTTTATTCCCTAATAATTCTGGCCCTGTAGTGCAGATGGCTGACCCCAGCCTTCTCTCTGTGGCCACAGGACCTAGTCCTGACCAATCAGAGAATTCCTTACATCCCATCCACAGCAATTTCTCACAGGGTCGCATAAGACCCAAGGCAAGCTAATCAGCATCTCTGGTATAGAGTTGTCAAGGAGAATACCCGCAGTTTCTGTAAGAGTAACAGCCTTAAGAATGTTGTAGAGTTTGGCTGCCAGTATCTTTCTCCTGCAAAGAACTTTTCTAAGAGTGAAGAAAGCAGTGGCAGGTAGGGCAGAGACAGAGCTATGGAATTCATATTGCCATGAACCCACAAACCCTGCCACTCCTAAGATCTGTTCTTCAAATCTCCATGAAACAACCCATCCTCTAGTCACTCTCTCCCATTTTTTTTTTTTTTTGGCAAGGAGTTTTGCAAATTGCAGCTGAAAACATCCTCACACATAGAGCTGATAAACTGTGTTGACACAAGGGAAATTTTCTTGGATAAGCTGATCTAAACAGTAATAATAAAAATTGACATTTCAGGTTGACATCTGGTTTGGCCAACTTTTCATGCTTGATAAGTTGACGGCTTCAATCAGCAACTGCAGTTAAAATGATAAAACCACTGTGGTTCTAAGACAAGACTAAGTAGATGCCCTGACTTTGACTTCTTTACACCAAAATCACAAAGTTCTTTAAACCGTGAATCACCATTATTATTCGTGTATTTTAGGGTCTTGATTCCTTTCATTCCAGAGAATTCTGAAATAGTTTCCTATCTGCACCTAGGATTTTCTGAGTGTTTACTTCATCTGCCTCTGAAAGGTTATCTCTTTCTCTGGCTCCCTCCTTCCCCACAGGGAGAAAGCGGCAGGATGGTCTGGGGAAGAGTCAGTGAGCTTTCCTGAGAAATGAAAAAATTCTAATGACTCAATACGTGCTAATTTCTACTACCAAATTAGGGAAAGACTGTCACAAGTGATAACTAAAGATAACCTCTAAGGATTTTTCCGTACTACACTCTTTTGAATTGACATGAAGCAAAAAAAAAAAAAAAGGATGGACGCAGATGCAGGAATACAGTGGTTCCTGAAAAATCCTACTGTCTTCAAAAACCATACCAGTGTACCCTCTTCATTTTATCTCCACAGGCAACTTTCCAAGAGTCAAAGCTGGGTAATGCTCACTGTTGGAGGATGTGTTAGCAAAGCTAATTTCAGCATCTGTATAAAATTTTCCATCAGTGGCGTGCTGCTATCAAATATCATGCTACCTGTGAAAGCTCTTTGAGGGACTGCATTTTAACTTCCTGCCTTGTTTTCAATGAAACTGAGAATTGTATTTGTCATCTGCCTTGCCTATTGGACTCTTTTTGATCCCAGTTTTGACCCTACTAATGTATCTTTAAGTGCCAATAGCAATTTTACATGCTGTTAATGTTCTTCCTAGGTAAGAATCTCATCTTCTATTTCAGCAGACTTCCATTGGTAAAAATGCCAGGTTTCCATTTATCAGAACTATTATATCCCCCTTTTTCCCTCTGCAAGAAGAAATCAGACAGCCATGAACATTAGACACAAACAAGGTATGTCAGCCTGCCCACCTTTAAACAAAAGTTCAGGGAAGAAATACTTTAGATACAAGGAAACCAGGGGAACACAGGACTTTAATTTCATCTTAGTTTAGTCAGTATCAGACACAAAGGAGTCTTGCGATTTGGAATCAGGTCTTATTGGTTAAAGTTTCAGGATTATTTCAGTCCAACAGGTATTTACGATGTGCCAGGCAAAGAGCTGGACACGACTGAGTGAGCGCTCATGCACACAGGCACCGAGCAAGGTGGTGTCGGAAAAGAATTTTTTTTCTTTCTGGGGTTGTGGAGCTAGAGTGATGTAACTCTCAGCTGTCTGTTGTCACATTTCTTGTAGTATGTGTTCGTGATTCTTTTGAGTGCCATGTATCTGAACTCCCTTTCTATGTTTAGAAAGTCACCCTCCTTATGAATTTTAGTGCATGGGAGAAACTGCCTCAAAATTACGAAGCTGTAAATGCCAGCTTTATCAGTACCACTTTCCACCAGGGGCCAGGCTCTGTCAGTGACAGAAATCTGACTTGGACTTCAAATTGGGAGTGAGTGACACAAGAAGGCACCCAGGGAAGGCTCATCTGCACTTCTGTGGGAAGGTGGTGGGGATAACACCAAGGTGACCTCCAACTGCCGGAGAAGGAGAAAGGCCATGGTGGGGGCGGGGGAGATTCAGTGTTCAGTGTCTGCAAGGTCCGCCCTGGAAGTCAGCACTTGGTCATTTGAGGTGGTGTTCCTGGCAAAGTGGCCTCAAGTCAGTCTTTGCAGCCTTTCCAGAAATTCTGTGAACTTAGTAATCCTGCCTCTTCTTACTTTTGTTACTACTACCTCTACACCTGGTTGTTGTTTGGTTGCTCAGTCAGGTCCGACTCTTTGTGATCCCATGGACTATAGCCTGCTAGACTCCTCTGTCCATGGGATTTCCCAGGCAAGAATACTGGAGTGGGTTGCCATGCCCTTCTCCAGGGCATCTTCCCGACCCAGGGATAGAACCCTAGTCTTCTGCATTGGCAGGCGGATTCTTTACCACTGAACCACCAGGGAAGTACACTATTACTACTACTACTATTATTATTTGCAATAGATTCTCTTGTTTGCAACTAAGAACCCTGGGGGATGCACCTTCTTCCATCCACATTATCAGATCAGATCAGATCAGATCAGTCGCTCAGTTGTGTCCGACTCTTTGCGACCCCATGAATCGCAGCACGCCAGGCCTCCTGTCCATCACCAACTCCCGGAGTTCACCCAGACCCACGTCCATCGAGTCAGTGATGCCATCCAGTCATCTCATCCTCTGTCGTCCCCTTCTCCTTCTGCCCCCAATCCCTCCCAGCATCAGAGTCTTTTCCAGTGAGTCAACTCTTCACATGAGGTGGCCAAAGTACTGGAGTTTCAGCTTTAGCATCATTCCTTCCAAAGAAATTCCAGGGCTGATCTCCTTCAGAATGGACTGCTTGGATCTCCTTGCAGTCCAAGGGACTCTCAAGAGTCTTCTCCAACACCACAGTTCAAAAGCATCAATTCTTTGGCGCTCAGCCTTCTTCACAGTCCAACTCTCACATCCATACATGACCACAGGAAAAACCATATTATAGAGAATGTTATTTGTAATTGGGGAGAATAATGCCATTATAGGGAAAGAAGTGGAGTTATGATATAGGAGTGATCTGGCAAGACAATCTGGGTCCTTTGAGGTCCTGAGACCAGCTTTCTGAACTTCCCGTTTCATGAGTTAACAAACTCCCACTTCTGTTTGAGCTCATTTGAGGTGGGTTTCTGTCACTTGCAAGTAAAAGAGTTCAGCCGAACACAGATGAAAGCAAATGAATATTATGTATCAGGAGGCTCAAAAATATTCATCCCCTTTGAGCCAGTAATCACTTTTCTATTCTTTGGAAATAATTTAAAATGTTTAAAAGACAAAACCAAAATAGTGGTTGCTATTAGGCAAATGGTTGCATAAGAAAGGGCTTTCAGAGAACAATATCCATGAAATTGAGCCCCTTGATGCCAATGCCAGGCTCACCTCTTTCATACCTTTTGTTTCACATAGGAAAGATTTTTCTTTCATTGCCATCCAGTGTTGCTCTATGTCTCTCTGTGTAGTTTGTCCCTTGTTCTTTCCCCCAAGTCTTTAGAAACTGCCTCCTGAGGCTCCAAATTGGTGTAAACTGTAAGACTGTGGAAATGTTTACATGCTTTTCAGCCCAAACTGCAGCTGAGGGCCAGAGGTCTCAAAGTGCCCTTACCAGGCCACGCTGCAAAACACTACACGTGATCTGAATGTGCTCACGTTTCTAAAGGAGTGCTTTATGCTGAAATCTGTTTTGGAGGCCTCCAATCCAAGTCCAGCAAACTCATTACAATGGCCTGGGCAAGAGGCAAGGCAGTTAAAATACAAGGTGCTCAGGCCCAGATTCAGAAAGCCTGGCATTGCTCCTGGTGTCTATTCACAGGTAAACTGTGTAGCCTTGGCTAGTCTTTTCTTCTTGCTAAGCCTCAGACTCCATATTTGTATAGGAAGACACTGTGGCAGGCAGTTTCTTATGATCCTTTTCAGCTCTCAGCACCTGTGCTTTATGATTCCTTACAAGGTGGCATTTTCTTTAAAAAAGAAAGCCTGAGATGAACTTGGGTTAAGAGCGCCTTTTATGTAACACCCAGTCTCAGTCAGGCCTCAGGGAGAGTCATGGGAGAAATTTGTTTGGATGGGTTTCTCCTCTAAAGGAATCTGTCTTTCTGAGTCCTCAGAGTCAAGTCTCTTGAAACAGCGCCTAAGGATGCAAGCCTGATGTGGCCCCAATTCTGCTCCTGGCTGGAGGCGCCCAGGGAGCTGGTCTGAGTTGGCTCTGGACAACCCAGTGATTCACTTTGTTGTTATTGTTTAGTTGCTAAGTTGTGTCCGACTCTTTGAGACCCCATGAACTGCAGCACGCTAGGCTCCCCGTCCTTCATTTAATATAAAGAACAGCCATTTGACACAACATTGTAAATCAACTATACATCAATAAAATTAAATAAAAACAACCATTTGAAAAGACGAAGCTGACTTACTGAGGAGGAAACTGAGGCTCAGAGAGTTTTAGTGACAGCCAGCCAGTGAAAGAGCTAGGATCAGACTCAAATCTTTTGGCTTTACTGCCTGTGCTTTTCCCTCTGCCTGACTGACGTTCTGCCAGTCAACACCACTGACCAAGGACACGTTCAGCCAGGGGGACACGGGGCTGATCCCCACCTCTTCTTGGGTTTAATGTGACAGTCAGTTCAGTTCAGTCACTCAGTCGTGTCCGACTCTTTGCAACCCCATGAACCACAGCACACCAGGCCTTCCTGTCCATCACCAACTCCAGGAGTTTACCCAAACCCATGTCCATTGATTCGGTGATGCCATCCAACCATCTCATCCTCTGTCGTCCCCTTCTCCTCCTGCCCTCAATCGTTCCCAGCATCAGAATCTTTTCAAAAAAGTCAGATTTTTGCATCAGGTGGCCAAAGTATTGGAGTTGCAGCTTCAACATCAGTCCTTCCAATGAACACCCAGGACTGATCTCCTTTAGGATGGACTGGTTGGATCTCCTTGCAGTTCAAGGGACTCTCAAGAGTCTTCTCTAACACCACAGTTCAAAAGCATCAATTCTTCTGTGCTCAGCTTTCTTTATAGTCCAACTCTCACATCCATACATGACCACTGGAAAAACCATAGCCTTGACTAGATGGACCTTTGTGGACAAAGTAATGTCTCTGCTTTTTAATATGCTGTCTAGGTTGGTCATAACTTTCCTTCCAAGGAGTAAGCATCTTTTAATTTCATGGCTGCAGTCACCATCTGCAGTGATTTTGGAACCCAGAAAAATAGTCAGCCACTGTTGCCACTGTTTCCCCATCCATTTGCCATGAAGTGATGGGACCGGATGCCATGATCTTAGTTTTCTGAATGTTGAGTTTTAAGCCAACTTTTTCCCTCTCCTCTTTCACTTTCATCAACAGGCTCTTTAGTTCTTCACTTTCTGCCATAAGGGTGGTGTCATCTGCATATCTGAGGTGATTGCTATTTCTCCCGGCAATCTTGATTCCAGCTTGTGCTTCATCCAGCCCAGTGTTTCTCATAATGTACTCTACATATAAGTTAAATAAGCAGGGTGACAATATACAGCCTTGACGTACTCCTTTTCCTATTCGGAACCAGTCTGTTGTTCCATGTCCAGGTCTGACTGTTGCTTCCTGACCTGCATATAGGTTTCTCAAGAGGCAGGTCAGGTGGTCTGGTATTCCCATCTCTTTCAGAATTTTTCACAGTTTATTTTGATCCACACAGTCAAAGGCTTTGGCATAGACAATAAAGCAGAAATAGATGTTTTTCTGGAACTCTCTTGCTTTTTCAATGATTCATCAGATGTTGGCAATTTGATCTCTGGTTTCTCTGCCTTTTCTAAAACCAGCTTGAATATCTGGAAGTTCACAGTTCACATATTGCTGAAGCCTGGCTTGGAGAATTTTGAGCATTACTTTACTAGCATGTGAGATGAGTGCAATTGTGCAGTAGTTTGAGCATTCTTTGGCATTGCCTTTCTTTGGGATTGGAATGAAAACTGCCCTTTTCTAGTCCTGTGGCCACTGCTGAGTTGTCCAAGTTTGCTGGCATATTGAGTGCAGCACTTTAACATCATCATCTTCCAGGATTTGAAATAGCTCAACTGGAATTCCATCACCTCCACTAGCTTTGTTCGTAGTGATGCTTCCTAAGGCCCACTTGACTTCACACTCCAGGATCTCTCGCTCTAGGTGAGTGATCACACCATCGTGATTATCTGGGTCATGAAGATCTTTTTTGTACAGTTTTTCGGTGTATTCTTGCCACCTCTTCTTAATATCTTCTGTTTCTGTTAGGTCCATACCATTTCTGTCATTTATTGAGCCCATCTTTGCATGAAATGTTCCCTTCATATCTCTAATTTTCTTGAGGAGATTTCTAGTCTTTCCCATTCTATTGTTTTCCTCTATTTCTTTGCACTGATCACTGAGGAAGGCTTTCTTATCGCTCCTTGCTATTCTTTGGAACTCTGCATTCAGATGCTTATATCTTTCCTTTTCTCCATTGCTTTTTACGTCCCTTCTTTTCACAGCTATTTGTAATGCCTCCTCAGACAGCCATTTTGCTTTTTTGAATTTCTTTTTCCTGGGGATGGTCTTGATTCCTGTCTCTTGTACAATGTCATGAAACTCCATCCATAGTTCATCAGGCACTCTGTCAGATCTAGTCCCTTAAATCTTTTTCTCACCTTCACTGTATAGTCATAATGGATTTGATTTAGACCATACAGGAGTTCATGATCTGAGCCACAGTCAGCTCCCAGTCTTGTTTTTGCTGACTGTATAGAGCCTCTCCATCTTTGGCTGAAAAGAATACAATCAATCTGATTTCAGTGTTGACCATCTGGTGATGTCCATGTGTAGAGTCTTCTCTTGTGTTGTTGGAAGAGGGGTTTGGTATGTGACGTAGAGCACCTTAAAGTCACCAGCTATGACTACATCCAGCTTTGTCTCTTGATCTCTGTGAGACCCTAAGCAAATTATTCTTTCTGAGCCTCAGTCTCCCTACCTGTAAAATGGGATGAAGGTAATGGTATCTGCCTCACACAGAAGTTGCAAGAATTAAATGGAAGTGCTTCACATAGTGAGTTTTCAGTGACACATCAAGGGTCCAGTGTGCATGCCCAAATCCATCAAGTTCCACTGTTTCTACTTCCAAGTGTATTCTCAAACCCATCCACTTTTCTCCATCAAACATACCATCTTAGTCCAGATCACACATCCAGAAGACTTGAAATTGATCTTCTATTCAATTGGCAAAAAAGTTCACTTGGGTTTCTCCATAACATCATACAGAAAATCCTAAATGAACTTTTTAGTCAACCCAGTACTTCCATTCTTGTTCCTCAGAAATTCACTTTCCACCCAAGAGCCAAAGTGATATATTAAATTGAAAATCAGGTCAGATGGCATCCCTGCTTTAGTCTTTCTCATTGTATCCAGGATCCAAGTTCCCTTCTTGACCATGGCTTCTTGGTCTCCGTAGACCTTCCCTTGCAACATTTTCTCATGCCTCTCACCTCACTGCTTATCATCCCTTAGCCAAGTGGGTGTTCGGTCAGTTCCCCAAACTCAGCGAGTTCCTTCTGGGATCAGGCTCATGATGTCCCCCATCACTAGAACCCATCCTCGCCTCATCACAGAGCTGCGTTCTTCTCATCACTCAGATCTCGGCACAAATGCCTCCCCTGATCAAGGATCTTCCCTTTCATCCTCTATTTCATATCCTTGTATAGATAAAAGTTAGTTTATACAGCAGACACTTAGCACAATTTGTGATTATCTTGGTTATTTCGTGTGCGTGTAAGTGACACAGTTAGTGCTCTGCCTTTATCTTCTCAGGTCCCATTCCCATTTCTGTGCAATTCAGCTTCACTTCCAATAGCCAGCACCTGCAGTTCTGTTGGAAGACTTGCTTTGAGCTTCTAGAACATACTGTGCCCCTTGGGGTAGCTCTTAACCAATGACTGACAGGTATAGGGGTTTAAACGCCCCAGATCTCTCACCTCTTGGCCACAGTGATTCTAAGGTCTGAGTTTTACACTGTTTCCCACAGTTTTTCCAAAGGGTTAAGCATCAGTAACCCATTGTGGTGAGTGGCTTCAAAACACACCTTAACTAGTCACCTCCCTCTCCTGTATGAGGTCCCCACGCCCTGATCAATGTCCTCACACATCCCAAATGATCTGTGAGCACTGAACTCTCATGTCAGAGTCTGATTCCTGGGGGAACCTAACTAAGACCATGGCTTTTTTGTTCATCGATCCCAGTAGAGCATACATTTTATGTCTATCTTGTTCATGGTTATATCCTGCTGTCTAGTTTTCTGCTGGTACATAGTGAGAACACGCAATATATAATTGTGTAACGAGTACCTGCTAGTGGTATTACTACTGCAATGTAGCATTTTTTCCTTTCATTGAGTTTAGTTTATACCACTAACCTACCTTGCTTCCTTGGTGGCTCAGATGGTAAGGAATCTGCCTGCAAACCGAGAGACCCAGGTTCGATCCCTGGGTCAGGAAGATCCCCTGCAGAAGGGAATGGCAACCTACTCTAGTATCCTTGCATGGAGAATTCCATGGACAGAGGAGCCTGGACAGCTACAGTCCATGGGGTTACAAAGAGTCGGACACAACTGAGCGACTAACACACATATCTTGCACCCACAAAATGTTACATGTTTCTTCCCAAATGTACAGAATAAAAAATATTTGTCTTCCATAGTGCTTTCAAGAGTAGCATTCCTGTTACAGTATTGATTAGCAAGGTTTATTATGGCTGGAGGCTCTTTACTGGAAGAGATCTCAAGAGACATTCTCTAAGACTGTGTCATTGCTTCCTGAAATTCCAGTGTGGAGATACTTCAGAGATCTTTCATAAGACAGATCTGTTTACTTTTTAGATAGTTTAAGCAAAAGGCAACTGGATCCTGGACCAGGCGCTCCCAGTAGAATAAGATGGACAACTATGCAAAGACAGGGGCAATACTAATACTAAACAATAACAAAAATCGCCAACATGTAGGAATGTAAATTTGTGTAGCTGCTGTGGAGAACAGTGTGGAGGTTCCTCAAGAACCTGAAAATAGAGCTACCACAAGCTGCAGCAAGTCCGTTCCTGGGCATACATGTGAAAAACGCCCAAACCTCCCATTTGAAAAGATACATGCACCCCAGTATTCAGAGCAGCACTATTTACACTTGCCAAGATATGGAAGCAACCCAAGTGCTCATCAACAGGTGAATGAATGAAGATGTGCTGTACATATATACAATGGAATATTATTCAGCTAGGAAAAAGAATGAAATTTTGCCACTTGCAACAATGTGCAAGTTGTGTCCAACTCTTTTGCAACCCCATGGACTGTAGCCTGCCAGGCTCCTCTGTCCATGGGATTTCCCAGGCAACAATATTGGAGTGGGTTGCCATTTCTTTCTCCAGGGGAGCTTCCTGAGCCAGGGATTGAACCAGCGCCTCCTGCATCAGCAGGTGGATTCTTCACCACTGAACCACCAGAGAAACCTTGAAAAGGGAGAAATTTATGCATCTTTTTCTTTAAAACATAAATGCAAATACTTCTGAATCATTTCCATATTCTGTAAAATCTGTGATACAGCGGAATTCAGAGACTCAGAGAATCTGACTTTTTTTTTAACCATAGTAACTGCTAACATTTAATAAGCACTCGGATACATTTCATGTCACAGGGTGGTTCTCAGCTAAGCCAGGATTAAAAGCTGACTTTCCTGAATTTCAGGCTCTATTTTTCCCCACCTATAATAGACCATTTTGCCTGTCCTGATGACAGGTTTCTGAAAGGAATGGAGCATAAATATTTTGTTCTAACTCTGTTTAACTTCAAGAAAAGCAGACCAGCTTTGGATCAAAGCCTGACATGTCTCCTGATAACATATCTCCCCCAGGTTGCCCCCCCTAGCCCCGCTACTCCCACACACTTGTTGCCTTGACCAGCTTCTGCCTTTCCTCCTCCTTCCTTCCTGGTTTCTGTCGCCCCTGTCTACATCTCCCATGCATCTTTTCTGCCTTTCTCTATCCCTACCTTTTTCATTTCTCTGACTCCATTTCCTCCTCTCTTGTCTCCCTCTCTATCCCCTCACTTAGACACATTTCTACTACTTAAACCCTTCAATTTATGACCAAGTGGCATCCAGTTAAGACACAGCATATCATGCACACGGAGCTGGATTGGTTAGAGATTACCTCGTACTCCGGAAGTCTATCAACCACATTAGAATGGTGGTGTTGGTGCCAACAGAAAGTGGCCAGCAATGGCAGATGGCGCAGGGCTCCCTGAGGTGCCAAGGGAGCACCATGCTTGTTCTGGACACCCTAACTGATCTTGTTAAGAGCCCAGTCGTTGGATGTAGGCAAACCTGGTTCAAATCCTGCCTCTTCTTTCATCCGTAAAATGAGAAAACATCATGGACTTCCAGAGGTTGTTGGGAGAATTCAAGAAAATCATACTTATTTCACAGTGTCTGGCACGTGGTGTGTGCTGCGTGATGGTCATACTTATTAAGGTGCTAATGAGAAATGTCCACCTCCCTTCTGGCTTCTCTCTCTTCTGGTCCCACCCTCCTTGCCCAGGCCATCAGGATGAGCATTCCATGTGATGGAATTTGCCTGATTCTCTAGGTTGTGGGACAGCAAGTAAAACAGAGAAGTTAGAAAACCCAGGACCTGTCTCAACCACAAAGTTCTATGATTGTGAAAAAAAAAATCTTAGTTATTCAAAAACTTAAGAAAATAAAAAAGTAAATAGAAACATGCATGCATGCTAAGCACTTCAGTCATGTCCAACTCTTTGTGACTCCATGGGCTGTAGGCAGCCAGGCTCCTCTGTGCCTGGGATTTCCCAGGCAAGAATGCTGGAGTGGGTTGCCATGCCTTCCCCAGGGATCTTCCCAACCAGGGACCGAACTTGTGTCTGTTATGTCTCCTGTATTTGCAGGCGGGTATTTTACCTCTAGTGCCACCTGGGAAGCCCCCAAAAGAAATGTATTTAATAGCAAATTATTTTCCTTGCTCACACAAAGGGAAGTAAAAGGAGTTGATAGAAAGTGTTCTTTTTGTGAAAATACAGGCTCCTGCATCCTGGGCCCTTTTTATGATCTCTCAAGAAGAAGAAAACACTGTCATCTCCTTCTGTTCTTCAATCATCCTATTCCTTCTTCCTTCCAGCATGCAACCAAATCTCCTTGGATTTCTCTCATCCACAAAAGTTCACCACTCCGAGGAGAAACTTGAAATCCAGAAGATTACCTCTCCTGCTTCTCCAGAGGGCCAGAAAGAGAAGTTTTCTCTTTTGCCCCTCCCTTTCTCTACCATTTTCATATACTGAAGAAAAGCCCCAAATAAGATTTATGGCAGCCCTGCCTTTCTCCTATCCAGGCAGCTCATTAATGTCACAGCCAAGCACCCTTCCCGAGCACAGCTCTGCAGAGATCTATTCCTGCTTCATGCCCACTGACTCTGCCGCATTGCCTTGGCAACCAATTAAAATACTCCTATGTGTGTGGCGATATCATCCTTAATTGTGCAAAACCAGGGGAACCTGCTCAGAGGAATGCACTTGCCAGTTTTGGTGTTCTCTCTATCTGGCTCCATACTGATCTGACTTCTTTTTTTCACCTCTGAATCCCCTGCAAGCACTTATGTGCCATTCCTAACACACCTGGCCTTGAGTCAAGAAACACCCTGGTCAACAAGACAGGGGCTGAAAGGGATCTGGGGGATGAGATAGTGGGGATGTCTCCTTTCCTCTTGTCCCAGGTGAAAACACCAGGGCCTTAAAGATGCTGAATCTAACTGCAGTTTCTTGCATTATCACCAACACTACGTATTCAGTACTTCAATACTTATTGAATTCTGGTTGCATTTCAGGCACTCTGCTGGGTACAGAGAAGACAAGACACCTCCTTAACCTCAGGAGCTTACATATGCTGGGAGGCTGGAGGGTAGTCTCGGAGAGCCTGAGGAACCTGCAGCCGACTGGCTTGGGATTTGGGACAGAGGGCTGACTTTCTGGAGGAGCGAAGGGGACACTGAGATGGGAGGATGGGCTGCAGCTGACTATGTGGACCAATTTTCCAGTTAGGCAAGTGGTTCCACACTTGCCTTCTCCAACACTGGCAGGTGGCTGATACCCTTAAACGGGGGTGGTTTGCGTCAGGCACTCTGGGAAATATTTGTCTTCTTTCTCCTTAGCTTCTCAAGGAAGATTAACAGTGAATAATCCAAGCTCTCTCATCAGTCCTCTTGCCTTTCCATGTTGTGAGTGTGAATGGCAGCCAAAAGGCATATTTTTTTCAAACCAGCGGTGTGGGGACCATGATGCCAGGGCTCCCCACCCAGTGTACGTGCCTCTCAGTGTATTTTGAGGTTTGCAGTCCTCAGTGTCATGGGTTGCTGTGAATGGTCAAGAATAAGACTAGCTGCAGGGACTTCCCTGGTGGTCCGGTGGCTAAGACTCCACACTCCCAATGCAGGGTCTGGAGTTCAATCCCTGATCAGGGAACTAGACCCCACATACCACATCTAAAGTGTTCACATGCAGCAGCTAAAAACCCCAAGTGCCACAACTAAAACCCAGTGCAGCCAAGTAAAGAAATAAATAAAATTAAAAACAACAAAGACTAGCTGCATTTAAGTCTTCCCTGGTGGCTCAGTGGTAAAGAATCCGCCTGCCAACGCAAGAGATGAGGGTTTAATCCCTGGGTCAGGAAGATCCCCTGGAGAAGGAAATGGCAACCCACTCCAGTATTCTTGCCTGGAGAATCCCATGGACAGAGGAACCTGGTGGGCTACAGTTCATGGGATTGCAAAGAGTCAGACGCAACTAGACAACAAGCTGCATTAAAAAAATAAAATAAAATGCAACCTCAACAACTGCCCTGAACACAAGCACAGGAATGCTCAATTTTGATCTGCACCCGTTTTCTCCCATTGTGTTTTCGTATATGAGCTCTTCTTGAGCACAAACCTCGTATGTGTGAAGTAGACAAAATGGGAACAGTCATCTCAGATTTGTAGAGTTAAATGAGATTCTGTAGATTCTGTAGTAAAGAGTGCTTTACCCAGTGCCTGACACAGTAAGTCCTCTGTTTTAACACTTATTACCTGCCTCGTAATTATTACCTTACGTGGCTGCCTCCCAAAAGTCCATGAGCTCTTTAAAGCAGGGTTTCAGCCATTTTGGTGAATTACTCAGTTTTCCTGGGTCTCTTCCATGTCTACATGTTAATAAGAATCATATATTATTTGCTTTTGTTCTTCACTAGAGCCTGGCATTGGGTCTTACTCATAAAAGGCATCCTGTATATGCTTGCTGATTGAATGAGGCATAGGAAATAATAATAATGCCTCACAATTATTATCAAGAAGTAGTGTGTGTCACGCCCTGTGCTAAGAACTTTACAAGAATTGTCTTGACTTATCCTCCAAATGAAGCCACGATCACAGTTACCCCCATGTCTTCAATGCAGTAAAATAGCAGGCTGACCGCAATAAGCGTGGTAGTGCTTTACAAGTTAACCTACCCAGATGAGTGCGAGCAGACAGCTCACCCTTAGCAGGAGCTTACTTCATCCAGACCCTGTGCTAAGCACTTTACAGGAACTGCCTCATTGAATCCTCCCAAGAACCCTAGGAGCTAAGATTCCTATTTTCATCTTGTAACAATGATGCTCAGAGTTACTAAATAACTTGACCAGAAGCATACAGCCAGTACACATGAATGAAGAGCCTTGGTTCTGAATCACAGCATTATCTTGTTTGCTTATCTCATTGGAAGTCTAAGGTCAGAAGCAGCAGAAAATTAGAGTATATATTTAAAAAATGATATTAAAAGACTTATTCCTCTTACCCAGAAAGAAGTTAAAAAATACACATGTGAATATCTATTTGTCAATCTATCTACACACACACACACACACACACACACGCACACTTACACATACACACCAGGAGGCAATGAGGAGCTATTAACTGGTACAGAGTTTCAGTATGGGATGATGAAAACTTCTGGAGACAGATGGATAGTGGTGCTGGGTGCACAACAATATAAATATGCTTAATGCGACGGCCCTACACACACAAAAGGGGCTAAAAATGCCAGTTTTATGCTCTCTATATTATATACATGTGTGACATAGGTTGGTCAGCCTGAGAGGTGTAGGAGCCATGTTCCTACCTGAAATGCTGCTTCCTTCATGGAGGAGGCCAGGCCAGTTTAGTACATAACTCGTTGGCAAATTCTTCTGATGTTTCGTCTTTTCTGCCACTGGGGCTAAGTATAAATTAACTCACTATGAATATTTTTCCCACCATCAGAGGAGTACATAGCGTTTGTGGATTCCGATACAGGAATTTGGTCATATATGGAGACACATTTCCTATCTTCTTAGGGTTAACAATTCATGAGCTAAGTGGTTTTGAACTTGGCCCACTATGTTTTCTGGGTAGTACTGTCTGTCACCCCAAAAGGTATTTAATAAGGTGATTCACTTCCAGAATATTTCATTCACCACGTGGCTTTATGCCTAATATAATACGCTGCTCATTCCTCATAGAGCTTTGTCATGGCTCAATTCAGGAAGAGTTCATTTCCACATTATGAGGGGTTATTATTCCATGACTCCATAAAGTCTACCAAAAACGTGAATGTGTTCATTCATTAATTCAAAAAACATTTGAGGGTTCCTAATCTGGACCAGACTGTAGGTATGTGCTCCAAGCATGGTACTGAGACCCAGACCCAGACCCAGGACAAGTTGCCTGTTGTGCTGCTGCTTGGATAAAAGATTGGAAAAATGACAGAGATCTAAAGTGAACTCAGCTGCTATTTGAGTCCTGGAGTCTGAGCCCATGAGCATTCCTGCTGTGAGCTTTCAAAGGTGTGAGCTTTCAAGATGGAGCCTGGCACGTAGCAGGCACTTAGAAGCAGTCTGTTGAATGCCCTGGCTTCTGAGCCAGGCATCGGGAACAGTGTGACCCTGGCAGCTGACACAGACCCAAGTTGCAGGAAACAGCTCATGACGAATAGACTTGTCTTTCCCTGCCCTGTGTTCTGCCCCTTGCTGTGGATGTGCTGGCTAGTGTTCCTGCATGCTGGGGTTGTCAGGTAACCTGACCATTTCAATGAAAAAGAGTGGTCCGTCTGCCAGTGAAGTGGAAACTGCTCTTCAGTTTACCCAGGGAGCTTGGCCGTCTGTTCAGAGCAGAGATATCTTGTTTGGCTGCTCTGAATCCATCAGGTAGATACAACCCATAGGCCACGTGATTACATGGAAGTAGACACAGAGAGACTTAATTACAGAGTAATTGACATGTGCCTTCCTAGTGGTGGTTTTGAAGCAGATAACCAGTCACGCCAACTCCTCTCCATCTCTTTCTCCCTCTCTTCCAACTTTCATTCTGTTCAAGATATCCCATCTTTCCTAGCACCCACGTGCCCAGACTAGACCCTGCCTTTTCATTCTCTGACCGTGTCCTTCCTACCATTAAAATGCCCATATTTTTAAAGGAAGTTTCTTTTTTTAGACAAACTTCATTTCCCTTAAACTGAACCACCTCCTCATCTGACATTTTCATAAACCAGTATCTTTTGAGTCTAAGACTTCTTTGTCTTAATCACTTTATTGGGTTATATATATATACACACCAAAAATGTACTCTTTTTAAGTGTACGATTTGATGAATTTAGACAAACCTATATAACACCACATAAAACATTTGCATTACCCAAAAAGCACTATAGTTTGCCATTTCTGGAATTTTATATAAATGGAATCAGACAATATGTACTCTTCAGTAAGACAGTCCTTTTTTCATATCTTCACATTTCTAAAATTGGATGTATCTTACAGTGAACATCTAATATAGTAGTGCTTTTTTTATTCCCTTTAGGGCTATAACTAAATAATGTATCTTATAATAGATAATATCTTTAAATCAGGGATATGTATGTATATATTTATACACATATGCTTAATACACGTATCTAATTAGTTGGTTTTACCATCAGACAGTAAGCACTGGGAAGGTAGAATCTTTACTTTGTTGGGTAGATTCCCACAGTACCTATGGCTGACTACTGACAGAAGCTAAGGGACTTCGTTGGTGGTCCAGCAGTTAAGATTCTGTACTTCCAATGCAAGGGATGTGGGTTTGATCCCTGGTGGGTAAACTAAGACCCCATATGATGTGTGGCATGACCAAAAAATAAAATGATAGAAGCTAAATAAATACTGCAGAAACTGGTGGTAGCAAGTTTCAAACAGTTTTCCAAAAATATCTTCTAATGACAAAAACTTGCCTACAACTCTTCTTGGAATGCATCAGTAGTCTCTAATTATAATAGGGATTCTCTTTGAGGGCTCAGCTATTTCTGCATTAATATGAGACAACATTTCCCAAAATTTGTTCTGTGGACAATTAATATAACTCAGGGCACTAATAAAAGTCTTAGGGTTACCACTGTCACAGGAATTTGGGAAATGTTTCTTATCATTGTCTGCTCTTTGGAGATTCACCATTCTTTAGTACTAAAAGTACGAAAAAGTCCTGCAGCAAAGAAAAAAGGTTTAACTCTGTTTCAACCTCAGGTTTCTTTGACTCTGGAGCTTTATGGAACCTCCATTAATCACTTACATAATACAGTTTGTCAAAGACAGGTCTAACACGTAAGTATAGATTTGAAAATGAGAAAGAGGAACTTCCCTGGTGGTCCAGTGGTTGAGAATCTGCCTTCCAATGCAGGGGACACAGGTTTGATCCTTGGTCCAGGAACTAAAATCCTATATGCCACAGGGCAACTAAGCCTGAGCACCACAGCTACTGAGCCTAGGTGTTCTAGAGCCCATGCTTGATAGCACAAAAAAACCCCTGCATGATGCAACTTAGAGAAATCCTACGTGCCCAGTGAAGAGCCTGCACACCTCAACAAAGTCCCAGAAGGCAAAATAAAATAATAAAAATAAATTAAATTAAATAAATGAAAAAGGGGGAAGATATTGAGATTGAAGAGAACCATATGTGAGCTGGTCCCTGCTCAGCCAAAAGCTATGCAGTGGCGTCTGGAATGAGATAGGTGGGGATGCTCTTTGCATGTCAAGGGCTGAACAAGCACTTTCCCTTGTTCCATAATCTCTTCATAGTATGAAGGGACACATGGGCAGACAACCTTTCCTAAGAGGCATCGAAACAACATGAAATATGCACTGACTAATCCCTTAGGTGACACGCCCCAGTGCACATGATGGATAATTGAGGTTGAGTAAGGAGAACCTTCTGCCCCAGCCATCTGCTTGGGCCATCTCCACCAGGGGATGCGCTGCTGTTTGTCTACTGGCCAGATACCTCTAACTGATGAGAAAACTGAAGCAGTTAATAGAATAGTTTGCTAAAACAGAGAGAAGCCCACCCGCAGGAATTACCCTGATTGCTTAAATGATGGCAAAATCCTTCTCCAAAATAGCGTTGACCCAATACACACAGACATGAAGGGACATCAGAGCAGGCCAGGTGAAAATCAGGTAGAGACTCAAAGAAATGTACAAGAGCTTCCTTTCATTTTTAAAAATATTATTTTAAACATTGGCATACAATGAAATTGACTTTTTCCCCTCTTGGCATATATTCATATGAATGTTAACACATACATAGATTCATTTAACTTTCATCACAAACAGGATGCAGGATAGTCCCTTCATCCCATAAAACTCCCTCATGCTATCCTTTATAAATCCTCTCCCAACCCATAACCCCTGGTCACCACTGAAAACCACACTTTTTCATCACTGTAGTTCTGTCCCTTTGCTTTTGGGTTACACCACTTGGAATGTGGGATCTTAGTTCTCCAACCAGGGATCAAACCCATGCCACCTGCATTAGGAGCATGGAGTCTTAACGACTGGACCACCAGGGAAGTCCCTAGTTTTGTCTTGTCAGGAACCCCTTTTTCTTTTGTTATCCCCTTTGCTTAATTTTTGAACAGAGGTCTCTGTATGTTTATGTGTGGGTACAAAGAGCTCCAAATCCAAAGCTCCAAACTTTGTCCTCTACTGTTGCTGTTTTGTTACTTAACATTTACCATAGTATACTAAGCATTTTACATACATCATCTCTTGTAACCTTATGACATATGTATACCATTAATATCACCATTGCACAAATATGGAAACTGGGGATCAGAGAGGTTAAGTGATTTGCCTGAGGCCTCACAGCTCAAAAGTAATTGAATACCAGCACAAACTCAGCTCTATTTGACCACAGTCCTTAAACAGTAATCAGTGAAATGGGGAGGACTGTAATGAAGAGGGTGGTATATCGACAGAGGGTAGGGGTCAAGTCAGTTTGGAGCCATATGGTTTTGTCAAAGGTTTGCAAAGGTGGGGGGAGCCGGAGAACTATCTGGGTCTCCTGACTTCTCAAACTTGGCTCCTCCACGTGCCACATCCAGGCCTCGCTGACCCAGTGCCATCTGCCTGCTATCTTCAAGGGCTTGGGATGGTTTTAACTGCCTTGCAAATTTAGCAGAGATGACCATGTGTGTCGCGGCACTGCTGCAGGACACAGCAGCTGAGACCCAGGAAAGGGCCTGGATGCCCTTTGGTTTCTCCCCAGCCTCAGTTCCCCCCTGTGCCTTCTGACCTCATTTTTCATCTCAACTGCTTGCCACACCAGCTGAAGAAGTTTCTAGGACACAACCACCTGGTCTGTGTGCTGGAGGTGGCAGGTGTGTTCTTGCTGAGGTAGGGCAAGCAAGATAGGAATGTGTGTGGTTGGCATGATGTTTAACAAAGAAGCGAGAGAGTCTGGCCCTGCAAGACCCAGGACGGCGACATTTGTGTTGGGGATTGAAAGATGCAGGGGAAAGGAAAGACAGATGCTAATGAGGCATTGGCAATGCTGGGAAGCTGGACCAGGTTGTTGCTCCATGTATGGTGTTTTGCTGAGCTCACCATTTGGGGAAGAGAAGCTGGCGAGTATTGTTTCTCCTAGAATCCATTCCTAGCTCCTAAAGGGTCTTGGAAATGAACTGCCAAGCCAGCTCATGCTGGGAGGAATCACACACGTGAATTATGGCCTCACATCCTTTGGAGACACACATACCAACCAAAAATCAGGGTACCAAGGACCATCTCTGGGGGACACTCGATTAACAAGAGAGATGGTGCATAATTTAGCGTGGAAAGTCTTGAGTTGCTTTAATAACAATAGCAATACCAGCTAAAATTTATTGAGCACATAATATGAACCAGTCACGGTGCTACGAGCTAAGTGACATGAACTGTCTCATTTATTTCTCCCCAACAACCCTCAGAACAGAGAAGGCAATGGCAACCCACTCCAGTACTCTTGCCTGGAAAATCCCATGGATGGAGGAGCCTTGTAGGCTACAGTCCATGGGGTCGAGAAGAGTCGGACACGACTGAGCGACTTCCCTTTCACTTTTCACTTTCATGCATTGGAGAAGGAAATGGCAACCCACTCCAGTGTTCTTGCCTGGAGAATCCCAGGGACGGGGGAGCCTGGTGGGCTGCTGTCTATGGGGTCGCACAGAGTCGGACACGACTGAAGCGACTTAGCAGCAGCAACAACCCTCAGAGGTAGGTACTGCTATTATCTCCAGGTTTCAGAAGGGGAATTGGAGGCTGGCCCTGAGGTTCATCCAAAGTATGCAACTGTCGAGAGGCAGAATCAGAATCTGAATTCTGGCTTTTTCAAAGTCTAACTTTGCAAGTTTTTAGCTTCACTGCTTTCCTGCCTGTTCTAAATCAGAAATACTATTAAAGGGTAGTGGAGGAAGGAGGAAGAGCGATCAGCAATTCAGAAGCCCATAATCTTCTCGAAGACTTGCAAAGTTCCTTTGGCTCGGCCACAATATGGGAAGGAATAAGAACCAATGACATCAGCACTGACATGGGTCCTCCAGGAGTCTGTTGGTCTTACGTGTTGGCTTGAAATAATTGCCTGCTATAGAAACCTAAAGCCATTTCTCAAGCTTTCTTTTTACACAACTGGCTTGGGAGGGTTTTAGACAGGTAGGCACAATGGACTATTTTTTTTTTCTCTCTTGAGTTGGCACTATGAAGTGTGGCTCTTGGTTCCACCCTGGCACACTGGCTAGCACAGAACGTACCAGACCTCTCTGAGCCAACAGAAAGATCTCGATGAGCTTGTTTTTTAGATGACGCAAGGTGAGCAGAACAGACTTTGGACTTAAAAAGCTCCTGAACACGAAATTAAATTAACTCTTTGAGAATGCCACCTTAACACTGAGTCCTCTGGAAGAGGTATTTTGCAAAATGGTACCCAGTGACAACAGGTTGTTTATACCCTATTAGTAGAGTACTTTACACTTAGTATTATACTGGCCTGGACTCCTTGTAGACTCAAGTTCAATAATAACACCTATTACACTCTCCTGCAAGGACTATCACTCCTGCTGTGTTTTGTAGAATGTCTCATGCACAACAGGGCACAATAAACAGTCAATAATAATGTTTACTACGATAACAGATCTTCCAAATGCCTTTCATCTAAGGATCTCAAAGTGCCTTGAAAACACTCATTAGTTAAGCCTCACCATGGCTCTCCACTCTTATAATACATTTTCCCATTTTACAGAATTTTAAATTGAGACCCAGCAAGCTGAAGTGGCTTGCCCACAGTCATATAGTCAGCTTAAATGAATGATAATGATGATGCTTTGCATTTACCCAGCATAGGTTTTCTAAGGTGATATGAGTATGTTGTAAAGATAATGTTTACACTATCCTGGAGGAAGAGGGGTAGCAAATATTAAGAGTTGACTGGGTTGGGTAAACTGAGGCCAAGAGGGCAAGTAGCTTGATGAGGGTTTGACTGAGGATGTAAGGCCACACTTCTGCCTCTCAGAACAGTGTGTAGACTCTCAGATCATCTGCAATTGTCTGAACCCAGGGATGCACCATTGCTTTCACACTTCAGGAGAGGCAGCTACAACTGGGGGGAGTAAAACAGGATGCAGAATTATAGCTGTATTTACATCCAGGAATAGTTTGTTCACATCCCCACTGAGAGAGTCAAAAGGGATGAGATGAGCCACACGGAGAAAGGTGGGCTCAGGAAAGGGAGGAAATGGGTGAGGGTGTGGAGTGGCCCCCGGCTCTGCCCTCTCACAGAGCATCTTCACTAAACCAGGTGCTGCTGGAAAGCAGGTACCCTCAATGGCTTGGTTTGTTTTAGCCTCATGGCAGGACTCGGTCCAGTGCAGCTCGGAGGATGGGCACAACCCCGTCACCGGCCCCTTGGTCTGAAGTGATGGGTCCTTGGGAAAGACTTCCAGGGACACGCAGGATCTTACTGGCTGTCTCTTATTCCTATAAGAGAATAAGAGCTCTAGTTCCTATAGCTCCCCATGCCAGGAGGGACCTGGGAATTCGCTGTGGTTCAAAAAGTAGGTAGCTGTGGCTCCATCTGTTGCTACCTTTTCTTAGCAACATAGCCACATCAAAAAGAAGAAAGCATGAACAAAAATATGCGAAGTTGATAGGGGACTTGCCTCCTCCCAGTCTCCCAGCACTCTCTGAGTGATGGATGATACTCCGCCCTGCGGGGAGGCAAGTCAGACTTTGCAGGGTGAGGGAGGAGAGAGGTTGCTGGGTCTCAGGAATTCAAAGGGAGATCTGCTGACCCGAGGTTCAGCCTGATGCTCTGTAAACACAGCCTGCCTGGGAAAGCTTGCGCCCCTACCCCTCCTCTTCCAAGCCTGTGGATTCTGATTGATGACTAGACCTGGGGCTAATAAGGAGCCTTAAAGGAGGGCACCAAGCCCTTTTGTGGAATGTGTTCTCACACACAGGCACAATGGCAGTAAAAAGTCTGCTGTGAAGAAATCACACTGAAGCCTGGTTTCTTCCTGCTCTCCTTTTGGAAAGTTTCCACACTACCCTGCTGCATGGGTGGCTTAAGGGTGCAGGGAGCCCAAGGAGTAATAGGCTGTTGAGAAGAGTATTTTAGAAACTTGTCCTGAATGCACACCCGAGCCTATTCTCCTTGGAAGGAGTCCGGGGAAGACCCTCCCTCCCTCTGCTACTCTTTCACAGCAGGGAGTCATGGTTAAAGTCGTGGTTAGCTGCCAGGGTTAAAGCTTGCTTTACGTGGCACTTCACAGAATTTCTGAGTATGCCAACCACCCAGGCCATGGCGTGCCATGCCCACTTGGACACACTGACTCTGGGGGTGACAGCCAATAATCCTCCTGTAGCCACAGGACCATGATCTTCTCTCAAGTTATCCCCTTCCCCAGCTTCTCAGAATGAGGCTCACAGTCAGATCATATAAAGTCTCAAGGATGTGCCCACAAGGCTGGACAGGACGATTCACGTTGTCCAAACACAAACGCATTACTGGGTGATCTCTTGCGGCTCGCCTGAGGCGCTTCATTTTTCATGGCAGGCTCTGATGTGCATTTTCTGTATGCTTTATTCATTTTGTAAAATAAGACACATCTTCGGGGCTCCTGTACATGTCAGTTGTACTTCACAGCCCAGCCTTTCCTGTCAGTCACTCCACCCACATATATGCTTCCTTCTCGATCGAACTTTATGTGTCCAGTGTCTTGATAACTTTGAGTGATTGTGAATGAGCATTGTCATCATGGCACTTTATGACTGGGAGTGGAAAGAGGGACTTGGGTAAAATGCAAACAAAACCTGACATTTAGTAACTTCTCTGAGATCACAAAAGCGACAAGCAGTTGGATTTGTTTTTCTTTTTCTCATCCTCTGTGCATTTCCCATGCCCTGGTACCAAGAATATAATCAAAAGATTTCCCGGGTGGTCCAGTGGTTAGGAATCCACCTGCCAATTCAGGGGACACGGGTTCGATCCCTGGTCATGGAAGATCCCACATGCCAGTAGTAACTAAGCTGTGCACCACAACTACCGAGCGAGGCTCTATAGCTCCCGCTTCCAAACAAGAGAAGCCACTGCAATGAGAAGCCTCCACACCACAAGGAAGACCCAGTGCAGTCAAAAACAAACACATAAATAAATAAACAATCAAGAAGGCTTTCCATGTTCCACCACCTTCTGGACTACAAGCAGGGAGGACCTGGGTAGCTTTAAGAATTTTAAGAGTTCCTGATTGGACTGGATAGGCTCAGGGTTCCACTGAGTCTCAGTACGACAATCACCACCCACAGAAACTTATCCTCAGGGAATCCTCGGCAGCGGCTCTTTGAAACACAGCTAAAAGAAGAGAAGCCCCAACTGCTGGCGCACACAAACCAAACCTCCAAGGAAACACGAAGGAACAGAGATCTTTCTTACCCCATCCATGTGGATTCTGACGTTAGGCACCAGTCGGAAAGGACTGCACTGCGGACCTCTGGGGTGAGTCCTGCTCCTCCTGCCGTCCTGTGGGGTCAGCACCCCGGGCCGGCGGAAGGACCCCCCTCTCCCGGAGCTCTGTCCGGCCCGCACGCCGTCCAGAAGGCGCACGAGCAGCAGGTTGGCCGGCAGCGCCTCGATGCTGCAGAACACCAGGGTCCTGCACTCGGGGCACCGCAGCTCCTTGTGGGCCTTGAAAATCCTCTGGAGACATGGCTTGCAGAAGGTGTGCTGGCAAGGGAGAACTTTGGCGGTGACATCGAGCTTTTCAAGGCACACGGGGCACTCCAGAAGATCAAGTAACGTCACGTCATCCATTTTATTTTAAAACTCCAGTCCTGACCTGGAGGGGCAGAGTCCACATGGTCGGGTCAGCTGAGCCAGTGGGGCAGAGACGGGGCTTCTTGAGAGCGTCAGGATGCCCGCTTGTCTGAAGGAGAAAGGAAGAGGGAAAAAACCGTGACTGCTTTCAGAGGTATATCCCACCTACAGGAGGCAGAGCCTCATAAGGCGGTTCGCAGGGACTTTGTTTCCGCACCCAAGTTTCAGATGACTCATTCTGATTCAGTGCTAGCAGGTAGAGACCTCGACTCCTGCCTGCTGGAGGATGCGAGGGAGCAGCCAATACAGCTTCTGACTGCTTGCCGGACTAACTTACTCATTGCCTCTCCGTGAGCAAGGCGGGAGAAGGGAGACAGAACTGACCCAGGGCTCCAAGGATGAAGCCTTCCAGCAGTCCGTCTGGATCTCAAATGAAAGGCCCCTCAGGATGTAATTTCTCTGAAGCTATTTTCTCTCTTTCCCTTCTTTAAGTGTATCTGTTATCTGCATCACGCTGATAACAAGCTGTTTACATAAGTGTATGGGAATCTCCCGTAGTTGTAGAATTCTGTCCTTCACAGTACATCTTCCCCCTTTATTTTGTTCTAGCAATGTACAATTTCTACGAGAACCTAATTTTCAAAAATTGTTTTGCCTCAACTCCAGGCTGTGGAGCTTGAAAGTTTTTTTCTTTCTTTTCGTACCTCTTTTTTTTTTTTTGGCCTTCTTACCTTGATTATCTTAGCCTCAGAGACACTATCCCTCCCACACGATAAAGTTGCACAGCCTGTTTTGTTACTTTGACAACTTCTCAGTTTCAACTGAAGCAGATAGGAATTTGGGATTGTGGTCACAGCCTGCAAGAACCAAGATGGGGCAGTACATACAGGTGTGTGTGTGTGTGTGTGTGTGTGTGTGTGTGTGTGTGTGTACCTGTGTGTGTGTATATTCTGAAAATTACCCTTGTTCCAGAAACAGTTTCCTTGTGGATGTCTGAGAAGTCCCCCCCCCCTCCTTAAGGAAAGTGGCTTGGGAACAGGTCCCGATCCCTCTCAGCTCCAGGGCTTAGGGGAACCTGTAGCGGGAGGGTTGGCACGAGCCGGTGGCCCCACTGGTGGAGTCAGGCAGACAGGACAAGCCAGGCTGGGAGAAGGCGCCCAGCCTCCTGAGACAGCTCCAAAGATGTCAGCACGCGGAGGTGTGCGGGGGGCCACTAACCTTGAGCTTGCCACCCGGGACTGAGTTCAGCTCGGCACTGTCCTCGATGCTCCGCCAGGCTCCCTCCACCGGCTTCCGTTTCTCCTGGAGCTGCTGCTGCCGCCGCTTTGAAAACTTTAACTCGAGTCTTAACTCTTTTCAGGGATCGCCTTACCCAGCCCAGTTAACGCTTTCACCGCCGTTCTGTCCTGTGCACTCTCACACTCTGCTACCGATCCTTCCTTTGTGGGAGTCGATTTCAGGGAAAAGATTACAAGGGGGCAAAATACAAGTCAATTTCCTCTAAGGTTAAGTATTTACAAAGTTTATATTTCCCCTTCCTCATTTTCTGTCCTTTCCCGGAAATTGAAACACACTCAAGTTATGAACATGCCAAGGTGATTGTGTTTATTTCAAACCTTTATGAGGATTTCCTGAAAAGTTCAAACGTATTAAGGTAGCTGTGAACACAAAGATAAACCGGTCACCTAAAAAGTACTACTCTATAAAATCAGCCAGTCCTTTAACTGTGAGATTTGAGACGGACTTGAGTGATCTATTTGCTCAATCTTATGAAATTAAAAACAAAACAAAACAAAGCAACAGTGTTGTGGTAGTCCAGACACATCCTTGAAAAATCAAAGCACAGAAGGGCTAGTAGAAATTACCTGGTGGTCTACTGGTTAGAATTCTGAACTTTCTCTGCCAAGGGCTGGGTTTGGTCCCTGGTCGGGAAGCTAAAATCCCACAAGTCACCAAGCTATGTGGCATGGTCCAAATAATAATAATAAATTTAAAAAGGTAAAAAGAAAAAGCAATATTCCAGCTTTCCTTACCCTACCCACTGGAGCCTTTTATAGCCCCAAATAATGCTTATACTTCTATTTCTTGATTTATCAATAGTATATTTAATTTAACACTTTAACACTACACTACAAAGTTATCCAATAAAGTAAATAATAATAATCTTATTATTAATACCTAACAACAGAGTAGTGTAGCCCTTATCTGTGCCAAGTGTTGTTGTAAATATTTTATCTTCATGAACTCATTTAATCCTGCTATCAACCCAATGATACACTGGCCTCTTACCCTCATTTTATGAAGAAGGAAACAGAGACCCAAGACATTAAATAAGTCATCCCAAGAGACACGGTGAGCAAGAGGCAGGTGATCTGTGGCCTCCTTCACTACTGTGTCCTGTCGTAATACAACTTTAAGAGGAGGAGAGATGGTTGAGGTGAGCTGGACCTCATCTAAGACAGCAGAAAGTCAAAAGATAATGACTAAAGTGACCAATCAAATTCTTTGGCAGACGAGGCTGCTGAGAGATTCTTGAAGTTGGGAGATTCCTTGAAGTTGCTCAGTGAGCTAGGGGCAGAGCTGGGACTAGAGAGTGGGTGTTCTCTTTTTACTATGTCTTCTCTCTCAGACATAAGGCTGACAATTCCTTATCAGGCAGAAAGCAAACAGATTGTGGTGATTTGTTTGTTTTAGAAAGTTCTTCCGTGTCAGTTCTGAAAAAGTAAGCATGCTTGAAGCTCAAAACAGGGGAGATCTTAGGGATGGAACAGATGAAGTCATATGTCCCCCAGGTGCAGAGCCCTAGTTTGGATCTGTGTCAATTTCAGAGATCACTTTCAATTCTTTTTTTTTCCTCTCCCTTTTATGGAGGGTGTTTTGAGCTTCAACACTACCACACCTCACTCTATTACCTGTCTCCTTCAGTTAATTTCCACTTTAGATTTTGTGCTTATTAGGAAGGCCCTTGCCATTTGAGACCCTTTGCTGTCCCTGCTTGGTAAAGCTGATCTGCCTCCTCTGTGAGCGGCCCCTGTCCTTTCACCCTGCAGAGAGGGCCACTCCTGTGGGAACTCTACCTGCTCCCCTCTCCTGTTCTTGGACATCCTCTCTCTCTCTTACATACCCACATCTGCACGTTCACACACTGGCACACACATGCTTGCACAAGGACAAGTAATGTAACATTTATGCCCCAGAGCAGTGCTAACCCTTTGAACAGACTATCTCCTTTTCCTGCCAACCACCCTACAAGGCAGATGCTATAACTTTCCCAGAGTCACAGAGGTTGTGATCTAGGTTGGCCTAATCCCAGGGCCTAGGTTCCTTGTCATTTTTGTTCCCCGTCTTATAAAGTTATGTATTTGCCCTAAGTACACCATGTGTGTTTACATAAGTGTTATGTGAAGATTCATACACAATATTATGGATGCCTCCTGTAACCTACCCCATCTCACGGGCCCTCCCTATTCCTATGTGGCCAGTCATCTCAAAAAGCTTCAGATTCTCCCATCCCTGAGAACACTCCATTTCAGAAAGTCAGAATAGATCCAGTGCTACTATATTTAACAATTAAAATTTCTTCATAGTAAAATGGTGATGGTAGAACTTCAACACTAATGTGGGGCAGAGAAAGTTTACACTGAACAGGAGTGGTGTTTTAGCACCTTTCAGGTCAAGCCCTGTAGGTGGTCCCTACCACCGCCCACCTACGAGGTTAGTCTTAGTGGAAATTTGAGGAGAAATTTTCTTTTGAAGCTTCTGAAGCAGGGGAAGAGTTTTCAGTGGGGATTTCATCCTGGCTTACCCAAATGCAAACCTGGCATCAGATCAACTGAACAACCAGTCCTCCAAAACCAGCAAAGAGGTGAACTCTGCAAGGCTTCCCAGACTCCAGGCTCAGGCCACCACCCGCACCCCATCGGCACTCCTGCTTATATTTGTACGATTATGTACTCATTACAGACTGTGCTCTTTTTAAATACCTGCTGTGTGATATTTACGAGCTTCTGTTGCTTGTATGTACCAGCATACCTTGATTTATGTTTTTTAGAAAAAATCTGATTGTAAATATTCCCCCGTGCAATATCCCTCAGTAGATTCCCATTGACCTTAGGATACAATCGAGATCTTTTTTCTGACCTGTCAGGCCAGACGTGATATGGTTCCTGCTCACTCATCGACTTATGCCCATGTTTCCCCCTCACTCACCCACTCCAGTTCCACTGGATTTTTCTTTTTACTCAGGATAGTTTAAGTTTTTCTGCCATAGGGTATTTGTTCACATTCCTTCTTTCTGCCTGCAACTTGCTTTTTAGTTGCTCTCTTCCTAGTTACACTCCTACACTTTGTTTTCTTCACCATCTCCTCTGCAAGTTTTAGCTTAAATGCCACTTCCTCCAGGAAGCCTTCCTTGATTCTCATTACTAGAAACTTTATCATCCTATGCTTCATGACAGTTATCACAATTGTAATTCAGTAATTTTTGTAATAATTTATTGAATCCTTGATTCCCCCCAGTAGACTGCAAGTTCCAAGACAGCAAAGCACTTATAATAGACAAACTACTCTATCCCTTGTACTTAACATAGACACTGGCATGTGGTTAATGCTTAATAAATGTTTTTTGGGTGCATTTATGAATGAATGGCAGAATTTTTTTAAAAACTGTGTCTGAGCAGGGACTTCCCTGGTGGTCCAGTGGTTAAGACTCCACGCTTCTAATGCAACTGGTGTAGGTTTGATCCTTGGTCCAGAACTAAGATCCTGCATGCCTTGTGGTGCGGCCAGAAAAAAAAAAAATGTATCTGGGTTGTTGATAATAGTTTTATGTTGGAGACTTCTTGAATGTCACTTTGTTCTCCGCCTCATGTCTTATACTAAGAGGTTTTGCCACATTCAAGTGGTTGCTACCTGGCACTGTCAGGATCCTGCCATGTACTTCCTGCTTCCTGCTCCAGAGTTTCTCTGATGTTGCAACATGGGATACCCATAGGAACTTGTTCTCTAGTCACAAGTGCATGATCCTAAAGTGTGGACCACCTGTCACTAATGGTGAGTCTATGGTAAATGCTTCTTCCTCTCATCCTTTGGAGTGAGCAGTCCTGAGATTTCCTAAGACTCTTCAGAAGGTTCAGTGGCTTCCCAGGTGGCCACAGTGGTACAGAAACTGCCTGTAAATGCAGGAGACATAACAGGTGAGGGTTCACTCCCTGGGTCGCGAAGATCCCCTGGAGGAGGGCACAGCAACCACTCCAGTATTCTTGCCTGGAGAACTCCATGGACAGAGGAGCCTGGTGGGCTAAGGTTCATGGAATCCCATGAACTGCAAAGAGTCAGACATGACTAAGACGTACGTTCAGAAGGTTCTGTGGCATGAGTACCACTCACTCATTGGGTGGCTAATGCGATAACGCATCCTCATATCATCTCTCCTTCATTCCCTGTATCACTCTTTCATCCCTAACCTTTGCTCCCAGATAAATTGCCTTCAAAAAAGCAAGTCTTTGTCTCAGGCTAAGATAGTGTCTTTCAAATTTAAAATTAAATCATGAAACAGGTGTACAGACAGTTTTGTCAATCAAATTGGCGTACTCATTGGAGATATCGTTTTAGAGATATCTATATGATATCTTTTCATTTGATCTGTTCTTAACACTTTGGAAGTCTTAGGAGCTTTTCCATAAACCTAATCATTTGTAAACAAATCCGTAAGTCCATTAAAGGAGTTCAGTTGCTGGAAATCTGAGGTATTATGTCAAGGGGTCATGAAGACTCTGTTGACTATCCCTGCCAACTCTTGTTGGCAGACCCCATGCTTTGTAATTCCTAGCTCTCTGTCCTCAGTACCTAGTATAAATTTGAATATAGGTTTTAAATATTTGAATGAAGCTCTATTATCTGTTTCCATGAAGCTGAATTTGCCCTTGTGATTTGGTTTTCTAATGGTATTGGAAAACCTTTGGAACTATTCAAGGATCGGAGAAACGTAGACATCTTTCCAAGAGTGGAAATGTGTAGGAAAGCAGAATGGCAGTGGTTGAATGGCTATTAGATGTTTTGTCTTTTTTGAACTGAAATTTCCTTTCTAATCAGAAGGATGTCTGCAGGTCAGGAATATACTTTAGGGAATTCCTATGCAATCACCAGACCCACAGTGACCCCAAATCCTGGCAAGGATAAAGGGTCATGCCAAATTTTCTCGAGATGACTGCGGATGCATGCGTGCTCAGTTGTGCCCAACTCTTTGCTACCCCATGAACTGTAGCCTGCCAGGCTCCTCTGTCCATGGAATTTCCCAGTTAAGAATACCGGAGTGGGTTACCATGCCTTCCCCCAGGGGATCTTCCTGACCCAGAGAGCGAACCCAAGTCTCCTGCATCTCTTGCATTGCAGGCAGATGCTTTACTGCTGAGCCTCTGGGAAAGCCCAGAGATGACTAATGGTCTTTAAATTTCATGACAATGGTAGGAACCAGCAGTCACCTAGTCTGAATGTGTACCCTGCCAGTACCTAGATGGATTACTTGGGCTGATTATTCCATTCTTCTATCCCTTGGACTCCTCATGTTTCCAATGAAGTTACTAATGAAACCTATCTCATTGAGTTGTTCTGAGGAGTCTATGAAATTATGTATCAAATAAGTGCTTAATAGCTATAGAATTGTCTTCACCTTTTTCACTTGTGTAGGCAGATCCCATAAGAGAACCAGGAGTCAGTTTGTTCTGCCTCTCTCCCAAGCTCAACTCTTAAGGAGAATATGCAAGGCCAGGTGACTGGTCAATTTCTTACTGACCAAAATGCTCTCATAGGACTTCCTAGTGATCCAGTGGTTAAGAATCTGTGCTTCCACTGCACAGGGTGCAGGTTGGGTCCCTGGTTGGGGATCTAGTTGGGGAACTAGATCCCTGTTTGGTTGCTTTTAGCCATAATCACATTTTTTTTTTTTTTACATAAAATCACTTTTTTGTTGAAATAAATTTATTTGAAAAGGGAACTTCAAAAATACTCTGTAAATGGAAAACCAGTTTCATCTGCTGCAATTTGAAGGCAAAAATGCATTTCATTAAACTAATAAAATGCTATTGAATTCCAGTTGACTGATATTGCCTGCCTACCTCTGAACTTGAAGCCTGAACAGTTTGTTAGAGGGAGAATTACCAAGTATGAGAGAGGCATTGAAGACCAGCCCTAAACTGAGGCTTTCTCCTTGATGTAATCAAAGGCCTGAAAGAGAAATGAATGCTTTTCTCCCTGTGTGACTCACGGTTACTTATTTTGTGTTGGGGTACCCCTGCTTTTTGAAACCACCCTAGTAAAGGAACTGGAGTGATGCAAAGAACCAAAAGAAGGACAAAATCCTACCTGTTTTCTGTGCCATAAATGTTGACTCAACCACCTCTGCATTGGGTGAGAGAGTTTTCCTTGCATTTCTTCTTTTTAATTTTTAATAAAAGACAATAGTCTACTATGCATCATTGTATTCTTTCCTCTACAGAGCTTTGGAAAGGAGTTCTAAAGGCAGCTGTGTGAGAGTTTTAAAGGCATCTGTAGATGTAGAAAAGAGAGAATACATCTTACCATTCTATTAATATTAAAAAAAATAATTCAGCTGTTTAAATCTGAGTAAAGTCTGTAGCCTAGGTATTGTATTGTGTTGGCCAAAAAGTTCATTCAGGTTTTTCCATGCCATCTTACAGAAAAACCCAAATGAACTTTTTGGCCTACCGAATATTATACCAGTGTTCCACTTTTATACTGTATTGTTTTTATATATGATATTATCACTGAGGAAAGGGTCCAAGGGATTTCCCCATACTACTTCCATGTTTGCAACTTTTCATGAGTCTATAATTATTTTTAAAAAAAATAAAGAAAGAAAACAAAGAAACCAGTAAAAAATTAGACACAGTTTTACAAATATGTCCCTATTTGACTCTGAAATACTACTTCTAGAAATTTATACTAATGGAACAGATATATACCCAAATATGTTCCTCATATAATTATTTGTGGTATTTTAAAACATCCTTAATGTCCAACAATAGGGTAATGGATAAATGGATAAATAAATAGTGGAGTAGATGATAGAAGATAGACACATACTAAAACTATTGAAAATTATAGTGGAGATGTATATTTAATGACATGAAGGACATACACAATTAAGTGATAATAGAAACTCACAAGCCATATGAGCCCAGGTTATTTAAGAATGTTAAATAGAAATATAATATCGAGACTAGAAGAACATATGCCCAAATGTCAGTGACAGTTACTTCTGCCCACTGGACTTATCAATTGATTTTAATTTTTTAATTTTGCTCAGGTGTGTTTGTAGTTTTTCTACAGTGAACATATATTACTGGTATAATAAAGTTTTCAAAGATAATAAAAATAGCTTAAATCACTATAGATTTACTAAAACAACTAAAACATTCACAATAGTTAAATCCTATAACACTAATAGTCTATGAATTACAATGGATAAGATAGCCATTGAAAAGAAAAATAAAAACCAAAGCTCCAAAATTGCTCTATGTAGACACATTAATCCATAACAGATACTGTGCCTTACAAAAGAAAAGGGCTGTGATCAGTTATTTCACTCAAAACCAGTCTTTCTCCTTTTCCTTTACAGTTTCCTTTCTGATGAAATCAGTAAATGTTTTGATTCAAAACCATAAGCAGGATACAACCTTAATACTTATTAAACTCAGGGCAAGTCTGTGCAAGAGTTGACTATTTGCCTGGGCTATTGGGTAACCACAATCTTGTCCTTTAGATCAGAGGTGGGAAAGTTGCAAAATTTAGTAATTCCCTACTTAGTAAGTCCCTGAATGCAAAACTTAGTAATTCCCTGAATGCCTTAGTAATTCCCTACATGCCTTTCTTTATAAGTAGGTCTTCTAGGATAATAGGAAAACACATGATAAACAAATACCTTCCTCTTTTTTTAAAAGAGAGGATTAGAATTAGAACTACTGTAAATATTTGTCAAGTCAATTAGACATTTTTTGGGCCCTGTGATGTGCTGTTATTTATTAATTATCCAATATATAAAATGTTACTCACTTAGCCCTATAAATTGTTTCTCTTCCAAATAATCCCTGTTCCATGGTGCAGGAACCATGTCTGTGTTGTTCATTTGTGCTTGAGACAAATAAATATTTGCTGAGTGGTGAGGATGAGTCATTTGTGCTTGGAATTCTTACTGCATTCCTAGGAAGAAAGCCTCACACTTGGAATCTGCAGACATGCTTTGAAACTCGCCTCTGTCACTAACAGCGCTGTGTCCTCGGGTGTTCAAAAGTTCTAAGCTCCACCAATCCACAAAAGTGCTATCAGTAATACATAATTCTCAGGAATGACATTAGGAATAAACTTCCTAATATGTATGGGTAGCCCTTAGAATAGTCTAGTGCACAGTAGTTGCTTGAAAGATATTAGTTGACAACACTCAAACTCCTTCTTTTGCCCTTCACTCCTTTCTGCCATTGTTTCTAACTTACTATAGTGGTTAACAGCATAAGCTCTGAAGTCAGCAGGCCTATGCTATCTTTTATATTTTTAATTTTTATTGGAGTATAGTTGCTCTACAATGTTGTATTAGTTTCTGCTGTATAGCAATGTGAATCATCTATACACATACATACATACATATATATATAGATCCCCTCTTTTTTGGCTTTCCTTCCCATCCTTCCCTTTCCTTTTCCATCACAGAGCACCGAGTAGAGTTCCCTGTGCTATACAGCAGGTTCTCATTAGTCATTTATTTTATACACAGCAGCATATATATGTCAATCCCAATCTCCCAGTTCATCTCACCTTCTCTTCCCCCCTTGGTATCGATGCATTTGTCCTCTAGATCTGTGTCTCTGTGTCTGCTTTGCAAATAAGTTTATCTGTACCATTTTTTCTAGATTCCGGATATAAGTGGTATTATACAATATTTGTTTTTCTTTCTGCCATGCCATCTTATTAAATAAGAGGATGACTTAGAGAAAGTTGATTAAACATCATATAATTGGTTTTCTCATCTGTAAAACAGGGATGATAATAATAGCGCTCACTCCATAGGATCGCTGTAAGCATACCCTGAGAAGATGCTTATAAAATGCTTCAAAGAGTGTGATACAGAGTTAGTGCTAAGTAAAGGTTAGCCATTATCCTCTTACCAGACCTCTTATTATTTATCATGTTGTATCTAAAGTACAGCTTAAGACTGAGCCCAACTTCTGGCTTCTTTTCTGAAGGAGTTATTCATTCCGATTTGGCCATTACATGATTATCAACTCACAGAGTAGCTGCCCAGTGGCTTATGTGGTCTTGGGCATTGTAGCATCTTCTACACTTTAAGAGGGAGTGGAGGTTGGCCATTGTGTTAGAATAAATACTAACAATAAACATTATTTTGTGACAGATTCTATGCAAAGAACTGTAACCCTATTCTTAGCCCAATCTTAATAGATGAGGAGACAGGCTTAGAGAGGTTTTTGTTTCACCCCAGCTAGTGCTTGGGGGAAGTCAGGACTCATGTCCAGGCAATCTCTACTCTTAACCTTCAAGTCATCCCACTTGCTGCATTTATCATATAAAGAGAGACGATTTTAGTCAAATCCTTGTTGTAATTTTGATCCCAGATTTTAATCTTTAGTTCCACTCAGTAGAGCTCAAAACTTGGAAACATACACAACCTTCACACAGTAATATCAGGGTAATATACAAGGAACAGAAATGGAAATCAGCCTGAAACATAAAGAGAGAAAATATGCTGCTGCTGCTGCTAAGTCACTTCAGTCGTGTCCGACTCTGTGCGACCCCATAGACGGCAGCCCACCAGGCCCCACCGTCCCTGGGATTCTCCAGGCAAGAACACTGGAGTGGGTTGCCATTTCCTCCTCCAATGCATGAAAGTGAAAAGTGAAAGTGGAGTGGGGTGCCATTGCCTGAGAGAAAGTATAGGGAGTATTTTTTTAAATAGATAAGACAACAAGAACTATCAAAGAACTAAATAAAAACTAATCAAAATATTTGTATAAAAATTTCTTTGATTTTACTGTTTAAGTAGCCAGGAAATGGAAGCAGCCTAAATGTCCATCGACAGATGAATGGATAAAGAAGATTTGGTACATATATACAATGGAATATTACTCAGCTATAAAAAGGAAATAATTGGGTCACTTGTAATGATGTGGATGAACCTAGAGTCTGTCATGCAGAGTGAAGTAAGAAAGAGAAAAACAAATACGGTATGTTAACACGTACATGTGGAATCTAGAAAATAATACAGATGAGCCTATTTGCAGGGCAGGAATAGAGATGCAGATGGAGAAAACAGACACGTGGACATGGTGGGGGGAGGGAAGTGTGCAACCAACTGGGATTTTAGGATTGACGTATACACCACCATGCATAAAACAGATAGCTAGTGGGAAGCCGCTGTATAGCACAGGGAGCTCAGCTCAGTGCTCCATGATGACTTAGAGGGGTGGGATGGGGGTGGATGGGTGGGAGAAAGGCTCAAGAAGAAGAGGACATATGTATACATACAGCTGATTCACTTTGTGCTACAGCAGAAATTAGCATAACATTGTAAAGCAGCTGTACACCAATGAAAAATGAAAAAAATTCCTTTGGCTTATAACAACAAATGGAGAATTCCATAAATATAACCAGAATTATTATATCATTTTGTTTTCATGCCCAGTTTATGAGGTGACTGTGAAATCATTTTTAGCTAGAACTCTGAAGTATATTTGTCCTGCTGCATCTGCATTTTCCATTTGCAATATTGTCTTTGTGGTCATCATCTGTGGGTAGATCAGGAATATAAGAGTATGGTTATTCAAGAAGAGGGCTCACATGTTGGACAGTTCATCTCTTTTTTAAAAATTTATTTATTGACGTAGAGTTGATTTACAAAGTGTTAAATTAATTTCTGCTGTATAGCAAACTGATTCAGTTATACACATATTTATGTTCTTTTTCATATTCTTTTTCTTTGTGATGTATCACAAGATATTGAATGTAGTTCCCTGTGCTATGCACCAGGACCTTGCTGCTTACCCATTCCGTGTATAATAGTTGCATCTGCTGATCTCAAACTCCCAACCCATCCCTCACTTCTTTCCGCTCCCGGCTTGGCAACTACAAGTCTGTTCTCTATGTTTGTGAGTTGGGCAATTCATCTCTGATCCCTCTCTCCAGTCTCAACCACTCTTTGCCTCTTTCTTGGGGACAAAATATGGCTTGGATTCTAACCCAACTTCAGTATTTTGGCCTTATGTATTGACATTTTAAATATGCATTATTCTCTTTTACTAATTTCACATTTTGAAGTTTATTCAGCAAAAATACCCAGGACTTCCCGGGTAGTCCAGTGGTTAGGAATATGCCTGCCAATGCGGGGGGCACGGGTTCAATCCCTGCTCCCAGAAGATTCCACCTGCAAGGGGGCAACTGAGCCTGTGTACCGCAACTCCTGGAGCCAGCGCTCCACAGAGCCCGTGCCTGACAACAGGAGCGACCCGCGGAATGAGAAGCTCCTGCACCGCAGCTGGAGAGTAGCTCCCGTTCGCCACAACCAGAGAAAGCCCGCATGCAAAAATGAAGACCCGGCACAGCCAAAAGAGTACATTTTGTATTATTTTGTAAATAAATGCAATTTTAAAAAATGAAAAATGCCCAAATATACAAAGATACAGACAAGGGTTTTTACTGTTACCTTTTGTTTGTAACTGAAAATAAATGGGGCTAACCTAAATCACTGGCAGGAAGGGACCATAATGTGGTCATTCAGAGGAATACATAGGTAGAGCTGTGTGTATTGATCTGGATATACTAAAAAAGAGAAAATTATAGGCAGCGCCTCTTAATACTCGTGTTATGGAAGGGTTTCATAAGGATCGACATCAATGATTGCAAACTCAAATGCATATGAGGGCCAGACTGGTTTCATAAATGGGTCAGGTAGGGACTGTAACAACCTTGAGAGCACACCCAGTATGAAAGTAACTGGTACTTACTCAGCTTCAGATAGTCATTACTGGTAGGGTGGTGGATCTTTGGATTTTCCAAGAGAAGCTGTAAGTGATGGTATTTTTCATGCTATTCTGTGACACTCTATTTCCCTCTCTGCCACCTTCAAATCCCCACAAAACTATCTCAGATACAAGAACCTTTTGATGTTTAATTCATGGCAACTAATTGAAATATTTTAAAAAATACTGTACGAGGTCATCTGTACACTGGTTTGCCTTGCAGGCTTATGGCACGTCAATCTCTAAAATACTCTTGTGTGCGTGCACGCTTAGTCGCTCAGTCATGTCCGACTCTCTGTGGTCCTATGGACTGTAGCCTGCCAGGCCCTTCTGTCCATGGACTTCTCCAGGCAAGAATACTGGAGTGGGTTGCCGTCCATTCTCTAGGGGATCTTCCTTACCCAGGGATCAAACCTGGGTCTTCTGTATTGCAGGTAGATTCTTTACCAGCTGGGCCACCAGGGAAGCCACACCAGTAGCTACCTCTGAAGAATTATATTATGGGCCAATATCAGAGCACAGTTTTCCACGTTCTACACATTGCTCTATGTTTGAGGGTTTTTAGGACTGTTATAGAACCCGGTTATTGGTTGAGGTGAGTGGGTAAGGGGCCTATACCCTTGAGGAGCAAGGGCTAGGGACTCCACAGTGACCTGGAAATCCACATCCTTGGACAGGTCTTGGAGATAAGACTTAGACTGGTTCAAGGTAACGGAAAGTAAGTGGTTTTTGGAAATGTGCAGGTCCAAGGTATGCCCCAGTGAGGAGATGCCCCCTGAATGGATCAGATCTGGCAAGATGAGTAGGCTCATGGGAATAACCTTGATCACCAGAAGCATCTTGATGGACAGCTGGTCCCATGGCCATGACTCCCCTGCAAGAGAACTGTGGTATAGATCATAAGTGTCTGCTTCCTTCCATGAAGATATTCAGATCTGCCACATAGCTCCCCCCACCCCACCTGCAAGGCAACTCAGCACAGCCTCATGTAGCCTAGGGTTTGACAGTTTTGTTGGTTGTCCAGATAGTGTCCCATCCCCTGCTTCTGACCCCACCAGCCACGGGCCCCTCAGGCAGAAGGCAGTCTGCTGGAAGACTTGGTATGACGCCATGGTCTGGAATAGAGAGCTGGTGCACACAGAGTGCTGGGTAGCTCTTGAACTTGCAGCTGCACACACCTTCACCCTTCCCATCAGCTGGGCTGTAGAGCAGTGAAGCTTTCTTGTTTCTTTATTGCTTTTATGATAAATACAAACATACCTACTTCACTGGCCTTATGCTAGAAAGGTCTGAACCAGAATGAGTTTCCAATCCATTTCAGACTGGAGCCAGTTCCCGGACTTTGGTCCAGCTTTGGTTATATTACTGACAGTAAGAATCTTGAATCTGGTGGATACCCCTGGGCTCATCTACATAATGATGATGGACTTGTCTGGATACTGCTTTGGACTAGGGTTTCTACAGCCTCGAGGTACTTCTAGTCATGTTGCACTGTATGAGTCCTCAATGGTGGAAGTAGCATTTTAAGAATGTTGGGATAGAATGATTGTCTCTGTCATTTCCATGGTGTGCCCAGAGCTTGTAAGACAAAGGATATCTAAATGATCAACTGTCATTCATTCACTCTTTCATTCAACAAAGATGTTCTGAGAATTCCCTGGTGGTCCAGTGGTTAAAATTTGGGGCTTCCATTTCAGCGGGTGTTGGGATTGATCCTTGGTCTGGGAACTAAGATCCTGCATGCTGCATGGTGAGGTCAAAAAAAAAGAAAAAAGAAAGAACAGCCTGGGCTCTGCTGCCATCAACATAGACACATCTTCTGAGTGCTTCCCATGTGTCTGGCCCTGTGTTGTACCCCTATGAGAGTGAGGTATTTGCACGAAGCTCCCAGCTTTGGAGGTGACATCAAATCAAACAGACTGAAGAGTCCTGTGGTGAGGGTCAGCACATGGTGCCTCGGGAGACCCCAGTGGAAGTTGGGGAAGACTTCCCTCAGGAGGCGGCACCTGGGCTAAGTTGGGAGAGATGAGCAGGAGGAGTAGTTTGGTAAAGGAATGGAGGGGGCTGTTGAGAGACCCACAGGCGTAAAGGCATGAAGGCAGGAGAGGACCTGGAGTCTTCTGGGAACAGCCCGTACTCCGTAGAGCCTGAGTACTGGCTTTGTGGCAGGAGATGTCAGGCTTTCGGGCCAGCCTGGGCAGCTACCTGATCACAGGCACTTGACAGAGCAGCCTGGATGCCTGGACCCCATCCTGAAAGCACCTGAGAGCCAATGACTGGTTTTTAACTAGGGAGATTTGGGGCTGTTTTATATCAATATCTGGAGTAGAAAATGGTACCCTACTCCAGCATTCTTGCTTTGGAAATCCCATGGACAGAGGAGTCTGGCAGACTACAGTTCATGGGGCTGCAAAGAGTCAGACATGACTGAGCTCAGCGCACATATATCAATATATTTATGTCAACAAATATTTTTACCCAGTGTTTTCATTTTACGTTCCCTTGATTCCATGAACCAAGGGGGAGGGGGTGGAAATACTGGTGTGTTTTTCTGAAGTGAAAAGAAAGAGCAATGTGTTAAAAAAGAAATAACATGCTACAAAATGATGGGTGAGAAATAGTAGCTTTAAGTTTTTTACCTTCCCGTGCTGCTTGATTTTAGACATTTCATGACATGTTGTACATTGTCTGCAAGTTAATTAAGCCATCGACTTGGAAGATTGCTGGTAAATTCCAAACCAGTTTCGAGGGTGTGTATATATTCTGTGTGGGGAGCTGGTTAAAGGCATCCGAAACATTATGATAATCCTCGCTGAGTATTGCTAGAATTTCTACTGGCAATTCACCCATTTCTGGCATCATTACCCACAAAAGGCTTGGCTTCCCTGGAAAGGTAGATGAATACTCAGTTAATAGGAAGAGAATAAGCATGCTTAACTTGGTAAGAACTTGACTTCCCTGTCCCACAAGGGGAAAGGGAAAAGTTGGTGGTTTTTGAGACAGAAGGGAGGGAAGGGAGGAGCAGCCCGGGGTGGCTGGTGACGCTGCGAAAGCCCCACAATTGCTGTCGAGGTGGTTTTTCAGCCCTGGAGCAGGGTGATCTCACTCGTTGCTCCCTATGCACTCAACCCTGGCTTTCTGCTCTTTCTGCCATGAGGACACCTGCATCTGCTGAATGTGTAAGTGTGCCTCAGGGAGGCTGTGAGGATTCTTAGAGGCAGACTAAGCAGGATTCAGGTGCCACTCTGCAACTTCCTGAGCTGTGAGAGCCTGGGAAAGTGGCTTATCCTACCTGACCTGATTTCAGAATGCCTACCTGGCCTGGTCTTCTGGGACAATGGAATGAGGTGAGATGTTTGGGTACAGTGACTGGCACGTAACTGATGTTCAATAGATGTTCATTTCTTTCCTGACCCTTGACTAAAACTGTTGGGTTGGCCAAAAATTTCATTAAGGTTTTTCTGTCAGATGGTAGGGAAAAACCCGAATGAACTTTGGGACCAACCCAATACTTCTCATCGGTTTCCATAGGAATGGCCGTTTGCATCTCAGACTCTCTCCCCTGCTGACTTTCCACCAGTGAGGAAACACATGTTTAGAGAAGTGGGAACTGGGGAAGAGAACTCCCTGTATTCCAATCCTGGTGTTGCTACTGACTTGGGACAGGTCCCTTGATATTTTTGAGACTTAGGTTTCTTCTCTGTAAAAACGGGAACAGTGATGCCCAGCACTTGCTATATCTTCCATCGTCATTGTAAGGACTCAGTGAGGTGAGCCAGGGTTCCCAAACCTTAGAGCATCAGAATCACCCAGTGAAAGTGAAAGTCACTCAGTTGCGTCCAACTCTTAGTGACCCCATGGACTGTATAGTCCATGGGATTCTCCAGGCCAGAACACTGGAGCGGGTAACCTTTTCCTTTTCCAGGGGATCTTCCCAACCCAGGGATCAAACCCAGGTCTCTCGCATTGCAGGTGGATTCTTTACCAGCTGAGCCACAAGGGAAGCCCCAGGATCACACAGTCACCTTGTTAAAATGGATTGTTGGACTCCTTCTGCAGGAGTTCTGGTTCTTAAGTCTTTGGGGAGGCTGAGAAATTGCATTTCTAACCAATTCCCAGGTAGGGCTCATATGTGGTCTCAGGCTACACTTTGATGACAGGACAGGCTATCAACACCAGATGGAAGTAAGCTACTATTATTCTTTTATTTTGTTTTGTTTTGTTTTTGAGTAGGGGTCATAATGTAGTCTGAATTTTGTAATAAGGAGTTCATAATCTGAGCCACAGTCATCTCGGTATTGTTTTTGCTGAGTGTATAGAGCTTCTCCATCTTCAGCTGCAAAGAATATAATCAATCTGATTTTGGTATTGAACATCTGGTGATGTCCATGTGTAGAGTCATCTCTTGTGTTGTTGGAAGAGGGTGTTTGCTATGGCCAATGCAGACTTTAATTTCAGACTTAAATTGAAGAAAATATGTAAAATCACTAGGCTTTTCAGGTATGACCTAAATCAAATCCCTTATAATTATACAGTAGAAGTGACAAATAGATTCAAGGGATTAGATCTGATAGAGTACCTGGAGAACTATGGAAGGAGGTTTGTAACACTGTACAGGTGGCAGTGATCAAAACCATCCCCGAAAAAAGAAACGCAAAAAGGCAAAATGCTTGTCTGAGGAGGCCTTACAATAGCTGAGAAAAGAAGAGAAGCAAAAGGCAAAGGAGAAAAGGAAAGATATACCCATCTGAATGAAGAGTTCCAAAGAATAGTAAAGAGAGATAAAGAAGCCTTCCTAAATGAACAACACAAAGAAATAGAGGAAAACAATAGAATGGGAGACTACAGATCTCTTCAAGAAAATGAGAGAAGACAAGAGAACATTTCATGCAAATTTGGCCCAATAAAGGACAGAAATGGTATGGACCTAACAGAAGCAGAAGATACTAAAAAGAGGTGGCAAGAATACACAGAAGAACTGTACAGAAAAGATCTTAATGACCTGGATAACCACGATGCTGTGATCACTCACCTAGAGCCAGACATCCTGGAATGTGAAGTCAAGTGGGTCTTAGAAAGCATCACTACAAACAAAGCTAGTGGAGGTGATGGAATTCCAGCTGAGCTATTTCAAATCCTAAAAGATAATGCTGTGAAAGTGTTGCACTCAATATGCCAGCAAATTTGGAAAACTCAGCAGTGGCCACAGGACTGGAAAAGGTGTTTTCATCCCAATCCCAAAGAAAGGCAATGCCAAAGATTGTTCAAACTACTGCACAGTTACACTCATTTCACAAGCTAGCAAGGTCATACTCAGAATCTTCCAGTCTAGGCTTTAACAATATGTGAACTGAGAACTCCCAGATGTACAAGCTGGATTTAGAAAAGGCCGAGGAACCTGAAATCAAATTCCCAACATTCGTTGGATCATTGAAAAAGCAAGAGAATTACAGGAAAAGCGTCTACTTCTTCTTCACTGACTACACCAAGTCCTTTGACTGTGTGGATCACAACAAACTGTGGAAAATTCTTCAAGAGATGGGAATACCAGGACATCTTATCTGCCTCCTGAGAAACCTGTATGCAGGTCAAGAAGCTACAGTTAGAATAGGACATGGAATAACAGACTGGTTCCAAATTGGGAAAGGAGTACGTCAAGGCTGTACATTGTCACCCTGCTTATTTAACTTATATGTAGAGTACATCATGCGAAATCCTGGGCTGAATTAAGCACAGGCTGGAATCAAGATTTCAGGGAGAAATATCGATAACCTCAGATATGCAGATGACACCACCCTTATGGCAGAAGGCAAAGAAGAACTAAAGAGGCTCTTGATGAAGGTGAAACAGGAGAGTGAAAAAGCTGGTTTAAAACTCAACATTCAAAAAACAAAGATCGTGGCATCCAGTCCTATCACTTCATGGAAAATAGATGGAGAAACAATGGACATAGTGAGAGACTTTATTTTCTTGGGCTCTAAAATCACTGCAGATGGTGACTGCAGCCATGAAATTAAAAGATGCTCATTCATTGGAAGAAAAGCTATGAAAAACCTAGACAGTATATTAAAAAGCAGAGATATTACTTTGCTGACAAAGGTCTATATAGTTAAAGCTATGGTTTTTCCAGTAGTCATGTACAGATGTGAGAACTGGACCATAAAGAAGGCTGAGCACCAAAGAATTGATGCTTTCAAACTGTGGTGTTGGAGAAGACTCTTGAGAGTCCCTTGGACTGCAAGGACATCTAACCAGTCAATCCTAAAGGAAATCAACCCCGAATATTCATTGGAAGGACTGATGCTGAAGCTGAAACTTCAATACTTTGGCCACATGATGCAAAGAGCTGACTCACTGGAAAAGACCCTGATGCTAGGAAAGATTGAAGATAGGAGGAGAAGAGGACGATGGAAGACTAGATGGTTGGATGGCATCACCGACTTAATGGACATGAGTTTGAGCAAGTTCCGGGAGTTGGTGAAGGACAAGGAGGCCTGGCGTGCTGCAGCCATGGGCTCACAAAGGTTGGACGTGACTGAGTGACTGAACAACAACAGCAGCATAATGTAGTGGTTTCCCTGGTGACTCAATGGTAAAGAATCTGCCTGTAATGAAGGAGACACAGGAGATGTGGGTTCAATCCCTCGGTCAGGAAGATCCCCTGGATCTGGAAATGGCAAGCCCACTCCAGTATTCTTGCCTGGAGAATCTCATGGACAGAGGAGCCTGGTGGGCTACAGTCCATGGGGTCACAAAGCTTCAGACACAGTTTAGCAACTGAGCAGGCACATGTACATATAATGTAGTAACCACCAGTTGGCTATCATTCTAATTTTAGGGTTCTTATTTTGGCTGTGTCAAATAGTTGTTTAATTTTGAATTTAAGTGGAACTAATATAAGTGGTGAGGAGGAAGACTTTTGTGTTCTAGGGGGTTAGGACCCACCTTTGGTCCAAAGGACATCTGTGTGATGCAGGTACAGGAGAGAGGGGCCTGGACTGACCAGGTGTCAATCCAGTTTTTATCAGCCTGCCTTGCTTGTAATGTGCTGGTTTACAAAACACATTTCTGTGACATTCTCTTATTGTACAAGACTCTCTACCAGGTAATAAGGGCACATTTTAAGGAAATTCTGGTAAATGACAGGATACTTCCATAGGCCAGAATCTATTTTGGTAACTTGTAAAAAAAACCCCATCATCCTTGAGGATTTTTAAGTACATAAAGGATGGATCTTCCCACTGAGGAAATCATCAGTCCTGGCTTTTTTATTTTAGAAGGTGGATGGAAAAGATAAAGGGGCATGGTGACATTTCTGTCACTTAATGATCAGTCTGAGTTACAGATCTGAAATTAACAGCCTCTCCCTGACCCACCCACCCACCCAACCGGTACTTAAACTCTCCTATGTCATTGTTTCTCAAAGCAATCACATCATACGAAATGCTACCTGGATCCACAGATCCCTCAAACACAGCTTAGGTGGGAGATTCAGTGTTACATTAGGGTTAGGAGTTTAGGTTCTGGGATCAGATAGATGGGTCCATCTCTTCACTTTTCGGCTTGGAGACTGTGGCCTTGATAAGTAATCTTCTAAACGCCCATTTTCTTATCTAAATTGAGGAGAGTAGTGATACTTACTCCAAAGAGGCCTTGGGAGGGTTAGATAAGAATGTGAAGACTCAAGGCGTGTGTGCATGCTAAGTCGCTTCAGTGTCTGACTCTGCTAAGTGTCTGACTCTATGCGACTGTATGGACTGCAGCCTGCTGGGCTCCTCTGTCCATGGGAATTTTTCAGGCAGGAATACTGGAGTGGGTTACCATGCCCTCCACCTGGGGATCTTCACCATCCAGGGATTGAACCCACATCTCCTGCATTGCAGGCGGATTCTTAACCCGTTGAACTGCCTGGGAAGCGAAGGCTCAATAAATGACAGCTATTGTTACTTCGAGGGGATTTTTAAGAGTTTAGGATTGGGCCAACTGCTGAATGCCCCCTCCCACCCCCACACCGAGCTGTCACATTTCCAGAATCATCCAACAATGTTCAGATGGCTTGTGGAGCTTCGATTGTCAATTTTCTCCAATTTGTTTTTATGGTTTTGGATTGAAAGACAAGCCTTTTGCATGGGGACTGGGGAAAGAAATGGGGGCACAGGGACAGTGGATGGCGTGTGAGGGGTCTGACCCTGCATGGATCCAGGAAGCGATGCTCAGCCCCTATAAGGGAGGGCTTAGAGCCACAAGCTGAACGACCTGTTCTCCCCCTGGGGAGACGTCAGTAACTCAAAGGCCAAGGGGACAAAATACAGAGTTGGGAAAAGGACTTACAATGGTACTGCGGGTGCAATGAGGACACAAGGGACCCAGGTCTGCTTCACCTCTCAAGGGCTTGAGGTCCCAGGAGGCAGCATCCTGGGCAGGAAAGCAATGTTTTAACAGAGCCACAACATCCATGGAGATGACAAGCTGATTCTCATGGGGACCTGTGAATGGGTAGTAGTTAGTCATGAAAAACATGAGGGGGACTTGTTTGAAGGTTCTCCCTCTGCATGTAGAGAAGTCCCTAAATAATGGGGTGGGAGGAACCACAGTTACACAGGTGGGAACCAGGGAGGAGTAGGGACATTTGGGTGATGTAGCTGAAGCCTGCTGCAGAGTGCTGGACACTCGGTAACCATCTAGGAACTGGTCTTTTGACTGATAATTTATTTATTTGCTGTGCTGGGTCTTGGCCGGGGCATGTGGGATCTTTTAACTGCAACAAGTGAACTCTTGGTTGCAGCACATGGGATCTAGTTCCCTGACCAGGGGTGGAACCTGGGCAGCCTGCATTAGGTGTTTGAAGTCTTAGCCACTGGACCACCAGGGAGGTGCCCAGGGACTGGTCATTATTCCCAGCTGTTTCCTGCTACCTGGCCTTTCCCTGTGCCCATGGGACTGGGCAAGTTCTGCTTGAGCATCGAAAAACATAAGAACTCTCAACCCCTCCTTCCATGGAACTCTCTGGAGAATACAGAGCAGGAATTAAGTCTATACAAAGTGATTTTTTCCCCATCAGAACCACAAAGTGTCTACTCCTGAGAGGAAAGAGTAGCTTAGGCCTGAGATTCTAGGAAACAGTGATGGTCCTGACTGTATTTGCTGGGCCCTAGACTTGGAGTCGGAAGACCTGATGCAGGCCCCAAATCTGTTACCTCTGAGCTCTGGGGCCATAGGCTAATTATCTAACTTCCTTGTCTATACCGTGGGGACAAAATTGCCTGCCTGCCTACCAGATAATAAATGTGACAGTACTTTGTAAACTGTCAAGTTCTGTTTAGGGAATTAAGGAAACTGGTTTTGGTGTGGCTGATGATAGCTCCTAGGGCTACTGGCATTCAAACAAGGGATGGTCTTATTCCACAATGAAGATTCATGAGGGATTAATTCAGGCGTGGAGACAGGTGAAGGATGGGAGGGGTTTGAGGACATCCCTGGACACTCCTACTCCTGAATCTGGTCCATGGGATGTCATCAGGAGGCAACGGTGACTGGGTCATTTTGAGGATGTGGGAGGTGCCTCTCCTCTCTCTCCAGCTGTGGCTGTTTATCCCCTTCTCCCTTCTAGACTGTGCTCGTCTACATCAGGGACTGCATTCTCTTTTCATTGTTGTCCAGACCCTGACACAGGGCCTGCCATGGTAAGGGTTCTGTCAGGGTTTATAGAACGACTCAATCAGTGACTGAGAGGGTATATTTTCTGGTTTGGGACCATGGTCCTTGTCTCTGTTCTGCATACTCACTCTTGTTCTCACATTGCTTCTCTTTCTAAAATGTCCTTAAAGTAAGTCAAAGCTCTGGGGAGACTGGAACATGCGGACACAAATTCACAGGTTGAAAAAACAGGAAACCCTGAGAAAGAACAATAAGAATTCCTTTCCTTTCTGAGCCGTTTGTACCTTGAGGATCAACTCTGGGGAAGAATGGAGATTTGGGAATTGGTTGCTGGAGGTGGGTGGGGTGGGGCAGCAGGCGTTTTCTATGGAGTTTCTTTGTTTTGAGGCAGCGATACTATTCTGTGACTTTAAGGAGATGGGGACTCCCAAGTGAAGTGAAAGTGAAGTCGCTCAGTCGTGTCCGACTCTTTGCTACCCTGTGGACTGTAGCCTGCCAGGCTCCTCTGTCCATGGGATTTTCCAGGCAAGAATACTGGAGTGGGTTGCCATTTCCTTCTCCAGGGGATCTTCCCAACCCAGGGATCGAACCCAGGTCTCCCGCATTGCAGGCAGATGCTTTAAGCTCTGATCCACCAGGGAATTCTGGGACTTTTTTTTTTTTAATTTTATTTTATTTTTAAAACTTTACAATATTGTATTAGTTTTGCCAAACATCGAAATGAATCCGCCACAGGTATATCCGTGCTCCCCATCCTGAACCCTCCTCCCTCCTCCCTCCCCACACCCTCCCTCTGGGTCGTCCCAGTGCACCAGCCCCAAGCATCCAGTATCGTGCATCGAACCTGGACTGGCGACTCATTTCATACATGATATTATACATGTTTCAATGCTATTCTCCCAAATCTCCCCACCCTCTCCCTCTCCCACAGAGTCCATAAGACTGATCTATGCATCAGTGTCTCTATTTCTGTCTCGTACACAGGGTTATTGTTACCATCTTTCTAAATTCCATATATATGCATTAGTATACTGTATTGGTGTTTTTCTTTCTGGCTTACTTCACTCTGTATAATAGGTTCCAGTTTCATCCACCTCATTAGAACTGATTCAAATGTATTCTTTTTAGTGGCTGAGTAATACTCCATGAGGTACCATTTCACGCCAGTCAGAATGGCTGCAATCCATAGGTCTACAAGCAATAAATGCTGGAGAGGGTGTGGAGAAAAGGGAACCCTCTTACACTGTTGGTGGGAATGCAAACTAGTACAGCCACTATAGAGATCAGCCCCGGCTGATCCAGGGAATTCGAAGCGGGGACGGCGTCGGCGAAGATCAGGAAACAATTGCTTAATTAAACGTTAATTAAGGATATAAAGAGTAATAGAATGAGGATAGCTCAGTAGGAAAATTCAGTGGAGAAAAGAGGCTGAAATAAGGATAGCTCAGTGAGGAAATTCAGTGGAGAAAAGAGGCTGAATAATTCAGCCAGAAGGTAAGAGAAAGAACGACATGGTGAGACCAAGTTTCGGTGAACAAGGCCCGCACTTTATTTTCCAAAGTAGTTTTTATACCTTAAGTTATGCATAGAGGATAATGGGGGAAGGGGTAGAGTCATGCAGTAAGCCAGGCTTTCTTCCTGCAAACATATCATATGCAAAAGTTTAGGTGATTTGCATCATCTTCTGGCCCGGAGGCCTTTTTCTCTAAAGGTGATTATTCTCAAGTCAGGCGCCAGCCTCCGAAAAGCATTAGATAAAGTTGCATTCCTACAGAGCAAAGGTGTGGTGGGCTATAACAAGAAAAAGAATTAACTCAAGGGTCCCAGGTTACAAACATTAAAGCTACTACTTACACCAACTATATTAATCAATACACTGCCAGGGACACAGCAGGTAAGGGATATGGAAACTTAGCAGCAAACATTGGCCCAACAAGTGAAAATCCCTTCACCAATACAATTTCTAATCAATCTTTTAACTACTCAAAAGAATCTGTGTTTAGACAGTTTAGAACATCTCCTGCCTCTCACAGTTGGGAGGCTCTGAACAATCACATGTGGCCGGAAAAACCTATTCAAGCAGGCTAGAGGATTTCCAAAGGAGTTTGTAGGTTAAACACTGTCACACCCAGGAATTATTAACTGGAGCTGTAAGCTAACTCTTTTTTCAGAGAGGTCGTTGGGGAGAGCCCCCCGTAAAGTCAGAGGTGTAGGTGAAAGCACAAAGCAGAAAGTAGGCAGACTCTGGCTTTGGGGGTAGATTGCTCGAGAATTTCCAGGGAGACTCCTGAGGCTTGATCCCGCCTTTGCGTATGCCAAGCCTCCTTCCTCATGACCTTTGCCAGAGGCGGAGCTCGCTCCCCGCAGAGATTCCTTAAAAAACTGGGACTTTAAGGAGATGGGGACTCCCAAGACTTCCCTGGAAATAAGTGCTTTTTCTAAAAGAACAGTGAGCTTACAAAATACATCTAGCCATGGCTCCCATTGTTGTTAGGGTGGAAACAGGTGTTCTGTGGGTTCCCTGGATGCTGCTATGATTCTAGGGAATATCTTGATTTTATATTGGTTCCCATTGTTGCTCCCCAAAACTTTTAGGAGTAGTGACAGCAGTGACATTGTTGAGGACAGTGCCCTTTCTCTGAGGATTTGCTTATATCATCCTGTTTCATTTCTCACAACAGCTCTATAAGATTAGTTATAATCTTGACCCCATTTTACAGATGAGGAAACTGAGGCTCAGAGAACTTAAGTGATTTCCCCAAGGTCACACAGCCAGTCAGCTTAATTTGAACCATGTCTGAAACCCGGCCTGAAAGCTACATCCATGCCCTCCTCCACCCCGCTGAAAGGCCTCCTTTGAAAAGTGTAAGGTTGAGTTTATGATGAAATTGTACAGACTTGCTACCTGAAATATTCTAGGTAGTTCAAATAAAGCCCTTCAAAATACAGACTGTGTGAATTTCCTTGGCAAGAAATTCTCTGCCTCCTAATCCCTCCCTAATACCATGGAGAGCAGTCCCCTCCCCATCCAAGGTTTAGCCTGGAGCCTAGGGGAGAAAAATGGGACAAGAAAACAATGAAATAAAACAAAAGACCCAGAGGCCTATAACCAGTCATGAATGAAACACACTTCTCCAGCCTCGCAAAGTGTCAGTCAGATTATCTTTGTTCTGAAAGCTCTGGTTTCACAGAGCATCAATTTCTCCTAATAATAAGCCTTTTTATTCCTCAAACTAATGATGCAGCCTGGTCTTGAGGATTCATATCATGCCTATTGCTCATCCAGGGTGACAGACACACTGACAGTTTGTCACTTCCCTTCTTTCCTCTTCCTTTCCCGTTACACATGATTCCCGCCTCGGCACAAGCAGGGACTCTGAGCAGCACCTCCCCTTGCCTCCTCTGCTCCCTCACTCCCACGCAGCTGTGCACAGCTCTCTGAGTTTCCATGAATAGGCTCATCTTTCTCCCCACCTCATCCACCCTCCCATGGTGACTCCTGTCAGCTGGGTGTGCTGGGGGCGCTTCCTCATGGGGGCTGGGCATTTCTAACAGGCTGTATGTTTGAGCTAACGCTTACCATGCATGAGCTCTCTTCCAAGCACACGCTGAGAGCTTTGAATGAATTATCTCGTTTGCTACTTATAACATCCCGATGAGGTGGATCCTGGTGATAAATCCACTGTATAGATGAGGAAACTGAGGCACAAGGTGTCTAAGGACACACAGTCCTCTAGAGTCTAGAACCTGTCTTCCTAACCAGCAGGGCTCATCAGCTTAGGTTTTCTTCTGGAAACTTCTTTGTGAAAATCAGAGAGTCTTGAGGGTTAATCTCTAGCTTTTCAAGTTTTCAGCCCACAGGGCCCTAGAGAATCAAGGTGGACAGTAAACAGGGAAAGATAAAGTCAAGCAGTAACAATAATTAGGGGGAGTTACAGAATATCGATAGACTGTTTAAGATAACCGAAACTTGACCACACTCTCCCTGGAAGGACAGCACGGGCATGGTGGCGGGAATGCCCTGCTCCTGCCTCCATCTGTCCCCTCCCGCTAGACCTCCTCCCGTCATCTGCATCTTCCCCACACTTCTGTCATCACCACCATCTACAGACAGGTAGGTCGGGTGGCTTGAAGGACAGCAGTTTTTCCTGTTTCAGGTGGGTCAGGATCACGTGGGGAGCTCATCTAAAATGCAGATTCTGGAAATTCTGATTCAGAAGGCCTGGGAGAGGGACCTAGAATTTTCATTTTCCAAGCTCCTCTGGTAATCCTGATGCAAGAAGTCTCCAAGTCACTACTCACTTTTTCGAGTTTTTTTTTTTTTTTTTAATGTAAATAATTTTTAATGTCTTTGTTGAACTTGTTACAGAACTACTTTTGGTTTTAATGATTTAATTTCATTAAAAATTATTTAATTTTTTAATGATTTTTTTTGGTTTGGGTGCATGTGGGGTCTTAGCTCCCTGAGCAGGGCCTGAACCCCCAGCCCCTGCGTTTGAAGATGAAATATTCACCACAAAGTGCTAGAGAAGTCCCCAAGCCGCTATTTAAAAGTAACTGCTGCTTCTCGGAATATAGCATTGGGACAAGGAAGCAAAAAGCACCAGTTTATCAGCGACCTGATTTTGTCTTCAGCCATCTCTCACAGATGCTGGGAAGCATGACTGTAATCTCTGGAGCCCAGCATCGCTGGGTTTCCCTCACTCTCTGCTCTTCATCCTTCACCTCTGTTACTGGGGAGGATGCAGCTGAGGAGCTGTTCATCTTTATCTGCTGTGCTTATTGTAGGGGCTCAGTATGTGTTATTATTTTCTAATCTTCTTAACTTGGATAAAGATTTTTATCTGCTGGTCTAAGATCTCCTACCTAGGGATTCCCTAACCTTTGACTCCCCATTTAGACCAACTGGATTGATCAGGAAAGAATAGGGAAGATGCTGCACTAGAGACAGATTATAAAGACAGCTGCATGTAGGTGAAGGTTAGGTGTAGACACAGCTGAAGTTGCCCCCAACTTGCTTTCCTGTTTACCTTGTGCTGATGTCCTCGTCTCCCACAGGAGACCTTTTTCCCAAGAGGAGGAGTGGCCACCCTTCCCACCCCAGATATAATCTCCTTTGCAGCACTCCCATTGTTATGCTCAATTAACAACCAATCCGTCAACGTCAGGTTGCCTGTAATCACTGGTTCTATCAGGTTAGTAATAAACCTCGGAACAGGTCATTGTGCAATTAGTTATTTCATTTTCTTTGGTCCATGTTGTGCTTCTAAAACCAGAGCTTTTCTGATGTTCACATAGGCTGTAGGTAGTGCCTGAAACAGAAGGTGCTCCATAAATGTTTGCTGATTAAGTACTATAGTCCTGTAAATCCACAATTTTCTGAGGACCATTTGTCCCCAGAGGAGATTCTGTAGGCTGGATCAGTATAAATTCATATTAAGTTCTACTCTTCTTCTCAGACAAAATACAAAAATTCTGAGTCATGTATTAAGTGTTTCATAAAGTAAATTTAAAAGACTGTCTGTTCTGAGACCATGTGAAGTGAAAGTGTTACTCAGTTGTGTCCAACTCTTTGTGACCGCATGGACTATAGCTCTCCAGGCTCCTCTGTCCATGGGATTCTCCAGGCAAGAACACTGGAGTAGGTTGCCATGCCTCCTTCAGGGGTTCTTCCTGACCCAAGGATTGAACGTGGGTCTCTTACATTACAGGCAGATTCTTTAGCTTTGGTTGTTGTTGTTCAGTTGCTACACTGTGTCTGACTTTGTGACCCCATGGACTGCAGCATACCAGACTTCCCTGTCCTTCACTATCTCCTGGAGTTTGCTCAAATTCTATTGTATTGGTCTATTAACTTGGTGATGCTATGCAACCATCTCATCCTCTGTTGCCCCCTTCTCCTCCTGCCCTCAATCTTTCCCAGCATCAGGGTCTTTTCCAATGTGAAGCTGGCTCTTCACATCAGGTGTCCAAAGTATCGGAGCTTCAGCTTCAGCATGGAGCTAAATTTAGAAGACTGTCTATTCTGAGACTATCTTCTTCTTAATTTGGGGACGTTAAAATTACCTTTATTCTATGAAGTGATAGCAAGAGATGTGACTGTATCAACTCAACTGACTCCCCGTCCCCTTTTTTTGGATAGGCACCAACATCTGTTGACTAGAGGACTGAAGTAGCCTCCAGAGGTTGCCTGCCTGAGTCCACTTCACCTCTCTTATATGTCCAGACTTTCAGTTACAATCCAGAGAAGCGGATTCTAGGTGACTTGAGTATTTCCTCAAAGATAGACTATTTAAAAGAGGGTAGGCCTAAAAGCATGGCACTATCCTGAGTTGGATCCTGGGAGAGAAAAACGATATTAGTGAAAAGACTGGTGAAATCCAGATGAAGTCTGTAGTTTAGTGCTATGGTAATCTATCGTTTGTTGGTGTTTTCCTTATGCTGCGTACACCATGGTTATGTAAGATGTGAGCAACAGGAGAGGCTGGGTGAAGGGTGTAGGAAGTCTGTGTACCATTACCATTTTTTTAGCTTTTCCAAGAACCTAAAATTATTCCAAAATAAAAGTTCATTTAAAAAATGCTCACAGTCCATGTGAGGCTTCCCCTGGGGCTCAGCAGTAAAGAGTCTGCCTGCAATTCAGGGGTCCTGGGTTCAATTCCTTGGTTGGGAAGATCCCCTGGAGAAGGGCATGGCAACCTACTCCACTATGCTTGCCTGGAAAATCCCAGGGACAGAGGAGCCTGGTGGGCTATAGTCTAAAGAGTAGCAAAGGGGTTGGACACTACAGAAGTGACTGAGTACGCACGCACATTTCCTTGTGTTTAAAAACCATTTGACTAGAGTTACCTTTTAATGTAAGCCAGAGCATATCAATATCTTTCTTAGTCTTTCAATGACTTCCCACTGCCCTGGAAATAAAATCCCACAGCCACACCAGGATCTTGGGAATCAGTACTGCTTGTATCTCCCATCTCATCTCTGGTCCCTCCTCTCTGCCTTTGATGACTTTGGTCACAGTGGCTGTCCTGCATTTTCCTGACTAGGGCACACTTATCCCCACTTTAGGCCTTTCTTTCTTTTTAAATTTATTTTTTGGTTGTGCTGGGTTTTCGTTGCTGTGTGCAGGCTTTCTCTAGTTGCAGCGAGCGGGGGGCTACTCTGTTGCAGTGTTTGGGCTTCTCACTGAAGCGGCTGCTCTCTTGTTTCAGATCAGGGGCTCTAGGGCACATGGGCTCAGTAGTTGTGGGGCACGGGCTTAGCTGCTGCATGGCATGTGGGATCTCCTCAGACCAGGGACTGAACCCATGTCCCCTGCAATGGCAGGTGAATTCTTAACCACTCAGCCACCAGGGAAGTCTGCCCTCCTTAGGCCTTTCCACTGCCTCCACCTAAAAGCGTCTTCCTCCAGATGTTCACATGGCTGGCTCCTCTGGACACTTAGGGCTCTTCTCCAGTGCTCTTGCTGTCGACCGCATCCAGCGTAGCTTCCCTGCTGACCTGTCACTGTCCTTCACTCCACTTTGCTTTGTGTTCTTCAAAACACCTAACACCATCTATTAAATTACTTAAATGATGTGTCTGCTGGTTATTTGTTTCTTGTCTCCTACTGCCTTTGGATATTAGCTCCATGAGTGCCAAGTCTCTTCAGTCGTGTCTGACTCTGTGCGACACTATTGACTGTAGCCTGCCAGGCTCCTCTGTCCATGGGATTCTCCAGGCAGGAATACTAGAGTGGATGGCAATGCTCTCCTCCAGGGGATCTTCCCAACTCAAAGATCGAAGCCTCATCTCTTACATCTCCTGCCTTGGCAGGTGAATTCCTTACCATTAGTGCCGCCTGGGAATCCCAGCTCCATAAGGACAGGAATTTATGTTCATCACCTAGAGCAGTGTCTGGCACGTACCAGAGGCTCTCTAATTATTTGTTGAAGGAAGGAGAGAAGGGACATTTCACACCGGAAGCCTTCCTGACTGCTGCTCAGGGATAAGACTCCCTGATTCTGGTTCTGTGGACTCCTGCACTTCTGTCTCCCACAGCTCTTGGCTGACTGGGTTGTAACCATCCACTGGGTCGTAACTGTGTCCCTCACTAGGCCCTGAGGGCAGGTGGGTAAAACGATGTGATCCACCTGCACACTTTCAGAGGTGGCACCTAACTGGGACAGAGGGGCATTCATGGGTGGAACTCACAGGGCCTCTGGCTTGAATGCTTGCTGGCTGTCTTGGGGAGTCCGAGATGAACCCTGTTTTAGACAAGACCAGTCACTGACCACTTCATTCATCTTTGGATCATCACTGTCTAATATTAGAGTGTACTCAGCAGGGACTTCCCTGACGATTTAGTGGTTAAGATTCCATGCTTCCACCGCAGGGGGTGAGGGTGGGATCCCACATGACCCGTTGCACACCACCTGCCCCCCCCCCCCAAAATAGAATACACTGCATAGGGAATTCCCCAGTGGCCCAATGATGGTTAGGACTCTGCTTCCACTGCCAGGCTCCTGGGTTCAATTTCTAGTTGGGAAACTAAGATTGTGCAAACCACTCAGTGCAGCCAAAAAGAAAATAAAATTAAAAAGAAGAACACACTCAATAAATACACACTTTTTGATAAATAAGGAAGAGCATGGGAAAAAGTCATTTAGCTGTGGGACCTTCGGGGGAATCAGCAATGGACTTGAAAATTCAGCCAGTGTCTAAGCACTGCCCACAGAGGAGGCTTCCCAGCTGGCTCAGTGGTAGAGTCCGCCTGCCAATGCAAGAGATGTAAGAGATACGGGTTTGATCCCTGAGTCGGGAAGATCCCCTGGAGGAGGGCATGGCAAGCCACTCCAGTATTCTTGCCTAGATAATCCCATGGAGAGAAAAGCCTGGTTGGCTACAGTCCATGGGGTCTCAAACTTGGCTGAAGCGAGTAAGCACACCCACGCAGAGGAGGAATGAACGGGGGCTTCGCTCCATTCTCTCTTGGTCTCAATTCAGTTCTTCCTGTGTTTTATCTTCTATGTACTTCCTTGGGCCCTTGTCAGCCACTTTTTCTCCAGCTATCAATTTTATTGGCCATCTTGTCTTCCTTTCATTTTCGCTTCTCTTACCTCCCCTCTGTGGTGGAGATAAAATCTTCCCCAAACAGCTGCCCCAGCAGACTTGCTCAGTCTTGCTCAGCCATCACCACAATGTACAGGAAAAGGAACTTAACCTTTTCCCCCAATTAAGTGTAGGTCCTTTATCTTCTCTGGTTTATGCAAGAAAAGGGCAGAACTGTGGAAAGAGTGTGTTACTTGGGGTTAGACTAGATGGGTTTCCAAACCTTGTCTTTTAATGAGTGAGTAAACTCGGGCAGGAAACGTAACCTCCCAGAGCCTCGATCTCCTCATCCACAGAGCAGTGATGTGACTGTTGATGGACACGTGTGTGCCCACGTGTACACACTCACGCACCCACACTTCACATGGCTGGCCTTCTTATCCTTTCAATCTTACCTTAAATCTTATCTGCTTTATCTAAAGCAGGTCCCTCGGCCTCAGCCATAGCACGTATCACAATTTATAATGAGGTGATTTACATGTTTTGTGTTATCTCCGCCTTCAGAGTGCATGTGGGCACTGCAGTTAATTGGCGACACAGTATCCTAGACATTGCAACAGCAGATACTATAGAGTTGCTGTAGTATTATGTTGTTATTTATACTTACATTATTTTTAGGGCAGTGGGGAATTCTTGAAAAGAAGGAAAAAGAAAATCTCCGAGCAACTAGATTCTCTTTGCATGGTTAGTGGAGAGAGTAATTTAGATTCACGAAGGTCAAGCTGTGGTCTGGGGGTGCCAGTCAAAAGAACTTATTTCCCAAGGAGAGGTGGCATGTGTTTTACTGATTGTCAATTTATGACCAGCTCCCGAGTTTGAGAAGATAAAGTTTCTTAGATGCCTCTTCCCCTCCAGCCTGCTTATGTAGTTTCAATTTATTTTAGTAATGAATTCAGTTGGCATTTTCCCTCTGGAACCCTGTTATTAAAACAAACTTGACAGAAACTCTGCTTGCAGGGACAACAGCATAGGAACGAGATGAACTCGATGTACTATATGAGTCCCAATATTGGTTCAGCCTCAGCATGACACTTAGAATGAGTGAGAGCGATGGGAATCTCGTTAATCCTCACAATTTAGTGCCAGCCTCAGGGAGAGGAGAAAATCACGTCTGATCATCCTGACCTGTTAGTCTTGTAAATGTGTGAGAGAGAGGAATTAATGGGGGGCAGTAAAGGGAACAGGGCCATTCATTTCAACTCCTTGGTCATTTGTTGGCAGATCTAAGAAAAAAGACTAATTGAGAAGAATTTATAGGAGAAGTGAAATGAGGCTGAGTCTGAAGGCTCAGACCAAGAGGGACTGTCACTCACTCATCTTTCATTTATTGAGCATCTGCTATGTGCTGGGTGCTATTCGAGGCCATGTGGATTGAGTGTAAGGAAGTCAGTCGAAGTCCTTGCCCTCAAGGGGCTGAAATTCTGTTGGGAAGAGATAGACAACAACCAAATGAGCAAAATCATGAGTAAGGTCAGTAAAGAAAATAAGACAGTGTCGAGTTATCGGCAGGTACTGGGATGGGAGTGGTAGGGACTGCTTTAGGTTGAAGGGCAGGAAAGACTTCTCTAAACATGTGACGTGGGGGTGAAAAATGGATGTTCGGTGGGAGCAGCTGCCTGGGGAATGAAAGTTCACTGCAGCTCAGCTGAGGAGCAGAACAGGATGGTGGGGGAGCTGTGAAGTGACCTCAACATCAGCGAGAAACCAAAAGGTCTCTCCAACATTAAATATATAAAGAATGAACATGTCCACATTCTTTACTACTTACTAGTGGTACTTATTATTTAACCATCAGTGTGATCTTAGATGGGGCTTTCCTGATGGCTCAGATGGTAAAGAATCCGCCTGCATCATATAAGAAACTAATCGCCAGTCCAGGTTGGATGCAGGATATGGAATGCTTGGGGCTGGTGCACTGAGATGACCCAGAGGGATGGTATGGGGAAGGAGGTGGGAGGGGGGTTCAGGATGGGGAACATGTGTACACCCATGGCGGATTCACGTTGATGTATGGCAAAACCAATACAGTATTGTAAATTAGGAATCCGCCTGCAATGCTGGAGACTTGAGTTCAATCCCTGGGTAGAGAACCTTCCCTGGAGAAGGAAATGGCTACCCATTCCAGTATTCTTGCCTGGAGAATCCCTAGACAGAGGAGTCTGGCGGGCTACAGTCCACTGGATCACAGAGTCGGACATGACTGAAGTGACTGCACACACATTCACGTGTGATCTTAGATAAGTTACCTGTCACTTTCATTTAACAGCCGTAACATGGCAAGTAATAATGAGTACACACCTTCTGGCTGTGTTATGAGACTTACACATGTTGGTAATAAGTACTGATAATTATTAAGTGCTTATTGTGTGCTAAGTGTTTCATGTATCAAAGACCACTTAATCTTCTTGCTCACCCTCTTGATAAGGTTAGACGCTAACATCATAATCCTCATTTTGCCAGTGAGGAAACTGAGCACAGAGAGGGTGAGTAATTTGTTCCCAGTCACCCAGCCGGTGAATGACAAGCTGGGATCTGAATCACAGAGCACGGAGCTGAGCTCCCTGTGCTGTATAGCAGTTAGAATCTGCATTTTAGAAAATGCCATTCAGAAGTCAGTGATTTACCATTGAGTTGGGAGCTAGATCTTCTGATTCCCAGTCCCACAGTCTTTTCCCCAGGGTACGCCTCCCTGGAGTTTTTGCTTATTATAATTAAGCATATTTTGAAAGGAACCCTCAGAAATACACACTGAATTTGCTTCCGCAGAGCCAGCTGTTTGCCAAACAATAGGTTCAATTTTCTTCCTTAATACCGCTTCTATTAACATTTAAAAGATTCCCTCCATATTCATTGTTCCTATTTTAAGCTTTAGAGTGTTTCAGCCTTCATCAGCTAATGAGCCCCGGGACCGTGCGTGGCACGGCCTCTGCCCCCACCCACCAGCACCCTGGCATTGCTCTTGGTGTCTGTCTTGCTCCTCCTTGTGTGCGGCTCAGGAATTCCAGGTCCCCTGAGACTTCTCAGGTAGGAAACGTGGTGGTTCCCAATGGGAACCTGAGTGAGTGTGCTTTTGTTTTTTTGCACATGGTCATTCCTAAGTTCTTGGATCCCTACCTAGAGTTGAAATTTTCACTTGAACAACTTAAGAAGAAAAGTCTCCTTGAATAGGATTGTTAGAATATAGAACATCCCCTGAGACTAGAGGAAAGCACATTTGAGCTCACTGCCTTGTCAGGCAACTACAGTTACAAGCAGGAGGAGGAACAACAGAGGATAGATAAGGCAGTCGGAGCATCTTTCCCTTGATCTTTCTCTGAGGTCAGTGCAGGTGTGTAATCCAGTCCAGATACTCCCTCTGGAGTTGAGACCCAAATATTTGGCCACCTAGAAGTCTAACAGGCAACTCAAGTTTAACTTGATGACAACAAATGCCTGACCTTCACCCCTGTTCTTGCTCCTCTCTCGGCCTTCCCCAACATCTGTTAATAAAAACTCTGTCCTTTGAGGTGAGGGAAAACGATGGAGCCTCCCTGACACTGATTCTGATGCTGATCATGTCTTACCACCTTCATGGCTGCCACCATGGACCTAGCCACCAGCCTCTCTCTCTTGATTCCATGGGCTTTCTCTTGTGACCTTCTTCTTCAAACTCAATGTGTAGCCAGAGTAGGCCTTTGAAATCAGCATAAGTGCATGCTTCTCCTCCACTCAAAACTCCCCAGTGGCTTCCTGTCCTCAGAACAAAGGTTTAATCCTCAAAATGGCCTATTAAACCCTCAGCTTCCCTGGTGGTCCAGTGGTTAAGAGTCTTGTAGTGCAGGGGACACCGGTTCAGTCCCTGGTTTGGGAAGATCCCACATGCTGGAGCAACTAAGCTTGAGAGCCACAACTACTGAGCCCACACGCTCTAGAGCCTATGCTCCTCAACAAGAGAAGCCACTTCAATGAGGAACTCATGCACCGCAGCTAGAGAGTAGCCCACTCACCACAACTAGAGAAAGCGCACGTGCAGCAACAAAGACCCAGCACAGCCAAAAATAACTAAACAAAATTATATTAAGCCCTCTGGGATCCTGCCCCTCCCCAGTTATTGTTCTAATCCCCTTTGAGCTACCGTCTTTGTTCACTTTAGAATATACATTCCATGAGGACAGGAATATTTGGCTGTTCCCCCCCCCCACTCTTTTTCCAGTGTCTAGAAGAGTGTCTAACACACAGTAGGCACTTAAACATATTTCACATAGTGCCTGACTGTATGAAGTCTGGAGTCACTTTATTACAAGAGAAAACCAGTTCAAATGCAATGTGATTGGGTCACTTCCAACGTGATGGAAATTCAGGGGTACATTACTTTCAGGCAGCTTTGTCCAGGAGCTCAAATGAAACCATTCATCACTCATTTCCTTTGTCTGTTGTCTTTTCTCTTCCCTGTTAGTTTTATTCTCGGTGACCATACACTTCAGCTGACCTAGCTCTAATCAGAAACCTCTCCTGAACCAGCTACTGGGATGAAATGGTCTCATTGGTCAAGCTGACTCATCTGCCCAGCTTAGAGCAGAATGAGAGAGTAGGTGTATCAGGCCCCCCAATACTCCATAGACCAAGGCAGGTGGAGGACTGCTTCTATAAAGGGAAGTATTGGTTCCTCTCTCTTTATCACCAGATTGATCTTTGCAAAACATGGTTTTGATCTTGCCATTATTATTCTCTAGGTTCCTCACTGATTCCCTATTAAATGCTGAAATCCTAGGGCCGGCATACAAGGCTCTTCATAACATGGTCCCTGTATATTCCTCCAGTTTTATATCTCACTGTTCCCACCCATCTTCCCTTTATGGCAGAAACACTGGATTCTGTGCTGTCCTTGGAACACCGTTTATCATTTGTCTATCTTTTTCTTACCAAGCGCCTACTTTTTCTTACCAAGTGCCTTTCTTCTTTTGCTGCCCACTCTTCTGAATGCCTTTTGCCTCCTCTATATGTATAAAAGCCAACACATTATTCATAGCCCAGATTAAGTACCATATTTTCTGAGAGGTCCTCATTCTTCCCCCTCATCTCCCACCATTCAACTTAGAATGATTTATTCCATAGAAAGATTTATTCCTCTTGTGTGGCAGCATTTTTTTTAGCTTTAGGTTAATGAATATATATATATATAGTCAGTTGCTCAGTCATGTCTGACTCTTTGTGATCCCATAGACTGTAGACAGCCAGGCTCAGCTATCCATGGGATTTTCCAGGCAAGAATACTGGAGTCGGGTTGCCATTTCCTCTTCCAGAGGATCTTCCTGTGTCTTCTGCATTGGCAGGCAGATTCTTTACCACTGAGTTACCTGGGAAGCATATATATATATATATATATATAAATAAAAATATATAAAAGCATATATATATATATGTAAATATATAAAAGCATATATATATAAAAGCATATATATCTATTATATTCATGTATATATACATACATATAGTCATTAACAGGTATATATATTCACTTTTCTTCTCTTGGACCCTAAATTCTTTGGGGGCTTGGACATCTCCTCCCACTGTATAGCTAGCCAGTTATAATAGTGTTGTACACATAGTAGATATCTAAGGACTGTTTGTGAAATGAATGAATTACAAACTAAATGATTTAAACTTTGTTTCCCTTGCTGTATCATCACCTTTATCATCATCGTGTATGAAATGTCCTATTTGTATTGGACATCTATGTGTATAGAATATTAGGATTTTTCAAATGTCTGGGGATTTTCATCTTATTTACTTTTTATAATGGCATTCTGAACTGGATATTGTCTCTGTTTTAAGGATGAAAAACTGCATCTCAGGTCAGTTAACTTTTTAACTGCATGTAGTAAAGATAAGACTTGGATTCAAATCTTTTGACTCTCTATCAGTCATGAATATTTTGGCAATAAGTGAGAGCAACTCAAGTCAGCATCATTACAATAGGAAATTTATTGGTAAATCAGTGACCCCTAAAGAACCAGGTTTTCTGGTACTCACACTGCTGTGTGGGGCCACCCTTCAGTGACTCTGAGCTTGGACATGTGACATGTTTTGACTGATGGGATTTTTGCAAGTGTGAGGTAAACAGAGGCTTGATAAATTGCTCTTAATTGAGACTTGCCTACTTGGAATGTTCCTTCTTGGAACCCAACTGACGTGCCCTAAAAAGTTCACGCCGCATGGAGACACCAGGTGTTCCCTCCAGTCCACAGCTCCAGCAGAGTCTTCAGCAGCCACACAGCACCGACAGCCAGTGTGAGTGAGCCTGCTGGGTGCAGTGAGGGTCCCAGGTGGTCCGGCCCAGGCCAGCCTCCAGATGACTGCAGTTCCAGCCACAGAATCTTTAGGGAGAATAAAGTGGCTGTCACTTAAGGCCATTATGCTTCAGGGCAGCATGGCCTTGAGCAATAGGTAACAGAAGCATCAGGCAAGCATCTGATTTATCCCAAGTTCACCTGCCTGGTCCTGAACCAATCACTGGGGCCAGGGTGGTGGGGTCTTTTGCCTCCTTGAGGACTGCGTGGAGCAGGGGAAGAGAGACTCCCAAAAGTGGGTCTGGGAAATTGTGCAGGACAGACAAACAGTGTAGGTCTCCGGGCCTCGTAGAGACTGCAGAAGGCAGCATAGCTCCTTGGGAGACAGATGGGCTTCTTCACACCAGGGAGTTGTAGATTGTCAGAGTGAACAAGTTCACGTCCAGATATTGGCAATGGGCAAGTAACTGGGCAATTAAGGCCCAGAAAAGGACATTTCTAGAGTCAGGATTCACCAGTCTTTGGGACAGGAGCCCAGGGTCCCAGCCCCTCCTCTGGGTCCTCTTCTGTCGCCCCAGGTTTCCTCCGTGGTGATGGTTGGCTGGTGTGGGGTACAGGTGGGGCAAGGGTGTGTGTTCCTGGGAGTCTGGTCTGGGGTGGGATGGAGGGGCCCTGGGCTGAGGGTTTCGGTCTGGTGATGTAACTCTCAGAGCTCTGTGTTCAGCACTCAGTGCGCCTCTGGCCAGAGACCTGTGTTCACATAGAATCAGCTGCCTGCATTTGGAGGTAGTCAGAGCTACCTCACCTTTAGTCACCACTGCTCCTCAGCCTTTCGCACACAGCTGATGGGTAAACCAGGCAGCCTAGGACACATCTCTGAAGTGCTGTAAAATTTTCACGGCGGGCGGGGGTGGGGTGGGGAGGAAGTACTTACAGACAACATTTGGGGCCTCAGGCTTCATGGAATGCCCTGCTTGATGTGAATTTGTGGCTCTTTAGACAATTTAAGATCAATTTTTGTGAAATTTCCCAGAACATTTTGTTTCCTCAGGCAAAAAATGGCTTTTGCTGCATGAATAGCACTTGAGCATCTGCTCCAGAGGAAGACAATCAATTGTGGCCTCTGACAAATCAATAAATATAGGTAGGAGGCAAGATTCTTTGTGTTCACCTTATCCATCACTCTCTTCCTTCCCATCGCCACTGGAGATAGAGCTGTAGGATGTTCGTTCTGAGAGAGAATTTAGAGTTTATTTGGGCTACTGATGATTTCAGAGATAGGAAAACAGGCTCAGAGAGGGCTTAGGGCTTGTTTGAGTTCCACAGCAGTCCTGTGGATTGAGTTGGGATTTGAGTCAGTAGATGAGTTTTTTTTTTTTGGACAGATCTGGGTGTTTGTTGCTGTGTGGGCTTTCTCTAGTTGCTGCCAGCAGGGGCCACTTACTCATCGTTGCAGTGGCTTCTCTTGTTGTGGCTCACGAGCTCTAGGGCTCTCAGGGCTCAGTAGTGGTGCACAGGCTTAGTTGCTCTGCAGCCTATGGGATCTTCTCGAACTAGGAATTGAACTCGTGTCCCCTACATTGGCAGGCCAATTCTTAACCACTTGTCCACCAGCCCTGAAATCTTTTTATGACTTTGGTGGCAGCTCTAACATAGGATAGAGAGTAGGTCTTGAAGAAAGGAGATAGGAAGGATGCTGTGTTTCCAAGGAAACTTATCTGTAGCCGGGGGACCATAGGAAGTGGAGAGAATGATCTAAATTTCTCCAGTTAGAGACTCTGGACTTCACTGCCTATTTTTAGCCACAAACAGGACACTTGGATCTAAAAGCTTTAAGAGGTTTTTCTATTCACAAGTCCCCATAGGAAATTAGCCATACTTTGTTTTGTTTTCTCAGGGTCCTGACCTACTTCTCTGAGATTTAGTGGGGTAGGGGTGGGGTTAAACCGTTCACCCAAGATCACACAGTCAGAAGGAGCTAATTCCAGAGCCTGTGCCCTTTGCATCACCCCACACGGCCTTTTAGGGGGCCAGACATAATCCTTACTGTAAATGGAATCCAAGGTATTTTGTCCTGGGGAAGAAGAATCACAGGGAAAAGGGAGAAGTTTATTTATACTAGATGCTGCGCAGTGCAGTTGCTGAGGATGTGAGCTCCACGGCCAGGTTCAAATGCAAGTTCCAGCAGTTATATATGTGTGCTTTTGTCCCCTACAAGGTCTTATTTTACTTCTTATCTATATAATGTTTTTTTTTTTTTTGGACATAAACGTTTATTTCATAGTGTGGTCATTAGTATGAAGTGAAGTGAAAGTTGCTCAGTCGTGTCCGAATCTTTGCAACCCCATGGACTGTATAGTCCATGGAATTCTCCAGGCCAGAATACTGGAGTGGGTGGCCTTTCCCTTCTCCAGGGAATCTTCCCAACCCAGGGATCAAATCCAGGTCTCCTGAACTGCAGGCGGATTCTTTACCAGCTAAGTCACAAGGGAAGCCCAAGAATACTGTAGTGGGTAACCTATCCCTTCTCCAGCAGATCTTCCCGACCCAGGAATCGAACTGCGGTCTCCTGCATTGCAGGCAGATTCTTTACCAACTGAGCTATGAGGGAAGCCCCATAGTGTAATTAGTGTAAAAAGGAGATAATGCTAGTCAACTGTGCCTGGCACTCAAGTGCTCAAAAAAATGAGCTGTTATGTGGTTTTATCATGCACAGTATTAATTGGGGGATGGAATGATGCAAGAAGGGAAAGTATAAAAGAGAAGAGAAACCTTTTCTTCACATTGAATTTGACTTCACACACTGATTCCTTTGCATGTCCCGAGCACACTATTGTCTTCCCTGGTAGATCAGGTTAGATAAGTTCATTTCAAAGATGAGAGAAGAGTGAAGCTGTTCACTGGGAAACCCAATTGGATGTGCATAAAGGTACATGTGAGAGAATAATCTTTGAAAGATCATTTATAATAGAGAAAGCCCAGAAATAACCTAAATGTTAGTTTAAAAGGAGCAGTTTACATTACCTGTGGCATAGCACAGTTAGTGCAGCAGAGTACCTCCACATGCTTAGGATAAATCATCTCTGATTCCTTTTTTCTCTCTCTCACTCCCATATGAATACCTTCAGTAAATTCTGTTGACTCTACCTTCAAAATATATGCAGAATGTAGCAAGTTCTCATTACCTGCTACCACCCTGATCTTAAACTATTATCATCTTTTGTAGATATTTCCAGTCACCTTCAACCTGGTCTTCCTGCTTCCACTTTTGCCCTACCCAGCTGCAGCAGCATCCTTGCAGTTTCTTGAGCTTATTAATCACATTCCTACCTCAGGACCTTTGTACAGGCTGTTCCTGCTGCCTGGAAAACTTTCCCACAATGTTCTCATAGCTCCCTTTCTCACCTACTTAAGCCTAATTCCCACTGAGGCCTGCTATATCCACCCTGTTTCTAATTGCAATTCTCCCCACTCTCAGTTTAGGATTCCCAATCTTCTTTATCCTGTTCTATTTTTTCATAGCAATTATTGCTTTTTCATATGTAATATATTATTAACTCATTTATTAAGTATACTGTTTCTTTCTCTCCATTGGAATGTAAGCTCCATGAAGACAAGGATTTTTTGCCTTTCTTTTTGCTTTTGTTGTTTACTCTTACATCCTTAGCACCTAGAATAATTTCAAACAAATAGTATGTGGTTAATAAATATTTGTTGAAGAATGAATTAATGTTTTTACAGTGAGTTAGTATGGAGTCACAAAATCAATGCAGGGGAACTCTATCTGTATTGATATGGAAAGATCTCCATATTATATTTTTAAATTCAGAAAAATTAATATATTTAAACATAAATGAAATTATATCTGTATACATATGCATATCTGTATGTATAACTTCACTTGTGCTTAAAAAACAAAACCATTGATTTGTATCTGCAGATACATGTATGTGCATGCATGCATGCTCAGTTGTGTCCGACTCTTTGTGACCTCATCACTGTAGCCTGCCAGGCTCCTCTGTCCATGGAGTTTTCCAGGTGAGAACATTGGAGTGGGTTGCCATTTCCTCCTCCAGGGGATCTTCCCTACCCTGGGATTGAACCCACGTCTCCTGTGTTTTCTGCATCAGCAGGAGGATTGTTTACCACTACGCCACCTGGGTGGCATGCACATGTATATAAATGCATAAAATATTGGGAAGGGCATATTCCAGGTGTATTAGTAACAGTTACTTTTTAGGTAACTTTTTAGGTAGAGTGAAGGAAACCATTAATTTTCTTCTTTATTCCTTTCAAATTTAAAATATTTATCCTCTAAAAGGCTGTATTCATGTGTCACTTGTGTGTGTTTTTCTAAGTTGATATAAATTTGGAAAAAATATGAAATACATGTGCAGAAAACTTAGCACTCTTTCTTATATTTTCCCACATCAACTAACCTGGACAAGTTGTTAACAGAAAGGTTTGAAGTGGATGGGGCATGGCGGTGGGGGGATGGTGTCTCTGACCAGCTAATTATCTGTGCCCAGATGAACTGATCCCCCTTCCCCACACCCACGTGCTTTCCCACCCCAGACTGTGAACTCCTTGAGAGAAGAGCCGTGGTTGTTCACATCACTGATGTAGCAGTGTGAGTGTCTTCCAGCACAAGACTTTGGACTTGGGAGGTGCCAAGAATGCAGTTGTTTAACTGAGGCAACTCAGGGAGCTCAGATGGTAAAGAATCCGCCCTGCAATGAGGGAGACCTGGGTTGGATCCCTGGGTTGGGAAGATCCCTTGAAGGAGGGCATGGCAACCCACTCCAGTATTCTTGCCTGGAGAATCCCCATGAACAGAGGAGCCTGGCGGGCTACAGTCCATGGGGTCGCAAAGAGTTGGACACGACTTCAGTTTCACTTTCTTTCAAGCGACTAAGCACAGAACAAGGAAGTTTGCAAATGCGCTTTGGGATGCAGTTTCAGTTCCCTCTCCTTCCTGCAGGTGGCAGTCTTCATCGGCTTGAGCCAGCCACGCTCCTTCCCTGAGCAATGATTCTCAACCCATCAGGCACAATGAGTGATCTTCCCGTAACTCTTTACTTCATAACATCCATTTACTATCCTGGAATGAAGTTACTAGATTAAATAATCCTCCAACAAATACATTAATAACTTCGAAAACCAATACAACACCTTTGCTCTCATATAAAGAGAAATAAAAGGAAAGTAATTGATAATAAAATACTGTGTATTTTAATGGCAAATGCTTGGGTATGATTTCCCTAGAAGATATCATGAAGTCGTCAGATGCTTTACCCATGTCTGGGACCCCTGTGAAAAGCCACAGCTACAGATGCTGTCTGATGTAGGAGCAACATCTCAATCTGTGAAGCAGTTTTTCAAAACGGTAGACAGTTTTTGGTAGAGCTCTGAATAAAACAAAATACAAACTTCTCTTAATCCATGTTCATTTCAGTCCCCCAAAATGTATGTTAAAACCAAGCTTACCAATTTCACTAAAACAAACCAACAAACAGGTTCTAGGCTCAGATAATTATAAACAGGTGATAGTCTGAGATGTGAGACAGCGTTGTGCTGTGCAGAACTGCCCTTAACATTGCAGGATGTCCACGTCCCTGTCCTCTTACCCACTGACTGTGTCATTCCTTTCTTGTGAGTACAGTGCTAAGAAAGCAAATGTTCCCACACGTTTCCATAATGCCCTTTAGGGGGCACTGCTGGCCGCATTAAGTACTCTTGCACAGCTGTGCTGTCTTAATAGGGTAGCCACCAGTCAAATGTGGCCAGTGAGCTTAAAATGTGGCTTGTGGGACTGAAGAACTAAGCTTTTAATCTGATTCAATGTACACATATACTTTTAAACTGATGCTCAAGTCAGTCATTTGAAAAAATTTAAGTATGATTGGAACAACTTGGATATGAATCTACTTTGTCAACTATAGGTCTTATGAAAGGGCTTCCCTGGTGGCTCAGACAGTAAAGAATCTGCCTGCAATGCAGGAGACCTGGGTTTGATTCCTGGGTCGGGAAGATCTCCTGGAAGAGGGAATGGCTGCCCACTCCAGTATTCTTGCCTGGAGAATCCCATGGATGGAGGAGCCTGGCGGGTTATTTCATGGGGTGGCAAAGAGTCAGACACAACTGAACGACTTACTTACAATCTTATGAAATCTGAATAGTGATAAAATATTTCTAGTTTTTTACTTGTTTCTTTGTACTTTTTAAATGTTGCTACTGGCAAATTTAAAAATAATATATGTGGGTTACATTACATACATATGTGCATTTCTATTGGAGATTGCTGAGATGGAGAAAATTCAGGACTGTTTCGCAACCTCAGAGAGCTCTTCTTTCTTTCTGTCTTGTAGGAATGAACAGTGAGTCAGAAGTGAGAGAGGAGTTAGAAAAGAAGGTGAAAGTGTTAGTTGCTCAGTCATGTCTGACTCTTTGTGACCCCACCAGGCTCCTCTGTCCATGGAATTCTCCAGGGATAGAACCCAGGTCTCCTGCATTGCAGGCACATTCTTTACCGTCTGAGCCACCAGGGGCTGCAGAGGGGGCGGGGGGATCTTTGCAATGGTACAATAATCCCAGGTGATTATTATTTTTTAATGAAGTCCCAGATTTTGGCCAGTGGCTCTGGCAGAGTTGATATTTTTCCACTATGCTCACCCTCTGCTCAGTCCTCTGGGAATCCTCTCGTTACTTTCTGACGTGGAGGTTTTGGCCTGTGATACAAAGACTTGTGCCAGCTCTGCTCAGAGGCAATGAGGAAACGGCTCAGAGTATGAGGAAGATGGCCTATCTCTCCATTCCGGTGAATTACAGTTAATGCAGATGGTTAAATTTCAAAGCAAATTCTGGAGTCTCCTCTGAGACAGAGCATAGAGAACCAATCATATGGGTAGCTTAAGTTCCATCCCAGCCTCAGAGAGACCTTGCTGATTGTATATACTAGAGTCTATTGTGGGTTTTAGATTACGACTGGATTTGTTAAAATATTTTCTAGCTCATCTTTAAAGAATTGACCTTTCCCCCACCAAGTGGTCAATTTGATGAGATGAGAGAAACATAAACTTTGGGGTCAGACCTGGGTGAGAATAACAACTGACATTTCGTGCTGTGTGACTGAGCAGATATATAACCTCTCTGAGCTTCAGTTTCCAGTTTTCTTATCTGTGAAATACCTCTCTCACACATAGCAAATGCTTCATAAGCTGTAACTATTTTTCACGATGAAGAGGATGAGAGTCAGAGGTGGGAGAATTTTTAAGCAGAAAAGCGTCTTCCAACAATGTCTTTGAGACTTTTTTCTCAGAACACTGGTTTTCTGAAATAGAATTCCAACAATAAAAAGAATTTTGTGGGCACTACATTTTGGAAATGGTGGAGGTTGACAAAGTACATTAGTATATTTAACATTCTCAGAAGTCCTACGGTAAAGAAATCAGTTTAACTTTACTTAACCCAGAATTTCCAAAACTTATTAGGATTTTTTTTTTCAAGAAATAACTTATAGCTCTGTGAGTCATACTTTGGGAAATGATGGCGTGGAAGAAAATGTCTTACTTTCTAATCTGAATCCTTGATCTCACACTTTGGATGGGCTGGTCTCATCAGATTGTCCTGTGATGCAGGGGGTGACCAGTCACCAAACTATGTTCCATATCACCTAGGTCTATAATGAAAAACTTATTTCTGTGGGAGCTTAGACAATCTTGTAAATTAAAAAAAATTTTTTTAAATAGTGATGATAGTCTCTTGAAGCATTGCCTTGGAAATTTCTGTTTTGGTTGGTGATAGAGCAAGGGGGACTATAAACTTCGGTTTTGTTTTTCATGTTTTTTATAAAGTTACATGAAGTCTCACAACTTTCTAGGCATGATCAATAACTATAATAATCTTCTGCCATAACAATGTTTCAAAAGAAAATGCCAGACTGGGTTTAAATACACACACATTCACACACACACACACACACACACACACACTCTGTGTAGTAATGCATGAGCAGATTAAAAGGATATGTTTAATTTATAAGCCCTACTCTGATTAGAAAAGATAGATGTGGAAAGATCACTAAAGGATAATGTTTATACTCAATTTGCAATAATTGCACATTTCTTTCATCAAGACACTTTTTAACATAATCTCCCAAATCCCAAAGTACACATAAAAATAAAGTCCAGTAAATTACATCAGACAGAATAGTATAAAAATTCTACTCAGAATACCCAAGGGTGTAAATCAAAATGCATAAAAGCAAGCCTAGATATCTGTGAATATTTTTCTAAGAGAATTTTTGGTCCCAATTTTTATTATAAATATTTCAAACATTAAAAAATTAGAAAAATAGGATAATAAACAACCATAAAGAATTGTTAATATTTTTCCATTTTTTACTTCACATGTATGCATATGTGTTAAAGTGGGCTTCCCAGGTAGAGCTAGTGGTAAAGAACCTGCTTGCCAATGCAGGTTAGACATAAGACGCACTGATTCTATCCCTGGGTCAGGAAGAGTACCTGGAGAAGGGCATGGCAATTCACTCCAGTATTCTTGCCTGGAGAATCCCAAGGACTGAGGAGCCTAGTGGGTTATAGTCCATAGGGTCACACACAGTTGGATACACTGAAGCAACTTAGCATAGCACAGCACGCACATATACTGAGGGAATAAGCTTTTAAATAATGAATTGAAGACATCATGACATCTCACTGTAAGTATTCTAGCATGTATCTCTCGGAGAAGACAATGGCACCCCACTCCAGTACTCTTGCCTGGAAAACCCCAAGGACAGAGGAGCCTGGTGGGCTGCAGTCCATGGGGTCTCGAAGAGTTGGACACGACTGAGTGACTTCACTTCCACTTTTCACTTTCATGCATTGGAGAAGGAAATGGCAATCCACTCCAGTACTCTTGCCTGGAGGATCCCAGGGATGGCAGAGCCTGGTGGGCTGCTGTCTATGGGGTCTCACAGAGTCGGACACGACTGATGCAACTTAGCAGCAGCAGCAGAAGCATGTATCTCCAAAAAAAAGGACATTCTCACACATAGTCACTTAAATTTATCCTGCATATGAAAATGAAAACAACTCTTAAGTTCCCTCTGATACGAGTTCTATTTTTAAAAAATTTTTATTTATTTATTTTTGGCCACATCTTGAGGCATGTGAGATCTTCATTCCCCAACCAGGAATCGAACCTGTGCCCCTGCAGTGGAAGTGTGGGGTCTTAACTAATGGACTGCCAGAGAAATCCCTGATACCAACTCTGGAGTCAAGTTTCTCTAGGAAGCAACCAAGGTTCATATATTACACTTGGTTGTATCTCTGTAACTCTAGAATGCCCTGCTCATCCCAACATTTTCTGCAGTATATTAACCTTTTGGTGAGACCAGTTGTCTTGCAGGAGGTCCCACCACTGTCCATCCATTTCCTTTTGGGTCATTTAGCTCATTCTTCCATCACCTGTGCTTCATATAAACCAAAAGTTAGGTCAAAGTTTTGATTACATAAATATTAAATATTTTGGCCTAAATACCTCATCCTAGTGGGGTGATCATTTATCCCCATTTGTCTCCTGTCCTGGTGTAACTGTAAATAGTGCCTTTCAGTGTCAAGAATGTCTTGGTTTGGACACCCTATCTGTAAATGAAGCATCCCATTAGGAGAAATAGAATGTCAATTTGTCCTAACATTAGGATCACTAAGTCTACTCATGTGGTTAGGTGTCCATCAGAGCTTTTAAAAAGTAATGAGCCCCATAATGAGATTGTAAATTGACTGATTTTGTTATACGTCACACATTTTACTTTCAATAACCCATTAAAATTTTCTGCATCTGGGTGCAATCATGATAAACAATTCTAGGGACTTTCTGGTGGGCCAGTGGTTGAGACTATGCACTCCCAAGGCAGGGGACGTGGGTTCGATCCCTGGTTGGGGAACTAAGGTTTCAAATGCTGGCACACAGAGTAGCCAAAAAAAGAAAATGAGAAAACAATTCTACTTTGTTTGACTCAGGTTAAAGTCACTTCTGCTTGTATTAAAGTGGTATGAAAAAAATATCTTTGCAATAAAATAATGATTTCCTATTAGCTGAATTCATGCAGAGGAAAAATGGCAGAGGTTGAAGATTTAATTTTCTCCAGCCAATATCATAAATTCATCTATATTTTAAAATGATAGGCACAGTTTACTTAAAAAACCTTTTTCCTAATATTAAATTAATATTAGCTAATTATGGAAAATTTAGAAAATACAGAAAAGTATAAAAAAGAAAATAAAAATCACCCCTAACTACCGTCTCAGAATCATTTTTAACATTTTAATAGATTTACTTTTGTCTTTTTCTCCTATACAGTTTTACATAGAAAGTGCTATAATTACCGAACAAAAAATTTTACATCACATCTTTTCTCACTTAATTTGTTTCATAAATATTTTTCCATATTATTTCAAGCTCTGTCAACCTTTTAAACATGACTACATGATCTTTCATTTTGTGAAATTCCTACTGTTGAACATTTAAGTTGTTTGCAGATTTTTTTTTTCCTATGGTGAATAAGTTTTCCATATAAATATTTTTCTCTACTTGACATTATCTCCTTAGAAATGCTCCTAACCATTTCTGGTTCAGAACTGCTAGATTTGACTTGATTTTTGCTCAGATAAACTCTTAGACTTTTATCATGCCTCGGTTTATCTTTTCACAGGTCTGATGACTGAAGAGGGAACCAAGGAGACCTTTGACGGCCCTCAGGGGCAACGAGCAACAGCAGCGAAGGTGCCTGAGGAGCCCCATGAGTCGCTTCTCCTCGCTGCCTCTGGAGGTGGTGGGTAAGGACACTCTATCCTTCATCTACACTTCATTTGACCATTTCTTTCGGGAAACTGCTGAAGTTGGACGGGGTCTACTTTAGAAACCAGACTGGGTCCAGTGTTGAACTAATTGTTCAATTGCTAATTGTTCGACTCTTTGCAACCCCATGGACTGCAGCATAGCAGGCTTCCCTGTCCTTCACTATCTCCCTGAGTTTGCTCAAACTCATGTCCATTGAGTTGGTGATGCCACCCAACCATTTTATCCTCTGTTGCCCCCTTTTCCTCCTGCCCTTGATCCTTCCCAGCAACAAGGTCTTTTCCAATGAGTCGGCTCTTCGCATCAGAGTTGGACTGGTTCCGACTAAAACTGAGTCCAGTGTGAGGCCTCAGTTTCTGGTGACCAGGATGAGTCCTGTTGGGACACCCCACTCTCTTTAGAGCCTGCAGATGGCATTCTCGGGAAAATGGCAGAGGCCTAAAAAGGGTAAGAATCCTCACCAAAGTCAGCCTGCCTAGATCTCTGTGGTGCCTGGTCAAGGGAGGGAAGTAAAATTTCACGTTGTCCCTTCCTTTCCAAATACAGATTGGCAGGAAAAAACAGTTATTAATCCCTCATTTCTCAGGGGCATCTATTGCCCTTCTCGTTCATCTTAATTTGTGTCCTGAGAAATTGCCTTGACATTTGTTAGGTGGGACCCCCAAAATTTGATTGCACTGAACTGTGTGTTGCATTCCATTTGTGGCTAGGGTCCTACTGACTGCTGTCAGCTCTCAAGGGAATTTCCTGTCTTTCTTTCTTTTGGTTATCTTTGGGAGTAACTCTGGGTCTTGGGAGGGTAGTTCTTCTGCATCCTCTTTGGGGATGTCTCTTCATCCAGGGGTTGTTCAATACTGCCAGGAAATTTTGCTATTTGTTCTGATTGAAACCTAACAAGATATTCAAAAGCTTTTAAGTCTCCCTATGGTCAAAAGTTGGCCAAATTGGAAACTGATATTTGGAGCTTGGTAGGAACTTTTCTTTAGGCTAAGCTAAAATAATCCTGTGTATTTAGAAGAAAAGAAAACGTCCTGAAGTCATTGTGGAAGGATTTACTCACACGTTTCAAAGGCACACAGGTCTAAAGCTACAAGGTAGGAATCTCTTGATTTCCATTTTAGTTGAAGATCTCCCTGATATAAACAAGCAAATTGAGGATGATGTAGTTGAGTGGGTGGGTAAACCTCTTGAAGTCATAACTCAATTCTTTGAGGAATTAAAAGCAACCATACTTGCCTTACAAACTGAGTCTTTACTAAAACAGAAATTCAGCTCTAGAAACAATTTGAAGCCACCTATCTTTTTTACCTTGGAGAAGGAAATGGCAACCCACTCCAATATTCTTGCCTAAAGAATCTCATGGACAGAGAAGCCTGGTGGGCTGCTGTCCATAGGGTTGCACAGAGTTGGACACGACTGGAACGACTTAGCATGCATGCATCACAGTATCACACCTCTATGGAGTGGGTTGTCATTTCCTTCTCCAAGGTAAAAAAGATAGGTGGCTTCAAATTGTTTCTAGAGCTGAATTTCTGTTTTAGTAAAGACTCAGTTTGTAAGGCAAGTATGGTTGCTTTTAATTCCTCAAAGAATTGAGTTAAGACTTCAAGAGGTTTACCCACCCACCCAACTACATCATCCTCAATTTGCTGAATACACAGGTTTGTTTTATATTATTATACTTGTCTGATGGCTAAATTTAAAAAAATTATTTATTTATGTTTGTGCTGAGTCTTCCTTGCTGCGCTTAGACTTTCTCTAGTTGCAGCGAGAGGGGGCTACTCTTCCTTGGTGGTGCTTGGGCTCCTCACTGCAGCAGCTTCCCTTGTGGAGCACGGGCTCTCGTGCTCTGTGTATGTGGGCTCAGTAGCTGTGGTGCATGAGTCTAGTTGCCCTGCACATGTGGGATCTTCCTGGACCAGGGATCGAACCCATGTCCCCTTCATTAGCAGGTAGACTCTTAACCACTGGACCATGAGGGAAGTCCTCATGGATAAAAGTTTAAAATTAAAGCTATAAGATGCCTGTATTTTTGTCTGATGTTCCTGTATGTTTATGTATGGATGTTAGAGATTTGCAGTATTTTTCTACCTCCTAACAGTATTGGCAAAATTAATTTGTAAAGAGCTCTATTTAATTGGCTTAAAGATAAACATTTATATTAATCAAATATACTCTCAGAAATATAGAAACTAACCCAAAAGTCTCTCAAGTCCATGTGATCTAGGATAATCTTGGCAAATAAAAGCTAGTTTAAGCTTGTTGGTTTCATTAAAAGAAGCATGTCTTTAGAGTTACAGCATTAAACATAATAATTTCATTCTGCCTGGACTTACTAAAAGTCAAATAAGCTCATGTTATCTTTGTTACAGAATTTGTCAGCAAGAAGGATAACTTAACATGATGGTTAGCTATTTAATGTCTCATGAAATTTTTATGAGTCAACTAAACATAATTAAGAACAAGTAAATTTGAGAAGGTATGGTTAGTCAAAGCTATGGTTTTTCCAGTAGTCATGTATGGATGACTTTGGACCATAAAGAAGGCTGAACACTGAAGAATTGATGCCTTCAAACTGTGGTGCTGGAGAAGACTCTTGAGAGTCCCTTGGACAGCAAGGAGATCAAATCAGTCAATCCTAAAAGAAATCAACCTTGTTCATTGGAAAGACTGTTGCTGAAGCTGAAGTTCCAATACTTTGGTCACCTGATACAAAGAGCCGACTCATTGGAAAAGACTCTGATGCTGGGAAAGACTGAAGGCAAAAGGAAGAGGGTGCGGCAGAGGGTTAGATGGTTAAATAACACCACTGACTCAATGGACATGAATTTGAGCATACTCCAGGAGATAGTGGAAGACAGAGGAGCCTGGCGGGCTGCAGTTCATGAGGTTGCCAGGAGTTGGACACAACTTATTGACTGAACACAACAACAACAAATTTGGAAATTCCCTGGTGGTTCTGTGGTTAGGGTTCTACCCTTTCTTTCACTTCGGGAGGCACAGGTTTGATCCTTGGTTTGGGAACTGGGATCCTACAAGCTGCATGGTCCAGCAAAAAAAGCAAAGCAAAACAAAATAAACAAAAACCCAAGTAAATTAAATAGATACATGTAAGGTTAAAGCTTATGAACAAACTTTTCAATAATAATAATGTTTTAAGATAAGTTTACTTAAACATAATTTCCAAAATATTTTTCATAACTTGAAGCCTTAAAGTTATACTGAGATCAGTTAAATGATGGGTATTCATTGAATATCCAAATCATTTCTGAATAAGATAATACAGTGAAACATAAATTACTGACATAGATTTATCTCCTTTTGACTTCCTTTTACAGAGGAGCTAAAAATACTCAGATCTATTAGTAAACATGTTTTGTAACACATTGAACATTTTACCGTGAGGAAGACTATACTTCGGGAAATTGTGAAATTTATTTTTGAATATGACAATCCACAGAATGCTACTGTGACAGTCCACAGTTGCTTACTTCTTTATTTTCATTAAGAATAAAGAATTCTAAGAGTCAAGATTTCTAATCAATATTTGTAATTAAAACTGCTTAGAAAAATAAGTTAAAGGAAACAATTGTGTGAAAAATACATGAAGAAAGTGAAGACTGGTTGTTTGAGAATGAGGAAGAGAAAAAACCATAGGATAAAACCTGAATAGATGTAAAAAAAGTTGTAAAACATTTGTGGAAAAGGATTTTATGTATGGTCAAGCTGAATAAAATGAGAATGGATTTATTTAATTTTTTAAGGAATGAGTTTTAATATCAGAAGTACACAGGTACAGAAGTAGAATTTGGCTTTCTCTCTGTAAAAGGACAAATTTGTCTTGGAATATTGGTCTGCTTTGGACAGTGAAAGTTTGTCGTTGAACTTTTTGGGTAATCTACCTGGAAAGCAAAGATTTGATCTCTTCCAAACTAATTTATTGTGCTTTATTTTGTCTTTATCAGCACTTTGATTACATAAGAAAACCCAGTCTTCTCAATATTAAAAGATCTAAGTTTTGTTCACAGCTATGTAATCTTCTGTTTGCCTTTAAAATCTTCTATTGTCAACTTAAATTGATAATTAAGTATTATTTCATAATGATCTGAGATCCTAGTCAAATGTTCAAACATTTTGACAACTTCCCCAAATAAAATTATGAATGCAGTCTTTTTAACTTCAAAATACCTTTGAAATTTCCCAGAGGAAGTGTGGAAAATCTCAAAGAATTTGTCTCTCACCTTGTGAAAGGCAGTTGTTAATTACGTTTATTTGGCATGCTGAATTATGTGGGATGCATTATCAAGTAGTAAGTAATGACAAACCTTCTTAAGTTCTATGCTTTTGGGTATATATGAGAATATGCTTAAAATCTCATGCCTAAGATTTGACCAGATACTTTTAAGGAACTCAGGTGGACTCTATGGAGCCAATAAAAGCTTCTTGGGAAAACTGACCTTGTACCTTGCTTAAGACTTCCTGGAAGCCCTACCAGGTGAATAAGGGAGGCTACTTCCAGAAAGGTCAAGAACTGTAGGATACTTTAAAAAAGAGAGGAATTCAGTCACCTCTTTAAATATACTGGGTGAAGTCTAATATTGAGTTTTTGGTTTGGTTTCTTAGCCTGGAAAGGCTTTTAAAAGTCTAATCTAAGATTCCTTATGAAAAACTACCAGCAAAGCAGATTTAAAGAGAATCTATGTGGTCAATCACTATTCTTGCTGCATTCATCTAAATAATCAGGCCAAATTTAATGAGACTAAACACTTGCAGACAAATTTGTCTTATAGTGATTATCTTTGAGAGAAATGAGAGTGACTGTAGAGGAAATAATTATGCTTCATAGAAAATGATAACACAACCTTGTGGAGATCAGGTTCTAGTGCTGTTCATTGTCTTGGAGGTTTTGTTATATGCCTGTAAATCAACTGCATCCTGAGTTCTAGTTTCCTCAAATATCAGCTACAACTCTTCAAACTATTGTTTCCAATTTTCTCCCACATTTCTGATTTGGAATCATTAAGAACAAAGACTGACTTTGAACCTCTTTGGAAGGGATCATCCCAGCTCCTCCTCACTACCCAGATGGCAGTCAAAGTTCAGGGACTTGACCCTGGATCTACACCCTCTAATTAAAAAGGGCTTCTCTAGACTCTTGGAATGGCACACCAGCTGGAGATCTAAAATTAAAATTGTCTGGGGAGGTTCCTTTCCAGAAGCCGATGACATCTTGAGGTGACCAGCTCTCTCAAGATCATAGTTGAAGATCTTAATCTCCAGAGTGAAAGCTTTATTCTGTTTTTTAATTACTTGCTTTCCCTCTCTGTTAATGCACAGGAAGACAATGTTCCTTAACTCTGGCAACTATCACAAAATCTATTGATAAGGCAATAGCTACACGACAGAAGTCCCTGGACTTTCTTTTGAAGGTAGTGTTAGCTTTAGATTACTTGTTAGCTGAACAAGGAGTCTATGTAATAGCAAATATCTCCTGCTGTACCTAGACCAATACCTTTCGTGTTGTAGCAAATACATGAAATTAACAAATAAGCCACTTGGCTAAAACAGGTTGATGCCTTTTCAGGTACATTCTTTGATTTATTAGATGCCGACTGGTGTGGCTCATGCCAGCTGGTCCCCGGCTAAGGAGTATACTTAAGTCTCTTGGTATTATCCTCCTAGTAGTCCTACCCTCCAGGTAGTCTCCCTGGAGTGCTGTGCTTTGCTGCACTTAGTCATTCAGTCATGTCCAGTTCTTTGCAATTCTATGGATTGTAGCCTGCCAGGCTTCTCTGTCCATGGGGATTCTCCAGGCAAGGATACTGGAGTAGGTTGCTATGCCCTCCTCCAGGGGATCTTCCCAACCCAGGGATTGAACCCAGGTCTCCCATATTGCAGGTGGATTCCTTACTATCTGAGCCACCAGGGAAGCCCAAGAATACTGAAGTGGGTAGCCTATCCTTTCTCCAGGGGATCTTCCTGACCCAGGAATTGAACTGGGGTCTCCTGAAATGCAGGGGGATTCTTTACCAGCTGAGTTTCTATCAAAGTTCTTAAACACATGTTTGTAGCCATCATCAGTACATCAGATTTTTTTCCCTGCGCTTGGAGAAACAGAAACCAGATGAACAACAAAATCAGTTCTTCTGTGGATCTGACGCCATAATCTGTGAGTTTCACAATGAGACAAGAATGATTTAACTTTGATGGTGACTGATAGAGACAGTAATGGCAACTGTTTGGTTAGTCTCTCATGTATGAGAGGATGGCAAAAAGAGGGGGATTATTAAATTAATTATACAAGGATGCTGTTAAATGGGTGTGGCTTTAGTGCCATGGGGGCCTATGTCAGCAAGTCAGAGTCTAAGCCTGTAAAAGTCTCATGGTCACAAAATCAAAAACTCCTAAGGCTGAGGAATCACAAACAACTAGGCTTTGAGCTATTAGCCAAACAGTGATTGCCTTACTTTGCTTCTGTCTCTTCTTTATAAAAGCCTCTGCCCTTGGGACTTCCTGGTAGTTCAGTGGTTAATAAGACTTCACCTTCTGATAAGATCCCACATGCCTCATAGCCAGAAAAACCAAAAGGTAAAACAGAAGTAACACTGTAACAAATTCAATAAAGCCTTTAAAAACAGTCCACATTAAAAAACAAATCTAAAAAAATTGTCTCCACAAACTCATGTTGGTGGAGCACTCCTAACAACTTCTGGATTGATGCTGCCTGATTCAAATCAGTTTTGCTCAAATAAACTCCTAAAATTAAAAAGAAAAATCATCTCCTTAAAATAAGTTATTGGGTTGGAAGTAATGAATTTTTTTTCATTTATTTTCCCCATGATTATCAAGGTAAGATAAGTTTATCATAGTCAAGTAAAATTTAATGAAACTGGGAAGGAAAAAATAGTCTTTCAGAGTCCTCCACCTGGGGGCAACTCATGTTAATGTTTTGACATTATTTCTTCTGATTCATGTGGTTATTTTCGCTTCTAGTAAGGTTCAAGGATATGAACATTTTTAAGGCTTTGGATAATACTGCCAAAATTGCTTTCACTTTATCAATGTGTCCTCTTTCTGGAGGTAAGTTGTGACGGTCCTAAAAAACCCACGAACATCTAAAAATTATCAAATAAGCATGATTGTTTCCAAACTTCCATGATTTTGATCCAGCTCTCCAGAAGTCTGTTTGTGAACATGGGAATGGGCATAAAAATGTACAAAAAACAAATGTTACTTGGAACACTCATTGCCAGCTTTTGATTTTTTCACATAACTAAAGGACTCATTTTTCATAGTCAGGATCCTATCCAATTCCATTGTGTTCATAATTCTAACTTAATTTAAGCTTAGCACATTTTCAATGTGGCACAAGTACAATTGTGTGAAATGCATCAACATATACACTCTGGTTGAAGTCTACCCTTTTGAAAGGCTAACTTTTTAATGGTATTTATCCCACAGGCAGTGGAAAATGCCTGTTTAACAGGTAGTCATGGAGAAGGTGATGGCACCCCACTCCAGTACTCTTGTCTGGAAAAGCCCATGGATGGAGGAGCCTGGTGGGCTGCAGTCCATGGGGTCACGAACAGTTGGACACGACTGAGCGACTTCCCTTTCACTTTTCACTTTCATGCGTTGGAGAAGGAAATGGCAACCCACTCCAGTGTTCTTGCCTGGAGAATCCCAGGGGCGGGGGAGCCTGGTGGGCTGCCGTCTATGGGGTTGCACAGAGTCGGACACGACTGAAGCGACTTAGCAGCAGCAGCAAGGAAATCCACTCTCTGCTCCTTCTGGATAAATATAAGCTGTCAGACGTTTACTAATAGCTTTCTTCTGGCAGGAATAGGGGAAAATGTTCTCCTAGTCAGGTCTTCCCAGTCTATTTCACGGCATGGCACCCTTGGGAATTAATGATGCTTGTTCTTTACACTGGAGGAAATAAATGAGGCTGACGTAATCCAAGGTGACTACCTGGAAGCCTGGGGTCCCTCCGGCCTGTCCTCAGGACTGAGGGATCCATGCTCTAGGGTCCTGTCATCTGTCATGGCACGTCATGGCCAGCTCTGCATCCGAGGGCCTCTACAGTCATATATCTTTTGATATTATGAAGGCATATCTTCTTCCTTTCTTTCCTATTTTTCAGAGATTTATTTATGAATTTATTTTGGCTGTGGTGGGTCTTCGGTGCTACGCGTGCACTTTCTCTGGTTGCGGTGAGCAGGGGCTGCTCTGTGTTGTAGTGAGAGGGCTTCTCTTTGCAGTGGTTTCTCCTTGTTGTGGAGCGTGAGCTCCGGGAGCACGGTCTTCAGTACTGCAGCACTCGGGCTCAGCAGTTGTGGCGCACGGGGTTAGCTGCTCCCCGGCATGTGTGATCTTCTAGGATCAGGGATCGAACCAGTGTCCTGTGCGTTGCAAGGCAGATTCTTAGCCACTGGACCAGCAAGGAAGCCTTCTTTCTTATTTTAGAATCTTGTTTCTCCCTCCCTGCGTGTTGGTATATGTGTGTTTATGTGTGTGTGTTTAATCTATTCCTTGCATTGATTACACAAAGACCTTATAACTGGGAACCCCCACCTTAGCAGAAATGTGGATGTTTTTCTGATAACTTTTTGATTTTACCTCTGCAAAATATGCTTAGCTCCTGTTCCCAAAGTTTTATTTATTTGATTTCTCTCAGCTGGAAGTCATCCTAATTTCTGAGTTCTATTAAATATCAGGAAAGTGAAAGTTGCTCAGCTGTTCCGACTCTTGGCGACCCCATGGACTATACAGTCCATGGAATTCTCCAGGCCAGAATACTGGAGTGAGTAGCCATTCCCTTCTCCAAGGGATCTTCCCAACCCAGGGATTGAACCCAGGTCTCCTGCACTCCAGGCAGATTCTTTACCAACTGAACCACAAGGGAAGCCCAGGAACTTCGATAAAAACTAGGGATAGAGGAATGGTCAACACAGCTTGTGACTCTGAGTGTTCACAGTTTGGTGAACTGTGAGGGGGGAACACAGGCATGGTGAGAGAAAACAAGAAGTAGTTAATGGTGGTTGGTCCAAAGGCCCAGGTCTCCTCCCCGGGGCTGATGGGAAGGCTTCCCAGGAGCTGTAACATTTGAGCTGTGACTTGAAGGATGAATGAAAGTTTCACATCCTAATCAGGAAATAGAGTTTGTACTGGATAGGAGACAGAAATCCATGGTTTTGAGAAATAACTGAGCTGCCAGTATGCCTAGAACACCAATTCCAGGCGGCTCCTGAAAGAGAGACAAGGGTCAGTCTAGAGAGGAAGGCAGGGTTCGGTTTTGAGGAACGTTGTCTGCTGCATGAAGTGTCAGGACTTTTCAGATTTGTGCTTTGGAAGCATCACTCTGGCATCTGTGTGGACATTGGACTTGTGGATGGTGACGAGGTCACCAGGAGGCTGCCACAGTTCTGAAAACAGAAGTGACAAGGGCTTGACCTTGGGCTGCCTGGGTGGGGGGAAGAAAGTAGTGGTGACAGAATCCATGGGAACGGCTTCAGGGGTGGAAGAGGAGTCCATGTGGGCAACTAAGTCAGTGATGATGTCGTTAGCAAAGACAGAGAGAGGCTCAACCTCCACCATGTCAGCTCTTCAAATCCAACTCTTCTTTTAGACCCAATCCAAGGGCCCTTTCTTTACAATCCTTCTTGTATCCGTGTCTCCTGAGGGGCCACTGTCTTCCCAGAATAGTTTTCTGGCAGTCAGCAGTGGACAGTTTGCTCCCTAAGCAGGAGGCTGTTATTTCCTACATGTTAAGTCTGTTTCCTAAGCTAGATTGTAGGACTGTCATTCTCAAGCCCTATGTCATGTGCTTGTTTGATATTCATCCTAGCAACTTTCTCAGTGTTGGCCATTTACTAGTGCTGTCTGGAGTAGGCAGTGGGGCCCATGCTATGATTGCAAACGAAATTATAAATAAGCGATAGATATAAAGTGGGATTTCCCTGGTGGCTAAGGTTCCCTCTTACTGCAGGGGACCGAGGTTCGATCCCTGGTCAGGGAACTAGATCCCACATGCTGCTGCTGCTGCTGCTGCTAAGTCGATTCAGTCGTGTCCGACTCTGTGCGACCCCATAGATGGCAGCCCACCAGGCTCCTCCATCCCTCGGATTCTCAAGGCAAGAACACTGGAGTGGGTTGCCATTTCCTTCTCCAATGCATTTAAGTGAAAAGTGAAAGTGAAGTCGCTCAGTCGTGTCCAACTCTTTGCGACCCCATGGACTGCAGCCTGCCAGGCTCCTCCACCCATGGGACTTTCCAGGCAAGAGTACTGGAGTGGGGTGCCATTACCACAGCTAAAGATCCCGTGTGCCACAGTGAAAATTAAAGATCCTGTATGCTGCAACTTTCAGGCATTGGAGAAGGAAATGGCAACCCATTCCAGTGTTCTTGCCCGGAGAATCCCAGGGACGGGGGAGCCTGGTGGGCTGCCATCTGTGGGGTAGCACAGAGTCAGACACGACTGAAGTGACTTAGCAGCAGCAGCAGCATGCTGCAACTAAGACCTGGTGCAGGCTAAATAAATAGTTTAAAAATAAAATAGAAAGTAAAGGTATGTTGGTTAATGCAGGAGTAGAAAGCTCAGAGGGACCTGTGGCTTCCTTGTCTAGGGCTCCATGAGACACGATTTGAAAACTTTTAGCGTGGTGGACTAATCACGGGTTTTGGAGTTACTTAAGAACTGAGTTCGAATCCCCACTCCATCACTTACTTGCTGGAATAGAGTAAACAAAGAAGCTGCTCTGAGCCTGGCTTTCCCTTCTGTAAAACACATATAACAACACTTTCATTGCAGGTTTATTGTGAGGACAAAGTAAGATAATGCATATAAAATCTCTGGCACCTCTTAAATGCTCACTAGGTCATAATTATCATCACTTCCCTGGTGGCTCAGATGGTAGTGTCTTGGTTGGTAAGAATAACAAGACCCTTGCTAACTGATCCTTACTGAAGTGGTTAGTTGTTAGTCTATATAACCTACTCATGCTCACGTTAAGAAAAGCTGAGGTTGGGGTGAAGTTATGGGTGAGCTTGGGGTTCAGGGGGCACCCAGCCTTGTCTTATGCTCCATCCGCTCCATAAACCTGCAATCGCCTGCCTTTGCATGGAGGCCTATCAATATTTAATGTGTGGGTGTCAATTGCTGTAAACCGAGCACACCCCAGCACCAACTTGAATTAATTATATGCAGGAGGAGTGAAAATAAAATGCCTTTTTCTCAGAGCCCCAAGTTTCACTGCTACACCGAAGCCTGGAAACCACAGGGTGAAAATTTTGCTGATGGAGGACCCCGAGAAGAAGCTGACACAGAAGAGTGACGGCAAACCCCGGAAAGTCCGATTTAAAATCTCTTCCTCCTACAGCGGCCGTGTGTTGAAGCAAGTCTTTGAAGACGGGCAGGAATTAGAGTCACCAAAGGAGGAATACCCTCACAGTTTCCTCCAAGAGTCCCTTGAACCAATGGATGGTGTTTACGGATCTGGGGAAGTCCCAAAGCCCCAGCCGTACTCTCCCAAGCTGACTGCTCAGAGGATCAGCGTGTTTCGAGAGGGTAGTGCCTACACCTTGGCGGGGAGCCAGCATTTCTTCAATGATTACAAGGCCAATGACCATAAGGTTGGTATTGCCCTGGTGTGTAAGCTGTAAGGACTAAAATGTGGTTAGAGAAACACCTAAATGTTTCAGATTGTATCTTGCTTGTACTTGGGTACCAACCAGAGCTTTTGTTGTTGTTTAGCCACTTAGTCATATCTGACTCTTTTTCGACTTCATGGACTGTAGCCCACCATGCTCCTCTGTCCATAGGATTCTCCAGGCAAGAATACTGGATTGGGTAGCCATAACCTCCTCCAGGGGATCTTCCTGACAAAGGGATGGAACACACGTCTTCTGTACATTTCCTGCATTGCAGGCAGATTCTTTACTGCTGAGCCACCGGGGAAGCCCAATCAGCTATAGGTACACACCAAATGCAAAGCTGCCATCAGAATATTTCTGGGACAAAAATAACATTCTTGTTGACTACTTGTTGGAAAGTGCAAAAAGCGTAGCTGGTATTCAAATTCCATCCAGGTTAACAAATTGTAATTGGGTGTTCAGCTGGGATGTCTTGGTAAGTAAATGAAATAGAGATACAGCGGTTTTCAGGTTGCCAGACTGCCGTTTTAGAAAATTATGCTGCAATGGGTTGTTCTTTTTCCTGGAAGAGCTAAGCGTTTGAAGGTGCTTACTTTACTCCAGCCGATTATTTAATTTATGGTTTATCCATATCTTGCTTTGTTTCTTACCTCCCTCCTGCTGCCTGCTTTTTAAAAATGCTTGTTTATTTCTTTTGCCTTTCCATTGCTTGTTAGCAGGAATCCTGGGTGGGTGGAACCCTGGGAAGAAATGGAAAAAGCAGATCAGCTAGAGGAAATGTTACGTATGGAAGATGTTTGAGCTAATAGTTAGATAAAAACATGTATTTTATCTGTGAATTTCAGTTATTTTCTTCAGTACCAAAGATCATCAAAAGCCCATACATGATTTTCTTTGAAGCTAGAAGAGTCTGGAACTTATTCACTGATTTCCACAACTAACAGGATGTGTGCATGTGTTCTCTGCTGCAGGAGGACCATGAATGCCTTGAAAAAAAAAAAGCTTAAGTGCAATTATATAATGTACCATGTTATTAATGAATAGCACACCAGGATATGTTTTCATCTTTAAAGTGTAAAATTCAGGTCATTACTCTCTAATCATTTATATTGTTCTTTTCCTAAGGAAACAGGTTACATAGCGATAGCAGACAAATGTACTGGCCTTGTTGGCATTAGTATAAGTTTAATTATGAGCATGTCCACATTTATTGAAGATAATACCAGGTTTCTTTTTGATATTCAAGGGGGCTGGAATGAACAATTCCTTTTGTTAGTGGAGTGACTTCTGCATTAAAGGCTGCTGCTGCTGCTAAGTTGCTTCAGTCATGTCCGACTCTGTGCAACCCCACAGAGGCAGCCCACCAGGCTCCCCCATCCCTGGGATTCTCCAGGCAAGAACACTGGAGTGGGCTGCCATTTCTTTCTCCAATGCATGAAAGTGAAAAGTGAAAGTGAAGTCGCTCAGTTGTGTCTGACTCTTAGCGACCCCATGGACTGCAGCCCACCAGGCTCCTCCATCCATGCGATGTTCTAGGCAAGAGTACTGGAGTGGGGTGCCATTGCCTTCTCTGCATTAAGGCACTTCTGCATTAAAATTGCATTCTACCTCATTGGGTCTTCTCCACAACCTTGAGGAGAAAGATTGTGAAAAATGTAGAGTCGTTTCCATTTTACAAATGAGGAAAATTGAGTTCCAGGTTGTAAGAGACTCATTAGGTACAGAGTTAGAATAAAAATTTAGGTCTTCTAATTCTGTATATTCTTGGCCCTATGGAATGTTCTTTTTAAGAGAATAAGACCATTAATAATAGTGATGATAATGATTATAATAGTAACCATTTTTTCAAGTGATTATTATGTCCTGGGTACTTGGTTATATCTTGTACTTACAGTACCTCTTTTAATCATATCTCATTTGTAGTTTTAGAATTTATAAAGTCAGAGTTTATACAAACTTTGCACAAGTCCGTGGTTTATAGTATTGAACTGTTTGACCTTCATCAGTCATGTGTCACACTTGGCATTTGTGTAAAGGTGTGATTAGGCATGGACTTAATAAAACCAGACGCCTCAGTCTTACTGACAGCACCGTACAGTGGTTTTAAACACGGTACTCTCTAGACCAGTTTCAGGGTTTGATTTCTGCCTGGTCTGGTTGTCCTTGGTTTCTTTGTGGCATGAACAAATGCCACATCCTGCTGCTAGCCAGTCTCTGGGTGTGAGAGTGGTCAGGTTGGATTTTTGCAGCACTACCCACTGAAATAGGTTGTTAATGTGGTGCTTGGGAAAAATAAGGAAATGAGAGCTGGGAAGACATGATTTTTCAATAGTGAATCCAACTGTGGAATAACCCTTAGTAAATATTGGCTTTGCAGCAACATTGGGTAGCAGTTAAGCACAGCAATTAAAAAGAAGGGCTCTGAACTTGAACAGATATTTGTATACCAGTGTTCATAGCAGCCCAATTGCCCACAGGTGGAAGCAAATATCAATCAATAGATGAATGCACAAACAAAACATGGTATATACATACAATAGAATATTATTCGGCCTTAAAAGGAAGGACATTTCAATACATGCTATAACACAGATGAATCTTAAGGACATTATGCTAAGTGAAGTAAGCTGGTCACAATAAGATAATTGTATGATTCCACTTGTATGAGGTACTAGCACAGTCAAATTTATAGGACAGAAAGTATAATGTTGCTTGCCATGGGCTAGGGAGGGCAGAAGGTGGAGTTTAATGAGTACAGAGTTTCAGTTTGGAAATGAGAAAAAGTTCTGGACGTGGGTGGTGGAGATGGCTGTACAGCAGTGTAAAAGTGCTGATGCCCCTGGATTGTGCCTTACAAAAGGTTAAAGTGGTAACTTTTATGTACACTTTTAGGTCACTTCTGTCGTGTCCGACTCTGTGCGACCCCATAGACGGCAGCCCACCAGGCTCCCCCGTCCCTGGGATTCTCCAGGCAAGAATACTGGAGTGGGTTGCCATTTCCTTCTCCAGTGCATGAAAGTGAAAAGTGAAAGTGAAGCTGCTCAGTCATGTCGACTCTTAGCAGCCCCATGGACTACAGCCAACCAGGCTCCTCCGTCCATGGGATTTTCCAGGCAAGAGTACTGGAGTGGGGTGCCATTGATATTTTATCATAATAAAATAATAATCATAAAAAGCAAGGCTCTGATGTCAGTTAAACCTGGACTTGATGTCCGTCCAGCCCACTTACTCTGTGAGCTTGGGCAAGCCACTTAACCTTGTGATAATAAAAGTACATGCTTGCAGAGATTATTGTGATGATTAAAAATATCAAAGACCTGAAAGTACTTAGCACTGTGCCTGGCACACACTGTATCTGCTCAGTACGTGCTACCTACCGTGACAATGACCAGGCTCTTATTAAGGAAATACTGAGGCTTTTAAAATTTAATGTGATGGATAGAGAAAATCTTATAAACAGATATTTTAAGGATTTGAAACTGACTGAAGTATATGTATGTGTGCATGCTTAGTCATGTCTAACTCTGTGATGCCATGGACTCTTGCCCACCAGGCTCCTCTGTCCATGGGATTTTCCAGGCAAGAGTACTGAAATGGGTTGTCATTTCATCCTCCAGGAGATCTTCCTGACCCACGGATCAAACCTACATCTCCTGTGACTCCTGCATTGGCAGGCAATTCTTTACCACTGAGCACTTTACCCTAAGTATAAAGTGAAAGTGAAGTCACTCAATCATGTCCGACTCTTTGCGACCCCATGGACTGTAGCCTACCAGGCTCCTCCCTCCATGGGATTCTCCAGGCAAGAGTACTGGAGTGGGTTGCCATTTCCTTCTCCAGGGGATCTTCCCGACCCAGGGATCGAACCCATGTCTCCTGCATTCCAGGCAGACACTTTAGCTTTCGAGCCATCAGGGAAGCCCTTACCCTAAGTATACTACTGCTAAGTCACTTCAGTCGTGTCTGACTCTGTGCGACCCCATAGACGGCAGCCCACCAGGCTCCCCCGTCCCTGGGATTCTCCAGGCAAGAACACTGGAGTGGGTTGCCATTTCCTTCTCCGATGCATGAAAAGTGAAAGTGAAGTTGCTCAGTCCTGCCCGACCCTTAGCAACGCCATGGACTGCAGCCTTCCAGGCTCCTCTGTCCATGGGATTTTCCAGGCAAGAGTACTGGAGTGGGGTGCCATTGCCTAGGGTCATTAAAAAAGATGAAACGGAGGGACTTCCCTGTGAACCAGGGGCTAAGACTCCGTGCTCCCAAAGCAGGGGGCTGGGATTCCATCTCTGGTCATGGAACTAGATTTTGCATGCTGCAACTAAAGATCTTGCATGCCACAATTAAGACCTAGAGCAGCCAAAAAAGGGGGGTGGGGGTGGGGGCGGGGAGGAGGAAGGAAAGAAACATTTATTGAACATGAACTTTCTGTACTGTTATGCAATTTCATCCTCACAATAATTTTGGGAGGAAGAGTTTAACAAATTGGAAAAACAGAAGTTCATGGAGGTTAAATAACTTACAGACTTCACATGGTTGTCAAATAGAATTTGAACTCAGATTTGTCCACCTCCAAAGCACATTGAGTTCCTAGTCCCAACAAGACATGTCTGCATTTAAACACAGAGCAGTGGAAGGTTGCATGCTCCCTGAATGGCAATCCCAGTCCCATTGCTTTTGACATCAGAGTATTTATGAATACTTAATCTTATATAAGTTGACATTCTGGGATTATGGAATAAAACAAAAACGTCCTGGCTCTATGCTGACCCTCTATAATGTAAGTGTTCCTCACAGGCACTGGAGTGTAACTGGATAATGTGAACTTTAGTTACACCTAGATGCAAGGAAGAACTTGGCTGTCATGGTAACGGAAACATAAACACACCTTAAAGGTGATTTGGGATCCTCCATCTTGGGAGTATATTAAAAATACATTTACTATCCTGGGTGTCTCAGATGTTGTCCAGCTGAGAAACAGGAGGTTGGGCCAGATAAGTGAAATTTGTTTTTTTCATATGTTAAGAATTTTGAAAAACTAGCCTTATGTATGAAAAAAACTTCTGAGTAATTGAACCTCTTCGGCTATTACTAGAAATAGAAATGGAACCTTCCAAAGGTACCACCATCTTTATCTTCTGATGCTCAGAAACTGATAGTCCAGAGTGTGAAACAGGAACCCAGCATGCATCAAACAATAGGAAATGGAAGCTGCCACATGATCCCTTGACGAGAGGGAGAGGATACAGGGCCAGGTAGGAAGCTTGTGGCTTCATTAATAATTATTGAAAACTCTGTGGGTGTTTCAAGGAAGGGGACCTGAAGATTGAAGTCCTGCTCAAGCCGGGTTGTGCCTGAATGCATGAGGGCTAAATAGGAGACTGCTTAATTGTGTCATGTAAACAGATTTGGTTTATATAGTTCTGTAAAAGCAGGGCAAAACATTTCGTGCTGGGGATCGTAGCTATGTAGCGTGATTAATACTAACTGCAGTAAAAACATCATTTGCATAGTATCTTCAGCTTTTGCACACTCTAACGTATTTTTCATTGTGCCCTCACCCTTAGATGTTGATATAATTAGCCTCAGGGATGAGAGTTAAAACATTTAACCACAGGAACATTGAGGTCAGCTCAGAAGTCAGGAGAGTGTTGGGGCAGGGTCCTGATAGCTGGGTTCCTGAGCATTAATATTTACACCGCCGGGTTTGTGGGTGAGAGAGGCTCCCTCAGGAAAGGAGTTTGAGAAACAGGAAGGTGCTCAGGAGTCTCAGGACAGCACCTGATCATCAGCTAGTATGGAAATATTTGTATATTTTAATCACTACTTTATTTGTGATGGTGCCCACCATTTGGCTGTCAGCCCATTTGCATGAAAACACTGAGGTCCTGAGAGACCAAATGGCTCTCCTGTATCTCACAATTGGTGGATGGTGGAATTGGGATACAGTGTTGTTTCCCCTCTAAGCTATCTGTGAAGAAGTATGTGTTCTTAGTTAACTGACGTCTAAACATTTCCTGCCCAGACTCCTCTGCTGCACTGTAAAATTGTCCAAGTTGTTTCTCAGCAAATGATGAAGTAACACCTGATAAATCTATAGACGGGGACATAAGCTATTAATAATGATGCTGCAGGCTTCCCCGGTGGTGCAGGTGATAAAGAATGCACCTTCCAGTGTAGGAGGTGCAAGAGATGCAGTTTCAATCCCTGGGTCGGGAATATACCTTGGAGAGGGAAATGGCAACCCACTCCAGTATTCTTGCCTGGGAAATCCCATGGACAGAGGCACCTCATGGGCCACAGTCCATGGGATTGCAGAGAATTGGACATGACTGAGCATGCACAGACAGTATTTTAATTGACATAAAAATGTTGATCATATATGAATAATGAACACACACAACATATATATGTATAATCTTACTTGGTGGAGGGGGTGTTTGTTTGTGAATAGTATAGTGTAGGTGCTCGGAGAAGGCAATGGCACCCCACTCCAGTACTCTTGCCTGGGAAATCCCATGGACGGAGGAGCCTGGAGGGCTGCAGTCCATGGCGTCGCTGAGGGTCGGACACGACTGAGCAACTTCACTTTCACGTTTCACTTTCATGCATTGGAGAAGGAAATGGCAACCCACTCCAGTGTTCTTGCCTGGAGAATCTCAGGGACGGGGGAGCCTGGTGGGCTGCCCTCTATGGGGTCACACAGAGTCGGACACGACTGAAGGACTTAGCAGCAGTATAGTGTAGGTGCTAAGAATATGGACCTTAGAGTGAGACAGACTTGAGTTTAAATTCCAGCCACAAACCCTGAATAACTGCAACTTTGGAAAGCTCTTAACCTCACTGAGCCTCAGTCTCTTCTTCTGTAAAATGTATAGAAATCGTTGCATCAGTATCATAGGGATGTTAGGGAGGGAAGTGAGGTAATGTTTGTAAAATGCTTAGCATGATGCCTGATGTTCAATAAATGCTATCCACTAATAGTGAATTCAATAAATTGTATCTACTATTATTACTAATAGGACTTCCAGGTGGCTCAGACAGTAAAGAATCTGTCCGCAATGTGGGAGACCCAGTTTCAATCCCTTGTTGGGAAGATCCTCTGGAGAAGGGAATGGCAAGCCACTCCAGTATTCTTGCCTGGAGAATTTTATGGACAGAGGACCCTGGTGGGCTACACTCCATGGGATTGCAAAGAGTCGGACATGACTGAGTGGCTAACACACACATTATTACTTATGCATAAAATTTTGGAAAGAGGTTTATTTATTTAAAAAATTCAATTTATTGATTTCTTACAATCAAATACTGCCAGCTAGCATTACTTCCACTCATGCATCTTTAGAAACAAAAGGATATTTCCTTGGTATTTTCAAGTGATGTATTATGCAGTAAACAAAAAAAGTTAGAACTTAAAATTTATCCCTAATTAATTACATAAACTGGTAAATTGTTTAAGAAGCATAACTAATAATTTGGTTTCTGAGAGATTTATTTTTTAAAAGCATTCCTATATATGCGTACATCTCTCACTCTGCCCAGCCCTGCACCAGCTCCCATGGTATGTAGTAAGAATAGAAGCTCAGGACCTTGTCCTGCAGAGCCCTACATTGTAGTCATGTGATTAGTTCAGCTCTGATTGGTTACCATCAACAGGAAATAAGAAGCTGGCGATCAGACAGTAAAGAATCTGTCCACAGTGTGGGAGACCCAGTTTCAATCCCTTGTTTTCAGACAGAACAGAGAATCCAGGGAATGAATTATAGTTTGGGGTTGTGATGGGACCCCAAATGCTGGATGGATGGTATATATCTTTCCTGGGATGTTGAAGGGATTCTGCAGCCCTGTATTTGGTGACTGGGGCATCACCAAGCTCATTCTTCATGTCTCTAGTCCCCACCTATTATAGATTTTGGAAAGATAATCATCTACACAAATAACCTGAAAATCATTCGAACTCCAATGGACAAGAGAGATTTCATGAGGAAAATGCTCCAAAAGGAAGAGGAGGCTGAGGAAGAGTCTCTGATGAGCAAAGAAGAAATCTGTGCACACCAGAACCATGGTCCTTTGCCAGAGATGGAAGGCACCTTCCCCCATAACCAGTACCCACAGGTGTGTCCCCGCAGTTCACTGCTCTGTGCAGGGCTGGCCCTAGACCTGTGTCCTCCAAATTGTTTTGATTGTGTACTCTTTAATGTACGGTTTAATATGAATACCTATGATGTCTAAATGTTAATGATATTGAGAAATTTTAACTTTCTTTTATTTTAGTGTTTTATCAGATTTTATTGTTAGCAATAATAGTTACAAGTCCATATTGCAAATACAATTTGAATTATTTTGAATGATTTCTTTAAAGATCTGATTAGGTGTTTATTGTTTTCACTTTGCAGTGTGGCTTAGAGCAGCCTGTTCTAGACATGGAAGAAAAAAATTACCTCTGTCCTTTTCTTATGGGTTTGCTTGTGCTTCTCTTATTGGTTAATGCTCAACCCACAGTTTCCCTGAAGAAATCTAACAAAGCTACTTGTCTTTAGATTTCATGGAGATTTAGTTCAGTTCAGTTGTTGAGTTGTGTCTGACTCTTTGAGACCCCATGGACTGCAGCACACCAGGCTTCCCTGTCCATCACCAACTCCTGGAGTTTGCTCAAACTCACATCCATTGAGTCGGTGACGCCATACAACCATCTCATCCTCTGTCATCCCCTTCTTCTCCTGCCTTCAGTCCTTCGCAGCATCAGGGTCTTTCCCAAGGAGTCAGTTCTTTGCATCAGGTGACCAAAGTATTGGAGTTTCAGCTTCAGCATCAGTCCTTCCAATGAATATTCAGGACTGATTTCCTTTAGGATTGACTGGTTTGGTCTTCTTGCAGTCCAAGGGACTCTTAAGAGTCTTCTCCAACACCACAGTTCAAAAGCATCAATTCTTCAGTGTTTAGGTTTTTTTATAGTCCAACTCTCACATTCATACATGATTACTAGAAAAACCATAGCTTTGACTAGACGGACCTTTGTTGGCAAAGTAGTGTCTCTGCTTTATAATATGCTGTCTAGGTTGGTCATAGCTTTTCTTCCAAAGAGCAAGTAAGTGTCTTTTAATCTGCAGTGATTTTCGATCCCAAGAAGATAAAATCTCTCACTGTTTCCATTATTTCCCCATCTATTTGCCATGAAGTGATGGGACTGGATGCCATGATCTTAAGTTTTTGAATGTTGAGTTTTAAGCCAACTTTTTTACTCTCCTCTTTCATTTTCATCAAAGGGCTCTTTAGTTCCTCTTCGCTTTCTGCCATAAGAGTGGTGTCACTTGCGAATCTGAGGTTATTGATTCCTGGCAATCTTGATTCCAGCTTGTGCTTCATCCAGCCCAGTGTTTCTCATGATGTACTCTGCATATAAGTTAAATAAGCAGGGTGACAATATATAGCCTTGATGTACTCTTTTCCCAATTTGGAACTGGTTCACTGTCCCATGTCTGGTTCTAACTGTTGCTTCTTGACCTGAATACAAATTTCTCAGGAGGTAGGTTAGGTGGTCTAGTATTCCCATCTCTGGAAGAATTTTCCACAATTTATCGTGATCCACATAGTTAAAGGCTTAGGCGTAGTCAATAAAGCAGAAGCTGATGTTTTTCTGGAACTCTCTTGCTTTTTTGATAATCCAGTGGATGTTGGCAATTTGATTTCTGGTTCTGCTGCCTTTTCTAAATCCAACTTGAACATCTGAAAGTTCACAGTTTATGTACTATTGAAGCCTGCCATGGAGAATTTTGAGCATTACTTTACTAGCATGTGAGATGAGTGCAATTGTGCAGTAGTTTGAACATTCTTTGACATTGCCTTTCTTTGAGATTGGAATGAAAACTGACTTTTTCCAGTCCTGTGGCCACCAATGTGGCCACCGTTTTCCAAATTTGCTGGCATATTGAGTGCAGCACTTTCATAGCATCATCTTTTAGGATTTGAAATAGCTCAACGGAATTCCATAATGTCCACTGGCTTTGTTCATAGTGATGCTTCCTAAGCCCACTTGACTTCGAATTCCAGGATGTCTGGCTCTAGGTGAGTAATCACACTGTCGTGATTATCTGGGTTGTGAAGATCTTTTTTGTACAATTCTTCTGTGTACTCTTGTCACCTCTTCATAATATCTTCTGCTTCTTTTAGGTCCATACCATTTCTGTCCTTTATTGTGCCCATCTTTGCATAAAATGTTCCCTGGTATCTATCAGATCAGATCAGTCACTCAGTCGTGTCCGACTCTTTGCGACCCCATGAATCGCAGCACGCCAGGCCTCCCTGTCCATCACCAACTCCCAGAGTTCACTCAGACTCACATCCATCGAGTCAGTGATGCCATCCAGCCATCTCATCCTCTGTCGTCCCCTTCTCCTCCTGCCCCCAATCCCTCCCAGCATCAGAGTCTTTTCCAATGAGTCAACTCTTCGCATGAGGTGGCCAAAGTACTGGAGTTTCAGCTTCAGCATCATTCCCTCCAAAGAAATCCCAGGGCTGATCTCCTTCAGAATGGACTGGTTGGATCTCCTTGCAGTCCAAGGGACTCTCAAGAGTCTTCTCCAACACCACAGCTCAAAAGTATCAATTCTTCGGCACTCAGCCTTCTTCACAGTCCAACTCTCACATCCATACATGACCACAGGAAAAACCATAGATTGACTAGACGAACCTTTGTTGGCAAAGTAATGTCTCTGCTTTTGAATATGCTATCTAGGTTGGTCATAACTTTCCTTCCAAGGAGTAAACGTCTTTTAATTTCATGGCTGCAGTCACCATCTGCAGTGATTTTGGAGCCCAGAAAAATAAAGTCTGACACTGTTTCCACTGTTTCCCCATCTATTTCCCATGAAGTGATGGGACCGGATGCCATGATCTTCGTTTTCTGAATGTTGAGCTTTAAGCCAACTTTTTCACTCTCCACTTTCACTTTCATCAAGAGGCTTTTGAGTTCCTCTTCACTTTCTGCCATAAGGGTGGTGTCATCTGCATATCTGAGGTGATTGATATTTCTCCCGGCAATCTTGATTCCAGTTTGTGTTTCTTCCAGTCCAGCGTTTCTCATGATGTACTCTGCATATAAGTTAAATAAACAGGGTGACAATATACAGCCTTGATGAATTCCTTTTCCTATTTGGAACCAGTCTGTTGTTCCATGTCCAGTTCTAACTGTTGCTTCCTGACCTGCATACAAATTTCTCAAGAGGCAGATCAGGTGGTCTGGTATTCCCATCTCTTTCAGAATTTTCCACAGTTTATTGTGATCCACACAGTCAAAGGCTTTGGCATAGTCAATAAAGCAGAAATAGATGTTTTTCTGGAACTCTCTTGCTTTTCCATGATCCAGCGGATGTTGGCAATTTGATCTCTGGTTCCTCTGCCTTTTCTAAAACCAGCTTGAACATCAGGAAGTTCACAGTTCACATATTGCTGAAGCCTGGCTTGGCGAATTTTGAGCATTACTTTACTAGCATGTGAGATGAGTACAATTGTGCGGTAGTTTGAGCATTCTTTGGCATTGCCTTTCTTTGGGATTGGAATGAAAACTGACCTTTTCCAGTCCTGTGGCCACTGCTGAGTTTTCCAAATTTGCTGGCATATTGAGTGCAGCACTTTCACAGCATCATCTTTCAGGATTTGGAATAGCTCAACTAGAATTCCATCACCTCCACTAGCTTTGTTCGTAGTGATGCTTTCTAAGGCCCACTTGACTTCACATTCCAGGATGTCTGGCTCTAGGTCCGTGATCACACCATCATGATTATCTGGGTCGTGAAGATCTTTTTTGTACAGTTCTTCTGTGTATTCTTGCCATCTCTTCTTAATATCTTCTGTTTCTGTTAGGTCCATACCCTTTCTGTCCTTTATCGAGCTCATCTTTGCATGAAATGTTCCTTTGGTATCTCTGATTTTCTTGAAGAGATCCCTAGTCTTTCCCATTCTGTTGTTTTCCTCTATTTCTTTGCATTGATCACTGAGGAAGGCTTTCTTATCTCTTCTTGCTATTCTTTGGAACTCTGCATTCAGATGTTTATATCTTTCCTTTTCTCCTTTGCTTTTCGCTTCTGTTATTTTCACAGCTATTTGTAAGGCCTCCCCAGACAGCCATTTTGCCTTTTTGCATTTCTTTTCTATGGGAATGGTCTTGATCCCTGTCTCCTGTACAATGTCACGAACCTCATTCCGTAGTTCATCAGGCAATCTATCTATCAGATCTAGGCCCTTAAATCTATTTCTCACTTCCACTGTATAATCATAAGGGATTTGATTTAGGTCATACCTGAATGGTCTAGTGGTTTTCCCTACTTTCTTCAATTTAAGTCTGAATTTGGCAATAAGGAGTTCATGTTCCGAGCCACAGTCAGCTCCTGGTCTTGTTTTTGCTGACTGTATAGAGCTTCTCCATCTTTGGCTGCAAAGAATATAATCAATCTGATTTCGGTGTTGACCATCTGGTGATGTCCATGTATAGAGTCTTCTCTTGTGTTGTTGGAAGAGGGTGTTTGTTATGACCAGTGCATTTTCTTGGCAAAACTCTATCAGTCTTTGCCCTGCTTCATCCCGTATTCCAAGGCCAAATTTGCCTGTTACTCCAGGTGTTTCTTGACTTCCTACTTTTGCATTCCAGTCCCCTATAATGAAAAGGACATCTTTTTTGGGTGTTAGTTCTAAAAGGTCTTGTAGGTCTTCATAGAACCGTTCAACTTCAGCTTCTTCAGCATTACTACTTGGGGCCTAGACTTGGATTACTGTGATATTGAATGGTTTGCCTTGGAAACGAACAGAGATCATTCTGTCGTTTTTGAAATTGCATCCAAGTACTGCATTTTGGACTCTTTTGTTGACCATGATGGTGACTCCATTTCTTCTGAGGGATTCCTGCCAGCAGTAGTAGATATAATGGTCATCTGAGTTAAATTCACCCATTCCAGTCCATTTCAGTTAGGTGATTCCTAGAATGTCGACATTCACTCTTGCCATCTCCTTGTTTGACCACTTCCAATTTGCCTTGATTCATGGACCTGACATTCCAGGTTCCTATGCAATATTGCTCTTTACAGCATCGGACCTTGCTTGTATCACCAGTCACATCCACAGCTGGGTATTGTTTTTGCTTTGGCTCCATCCCTTCATTCTTTCTGGAGTTATTTCTCCACTGATCTCCAGTAGCATATTGGGCACCTACTGACCTGGGGAGTTTCTCTTTCAGTATCCCTGGTATCTATAATTTTCTTGAAGAGATCTCTAGTCTTTCCCATTCTGTTGTTTTCCTCTATTTCTTTTCATTGATTACTGAAAAAAGTTTTCTTTTCTCTCCTTGCATTTCTTTGGAACTCTGCATTCAAATGGGTATATCTTTCCTTTTCTCCTTTGCCTTTAACTTCTCTTCTTTTCTCAGCTATTTGTAAGGCCTCCTAAGACAACCTTTCTGCCTTTTTGTGTTTCTTTTTTTTAGGGATGATCTTGATCACTGCCTCCTGTACAAAATCACGAACCTCTATCCACAGTTCTTCAGGCACTCTCTCATGGAGATTAGTTTAGTTAAAACTAAGCAATAACGTCTGTAAGTCCACTAGACCAGAAATTCGTGAACCACATGTTGTAACATGCTGAAAGTGAGTGAAAGAGCAGGGTTGTCATTGTTACTTTATGTAAAGTGAAAGAACTCTACATTATGCATGCAACAGGGTCTCTTGGGTGCTACATTTGTTAAGTTAAGCCCAACCTAGTGAGGGTGCTGGTGTCACCTTGTTTATTAAAAATGGATATCACATTTTCTTTTGAAAATATTATTAAAGCTTCTTACATTCTTTTCAAAAAGTAAGATAAATAATAGTTCAAATGTTTTTTTCTCCTCACACCTTTCAAAGGTGTGCACTCCTTAGAAGCCATTGCTTAGACATGCTCAGACGAGCAGGAAGGTGATGACATTCAGGAGTTCACAGTGTGAAGCTGAGAGTGGGAAAAGCAATTTTGGTGAATGTAAGCCAAGACAGTAAAAGCTTAGGAAACAGCAGAAATGAATTTTCCCTCTTTAGAGTCCATCTCTTGGAACTTGAAGCTGAACCTCCCATGACAAAATGGGCCAGGGGCTTCCTCACATTTGAGTGATATCCCCACCCTGGGAGGGTTTAGGGGACAGGAAGGAGAAGGCCATGACCAGACTCCAGTTTGCTCACAACCATTCCTGTCTCTTTCAGACCTGACCTTGTACTTGATAAGATAAATTTGAAATGCAAATCTGATCATGTGACCCCCTTCCTCATCTTTTCCCCCAGCCCAAAACTTTCAGTTGGCCACTCATCACTTGGGATAAAGCTGAAACTCCTCACTAGTTTTAGAAAGCACTGTGGACTTGCCTTCTTCAGCCTCATGACTTAAACAGATCTCTCCTCATTCTCTCTGCCTCAGACCCACTGCCCATCTGCTTACCCCTCAGATGCTCTTTGTTCTTTCCTACCAAAGCCTACTTCCTTGTTCCTAGAATATTCTCCGGACTCCCTACCTCCTTGCCCACAGCCCCTTGAGATCTCGGTGCAGGCATTACTTCCTCAGAGAGACTTCTCCTGGCTTCTGTGAGGATAAAAATCCACGAGGATGGACTCCTCAAGTTCCTGTGCTCCCCGCCCCCACATTTGTAATCTTACATTTATCTGTGCGATTGTTTGGTTAATGCTTGCTCTTACTCACTAGGATTTGGTCTTTGTGAGGGCAGGGAGAATGCTTATGTCAGGTGTGAGATCGTAGTTCCAATGCCAAAAAAAAAAATAGAGCCTGGCATCTAATTAGGTGCTCAGTAAATAGTAGGTAAATATTTGTGGAATTTGGAACTAAGGGCCAAATGATAAGAAATAGTTTGCCTTCTCTATAGTACTATTCAGAACCTAGCCTAGCAGAAAGGCAGACAGCTAACCTTTGTGATACTAAGCATCACCATCCCACACCATCCCACTTTGAAATTCATTAATTCTTTCTTTTTCCATACCATATTGTAACTTGTAAGAACATGTATTTTCAGAAGAGGACCAGAAATGCAGGTCACACTGCAGGCCTGAATGAAAAAGCAACAACAGCCCTGCCATGACAATTACCTTTAAATTCCATCTGGAGAGAACTATGTATTTTTTTTTTTTTTTTGGCTCTAGTGCCATAAACTAGGACAGAGATGTGTAGCAAAAAGTTCCCATGAAAGGTTGTACTTCACTTGCCTGTCCTCTAAGCTCTGTTTTAAATTGTTATTTGTTTGCCCCATCTCTCATGCAGTAAATGCCCAGACAACTTTTATTCTAAAATACAGGGTCAGAGAACATCAAGGAGCCCATTCTGACCAAGAGACTCTTTGTTGTATTATATGGAACAGGGAGACAGTAGGGTCTTCTTTGATGAAAGAGCAGGGCCAGGCTAAAAGCCAGGCTAAACTTGAACCTCTGTATTAACTACAAAAGGAAAGGAGAGGAATAATTGAATTGAGCCACAGGGAAAAGTAGAAGAGGAAAAATCTGGCCTTGTAATCAGTGGGCTTGAGACCATAAGTCATCTGGACTTCTTTATGCTTTATGTGATCTTACCTTTGAAACAAAATGATAGTAATAATAGCTACCATTTTAATACAAAAATTTTAAATAATTTTAAAATTTTATTTATTTATTTTTGACTGCTCTGTGTCTTCATTGCTTTGTGTGGGCTTTAGCTGCGACAAGCAGGGGTTACTCTTCACTGCGATGCTCAAACTTCTCACTGCAGTGGCTTCTCCTGTTGCAGAGCACAGGCTCTAGGCACGTAGGCTTCAGTAATTGCCGCTCTCAGGCTCTAGAGTGCAGTCTCAGTACTTACGGCTCACGGGCTCTAAAGCTCAGGCTCCGTAGTTGTGGCACATGGGATTACTTGCTCTGTGCCATGTGGAATATTCCTACACCAGGAATTGAACCTGTGTCCCCTTGCAGTGTTAGGCAGGTTCTTATCCACTGCATCACCAGGGAAGTCCTGCCGTTTTTTGAGGGTTCATGTTAGCCAGGCATCATGCCTGTGTAATAGTCCATTTCATTCTTGTAAGGACTCTGTTTGGTAGTTATTATCTGTAGCCTCATTCTGCTGCTGGGGAAATAAGGGCTCAGAGAAATTAAGTAACTTGCCAGAGGTTACCAGAGTCAGTAGTCAAACTCAGGTCCGTCTGGTCTTAATCACTCTGCTCATCAACCCCCAGATTGGCTCTGATTTCCATCTTAAAGGCTGAGTCTCCGATGAAAGCCCTTTTCTTGGTCATGGAGCTAGTGAGAGATGCTTTGGGTAGGTTTATGGGTTCTAGACCCTAAACTATGCTGTGCAGCTATGCTCTATGTTCTTTTACTAAATATTTTCTGTGGGGAATTTTTTAAAATATCAAGAATGGTAGACAGATGCTATCATGCATGTCTAGTATAGAGCAGAGGCTGAATAAATACCTGTTGAATTAACTGAATAATTAAAAAGGATATGGAGAAGAAACAGTTGGAAGAAGTGTGGTAACTAGGCTAAGAGTGGAAACTCCAGTGAAACCTCTAGCAATGCATCATATAACCAGTGACATAAGATGAGATTTGACTGAGATTTGTTTTTGTTCCTTATGACTTGCTCACCAAGTCATTTAGTTAATCTTTTACCCTGGCATTCTATCCAAATGAATTTTTGGATTGCATGTATAGCATTATGGTAGGATTTTACAGTATTTTATTTGACAACATTGACTTATATCATTAAAATCTCACTGAGATCACAGGACTTCTCTGGAAGTCCAGTGGTTAAGATTTGGGGGACATGGGTTTGATCCCTGACCAGGGAACTAAGATCCTGCCTGCTGCTCAGCACAGCCACAAATAAATAATTAATTAAGTCTTAGTGGAATCAAGTTCAAAAGAAAAACAATGGATTTGGGAGGAAAAAAAAGGAACATGGCAATTTAATTTTGGCAGATATATTTATAAGGCCCTGATATATATATAAGGACCTGATGCTGGGAAAGGTTGAGGGCATGAAGAGAAGGGAGTAACAGAGGGTGAGATGGTTGGATGGTATCACCAACTCAATGGACATGAGTTTGAGCAAACTTCAGGAGATAGTGAAAGACAGAAGAGCCTGGTATAGTGCAGTCCATCGGGTTGCAAAGTGTCAGACATGACTTAGTGACTGAACAGCAACAACAAATATTTATTTTGCATACTTTAAGGGAAGAAAACAAATTTCCCCACTGTTAATATATCAGAATATGGCAACAATCAATAAAATATTATAAAGGGTGCTTGAATATCATTTGGGATTTTTGTCAGCTGGATAATCACTTCCATTCCTTACATCTAGAATAAATAAAATAAAACTCAGTATCTTCTTAGGCACTTTGCAGTGCGATGGGGCTATTTTCAGAACTTAGGCCTCCCTTGTCAAAGATGATTTATATTCTAGGGTTACCAAATAAAGCTGTGCTAGCTGATTGAGCCACCCAGTGGACTTCAGCTCTCTTGTTAGTTCCTAGAATTTAAGATCAGTAAGAGCTCTCCAGAATTGTTGTTTTGTTTATTTATTTATTTATTTTTTACTGTGACAGGCTTATGCTGCCTCAGGAAATGATGGAGAAAGGAACTAGCCTGGAGCACTTCCTATCTAGTCAGCAGGAACTTTCAGGGGGGATGTGAGACCTCCCAGGCTAGGGGCAATAAAGGAGGGTGGAACTCCTGGTCTGGAAGTGTGAGTGGGTAAGCCTTCCTGGAGGAAGGGCTGCTGAGCTGACTTCTGAGAACAGGCAGGAGTTGCCTGGGTTGAGAGTGGGAAAAGGTCCCTCCAGACCAGCTAGAAAGATACCCAAGAATGAGAGCCTGATGAAAGAAGTAAGTGAGAATGTACATATAAGAAGATTGGGTTTTAACCTGAAGTTGATCTGGTGGGCAGGTGTTCATGACAAGGTTTCTTGGGTGCTTTCTATGTGGCAATCACAGCTGTAAGTAGCTTCATGAGATTGGCTTCTATGAGGAGAATATCCCACAAGACCAGAGGCAGAGACTCTGCTGAATTCATGCCAGAATTGATAGGCGTCTGGATTAGGATTGTGATTATGGAAAAGGAGAAATGGGACAGCTTTGAGAGATGTTCAGAAGATGAAATAGACAGGAATTGGTGCTGAATCCACCTGGTATTGATCTGGTATTGCCCCTTATTTCTTAGAAGGCTCATGGTCTGTGCATGGTCATGGCATGCAAATTTCCTTGAGCTGTCTTAAAGGAAGAGCATGACCATAGCCAAGGGACACACTCTGGTGCCCCTAGGAGGAGGGCAGTCAAGGCCTACAGATTTACTGGCAAGTTTTAGAAATGACTGACTTAAATGGAGAACCTATCCTATGTCAGATAATATACTATAGCATTTACGTAGCCTCATTTAATATTCCAGCTACTCAGAGAAGTAAGCAATACCTGCCGAGATCAGAGGTTGTTATTCTCTCACTAAGTCGTGTCCGACTCTTTGTGACCCCATGGTCTGCAGCATGCCAGGCTTCCCTGTCCTTTACTATCTCCTGGAGCTTGCTCAAGCTCAGGTTCATTGAGTCAGTGATACTATCTAACCATCTCGTCCTCTGTCATCCCCTTCTTCTCATGCCCTCAATTTTTCCCAGCATCAGGGTCTTTTCCAATGAGTTGGCTTTTCGCATCAGGTGGTCAAAATATTGGAGCTTCAGCATCAGTCTTTCCAATGAATATTCAGGATTGATTTCCTTTAGGATTGATTGGTTTGATCTCCTTGCTGTCCAAGGGACTCTTAAGAGTCTTCTCCAGGACTACAATTCAAAAGCATCAGTTCTTTGGCACTCAGCCTTCTTTATGATCCAACTCTCACATTCATACATGACTACTGGAAAAACCATAGTTTTGACTAGATGGACCTTTGTTGGCAAAGTGATATCTCTGCTTTTTTAATATGCTGTCTAGGTTTTTGTCATAGCTTTTCTTCCAAGGAGCAAGTGTCTTTTAATTTCATGGCTGCAGTCACCATCCGCAGTGATTTTGGAGCCCAAGAAAACAAAATATGTCACTGTTTCCATTGCTTCCCCATCTATTTGCCATGAAGTGATGAGACAGGATACCATGATCTTAGTTTTTTGAATGCTGAGTTTCAAGACAGCTTTTTCACTTCCTCTTTCACCCTCATCAAGAGACTCTTTAGTTCCTCTTCACTTTTGCCTTTAGAGTGGTATCATCTGCATATCTGAGGTTGTTGGTATTTCTCCTGGCAATCCCAATTCCAGCTTGTGATTCATCCAGCCCAGCATTTTACATGATGTATTCTGTGTATAAATTAAACAAGAAGGGTGACAATATATAGCCTTGGCATATTCCTTTCCCAATTTTGAACCAGTACATTGTTCAATTTCTGGTTCCAACTGTTGCTTCTTGACCTGCATACAGGTTTCTCAGGAGGCAGGTAAGGTTGTATGTATACCATCTCTTTAAGAATTTTCCACAATTTGTTGTGATTCACACAGTCAAAGGTTTAGTGTAGTCAATGAAGCAGAAGTAGATGGTTTTCTGGAATTCCCTTGCTTTTCTATGATCCAACAGATGTTGGCAATTTGATCTCTGGTTCTTCTGCGTTTTCTAAATCCAGCTTGTACCTCTGGAAGTTCTCAGTTCACACACTGTTGAAGCCTAGCTTGAAGGATTTTGAGCACTACCTTGCTAGCGTGTGAAATGAGTGCCATTGTGTAGTAGTTTGAATATTCTTTGGGACTGCCTTTTTTGGGGATTGGAATGAAAACTGACTTTTCCTAGTCCTATGGCCACTGCTGAGTTTTCTAAATTTGCTGACATGCAGAGTGCAGCACTTTAACAGCATCATCTTTTAGGATTTGAAATAGCTCAGCTGGAATTCCATCACCTCCACTAGCTTTGTTCATAGTAATGCGTCCTAAGGCTCACTAGACTTTACACTCCAGGATGTCTGGCTCTAGGTGAGTGATCACACCATTGTGGTTATCCAGGTCGTTAAGATCTTTTTTGTATAGTTCTTCTGTGTATTCTTGCCACAGATCACAGATGAAGAAACAGATTTAGGGTGGTTAAGGGGAACTGTCTAAGGTGCACAGTTGATGTCAGAGGCAGGCCTCAGCTCCAGGCTGCTGACTTCAGAACAAAGCTCTTTAATCACCGAGCTCTGTCATGGTTCTCAAAGAATAAAGATAAAGTACTGCTGGAATTCAGCTCTAAGCTCTGAAGGGTTGCAACATTCACTCATGCATCCACTCAGGCACACAGAAAAATCTAAAGCACCTGCTATTGGGTGACTGCGATGAGGGGTAACATACAGAGTCTACGGAGTACAGATCTCAAGTACCTGACTGTCTAGGAGCCACGCCTGCTTCCTCCTCTTCAAGCTGTGTGCCCACTGGCATACGACTGAGCTTCTCAAGGTCTCTTTTTTCCATCTGTAATATAGGGATGGTACTACTTCCACTATCTCACAGGGGTATTGTGAGGATTAGATGAGTTGTTGATAGAACTCTTAGAACAGCACCCAGGGAATTCCCTGTCTGTCCAGTGGTTAGGACTCTGCACCTTTACTGCTGAGAGCCTGGGTTCGGAACAGTGCTTGGCACCTTCTAGGAGTTCTACAGGTGTCTTCTGTTTGGCAATGAGAAACAGGAAGTCCTTCCCTTACAGACACAGACATAACATGTCAGATAGTGACAAGAGAGATGAAGGTCCAGTTGGGGAGTGCATGGCCTGGTGGCTGGGGCTGCAGTCTTAGAGAGGTCTTCTGGGTTAATTTCTGATAAAGTGCTGTGATTGTTCTGTGCCCCTAGCCATTTCCCCTACTGGCATTTATGGGAAGCACTTTCCTTTAACACAGACCCAGCCTTTGCGGGTTCCCAGGGCTGTGTTGACTTGCGTGTGAACGATGGATTGAAACTGCTGCTGTAATGTAACCCTGACCTGTCTCTTGCAGGAAGGGGAGCATCCCGAGGACAACTGTTTCCACTGCCGAGGGTCGGGCAGTGCCACCTGCTCTCTGTGCCACGGCAGCAAGTTCTCGATGCTGGCCAACAGATTTAAGGAGTCCTATCGGGCCCTGCGGTGCCCTGCCTGCAATGAGAATGGCCTGCAGCCTTGCCAGATCTGCAATCAATAGCCTGTGGGCTTTGTAGGTCTACTTTGATGGCTTCTTCCCTGAAGTTATTTCTGATAAACTGCTCCTCCTCCATCTCCTCCTCCTTCTCCCAGCAAGGAAGCCATGGTGGCTGCAGCACTTCCAGCACTGACACAACTCAGTTACTCAATCACATTTTGTGAGGCTGGTAACTTCTCCATGTGGGTCTAAGTGACAGAGGCATTTTTGAATTAGAGTCTGTTTTGAAGCTGTTCTAAAATGATCCTTCTAGAACCATGCACATGTATCTCACTTGACTTAGCTTAGTTTTCTCCTGGCATAAGTGAACAAATAAATGTACAGTTCAGGCAGCAGGTTGAAGTCATTTTCTGGTTGGGAGTTATTTTGCAAAATTATGCCATGAGAGAGGAATTAAAAAAAACAAACGCAGATTTCTTAGGAACTGAATTCCTGAATTTCTCAGGAACTGAAATGCTTATAATGCATTTCAAATTGGTCAAATTGCATTTTTTAATAAAGCAGAAGAGGAAAGGGATGCCCATTGCTGAATGCACTAGCACGTTACTGAAAACAAAATAGGATGTACACGGTTCTTGCTGAAGACAGGCAAGCTGAGGAGGCCTTTTTTTCAAAGTCCTGAGTCTCTCCCTTTGTGATGTGCTTGGGTAATATGCATGTAGGCAACGACCAGTGCTACTTATTAGGACAAGATGAGATAAGATATATCTGTGTGCCTCTGAACTACTGAGGTTATAAGCCAAGTCAAAATCATTTATGATAAATTTGGTGCTTAAGTGTGTGTGTGTATCTGTGTCTGTCTATGTGTGTGTGTGTGATATGACTTCTTCCAGCCCCCAAATTATTACCAAATAAATGAATTTATTTTAAGGCTAAGATATAGCCATGATCTCTTCATAAAAGACTATGGATATATTATAGGTATCTATTGGAAATTAAAAAAAACAACAAAACTAACCAAGGCTGTTTAGCAATTATGTTTCTACTGTCTATGAATACACATACTAAGAATAATTTTTCCTCTTAAAGTTGGTTGTAAAATAAGAAAAATAGTTTTGTTAATGAACTTTTGTAACTCTAACAGCCCCTCCCTTCCCCCTTGAGAAATTCATTATCTATTGAGGCTCATCGCTTTTCCATGGTAATTATTTTGATTTTCTTAACTATTTCAAGATTTATTTGTTAGTCTCTATATTCAGCTGTTAAGATACTTCAGTAGTGGAGTGCTTTTCAGATAATATAAATACTTCTTATAAAAATGCTATTTGCATAGACAAAGATGTTTCTATAAACTGTTATACAAAGTCAGGTAAGTCAGTAAAACAAATATTGTATAGTAACACATATATGTGAAATCTAGAAAAATGGTACAAATGAACCTATTTACAAAACAGAAATAGAAACACAGACATAGAGAACAAATGTATGGACCCAGGTGAGGAAAGGAGGGATGGGATAAACGGGGAGATTGGGATTGACATACACACGCTATTGATACTATGTATAAACTAGATAACAAATGAGAATCTACAGCACAGGGAACTCTACTCAGTCCTCTGTGGTGGCCTAAATGGGAAGGAAATCCAAAAAAGGGGATATATATACGTATAGCTGATTCACTTTGCTCTACAGCAGAAACCAATACAACATTGTAAAGTAACTATACTCCAATAAAATTTTAAAAAAGATTACCTCTTGAAAAAAGTATTAAAGTATTTTTTGAAAACATGAAAATTGCGCCTGTTCTCTTTTAGCCAAAACAATGGAACTGTTGCTCACCAACTTTCTTTGCTTCTGTACTTAACCATTTCCTGACTGTTTATCTTTTCTTACAGCCATTGGCCCTTCCTGTCTTTCCAGATACCAGAGGAAAGAATGATGTTGAGAGACCCTAAGACTTTCAAGTGTATTCTTCTGCTTTTTAGTAGGGACATTTGACAACAGATCCTATTTATTGGATGTGCAAGAAGGTATTACCCAGGGCTTGATGTGCAGTTACCTAGATGGGCACCATGCTTTGGTATCTTATGGGACTTAGAGTTTCGGTGGAGGAGACAGATATACAAACAGATAGTTACCATACAGTGTGACAAGTTCTGGAAAGGGGAATTTCAGGGAGAATTTGGAGCACATAGGAGGGATACCTATATAGACTGAGTGGGGTTAGAGTGGCTTTCTAGAGGAAGCGGTGTGAACTCTGCTGGCTTCTTTTCCTTACTCCATGCTCTTAGGAGCCTTTAATACATTTCATCTCATAATAAATATGTCTAGCAATGATTAACAGAGAAGACAATGGCACCCCACTCCAGTACTCTTGCCTGGAAAATCCCATGGACGGAGGAGCCTGGTAGGCTGCAGTCCATGAGGTCGCTAAGAGTCAGACACGACTGAACGACTTCACTTTGACTTTTCACTTTCATGCATTGGAAAAGGAAGTGGCAACCCACTCCAGTGTTCTTGCCTGGAGAATCCCAGAGATGGGGAGCCTGGTGGGCTGCTGTCTATGGGGTTGCACAGAGTCGGACACAACTGAAGCAACTTAGCAGCAGCAGCAGTAATGATTAAACTTATTTATTCAGTCAAGTATTTATTGAGCACTGAGGATGTATTAGTAGACTAAACAGATCAAATTTTGGCCCCTGGGGAGCTTATATTTTGGTGGGGTGATATTGGCAAAATATATGTATTTAGAGACAATATGCTACTGGAGATAAGTGGAGAAATAACTCCAGAAAGAATGAAGAGATGGAGCCAAAGCATAAACAACACCCAGTTGTGGATGTGACTGATGATGGAAGTAAAGTCCAATGCTGTGAGAAGCAATATTGCATAGGAACCTGGAATGTTAGGTCCATGAATCAAGGCAAATTGGAAGTGGTCAAACAGGAGATGGCAAGTGAACATCACACATTTTAGGAACCAGCGAACTAAAATGGACTGAAAAGGGTGAATTTAACTCAGATGAGCATTATATCTGCTACTGTGGGCAAGAATCCCTTAGAAGAAATGGAGTAGCCATCATAGTCAACTAGAGAGTCCGAAATGCAGTACTTGGATGCAATCTCAAAAATGACAGAATAATCTTTGTTCATTTCCAAGGCAAACCTTTCAATATCACAGTAATCCAAGTCTATGCCCCAACCAGTAATGTTGAAGAAGCTGAAGTTGAACTGTTCTATGAGGACTTACAAGACATTCCAGAACTAACACCCCCAAAAGATGTTGGGGGCCAGCGTGAGGCACTCCACCCATAGCAAAGGTCATGAGGAAGGAGGCTCGACATACGCAAAGGCGGGATTGAGCCTCAGGAGTCCCCCTGGAAATCCTCGAGCATCTACCCCCATAATCAGAGCCTGCCTACTTTACTACTTTGTGCTCTCACCTACACCTCTGACTTTATGGGGGGCTGTCCCCCACCACCTCTTTCGGAGAAGGAGTTAACTTAGAGCTCCAGTTAATGATAATTCCTGGGCGCGACAGGAGTGTTTCTACCTACAAACTCCTCTGAAGGTTCTCTAGCCTGCCTGACAGGCTTGTCCGGCCACATGTGATTGCTCACAGCCTCCCAACCGTGAGAGGCACGAGATGCTTTAAACCTTCTAAAAACAGGTTCTTTAGAGAAGTTAGAAAACTATTAGTATAAGTATAATGGGCTGATTAGAAATTGTATTGGTGAAGGGTTTTTCATTTGTTGAGCCAATGTTTACTGCTAAGTCTCCACATCCCCTGCCCTTATACACATTAATGAATATATAGAAGAAATAAGTATTAACCTTTGATATAAATCATGTTAGACCTTAGGCCAAGTAAATTCTTTCCTTAACTAAAACCCACTACACCCTCACCCTATAGGAATGTAACTTTATTTGAGTGACGTTTGTTTTAAGAATAATCACCCCTGGAGAAATAAGTGTTGACTGACCGCTGTCACAAGGAGAGGGTCATAAATTGTCAGCAGGCCCCCCTGGCCAGAAGATGATGTAACACCCTTAAGACCTCTGTATACATTTGTGTGAAGCACCTGACGTTAATAAAAGTCAGGACTGCTGTCCCCACGTGACTTTTGTATAACATCTCAGTGTATAAAAACAGACTCTGGAAAATAAAGAATTGGGATCAGTTCCTCGAAATACTGGTCTCCCCATGTCTTTCTCCCTCTCAAACTCTGGTTGAGTCTCCATCTGGAGCGCGGAACCCACCAAAGCTTACTAATTTTGCCTGGGCTTCTAAGATCCGACCGGGGAGGCCTCAGTGTCTCCTCTCCTTCGGGAGAACAGAAGGACGCCTGCGGCCTACGTAAGTGGTGCAAGCTTCTTGTCTTGAAGTTTTATTGGTCTCCCGCGTAAACCAAGCTACTCAGCCTCTTTTCTCCATTGAATTTTCCTACTGAGCTATCCTCATTCTATTACTCTTTATATCTTTGATGAATATTTAAATAGTCACCGAAGCCGTCTCCCCTTCGAATACCCTGGATCAGCCGGGGCTGGACCCTGGCAAAAAGATGTCCTTTTCATTATAGGGGCCTGGAATGCAAAAGTAGGAAGTCAAGAAATATCTGGAGTAACAGGCAAATTTGGCCTTGGAATACAAAATGAAGCAGGGCAAAGGCTAATAGAGTTTTGCCAAGAGAACACACTGGTCATAGCAAACACCCTCTTGCAACAATACAAGAGAAACACAAGACTATACACATGGACATCACCAGATGGTCAATACTGAAATCAGATAGATTATATTCTTTGCAGCCAAAGAAGGAGAAGCTCTATACAGTCAGCAAAAACAAGACCAGGAGCTGACTGTGTGGCTCAGATCACGATCTCCTTATTGCCAAATTCAGACTTAAATTGAAGGAAGTAGGGAAAACCACTAGACCATTCAGGTATGACCTAAATCAAATCCCTTATGACTATGCAGTGGAAATGAGAAATAGATTCAAGGGATTAGATCTGATAGACAGAGTGCCTGAAGCACTATGGACAGAGATTTATGACATTGTACAGGAGGCAGAGATCAAGACCATCCCCAAGAAAAAAAAAACGCAAAAAAGGCAAAATTCTTGTCTGAGTATGCCTTACAAATAGCTATGAAAAAAAGAGAAGAGGAAGGCAAAGGAGAAAAAGAAAGATATACCCATTTGAATGCAGAGTTCCAAAGAATAGCAAGGAGAGATAAGAAAGTCCTTCTCTGTGATCAATGTAAAGAAATAGAGGAAAACAATAGAATGGAAAAAACTAGAGATCTCTTCAAGAAAATGAGAGATGCCAAGGGAACATTTCATGCAAAGACGGGCACAATAAAGGGCAGAAATGTTATGGACCTAACAGAAAGAGAAGATATTAAGAAGAAGTGGCAAGAATACACAGAAGAACTATACAAAAAAGATTTTCAAGACACAGATAACCATGATGGTATGATCACTCACCTAGAGCCAGATATCCTGGAATGCAAAGTCAAGTGGGCCTTAGGAAGCACCACTACGAACAAAGCTAGTAGATGTGATAGAATTCCAGTTGAGATATTTAAAATCCTAAAAGATGATGCAGTGAAAGTGCTGCACTCAATATGCCAGCAAATTTGGAAAACTCGGCAGAGGCCACAGGATTGGAAAAGGTCAGTTTTCATTCCAATCCCAAAGAAAGGCAATGCCAAAGAATGCTCAAACTACTACACAACTGCACTCATCTCACACGCTAGTAAAGTAATGCTCAAAATTCTTCAAGCCAGGCTTCAACAGTACATGAACCATGAACTTCCAGATGTTCAATCTCGATTTAGAAAAGGTAGAGGAACCAGAGATCAAATTACCAACATCCATTGGATCATCAAAAAAGCAAGAGAGTTCTAGAAAAACATCTGCTGCTATTGCTGCTAAGTCACTTCAGTAGTGTCCGACTCTGTGCGACCCCGTAGACAGCAGCCCACCAGGCTCCTCTGTCCATGGGATTCTCCAGGCAAGAACACTGGAGTGGATTGCCATTTCCTCCTCCAATGCATGAAAGTGAAAAGTCAAAGTTAAGTCACTCAGTCGTGTCCGACTCCTAGCGACCCCATGGACTGCAGCCCACCAGGCTCCTCCATCCATGGGATTTTCCAGGCTAGAGTACTACTTCTGCTTTATTGACTATGCCAAAGACTTTGATTGTGTCAATCACTACAAACTGTGGAAAATTCTTCAAGAGATGAGAATACCAGACCACCTGACCTGCCTCTTGAGAAAACAGGAAGCAACAGTTAGAACTGGACATGGAACAACAGGGTTCAAAATTGGGAAGGGAGTACATCATGGCTGTATATTGTCACCGTGCTTATTTAACTTATATGCAAAGCACGTCATGAAAATGCTGGGCTGGAAGAAGCACAAGCTGGAATCAAGATTACCGGGAGAAATATCAATCACCTCAGATATGCAGATGACACCACCCTTATGGCAGAAAGTGTAGAAGAACTAAAGAGCCTCTTGATGAAAGTGGAAGAAGAGAGTGAAAAAAGTTGGCTTAAAACTCAGAATTCAGACAACTAAGTTCATGGCATCTGGTCCCATCACTTCATGGCAAATAGATGGGGAAACAATGGAGACAGTGACAAACTTTGTTTTTGGGCTCCAAAATCACTGCAGATGGTGAGTCAGTTCAGTTCAGTTGCTCAGTCATGTCTGATTCTTTGTGACCCCATGAACTGCAGCATGACATGCCTCCCTGCCCATCAACAACTCCCAGAGTTCACCCAAACAAATGTCCATTGAGTTGGTGATGCCATCTAACTATCTCATCCTCTGTCATCACCTTCTCCTCCTGCCCTCAATCTTTCCTAGCATCAAGGTCTTTTCAAATGAGTCAGCTCTTTGCATCAGGTGGCCAAACTATTGGAGTTTCAGCTTCAACATCAGTCCTTCCAATGAACACCCAGGACTGATGTCCCCCAGGAGGGACTGGTTGGATCTCCTTGCAGTCCAAGGGACTCTCAAGAGTCTTCTCCAACACCACAGTTCAAAAGCGTCAATTCTTCTGCCCTCAGCTTTCTTTACAGTCCAACTCTCACATCCATACATGACTACTGGAAAAACCATAGCCTTGACTAGACAGACTTTTGTTGGCAAAGTAATGTCTCTGCTTTTTTTTTTTTTTTAATATATTTATTTTTGGTTTTCAGTAGTTTGACCCTGATATTCTAACTAGCTGTGGTTTTCACTGTATTTATCCTGATGAGGTTTGCTGAGTTTACTGGATCTGCAAGTTAATATTTTCCACCAAATTTGGGAAATTTTCAACTATTATTCATGAAATATTTTTCCTATCCAATCCTCTCTCATCTCTTATTCTGGGATGCCAAGTACATTGTCTCATAGGTTTTTGAAATGCTTCAATGTCTCTGCTTTTTAATGTGCTATCTAGGTTGGTCATAACTTTCCTTCCAAGGAGTAAGCATCTTTTAATTTCATGGCTGCAATCACCATCTGCAGTGATTTTGGAGCCCAGAAAAATAAAATCTGACACTGTTTCCACTGTTTCCCCATCTATTTGCCATGAAGTGATGGGACCAGATGCCATGATCTTAGTTTTCTGAATGTTGAGCTTTAAGCCAATTTTTTCACTCTCCTCTTTCACTTTCATCAAGAGGCTCTTTAGTTCTTCTTCACTTTCTGCCATAAGGGTGGTGTCATCTGCATATCTGAGGTGATTGATATTTCTCCTGGCTATCTTGATTCCAGTTTGTGCTTCTTTTAGCCCAGCGTTTCTCATGATGTATACTGCATATAAGTTAAATAAGCAGGGTGACAATATACAGCCTTGATGGACTCCTTTCCCAATTTGGAACCAGTCTATTGTTCCATGTCCATTTCTAATTGTTGCTTCCTGACCTGCATACAGGTTTCTCAAGACGCAGGTCAGGTGTTCTGGTATTCCCATCTCTTTCAGAATTTTCCACAGTTTATTATGATCCAAACAGTCAAAGGCTTTGGCATAGTCAATAAAGCAGAAATAGATGTTTTTCTGGAATTCTCTTGCTTTTTTGATAATCCAGGTGATGTTGGCAATTTGATCTCTGGTTCCTCTGCAGCCATGAAATTAAAAGATGCTTACTCCTTGAAAGAAAAGCTATGACCAACCTAGACAGCATATTAAAAAGCAGAGACATTACTTTGCCAACAATGGTTCGTCTAGTCAAAGTAGACTAGTAGTCTTATATGGATGTGAAAGTCATGTATGGATATAAAAAAAGCTGAGGGTCAAAGAATTGATGCTTTTAAACTGTGGTGTTGGAGAAGACTCTTGAGAGTGTCTTGGACTGCAAGGAGATCCAACCAGTCCATCCTAAAGGAAATCAGTCCTGAATATTCATTGGAAGGACTGATGCTGAAGCTGAAACTCCATTATTTGGCCACCTGATGTGAAGAGCTGACTCATTTGAAAAGTCCCTGATGCTGGGAAAGATTGAAGTTGGGAGCAGAAGGGGATGACAGAGGATGAAATGGTTGGATGGCATCACCAAGTCAATGGACCTGAGTTTGGGGTAGGCTCCAGGAGTTGGTGAGGTACAGGGAGGCCTGGCATGCTGCAGTCCATGGGGTCGCAAAGAGTTGGACACAACTGAACGACTGTACTGAACTGAACTGAAATATGATATAGAAAGAAAAGATCTAAAAAAAAATTAAAAAAAAGAAAAGATCTTTATTTACCTTATAAAAATATGTATGTATGCAATGTATAATGTGTTGCTGCTGCTGCTAAGTCACTTCAGTCGTGTCCAACTCTGTGCGACCCCATAGATGGCAGCCCACCAGGCTCCCCCGTCCCTGGAATTCTCCAGGGAAGAACACTGGAGTGGGTTGCCATTTCCTTCTCCAATGCATGCAAGTGAAAAGTGAAAGTGAAGTCGCTCAGTCGTGTCCGACCCTCAGCGACCCATGGACTGCAGCCTACCAGGCTGTTTTAAATTAGTTCTCAGGGAAGTATCCTTGAGAAGATATCATTTAAATAAAGGCTTGGTGATTTCCCTGGTGGTTCAGCTAAGAGTGCATGCTCTCAGTGCGTGGGGCCCAGGTTCGATACCTGATCAGGGAGCTAGATCAACATGCTGCAATTGGGACCAGTGCAGCCAAGTAAAAGAAATAAATAAAAATAAATAAAGGCTTAGAGGAGATGGAGTCAAGTTGTAAAGGTACCTGGGGTAGGGCTATTCAAGCCAAAAGAAAGAGCAAAGGAAGGAGAGCGTGACGAGTTTCAAGGGCTGCAAGGAAGCCAGCGTGGCTGAAGCATGGTGAGCAAGATGATAAGCAGACGCCAGAAAAGAAGATCTGTATACGTGTGTTAAGACCAGGGGGCACCTTCCTTTGAAATCATTGCAAGAACTTGGGTGTTACTGTGAAAGAGTACTGCTCTGAATGGGAGCTGTTTTCTGAAGCCCCTCCACCTCTCTCAGTTCCCTCCTCTTACTGCTGGGGCAGGAGACCTGCAGACAAGACTTCCCAGAGTCCCTTGCCTGCTGGCATCTACTTAGGCTTTGCCCTGGAAAGTGCTGGCAGGACTGAAGAAGGGAGGCAGGAAGAGCCTTCCTGATTTTTCTGGCTGAGCATCCTGGCAGCCATTCTAACATGGCAGCTGGCAATGCTGGCTCAGGCAGGTCCTTCCAGCCTGGTCTTCAGTGTCTCTGACTGCAGGCTCCATGTCATTCCATATTTCCTTGTTCCTCTAGCCTAAGGGTGATAGAGGTTTCCTTCAGTTACTCATCTTTGTCAACAATTTCTTATGTATTCCCTGTCTTTGAGATATCTGGAGTGGTTTCTGGTTTCCTGATTGGATGTCACCTGATCCAAATGTTCTGAGCAGAGGAAGGTCACCATCTGATTTATGTTTTAACAAGCCAGTCACATTGGGGCAAAAGTGGAAGTGGGAGGCCAGTTAGAAGACCACTGCGGTAAGCCCGGCGACAGCTAATGCTGGCCCGGGCCAGTCTGGTTCCAGTGGAAGTGGTTAAAGGGGTCAGATTGCAGATATATTTTGAAGGTAGAGCCAGAGGGTCTGCCTACTGTCCTTTGTACCCAGAAATGCTGCTTATGACCTACTATATGCAAATCATATCTAAGTTCTTTGCCTACTAGTGCAAATAAGTTTGCATAAAAATATCCACTTTCTGATTGTGTATTACGAGAATTGCCAGTGGATGGGGCTGTGTCAAGGGTAAGTTTAGGGCAAGGTTAGCCAACCAGGACTCCTAAGACTATAAGGAGAACTAGAAACAAATAAGAATGTTAGAAAATATCAGTGATGCTGTGGTCAAAATAAAAATAATGCTATATACTTTGAAAGCTCAAAACATTTTAAATGAATACTTGTTTTCAAAAGGCACACTATCTATCTGTTCACTTGTATTCCAGCAAAATCAGATTCCAGGAAGGTAAAGTCTAAACACTTATCTCCTTCTTATTTTGAGATCAAAAAAATATTATATATAATATAATATCACAGTGTATTTTTAGTCTTAAAAGGTTTTACATTTTCTATTTGGTTTCAAAGACTTTTATGCATATTCTTTTTTAAAATAAAGAATTAATAAGTAGGGGATTTGAAGATGAAAATACACACAGTAGTTAATGAGATTATAACCTGGGACATCTAATCAGCAGAGTGAATGAACTGGTTTTACATCTTGAGGAGCACACTGTGGCCTCCTCTGCTACTTCCTCTGCTGGAGGAAGGGGGACCCCCACTCCAGGGCCCAAGAGTGGGATCTTGTCCAATACTCAGAAATGAGTTGTACAGGGAGACACACAGGCTGACAAAGCAAGAGGCTTTATTGGGAAGGGGTGCCCAGATACAGAGCAGTAGGGTAAGGGAACCCAGGAGGACTGCTCTGCCACATGACTCACAGTCTCAGGTTTTATGGTAACTGGATTAGTTTCCAGGTTGTCTCTGGCCAATCACTCTGACTCAGGGTCCTTCCTGGTGAAACCGATTGGTGTCATTTCAGAGGGCTCCAAAGAGCTCCCATGCTACAATCCTTTTTGTCTCAGTGCAGAGAAGAATTCAGCAAGAGCAAAGCGGTAAATAAGTAGTGGTAATATTATTAATAGAATAGGACGCCTGTGAGATTTACAAGAGGAATGCTGTGCCCTAAGAACTTGGAGGGCAACAGGGTTTTTTGGGGGGTGGTGGTAGGCTACAGTTTTATAATGAAAGGAAAAGTGGAAGGGAGTTTTGTTGTCCCTGTGTGGTCAAACTACATCCACAAATTATTGTTTTTTATGGGTGCAGAGAGCATGTCCTGCATCAGGAGTCATTTACTTACTGAGCGCACTGGGCAGGATGTGGGTCTCGTATCACCACTGTTTTATTGTTTGGGAGCATGTCCCGTGCTTCTGTTGCATGGTTTTGTTATTATGCAAATCTGCTTCCTGCAGTAATCATTAGCTTACAGGGGTCTCCCATGTTTTTCTACTTACAATCCCCTTGTGGGATTAGCTATCTAGTCATCTGTTTGGTCCCTTCGTTCTATCCCTATCATTGGCGGCACACACATCACTCAGCCAAGATGGATTCCAGCAAGGAGGATTCTGGGAGGTGGATAGGACATATGGATTGGTGCCTCTTCTCTCCTTTTGACCTTTCCTGAATTCTTCCCACTGGTGGTAGTTTGTTAGTTCCATCTTCCTTACCAGGACCTCCTGTTGTAAGATAACTCATGCAAGTGGTTACTATCAGGCTTGGCCAGGGTGAGTGGTTTCAGTCAGTAGTTCCCCTAACACCTCTGGTAATTCACAGTTCCTCTGCTTGGCCAGGTCAGCTGGGCCAGTGTGGGGATGTATTGCAAAGCTTACTTATTTATTTTAATAAGTATGTATCAGCTGTACTGTGTGCAAGGCACTACCTAAGCACTCTGCACTTAAGAACACCTTGAAGTGTCCTAAGAATGGAATTAATTCAGTGTAGGGATCACCTCTTAGTATCGATGCTGCAAACTTGGCCTCTGTGCACTGGCGCCATATGGAATCTTGGAGACAAAGTTTTTGGTGATGTATAAAAGAATAGCTTTACTGCTTTGCCAGGCAAAGGGAGGCACAGCAGGCTTGAGCCTCTAAAACTATGTGTCCTAGCCTGGGAAGATTTGATGAGAAGTTTTATAGAAATGTTTCAAGGGCAGTGTTGCTGTAAGGATGAGTGTGTGCAGGGCCTGCATCCCTTTAATCTGTCCTCAAGTGGTCTTTTTATGACCTTTTCTGGTTCCTTTCATTTGGCCTCAGGTGGTCCACCCTAAAGGAAATCATCCCTGAATATTCATTGGAAGTTCAGCTGAATCTGAAACTCCATTACTTTGGCCACCTAATGTAAAGAGCTGACTCATTTGAAAAGACCCTGATGTCGGAAAAGATTGAAGGCAGGAGGAGGAGGGGACGACAGAGGATGAGATGGTTGGATGGCATCACCGACTCGGTGGACGTAAGTTTGAGTAACCTCTGGGAGTTGGTGATGGACAGGGAGGCCTGGTGTGCTGCAGTCCATGGGGTCGCAGAGTCGGACATGACTGAACGACTGAATTGGACTGAACTGGTCTCCTTATGAGCTTATTGAGGTTATCAAAGTGTGACCTTCTCTCTGGAACACCTTCCATTTGGGAGTTTTAGTTCTGCAGAAGATCTTAAAGATACTGCTATGTGTGCCCTTGAGGCAGGACCAGGATCCTGTCCCCAGCCTGCACTATTGTTTCTTGACTGCTCCTCTATGGGCTCTGCATCCCCTCCCTTCCCTGATTAGTAACTGCTGGAATCTGTTACCTTTGGGATTCAGGGAAGGTCACGGAGACCATTCCCTCCAACAAGAAACCAGAGACACAGAAAGGCTTCCTTGCCCAGGAGCCCCTCAGGATTCTACTCTGCTTCAATCCCACACATGGTTCTCCTTTCCACATCCATCCAGACTATAAACATATAGGCCCTTTCTGTGATCCTCACAAATATCTTTCCTTACTAGGCCTTTGTGAAAGGAACAAACCATGAAAAAGGGGGCTGGTATTGTATTATAGTAATGAGACAACCTAAATGAGCAAGACTGATTTTGCTGACTGTGCCAGTCACTTACAACCCCACTTCTGATTCCTTCTTTCTTTTCTAGTTCACTCTCTGCTTTTACTAATCTGTTGGGTAGAATAACACCTTCATGGCCCCTTTTCCCACACATAACTTAGCCTCAAGGCCTATCTGCTTCTCCACACACCAAGATTGGCAGAGGCCATGGGTTTTCTTTCACAAACCCCACCCTTCTTGAAAGACCCCTGTGGTCTGAAATGGCTTATCTTCCCCTCCCTTCCTGTTCAGGGGATTCTGTGGGGTTGGGAGGGCAGAATCCATATGGCTGAAACATTTGCACCTAGAACAATTCTACTTTTTTCTGTTTTTTATTCTGGCTTCCTTTTCCCCCCACCCCCCCTCCCTTCCAGGTAAGATTCCTTTTGGTGAGAATGGAGAATGTGGCATATTTAAAATATTTTTTGAAATCCACATAATTTACCTTTCCAAAGTCATCGATTAAGCTTATATATACAGGAAAGATGATGATCTTCTTACTCTAAGTCTTCTGAAAACATGAATCACAGTTGTAAAATATTCATTTCGACCTGCACCAGTGACATTTATAAAAAATGTCTGCAGTTCACTAGAGTTTAATCTGAGTGAATTTTATGATAAAGGTAAATTTGAAAGAAATATTTGCAGTTGTTTTTATCACCTGTCCTCATTAGTTGCATCTCCTCATTTTCTAATTACATGAAGTAATTATAGAGAGTTCATGTTCCTGCAATTATGTGAAAAAGAAATGGAGTTATGTCAGTGTCAGATTGTGTCATTTAATTACTGTCTGTGCTAAAGCACGTGTACAGTGCAGAGAAGAAAAGACCAGGAGCCATAACACAGTAGAACTTCCTTATTGCTTGGGGGTCTGTGGGGGAGTGGGGGAAGAGGTAGGAGGTAGGAAAGGGGCAGTTAAGTAAGGCCTTGACCAAACTAGGGGCTTCTCTAGTGGCTTACACAGTAAAGAATCTGCCTGCAGTGCAGGAGACCCAGGTTTGATCCAGTCAACATTTAATTCTCTTTTTAAACAAAATTTATTTATTTTTATTGAAGGATAATTGCTTTACAGAATTTTGCTGTTTTCTGTCAAACCTCAACATGAACCAGCCATAGGTATATATATATCCCCTCCCTTTGGAAACTCCCTCCCATCTCCCTCCCCATCGCACCTCTCTAGGTTGATGCAGAGCTCCTCTTTGAGTTTCCTGAGCCATACAGCAAATTCCCCTTGGCCATGTATTTTACATATGGTAATGCAAGCTTCCATGTTACTCTTTCCATACATCTCGCCCTCTCCTACCCTCTTCCCATGTCTGTAAGTCTATTCTCTATGTGTGATTCTCCAATGCTGCCCTGTAAATAAGTTCTTCAGTACCATTTTTCTAGATTCTGTATATGTGCTTTAGAATACAATATTTATCTTTCTCTTTCTGACTCACTTCACTCTGTATAATAGGCTCTAGGTTCATCCACCTCATCAGAACTGACTCAAATGCGTTACTTTTTATGGCTGAGTAATATTCCATATGTACCACCTTCTTTATCCATTCATCTGTAGATGGACATCTAGGTTGCTTCCATGTTCTAGCTTTTGTAAATAGTGCTGCAATGAACAATGGGATACATGTGTTTCTTTCAATTTTGGTTTCCTCAGGGTATATGCCTAGGAGTGGGATTATTGGGTCATATGGTGGTTTTAGTCTCAGTTTTAAGGAATCTCTATACCGTCTCCATAGTGGCTGTATCAATTTACATTCCCACCAACAGTGCAAGAGTGTTCCTTTTTCTCCACACCCTCTCCAGAATTTATTGTTTGTAGACTTTTTGATGAGGGCCATTCTGACTGGTGTGAACTGATATCTGATTACGGTTTTGATTTGCATTTCACTAGTAATGAGCGATGCTGAGCATCTTTTCATGTGTTAACCATCTGTATGTCTTCTTTGGAGAAATGTCTGTTTAGGTCTTTTTCCTACTTTTTGATTGGGTTATTTGTTTTTCTGGTATTGAGTTGTATGAGCTGCTTGTATATTTTGGAAATTAATCCTTCGTCAGTTGTTTCATTTGCTATTATTTTCTACCTTTCTGAGGGTTGTCTTTTCACCTTGCTTATAGTTTCCAAAATCACAGCAGATGGTGATTGCAGCCATGAAATTAAGAGACGCTTACTCCTTGGAAGGAAAGTTATGACCAACCTAGATAGCATATTCAAAAGCAGAGACATTACTTTGTCAACAAAGGTCCGTCTAGTCAAGGCTATGGTTTTTCCAGTAGTCATGTATGTATGTGAGAGTTGGACTATAAAGAGGGCTGAGCACCGAAGAATTAATGCTTTTGAACTGTGGTGTTGGAGAAGACTCTTGAGAGTCCCTTGGACTGCAAGGAGATCCAACCAGTCCATTCTGAAGGAGATTGGCCCTGGGCTTTCTTTGGAAGGAATGATGCTAAAGCTGAAACTCCAGTACTTTGGCCACCTCATGCAAAGAGTTGACTCATTGGAAAAGACTCTGATGCTGGGAGGGATTGGGGGCAAGAGGAGAAGGGGACGACAGAGGATGAGATGGCTGGATGGCATCACTGACTCGATGGACGTGAGTCTTAGTGAACTCTGGGAGTTGGTGATGGACAGGGAGGCCTGGCGTGCTGCGATTCATGGGGTCACAAAGAGTCAGACACGACTGAGCGACTGATCTGATCTGATCTGATTGTTTCTTTCATTTCTTTTTCATTTATTTCTGCTTGGATATTTATGATTTCTTTCCTTTTAATAATTTTTTTTTTGTTCTTCTTTTTCCGGTTGTTTTAGGTGTAAAGTTAGGTTGTCTATTCAATGTTTTTCTTGTTTCTTTAGGTAGGATTGTATTGCTATAAACTTCCCTCTTAGAACTGCTTTTGCTGCATCTCATAGGTTTTGAGTTGTCATGTTTTCATTGTCTTTATTTCTAGAAATTTTTTGATTTCCCTTTTGATTTCTTCAGTAACCTGTTGGTTATTTAGAAACGTGTTGTTTAATCTCCATGTGTTGTGTTTCTTACACTTTTTTCTTGTAATTGATATCTAGTCTCATAGCATTGTGGTCAGAGAAGATGCTTGATATGATTTCAATTTCTTAAATTTACTGAGGTTTGATTTGTGACCCAAGATGTGATCTATCCTGGAGAATATTCCATGTGCCCTTGAGAAGAAGGTGTATTCTTCTGCATTTGGATGGAATGTCCTGAAGATATCAGTGAGATCCATCTCATCTAATGTATCATTTCAGACTTGCGCTTCCTTATTAATTTTCTGTTTTGATGATCTGTCCATTGTTGTCAGTGGGGTGTTAAAATCTCCTACTATTATTGTGTTATTGTCTGTTATGTCTTCCTCTTTGATTGATCCTATGATCAATTATGTAGTGTCCTTCCTTATCTCTTGTAATCTTCTTTATTTTTAAGGTCTATTTTGTCTGATATGAGGATTGCTACTCCAGCTTTCTTTTGCTTCCCATTTGCATCACTTCATGGGAAATAGATGGGGAAACAGTACAAACAGTGTCAGGCTTTATTTTTTTGGGCTCCAAAATCACTGCAGATGGTGACTGCAGCCATGAAATTAAAAGACGCTTACTCCTTGGAAGGAAAGTTATGACCAACCTAGACAGCAAAGATATCAAAAGCAGAGATATTACTTTGCCAATAAAGATCTGTCTAGTCAAGGCTATGGTTTTTCCAGTGGTCATGTATGGGTGTGAGAGTTGGACTATGAAGAAAGCTGAGCACCGAAGAATTAATGCTTTTGAATTGTGGTGTTGGAGAAGACTCTTGAGAGTCCCTTGGACTGCAAGGAGATCCAACCAGTCCATCCTAAAGGAGGTCAGGCCTGGGTGTTCATTGGAAGGACTGATGCAAAGCTGAAACTCCAGTACTTTGGTCACCTGATGTGAAGAATTGACTCATTGGAAAAGACCCTGATGCTGGGAGGGATTGGGGGCAGGAGGAGAAGGGGACGACAGAGGATGAGATGGTTGGATGGCATCACCGACTTGATGGACATGAGTTTGAGTGAACTCCAGGAGTTGGTGATGAACAGGGAGGCCCGGTGTGCTGTGATTAATGGGGTCTCAAAGCGTCAGACACGACTGAGTGAATGAACTGAACTGAACTGAACTGCATGGAATATATTTTTCCATCCTCTCAGTTTCAGTCTATATGTATCTTGAGGTCTGAAGTGATTTCCTTGTAGACAGCATATATATGGGTCTTCTTTTTTATCCATTCAGCCAGTCTGTGTCTTTTGGTTGGAGCATTTAATCCATTTACATTTAAAATAATTATTGATATAGATGTTCCTATTGCCCTTTTCTAATAGTTTGGGGTTGATTTTGTAGATCTTTCTTCTGTTGTATTTCTTGACTATATAAGTCCCTTCAATATTTGTTGTAAAGCTGGTTTGGTGGTACTGACTTCTCTTAACTTTTGCTTTTCTGAAAAGTTTTTTTATTTCTCCATCAATTTTGAATGATATCGTTGTTGGGTACAGTAATCTTGGTTAGAGATTTTTCCCTTTCAGTACTTTCAATATATCCTGCCAGTTCCTTCTGGCCTACAGAGTTTCTGCTGAAAGATCGGCCATTAATCATATGGGGTTTCCCTTGTATGTTACTTTTTGCTTCTCCCTTGCTGATTTTAATATTCTTTCTTTGTGTTTAGTTTTTGTTAATTTGATTAGTATGTGTCTATAGGACACCAAGTGTCCCATCTTGTGTGGGACACTTTGTTCCTTTTGGAGTTGATCAACTATTTCCTTTCCCATATTGGGGAAATTTTCAACTATAATCTCTTCAAAGTTTTTTTCATAGCCTTTCTTTTTCTCTTATTCTTCTGGGACCCCTATAGTTCAAATGTTGGTGCATTTGATATGGTCCCAGATTTCTCTGAGACTGTCCTCAGCTCTTCATTCTTTTTACTTTATTCTGCTCTTTAGAAATTATTTCCACCATTTTATCTTCCAGCTCACCGATTCATTCTTCTGCTTCAGATATTCTGCTACTGATTGCTTCTAGAGTATTTTTAATTTCAGCAATTGTGTTGTTTGTCTCTGTATGTTTATTCTTTAATTCTTTTAGGTCTTTTTAAATTGATTCTTGCATTTCTCCATTTTTTTTTCAAGGTTTTTGATGATGTTTACTATCATTATTCTGAATTGTTTTTCAGGTAATTTGCCTATTTCTTCTTCATTTATTTGGACTCTGTGTTTCTGGTTTGTTCTTTCATTTGTGCAGTATTTCTCTGCCTTTTCATAATTTTTTTTTTAAGTTATTGTGTTTGAGGTCTCCTTTTCCCAGGCTTCAAGGAAAGTTGAATTCTTTCCTTGAAGAAGGTGGAATTCTTTTTTCCTTTTGGTTTCTGCCCTCCTAAGATTGGCCCTAAGGTTTGTGTGAGCTTCGTATAGGGTGATATTTGTGCTGAGTTTTGTTTGTATGTTTTCCCTCTGATGAGCAAGGCTGAGTGAGGTGGTAACCCTGTCAGCTGATGATTGGGTTTGTATTTTTGTTTTGTTTGTTGTTTAGAGGCGTCCTGCACAGGGTGCTATGGGTGGTTGGGTGATGCTGGGTCTTGTATTCAAGTGGTTTCCTTTGTGTGAGTTCACACTATTTGATACTCCTTAGGGTTAGTTCTCTGGTAGTCTAGGGTCTTGGAGTCAGTGTTCCCACTCCAAAGGCTCAGGGCTTGATCTATAGTGCTTGGAAGGCTTCCTCCATTTCTCCATGTCCAACATTGTGGCATCTTGCAGGCAGTAGTTGAGCATCTTCCCCAGAAAGCGAGTGGTGCCCCCTTCCTCCAGGTGGCATCACCTTCTCATCCCAGTCTGGTTCTGGCTCCTTGTCCCGCTTCCTGGGTCACTGGGTCTCCCCAGCCACCCCTGTCTGGCGCACCGCTGCCCAGGCTCCCTGTGCCCACATGTACGGCCACTGAGCAGAGGCTGTTCAGAGGGCACCTGGGCTCCATGTGCTGGGGTGGCTCCCCCAGTGGGCCTGCCACGCTCCCCTTCCCTCCCACGTTCCCCTTCTCTCCCATGCCGCCACAGCTCTCCGACTTGTCCGCCTGCTCTCTCTGCTGCCTGGTCAGTCAATGTTTATCTCTTTTAACATTACAGGATTCCTCTTTGTGAAATTTTCTTAGTGTCATTTTTGTCCAACTCCTGTCCTTGTTTCCTTATTAATGATTAATTCTCAGAAGACTGTGGCCATTAATTTACACTAGGATGTGAATACCTAGTAGATTATTGACCATGCCTGCTTTCTAGGGTTATGCTATGCCTCCTATAGGGCAGGCCATGTGCAAGACACAAGCAGCCAGAAGATGAAACAGACATAGTCCCTTCTTTCAGGGACATTATCGTCTCACAGGGCACCAGATATTTAAATAAATATTTGCAAAATAAAGTTAAAGGTGCTATAGGAGAGGAAGAAGTGGAAGAGTGTCTAACTCTCATGGAATTGTGGGTATCTTTCTTTGAGCTATGGGATCCTTAAGAGCAGGAAGTGTACCTCATTTATTACTAAGTCCCCAGCCTCTCCTACAGCACCTGGTGCATAGAAAGTGTTCAAGAAATGTCTGCTGATTTGGTGTTTGCAGAGACATGACTGTGGGATGCACACACATGGCCCTTGGTATATTGTCGTGTGGGCCAGTGCTTTGGGAAATTTCACATGTAGACAGCTTCTAAAATAGCTCCCAGTGACCCCCACATAGGTACTCATCCTATGCAGTCATTCTCTGAGTGTGAACTGGACTTAGTGACTTGCTTCCAACAGTAGGCTGTGACAAAAATGATGGGATGCCGTCTCTGAGAACACATTATAACAGATGAACTGGGGGATGAATGAATGAGTGGAAATATGGATAAATGGATCAACATGTGATAAAGCAATACAGCAAAATGTAAATTCTAGAGTCTAGGTGGTTTAAGAATTATTCCTTCTATAATTCTTTCAACTTTTCTGTACATTAGAAATTTTTCATAATAAAATGTTGGGAGGAAATGCCAAAAACAAAAAACAAAGCAAAAGGAAAAAAGACTATGACTTTATTTTTGGCTTTTCTTGCTTCTTCACCTGATGAAGCCAGCTGCCATGCCGTGAGCTGCCTTATGGAGAGATCACATAGCCAGGAACAGCCAGGAGAGTGTGTCTCCTGGCCAACAGCCCAGGAGGAATGGAGGCCCTCAGTCCAACAGCCTGTTAGGAACTAAATCCTGCTGACAAACACATGTGTGAGTTTGGAAGGGTCTCCTTCCCTCCGTGAATTTGAGGCTCAACCACAACCGACATTTTAATTGCAGCCTTGTGAGCCACCTGGAGCCAAGCCATTCGGCTAAGCCCTGCTCAGATCCCTGCCTGTGGGATGATAAATGTTGAGAAAATAGATGTTGTTTTGAGCCAGTAAGTTTGGGAACCATTTGTTACATAGGGATAGATAATTATCACAAGATAATACTACCTTCCAGAGAAGGCGATGGCACCCTACTCTTGCCTGGCAAATGCCATGAATGGAGGAGCCTGGTAAGCTGCAGTCCATGGGGTCTTGAAGAGTCAGACACGACTGAGCGACTTCCCTTTCACTTTTCACTTTCATGCATTGGAGAAGGAAATGGCAACCGACTCCAGTGATCTTGCCTGGAGAATCCCAGGGACAGGGAGCCTGGTGGGCTGCCGTCTATGGGGTCGCACAGAGTCGGACACGACTGAAGCGACTTAGCGGCAGCAGCAGCAGTACTACCTTCTCTCTAGGTCTTTATTGACAGAGCATTTTGTTTTGTTTCCTTTTCTTTTCTTTTTTTTGTGACAGATTTTCCTATGGAGAGGAATACTCAGAACGATTTGTTCTTTGTTTAAAACTCAATTTATTAAGTTTATGAATCTAATACCCCAAATTGAAAATCAGTTTTTCTTGGGGCTTTTAAACATTGATTACAGATTTATTAAGCATATCGTATTAAACAGTTTAAACTAACTGCAATTATATATTTAGAATGGCTGATCCTCTTAAACACTTCAAAACCTTAATTTATAAACATATAAAACAAAGACTATAGAGCTTACAGTTTCATATAAATTTACTCTAAAGCATCAATATCAAGGATTTAATGCCTCTCTATTTCTCTTCTTATTTTTCTATGTTAGTTTTTATATAGCCTCAGAGTTTCAGCATTATTATTTTTATTCCTTTCCTTGGGTCACAGAATTCTTAGCAGATCCTGAAGAAAAAATAAACTTATCAGAACAGCCTAGATTGCAGAACTTGGCTTATTGACTGATTAATTTTTGGTCATACTTGTTTGTTTCTCTCAAGGTGATTCTAACCCAAATCACCTTTCTATGGTAAGCTTTTCTATAGCTAAATTACATCTGTTAAGGTCAGTGAGACTATTTCAGGCCTTATCTTATGCCTGGGGTTTTAATTTTGCAACCTAGTATCTATCTCTGATTTAAAAAAAAAAAAAAGATTGCTTGGCCATTGTTATAAAACCTATTATCTTGTCATAATCAAATATTGATTTTGTCTCTTAGCATTAAAAAGTTACATCTCCCTTATTAGTATTGAGATTTAATCTCCTAGGAGTTGCGAGATTAAGTCTGTGTAGCGTTCCTCTGTAGGTCATCTGGCAAATGCTGTGGACCCCTCTTTCTGGTTGGTTATTTGGGATGCCCACCTAAGTTGAACAGTCCTTCCTGTTCTTGGCATCTACTTTTTCTGGGGCTATATAGCTTACACTGCTGCTGCTGCTACTGCTGCTGCTGCTAAGTTGCTTGTCGTGTCCGACTCTGTGCGACCCCATAGACAGCAGCCCACCAGGCTCCTCGGTCCATGGATTTCCAGGCAAGAGTACTGGAGTGGGCTGCCATTGCCTTCTCCAGTAATAACAGGACTGCTAAGTCACTTCAGTCGTGTCCGACTCTGTGTGACCCCATGGACTGCAGCCCACCAGACTCCCCCGTCCCTGGGATTCTCCAGGCAAGAACACTGGAGTGGGTTGCCATTTCCTCCTCCAATGCATGAAAGTGAAAAGTGAAAGTGAAGTCGCTCAGTCGTGTCCAACTCTTTAGCTTACACTGGCAAGTGTTTATTCTTAATAGATAAGGTAGGCATATGACTGTGCTTTTAAACATACCATATTCATATAAGAAATACTAGAAGAAATATCAAACCCTCCTAATTATTAAAATCAATAAAAAATAAATATGATCTATTACAGTCACCACTTTCTATTACAGTAATCTTTTGGTCAAGCTTCATATTAACTCTTCTGAGTCATTTTGAATTCATAGTATTTCACAAAACTCATCTTGTCCTATAAACCATGGTGACGATGATGGTGATGATAATGCAAGAGATCTATCTTTTTAAAACAGGCAAGAGTAAACTGTAGTGTTTAGAGATGAACATTTGGGTGATAAAACAAATGAGATACCCCAAGAAAGGCATTATTATAAAAATGAAGATATGCAGAAGGGGAAAGAGGTGTAATAAGAATGAGGCTCAAGGATGGAGCTTATGGAACAAATGCCTAAGTTCTATTTTTTGACCTGGGCATACATTTGATGTGTGTGTGTGTATGTGTTTTCTGCTCTATTTGTATAATAAGAGTTTTATTTGAAAAGCTCACCATACGGTCTTTGAAGCACTCTTCATATTGACTCCTTTATCCTTTATGTATTGCCCCTGATAGTCTTGAAAACTGTCTTGCTTTTTTAGCAATGATTGGATGTTGGAGAGATGTTCTGAAATCTTTTTTCCATCATAAATCAGGAAATTAGCTACCTTCTAAAGGATTCTGGTGTTTTTTTTTTTTTTTTTAACAGAAAATAATTTGAAAGACCAGGAGCTGTGTCCTGGGTATGTATTAATACAGGTGAATGTGTGATGAACAAGAGTGAATTGGTTGGTACTGGGTCACTGAGAGCTGAAAACAAATTTATTAAGGTTATTATTTCACACTGATATTTCCAATTTAACTTACGATATTGCTATTCCATACTTTTCTTGTCTTATATAAGGTTTCATCAGCTACAAGCCTTTCTCCTGAATTGACAATCTTTTTGATCTGATGAAGCTCCTAGATGGAGCCAAGACATGCTTCATATCACATTCTGCTCTTCAGTACAATAATTCCAAAACTTCTGTCAGTCATAGAATTCATAACTTTTTTTCTACAGATTTGCCAAATTCATAATTTTGTACCATTTATATTAATGTTTTCTTAGTATTTTTGTTTGATGAACATTAAAGTGAAACCCTTAAAGAATGATATTCATATTAAACAATAACATCTGTGGTATTATAGGGTTTCATTAACAGGCTATATATTTTTCCAGTATCCATTAAGATGGATACGAGTGTTAGAATTTTAGGGGACTCAATAAATGTCATCTTCCTCAATAAATGTCATCTTCCTCACTTGAGGCAGATGAGAGTCAGGCAAATGGAGCTCAAAATATGAGGTTAAGGACTAATATAGGCTGCACCGGGGGCTTTACTTAGTGAAAGAAAGTGAAAGTCACTCAGTCATGTCCAGCTCTGCAACCCCATGGACTGCAGCCTACCAGGCTCTTCTCTCCATGGAATTTTCCAGGCAAGAGTACTGGAGTGGGTTGCCATTTCCTTCTCCAGGGGACCTTCCCAACACAGGGATGGAACCCTGGTCTCCCACATTATAGGCAGACACTTTTACCGTCTGAGCCACCAGAGTTGCTTAGGTGCTGGGCAATTATGGGCTCCCTAAGAGTAAACCCCAGGCTTGAACAGACACATCTGCCGACAGGCCTGCCCTGGAGCATGGCCCATTTCCCCTCACAGCCAAGGACAGCACAGAAGTTGTTCTCTCTGAAGGAGGCAAATTCAGAAAGGTAGCAAGAGACTTCCCTGATGGCCCAGTGATAAAGTATCTGCCTTGCAATGTAGAGAACACGGGTTTGATCCCTGGTCAGGGAACTAAAATCGCACGTGCCAGGGAGTAAGGAAGCCCACGCGCTGTAACTACTGAGCCGGTGCACCACAGCTAGAGTCTGTGTGTTCCAATGAGAAATCTCCCACGACGCAACGACAATCCTGCATGCCACAGCTAAGATTAGACACAGACATATAAGTAAATAAACAAAAAAGAGAGAGAGAGAAAGCGTAGGGAGAGAAAGACTGAGCTACCATACTTGGTTTTTTTCTCTGAACTCACTAATGGGGGAGGAATGAGGAAGGGAGTAGAGAGGGGCCAGGAGTATTAAGCTAATAGATAGTTCTTCCTTTCTTTTTTTAAATTTGGTTTCAGCACATGGCATGTGGGATCCTAGTTCGCGAACCAGGTCTTGAACCTGCACCCACTGCACTGGAAGCATGAAGACTTAACCACTCGACCACCAGGGAAATCCCAGCTAATAGACATTTCTGTAAATCAAGCACGGAGTCAGGGGAAGTAACTACTAAGCATACATGTTTGTCCGTTTATTGAATTAAAGCCTCTAAATGCAACTTTGGGAAAATGCTGCTGTAGTGAACAGTGTTATGATGAAGTGCCTATGAAGTTCACCTTGTTCAATATTGCTTGGGTACCTTCCCTGCCTCTCAATTTATTTGTTATATTTGGAGGAACACATTTAATCTAGAAGGGTCTGACTGAATCCAAATCAGAGTGAGTCATACTGACAATGTAGCATGTATGCCATCTGGGCCATTTTTCAGACACTTGTGTTAAACTATCATTATGAAGTCATAATCAAAAGGTCCCAGCCCTTCTTATGCCACTGGGTGTTATTTTGACTTCACTATTCACAAAATGACTATACTATGGCCAAGTCTTCTGAGCTTTCATTCTTTATTTCCTTAATTGAGTCAGGGACACTTATCCCATTCAAACATTTTGATATACTAGCTTCATATGATCAGGCTCCATAGATTGTCAGCTCTTAAAGGAAAATGTAGAGACACTCTGGCTCCCCCTTCTTTTATAGAGATGAGAAGTGAAGGTCTGCAAAGGCAAAGAACTTGTCCAAGGTCACACCCTACTTAACGGATTTAGCCCCAGATTTCTGGGTCTCCTAATCCTCAGCTCATTAACTTTTTAATGCACTCCTGGGCCTTTTAAAGTCAAAATGACAAAGCAATCAGTCTTGGCAGGGGAAAAATTATTTCCTAACATTTTGTATCTTGTACACCTGTGGCAGATTCATGTTGATGTATGGCAAAACCAATACAATATTGTAAAGTAATTAGCCTGTAATTAAAATAAATAAATTTAAATTAAAAAAGAGAGAGAAAGTACAGGGAAAAAAAATATATATATTTTGAGGAAATTCTCCGGTGGTCTAGTAGTTAAGACATGGTGCTTCCACTGAAGGGGAGATGGGTTTAATCCCTAGTTGAGGAACTAAATTCCTATATATATAATCTCCCCATTGTTTTCTGTATTCCATACCACTGCTATACTCCAATCAACATTGGCTCCTACTTGGATCACTTCAGTAACCTTAAGTCTTTCCTATTTTAGCCTCCAATTCAGTTTCTTCCCTTCACATGAGTTGTTCATTGGAATGCTTTATCTTTTTTTTTTTTTTTATCACCACCTTCCTTATACTCATTGCGTTTCTGTTGCAAAAGACAGAAAAACACAATTCAAGTGGTGGATTTAACTCAGTGTGGGATAAGTTATGCTACAATGAAGAACAGCTTCATGATGTCAGTGCTTTCATTTCTTCATCTTGGTTGATGGGAGCTCTGCTCTCAGTCCAGTTCAGTCAGGATCTTGGGTTGACAAGAGTCTCTACCATTTGGAATGTATCTGACTGCCATGGCCAGGGTAGATAACATTGTGGGGTGTGTAACAGCTCTTAAAGACCTCTGCCTAGAAGTGAAATACATTAAGTCTGCTCACATTATACTGGCCAAATCAATATAAGGGAGTCTGACTTAAAGGAGTGAGGAAGTAGAGTCCCACCATATGTCCAGAAGAAACAGTACTAGGAAAAAAAAGACTAACACTAAAGCTACCACATATTTTTTTAGCCAGAAAGGAATGTGCAATGTTTCATATATCTCAACAATTCTTGGGTTATGGATATAGTCAGTGCTCAGTCACTTCAGTGGTGTCTGATTCTCTGTGACCCTATGGACTATAGCCCGCCAGGCTCCTCTGTCCATGGGATTTCCTGGGCAAGAATACTGGAGTGGGTCACCATTTCCTTCTCCACGGAATCTTCCCAACTCAGGGATCGAACCTGCATCTCCTGCATTGGCTGGCAGATTCTTTACCACTAAACTACCAGGGAAGCCCAGGCACAGTCTAAACTGGAGCTTGAATAATGACAAGAAGATCTATTTCTTGATACAGAAATGGATCTCTCTGTTATACATCATCGCCCCTCCTTCAGTTTCAAGGTCATATCTTCACAATACTCAGTGCAATGGATAAAACGGCATAAACCAAAGGCCCTAGATAGAGTCTTGTTGCTATAATTTCCCTCACAGAGGTCATTTTCCCATGCCTGATGCAATTGGATACATCACTGGCCAGGGACATGAGATACACAGTCTAGGTCTTGGCCCCATCCTAGCCTTGAGGCGGGGCAGAAAATTCTCCAAATTACCATTGCAGTGAGCATGGGAAGAATGTTCAATAGTCTCCAGGAAGACTTGGGTGATGGTTGTAGAAGAAGAATGTGAATTGATGCTAGGTAAGAAAGTAACAAAAGATATTTATTGCTCTTTTCTCTCAGGTCTCATATTTAATGTCACTTCCTCGGGAGGACTTTCTTTGGTATACCCAACTGAATTACTTACTCTTTTTATTATCTCCCAGGAGGCCCTTTCCTTTCAAGGAAGAATATGTAATTTTGTATTTATTTGTGTGATAATTTGTTCAATGTCTGTTTCCCTTCCTAGAAGGCAAGCTCCTTGAGGGCAGTAACTACAACTGAGCCTTGAACAAAGTGGGGGTTTGGGGTGCCCACCCCACACATTCAAAAATCTGTGTACTGCTATCTCTGCCTAAAAAATAAAGGAATTGATAGATAACTCATCAAAGGGCAGGAAACTGAAACAGTTTGGGCAGAATCAGAACTCAAAATTTAATTTTTTTGAGTCCATATATTGTGATCTCTAAATGAACACAAGCTTTCCACCACACTCAGTTGATTTAAAGATCAGTAAAATGAAAACAGGTACTAATTTGTTGGGAAAAAAAACAAACAAACCCTATATGTGGACCAATTCAATTCAAACCTGTGCTGTTCAAGGACCAACTGTATATCTATTTTGTTTATTGATATTTCCTCAGTGTCTGGAAAACTGCCTAGCATGCGGTGGCTCACCAAAATATTAATTGAAAGAAATAACAGCAAAGACTATGCAGTGGATATTTACAGATTTTAAGATAAAGAGATGGAACAGAATTTGGGAGGTTTTGGCTCAAAGATACTATGTCCTGGTATGTCTAGGTTAACAAGGAGATACAGTTTAGTAAGAAAGCACAGGTAACAGATTGGACTAGTGGCACGGATTATCAAATGTTTCTATAATAACCTTTGTACATGTGTGTGTTAAGTCACTCAGTCATGGTCAACTCTTTGCAACCCCATGGACTGTAGCCTGCCAGGCTCCTCATTCCATGGGATTTTCCAAGCAAGAATACTGGAGTGGGTTGCCATTTCCTTTACCAGGGGAATCTTCTTGACCCAGGGATCAAACCCAGGTCTCCTGTGTTGGTAGGCGGATTCTTTACTGCTGAGTCACCAGGAAAGCCTATAATGACTTTTTCAGTTCAGTTCAGTTCAGTCGTTCAGTCGTGTCTGACTCTTTGCGACCCCATGAACCACAGCATGCCAGGTCTCCCTGTCCATCACCAACACCTGGAGTTTACCCAAACTCATGTCCATTGAGTCGGTGACGCCATCCAACCATCTCATCCTCTGTCATCCCCTTCTCCTCCTGCCCTCAATCTTTCCTAGCATCAGGGTCTTTTCCAATGAGTGTGCTCTTCACAACAGGTGGCCAAAGTATTGGAGTTTCAGCTTCAACATCAGTCCTTCCAATGAACACCCAGGACTGATCTCCTTTAGGATGGACTGGTTGGATCTCCTTCAGTCCAAGGGACTCTCAAGAGTCTTCTCCAACACCACAGTTCAAAAGCATCAGTTCTTCGGTGCTCAGCTTTTCTTTATAGTCCAACTCTCACATCCATACATGACTACTGGAAAAACCATAGCCTTGACTAAATGGACCTTTGTTGGCAAAGTAATGTCTCTGCTTTTTAATATGTTGTCTAGGTTGGTCATAACTTTCCTTCCCAAGGAGTAAGCATCTTTTAATTTCATGGCTGCAATCACCATCTGCAGTGATTTTGGAGCCCCCCAAAATAAAGTCAGACACTGTTTCCATTGTTTCCCCATCTATTTCCCATGAAGTGATGAGACCGGATGCCATGATCTTAGTTTTCTAAATGTTGAGCTTTAAGCCAACTTTTTCACTCTCCTCTTTCACTTTCATCAAGAGGCTGTTTAGTGTTTCTTCACTTTCTGCCATAAGGGTGGTGTCATCTGCATATCTGAGGTGATTGTTATTTCTCCTGGCAATCTTGATTCCAGCTTGTGCTTCATCCAGCCCAGAGTTTCTCATGATGTACTCTGCATGTAAGTTAAATAAGCAGGGTGACAATATACAGCCTTGATGTACCCCTTTCCCAATTTTGAACCCGTCTATTGTTCCATGTCCAGTTCTAACTGTTGCTTCCTGACCTGCATACAGGTTTCTCAAGAGGCAAGTCAGATGGTCTGGTATTCCTGTCTGTTTCAGAATTTTCCACAGTTTGTTGTGATCCACACAGTCAAAGGCTTTGGCATAGTCAATAAAGCAGAAATAGATGTTTTTCTGGAAGTCTCTTGCTTTTTCAATGATCCAGTGGATGTTGGCAACTTGATCTCTGGTTCCTCTGCCTTTTCTAAAACCAACTTGAACATCTGGAAGTTCATGGTTCATGTACTGTTGAAGCCTGGCTTGAAGAATTTTGAGCATTACTTTACTAGCATATGAGATGAGTGCAATTGTGTGGTAGTTTGATCATTCTTTGGCATTGCCTTTCTTTGGGATTGGAATGAAAACTGACCTTTTCCAGTCCTGTGGCCACTGCTGAGTTTTCCAAATTTGCTGGCATATTGAGTGCAGCACTTTCACTGCATCATCTTTTAGGATTTGAAATATCTCAACTGGAATTCCATCACCTCCACTAGCTTTGTTCATAGTGGTGCTTCCTAAGGCCCACTTGACTTTGCATTCTAGGATATCTGGCCCTAGATGAGTGATCACACCATGATTATCTGGGTTGTGAAGATCTTTTTTGTACAGTTCTTCTGTGTATTCTTGCCACTTCTTCTTAATATCTTCTGCTTCTGTTAGGTCCATACCATTTCTGTCCTTTATTGAGCCCATCTTTGCATGAAATGTTCCCTTGATATCTCTAATTTTCTTGAAGAGGGCTATAGTCTTTCCCATTCTATTATTTTCCTCTATTTCTTTGCATTGATCACTGAGGAAGGCTTTCTTATCTCTCCTTGCTATTCTTTGGAACTCTGCATTCAAATGGGTTTATCTTTCCTTTTCTCCTTTGCTTTCCACTTCTCTTCTTTTCACAGCTATTTGTAAGGCCTCCTCAGACAGCCATTTAGCTTTTTTGCATTTCTTTTTCTTGGGGATGGTCTTGATTCCTGTCTCCTATACAATGTCATGAACCTAATGACTTTTAGAGTGCAGCAAAATGAGAAAACAAACAAGCAAACAATTACAAGTTTCCAAGAATCTATAAATCAACGTAGCAGGAAATCAATACTGAATATTCAGTGGAAGGACTGTTGATGAAGCTGAAGCTCTGATACTATGGCCACCTGATGTGAAGAGCTGATTCACTGGAAAAGACCCTGATGCTGGGAAAGATTGAGGTCAGGAGGAGAAGGGGACGACAGAGGATGAGATGTTTGGATGGCATCACTGATTCAATGGACAAGTTTGAGGAAACTCAGGGAGATAGTGAAGGACAGGGAAGCCTGGCATGCTGTAGCCCATGTGGTCACAAATTGTAGGTCACAACTTGACTGAAAAACAACAGCAAAATAAAACTGAGCAAATCTCTATTTTTCACCTTTCATCTGTAGAGAAGATGGAACACAATCCTGTTATGAACTGGTTTAGGCAAGTCCTATTGGTTGAAGTATGGAGACTTTAAGATTTTCTTTTTGTTAGTCATTAGTTGTTTAAATACTGAGGATTTTCATCTTAAGCAAAGTTTCTTAAAAGTATATGAGTAAACGTGTAGGACCTCAGCTTCATCATCTGTAAACTGTGGACAATAATAGTGCCTGACTATTGTGCTGGGAGGATGAAATAAGTTAACACATGCAAATTTTTCAAAACAATTACAAAGAACAGTGCCTGGCTCATATTAAGTGCCCAAGAAATGTTACCTATTATTATGAGCAGCTTGTATTAGTGCTTTAGTTCCTTTATTATTTTATTTGAACAGCAATTTCCTCTACCAGAGGACTTATTTATACATTACCTTATATAAATTGCATGAAAGATTCAGCACTTAGTGTTTGCAGGGTGCCAGAGATATAAAGAAATGTAAGACCTGGTTCCATCATTGAGAAGTTCGCAACTGAGTTCCAGCAAAATACTTTATCCTATGGCTTGGGTTTTGAAAATACCTCTCCAGGGGAGCTAAATTTGGACTGTTAGCTTTTTACCAGTTAGGATTCTCTAGGTTGCAAGTAAGAGAATCCAGCTCAGACTGGCCTGGATTACAAAGTGGATTTGTTAGCTCATATATGGGGCAATGAAAATAGTGTGGTGTTTGGGGCTAATTGGCAAGGGCTCCATAGTGTTCACTTTAAAACCTGGATTTAGAAGAAAGAAAGCCTGGGACTTCGCTGGCAGTCCAGTGGTTAGGACTTCACACTTTGTTTGCAGGGAACATGGGTTCAATCCCTGGCTGGAGAACTAAGATCCTGCAAGCCATGCAGTGTGACCACACAGGGATGGCATCAAACCAAGGCTGTTTCCCTATAGAATGTCAGCTAGCCAGAACTAGGGACATTTCCTTGTTCATGTGGATGTGTGTGTGCTAAGTCGCTTCAGTTATGCTCGACTCTTTGTGACCGCATGGACTGTGTACTGCCAGGCTCCTCTGTCCCTGGGGTTCTTCAGGCAAGAATACTGGAGTGGGTTGCCATCCCCTTCTCCAGGGGATCTTCTCAACTCAGGGGTTGAACCTGGGTCTCCTGCATTGCAGGCAGATTCTTTACTTGTCTTGAGCCACAAGGAAAGCCAAGGAAGGAGGAGTTAATTAACAGGAGGTCCCAATAAACTTTTCTTTATGTCTCACAGGTCCATACTGACTCAAATGCCCATTCTACTGCCAATCAGTGGCAATGAAGATCATTCCTAGGCCACTAAGGCCTACCACTGAAGCTAGGGTTAGAGTGAATCCTTGAAGAAAAACAGGGTTTATCTTGAAGACAGAGGACGGAATGAATGCAGAGTAAACAACCGACAATTCCCTGCCTACCCTTTGAAAAGGGGACCATATCTTACTTTTCTCTATGTTCTAACAGCTGCATAGCAAATCCTTAATAAATACGAGCAGAAAGAATGGATAGTAGGTAGAACCTAGAAAGAATTCTTATTCACCTTACATAAGCTTCCTGCATCCTAGACATGTCTGTCCCAGGAACTAGCATGACCAGTTTTTTCTTGTTTAATTGCCTTCTCCCTGAGCAACATGACTATGGACTCCACCTAGTCCCAGAAGTACTAAAGGGAAGGTCTGGATTGGCCCTTTCTTCTGGAGCCCCATTGCTGATTAATTACAAGTTGTGATGTTCCTCATTCATTCCCAGGTCATGGGCATATTTTGACTGGTTGGTATCATGTGTATCATAGGTAGTGGACGAGTCTGTCTTCTAAGATTTGTGCCCAGGAGAAATTGCCATTTAAGCTTTCTCTTGATTCCAGCTCTAAGGTTAGGGAAGCAGATGTTGATGGATTAATTAGATCTTAGGAGGACTAGGAACTATCTCCCCATCCTTTGTATGCTAAATCTCTCAGTAGTGCCCAATTTTTTGCGGCCCCATAGACTGTAGCCTCCTCCAGGCAAGAATACTGGAGTGGTTAGCTATTCCCTTCTCCAGCAGATCTTCCCAACTCAAGGATTGAACCTGGGTCTCCTGCATTGATAGGCACATTCTTCACCAGTAGCGCCACCTGGAAAGTCCATCCTTTAACTGTTGTTTAATCGGTTATGTCAGACAGACTCTGAGAGGCTCAATGGAATGTTATTTCATGCAGAAACAACAGGTTAGTCTAGCCTCCTACTCATCATATATAATGACAGTGGTAATACAGTAAAAAAAAAAAAAAAAAGAAGAAGCAAATCTCATGCCTGGTCACAAGTAAAAATAATGTTAGGTGCAGGTGACATTGGTAAATGTGTTACCTCCCTGGAATTAACCCTTTGATTTGCATGCTCAACATCTCTTTGATCTCATTTCTAAGAAAGGGTCCATGTCTCATGGATAGACTTGGGGTAACCAAGTACATACGACCACTGCATAATATCCTCAAGAGTCACTTACGCTTCTGGGGAGCTAAAAGCAAAGTCAAGAACCACTTAATTCTGAAATTTCACTACTGTAGTAATTAGACATGCTCTTACTGGCAAGTTCAGCCTGCTTGGTGAGCAAACAAAGGCAGTTGCTTAATGGCCTAGCTTAATCTTGATGTGACCATTCTAATACATTTTTTTTTTTCCTACCAGGAAAGAACTGTTCAAAGTTCTTGCATGAATTGCCATTTTCTAGTGGTGATTTCTCCAATATCTATGTTCACCTCTTGAATTTTATCTATTTTATCTTATGCTTTCATGAGTCACCAATACCTCTTTTTGAAAAAATTTAATTAAATTTTTTTTTTTTTTTACTTTTGCTGCCCTGGGTCTTCACTGTGGTGCACGTGGGCTTTCTCCACCTGCAGCGCGTGTGATTCTCTTGTTGCAGCCGAAGGGCTCTACAGTGTGCAGCTCAGTGGTTGCAGTGCACAGGCGTGGTTGCCCTGAGACATGTGGGATCTTAGATCCCCGACCAGGGATTGAACCTAGGTTCCCTGCATTGGAAGGTGGATTCTTAACTGTTGGACCACCAGCACAGTCCCTCTTTAGACTGGTTTGTTTTTCTTCAGAAGTATCAATGCCTTTAATCTGAGCCCTCTTGTGTATTCTGCCTTCAAATCAGTCCAGTTTTCTTCCACTGACTTTGTATCTATTAGTTTACACTTTTGCAGGTAAAAATGTGGGGAGACTGGATTATGCTCCCTTTATACTCTCCAGGCTTCCATTTATTCATCTGTAAACTGTGGATAATATTGATAATGGAGGTAGCAGTCTATCCGGATCCCCTCTTCAGGTTTTATGCTCCCCCAACCCCCATCCCAAGCACTGCTCCTTATGGTAATTGTCCTCCACCACCAGGGAATTGCCTCCCAGCCCCTGGCCTCAGTGGGGCTTACTCAGCACCAGAGCCTTTAACAGGGCTGGCTGAGATTCAGTTGGAAGCATATTTGGGGGCAGATTACCTTTTCCCCAAATCCTGCATTCTTAACTTCCTGATTAACTTCCTGCTTCTCCCCAAGGCACACCCAATCCTCCTGTATGTCATTGGCTGATGACATTCTCACTTCTGCCTGATCTCATCAATCAGATAGTCCTCTAAGAAAAGTAATAATTCGCTTAAGGCGGAGTTAAGTTGTGTTAAGTTTGTGATTTCTCCCTAAACTCACTCTTCCTTTGCCATAGGGCCCTTCATGGTTACCTCCTTCCCCTCCAAGCATTCCAGTTCTCCAGCACCCTACTGCTCACACCTTCCCCTAGAAAAATAGGTGGGAAGAAAAGACTTGGTAATTCACATTGAGGCTGAATAAGTTACCCCTTAGTTTTCTAAGTTACACTTCTTTTGAAATTCTCTCTGTATGTCTTTCGTTTTACTATTATTGTTCTCTTTGTTATGACACAGATGCCCTTCCATAATTTCTGGTCTTCTGTCTGGTGTGAGATCAGCGTTTTAAAACTGGTCTTCCCAGACAGGAGATATCTTAAATGGATTCTTTTAAAATGCATGTCACTAATTGCTATTGTTATTACAAAGAACATTTCCCCTAAAATTGACCTTAAAGGATGAATGGCCTTAAAGGTGAACTGGCCTTAAAGGATGCAGTTTTACCAAACAAGATGAATAAAATTCTCATTGGCTTTCTAAACAATCAAGGTGCAAAATGTTAAAAGAGAGTTGAAAATATAAATGTGAAAGACTGCCCAACTTTGATAGGTCTCAGGAGTTGGATTGCTTTGCAGATGGAATAATGCTTGGCAATGTTCTTTTGTCTTTTCATTTTATCCCCCTGGCATATGAACTTATATGAGCTAAAATTTTCTTCCACATTATGCTACGCAGGAGTCTCAATTGAAAGTAATAGAAAACTCTAGTTAAGCACAAAATATTTACTAGAAGGGTTCTGGGGAAACTCAAAAGATTCAAGAAGCTACAGGAAACAGGGTAGCCCATGGGATTCAGGGACTAGACCTGGAAATCTGGTTCCACAAGTCTCTATCTTTGATCTCTGCTTGTTTGTTGTGTGGTGTTGTGGGTTGACACCTTTGTTCTCTAAAAGGTGTTAAATTCCTAAAGCCCAGGACCTGTGAATGTGGCCTTATTTGGAACGAGAATTTTAACAGATGAGCAAGTTAGGATGATGTGTTAGTTTGTTGGCACTGCCATAGCGAAATACCACAGACTGGGTGGCTAAACAATAGAATTTTTTTCCTGGGAATTCCCTGGCAGTGCAGTGCTTGGGACTCTGTTTTCACTACCAAGTGAAAGATACCACAAGTCATGTGGTATGGCCAAAAAAAAAAAGGATATTTATCAATATTTCCTTACAGTTTCCGTACAGTTCTGGTGGCTAGAAGTCTAAGATCAAGGTGCTGGCAGGATTAAAATGGTCCTCAAAAAATGGCCCTGTTTTTTTAACCAGTGACTACCCTTCAAGGGCTCTGTTTTTAAAAAAAATCAATAAACATACTGATAAAAATTTATCCACCAGGATTTCCATAATAGCAATAGATCATAACATGTCTTTCCCCAGCTCAAAGTTCTCAGTAGCTTCCCATTTCACACAGAGATAAGGCCAAAAGTTTCATCAATAAAAGACTCTATATGACCCTCATCCTTATTACTTTTCTGACCTTATCTCCCAGGACTCTGGGCCAGCCTCACTGGCCTCTGTTTTCAAATATGCCAGGCAGAGGAGTGCTGTCTCAGGGCCTTTGAATTTGCCACTCCCTCTGCCTGGCCTGGTGGTGGTTTAGTCGCCGTGTCTGACTCTTGTGAGTTCATAGACAGAAGCCCGCCAGGCTCCTCTGTCCATAGGATTTTCCAGGCACGAATACTGGAGTGGGTAGTCATTTCCTTCTCCAGGGGATCTTCCTGATGCAGGGATCAAACCCAGCTCTCCTGCACTGCAGGAAGATTCTTTACCAACTGAGCTACCAGGGAAGCCCTGGCATGATCACCCCTCATATATGAGCACAACCAGCTCCCTCAAGTCTTCTACTTAAGTGTCACTTTGTCTGGGAGGGTTTCTCTTCTGCCCTGCCCCCATTCATTCATTATCCTTCTTTTCCACTTTACTCTTCCCCCTTTAGCACACATACTTATGCAATAATGGTTTACATATTTCATTTGCTCAGCATTGGCGTTTGAACAGTGTCTAGGTCCTTTGTAGTATGCTGTATGGTATGGTGACCTTCTGGCTCCTTGCCCTGAAACTTTTCTTCTCTGCCTGATGAAAATTCTTAAACTTCTTTGTGCTGAGCTGTACCCCTCCAGCCTGCAAGCCCTTTACTTGCTCAGCCTTAAGACTGAACGAAGAGCCTGGAGTCAGCGATGGAGAGATCACTACTTTAATAGATAGAGGCGGAGGGAATTTAACACGTGTGAAGTAAGGTCCTAGACTGACAACCTACCATTGCCCCACTGTCTGCAGATGGAGGACAGGGCATGGCAGCCGTCTTTGGCTGGGGAACAGGTGTATGTGTTACCAGTTGCAGAGGGAATTGATGTTGGGTTACCAGGGAAGACATCAGAGGGGCATGCTTCTTTGATAAACTATCATAGTGGAGATAGATCTGATTTAAAGATTAGAACAATCACTAGCTGGGGCTAGGGGCAAGCACGCAGACAGTTACTGATATGGCTCTATGATTTAGAGGGAAGGTGAGTCATGTGAGTAGGGTGTAGGTAAAGCAGAGACTGGTTGCAGAGGATATAAAGAGAACAAGAGAACAGTCATTTGGGCAGCCTGACCCTACACTTTGATCATTGTCTTCCTCAATTGGGGGAAGAGAATTCCGGTTCAGTGACATGGGTCTAACTTACCCTGACATTGTGAACTTGTTCTGAGATTTTTTGCCTTGTTTTCCCTGCAAATTTCTACTTTGTGCCCTTGTACCCATGGTGCCTGCCCTGAATCCATATCTGAAATGTCAGAGAGTTAGAAGGAAATTTAGAGATAATCTTGGCCCACTTGTCATTTTGTTGATGGTAAACTGAGGTTCAGGGACAGGAAGGAACTCACTCAAGGTCATATTCTCTAAGTACATTCATGAATTTATTCAGTACATACTATATGCCAGGTATTTTGCTAGGCACTCATGAATAATAGAAAAATCTATGTATATTGGTCTCTGCCCCCCTCCACCCTGCACTCACCTCCTTCACACCTTAAATTCTGTCCTGCACAGAGCTCCTAAAACCTTTGTTATATCCTAAGTGATAAAAAGCATTAGGAGCATGGTTTTCCCCCCTCATGTTTATTCCTTGTTCTTGACACCAAGCTCCTAAAACCCCTGGAAATTTCTGGGTCATAGGAGTGACTTTTGTTCGAGTGAGGCAACTCTGGGTGGGCTCCTGGATGGAAGCTGGTCCCAGAAAGACCAGTCCAGGATCAGAGGCTTGAAATTTTCAGCGCCACCCGCTATGCTCCAGAGATGGGGAGATGGGCTGAAAGTGGAGTTAATGATTGATCTTGCCTCCATGTGATGAAGCCTCCATAAAAACCCCCAGAGTATGGGGCTTGGAGATCTTCCAGGGTGGTGAAGTGTGGAGGTCCTGGTCGGAGAGGGTGTGGAAGGCCGGTGCCCCTTCCCACCTGGTTATATGCATCTCTTCCCGCTGGATGTTCATCTCTATTCTCTATCATGTCCTTTTTTTTTTTTTTTTGTAATTTAAAAATAACTGTTTTATTAGGTAAAGGTATAGAAACTAGGTTTCTCCTTTTAAAAATTTATTTTTAATCAGTATAATGGCTTTACAATGTTGTGTTAGTTTCTGCTGTAAATTTATGTGAATCAGCTATAAGTATATATATATATCCCTGCCCTCTTGAACCTCCCTCCCCTTCCACATCCCACCCATCTAGGTCATCACAGAACACCAAGCTGAGCTCCCTGTGCTATAGAGCAGGTTCCCACTAACTATCTATTTTACACATGGTATTGTAAATATGTCAATGCTACTTTCTCAGTTCATCCCCACTTCTCCTTCCCTCACTGGAATCTAGAAAAATGGTGCTGAAGAACCTATTTGCAAGGCACGTATAGAGACACAGATGCAGAGAATGGACTTGTCATGTCCTTTTATAATAAACTGGTAAACAGTAAGTGAATTATTTCCTTGAGTCCTAAGAGCTACTCTAGCAAATTAACTGAACCATGGGAAATTCTGATTCATAGCCCTTGGGTCAGAAGCATGAGGAACCACCTGGACTTGGGATTGACATCTGAAGGGAGGGGCAGTCTTGTGGGCCTGACCCCTTAACCTGTGTGGTCTGTTGCTCTTTCCAGGTAGATGGTGCCAGAATTGAGTTACATTGGAGGACACCTAGCTGGTGTCACAGAATTTCTCAATGTGGGGGAAACCCCCACATACCTGGTGTCAGAAGTGTTGTGAGTGTGGTAGTGATGTGAGAATAAAAGAGAAGCACAACAGATGGACTGAGATTTTTCCAACTCAACACCGGATAGGGAAGAGTGAATAACACACAATTCTTTCCAGTCTGGACAACCTCATACTTCAGTGGAGAATTCACATGAACAGACAGCTATAAGACTCGATAAAAAAAGATCAGCATGAAAAAGAGAGAGTCAGAAGAGGAAACTGAGCCAGCATAAAAAGGGTGAGTAAATGAAAAAGGATAGAGGTGCAAGGATGAATCTCACCATCCACTCATATCTCACAACATGTGTAAAGGGCCAATCATCCATTCATTCCATCCAAATGTATGGGGTGGTCTGCTGAGCCTTTCCTTGAAGATGCAAAGATGATTTTGGTATCTTAAAGACCAGATAAGGTCTGAATTTGTGAGGCTGGCTAGTAAATTTCCAGACTTGAGTCCCTGACTGGTGAAGCCACCTGATTTCAAAGCAAAGGAAAGTTGGTTTGCAGCCCTCTTCTCTCCCCTGGGGACACAGCAAGCAAGTTGTGCAAACTGGCTGTGATTCTGAGCTGTAAGACTGCTTGTCAGTGGCCTCCCTTGTCCAGCTGGGCCCCTTTTCACCTTCAGAGTGCTCTGATGTCCTTGGACCGGGCAGGTGGCATTTGTTCTTAAACAAGGCAGTTAGCCAATCAGCTCAAGTAGAGCCAACAGGTGCTGGGTCCTTTAATCTTTCAGTACACAGTCTTGGCCTTTTGTGGCCTCTTCACCAGGAGTGGGTGAGCAGCTTTCCACGGATATGTTCTGGAAGAAATCGATGTTCAGGATGGAGTGGGAGCCTAGGGTCTAGCCTTATAGGGTCTTCTGTGTCACACTCAGTTTCCAGCTGCTGTCTGGCTGCAGGTGCAGATTAGAGACACCATGAACTCCACAAACAAATCATCTCCCCTTTGTGGGGCTGGGTGTAATCCCCCAGGGACACTGGTGTGTGTTTGTTTTCCTCTAAGGATGGGTTGGTGATATAGTAGAGTTGCTTTATACGTATATTCAATGTGTAACAGCTTTGGCACTTAACCCTCCACCCCACTTCTCATTCAATATTTCAAGGAAACATGACCCATAGGTTTAGTAAAGTGGGGATTAAGAATTAACTAGTGGGTTTCACAATTTGGTTCTTGGTGACCTTGATAGCAGTAGGTTCAGTGGAATGCCAGGGGCTCAAACGGTTGGAGTGGGTTCAAGACATTATAAGAACAAAAATGGACCAGAGAATTGAAATGGAGCTGGCAGAAGATATGGGGTTAAGGGTGGGTGGATTTTTTTTTTTTTTTAAGATGGACGAAATCACAATGTACTTGTATGGTGGCTGGAATGACCAGTAGAGAAAAAACTGACGATGCAAAAAAAGAGGGAGTGGATAAGGCTTGAGACATGTCCTTGAACAAGAAAGAGGACAAGGAATTTTAGGGATGTAGTAGAGCTGTGTAAGGGAGAAAAAGTTTTCCTTTACCCTTTTAGGGCCCCTGGCTGGATGTGAAAATTAAACTAACGATGACTATTAGGAGAAAAGCATTGTTGTTTAGTTGCTAAATCATGTCTGACTCTGCAACCTCATGGACTGCAGCCCTCCAGGCTCCTCTGTCCATGGAATTTCCTGGGCAAAAATACTGGAGTGGGTTGCCATTCCTTCTCCAGGGGATCTTCCCAACCCTGGGATTGAACCCATGTCTTCTGCATTGCAGGCAGATTCTTTACCGCTGAGCCACCAGAGAAGTCCTAGAGAAAAGGATACAGATTTATTAACTGTAAGTTTTATAAGTGACATAGGAGCCTTCATAATGAAATGAAGACATGAAGAAATGGTTAAACATAAGAGTTTTTATTCTAGCTTTGATAAAGAGTCAGCAGTTGTGGAGAAGTATAGGACAAAGGGTATGATGAGGTAAGTGTAGTAAACAGGGGGAAACTTGGCAAGCTGTGTTTGTTCAGATTCTTCTTGGTGACCCTTCATCCTGGAGATAACGATGCTTCTTCCCTCTGGGTATAGAGAAAAGATCTGCTTCAGGGGAGGAGGGTAGGGGAAGGCCAGAGAGATCTTCCTGCTTCTGCAGTTTGGGCAGACTCCTTCAGTTTAAAACACCCTCAGTATACTGAGGTGCCATATTTTGGGCTACTGTGTTCTGAACCTCATCAGCTGGTTGTTAAACACAGCTATTATTAAATGTTAAATTATATAAAATTACTACTAAACTATATTTTGAAAGGTAATAGATATTCAAAAAGCTTCCCTTCCTAATTCCATTACTACCTTTACCATGGTCTATATTCTTGCAGTTATGTCTGTAGTGTGTGCGTGATGGAAATGACACCACCCTGGTCGTTTGAAATTGACTGTGGTGGGAGTGCTTACACCACAGAAATTGCAGCCATTGGACATCAGGCCTTGTTTTGGTTTGATTTTTAATGTAGAGCTGTTTGTTAACCATCTGCAGCCCACGACTGGATGTGGTGGACAAGTGCAGAGATTGGCCCCAAAGTGTTAGCAGTTCGTCCACAAGAACAGGAGAGAAGGCAGGGCAAATGGACAGGTGGGTAGATATGACAGAGAGATGTTTCCTATTACTAAGTGAAAAAGGAAGCTACATAATCACTTGAGAATGAAGCTGGGGAGGGAGGTGTTGGAGGCTTGAAGAGAGAGGAGCCTGGGACACGAAGTGGATTAGAAAATTGCAGGGTTTTTGTTTATGGTCTAAGCGCCACTTAAAAGGCTCCTTGAGATTGGTTATAAATCTAAATAGAAGTCTGGGTGTACACTTTTCCTCCAGGTTCTCTCAGTAGTAAGGCAGTGAGTAAATGGAGAGATGGATTTATTCAAGGTTTTGCCAGATCAGAAGCAGAAGATATTAAGAAGAGGTGGCAAGAATACACAGAAGAACTGTACAAAAAAGATCTTCATGACCCAGATAATCACCATGGTGTGATCACTCACCTAGAACCAGACATCCTGGAATGTGAAGTCAGTGGGCCTTAGGAAGCATCACTACGAATAAAGCTAGTGGAGGTGATGGAATTCCAGTTGAGCTATTTCAAATCCTGAAAGATGATGCTGTGAAAGTGCAGCACTCAATATGCCAGCAAATTTGGAAAACCAGCAGTGGCCACAGGACTGGAAAAAGTCAGTTTTCATTCCAATCCCAAAGAAAGGCAATGCCAAAGAATGGTCAAACTACCGCACAATTGCACTCATCTCCAGGGACAGGGGAGACTGGTGGGCTGCCGTCTATGGGGTCGCACAGAGTCGGACACGACTGAAGTGACTTAGCAGCAGCACACGCTAGTAAAGTAATGCTCAAAACTCTCCAAGCCAAGCTTCAGCAATACATGAACCGTGAACTTCCAGATGTTCAAGCTGGTTTTAGAAAAGGCAGAGGAACCAGAGATCAAATTGCCAACATCTGCTGGATCATCGAAAAAGCAAGAGAATTCCAGAAAAACATCTATTTCTGCTTTATTGACTATGCCAAAGCCTTTGACTGTTTGGATCACAATAAACTGTGGAAAATTCTTAAAGAGATGGGAATACTAGACCACCTGATCTGCCTCCTGAGAAATCTGTAAGCAGGTCAGGAAGCAACAGTTAGAATTGTATATGGAACAACAGACTGGTTCCAAATAGGAAAAGGAGTCCATCAAGGCTGTATATTGTCACCCTGCTTATTTAACTTATATGCAGAGTACATCATGAGAAATGCTGGGCTGGAGGAAACCCAAGCTGGAATCAAAACTGCGGGGAGAAATATCAGTTACCTCAGATATGCAGATGACACCACCCTTATGGCAGAAAGTGAAGAAGAACTAAAGAGCCTCTTGATGAAAGTTAAAGTGGAGAGGGAAAAAGTTGGCTTAAAGCTCAACATGCAGAAAACTAAGATCATGGCATCTGGTCCCATCACTTCATGGCAAATAGATGGGGAAACAGTGGAAACAGTGGCTGACTTTATTTTTTTGGGCTCCAAAATCACTGCAGATGGTGATTGCAGCCATGAAATTAAAAGATGCTTACTCCTTGGAAGGAAAGTTATGACCAACCTAGACAGCATATTAAAAAGCAGAGACATTACATTGTCCACAAAGTTCCATCTAGTCAAGGCTATGGTTTTTCCAGTGGTCATGTATGAATGTGAGAGTTGGACTATAAGGAAAGCTGAGGGCAGAAAAATTGATGCTTTTGAATTGTGGTGTTGGAGAAGACTCTTGAGAGTCCCTTGGACTGCAAGGAGATCCAACCAGTCCATCCTAAAGGAGATCAGACCTGGGTTTTCATTGGAAGGACTGATGTTGAAGCTGAAACTCCAATACTTTGGCCACCTGATGTGAAGAGCTGACTCATTGGAAAAGACCCTGATGCTGGGAAAGATTGAGGGCAGGAGGAGAAGGTGACGATAGAGGATGAGATGGTTGGATGGCATCACTGACTCGATGGACATGGATTTGGGTGGACTCCAGGTGTTGGTGATGAACAGGGAGGCCTGGCGTGCTGTGGTTCATGGGGTCGGACAGGGAGGCCTGGCGTGCTGCGGTTCATGGGGTCACAAAGAGTAGGACATGACTGAACGACTGAACTGAACTTGCCAGATCAGTGTGACTCTGTGTGTCACGGGTAAGCGAGATTATGCAATTATAAAGTAAAAGTCACTACCTCAGAGACTTCTCTGATTCATCTTAGCTAAAATTATGTCACCTGTAACTTTGACCTATTATCTTGTTTCTTTTTCTATTTTGTTTGTTGTTGTTGTTCAGTCGCTGAGTTGTGTCAGACTCTGCCACCCCATGAACTGCATGCCATGCAGCATGCCAGGCTTTCCTGTCCATTACTATCTCCTGGAGTTTGCTCACACTCATGTCCATTGAGTCAGTGATGCCATCCAAGGATCTATTTTACTTACTGGGTGTTAAATCATCTGATTGACTCATCCCACATGACAGAAGGGACTGTGCTTTCCTTACTGCACTGTGCTTAGCACATAGTAGGTGATCAGGAATTCATATGTTAAATAAGGTATTGGATTAATGGATTCACTGGCTTGTTTTTGTAAAATCTGTACAGTCGAGTGAAGACCATTCCAAATTCTTTTTGTATCTCTTGTTTCCTCTTCCCATGGTCTTTAACCTTTCATGAGTGTAGGAATTTCTTGACGGAGTCACACGCAGATACAGGCAATTTCTATGTACTTGAGACGCAACCTGGAGCCTCAGAGGCAACTGCCCAGGTCCTGTGAGGAATGCAGTTGTTGGCCTCTGTCACACTGAACTGGGCAACACTGAGGAGGGTTATATTACAGTCCCTAAACTCGGAGGGAGGGTAGTTCATGTACTTATTACATCTTTTTAGTGCTGCCAGTAGCGGCTTAAGTAAGGCTCCAAGCGAAGTGATGACAAAAACCCCAGCTGCAAGGTTCAAGACTCACCAGCTGTGAGGTGGAAACTTGGGTCCGCAGAGGCACGCGTGGCGAGGCCGTGGGGGCGTGGCGAGGCCGTGGGGCGTGGCGAGGCCGTGGGGCGTGGCGTGGCGTGGGCGAGGTGTGATCAGACCGCGGAGGGGCGGAGCCGGAGTCAGGGCGGGGCGGGGCCGCTCCTGAGGCCTCCAGCCGACACCGCCCGGGGGCCCGGCACCTCCCTCGCCTGCCGCCCAGACTGGCGGAAGGGGACGGGGAAGGGAAAGGGGGCGTGCCAACTGTCTGTTTTTCCGAGTGGACAATAAAGTTTCGAAAGTTTGAAAAAGGAAGAGAAAAAAATCCCCAAGCCCCTTAGGCTTCCCGGGCGTGGACGCCTGCGGCCCGGCTCAGACGGAGCTCTAGCGATAGTGTGCTGGCGGAGGCGTGGTCGGCGCGCCGGGATGGGGGTCACCGTGGACGTGCACGAGGTGTTCAAGTACCCCTTCGAGCAGGTGGTCGCCAGCTTCCTCCGAAAGGTATTCTGCCCGCTTGGTCTCGGCTGGGGCTCGCGTTTTCCCGCGCTGCCCCTGTGGCCAGGCCGTCTGCGCTCTGGGCAGCGTCGTCCGAAGTTCCCCTCCTCCATTCGGCTCCCTGCTGCCCGCGCGGAGGTCCGCATCCAGCTGCGGGCTTTGCCTCTGGGATGTGCCGGGCGAGGGCGGGGGTGGATTTCCTCGAAGGCTGTGCCTCCAGGATGAGGGTAAGGCTCAGTGCTTGGCATCACGTTCACATCCTGCCGCAGCTGGAGGGAGAGACGCGGGGAGCCCAGGTTCTGGAGCCCCTTTGAGGTTGCACAGGGCTTGTCGATGTCTCCAGTAAATACATCGTTTACTGAGAAAAAGCTAGTGGGGGCCGTTGATGCCGCCATCCTAGTTTACCCAGCACTGTCGTTCTACCACTTCGCCCCTTTCTCTTTTATTAGCAGCTGTGGGACTTTGGGCGCCTCCATGCCTTAGTTTTGTAATCTGTAAAATGGGAAAAATAATAATACCAATTTAGGAGTTGTGAGGATTCAAGTGAAATACTTCCTACAGAGTGCTTATCACAGTGACTGATGCTTGCCTAGTAAGTCCTTTGAAAAGTTATGGTTATTCGCGCTACTGTAAACTGTCCACTCTAGTCTCAATAGTCAGTGGCCCTCTTTATCTCAAGAGCTTTTCTTGAAACTGTGGCTTGTAATGGTAGAATAGGAAATTCTTTGAAAAATCAAGCATCCAGATCTGGGATGTGGGACCCCTGGGTTCTAGTCTGGTTCTACTTTTAGTTAGTTCACTTGATGACGTTGGTCAAGGGTCATCTTCTCTCTCGAGGCTTCAGTTTCTTCATCTAAAGATGTGTTCTATTAAAAAAAGCACAGCCTAAGGGTTGAGAATTAGATTTTTATTGGGCAGACTTGCTGAGGACTTAAGCCTGGATATAGTCTCTCAGATGGCTCTGAGGGATTGGCTGGAAGAGGTTAGGGAGGAACCAGAATATATAAGTTCAAACAAAGAAAAAGATAGTTGACTGTCCAAAGATGACTGCTATCGAAAGAAAACCAGACATCTCAAGTTAATGGAATTAATGCTTTTCTGTGTATGGAATAATTCGAGAGTCTGGACTCAATTGAAATTCCTTTGATAGGCTCCTTAACTGTCTAGGGCCTTTATCCTGTTTTTCTCTGTCCTGAATCCCCTCAGGGAGCACCCTCAGGATTTTTATGTCACAACATTGTGCGTTTACTGAAATGGCAGGTGACATTCTTTGTCTACAGATGAGAGTGTTGTATCAGAAGACCTTTCAGCTTACACATCTTAAGGGAGATTTGCAAGAATTGTATTTTATCTTGGGCAGACGCCACTGGCAATACTCTCTGGAACCCTGGAGATGGGTTTTTAAATTTATTAAAAAAAAATTATTTGACTGCATCCAGTCGTAGTCAGAGAAGGCGATGGCACCCCACTCCAGTGTTCTTGGCTGGAGAATCCCAGGGGCGGTGGAGCCTGGTGGGCTGCCGTCTATGGGGTCGCACAGAGTTGGACACGACTGAAGCGACTTAGCAGCAGCAGTCATAGTTGTGGCCTGTGGGATCCTTTTCTTTTTAGTTGCGGCATGTGAGGTCTAGTCCCCTGACCAGGGATTGAACCCAGGGCCCCTGCATTGGGAGCCTAGAGTCTGAGCCATTGGACCACTAGGGGATGTATGTCTTTTTTAAAAGACATAAGACCTGACCTCCATTAGAGGAGCTGATACTGTTGGGGGTCCAGGTCACAGAGGAGTGAGTGGGACCCTGGTAATGATGGGGTTGCTATGGAGCCTTTTGGGGGCAGAATGCCAGCTTGTTGACATTGTTAATTGATCTCATATCTAAAATAGTACCTGGCACTTCCTAGGTACTCAGTATACATCTGATGAGTGATGAATGAATAAAGAAATATTTATTGATCTGATGTAGACTTTGCCTTAGACTAGGCTTCTGGGCCCTGAAGAGAAAAAGCTACCACCCCATTTTTTGTTAGGACTGGCACTTTGAAATGTGAGTTCTCCAATGGCACTGCTCCTTTGGAAAGCCTTTCTGGGTTGTCCCCGTCACAAGGTAATCTCTGCCTTGTCAGAGCTGGAGGGACACGTTGGGCCTCAGTGACCATCTTTGACAGTGTTGGATAGTTCTGCATGTGTCTTTTTCCTCATTAGACTCTAATAAGCTTCCTCGGGGTAGGAAGCTTATTAGTGGAAGGAAGCTTACTGCAGAAGCATGTAGCACAGGGCCAGACTCATTTAGAGAATACCTGGCATGAGTCAGGCTTCTGGGCTAAATGCTTTTCTTGCCTTCAGCAGGTGTTTAAAGACACTTTTCTTCTGGGTGGCAGGCTCTGTTCTGGGTATGGGGCACCATAGACAGACCCTCTTCTCAGGGAGCTGATGGTCTCTAGTGGGTGTGACTAACATGAATAAATGATTAAGAAGCGAACAGATAACTCCAGCTGATGATGTGTGTTTATACAGGGAAAGCACACAGGTGTTGTGAAGTTTGGAGAGTGCCGTTAGGGAAGGCTTCCTCGAGAAAGTGGTGTTTGTGAAGTTATGGCCGAGGCATGAGAGAAGTTTCCTAGTTTCCTAGGGGTAGGGGGAGAAAGTGCTTTCCTACATTACCCTGTTTGTTCCTCCCAGCAGCTTCTGGAAGTAGTTATGGTGGACTTCCATTCTATTGTCTGGAGAAGCCGAGGTTCAGAGAAGTTTAAGTAACTTTTCCAAGTTCTTATAGCTAGCAAGTGGGAGAACCAGGATTTCAACACATCTGAATCCAAGCCCATACCCCTAATCACTAGGCTGTGCTACCTTGCACATAGCAGGCACTCAGATAATCATTGAGGGAATACAGTGTTGAGACTCAGCTTTGCTGTGCTCTGTATCCAGTCTCAGTTTCTTTTTGCCTGCAATCTTCACTCAGGGTTTATTCATCCCTGTGGACCCCTTATGCCTGGTTTAAGGGTATAGCTTTGAAGATAAGAGGGGAGAAAATACATTGTTTCAATTATCTCTTTGTGGTTGTTGTTCAGTCAAATATGTCCGAGTCCTACTCTTTGTGACCCCATGGACTGCAGCATGCCAGGCTTCCATGTCCTTCACCATCTCCCACAGTTTGCTCAAACTCATGTCCATCAAGTCAGTGATGTCATCCAACCACCTCATCCTCTGTCATCCCCTTCTCCTGCTGCCCTCAATCTTTCCCAGCATCAGGGTCTCTTCCAGTGAGTCAGCTCTTCTAATCAGTTGGCCAAAGTATTGGAGCTTCAGCTTCAGCATCAGTGAATATTCAGGGTTGATTTCCTTTAGATTGACTGGTTTGATCTCCTTGCTGTCCAAGGGACTCTCAAGAGTCTTCTCCAGCACCACAGGTTGAAAGCATCAATTCTTTGGTCTGCCTTCTTTATGGTCTGACTCTCACATCCGTACATGACACTGGAAAAAACATAGCTTTGACCATATGCACTTTTATTGGCAAAGCGATGTCTCTGCTTTTTAACATGCTGTCTAGGTTTGTCATAGCTTTTCTTCCAAGGAGCAAGCATCTTTTAATTTCATGGCTGCAGTCATTGTTTGTAGTGATTTGGGAGCCCACGAAAATAAAATCTGTCACCGTTTGCATTTTTTTCCCCATCTGTTTGCCATTACGTGATGGGACCGGATGCCATGATCTTAGTTTTTAGAATGTTGAGTTTTAAACTGGCTTTTTTACTCTCCTCTTTTACTTTCAAGAGGCTCTTTAGTTTCTCATTACTTTCTGCCATTAGAATGGTATCATCTGCATATCTGAGGTTGTTGATATTCCTCCTGGCAATCTTGATTCCAGCTTGTGCTTCATCCAGCCTGGCATTTTGCATGATGTGCTCTGCATAGAAGTTAAACAAGCAGGGTGACAATATATAGCCTTGTTGTACTTCTTTCCCAATTTTGAACCAATCAGTTGTTCCATGTCTGGTTTTAACTGTTGCTTCTTGTGATTATCTCTTACTGTGTAACCGATCACCCTAAAATGTTTTAGAGGCCTAAACCAATGGTAAGCTTTTAATTCTCATGTTTCTGTGTTTCTGTGGATTGCCTGGGCTCAGGTGGGTGGTTTCTAGGTGCTTTGTGTTATAGCTGTGGTCACTTATCTAGCTGGGTTCAGTTAAGATCTGGAAGGATTCTTTTTTAAAATTAATTAATTAATTTGTTTATTTTTGACTGTGCTGGGTTTTCATTGCTGTGCCTAGACTTTCTTTAGTTGCATTGATGGGCTTCTCATTTTGGTGGCTTCTCTTGTTTCGGACCACAACTCAGAGTCTTAACCACTGGACCCCCAGGCAAGTCCTAGAAAGAATTCTTATAAAGTTAGCAAAGTGCCTGGCACATAGTAAATAAAGACTGAGGAGGATATTTGAAAGGTAAGGCCAGGGAAAGAGGAGGAGAACACGTGCAGAAAAGGTCTAGAGATGGGTCAGTGCACTTCTAGTCACAAAGCAGTCCTTCCAGAGATCCCTGGATGGGGCTAAGGGGCTATCTCTAGGAAGTCAGTAAATTCGTTTGCTGTGAGAATTTTCACCTTCATTTAAAGTCATGAGCTGGAAGTCAGTAGCCCTGGAGTCCATTCATTGTGCTTCCTTCAGTACGAGCAGTTTTGGGGTGGCCTTGGGAAAGAGTTTCCACCATTCTAGACTGTGCCCTTGTGCAAATTAGAAAGAGGCATCGTTGAGGTGGTTTATCCCATAAGCTCGCAGTAAATGGGACTAGTGGGAAGTCTGCGGGCTGTTAATGCAAGTTAGAAAGAAGTGCTCCTTCTTCTCTGTGGTTGTAGCCCTGCGCTCCCTGGCCTGCTTGGCTGGAAAACCTTGTGCAGTCGGCAACATGCACAACCGTGTGAGTCAGCCCTGCTGTCTTAAGTTCTTGCATGTGGAATGTTATGCTGTGTACCCCACCAATCTCCCAGTATTTTTGTGAGAAGCAAATGTCTAACAGTTGACAAAATTTTTTTTAAGCATAAGGTAGTAAGAATGATCCTTTTGGCAAAATACACTTTTCTTTTTCTTTTAGTCTTTATGTTTTTGTTTTTTTTTTTTTTGGATTCAAAGGAAAGTGCTTTGCAGAAGGGACAATCATCTGAGGATCTCTGGGAAGCATTTAATCTGATGTTGCACAATGGTATGTTTGAAGGCGCTACAGCAGTGAGGAAATTCTATTTTAAACGGAGTCTACTGATCTCTGGCTTTTGGTATGTTAGGGCTTGCCTTCCAAGTTATAATATCCTACTATTTTTAAAGCCTTAGGAATGTTTGCTCTTCTTACACCTGCCTGTTGGATACCACAGGCAATATATTAGCTACATGCTTTCAAAGTTAAGTGGCACCTTGAAAACAAACACCTCAATACTCTTTGTTCGTGGAGTGTAATGTGTCTCAATGAACTCTTCACGGAGGAATGCTGTGAAAACCAAAATGGTTTATTCATCAGATGCTAAACTGTACTTTCTGTGAACTACAGTGTCAGTGCTCTTGACAGTGTGTTTTGGTTTGTTTCTTTGTATGACTCTCAGCTTTGTACTTCTCATCATTTATAGCTGCTTCCTTTCTTTTACTTAAAACACCCAGAAACAGAGCCCACTACTGCATAGGTGGATATGGCAGCTGCTAGGCTGCCCCATCTTTGAAAGCTCGTGTGGGCTCTTTCATGGGCTTGCCTTGCATGGTGAACTGGATTCCTATATTTTTTAAAAGTTTCTTTCTAAAAGATGTCCTAAATTTTGTCTACCTGGAATTGAAAGTCATAAAGAAGGACTCAGAGAGCATTGATTGTGCCTGGATTTTTCTTGTTTATTCTCTAATGAAACCAGAGAAGTTATGGTTTTTCTCACCATCGAGTTGTTCAGGTTCGTTGTCTCTTTCTTTTTTGTTTAATTATTGGCCATGCCTTGTGGCATATGGGATCTTAATAGTTCCTGGACCAGGGATGGAACTTTCACCCCCCTGAATCCGAAGTGTGGAGTCTTAACCACTGAACCGCCAAGGAAGCCCTTCAGGTTGATTTTCTTGTTATCCTATAGGCAAAAAAGAGCCATTGTGAATAGAGTGTAAGCTTCCTGGGTGGAGGTTTTATCATCTGTTCTTGATTTATCTCAAATATCCAAAGAGATCATGAACATAGTAGACAGTCAGCAAATGCTTATTGAATGAATGAGTGAAATATTCTCTTCTGGGATTTAGCCTTGTGCAATTTCAGGCTGAAGTTGGTGTGGGATTCAGTAGCATGTCCGTCCTTTGGGTACTGTAACAAAATGGACAGAGTAAAATAATTTCTTTGCTTCAACACAGTGGCTTCAGGTTTTATTTATTCTAGCCAGGAGCCTGATGTTCTGAACAAAATGGTTTGAATGTTTACCCTTAAACTCACAAAGGAGATTTATGAATGGCTATTTCCATTTAGAGTAGAAAGTTGATTGGGTAATTAATAATGTTTCCATTTCTGATCCTGTCTTTTCTCCCTTGCAAATCTGGCACTTAAATGTGTGGAACATCTCTCTGTGCAGAGTTCCTGAAATATTTGAGATAGACCTGTATTTCCAAAATAAGTGATCTGACAAATGATAGGCCTGGGTTAACATGTGGTTATTTATCTTTTTGTTCACACTGTGATAGTCCTTCTTCACTTTTAACTTCCCCTCCTCAATTCTATTAGAAAATTAAGCACAACAGGAAGGAGAAGTTACAGAAAGGAAGAGCATGGGCTCTGACATCAGCTGGGGTCCGGGAGCTTTTAGCTGTGAGTTTGGGCAAGTCAGTTCACTTTTCTATGCCGCAGTTTCCTCATTTGCAAAATACTAATAATACTGTCTTCTGGAGTCATTGGGAAGAAGTAAGTTAGATAATGAACACAGTGCATACAATATTCATAGTGTAATGTAGCCACATGGTAGGTGCCACACAGTATCTCTGCAGAGATGTTTACTAACTTGGAGTAATAAAGGGGAGAAGGTGAAAGTGTTCAGTCATTCAGTCGTGTCTGACTCTTTGTGACCCCATGGACTGGAGCCCACCAGCCTCCTCTGTCCATGAAATTCTCCAGGCAAGAATACTGGAGTGGGTTGCCAGTTCCTTCTCCAGGAGATCTTCCCAACCCAAGGATTGAGCCTGGGTCTCCCACATTGCAGGCAGACTCTTTACCAAGTGAGCCACCAGGGAAGTCAGTAGTGAGCATGAATAAAGGTGTGCATTTGCATTATGATTTATTTTTTAATTGGCATTTAAATAGTACCAAAGCATACTTGGTAAGTTACCTAGTAGAGATTATGGCTTAATCAGTGCCTGGAAGATAGGAGATTTTTAGCTGTCAAAGAACTAACAGTTAAACATTCTTTATGTGTTTTCTAATAGAAATTCACAATAGATCTGTGTATCCTTTGGCCTCTGGGAGATGAAAAGCTAAGTAAAACATAGCCCTGGCCTCAAGGAGTTTCCTGTTATGGGGGATAAAGGGAGATAAGTTATTTTGTATTTTTTGTAAAAGTGCCTTCTTAAAGGCATATCACAGACATACCCTGTAGGGCAAGATTGATGTTTTAATTATTGGTAGCTCAGATGGTAAAGTCTGCCTACAATGCAGGAGACTGGAGTTCGATCCCTGGGTTGGGAAGATCCCCTGGAGAAGGAAATGGCAACCTACTCCAGTATCCTTGCCTGGAGAATTTCATGGACAGAGGAGCCTGGTGGGCTCCAGTGTATGGGGTCGCAAAGAGTCGGACACAACTGAGCGACTTCACTTCACTTCACTTTACAAGAGCTTTGAGAGTACAGAGTACTCTCTGCTCCAATGCAGTGCTTTCCTTCATGCTTGTGGGCAGGAAAGTATCTGGGAGTACTCACACAAATTATGAATTGGTTAAAGCATGAGCTTGTAAGGTTTTACTAATCTAGAAATATTAGAAACATCTATTAATTTTTGAATAACCTTTTAAATATATCTGGATTGCAAATGGATACTAATAATATACTTAATATCACACCACAGTAAATTACAAGATAAAGACTGAAGTCTTGAAACTAAGTTTTCAAAAATATTGATTCGTTTTTTAGTAGCAAACCAGTAAGGTGCCGAATGTTACACTTTACATAACATTATTTCCTTGAATTCCTATAACAGCTCTTTGAGGTGTGGCCTTTTTGTTTTGTTTCGTTTTCTAATTTCACAGATGAAGAAAGGAAGGCAGACTGAGATAAAATAATTTTTCTGAGATTCCCATAGGTGGGCTTCAACTCAGGTCTCTTGGATTCTAAAATCCTTTCTGTTTTCCAGACTGTCTTTAATTTTGTTTACTTCTTAAGCTTTCATCAACTTACAAAATGTTGCAGAACCAGAAAATTCCAGTATCCTTAACTTCCCAAAATACTGTATAGTTTATAAAATGAGGGAATTACCGCTGATACCATGTTAACTCTTATAACAGACATTATTCAAATTTTGGCACTTGCTTACTAGTATGATATTTTTTTCAGTATAGGATTCAATCCCGTGCTCTGGGGTCCAGGATCCCACTTTGCATTTAGTTGTGTCTTTGTCTCCTCCTCAGTTCCTTGGTGCTCTCCTGAATCCTGGTTTCTTTCGAACAGTACCTGTCAGTTATTTTGTAGACATTGTATCTCTAAATGCACTGGGTTTGTGTATGCCTTTAATGTTTAGGGAAGAGGATGTTCCTTTGTACACCTTTGTACAATTGTATAAATGATACTTTTTAAAGAATTTCATCATGTCGTTGCCCATCATTGGGACATTTTGGCATGAATGAGGGTGGCTGGCCATTGTTTAGAATCAGAACTTGCCTACCAGGAGGGCTTTGAGGATCATCTGGTGGGCCATCGGCCGGGGTTCACAGGTGGCAGCATCACGGTCTGCAGGTCCTGGCTTCTTGTCCTTTGTTCTGTCTACTTTATCCTCCTACTGAAGAGGCCAGTGAACAACCATTTGAAATGTCTGCTGACTTCACTGTGTTTAGTCTTTGATATTGACATTTTGATTAATCACTTGATCTTGGTATTTTATAATATTTTATTTTACAATCAACTGTGCTTTTCTTCTAAGATAGACTGTTGCATGTAGCTCGTAAAGGGAGTTTGGCACAGCCCACGGTGATTTCTTTGTGTAACTAAATGCCAAATCTCTTTCAGCAGCTCTATCCCTCTGCATGCATGCATTTGGCAGCAGCCTGGGTAGCAAAGATTCCCTTAATGCTTATAAAAGTAATATGTTAACATCCCAGACTGATGTGAGGTCCCTATGGCCTTCTTTGCAGGACTAATACAGATACATCAGCTAACTGCTTCCTTGTGCTTGTGCTGTCTTGGATAATGCTGTTTGCAAGTTGGTAAACAATGGCTCCTTTGGAGGTCATTGACTTTTTTTTGTGCGAGTTTTATAAAAGGCAGGCACTGACTTCTGGCTTTTTTGGGAAGTTGGCATTTTATTTAGATATTTATTAAGAAAATTTTTTTGGCTGTGCGGAGTCTTTGTTGCAGCATGTAGACTTCTAGCTGTGGCCTGCTGGCTTACTTGCCTGGTGCCATGTGGGATCTGAGTCCCCCGGCGAGGGATTGAACTCATGTTCCCTGCATTGGAAAGCGGATTCTTAATTTGGACCACTAGAGAAGTCCCGAAAGTTGATATTGTAGTAGCTCCACTCTCTTAAGAGTAAGCTTTATGAAAGCTAATTATATTTCTCCCTCATGTAAATAAGAAAGGTAAATATACCCTATCTTCATGAATCTACTCCCAGAAGTATATTGACTGTTGTTCCTGTAGTTAGATACTCTCTCTTGGCCTCTCACTCGTCATAGCTAAGTGTTTGTTTTAATGTTTATGGTGTTTTTTACCTCTTATTTTGCAGTTTCTGGCTTCTTGCCTTTTAATATGTAAAAACAAATGAAAGCAAGGTATATGACAATGTAGGAGGAGGCTACATTTTACCCTTGTTAGACTTCAGTTCAGTTCAGTTCAGTCGCTCAGTCGTGTCCGACTCTTTGCGACCCCATGAATCGCAGCACGCCAGGCCTCCCTATCACCAACTCCCGGAGTTCACTCAAATTTACATCCATCGAGTCGGTGATGCCATCCAGCCATCTCATACTCTGTCGTCCCCTTTTCCTCCTTCCCTCAATCCCTCCCAGCATCCGAGTCTTGACTTACATACATATAATATAAGCAGTGATATTTGCAATACATTTATATCTTAAGAAAAGGTAAAGGACTAGTTTATATATTGTGTGAAGAAAGTAAGAATTGTAAGTAAATTCAAAATGATCTCAAATATACCTTGAAAACTCCCTCATGTCACCCAGAACGTTTGGCAAATGTGCAAATCTCTGTGAGGTAGTTCTTAGCCACTGCAGTCTGTGGTCCACTGGATGTACCAGGTCCAAGGACGGTAAGGGTTCTTGGCTGATATCTGGCTCATCAGACCACTTTGCTTCCATGAAGAGTCATCAGTGTGAAGTAGAAACCGGAAGATCCCAGGGTTGCCCTGCACATGGTCAGGCTTTATGCCATTATGGTTTTTTGTTTGTTTCTGTTTTATTTTAAAGATTCTTTTTTTAAAAATGTGAACCACTTTTTTTTCCAAGTCTTTATTGAATTTGTTACAATACTGCTTCTGTTTTTTGGCTGTGAGTCATGTGGGATCTTAGTTCCCTGACCAGGGATCGAACCAGCACCCCCTGCCTTGGAGAGCGAAGTCTTCACCATTGGACTTTCGGAGAAGTCCCATATGCCATTATGTTATCAACATGAGACTCCTTATCTTAATGCATTTTAATAGATTTACTTGTTTTGAGGAGGATGAAATGAGGTATAATACACATGGGGCCCTCTACTCCAGCACTCTGCTCAGATAGTAGATGCTCAGTAAGTCTTTGATGTGCTCGATCATGATCTAGCTTGATCCTTTCCACTGTCACACTGTGTTTGTAGAGGTGTCCAGAGAAACCTGGTCACCTGCTTCCTGTCTTCCCAAATTGGCATTCCTGGTGGTGACCTTCTCTGAGCTGGCTTCCCTCTCTGGGTCCCTTGTTATCTGACTTCAGATACATTTTTGTGAGTTAAATCATGAATGTTCAAGTTACTACAAGATGGTGTCAGATCATTTCAAGTGATGCCAGGTAGGGGGAGCCTCAGCACAATAAATCTTTAAAGAAACTTGAAATATATGCCTTTCATGTCACAGTATTTAGCTTTTGTAAATAGACCTCTGATTTCTTTTCCCGTTCTTCTATGGAAGGAAACTTGAGGCTCCACATCTATTCAACTGCAAAAGTAGTTGCACAGGAAAATGACCTGAGTCTTGTAAATGAGTTTACTGATATGAATAGTCTGGGATTTCTTGTGTTTGACTGAGACAACTTCCATATTACTTTGTAATTTATAAGAATTGTCTAGTTAGTGACCCTTAAGTGTTTTACCTGGAGGAGGGCATGGCTACCTACTCCAGTATTCTTGCCTGGAGAATCCCTATGGACAGAGGAGTCCCTATGGACAGAGACAGTCCATGGGGTTGTATAGAGTTGGACGTGACCGAAGCGACTAAACATAAATATTTTACAATGGCCCCTCTTCACAATTCCCATCCTATTATCCCTATGATTTATTTTGTCATTATTTTATTTTATTTTCTAACATGTAAAATTTCTAAGAATCTACAGTTTTGTTTGTTTTATTCCTTTATCCTTAGTGCATTGAACAGTGCCAGCATAGTCAAGAAAATTGTTAAATGAAGAATGTTTTTGCTATTATTTAAATCGATATCCTTTACCTTAGGGGATTCCCTGGTGGCTCAGACGATAAAGCGTCTGTCTGTAATGCGGGAGACCCGGGTTCGATCCCCAGGTCTGGAAGATACCCTGGAGAAGGAAATGGCAACCCACTCTAGTACTTTTGCCTAGAAAATTCCATGGATGGAGGAGCCTGGTGGGCTACAGTCCATGGGGTCACAAAGTGTCAGACATGACTGAGCGACTTCACCTTTACCTTAATAAGCAAATATTAAAGTTATAGAAAAGCATAAATAAAGCATTTGAGTTTGTTGTTGTTCAGTCACTCAGTCGTGTCTGACTCTTTGCGACCCCATGGACTGCAGCACAACAGGCTTCCCTGTCCACTATCTCCTGGAATTTGCTCAGACTCAATGTCTGTTGAGTCAGTGATGCTGTCTAACCATCTCATCGTCTGCTGCTCCTTCTTCTTTTGCCTTCAATCTTTCCCAGCATCAGGGTCTCAAAGAATTGGCTCTTCTTTGAGTTTGTAATCTTTAGGAATTTCACTGCTAATTTTGTGCAGTAATCAGAACTTAGGGAATTTTTATCATTAGCCTTCTCTGGTGATTACATTTACAGCTTCTTTTGTAATTTAGTTCAGCCATCTTCCTGCTATTTACAGTGTATTTCTAATATTCATCAGTCAGGGTATATTGATGAATATAAGACAGTGTGTAAACCAGAATTAGAGTAGAGGCAGTATTCTCATATTCTCAGTTTACCTTAGTATAAAAGTTCTGATGTATACATACACACACACTTAAAAATTGAGGGCATCTGTGTGAGTCTCAGGTATCTTGCTAACTTCAAGGGTGTTGTGTGAGGCCCCCTTCCTGAGAAACACAATAGTTAAACCTGATCCCCTGTGGTGAACATTATCTTCAAAAAAACACTGAAAGTTAAACATCAAGAAAACAGGCATCATAATTTTGAGCATTTTTTTTTCCCTGTGGCAAACATGAATGAATGAACAAATAAATAAATATTTAAAAAGCCATGTTGGGGAATTCCTTGGTTGTCCAGTTGTTAGAACTTGATGCTTTCAGTGCCAGAGTTGGGTTTGATCCTTGGTCACAGAACTAAGATACTGAAAGTCTTTCAGTGTGGTCCCCCCCCCCCCCAAAAAAAAAGTGTTGTTGATGAGTTCTCAAAATTGCAGTTGTCCGGATGGAAGTGTGACTGGCAGAGTTTACGGCCTGAGGTCTGGTTTGGGGTTGAGGATGCTGAGAATGGAGCCCAGTGCTCTCTTCATAAATTGGTGCCCTTGGTCCCTGAAGGGGGTAAGGTTTAGTTTCCACATCGATCCTGGAGGTCAGTGAGGTTTATCTTCTAGATGGTTCATTCATTCAGCAGATATTCATTGAGTGCCTACTATGTGCCAGCCACTGCTAGGTGATTGAGATAGAGAAGCCCTGCTCTTTCAGAGTCTGTATTCTAACCCCTTGTCCTTTTGGGCCACAGATATCTTTAAGAATGTTCCCTGAAGATCAGTCAGCCTCTTATATACACATACATACACACATGGATGCTCACAGGCACACAGCTGCTGCGGGGTTGGGGAGAACCCTGCTCATTGAATTTCCTTTACCATTTCCTGGGTTCAGAAGGCTTACAGCTCAAGCTTACCAAGTGGAGGGCCCTGTCTCCTACCCACGCCCCCATCTGTCTGCTGCCCTGGTCTCCCCCTCAGCACTTTATGCTGCTTTGGATGGGACTTGCCTGTGATTTTCCTTTCGGATTAGATCTCACTATGAAGCAGTATGCCTCTGGGAACAGAACCTGAGGGGTGCTCAGCAGGCCTGGTGAACAGCCTGCTTGTCCTACAGCTTTGAGGACTTCTACGCTCTAAGTCTCCTTCTTTGCATCTGCAACATGGAAAGGGTGGGATTTGAGTAGCTGAGATGTTTGAAAACAGGTTAGGTGGGCAGGCCTTGAAGGCAAAGGAAAGTATCTGTGGCTAAATTACAGTCTTGACGCTCATTAACTGATTTTAAGCAAATTACCTAGTTTATCCAAGTCTTATTTCTCACAGGTGGAAGGGAGAAAAAAAAAAAACCCAACATGGAACTCAAGGAATAGTTTTGAAAATCAAACTGAAATAATGTATTAAGCTGCCTAGGACAAAAATGGTAGCTATTATCAGCTCTTTTAACATCCAAATTGTGTTTCAGGGGAATTTAATCCATAAATAAAGTATTTATTTTGCACTTTTTTCTTTATTGAAATATAGTTGATTTACAGTGCTGTGCCAGTTTCTGCTGTACAGCCCAGTGACTCAGCTGTGCACATATATACACTTACTTATTGAGGACCCGGCATAGACTTCTGTGATTACACTCCTGTGATGCTGACCCAGCCCACCAGGCAATAGTAAAGGACAATAGTGAAGGAATGCGCTGTGTTTTAGGCCGGGTTTAATTTTGTGGCTCTACTATTAACCAGCTGGCTGACCTTAAGTTTTCTGATTTTCTTTAGTTTCCATTTAGTTTCTGAAAGACAATGATATCCCATAACCCAGTCACAACAGAGAGGCTGATTTTAAAAAAGATCATGCAAGTAAAGCATTTAGCACAGTGCCTTGTACAAAGAATACTCCTGAGTTATGTAAGGCTGGTTCAATATTATAGTATTATTATTGTTGCTGTTCAGTGCTCAGTCATGTCCGACTCTTTACGACCCCATGGTCTGTCCATGGAATTCTCCAGGCAAGAGTACTGGAGTGGGTTGCCATCCCCTTCTCCAGGGGATCTTCCTGACCCAGGGATGGAACCCTGGTCTCCCGCATTGCAGGCCAGACTCTTTACCGTCTGTGCTACTAGGGAAGCCCAGTATTATTATTAAGCTTAACCTAACCTTCCCTTCTCCACCCAGAGCTAGGCTGACTCCAACAGGTACAATTGGTAACAGCATCTCACTTATCTATTCTGAATTAGTAAAATTAAGACATTTGATTGCAAACTAGCCTTAGAGATTGCTTGTGCATGTATGTGAAGTCACTTCAGTGGCATCAGACTCTGTGGCCCCATGGACTATGGCCCACCAGGCTCTTCTGTCCATGGGATTCTTCAGACAAGAATACTGGACTGGGTATCCATTCACTTCTCCAGGTGATCTTCCCAACCCAGGGATCGAACCTGCGTCTCCTGGGTCTCCTGCATTGGCAAGCAGGTTCTTTACCACTAGCGCCACCTGGGAACCCCCTAGAGATTGCTTGAAAAAGATTTACAGTTCCTGCAAATAAGTGGTTGCTATAAAGTAATTCATTTTGCCAAAAAATGAATGGTAATTTTTCTTTGTGTGTTTTTATTTAGTATCCAAACCCCATGGATAAAAATGTCATCTCCGTAAAAATTGTGGAGGAAAGAAAAGGTAAGTATTACTGAGTTTTGTAAAGATGTGTGTCTGTGTGTGTATGTGGCCTGTGATATTTTAAACATATCTATTAACAGGTATAGCTCTGCATTCGAGGTGGCTGATCAGAAAGAGCACCCAGCCTTTCCAGCAGTAGAAGACTTGCCGTTCACTCTTGTCATCTTCTCCATTAAGAATTGATGACAGCTGTGACAGTTACCATTTTTCAAAACTTAATGTGTACCGGGGACTTTTATTTTTATTAACTTAATCCTCAGAACGATATAATTCCTTTTTAATGAATGAAGAAACCAAGGTATAGAGAGGTTAAGTAACTTAACTGAGGTTACATGGCTTTGTCCTTTAATATATTCACATATCATTTTATGACAAAATAGGTGTGACTAATAGCACGTATATGAGATGTGACTGTGAAGTGATTGGATTATGGAGTCAGAACTGTGCTTAACAATATGGTTCACTATTGACTAGAGCAGGGCTTGACAAATTATCTTTGTGTGGCCTGTTGTTGTAAATAAAGTTTTATTGGCACCCAGCTATGCCCATTTTTTTATGTGTTATCTGTGCTTCTTTCCTTATCACAACAGTAGATTTGTAACAGAGACTGTATGGCTCACAAAACCTAACATTTATTTATTATCTGGCACTTTACAGAAGATGTTTATTGACTGCTGGACTGGAGTGTAGGGGTCTTTCCTGTTCTGTCATTCACATCTCTGGTAGAAGTGTTTTCACTCTCAGTGTTTGAACTTGAGAGTTGGGCAATGAAGGAAGCTATAATGGTGCTCATTGTCAAAGTATAAACCTTTGGAGACAGGCAGGTCCGGTCTACCAGGCTCTTGAACCTCTTCTAGGAAAACATGAGATGCTGCTCTTTATTTCATGACTCTGAGGCCTTCTCTGTGCTTGGTGAAGAGAGAACTATCTTTGTGAGGGTCTTTTCTGCATTTCTATAGCTCTGTAAATACGATGAAAAACGATTTTCTCAGGTACCTGTACTCATGGGAGAAAGGTTTTACATGGTATTAGAGAAGTTTGATTTCAGGTCCTAATTTCGTTCCTATCTACATGACCTAACTTCTTGGAGGCTCTATTTCTTCTTTCAAATGGGAAAGTAATCACAGCCTGTCTTTAGGTTGTTGAGAAGAATCAAGCAATAGAACAGCATGCATATTCCAAAGTGGTTAATTATAATTTCTGCCGTTGACAGGGGCATCTTCACCTCCAGGAGTAGCTCATCCATTTTCTCTATGTGTGCTGCAGACTTTGGATGAGATGACCAAAGGGTGCCAGTGGGCAGAGGAGATGAACCAGTTTCTCATCCTCCCAACAACTTCAGAGTATTCAGGGTGTTTGCACCAAGGTTCAGGACTGTTATAGTGTTATAGTCCAAGCTTTGAGAAACCGTGAAGGAACTTGGCTGAGTCATGTACTTCACAGAGCAAAAGACAACACTTCAGAGTTTATATTTTTCTCTGATTCGCTTTCCTTTTTTTCAACTCAAATTTATCACATTTTTTTTAATGCCCTTAATACTATTCTGTAAACTTTTTTCCGGAACAGAATAGTTCTAGCCACAGAGAGTCTGCTTCCCTATGACAGAAGAGTATGCCCAATGTAATAATAATAGGTTTAAATTCGTAGCCAGAAATTGGTGCTTGAAAACTCGTTTGGTACAGAAGGTGACAGAATTAGATTCTCCATTGTTTTGTTAAAACATGTTAAACATTAGCTGCAGCTGAGCAGAAGGCTCATTGGCCATGGCCACTGGAGTGTTGACATTGATAGTCCAGAGCAGTGAACAATTTGTGTCTTTTTAAAGGTCTCATTGGAGACTTCAGAAATAGACTTTCTTATTTTATTACTTTAAAAACTTTCTTTTGGTTGTACCCTACGGCATGTTGGACCTTAGTTTCCAGACCAGGGATCGAACCCATGCTGCCTGCATTGGCAAGAGGAGTCATAACCACTGGACTGCTGGGGAAGTCCCCATTTGCAATTCTTTTGTCCTTGACTTTAGAATGTGCTTCACTGGTGGCTCAGATGGTAAACAGTCCGCCTGCAATGCAGGAGACCTGGGTTTGATCCCTGGGTCGGGGAGATTCCCTTGGAGGAGAGCATGGCAACCCACTCAAGTATTCTTGCCTGGAGAATCCCATGGACAGAGGAGCCTGGTGGGTTCACAGATATTTGGAGAGATTTGGTGAAGGAAAGTGGTCAGGGAAGCTGGGTTTTGAGTTAAACATTTTCTTTAGGAATTCTCCATATAGAAAATTGAGATTGACATTAAAATTTTATTGACATTAAAATAAGAATACATTTACTTCAGTTTTTTTTTTTTTTGAGTGTAAACATTTTCTGTTTCTAGATGTGTCAACAGGGATCATCTATAGAAAGAGGATTGCAGTCTGTCAGAATGTGGTTCCAGAAATTTTAAGGAAGGTAAACTCATTTCAAAATTTAATCAGATTTTGTGTAACACTGGGTGATTTTCAAATAGTCATGCAAAGAAATAGCATTTTCTGATGTAAATAAGTGTTAGAAATTTCCCAGTTCTCCTGTCTCCTAGCCTTTCAAAGGAAGACATCTGTCTCCTCTCCAACCTCAGTTTTGATAGGTGCTACCAGAGATAGTTTTTTTCCTGTATGTTTTGCTTCTCTTTTGTGGAGGGTGCTTAGTGTACATAGAGATGGACTGCAATTATTTTAAAAGATACTTTGGCTATTTTGCATGAAGTGACCATCTTTTCTGATCTGTCCATGGTTAGATACGACTCCTAGGTAAGAATAATCAGAAGGGGGCAGGTGGTAAATATTTCATCTGATCTTCAGTAAGGAAGAGAAAAGCTTCAGTTTCCATTTCACTGTCAGAGAGAATGGTTTTGGTAGTATAATGTTCTCAGCACCCTCTGTAAGTCTTTTTGTGTCTATTTCTGTAAAGTAATGGTATTGATGATGAAATCTTCATGATAGCAAATTGTTTTTTCTCTTTGAAATCCTTAAGCACTCTGATGATTGCTGGAAAGAGGTGAGTGGAAAATTGTAATCACATTGCTTTAACCATAGGGTGATTATGACAAAAATCCTTAGAATCATTAGGGAATAAGAGGAGAACGTCTTGATGCACATTTTAAAACATGTTTCATGTGATCTTTTCAACCCGGAAGTGATTGTGTGTGTGATGTAAAACCCAAGGCTCCTGCCAGGTAGCTTGCAAATTGTGTGGCTGTGCTGTATATACAAAACATGGCAGCTTCCATCACTTTCTAAACATGGGTGAAGACTGTCACTTTCTTTACTGGAAAGAAGGCTGATAAGACAGTGAAAATGAACTTTCTTTTATTTTCCAGATAGCAGTATATTGCAGTATATGCAGGAAATTATTGCTGGCTTTTTTCACAGAGTGTGTACCCTCCCTTTGCCCTATATACACGCTTTGAATCTATTATTTAAAAAGGCATTCAACTTTGTCTTGTATCTCTATTCTTAAATAATTTAAGGACACCTCTGACTTGTACGATTCTGCCTTTGTAGTTTTCCATGTTTCCTCCACCCAGGAAAGCATACATTTCTAGATATTGGACAGAGTTTAAAATGAAGAAAATATTTTATCCTGCATGTGAGTCCATAAGTGGGCCCAGTTAGAATCCATCAATTTAAGAAGGCCATAACCAGCCCTAGAGGAGACATGAGGGAGGCTGATAATTTGCTTAGTGTTTAGCAGTTAGGGAAATTGGGCCAGAGACTGTACAGCCTGCATAAATTCTAGGCCATTTGCATGTCCTCACCAGCCTTTAGTAAGGTCATTGTATGTTTGATTATCAGGGACCTAGAGCCATTGGTGAACCATCATCCATATATCAGGATCGCTTGTCCTCAAGATTGGAAGCAACTCTGGACAGAGTCTTTATATATTAATAGCTTGCTCTTCTTAAATTCAGAAAGCCGTTCTCCCTCTTTTGGACAGGTGAACATTTTAAAGGTACCTAATATCCAGTTAGAAGAGGAATCATGGTTCAATCCTCAGGAAAGGAACATGGCTATAAGGAGTCACTGCCTTACATGGACACAATATGCATCCATGAAAGAAGAGTCTGTCTTCAGGGAAAGTACGGAAAATCCAAATTGGTAAGATCACCTGTGTGTGTGTGTGTGTGCGTGCACGTGTGCACACACGTGTGCATTTGTGTGTGTGTAGGTAAGGTGCAGGGAAGCACAAATGAGCACTCATTAAAGAGCTATGATTTTATTCTTACAACCTCTGCTTAAAACTCACATAAATTACATAGTATTGATTTTTAATCACACAAGTAATCAGTAAATAGATTTCTCTTTGGGGGGAAAAATGACAGCTCAACTCCTTTCTGATTGTCCTGTCTAATCCTGGTGTTCTTTTGCCTTCTCCAGAGGAAGTGAATGTTTTCAATGCATTGAGTATTCTTCTAGACCCTTAAGAGATAACTTTAGATACTCATAAAACCTGTATAATATAGTTTTGTTTATCCTTTTTAATACATGCATTCATTCTGTTCAAATCATTGTGTACTTATCTTTTTCATTTTGTAGAATGTTTCTAAGCCTTATCCATTTGATGTCTGTAAAATCTAGATTTTTCCTTTAAACTGTTGCATGATGTTCAATCCTATCATTATACTGTATTCTCTTTAGCTTTTTTCCTTTTTGACAGATGTTCAGATGATTTCTAATTACTCTTGATTATAAGCAGTACTGCTCTTTATTATAAACAGTACTATAATATTTGTGAAGTGTATGATCCTTGAATATGCTATATGTGAATGTTTCTCTGAAGGAAAATTGATTTCTTTATTGAAATATAGTTGTTACAGTATTATGTTAAAGGAGAATTTTTAATTTCAGGTTTATTGAGTTATTATTTACAAACAGTGAAGTTCTTAGCATACAGTTCATTGAGTTTTGGCAAACACACACATATACAGTTGTGTAACCACTGTCATAGTCAAGCTTCAGGTAGATTTTAAAGAGCTATGCTGCTAAGTCACTTCAGTTGTGTCCGACTCTGTGCGACCCCATAGACGGCAGCCCACCAGGCTCCCCAGTCCCTGGGATTCTCCAGGCAAGAACACTGGAGTGGGTTGCCATTTCCTTCTCCAATGCATGAAAGTGAAAAGTGAAAGTGAAGTCACTCAGTTGTGTCCGACTCTTAGCGACCCCATGGACTACAGCCTACCAGGCTCCTCTGTCCATGGGATTTTCCAGGCAAGAGTACTGGAGTGGGGTGCCATTGCCTTTAAAGAGCTATATGCCAGGATAATTCAATGGGGACAGAGTATTCTTGCACAACTGGATATCCAGCTTCAAAAGAATAAAGATGGACCTCTACCTCATGTCAAATACAAAATTAACTCAAAATGGATCCAAGATCTAAATCAAATAGTGAAAACTATAAAACTCTTAGGAAAAAAAAATAGGGGTAAATCTTTGTGATCTTGAATTAGGCAATCATTTTTTAGTATGCCACCAAAAGCCTGAGCAACAAAAGAAAAAAAAAAAAGGTAAATTTGACTTCATCAAAATTGAAACTTTTCTGCTTCAAAGGACACCAAGAAGGTGAAAAGACAGTCCAGAGAATGGGAGAAAGTATTTGCAAAATCTGATAAGGGTTTCAGTTCAGTTTGTATCCAGAATATATAAAGGACTATTATAACTCAGTAATAAAAAGACAACCCACTTAAAAAATGGCTAAGACATTTGAGTAGATATTTATCCGAAAAGGTATACAGTTGGCCAATAAGCATTTGAAAAGATATTCAGCATCTTTAGTATTTAGGAAAATGGAAGTTAAAACCACAATGAGATACCATTTTGAGCCTACTACGATGGCTGTAATAAAAAAGACACAATAGCGAGTGCTGGAAAGGATGTAGAGGAACTGGAAGCCGCACACACTGCTGAAAGAAATGTCAGTGGTGTAGCTGCGGTGGAAGATGGTTTTTCAGTGCCTCAAATAGTTAAACAGAGTTATCACTTGACCCAGCAGTTCTACACTGTATTGTCCACAAAGATTTGCAGGAATGTTCATAGCACCATTATTCCTAATAGGCAGAATATAGAAACAAGTCAAACGTCCACCATCTGATGAATATAGAACAAAAAATGGTATATCCATACAATGGAATATTATTCAGCCATAAAAAGAAATGGGGTAAGGATTCATGTTACATGGATAAAGTTTAAACACACTATTTTCAGTGAAAGCAGCCAGTTACAAAAGGCCATATATTGTTTGAGTCAGTTTATTTTAAATGTCCACAACAGGCAGATTCATAGGGACAGAAAGTAGATTTAGTGTTTGCCATAGGCAAGAAGGACAGGAGATGGAATTTTTTGGGGGGATGATAAAAATATTCTGGAACTAGTGTTGATGGTTGCATAACTCTTGAGTATACTAAAACCACTGAACTATATACCTTAAAGGGGTACATTATGGTATATGAATTATTCCTCAATAAAAGAAAGTTATGTGACAGGTTCTCAGGGTATGCATATTTTAGGTTTATGTAGATTCTGTCACCAATATGGTTTTTAAAAAATATTTATTTGGCTGAGCTGGGTCTTGGTTGCAGAATCTTTGTTGAGTTGTGAGGACTCTAGTTGTGACACAGGCTTAGTTTCCCTGCGGCATGTGGAGTCTTAGTTCCTTGACCAGGGTTTGAACCTGCATCTCCTGCATTGCAAAGTGGGTTCTTAATACTGGACCACAGGGGAAGTTCCTATGACCAGTATGTTAATGTGTTAATTTACACTCACATCAACATGAAAGCTCATTTCCTATAACATTGCCAGGACTTAACATACTTTTTTATTTTTTGCCAGTATAACGGGTGAGAAATGATTAATTCCTTTGAGGTAGGTTTACAAACAAAAACAAACTATAACAAGCACCAAATGTTAATAGTGATTATTGCTGTGAACTGATTTCAGAGGATAATTTACTGTGTGTTTTGCTATTCTGTATGGTTTGAACTTTTTATTCACCTATCATTTTAAGGCAAATAAAGCCTCAAACCCAAATAACTAAAAAACAGAAGTCTAAGATCCATATGAAACCCCAGCACTTGTGCACATCATTTCTGCTCCCCATAATTTTGGTCCTATAGTGACAATTCTAGAATGCTCCAGCAGCACACTGATTATGAATGCCAAGTCTTATTAGCATCTCAGGTGGGTTTACTCTGAACCACCCACTAGGTTTTTTTTTTCTTCCTGTCAGTCTCCCTCATGCCAAGAACTTGACCAAAGTCATAGATGTTTGGGACAAACTATAAAAATTATAGATAAAGAATAGAGCTCCCTCACTTTTTTTTTTTGGTAGAAGTAGTAAAAGGACAGAGTTGGCTGATTTTATGTAAAAAATACAGAAGTCTTTCATTTCATATATTAGTATCTCATTTCAGCCTCATTTTATCAGCTCTCTGGGCTACTGAGTCTGAAAATTTTTACTAAAGCTTCATCAATTCTTCATAAAATGAAAATTGGCCCAGATAATCCAGGGAGAACATCCTTCAGGACCTTTTTCCTTTGTGTGTTTAAAAAAAAAATTTTTTTTTAATAGTCTGATTCTGGAAAAAAATGATACATGCATCTTGTAAAAAACACTAAGCAATTCAAGAGAAAAAGAAGCAGTTTTCATCATCTAACAGTTGTGCCTATTTGCATAATTTTCTTTGTCCAATCCTAATTGGCATTTAGATTGTTTCTGAATTTTTTGCTATTATAAGCAGTGGTGTGATAAAATTACTTTGTTGTTGTTTACTTGATAAGTCTTGTCCAACTCTCTGCAACCTTATGGACTGTAGCCTGCCAGGCTTCTCTGTCTGTGGCATTTCCAGGCAAGAATACTGGAATTAGTTACCATTTCCTCCTCCAGGGGATCTTCCTGATGCAGGGATTGAACCCGAGTTGAGTCTCCTGCATCTTCTGCATTGCAGGCAGATTTTTTTTTTTAACCACTGAGCCATCTAGGAAGCCCTGATGAATTCATTGTAGTTACATGTTTCCTCAGTTATTCAATGACCTTTTAGAGTAGATGGAGCAAGTGGGATTTCTGGGTCAAAGGTTATATACATTTTGTATTTTGATACATATTATCAGATTCCTCTCTAAAAAAGCTTTGGCCAACTACACTTTCTCCTTTCTTTGTTTTTTTATGTTCTTGTCCTCTGCAGAACACTCTCTTTTTGGTTACTGCACAGCAGCCAGAATTTACTGACTCTTACTATGTCAAGGTCAGAGCTAGATCCTTCGCCTGTAGTGTTTTGAAGCTCAGGTTAAATAACTTACCCAAAGTGATAGCATCACTAAGTCACTGAGGTAAGATATGACCCCAAGTGGTGAGGCAGGAATATGGACAATTATAAAAGGATGGACTTAATCTCAAACTGTAGCTTGCTTTAGGTTCCAGGTTATGGAGAATGGGTTTTGTTCCTTTGGCAACAAGTGGTCACACAAAGGTTTCTGAGCAGGGAATGGTGTGATGACAGCTGTGATCCAGGCTCTGGGAAACTTAAGTTTTCTTAGGTCTTGATGTGGATTTAGAATGGTGTTTTAGGCAGACATTCTGAATGACTGGATAATCTTGGCAGGGCGTGGGGAGGGACATTAAAGAAAGAAGGACCCAGTATTACTTCCATTCCCCTCCTTGGCAGAGAGTGTGAGTAGTGACTAGTCAGTGCGTCCAGAGGATGAAATGTGGACAGTCCTTTTATAAAGAAAAAAAAGAGGCTGTCACGGCTGCTGAGTCTAAAATTAGGCCTTCAAGCTGTGTGTTAGGTAGCAGGTGTGGGCGTGTGATGGGAAACCAGATGTCATTCTGTCCTGTGCATGGCCTGTTGGCTCAATTCAGAGACGGCCCACAGTGAGTCTCCCATAGACTCTGGCTAAGCCTTGCTCCGCGTCTCTCTACATAAATCCAGTTTTGGCCTCCTGCTGATGTCTCTGCAGTTGTGGCATCTTTTAGGGCAGAGCTCCGTCGGTCTTTCCGTGTCTGTGTATCACACAACTGGGTATTTCTAATATGCTTTCTTCCTTTGTTAACTTTGTAAGACATTTTCTTCCTGCAGTTTTTATGGAATGGAATTAGCATCCTTTCCAGAGCCTGGAGTGATGTGATATTTTGCATTTATCTCAGTTTTTCCAGAGTTCAGCTTAGTACTGCGTGCCTCAGAAATGTCCTCTTATACTTACTCTCTACTTATTCTGTCCCCTCTTCTAATCAGGCTGCCTTCCACAGTAAATTACAGACACCCTGACTTACCCAGCCATCATTTATATACGTTCGTTATATGCCAGCTACTGTTTTAAGTGCTTGATGTATGTATGTATTTATGAATTTATATATGTAAATTCACTTAATCCTCAGAGAAACTCCATGAGGTTAGAACTGTTCTTATCCCCCTTTACAACCTGAGGCTTAGAGAAGTTAAGTAACTTATACTAGCTAACATGACCAGTAAGTGTCAGAATCAGCTTCAAATCCAGGCGATTTGGCTCTCGAATTTATGCTGCTGGCAATGACACTACCCTTTCTCTCAGTAAGGAGCTCTGTTATCTCGTAACCAGGTGGGCTGCAGTTTTGTAGTTGCTGTTCTTTGGGCTCCACCTTTCCCTGTATATCTAATTTTTTTCCAAGGTGGGTTAGCTCTTAGCTGTCAGGAGCAACTAGAGTAGCACACTTATTTGTCCTCATTTTTTTTTTTTTTGTGGGTGCTTCTGACTCATGTCTTAATTTGTTTTTATTTTTTTTAATTTATTTTTTTATTATTATTTTTTTACTTTACAATATTGTATTGGTTCTGCCACACATCAACATGAATCCTCCACAGGCGTACATTTGTCCTCATTTAAGTGAGGGAAAGAGACCTGTGAGCGCAAGAGAACCCATCCCAACCGTGGGGAAAAGGGCCTTTCTCCGAGTCTCTGAGTGAGCCTCAATCACCCGCTCCTTCCTGGACCAATGAGAGTGGTCAGAGGCTGATATGGGCTGACTGGCCCTCACCAGTCAGCATCTGCCCCTGGAGCTGCAGTGTGGGTGTTGGGGAGGGGGTGTCCTCTTCCCTCTGAAACACATGAGCTGCGTAGAAGATGGAGGGGTGCCTGCGTACACACCACTGGAGTGTAGTAAGAAAGACCACTGCACACCTTTTTTCCTCTTCACATTTCCTCTTCAACATGGCACCCACTGTCTCCGTTATGCTTTGGGAAGTGACGGAAACTTACTTCAGTAAGTGAATACAGAGGTAGCTCTATACCAATCATCAGGCCTCCCAAGAGACAGGAACCAGGAGCTGGAAAGCAAGCCCTAAGGCACCCTCACAGCCTCTCGTCTTTCCATACCTGGCTCCTTTGTTTGTATCATAGCTCTGCTTCATTGCACAACCAGCCTGGCTCCTCCAGGCCTGTGCAAGGTCTTTCCTGTCCTGTGTCACAGTAAATGACTAGATTCTGGGGTTAGAAACAACCTTGGAAACAAAATATATGTCCTTGCAAAATGTACTTCACTGCTCTAAGCCTCAGTTTCTTCATCTGTATGTTGGGGATAATATCCTTATCTCAGAGGGCTGCTGTGAGGATCAAATGCGATTATACACACAGGGAGCTTAGAGCAGTGCTTGCCTATGAAAGTGAAGTGAAAGTGAAAGTGTTACTTGCTAAGTCATGTCTGACTCTTTGTGACCCCATGGACTGTAGCCCTCTGGGCTCCTCTGTCTGAGAGATTTTTCAGGCAAGAATACTAGAGTGGGTCTTCGTTCTGGCATGAGGACTCCAGAGCACATGCTCAGTAGCCCCACAGCATGTGGGATCTTAGTTCTCTGATCAGGGATGGAACCTGCATCCCCTACATTGAAGGCAGATTCTTTACCACTGGACCACCAGGAGAGTTCCTCCCGGGCAATAATCCTGGAGTGGGTTACCATTTCCTCCTCCAGGGGATCTTCCTGACCCAGGGATTCAATGTGTATCTCCTGCATTGCAAGCTGATTCTTTACCCTCTGAGACACCAGGGAAACCCGTGCCTGCCAATAATGGTCAATAAATATTAGTGCTCAGCATCATGACTTTTATTGCTGCTATTATCCTCATCTTCTTAAAAATTCATGTAACTTTTGATTCTAATCCTGAGTGTGTACTGTTTTAATGTTGAAACATTATGGTTGTTTCCCATTATGTTTTGGGGAAGTATTTCATGTTGTGATTTTACATTCTGCAGGCTCACCATCTCTGGGGCTATAAGTCCCTCAATTCGAGAGTCATGGGAGTAGGAACCCTTCTCTTTTAGCTCCAGCGTGAGATTGAAGCACTGAAGAGCATGACATGCAGGGGTCAGTGCGGGCGTTTGTACGTGTGTGTGCATGCTCTGTCACTTCACTCATGTCCAACTCTTTGCGATCCTGTGGATGGCAGCCCGCCAGGTTCCTCTGCCCGTGGGATTCTCCAGGCAAGAATACTGGAGTAAGTTGCCATGCCCTCCTCCAGGGGATCTTCCCGAGCCAGGGATCAAACCTGTGTCTTCTGCGTCGCCTGCATCGCCGGCAGATTCTTTATCCACTGAGCCACCTGAGAAGCCCATAGGCTTTTGACTCCGACTGAATTGCCCTGGATTTTGGGTTCTCTTCTTGGCTTATGCTGTGACCCCACCTGCTGTAGATCCAAGGCTGCATGGTGCTCTAAGGAGCTGCCTGGATTTTCAAAGTCAGAGATGCTGGGGGCAATGCACTGCACAGCTTGTGACACTTGGGCCACGTCAGAGAATAGAAAAATGAATCCACCCAAGATAAAAAAATTAAAAGTCAACTTTTGTGGGAATGTACTTTATTATATAGAGTAGGATACAGCCATTTACTGGCTTCCCAGGTGGCACTAGTGGTAAAGAACCCACCTGTCAATGTAGGAGACATGAGAGACATGAGTTTGACACCTGGGTTGGGACGATCCCATGGAGGAGGGCGTGGCTGCCCACTGTAGTATTCTTACCTGGAGAATGCCATGGACAGAAGATCCTGGTGGACTATGTAGTCCATGGGGTTGCAAAAGAGTTGGACATGACTGAAGTGACCTAACAAGCAGGCACAGGCATTTATTTACTCTTGGAAGTGGAGAATGGACTGTTTTGTTTTAGATTTTTTTTAACTTAAAATTTTATTGGCGTATAATTGCTTTGCAGTGCGGTATAGTTTCTGCTGTACAGGAAAGTGAATCAGCTGTACATACACATTTACCCCTCTGTTTTGTATTTCTGTCCCTTTTAGAAGACCACAGAGCACTGAGTAGCATTCCCTGTGCTATACAGTAGGTTCTCATTAGTTAGCTGCTTTATACATGGTAGTGTATCTGATTCAATCGCAATTCACTCCACCTCTTCTTTCACCTCCTTGGTGTCCATACTGTACCATTTTTCTAGATTCCACATATATGCTTTAATATACAGTATTTGGTTTTCTCTTTCTGACTTACTTCACCCTGTGTGATTTTTCAGAATGGAAAGTCATGGTTTCTGCCCTCCGAAACCTTCCATTCCAGGATAAACTTATTAATTTCTTGCTAATTTGTGTTTGCTTCTAGACTTTAAAATGTACTTCTGTCAGTTTCTGGTTCTTACTATTAACAGATTTTTATTGTACCATGTAGAAATGTAATTGATATGCAGAAGATTTGGTTATAATAACATTTACTTTATCCAAGTAATGTAATTCTAAAAGAATCATCTTGTAAAACTATTTTCTTGGGCTTTGCCCTTTCAGCATAACGGTGTGTGTTGGGTGGTAAATAAAAAGTTCCTGTTATCGTGAAGCAGAATTTAAGTTTTATCGCTGTCAGTGGAGACTCATGCCATTTGTGATAGTACAGAGCTGGGTTTCTTTTGCTTTTGAGTGACAAGACCATAATCCCATACTCAGCATCAAGCATCGTGATGGCCCATGTCTTCACCTGTCCATGTCTAAGAGCTTTGGCTTGTCCACTGATGCTTGCAAACCTTATTTCTGAGATACGGAGATTTCAGCCTAGTAGCATGTGTGTTAATAACATTGGTTATGTTGACTTGCCATTTATAAAATATCCAAAATGTCCCTCCTGGAATATAGTAAAAGAAACAAAAAAGCCCAAATCAAAACTTTAAACACAGATTAAATGACTGAGATGAGTAGCTGTTCTTAGTTCAATAAGTTTTTGTTACTATTGAAATTACTCTTCATGCTGTTAAATAAGGTATATAACATTTTTACTTTTTAAGTTTCTGGATTAAAACATCCCAAGTCTCAAGTATTCATTTGGTGATTGACAAATAGTATAATTAATTTGCATGTTTCTAGGGACTAATTGTTGGGCATTTCTTGTTGTGTATCTATTTTTTCCCTATTCTGATGTATTTTTTCCCCCAGGAGAAAATTTGACAGGTAACTTCCTTGTGTTTGTTTGACAGTGGCCTTTTTAGTTGACCTCCAAGCTTGTTTTCACTGAAATATATTAAAATATTCTGATTTTGTCAACTTTACTTAGGAATTATTTCTAAGCCTTGATGGTGATGATAAAGGGCTTGAAGGTATTGTTATCTAATAAACAATAAAACAAAAAAACCCACTGTATTCATGCCCCCAAACAAGATGCCTCTGATTCTATTGACCTTAATTTCCCATGTATCAGTGAGCAATGAGACAATTAGCAGAATGAGCTGCTAATTATTGAACATGAAAAACCAAGGCCTTTTCTGTAAATATAGCATCTGGGCAGGAGCCTTATTTTTCACTCAGTAAGAATCCCCTGCAATAGATATAATTGTTATCCATATAATCAGGGTCTTCTCTGCTTTCCCATCCTGCTGAACCCCCACCTCTGGCACAGTGCAGGGCTCACAGAGATGGCTCTGTGGCCATTTTTTGAATGAATGCCAGCTAATCCTTCTTATGAGCTGAAAAGGGGACATAAGGAGGAGAAAAGAGGGTGCTGGCAGGAGGAACATGTGCAGATCAGGGAAGCCTGAAAGGGTTTGTTGGGAAGTTCGGTGTAGAGGGAATCTTGAACCCGGTAATACAGAATACTTCTCTTCGGCTTTTTCCTGCTTAGTCATTTACTTGCTGATGGACTCCAGAAAGAGGGCTCAAGCTGGCCTGAGCTCCCTCACAAGAGTGAGTCAAAGTCGCTCAGTCATGTCCAACTCTTTGCCACCCCATGGACTATACAGTCCATGGAATTCTCCAGGCCAGAATACTGGAGTGGGTAGCCTTTCCCTTCTCCAGGGGATCTTCCCAACCCAAGGATCAAACCCAGGTCTCCTGCATTGAAGGCGATTCTTTACCAGCTGAGCCACCAGGGATGCCCTCACAAGAGTTGTGTGGAGATTTAATAAGATAATAAATGGGAATGCTCTACACTTGGAGAGTATAAAGCACTAGATAATGTAGGTTGTAATGGTGAATAAATGCTGTTTTCAGAGTGGTGTGGTGCCTTAAAGGTACTAACTTTGACAAGTGCAGTAAGCTGTTTTATTGAAAATGGTGGTGATGACTGAACTGGAACAATGGTGTTTAGCCAGGAGAGCATTCTGTGCCATTTACAAGTAAGGGCTTTTGAAATATCTTAGTGAATGTCTGTTGATTATCTTTCCTCCCCTCCTCCTTTGCCCTTTGGTTTTGTGTTGTATATTAGTGCAGCATTGAGGGGTGTTTAAACATGTGGATTCGTTGCTGTGATTCTTGTTTTGTTGGCCTGGGCTGGCTCCTGGGAATTAATATATTTAACGTTTTCCAGGTAAGTCTGTGGAGCCTCTAGATTTAAGAACCCGTAATAACTCATCAGTGCCCTGTGGTTCCAGTGGAAAGCAGACATACAGCTGGCACTCCTTTTGCAACTCTGTTTTCTGCATAGTTCCTGTTAATCTTATAAAGCAGGGCCAGTTGATTATCTGGCTCTCCAGCAGACAGTAAACACTTTTTGGCAGAAACACCCTGTTGAAAAGTTTAGCGAAATTTGAATGAACTCCTCTGGAATCTCTTATGGAACAGAGATGCCGGTTTAATTTCCTTCCTCCTCCCTCCCTCCCTCTCCCTTCCTTCATCTCTTTCTCTTCTTTTTATCTTTATCCCTTTCCTTCCTTTCCCTTCCTTTCTCTTCCTTCCTTTCCTTTCCCTTCCTCCACTCTTCTCTAGTAAATAAAAAGTTTGGGTGTTAAAAATTACAGTGTTTTATTAATATCAACCAAGAATTGATGCCATGCAGAACAACCTAAAGGTCTTTTGGGGCTGTAGCCAGGAACCTGCTGACAGTCCACCTGGTAGACTTAAGGGATCAGCAGTTTGTTCTTTTCCCGTTACTTTGGAGCATTCTGTGGTAGGAGAATACTGTAGTTGCTATAATTCATTTACTTATTCTGCAGAACAAATCATTTTTACAGACATGTAACATGCTGTACATGGTATTCTGACTTTTACATTAATTTAACATTACCTTTGGGACTGTCTTTCCTTATTAAATGTGTCACTTTAAAATGATTTTTTTAAATGGCTGTTCAGTTTGTTTATTGGATAAAATTATTCTAATGTGCTTAATTATTGGGAATTGCATTATTTGCTCTTATAGATAGTCATGTAATGAGAATCTTTGTAGGCTGGTCTATACCCTCATCTAAGATTTTTTTTGCTCAAAGCCCATTGTTAGAGATTATGGGTCCAAAGGTTTACACATGTTTGAGGGTTTTATTAGGTATTGCTAAACTAAAGTATGTGTGCCTAAGCATCTCAGAAAACTTCCCAGGGACTTGGCAGGGCTGTATAGACCAACATTTGAAATGGGATCAGGAACAGTTACATAATTTGCAGGAGCCAGTGCAAAATGAAAAGGCAGAGTCCCCTGTTAAAAAAGAGTTAGGAACTTTGAAACAGTGACAGTGGCGCATTCAGCGGAATGTGTAGCCCTTCTGATGGTGGAGGACTGTGCCGCCCTGTAGAGCACACATCCTTGAAGCCAGCCTGAATGGGATGCACGCAATGGTGGGCCCAGTATACCAAGACAAGCCTCCAGTTAGACCAGTCCACAAACTTGTATATTGTCAAGCTTTGCCTATCACTCAGGATGCCAGTGAACTTGCACTGAATAGGCACCTTCCTAGGTCACACGGTTGTGGGAAGGGATGTGGGAACAGATGTTAACTGTGTGGATTCAAAAAGTGGCCATGTGTTTACTTTTGTGTGACCTTAGCCAGTTCGCCTCTCTAAGCCTCAGTGTTTTTGTCTGTAAAATGGGGTTAATATTATCTATGTCCTAAGATAGATGGTGAAAATTGAAAGACGTGTATTGAAGCACTGTATTAATACAGTGCTTCTCCACAGCAGGCTATCAATAAGACAGATTGTGAAAATTAATGCTGTATTTTAAGAGGCTGAGCCACCCTGCCCTGTAATATATACCTGCTCCTGCTCCTGAGATCCACTGTTACTTACTCCCTGCTGCTGCTCATGGCTAATCACTTAGATAGCAACGCATTGGTTCCTAGAACAGGTTAAAAGAGAGCAGCTCAGGGGGAAGGACTTTAGGAGTGGTGGTTATAGAGGCCAGCAGACTGTTTGGTCTCTGTGACTGCTGGGCTGGCATTTGATATGCCATAGCAGCATGGGAGGGCTTCCCTGTGGCTCAGTGATGAAGAGTCTGACTGTAATGCAGAAGACCCAGGTTGATCCCTGAGTTGAGAAGATCCCCTGGAGGAGGGCATGGCAATCCACTGCAGCATTCTTGCCAGGAGAATTCCATGGACAGAGGAGCCTGGTGGGCTACAGTCCGTAGCGTCACACAGAGCTGGACACGAATGAAATGACTCAGCAGCAGCAGCAGCATGGGAGGAAAGGCTGGAAAGATGGAGGGTCTGGAGCTCCGAGGGCCTTCAATGCCAGCACGGGGAGGGAGGGACTCCCTGCCAGGTGGTTTATGAGGATTGAGTGCCACCTAGATGCTGATAGACTGGAAATACTTTGGAGTTTACTGGAGCTGGATTTCTTCTGTGGGCATTTACTTTCTAAGACACTGCCCCTCTTTCTGCAAATATGGTAGCAGTTTAACAGCATTATTACTACCAGTGTTAGTGTGATTAACTAACTTGTATTGAATGTTTACCATATTACCTTGAGTATTACCTTACATATTATCTTATTCACCTTTGGAACAACCTTTGAGTAGATATGATTAACCCCATTTTACAGAGGAGACGGGGCTTCAGGAACTTACCTACGTGGACGAGTCCCATTCTGTGTTAGAGAGCAGATATGAGTCCAAGCCATCTGACTGCAGGGGCCACATGCCTTATCCATGTCCTGTATAAATATACATAAATATACATGTATATATATATTTAATACACATAAAAATATAAAATATAAGCAATCTGTATAAAATTATGTGGGTTTGTGGTAAGGTTAAAAACTGCTTAGTGCTTATTGAGAACCCTGTAATTTGAATTGGGGCCCTGAGGAAGCACGGTTTTGTTGGTGGATTTGGTAAGTCTTTGGGGGGACCATGTGTCCTGGTGTGGTGGAGTGCAGGACAGTCTCTGTAGCAATGTCAGGCCCAGGGGGTTAGGAGGGCATGGGCAGGCAATCTGACCCTCAGACTCTGCTTGTCCCTTGGGCCACCCCTCTGTGTTGGTTACAGAATGTCAAAAACATCTCAGTTAGAACTGAGATGTCATCTCAAGCGTATCCATGGAACCTTTTTTTTTTTCTCATCAAAGACACTTCAATTAAATTCCCATTGTGAAAACAGTTAGGCCAGATTTGCCATACCCAGCCAGTCAGTAACTCAGGGACAGGATCTCATTACGAGCTTTTGCTTTCCTGGAAACAGCCATTTTATGGATTCCTTGCTGGTGGCTGCACACCCTGGGGATTAATTCCTGATCCATATTTCCTCTGAACTATTTCATTTTCTCCAGTTCAGAAGGAACCACATTTTTACATGACGCCCACCTCCGAGACTGATAGTATAAACTGTCAGAGGAGTTCCAGCCTTTGAGCTGTGTGCTCTCTGTTATGATTCCAGTGTGTTCTGTGTAGAATTCTGTTTGCCTGTGGACAAAGTGATAGATGAAGATGGGACTCAGGTTCTTGTGTGCTCAGTTTCTTAAGTCGTGTTTGAGTCCTTATGACCCCATGGACCAGGGTCCTCTGTCCATGGAATTCTCCAGGCAAGAATACTGGAGTGGGTTGCCATTTCCTTCTCTAGTGTGTCTTCCAGACCCAGGGATCCAACCGAGTCGCCTACATTAGCAGGCAGCTTCTTTACCACTCAGTTAGAGGTGGCAACCCACTCCAGTACTCTTGCTGGGAAAATCCCAGGGAAGGCAGAGTCTGGTGGGCTGCTGTCTATGGGGTCGCATAGAGTTGGATACGACTGAAGTGACTTAGCATAGCATATGTTTGTCCTATGAATGAGTGAGCCTCCTTTTTAAACAAGTTTCCAGATATTGGGCTAGCTTATCTGTTGGAGAAAGCAGTGGCACCCCACTCCAGTACTCTTGCCTGGAAAATCCCATGGGTGGAAGAGCCTGCTGGGCTGCCATCTATGGGGTTGCACAGAGTCGGACACGACTGAAACGACAGCAGCAGCAATAACAGCAGCTTATCTCTCAGTCAGGTAAAGGCTACCTCCTACTGACAACTACAAGTGAGCTCCTGAGACATTTGGTTCAATCTCCCTGACCAAAGTATTGAGATGTACTATAAATTTCTCCTTCTTTTGCTTCTTCCCTACTTCTTCCTTACCCTTCCTCCTCCTCTCCATTCTTCTGTTCCTAATGCATTATTGATTTCCTACCATGTGCTAGTCATTGCAATTGGAAATGATACAGTAAAGAAAAAATATATATTAGATATTGGGTTGGCTGAAAAGTTCATTTGGATTTTGCCATATCATCATGCAGAAAACCCTGAACGGACTTTTTGACCAACCCAGTCCAGCCATTTAGAAAACCGTGGCATTTTTTTTTTTAAGTTGAAACTGTACATGTCCAGTGACCCAGATATTTGACCACTAGGCAAATAGATGGGAAAACAATGGAAATAGTGACAGACTTTATTTTCTTGGGCTCCAACATCATTGTGGACAGTGATTGCAGCCATGAAATTAAAAGACACTTACTCCTTGGAAGAAAAGCTATGACAAACCTAGACAACATATTAAAAAGCAGAGAAATTACTTTGCTGACAAAGATCCGTATAGTCAAAACTATGGTTTTTATAGTAGTCATGTATGGATGTGAGAGGTGGATCATAAAGAAGGCTGAGTACCAGAGAATTGATGCTTTCCAACTGTGGTGTTGGAGGAGACTCCTGACAGTTCCTTGGACTGCAAGGAGATCAAACCAGTCAATCCTAAACAAAATCAGACCCTGCCCTGGGCTGCCCAGGTTTCCAGGTGCTCGGCCTTGAGCTGCTCTAGTTTGTTCAGCTCGGCCTCCAGCGGCTCCCGGAGGGCTGCCCACAGCTGGTGCAGATGTTTCATGGGAAAAGGGTTCATGTTGTTGAAGGCGATGTGTGTCAGCTTCCTGTGGGGAGAGTGGAGTCAGAGTCAGCGGGTGTCCTGGAAGGATTGATTGGAAGGACTGATACTGAGGCTGAAGCTCCAATATTTTGGCCATCTGATGTGAGGAGCCAACTCATTGGAAAGGACCCTTATGCTGGGAAAGTTTGAAGGCAGGAGGAGAAAGGAACGACCAAGGCTGAGATGGTTGAATGGCATCACAGGCTCAATGGACATCAGTTTGAGTAAGCTCCAGGAGATGGTGAAGGACAGGGAAGCCTGGCATGTTGTAGTCCATGGAGTCACAAAGTGTCAGACATGACTGAGCGACTGAACAATAACAGCAAAGACACTCTAGAGACACTTGTGTACATATGTAACTGGATATGTTATAAATGTTTCCTTTACAAAACTCCAAACTGATTCCATATTGTATGTCCATCTTTGGGAGAGTGGATAGATAATCTGGAGTGTTTTCAAACAATAGAACAGTATACAGCAGTGAAAACCAACAACAGCTTCATGTAACAGTGTGGGTGCATCTCCACTAAGCAAGATTTATTCTCTGTGCCTTGGTGGACAGAGACAAGGTCAGGATGTGCTTAGGAAGCTGACGGGGCAGTGTGAATTATGGAGAGCCCATGCTGGAGGCAGGAACCCCATTGGGAGGCAGTTGTGGTCCTGAAGAGACAGTGCTGTGCTAAACCCAGGCAGTAGCAGCAGCAAGAGAGAGAATGGCATGGACTGTTGAGGGACTTGAGAAGTAAAATAAACACAGTCTGGGGACTGAGTGAATGTTTGGATGGATTAGAAAAAAGAGCCATGTAACCTGTCGCTGAGATTTCTAATCTCATAGCCTGGGACGATGGTTGTCTTCTTCACTGAGATAGGGGCAGGGCTAGGGTTTTGAGCCCGTATATATGTGTCTGCATGATGGCAGGCTATGACCACAGGCAAGTTATTTAACTTCTACCACCGTTTCCTCATGTGTAAAAGAAAGAAAACATATTAAGAGTGACAACCTTAGAAGATAATACTGTGTCTGATATATAATACACAGTTTTACTGTACAGTTTTTTGAAGAGTGCATGTGACCGTAAGTATATAACATAGTGAATGGATGCAGTCATTCCTTTAGGCTGAGTAGAGACAGGCAAAGGAAAACTTGAATCATCTTCGTATCTCTTGAGTCAAACATCAGGTGCTTAAAGCTTGGGGTCAAGGAGAAAGTCATAGGACAAAAAGCACAAAGAACTGGAGTTATGTAGTGTAGGAAAAAGAAAGCCGAGAGGTGACTTAATGAGACTTTAAATGAAGGAGTTAAGTCAGAAGTTAGCATGTGCCTATGCTGAAAAGGGTTCATGGCTGCACAGAGCCTGTTAAAGACGACTGTTTATATGAAAATGATGCTTAAGGATTTATTAGTAATATTTTTGGTGATTGCCAAGTAATACATCTTTATTACAGAAAATTAGTAAAAAGAATAAAGTAAATACATAGGACCTATAATTCTAATGCCCAGAGAGTCTGTTCATATTTTAGCTCTGTCCACTTGTCTATCTGTTCATATACTCATCCATCCATCTTGCCTTTCTCTCTCTTTCTTTTTTTTTTAAAGAGCTGAAATTAAACCATAAGTTGTTGTGTAAGCTACTGTGTTTTGTGCTGGAACTTAAATGAAGGCTTACCTGGCATGAGGGATTTAGATTTGCTACGTGTATTAAGAAGAAAATTCTGATATGCTTTGTCAATGAGTTATTGAGAGAAAATACAGCAGTTCCTTCTATGAAAGTCTTAAAATATAATAGGATAAACTCTCATCTCACTGATGGCAAGGGCATGACCCTGCTTTACTGCCCTGTTATTCTCTGATATGTGGGTAAGCCTGAGAGTGCTTTTCTGAGCATTTACTTCTCCCAAAAGTGGTGGAAAGAAATATTGGTTAGAATATGATGTAAGTGAGACTTATATTAATCCCTCACCTACATTTTCCTTGCAGACTGAAGAGTACATTTCTCCCTAGAGTGTAGGACTGCTCAACTTTTCATTTTTAAATATTAAAATCACTAAAATTCTACTCTGACTTAATCTGGAACAAAGACAGGAAAGATTAATGTCACTAGGATATAGTTTTACATGGGCAAATCATTTTAAATAGGCTTAGATCTAAGAGGTGGAAGCTACTTTGCCTAGAATATTTGTGAGATTGGCTAGGATAACTGTTGTATGTATGTGAGAGAGAGGAGGAGGGAGAGATGGAGGGAGGGAGGGAGCGAGAGAGAAGTATTCTGAAGGTTTCCTTTTAGTCTGCATCGTCTAAATGTGGAGGCTACCGCTATTAGAGATTTAGAGAGATCTAATTAAGGGTTATCCTGCTTCTGCTGCTGCTGCTGCTAAGTCGCTTCAGTCGTGTCTGACTCTGTGCAACCCCATAGATGGCAGCCCACCAGGCTCCCCTGTCCCTTGGATTCTACAGGCAAGAACACTGGAGTGGGTTGCCATTTCCTTCTCTAATGCATGAAAGTGAAAAGTGAAAGTGAAGATGCTCAGTTGTATCCGACTCTTAGCAACCCCATGGACTGTAGCCTACCAGGCTCCTCCGTCCATGGGATTTTCCAGGCAAGAGTACTGGAGTGGGTTGCCATTGCCTTCTCCGAAATTAAGGGTTATAGTAAAAATAGTTACTATACCCAAATCACAGCTTTTTGATTTCATAATTTTCTTAATATGTTTCTTAGTGAATGTGTTCATATATACATATACACACACTCCCAAGTACACCTATGGGAGATGCGGCTCCCATTTCCTTTTCTTAGAGATATAAGAAAGTAGGGGCAGTACTTTTTTTAATATTTATTTTTGTTTATTTATTTGACTGCCTGGTCTTAGTTGTGACACACGAGATCTTTGAGCACAGAATGTTAGCTGCTGGACCTCCAGGGAAGTCCCTCACCTCCTTTTCTAATCAAAGATTAAAGAAGTCATTCCAGGCTTCTTTCCTATTTCTGTCTGTCTCTCGTTAGGAATGGTGGCTGCCTAACATTTAATAAGTTCTTTACTGTGTGTCAGGAGCTGTTCATGTTCCTGTTGTATGTATGTGTTTATTTATTTCTGGCACTGGTTGTAAAAGTAAGATGCTATAATTATTTCCAATTTATATGGGGAGGAAACTGACTTAAGAGAATCTAAGTAATCTACTCAAGCTGATAATTGTCTCAGACTTAATTTTAACAAGATATTTTATAGCATGGGATGAGGATATATGTATATATTTACTTCAGTCAGTTCAGTCACTCAGTTGTGTCCGATTCTTTGTGACCCCGTGAACTGCAGCACGCCAGGCCTCCCCTGTCCATCACCAACTCCTGGAGTTTACTCAAACTCACGTCCATTGAGTCGGTGATGCCATCCAACCATCTCATCCTCTGTCATCCCTTTCTCCTCCCACCTTCAATCTTTCCCAGCATCAGGGTTTTTTCCAATGAGTCAGTTCTTTGCATCATGTGGCCAAAGTATTGAAGTTTCACCTTCAGCATCAGTCATTCCAATGAATATTTAGGACTGATTTCCTTTAGGATGGACTGATTGGATCTCCTTGCAGTCCAAGGGACTCTCAAGAGTCTTCTTCAACACCACAGTTCAAAAGCATCAATTCTTCGGAGCTCAGCTTTCTTTATGGTCCAACTCTCACATCCATACATGACTACTGGAAAAACCATAGCCTTGACTAGACAGACCTTTGTTGGCAAAGTAATGTCTCTGCTTTTTAATAAGCTGTCTAGGTTGGTCATAACTTTTCTCCCACGGAGCAAGTGTCTTTTAATTTCATGGCTGCAGTCACCATCTACAGTGATTTTAGAGCCCCCCAAAATAAAGTCTGTCACTGTTTCCATTGTTTCCCCATCTGTTTGCCGTGAAGTGATGGGACTGGATGCCATGATCTTAGTTTTTTGAATGTTGAGTTCTAAGCCAACTTTTTCACTCTCTTCTTTCACTTTCATCAAGGGTCTTTTTAGTTCTTCTTTGCTTTCTGCCATAAGAGTGGTGTCATTTGCATATCTGAGGTTATTGATATTTTTCCTGGCAATCCTGATTCCAGCTTGTGCTTCATCCAGCTCAGCATTTTGCATGATATACTCTGCATATAAGTTAAATAAACAGGGTGACAATATACAGCCTTGATGTATTCCTTTCCCAGTTTGGAACCAGTCTGTTTTTCCATGTCCAGTTTTAACTGTTGCTTCTTGACCTGCATACAGATTTCTCAGGAGGCAGATCAGGTGGTCTGGTATTCCCGTCTCTTTCAGAATTTTCCACAGTTTGTAGTGATCCACACAGTCAAAGGCTTTGGCATAGTCAATAAAGCAGAGGTGGATATTTTTCTGGAACTCTGTTGCTTTTTCCATGATTCAGCGGATGTTGACAATTTGATCTCTGGTTCCTCTGCCTTTTCTAAATCCAGATTGAACATCTGGAAGTTCATGGTTCACGTACTGTTGAAGCCTGGCTTGGAGAGTTTTGAGCATTACTTTGTTAGCGTGTGAGGTGAGTCCAATTGTGTGGTAGTTTGAGCATTCTTTGGCACTGCCTTTCTTTGGGATTTGAATGAAAACTGACCTTTTCCAGTCCTGCAAACACTCCTGAGTTTTCCAAATTTTCTGGCATTTTGAGTGCAGCACTTTCACAGCATCATCTTTCAGGATTTGAAATAGTTCAACTGGAATTCCATCACCTCCACTAGCTTTGTTTGTAGTATTGCTTCCTAAGGCCCACTTGACTTCGCATTCCAGAGTATATTTACTTAGAATCAGTCAAATTTATTGTAGTAGAGATTCTTAAAGCTTTTTGACTGTCCTATCACATTTTAATCATTAAATGTTTGTTAGGTATAAATAAAACTTGTGTTTTATGTAGGTTTTATAACCAGAATAATGTGCCCATTTATTTTCTCTTCTTTCCAGCTTTATTGAGATGCAATTGGAATGTGATATTGTGTAAGTTTAAGATGTATGGTGTAATGATTTGAAATATGTATATATTACAAAATAATCACAATAAGGTTAGTTAACACATCCATTACCTCACATAGTGACAGTTTTTTTGTGCATGGTGAAGACTTTAAAGATATACTGTCTTAGCGATTTGAAATGAATAGTTTTTAATTTGAGTATAATACATTGCTTATGTTATATAAACTAGAAGTCTCTTTTTAAGAAGATCTTTTGTCCTAATAGGCAATTATTGAATTACTATGGATATTATTTTGTGTTGATTATAAATGGTAATTATGCTGTTGGAAATCCCTGTAATTTAAATATTCAAATATAGAAATGACACCAAGGGTGTATATTTTTGTTTTTTGCAGGACAGAGTTCATTCAGAAAGGCAGGATTTCAATCACAGGGGCTGGTTTTCTCAACTGCGTTTTGGAGTCTTTTGCTAGGTCATTTTTAAGACAGGGTGTCCAGAAGGTAAGCGTCCTTTCACTCTTAATCAATATTAATTTTAAGAAATTATGGAGTTTCCCATTGGATTCTTGAACAAGATTCTTGAACAGACGTAACAAGAAAAAATATAGTTAATAAACAAATATATACAAAGATAATTACCCTCACTAATTATTACATGAATCCAAATCAAAGTGAAACCAAAGTGCCATTTGTGTCTCATTAAATTAAAAATAGGCCAATGAAGAATATGTAATAATATGGGAATACTTACAGTCTAATGAAGAGAAATAAATCAAAGTGAATAATTATGTTTACAGTATATATAATATGATGACAACTGTTTAGTAAAAATGACAATAATACCTAATATTTATGGGGTGCTTCCCATGTGTTGGGCTTCCCTGGTGGCTCAGAGGTTAAAGCGTCTGCCTGCAAGGCAGGAGACCCGGGTTCAATCCCTGGGTTGGGAAGATCCCCTGGAGAAGGAAATGTCAACCCACTCCAGTATTCTTGCCTGGAGAATCCCATGGACGGAGGAGCCTGGTAGGTTACAGTCCACGGGGTTGCAAAGAGTCAGACAGGACTGAAGCGACTTCACTTCACTTCACTTCCCATGTGCTACTCACTAAAAAGAATATTTAATCATTAATTCACTTAATGCTCGCAAATTTTGGAAATAGCTGTTATTCTTGTCCTGATGTTGTGGATGAAGAAGACGTACCTCTGGAGCTCCTGATTATCTTTTATTATGGTTTTCAACCCCTGTACTTGTGGGAGCTTAGGTGTCCATGAATGGTGTTCAGAGGCCACCCTGGAGTTCTGTGGTCCTGTTACCTTGTTCTAAGTAGAACAATTCTGTTTTTAATTTTTTTGGTTCATTTACAATGTTGTATTCATGTATTATATTTTAATTTTTGGCCACACCCTGCTGCGTGTGGGATCTCAGTTCCCCAGCCAGGGATTGAACCCATACCCCCTGCATTGGAAGGCAAAATCTTAACCAGTGGACCACCAGGGAAGTCCCAAACTATTCTGTTTTTCACCTGTTTTGTATAGCATTACATCTAAGATTGCTATATCCTATTTTCTTGCCTAGGAAAGTCCATTTCTCATGCACCTTTACATGCCTACTGCAAGTGTAAATAGTTTAGAATTGTTTTATTATTATTTAGCCCACCAGGCTCCTCTTTCCATGAAATTTTCCAGGCAAGGATATTGGGGTGGGTAGTTATTCCCTCCTCCAGGGAATCTTCCCGACCCAGGGATCGAACCTGGGTCTCCTGCATTGCAAGTGGACTCTGCCATCTGAGCCACCAGGGAAGCCCTTATTATATTAAAAATTGTTTAATTGTCATTATTATTGTTATTAATTATGATGACGGACATAATTACTTATTTCCATGGTTTGCTCAGGTCCGATGCATATGTTACCTAGTTTTGTTTTTGGGGCAGACTTAATGGCTGGTCTACAGATCTATCATTATGACCCCAGAGAATTTCTGGGTAATGAACCTTTGTTTTTGTCTTGCAGATCTAGGTTCAGTAATGAACCTGGACCACAACGTGTTAGTCTGAGAGGCTGAGGGTGATGAATGAGTATTTGGTACTGTACTGTACTGCACAGACATACTGTTGAGATTAATGATGTGTTCCTGACCCTGGTGAGCACATGGCCAGACTAGCCCTGCCTTTTTAAGCCTGGGCTTGAAGCAGGTATTTGAGCTTCTGGAAGGGCTGTTGTGATTATTATGACATTATGGCATTTTGGCAGACATTATGGCAGATTTTTCCTGCTATACTGCAAAATAATGCATTTGTAAACAGCCCCATGTTCTGCAAAATTGCTGTCTAAGAATAATAGTGCTGATGAGAAAAATAACTTTGTTGCCGTGTCCCTGACTGAGTTGACTTCTTGGACATTGTTTAGATTAGAAGTGGCAGACTTTTTCTGTAAAGTGCATGTGTGCTGAGTCATGTCCAACTCTATGCGACCCTACGCACTATAGCCTGCCAAGCTCCTCTGGCCATGGAATTTTCCAGGCAAGAAGACTAGAGTGGGTCACCTTTTCCTAATTCATTTCTGTAAAGAGTCAGATAGGCAACATGTTAAGACTTTATGGGCCAAGAGACAACATCAAAATACTGTGTAGGTGCTTTGTAACAAGAGAAATAAATTTGCACATATTTTTAATTGAAAAAATTAAAATATAATGATAGTAATTGAGTATAGTTTTTATAATACAAGTCTACTAAGCATATAATTCTTTAAAAAATGGAATTATTTTTGGGGAGAGATAATGTTTACCTGTTCAGTTCAGTCGCTCAGTAGTGTCTGACTCTTTGCGACCCCTTGGATCGCAGCATGCCAGGCTTCCCTGTCCAACACCAACTCCCGGAGCTTACTCAAACTCATGTCTGTCGAGTCAGTGATGCCATACAACCATCGCATCCTCTGTTGTCCCTTTCTCCTCCTGCATTCAATCTTTCCCAGCATCAGGGTCTTTTCCAGTGAGCCAGTTCTTCGCTTCAAAGTATTGGAGTTTCAGTTTCAGCATCAGTCCTTCCAATGAATATTTAAGATTGATTTCCTTTAGAATTGACTGGTTGGATCTTCTTGCTATCCAAGGGACTCTCAAGAGTCTTCTTCAACACCACAATTCAAAAGCATCAATTCTTCGGAGCTCAGCTTTCTTTATAGTCCAACTCTCACATCCATACATGACTACTGGAAAACCATAGCTTTAACTAGATGGACATTGATGGCAAAGTAATGTCTCTGCTTTTTAATATGCTGTCTAGGTTTGTCTTGGCTTTTCTTCCAAGGAGCAAGCGTCTTTTAATTTCATGGCTGCAATCACCATTTGCAGTGATTTTAGAGCCCAAGAAAATAAAGTCTCTCACTGTTTCCATTGTTTCCCCATCTATTTGCCATGAAATGATGGGACCAGTTTTTCACTCTCCTTTTTCACCTTCGTCAAGTGGCTCTTTAGCTCTTCTTTGCTTTCTGCCGTAAGGGTGGTGTCATCTGCATATCTGAGGTTATTGATATTTCTCCCAGCAATCTTGATTCCAGTTTGTGCTTTATCCAGCCTGGCATTTCGCACAATGTACTCTGCATATATGGAGAAGGAAACGGCAACCCACTCCAGTAATTGTGCCTAGAGAATTCCATGGACAGAGGAGCCTGGCAGGCTACAGTCCATGGGGTTGCAAAGAGTCAGGCATGACTGAGCAACTCACTCACTCTGCATGTAAGTTAAATAAGCAGGGTGACAATATACAGCCTTGACATACTCCTTTCTCGATTTGGAACCAGTATGTTTATCTGAGTTGAGGTTAAAAATTAGTGTTCCCTACAATGATATTGGTTGCAAATGTTCATTTATAAAAACCATTCTTACTTTTGTGGACCATGCAAGCACAGGTCATGACTGGCTTTGGCCTGTGGGCTATAGTTTACCAGCCCTTGCTATAGATAAATAAATATTGTTTGGTTATTCTAAGTGGGTCTCTATTTGACCCACCCATAATTCTGAGCCTATTAAAAACCTAATCATACAGTGAGGAGGGTGAAAAGGTTGGCTTAAAACTCAACATTCAGAAAACAAAGATCATGACATCTGGTCCCATCACTTCATGGCAAATAGATGGGGAAACAGTGACAGACTATTTTTTTTGGCTCCAAAATCACTATAGATGGTGACTGCAGCCATGAAATTAAAAGATGCTTGCTCCTTGGAAGAAAAGCTAAGACCAACTTAGACAGCATATTAAAAAGCAGAGACATTACTTTGCCAGCAAAGTTCCATATAGTCAAAGCTATGGTTTTTCCAGTAGTCATGTATGGATGTGAGATTTGGGCTATAAAGAAGGCTGAGCTCCGAAGAATTAATGCTTTTGAATTGTGGTGTTGAAGAAGACTCTTGAGAGTCCCTTGGACTGCAAGGAGATCCAACCAGTCAATCCTACAGGAAATCAGTCCTGAATATTCATTGGAAGGACTGATGCTGAAACTGAAACTGAAACTCCAATACTTTGGCCACCTGATGCAAACAACTGACTCATTGGAAAAGACCCTGATGCTAGGAAAGATTGAATGCAGGAGGAGAAGGGGACAACAGAGGATGTGATGGTTAGATGGCATCACTAACTTGATGGACATGAGTTTGAGCAAGCTTTGGGAGTTGGTGATGGACCAGGAAACCTGGCATGCTGCAGTCCATGGGGTCCCAGAGTCGGATACAACTGAGCAACTAAACTGACTGATACAGTGATTGCATATATTGTAATCCTGTGAGACACATAAAGTAGACATTATTATCCCCACTTTATTGATGAGAATTATCTTGAGATAAGTGCACCTAGCATGTAGGTGGCTGCTTCCCCATGTTCCTTAATTTTGCATATATATGTGTGTGTGTGTGTGTGTGTGTGTGTGTGTGTGTGTGTGTGTGTGTGTGTATTGAGCACCTGTTTTGTGGCAGAAACTGTGTTGAGTGTGGGTTAAATGAACTTACTCAAGGTCACAGAACTAGCAAAGGGTGGAGTGTGCTGTGCTTAGTTGATCAGTCATGTCCAACTCTTTGAGACCCCATGGACTGTGGCCCACCAGGCTCCTCTGTCCATGGAATTTTCCAGGCAGAAATTCTGGAGCAGGTGGCCATTTCCTCCTCCAGGGGATCTTCCCAACCCAGGGATCGAACCCGTGTCTCAGGCATCTCCTTCATTGGCAGGCAGACTGTTTACCACTGCACCACCTGACTGGGACTCAAATTTCCATCTTGTATCAACAAGTCTTACCCCTTGCCACTTACTATATAAGATGTGTTCAGATGAATGGAGCAGAATTTGGCCTCCTCAGCACTGTGTTGTGTATTAGATGAATTTGTGTTGTTGTCCTATTCCCTGTGTATTTATTAGAGCTCCTTGGTTTTGAATAACAGAAACTTATGTTAGGCTAGCTCAGTATCGATCAACAAGGGTGGTGAGGCTGGCAGGCTTCAGAATGGTCTGCATTGGAACTGAGAGCTGCCAGGAACCAGGTAATGTTCCTTCTTTAGGTCTTGCCTTTAAGTCTATTCATCTGTTTGATTCTCTTCCTTTGTAGTCTGGCTTTCTCTCCTTCACAGGCTGTATAGGGTGACATGGGCCTCCACAGTCCAAGTGTACCACTTATGTAGGTTTCTGGCTTACTAGAAAGGCTATCTGCTTATTTCTTCATTTCCAGATTCTCTGGAAGAGATTCTCATTGGCCTTCCATGGGTCATGCATGGCCAGGAGGGTAGAAGCCAGGTTGTATAATTATGGCTAATCCTCTGTCATGACTACATGGATCATGGTTGGAGAGTCATTTCCCAGGGAAAGCGATGGTAGAATACGTGAATACTCCCAAGGCTTCTGCCATTTGATGGCAGTGCTCACAGTAGTAGTAGACACTTGGCAGAACGACTGTTTTATTCACCTTAAACCCAGTCCTCCCTGACCATTATACCTTGGCCAGTGCTTAATGCATTTGTATGTAAATGAGTGAAAAGGCAATAGAATGCATTGGGAGGTCCACAGCTGACTTCTGAACTGTTATCTAGAAGTCAAGTGACTTTAAATTTTTAAAGTGAGGAACCAAGTGGTTCCTCTGAATTCCCTCTCATTATGCCCAAAAGTAAAAATGTATTTTTCCTGCTAGCTTTTGCCTTTTCAGAGTTTTTTAAAGAGGTTTAGTTTAATTAGTTAGCTTTTCAGTTCTAATATCCAAGTAGTGATGTTTTCCGGTAACAGCCTGACTTCCTGATAAACCTTCACAGCTGAGCCAGCATAAGAGGCTTCTGTAGAAATCATCATTAAAGTGTTTTCAGATCAGATCAGTCGCTCAGTCATGTCCGACTCTTTGCGACCCCATTAATCGCAGCATGCCAGGCCTCCCTGTCCCTCACCAACTCCCGGAGTTCACTCAGACTCACGTCCATCGAGTCAGTGATGCCATCCAGCCATCTCATCCTCTGTTGTCCCCTTCTCCTCCTGCCCCCAATCCCTCCCAGCATCAGTCTTCTCCAATGAGTCAACTCTTCGCATGAGGTGGCCAAAGTACTGGAGTTTCAGCTTTAGCATCATTCCTTCCAAAGAAATCCCAGGGCTGATCTCCTTCAGAATGGACTGGTTGGATCTCCTTGCAGTCCAAGGGACTCTCAAGAGTCTTCTCCAACACCACAGTTCAAAAGCATCAATTCTTTGGCGCTCAGCCTTCTTCACAGTCCAACTCTCACATCCATACATGACCACAGGAAAAACCTTAGCCTTGACTAGACGAACCTTTGTTGGCAAAGTAATGTCTCTGCTTTTGAATATGCTATCTAGGTTGGTCATAACTTTCCTTCCAAGGAGTAAGCATCTTTTAATTTCATGGCTGCAGTCACCATCTGTAGTGATTTTGGAGCCCAGAAAAATAAAGTCTGACACTGTTTCCACTGTTTCCCCATCTATTTCCCATGAAGTGGTGGGACCGGATGCCATGATCTTCGTTTTCTGAATGTTGAGCTTTAAGCCAACTTTTTCACTCTCCACTTTCACTTTCATCAAGAGGCTTTTGAGTTCCTCTTCACTTTCTGCCATAAGGGTGGTGTCATCTGCATATCTGAGGTTATTGATATTTCTCCCGGCAATCTTGATTCCAGCTTGTGTTTCTTCCAGTCCAGCGTTTCTCATGATGTACTCTGCATATAAGTTAAATAAACAGGGTGACAATATACAGCCTTGACGAACTCCTTTTCCTATTTGGAACCAGTCTGTTGTTCCATGTCCAGGTCTAACTGTTGCTTCCTGACCTGCATACAGATTTCTCAAGAGGCAGATCAGGTGGTCTGGTATTCCCATCTCTTGAAGAACTTTCCACAGTTTATTGTGATCCACACAGTCAAAGGCTTTGGCGTAGTCATTAAGCAGAAATAGATGTTTTTCTAGAACTCTCTTGCTTTTTCCATCATCCAGCGGATGTTCGCAATTTGATCTCTGATTACTCTGCCTTTTCTAAAACCAGCTTGAACATCAGGAAGTTCACGGTTCACATATTGCTGAAGCCTGGCTTGGAGAATTTTGAGCATTACTTTACTAGCGTGTGAGATGAGTGCAATTGTGCGGTAGTTTGAGCATTCTTTGGCATTGCCTTTGGGATTGGAATGAAAACTGACCTTTTCCAGTCCTGTGGCCACTGCTGAGTTTTCCAAATTTGCTGGCATATTGAGTGCAGCACTTTCACAGCATCATCTTTCAGGATTTGGAATAGCTCAACTGGAATTCCATCACCTCCACTAGCTTTGTTTGTAGTGATGCTTTCTAAGGCCCGCTTAACTTCGCATTCCAGGATGTCTGGCTCTAGGTCAGTGATCACACCATCGTGATTATCTGGGTCGTGAAGATCTTTTTTGTACAGTTCTTCTGTGTATTCTTGCCATCTCTTCTTAATATCTTCTGCTTCTGTTAGGTCCATACCATTTCTGTCCTTTATGGAGCTCATCTTTGCATGAAATGTTCCTTTGGTATCTCTGATTTTCTTGAAGAGTTCCCTAGTCTTTCCCATTCTGTTGTTTTCCTCTTGTTTCTTTGCACTGATCACTGAAGAAGGCTTTCTTATCTCTTCTTGCTATTCTTTGGAACTCTGCATTCAGATGTTTATATCTTTCCTTTTCTCCTTTGCTTTTCGCTTCTGTTCTTTTCACAGCTATTTGTAAGGCCTCCCCAGACAGCCATTTTGCCTTTTTGCATTTCTTTTCTGTGGGAATGATCTCGATCCCTGTCTCCTGTACAATGTCATGAACCTCAGTCCATAGTTCATCAGGCACTCTATCTATCAGATCTAGGCCCTTAAATCTATTTCTCACTCCCACTGTATAATCGTAAGGGATTTGATTTAGGTCATACCTGAATGGTCTAGTGGTTTTCCCTACTTTCTTAGAGTGTTTTAGGTAACTAATTTTCCCTTTAGAACTGTATTCCTGAGGCTGTTTCGTGGTGGTGTTTCCAAATTGGTTGTATGGACTCCCAGTTGGACCCTAGCTTGTTGGAAATCCCCTGCCTCAGTGGTGAAGGGTCTTTTTCCATTTGGATTCACACAGCCAATAACAAAACTGATGCTGAGACTGAAACAGCACAAACTCTTTGATGGCCAGAGAATGGAGAAGCGGGAAATTAGTTCACAGTCAACTTCTGGGAGTGGAGGGTGATCAAAGCAAGATTTTTAAAGGCAGGGTTAATGGTAGAGGGAGCATATGCATTGGTTTTTCTGGAAAAGGTGGGTTTCCTCCTGCAGCTGGGTGTCACTTCTTTTTCTCCCTTCTGTGTCTGGTGATCCCTGTCATGGCGCTTAGCAGGTGTGTTGCTGAGCATGCTGATGTTGCCATGAGCATGTCACGAGGCTCGGGGTCTGCTGGAGGGCTGGTCTTCTGCCATCTTGGGTTTGGCTGATTCTAACCAATTCTGTTGGCCTCTTGTTTTTCTGTTCTGGTGGTTTCCTGTAAGACAAAGATAGCATTTATCTTTCTTCAAGGAAGAGGGTTGGTTAGAGCTTAAGGCTAGCAGACATAGTAACAGTGATGAAGGTGGGACTTTTTTTTCTCCAGAAAGAGAAAAACTAGGTGCTCATGAAGTATATATCTCTGTGTATAGAAATTAAAACCTAGTACTAGATATGCACCCCTAAGGTGAGGTCTCTTTTTTTTTTTCTTTCTGCCTCTGGGCACTTGTTTGATTGCTTTTCCCTCTTCCCTTCACCACCTTGAGATCTGCAATTGGGGGGTGCCTTTCTGACACAAATGCTGCTGTGAACACAGGCAAGTGATTATTTGTTCAAATCTCTGCTTTTAGTTCTTTGCCGGAGTGTATAGTAATTCTGGGTTTAATTTGTCAAGAAACTGCTTGAAAGTTTCTTTTTGAGGTAGCAGTCTATCTTTATCCATGACAGCAGTAGCCTGCACCATTACTGTGTGTTTTTCTCAGGAAAGTGAGTGCTCTTTATGCTACACTCTTGGCCGATGACACTAGCAAGCATGCCATGCAGGTACTTTCTTCATTCTGGAGGGCGCGCACCTGTCTCTTGACTCTGCCATTGTTTCTGTCTCTTCGCGCTGATTTCATGTTCTGGTGGAGAATTTTGGCCCAGGATGGCCAACAGAGTATGGGCCGGAAGTGTTGAAAAAGTGCCATGGACAGGCAGTATGCTGCATGCCAAATACATATGCCTCCAGGGAAGCAAGCACACTCAAAACACTAAGGAAACAGAAAAATCTGAGGGAAAATAGGGGTTGGTGGAAATCTGGGACACTTGTAAGTCTTCATACACATTTCTGCTCCCTAGGGGAATGGCCAGCAACTGTAACAGAGAGCTGAAAGTAACCCAGGCCAGTCAAGTTCAACCTCAGGAATCCTCAGAACAGGAAGCAGAGATAAGGATATTCCCTGGGGCAGGCATGGCTCTGCAGGTGATCCTCAGCCCTGAGAAGGCATCCCTCCACCAGTGTTGCTCAGTCTTCATTCTATTGTCAGCCCCAACTAATCCTTTTTAGGCATTTTTTTCCTAGTTGTCCCTCACTTCAGGAAATATTACTACCATAGGTATCCTAATGATCTGTGTATGTACTGTATTATATCTTTGCTGGATACTTAATAAGTGTAAGATATTTTTTATTCACTCCCATGAACAAATTATTTCAGTGTTGTCCCCATTGAGAAAGCATACTTTGTACTGCAATGAGTGTAACTATCTTTTGTAGTTTTTGCCTCCATCTCTCCAAATCAAAACAAAACAATCACCAATTATCCCCCACTCCCACCCCTGCAACGCCCCCTCCCCACAAACCCCTCCAATTCCAAACGAAAATCAAAGGGACTTTTCAGTGAGCTCCCACGTGGTTCTTGTAAATCACACTCTTTTCTGGGAGAGGCGCAGGAGATAATACAGGAGATGACAGTCTTGTCATGCACGTGTTCTTTTTTGGCCCAGTTGTCCGAGTACTTTAGGATGATACAAGTGCTGTGAAACGCAGGGCCTTCATTATGCACCCGCACAGAGGTGGTTTTTCTTTTTTTTAAGTTTGTGAAATACATTTTCACTGCGTGATAAAATAATTAGTTATTTGAGCCACTGTCCTGGCAAGGCCCCATTATTGGTTCCATCATTATTCTTATTGTGTTGATGGGAAGGCTGAAGCAGAGAGAGGTAGAATTCAAAAGCCTATGAAATATTTGCCACTGAAACAATGTGGGCAAGTCAAACGATTTGTGCGTCATTTTGAAGAAGGTCTGGACTAGGCATGCTACAGCTGAAAAGATCTGAATATGTGGCTTCCTCAGGGTGTGAGCTTATTTGAGCCTTACAAAATCCATTTCAGTAGTGGAAGATAATTCTCTGAGACCACAGATACTGTTCTATACTGTATACACTGGTGTGTATATATATATATTTTGTTTTATATATGGATACATACACAATCTATATATACACACACACTATACACTGTACACTATGTGGATGTGGTTAGTCACTCAGCCCTGTCCGACTCTGCAGCCCCATGGACTGTAGCCCACCAACCTTTTCTGTCCATGGAATTTTCCAGGCAAGAATACTGGAGCAGGTTGCCATTTCCTACTCCAGGGGATCTTCCCAACCCAGGAATTGAACTTGCATCTCTTTTGTCTCCTGCATTGGTAGACGGATTCTTTACCACTTGTGCCACCTGGGAAGCCCATTGTATACTATATATATGTGTGTATGTATATATATATACGTGTGTGTGTGTGTATACACACACACACACACATATATACAGATACAAACCACACGTGTGTGTGTGGTATGTATATAGTATAGTATACTGAGGTACTATATATGCAGTCCAGATGGGCATTTGAAAAGTCATTTCAGTGATTTGTATGTACAGTTAAGGTCTCTTTGGTACCTATTGGAAATAGATAATTGGTGAGGGTCAGCTGCACCCTCACAGTTGTTCTACCAGCTTATAAAAAAGTTCTGTAATACGTGCAGACTTTGTTAATCATTTACAAGTAAGCTCAAAGTAACTTTACCTGTTCTGTAAGTTTTATTACATCTCTGTCCTTCTGGGTGCTTCGTTCCCTGAAGAAGGAGCTGATGATATTCCTAAGGCAAGATTCAGCTGGTTTACAGATAATATCAGGTAGCCAGAATCTTTAATCCAGTGTCTGGCTACAGGGCCATTTAGACATAAACTGTGGGTGCCATCCCTAAGGTTGGCTGGTGCTAAATAGTCTCAAATCCTCATTGCAACGTTGAGTGTGTCTCTAGAATTTTGAGCTAATCCCCACATCTCAAGTTCTATTAATTGAGTTAATGAAGTCCGTTTCTAACATCCATCATGCTAGTTAGTAAGCCACTAATGTTAACAGTAAAAATTCACAGTTGTGACATTTCTTTTGCTAATTATCAAAGCCTCTGGTGTTTTCAGATAAAGGTAACTGAGGTTTCTGTAGAGTGAGACTGCTGATTAGAACACTTATAGCCAACGCCTGGAGGGTGAAGCCTGTGTTAGGGTAACTTACTACCTGGTATGCAACTTGAATAACACGTGCACCATAATATTATGCTGCACATGCTGGAATATTTTGAAGCAATTATAGACATCCTAATAATCGTTTTCTGGATGCCAACTCCTGAACTAAAAACCTAGTATGTTCTGCCTTTAGAAAGATTATTTGGTGTGAAACAAGGTTTTGCCTGTGTGTGTAACAAATGTTAAGCTTTGGAGAATTGCCCCTTAGTAAATGGTTTCCTCATTTCTCAGATGTCACATTTGACATCTTGGATGTTCAGTTTTCTCACCTCTAAAATGGAGTGATAACAGTCCTACACGGGGTTGTTTCAAGGTTTGAGTGCATACATATGAAACATACCTGCCACATAGAAAAGCTTACATAATTACTAGCATTAAGAGAAATTCTCTGGTAAGAGGTATATTTTCATAAGTAAATAGCCTTTTACATATCTTGTAGAATTTTATTTACTTGTTTTTGCTGCACTGGATGTTCATTTTGGGCATGGGCTTTCTCAAGTTGCAGCGAGTGGAGGCTGCTCTCTTTTGCAGTTCAGGGCTCCTCCTCGCGGTGGCGTCTTTTGTTGGAGAGCCTGGGCTGTAGGGCCTGCACGGCTGGCTAGTTACAGCTCTCGGGTGCTAGAGCACGAGCTGAGTTGTGGTGCACCGACTTAGTTGCTTCACAGCGTGTGAAACCTTCCCAGACTAGGGATCGAACCTGTGTCCCCTGCATTGGCAAGTAGACACCTATCCACTGGACCACCAGGAAAGTCTTTAAATATTTATCCAAACAAAAATTTTAGATAGCAGCAGTATGGGTAAGGTTTTGTTTCTTTAAATACTATTTTGCAATCATTTTTTTGGTATGTAAATTTATTTATTTTTTTATGGTAAACTCCCAGGAAAGTTCTTCATTATGTGTGTCTTCATTTGAGTTTTTAATGTTTTTATTTTATAATGGAGTATAGTTGATTTACAATGTTGTGTTAGTTTCAAGTATACAGCAAAGTGATTCAGTTACTCATTGCAAGGTTGTGATTTCTCTTCTTCAAATTCTTTTCCCTTTTAGTTATTACAGAATATTGAATAGAGTTCCCTGTGCTATTCAGTTGGTCCTTGTTGGTTATCTATTTTATTTTATTTATCTTTATTATTTTAATTGGAGAATAATTACTTTACAATATTGTGATGGTTTTTGCCATATGTCAATGTGAATCAGCCTCAGGTATACACGTGGCCCACCCCCCCGCCCCCCAACCTTTCTCCCCACCCGATCCTTCTGGGTTGTCGCAGAGCACCAGCTTTCAGTTCCCTGGTTCATGCATCAAACTTGCACTGGTCATTGTTTTACATATGGTAATGCACATATTTCAATGGTATTAAAATTCATAATTATATTTCTCAGTGTATCTACGTTTAACTTTTGATATGGATCCTTCCATATGTCTTTGTGTATATTTACATATGTATGTATATGTATTTTTTTGAAAAACAAAATTGAGATTATTCTGACCTTGGACATACTGTGAACATTTCTCTATGTCATGACACATTTTCCATATTCTTTGAAACCATGATTTTTGATGCTTTCATAATATGTCACTGGCATAATAGCCCTTATTGTTGATTTCTGTTTTTTTCCAGTATTGTTAATAATATTGTAATGAATCCATAAATGTAAATGCTTGTATTTATTTCTGGTCACTTTCTATGCTAACAAGTGTGCACAACTTAAAGACTTTTGATGTGTATCACCAATTTGCTTCCAGAAGAACTCTGCCTATTTTTAGCTTCCACTATGAGCTGGCTCTGGGTATTATCAGTTTTCTTTCTGTATGACTTGAATGAAGGACAACCTCTTAAAAGTTCCATTTGTTAGTAGGAAAGCAGGGCTAATTGGTCCACCCTCATAGGACTGTTGTGAAGAAGAAATGAAATGGTCAGCTCCAGGCTTTTAATTCTTACTCTAAAGACAGTGAGAGCTAATGCTTCTGTCATTAACTAGTTGTGTGACCTCAGTTCTCCTCCAAGGTTTGAACTGTGTCTTTGGGTGAGTTGCCCTGAACTGCTCAATTCCTATCCACACATGCATGGTAGTCACAGTCCTAACAATGAATGACCATTTCCAAACCCAATAATGATTCCAAGATAGAAGAGAGCAAATAAAACTGTCATTCTAAAGTATAAACTAACAAATAAAACATAAGAACACTAGTGTAATGTTCTGCTGACTATATGGAAGACATGTATTTCCCACTTGGTTATGTGAATTCTTTTAAGATTCTTTGCATTATTGGAATCACTTGAAGAACAGATGAAATATATTCTGTCCATCTAATTTCCCAGCTTTCAATTTAAATCTGTTGATAATACTTTTTAATCCCATTCTTGAGCACTCAGATAGATTGATTTACTTGATATTTATTCATTAGATGGTGTGAGAATACTACCAGGATTCTGATTTTTAACAACTTATTTCTAGATCAGTTAAATAATGGTAACTGCACTCTCCTTGTATACCCCACTCCCCACCAACTCCTCTCAGCCTGCTCTTACCTTTGGTGTTTTAGTTCCAAGAAATGTAACCTTCTCAGTGAAAACATCTTAGTGAAAATGAGTATTCTGTCAGCGATGCAGTTTTTGTTCCCTCTACAGAATTTAAATCCATGCCTCTACCTTGACTGTGAGACTAAGGAATTCAGAAATCCCTCCACGGCTCATTTGAATTCACTGGGGTTGTAATAGACTACTCAGTGGTAAAGCTTTTGGGAATCCCTTGAATCAGCCAGCTGGAATTCTGGGGTTTTACTGTCTATGAAACTAAATGAAACCTGGGAAGTTAAGCTGTTTCCTGAAATGTTACAAAGTGGGTTCCTGAGCTCAGGATGCTTCACTGTGTCATTATTTGCATAGTGATTGGAAGTCATGTCTCTGCACAATGCAGCATGGAGCCCAAGGGCCAGGAATCAGGAACCTGGGCTCCAGCCCTGCCTTGACTGCTCTTTCTTGGCCACAGTGCTTGGACTAGTTCCTCTGAACTTCACTATTATATATATATATATATATATTTTTTTTTTTTTTGTAAAATCAGGGATGAGATTAGGAGGTTGTTTTCAATTCTGACATTGTATATGTCTGGTCTCCCTGGTAGCTCAGATGGTAAAGTTTCTCAACCTGCAGTGCAAGAGACCTGGGTTTGATCCCCGGATCAGGAATATCCCTTGGAGAAGGGAATGGCAACCCACTCCAGTATTCTTGCCTGGAGAATTTCATGGACAGACCATGGGGTCACAAAGAGTTGGACACACCTGAGTGATTAACACTTTCACACTTCCTTTTCCCCCCAGTGTGTAAATACCAAGAATTTAAAATTTGTCTGACAAATAGTCCTGAAGTCTGCATAAAAATTCATGAGTTGAAGCCAAGTAGAGATCCAAAGAAATGGCAACCCACTCCAGTGTTCTTGCCTGGAGAATCCCAGAGATGGTGGAGCCTGGTTGTCCGCTGTCTATGGGGTCGCACAGAGTCGGACACGACTGAAGCGACTTAGCAGCAGCAGCAGCAGAGATCCAAGAACATCAGAGATGATTCATGCAGTGAGTAGACAGTCAAGGGTTGAGGTGACAGCAATAAAATATTTACAGATAAAACACTTTTTATTTTTTTTTAACATTTTTATTTATTGATTTATTTTTGGCTGTGCTGGGTCTTCCTTGCTGCACAGGCTTTCCTGTAGTTGTGAGCAGGGGCTGCTGGTGCGTGGACAATCACTGAGTGGCTTCTCTTGTTGCTGAGCACAGGCTCTAGGGTACACAGGCCTCAGTATGCGGCATGTGGGCTCAGCAGTTGCAGCTCCAGAGCTCTAGAGCGCAGGCTCAATTGTTGGAGTGCACAGACTCAGTTGTTCTGCAGCATGTGGGATCTTCTTGGACCAGGGATCGAACCCGTGTCTCCTGCGTGACAGGCAGATTCTTTACCACTGAGCCACCAGGGAAGCCCTGAAAATAAGGCACTTTTTAGAAATACTAATTAGCAAGAGAGGGTGGTAAGCTTGTGGTAGGGATGTTGCAATGTCATTTTATAATTTTATTCATGTGAGCTAAATGCACTGCATATTATAAATATTTATCTTTTTGAGAATATTTATTTATTTGGTTGTGTCAGGTCTTAGTTGCAGCATGAAGACGTTTGTTGTGTGTGTTATCTGGGATCGTTGGTTGCAGTGCATGGACTCTTTAGTTGTGGCACACTCGCTCAGTAGTTGCAGCGCTTGGGTTTAATTGCTGTACAGCTTGTGGGATCTTAGTTCCCTATCCAGGGATCAGTCTCATGTCCCCTGCATTGCAAGGCAGATTCTTAAACCACTGGACCCCCAGGAAAGTCCCCTTGTCTTTGAGTATTGGTATCCAGTGATAGTTATGCTGGCTTATGTTCAGTCCATGCCTCTATAAACACAGACTTTTCTGGAAAATTTGGAGAAAGCCAGATACAATACTAATACTAGTAACTGTAATTAGTTGAGTGTTCACCAGGAAGCAGGTCGTGCCCTGTCTTATGAACATTGAGTTCTCCCAATAATCCTCTAAGAGAGAGATGTTGTTATTGCCAGTTATCCATTTTACAGATGAAGGAACAGAGGCACATGGAGATTAAATTACATGCACAGTGTCATCAGCCAGTATCCAGAGCTTGGTACACACCTGACTTTGAACTAGAAACTTAAACCTTAAACTGTACGCTGTGGCACTTGTTTTTCTGTTGCTCTTTTATGCTCACACCCAACCAGAATCTTTGGAGATTTTGAAGTGTTGCTCTCCTCACTGTTCTGGTTGGATTTTCCAACCAATCTATTACTTTTCTGAGTCTGTTCTCAGACTCTGTTGTGGTGAGTTCAGAGACAGTGGGAAAATAGGAATTGGTGGCCACTGTCAATCTTTGCATACACTGTGTACACCTAAGATAGGCGCAGAATTGAAAACTGAAACAGCTCTGACCGGGCTGTGTTGAAATACCGAGAACTAGGGGCTGCCCCCACAGCATGTATGGACTAAGCGCATTTTTGTCACAGATCTTTGGTGTATCAAGTTTGTTGTAGAATTGGGATTGGATTCGGCTAAATTCTTGGTGCTAAATTAAGCCTCTCTGACCAACAAGGCCAGGAAAAGGTCACTCAGGAATCTCAGATCAGGGGTTAATACAGAATTCTCTGTAGAGCAGCTTGAATAGCAAAGATAAGTTAATTTCTTGAAGGTACATCTAATAGTGAAACTTCAGTTTTGTGCTCAAGTCCTGGAGTGTGATAATTAAATGCCCCTTGAGTGTTCCAACGTGTCCAGCTGTTCGTCTTGATCATTCTCTACCCCCCTGTTGGTGGTCATTTCTTATTTTATCTCACTCTGCAGTAGAACGTCATCTCTTGCTGAAGGGTCCCTCTGGTGTGCCCACCCTCTGTGGGCCTGGGGACATCAGACAGAACCCGAGGTAGATGATGGGGGACAGGCTGGGGTGTCTGCCTGTTAAGGAGAAAAGGAGCCTTGTATCTCAGAAACCCAGGTTTGTTGTGGTGATATTTCTTTCAATTGCCTTGGCATTGCATTTGCTGCTTGGGATTTGCTGCCTTATTCTTTGTCTAGCTTTCTTCCTTAGATTCTAGCTAAACAGCTTTTCTCTGAATTTTCTTGGTAAAGAAAAATGGTGGGTTTCTGAGAGTTAATTAACTCCTTTCATGTTGACACCTGGTTTAATAAGAATTTAAAAGACTATAATTAAAATTTTTCTCGATCACTCGCCTTTGGTGAGGATGTAGCTTTTATTACTCTTAAGACATGAATGTTTGTGAAAACCCACTAGTTTTTATACTCTCTGCACTTCTTGATATGTTTGAAATATTTCATAATTTAAAAAATTGCTGCACTCCCTCCAGAAGGCTCTTTCAGTTTTTAAACAAAATTTTAAAAAAACATTTTATATAAAATGTTTTGAGTAGGTATTACCTGTGCATAAATGTTTTAAACCATATTTCCAGCAGAGGCATTTATGTTCTTTTGCCCTGGCTTTCTTTGAAAGCAGCAGCATACCTTATATTGACCAGCCGTGTGACCTTAGGCACACTGCTTCATTTTCTGAGTCTCATTTTTGTCATCTGTAAAATGAGGATAATGTAGGAACCTACTTCAGATACTACTTGTGAGAGGTGAATGAGTTACGTACATAAAATGCTTAGGAGAGGACTTGGTATCCAGTAGATGATCAGTTGTTACTACTATTTAAAAAGAAAAATGCAAGGATGTTATAGGCAAAAACTGAAATTTTCATTATGACACCATAGACAAATGTTTGGTGGTTACGATGAGCCTGTTTTTGCTCAACTCAACCTGTGTTTAAATGTCTGTGCCCTCCCTTATAGGGTGGATACGAATTTAACCTCTGTAGGTAAAGTATGAACGTAGTACCTACCTTGTGAGTAGGAGAATTAAGGGAAATAGCATAAACAGGTGCTCAAAATACCTTGCCACACAATAAATACTCCATAAATGATAACTGTTATCTTTCCATTATAACCCAAATTGGCATATTTCCTTCTAGTCTTTTATGTGCAGATTTCAAGCACTCATAATTATAGTATAAGTACAATTTTATGTCTTGCTTTTTTTCAAGTACTATTTTATCACAAATGCATTTCACAGTAACTACACAAACTTTGAAGCCATCATTTTTTTTTTAATATATTTTGCTTACAGCAATTTTAATACATCCTCTGACCTTTAACAGAAACATTTCTTTTCAATGAATTCTAGAGTATTACATTTCATGGTCTCATAACATAGCCTCATTGGAAAATATAACTCATTCTTTGTATCTTATAGGCTGATTTATTTACTTTATTTTTGGCTCCTCTGAGTCTTTGTTACTTTGCATGGGCTTTCTCTAGTTGCGGCGAGCCGTGGCTATTTTCCAGTTGCAGTGCGTGGGCTTCTCATCGAGGTGGCTTCTCTTGTGAAGCACGGGCTCTGGGTTACCAGGGCTTCAGTAGTTGCAGTGCACAGCTTAGAGCTCTCAGTGAAGCCATCATTTTAATGACTGCATTCAGTTCAGTTCAGTTGCTCAGTCGTGTCCAATTCTTTGCAACTCCATGGACTGCAGCATGCCAGGCCTCCCTGTCCATCACCAACTCCTGGAGTTTACTCAAACTCATATCCATTGAGTCATCCAACCATCTCATCCTTTGTCATCCCCTTCTCCTCCCACCTTCAATCTTTCCTAGCATCAGGGTCTTTTCAGATAGTATTGGAGTGTCAGCTTCAGCATCAGTGCTTCCAATGAATATTCAGGACTGATTCCCTTTAGGATGGACTAGTTGGATCTCCTTGCAGTCCAAGGGACTCTCAAGAGTCTTCTCCAACACTACAGTTCAAAAGCATCAGTTCATCGGCACTCAGCTTTGTTTATAGTCCAACTCTCACATCCATACATGACTACTGGAAAAACCATAGCCTTGACTAGATGGACCTTTGTTGGCAAAGTCATGTCTCTGCTTTTTAATATGCTGTCTAGGTTGGTCATAACTTTTCTTCCAAGGAGCAAGATTTTTTTAATTTCATGGCTACAGTCACCATCTGCAGTGATTTTGGAGCCCCAAAAAATGACTGCATAATATTCATTAAGTAGTTGTATAACAATTGATTTCACCATTTCTTCAGTATTGAGCACCAAAGTTCTTTCTGAGTCCTACCATTGTAAACAAGGCCATGTGAAACATCTTTATACACAGAGTCCTTCCTATTTTATATCATTACCTTAGAAAAATTCCCTAAATGTTACTGGTATGTAAGTATTTTCTTCTTTTTTTTTTCTTTTTATAAAACCATTAGAATAAGGTTTATTATTGAATTGTACAGTTGAAAGATCAGGGTATCATCTCCTGCATTCACTTTTTTTTTAAGTTAATTTTTATTGGCGTATAGTTGCTTTACAATGTTGTGTTAATGTCTGCTGTACAGCAAAGTGAATCAGATGTGTTTACATTTATCATCTGTTTCTTGGATTTCCTTCCCATATCCAGGGAGAAGGAAATGGCAACCCACTCCACTATACTTTCCTTGGAAAGTCCCTGGACAGAAGAGCCTGGCTGGCTACAGTCCATGGGGTCTCAAAAGAGACCATAAGAGTTGGACATGACTTCCTGCTGCTGCTGCTGCTAAATCGCTTCAGTCGTGTCCGACTCTGTGCGACTCCATAGACAGCAGCCCACCAGGCTCCCCCGTCCCTGGGATTCTCCAGGCAAGAACACTGGAGTGGTTTGCCATTTCCTTCTCCAATGCATACAAGTGGAAAGTGAAAGTGAAGTCGCTCATTTGTGTCCGACTCTTCGCGACCCCATGGACTGCAGCCCACCAGGCTCCTCCATCCATGGGATTTTCCAGGCAAGAGTACTGGAGTGGGCTGCCGTTGTCTTCTCTTGGACATGACTTAGCAATTACACCAACAACAAAATAGTTGCTTCCCAGTGCTGTGTTAGTTTCTGCCGTACAGCACAGTGAATAAATATGTTTACATATATCACCCCTTTTTGGATTTCTTTCCCATTTAGGTCACCACAAGCACTGAGTAGAGTTCTCTGTGCTGTTCAGTAAGTTCTCATTAGTTATCTACTTTATACCTAGTGTCAATAGTCTGTGTCTATATATGTCAGCCCAAGTCTCCCAATTCATCCCAGGCCCTCCTCTTCCCCCTTGGTGTCCATACGTTTGTTCTCTGTGTGTCTGCGTCTCTATTTCTGCTTTTGCAAATAGGTTCATCCATAGTATTTTTCTAAGTCTCTATATATGTGCTAATATTTGTTTTTCTGACTTAATTCACTCTGTATAATAGTCTCTGGGCTCCTCCACATCTCTGCAAGTGGCACAATTTCATTCCCTTTTTATGGCTGAGTAATTTCCCACTGTATATGTGCCACATTTTCTTTATCCATATTGGTTTGTGAGTATTTTCATGACTCTTTGAATGTATTTTTTGTCTCCCTCACTGAATGATAGGCTTCTGAGTGGATCTTACCACATTGTCTTCAGTATCTAGCACACAGTTAGTGCCCAATAAATATTTAGTGAATTAGTGAACAAATGTATATCCTAGTGTATTATTTTCCAAAAGTAGTAAGACTGCTTAATATTTCCATTGTATTATCTTTTAAAAAAATCTTAAAAGCAAAGAAGCTTTTTATCTCTTAGGGCAACAGGAAAGAAAACAGTAGCAAGTAATATTTTGTTGAACATGTTCTTGCCCCGGGCATCATACTTAATACGTTACATGCATTAGCTCCTCCCAATTGCTCAACAATTCTCTGAGATAAGTATGATTTTTATGGATGACCAGGCTCAGAGAAGTGAGTTGACTTGCCAAAGATCACCCAGCTAGTGAGTGGTAAAATCCTTGTTCAAAGCAGGCAGTTGGATCCTGAGTCTGAACACTTGATGACTAGGTTGCATATTCCTGCTAATCTTAATTTTTCCACACTGTACCCTTTTACACTCCAGCCAGTCTAACAAATGATTTCCCAAGGAGCCTGACTTTGTTGACCAAATCTCAAACAAGGTGTGAATAAGAGTTGTCCCTCAGCCCTGAGCATTTTGCATGAGCCTCAGCACGAGAGGCAGAATTACTTAACCACCCTGCTTATTTAAGAGGAATTCTACCCTTGCAGTTCACCGAGTGAAGGGTGTTTGAATATATATTTTTTACAAGCCTCAAATTTTTTAATTGAAGGGAAGAATTTTATTAGATTTTATTAACATTCAAGACAGCTGTTAGAGTTAGAACATTATCCACATGGGGGTTATTAATCCACACAGGAGTATCTGGGACCGAACAGTACAAAGAGTATGAGCCTAAGGATTAACCAGTAATGCCCTGTTTAGTTAGCAGTTGAAATATTAGAGCAACTTTTAAAAGTATCAGCTATGTTATTACTTCCATTTCTTCAGTCTCTCCTTTCCCCATATCAGTTCATTACAGGGCCTGGGAATTTTAAAGAACTTTTGCATCTACAAGTGCTACCCATTATTTCCCACCCCACCCCCCCCACCCCTCTGCAAATGATTGATGCTTAAAAAACAGCCTGTAGGTTATCTTTAGATTGTTTTTTTGTGTATAGAGATTTTTCTCTTTTAGGCATGTATATGTAGCTTTTGTCCTGGCTGCTCTTGTTTTGTGAAATTAAATGCTTTTAAAAAAAGCATCTCTTCTTAAACTTACTGTTCTGCCACTCCCCAGGTCACATGAAGGATGGGCAGTGAAGGTGAGCTTCACTGTTATATCTCTGTTGCTCATGTTCCCTTGGACGCTGGCCAAGTTGTAACCTGATTCCTCATTCTCCCTCCTCTGGTTTTGTCCCCAAGAAGCAATGATCATGCTTAGCACTGAAAGGCCTTTCAGGGGAAGTCAGGGCTCTCCGGATTGGCATTTGACCAAGCAAGGAGTTCTAATCAGCAGATGCTGTGCTGAAACAGAAGCGCTTCCAGCGCCCAAGTGTGTCCTCTGATTTCTGCAGGGTGCACGAAGGAGCTTCACTTGCTATCAACAGAACATGAAATGGATTTGGAGCTGTGATGAGGTGCTTTTATTCTTAGGACAGTTCCAAGAACTGTATGTAATTTGGTTTCACCTGCCTCCCCTAAATTTGTAAGATTAAAACCACCCAGATATAGATAGAAATAACTTTATGACGGCAGGAAGGACTATGCCCAAGGTGAAAAAATGACAAACAGGAAAGCTAACAAATCTCTTTAGGGAGGTGGTGTGTTTAGGGCTTAGAGTCACAAAAAACCTGGATGTGAATCTAGACTCTGCACTTACTAGCTGAGAGCCTTTGATCAGGTCACTTCCCTCATCTGAATTTCGCTTTCCTCAGGGCTTCCCAGGTGGCTCAGCAGTGAAGAATCTGCCTGCCAATGCAGGTGATGTGGGTTCCATCCCTGGTTCAGGAAGATCCCCTGAAAAGGAAATGGCAGCCCACTCCAGTATTCATACCTGAAAAATCACATGGACAGAGGAGCCTGGTGGGCTACGTTCCATGGGGTCAAAGAGAGTCGGTCATGACGGAGCAACTGAGCACAAGGACACATGTTTCTGTTTCATAGCTTGGGTTTGAGGGTTACATAAGACAAGGCCTGTAACGTGCTTAGCATAGCCCGTTGGGCCCCAGCCTCTCAGCAATCAGGCTTAGATTCTACCTAGTTCCGTCTCTATTGCAGACGATGTCTGTGACCTAGGAAGGCTGGTTTACCCTGCTGAGCTCAGTGTTATCAGGCAGCAGTATTACTAACTCTTAGAGGTGATGTTGCGAGCAAGTGAAATATTCTCTGTGTTCATAAAATATGAACAAGCACAAGGTGAGCCCCTGCTGACGTTTCCTCAGGTCACTGACCACCAACTGCTGTCCCTTGTTGTGGGCGTCCCAATACCCGGTAGCACATATGGATGCAAAAGTTCTTTAAGTTTGTGAGGCCCCCAGTCAGATTCAGGTCCATAGAGAAATCGGTAGCTACTTTCCAGGCCACAGGGGGAATGGAAGGTGATGGTTAATGACACTGTCGTGTCAGCAGCTTTGTGTCTTGCCTCTTTGAATCCTCACAGTGATCCTACAAGGATGTGTGTGTGTGTGTTCTCTTCCCACCTCCCATTTCACAGACACAGATGCACTGTGAGTACCCATTGTGGAAAAAGTGGGAGAGATCCAGGTTTAAATTCCAGGTTGGCTACTTACTAGCCATGTGACCTTGAATAACCTATTCATGCCCAGTTTTCTTACCTGTAATGGTGAGAGTAAAAATAGCACCTTGTAAGACTGTTGAGAGGATTAAATGTGATAATGTAGGCAAAGCCCCGCAGCATTGAGTACGCCCCAGATAAATTGTTAGCCTCAGTATTGTTGAGATCTGGTGGGATGGGTTGATCGGTTGTTTTTTTTTTTTTGTGGCTGCGTCAAGTCTTAGCTGCCGCACAAGGGGTCTTCATTATGTCATGGAGATCTTCCATTGGGGTGCATGGGTTCAGTAGTTGCAGTGAGTGGGCTTAGTCACTCCACAGTTTGTGGGATCTTAGTTACCCAACCAGAGATGGAACCCATATCCCTTGCATTGCAAGGTGGATTCTTAACCACTGGACCACCAGGGAAGTCACAGGCTTTGGTGGGATATAGCTTTGACCAAAATAAGGCTTTGGAAAATTATATTTTGTTCAAAGAAAATACATAATTCAAAGTCAACAGACTGGCCCTGCTTGTAAAGAAGGCTATTATAGAAATTTGAGAATTTAGGGGAAGGAGAAAAGTAGAGATAAAAGATTAAAAGAAAATTGTCTGGGCATCCGTTGGATTTATCTATTATCTAGGCGATGGTTGGATTTATTTATTCTTTTAGGGACAGTTCACTGATTAAATGTACAAGCATGCTGTTAGCCATTGTCTCTCTCAGAACGGGGAAAAAACAAGGGGAAATTATGACTGAGCAAAAAACCTGATGAATAGCGAAAAAAAAAAAAAAAAACTAATAAAGGGAATTGATAGGAACCCTGTTGTCTTAGTTTGGTAGGATAAGAGTTTGGAGAAGGCACTGGCGACCCACTCCAGTACTCTTGCCTGGAAAATCCCATGGACGGAGGAGCCTGGTAGACCGCAGTCCATGGGGTCGCTAAGAGTCGGACACGACTGAGCGACTTCACTTTTACTTTTCACTTTCATGCATTGGAGAAGGAAATGGCAACCTACTCCAGTGTTCTTGCCTGGAGAATCCCAGGGACGGGGGAGCCTGGTGGTGTGCCGTCTATGGGGTCGCACAGAGTCGGACACGACTGAAGAGACTTAACAGCAGCAGCAGCAGGATAAGAGTTGGCACAAGACTTGGTACTGGGACCCTTTGGTGCCAGGCACCCAGCCAGTGCTGCTTCAATGTAAGGAAGATTGTGTTGTAATGAGGCCTGAGATAGAAGGAATAAGGAGTAAAGAGCATCCCATCAATGGAGGTTTCTAAGCAAGATGATCGGTTGTCAGAAATGTCATAGGTGGATGTGGCACTGGCCAGTGTGGGAGGGTAGCCTGATGTTTAAAAAAAATCACTGGGCTTCCCTGATGTCTCAGCAGGTAAAGAATCCACCTGCAATGCTGGAGACACAGGAGTTGCAGGTTTGATCCCTGGGTCTGGAAAATCCCCTACAGGAGGAAATGGCAACCCACTCCAGTATTCTTGCCTGAAAAATCCTGTGGACAGAGGATCCTGTGGGCTACAGTCCATGGGGTCTCAAAAGAGTCAGACACGACTAAGTAAAAAAATTACTGCTAATTATATCTGACAGATACATATGAACAGGGCATATTTTGCACGAAGTCTGAGGAAAACTGAAATTTTATACAAGTCACATTTAAAAAAATTGAAAATACACTTACTGAGTCACTTTGGATTGTGGGAGACCAATGACTAAAGGCCTTTAGCCACTAAAAGGTTGATTTCAAGTCAAGGATCATTTGCAAATTGGCAGTGTGGAAAAGGCTCTGTCATCTCTCATTGTGATATTTGATCCCAGGACAACTCCCTAAACTGGATGGGCTGCTTTCATTTCTTTGCTGAGAGTTTCTTATCTGGACTGAATAATATAGTGTCCTTTGCAAGTTTTTAGATTTTTATTATTTGGGGATATATTCTTTTCCTTTTACAAATCCGAGATTAAATATTCTCCTGAAGAAGAGAGGAAGATTTATAAATTGAAGCAGAGACATCTGAATTATTGAATCAATTTAATGTTCTGCAGTTACACCTAAGACTGTTGAGTTACTTATCAAAATAAAAATAAATCTTACTCAAGAGTTTATTAGCCCCTGTGGGAAAATGATACTGAAGTCATACAGTCTGTTAGGATATTCCTACTTGAAAAGCATTGTATTTAAAATAGTTTGTAGATATGATTAAATATTGATTTGTGTATTAAGAATCTTGTCATTTAGTTTGGGTGCAGGGCTGAAATATCTGATTTATATATATATATCAGGCTCTTTGAGCAGGATCGATATGGAAAGGAAGAAAAACTCTTGCTGTGTACCCAACATCACACTAGGTGCCGTAATGCGTGCAGTCTCATTAAAACCCTACAGCTCTCCGGTGTTCTAGGATCCTGAATCCTGGACTCTAAATCCTGATTGTTGTTGTTTAGTCACTAAGTCGTGTCTGACTCTTTGCATACCAATGGACTGCAGCTCACCAGGTTTCCCTGTCCTTCGCTATCTCTGGAGTTTACTCAAACTCATGTCCACTGAAGCAGTGATACCATCCAACCATCTCATCCTCTGTCGCCCCCTTCTTCTACTGCCCTCAACCTTTCCCAGCATCAGGGTCTTTTCCCGTGAGTCGGTTCTTCGCAGCAGGTGGCCAAAGTATTGTACTGAAGCTGAAGCCTCAGTGTCAGTCCTTCTAATGAATATTCAGAGTTAATCCTGATTGTATTGGGTGAAATCAAGATGAGCCTTGGGACTCATCCAAAAAAAATCATCTCTAAGGCAGATAGGAGGGTAAAATAAGCCGATGCAGGTAAAACACTCCGTACAGTGCCTGGCACACAGTATGTGCCAGGACATTTTAACTCTTGCTGTAGTCTGGTGTTATCCCAGTTTAATAAATGCGAAATGCCAGATATAAAAGCCTCAGAATAAAAGACACTTTATTGTGGAAAAGATCTTTTTCTGGAGAAGCATTGAGCAATGTTTCTCTTCCTGAGCGTGGATTCCTCCCTTTCTGTCTCTCCCTCCCTCCCCATCCCCCTTCCTCATTCCTTCCTTCCTTTCTGCGGTTGAAGTGGGCTAGAGGCAGATCACCTGGAGCCTTCTAACCGTGGTAAAGAAGGTGAATTTTACTATAAAAGCAGTGGAACACTGAAGCAGGGAAAGCAACATTTTCTTATTCTGTTTTTTATTGGTACTGTTAGGATTCTATATAAAGTAAATAAAAAGATTCTGGGGAAGTTTTATGTAAACCAACTTAAAAAAGTTGAGAATCAAAAGAGAAGTGAGGTTTTTAAAGTAAACTTGCTGCGTACGTTCTTAGCAGGAGGTGAGTGGTTTTATAAAGCACACTCGGCACCTGGGATGACCTCGCTTTCTAGCTCCTCTTGGCTGATCCGGATTTAGGTCCCATTTTCAGGCCTCCAAGCTGCTGTCAGTCAGCTCTTTCCACAACATTCCCTCCCGTTTATCGTTCATACTTCTATTCTTTCCTTGTTTTTGTTTTTTCATTTCCTATGGCAACTCGTATTATCCTGACCTTTTACCACACTGTCTAGGATGCTAACTACTGGGCCGATCGCACTATAATTCCAAAACTAACACTCATCAGCCTGGCATTCAGAACTAATCAGTTGATCAGCCTTATGATTCATAAATATTGAGCATGTGTTTTGTGCCAAATTCTGCGCTAGACAGTAAAGATTCAAATGTAAGTAACTGTTGCTCCCTGTCTCTGAGCACCTTCTCGTCTAATGTGGTAGCCTTGTAAACCGATGATTAATTGGTCGAATGATAGATTCATTCCTTCAGTAGACATTCACTGCAGGCCTTCTGTGTACTGGGCGTTGTTCTTCTAGGGGTCACAACTTGTACAAGACAGACAAGGCTCTCAGCCTTAATGGAATTTGCATTCTAGTGAGATTAGATGGTCACGAAAGAGATTTAGATGAACAACTATTTATTTACTGAGTATTTACCAGAAGCTGGGTACTCTGGTAACCAGATAAAACATTATTATTTTGACTGATTCTTACGAAAAGCCTATGTTACTACATCATCTTCTTCAAAGATGAGACAGTTGATGATTAGAGAATCTAAGTAAAATGCCCAAAGTTTCACAGTTAAATTGGACTCGGCCCTAAATCTGAGTGTTGTTGCATAATTACAGGGCTATTTATGGGAAGTTGTATGTGCTTTTGTCTCTTCTAGAAAAGAGCAGAGCTGAGGTGGGAGGAAGGGTGTGTGTGAGCAGGTGGTGGTGGGGGGCGTGGAAACATGGGAAGTGTAATACTCTCATTGCTGCTGCATCCAGTCCACTTCCTCCCCCTCCGGAAGGTGGACGCTTAACCGCACAAGCACTGATGTTCCCGCCCCCATGCCTGTTGTTAGTCCCCGCAGTTCTTGACATTCCCCTCGCTCTTTATGTCATGTTCACAGCCAGGCTTGGGTCTTGTTCAAACCATTCATCTTCCAGCAGCTTCTCTAGGTCCTCCCTTCATGCAGGATCAGTGTGTACTTTCCTTCTTCCATTGAACTTTTTTTTTTTTTTCTAAACATGGTAATACTTCTCAGAGGCTGTCTTGTTTTTCAGTTATTTTGCATTCCTCGTAATTCCTCCCAAGAAATCGATGACCCCTTGAACAGAAGCATCATGCCTTACATGCAGCTCATTCCTCACAGCATCAGTGCAGTCTTTTATACACAGTGGGCGCTAATATTGTCCCTGGTACTTATTCCAAAGCCATGATGCACAAGAATGCTTTCTTTTCAGCAGTGGGAGAAGTCTTCTGGTGCTTAAGCTGGTTATCGCAGTACCTAGCTTCTGGTTAAACACTAAGTAAACAAATAGTTATTCTTCATCTAATTATGGCCAATCTTGTATTATTGTGATAATTAGGTGAGCAGCTCTTTTGTTAAGAGCCCCATACAGATGTGTCTTTTAGAACTGCTTTGGAATTTTGTAATTTTTTTTAAGCTGGTGTGATCTTAGTTCCCTGACCAGGGATCAAACCCAGGCCTCTGTCAATGGAAGTGCAGAATCCTAAACACTGACCACCAGGGAATTCCCTAAGGACTTTGTAATTTTTGTAAGGTCTGATATTCCTCTCTCCTCCTCTGCTTGGACCTTCCCTTTACTCTGTATGTCACAGTCACAGCCAGGCTTGGGTCTTACTCAAACTGCAGCTTCTGCAGTCCTCCTTCATGCCAGCCTCCTCAGGACCTCCTGAATTTAAGTCCAAGCTTCTTAAGGAAGCATCTGTTTGATAATAAAATAAATATACTGTCTGGATCTAGCCACCTTTACTAACTTTCTCTGCCTCCTCTTCAGGCAAGCTTTTCATTTTCTGTAATAATTAGCTTTCTCAAATGCTCTGAGAATAGGGGAATTTGTGAAGTGTTTTGAATTTGAAAAATGCGACTCTGGGTCTCCTCCCTGGGGACCCATCTGGCCAGCTTAGCCCTGGAATGAAGGAGATGAGAGTGGGAGGGCTCCCATGTCTGTACATTGGCAAATAGAGAAAGATGGCTGGGAAACAGGGGAAAAAATGCTCAGAGGGGAAGGAAATAATAAAATCAAGCTGCTTTATGGCTCATCAGTCCAAAAAGCTTTTGAGTTAAACTCTATCTATAAAGGTGGGTCCAAGCAATGTTTGTTTTGCATTTCAGGCATCATTGTGTGATAAGTGGTGTAAATTTAGCCCCTTTAAGCCTGATCTCTTGGGAGTTGGATTTTAAGAGACTTTATTTCAAAGGACTCTATTGACTGGGTTTTGATTTGGTCCCTCCTTACCAAAGAGAGTACTAAATAATGGCTGGGCCTCCCTGGTAGGCCTTTTTTGTTTTTAATTCATTTTATGGGTCTCTCTATTTGCCCTTGTTCTCCACCTTCTATTTCTAACTGTTCTACTTAAAAAGACTGAAGTGATGTGAAAGAGGGGGTAAAAGGGAAAGAAAATCAACTGTCACATTGTAAGCTTAATTGATTCAATAAATAATGTCTTTCAATTCCCAAGGGACACCCCCAAAGTCTTCACTTACATCAGCTAGCTCTCGGCTCAGTAAATGGTGGCGTTCTTAATTTAGACAGATGGGAAGAGTTCACTGGTGCTCACTTCTAAGGAAGGAGTCTGTTTTTCTGGTTTTAAAGACATACCGACTAGACTTTGGGGCCCACTCTATAAAAAGAAGCTTGCAACAGAATTAACATGGCTGTTTTTATTCATCCTGAAAAGAGAAGGAAGGCATTTAATTATTGCCCAGGGGTTTGTTGAACCAAAGGGAAAAGGAAAAAAAAAAAAAAACGAGACAAGGGGAATGAAATCTACTAGTCCATATGTTCCATGCAGGCAGGGATTTAGATTTGTTCACCATTTACTCTCCAGTGCACATGGGCAGGTGCCCAGTAAATATTTGTGAACTGGTTCTGTTGTTGAATGAGTGAGAGCAGAATTAGTTTAAATGTCATTCCATTTGTTTCATCCCCAACCCCTCCTTTCTTGTCTAATTAAAAAGGTAAATAGCTCTAAGAGTATGTGCTGTATCTTCAGAAATGATTAAGGACAGTTTCATCAGTGTCAGGAGGTGGTATCCAGCTGCCTTTTTTTAAAAAAAATTCTCATATTTGAACAAGTTGTGCTTCAGAACCACAAGAGGACTGTCTGCAGACTCCACGCTCCAGCCTTGGAAGTTCTGATTGTAGGGGTCCGGGCAGGGCTGGGAATCTGTATTTGCTTTTGTGGGTTCCACTGTTTAATCAGCTTCTGGGTGCCCTGAACTCTCTGGTCTAAGTGATGCCTTGGTAAAAGTGAGGAGCCTGAGGTACCCAGCAGGGTACTCATCAGGGCTCCTGGCCCTATAGTCTGATGTTTGGGTTCGCCCCACATTCCATGCTTCTTGGCATCAACAAGATCCTTTAGTTAATATTTCTTCCTTTCAAGATAGTGGCTATATTTGTGGTGCTGGAGAAGACTCCTGAGAGTCCCTTGGACAGCAAGGAGATCAAACCACTCAATCTTACGGGAACTCAACCCTGAATACTCATTGGAAGGACTGATGCTGAAGCTGAAACTCCAGTATTTTGGTCATCTGATGCAAACAGCTGAGTCAATGGAGAAGTCCCTGATGCTGGGAAAGATTGAGGGCAGAAGGAGAAGAGGGTGTCAGAGGATGAGATGGCTGTATGGCATCATTGATGCAATGAACATGAACTTGGGCAAACTCTGGGAGATGGTGAGGGACAGGGAGGCCTGGTGTGCCTCAGTCCATGGGATTGCAAAGAGTCGAACATGACTGGGTGACTGAACAACAACAACGGCTAGAAATCTGAAGGACCTTTGGAAAACCTCAAGGAACCTCAAGGAAATGTTAACTTTTGTTTAGTGTACTTTTGGTGGTGGTGTTTAGTTATTAAGTTGTGTCCTACTCTTTTGCGACCCCATGGACTGTAGCCCACCAGGTTCCTCTGTTTATGAGTGAGTGAAGTTGCTCAGTCGAGTCCGACTCTGTGACCCCGTGGACTGTAGCCCACCAGGCTCCCCTGTCCATGGGATTCTCCAGGCAAGAATACTGGAATAGGTTGCCATTTCCTTCTCCAGGGGGATCTTCTCGCCCCAAGGATTGAACTCATGTCTCCTTCCTTGCTGATGGTTCTTTACCTTTGAGCCACCAGGGCAGCCCTCAGTGTACTTTAGTACTCAGTATATTGTGTTGTCTTCTCTAGAGATGCATTCCCTACCTGTGGCTCAGAACAAACCCTGGGTAAGAAGTCCCTACTGTCTCCTGTAGGTTCACTCAGTGTTTCCTAGCCCTGCTTGACTGTGGGAAGCACCAGTTAAAAATACAGCACCCTGGGGTCTACTAGAGTCCTCCGAAATCAAAGCCTTACTGTATGGGGCCTGAGGCCTGCAATTTAAGTTAGCTTTGTTATCCTCTGTCCTGTCCCTGAGTGCAGTGTCCCATTTCTGATAACCCAGCTTTGAATTCCTTATCACTCCAGTTCATAATTACATAAAAACCCTGCCTTTCCGTCTGAAGGTTTAGCCTCTGATCTACAGAACTTGTCCTTCAAGAAGGAAAGAGGGAGTATCTGCTGTCTTCTTTCCTTCAGCGTAGAACTTGACCAGCTGAGGTGGGTGGGCCGGCAACTTGATGTGTTCAGCCTTGGTGTGAGCCTTGTGATGTTAAGGGGTGCCCCTGAAACCAGAATTCAGCGTCTGTGTTCTTCCTCTGGCTTTATTATTGAATAGCTGTATAATGTGGGGGGAATTACTAAATCCTCTTTGAATTTCTGTTTTCTTCATCAGTGAAATGAAGGTGTCTGTTCAGGAATTTTGTGTGTATTAAACAAGGTTGGGCTCTCGGACACAGGCTCAGATGGAGATTTTTGTGCAGAGGGTTGTTGGAGTGGGCTCCTGGGAACAACTCTTGTGAGGGAGTGAGGGGAGCAGGCAGAAGGTAACCGTGAACTGCAGTGCAGTTGTGATGAAGGACCCAGCTGATCCCATGGGGAACTGTGGCCATGGGATGCCCTTCCGAGCGGACCCAAATTTACCCGGGGGGCTGGGTCTTTCTATCTTATATCAGCTAGCCATCCGATGTGGGCCACTCCTGGAGAGGGGCATGACCTCAGGTACTGCAGCTCCCTTTGGCTGAGGGTGGCTGTGTGCTGGCAGAAGGGGGAGGATCTCTGTAATGCACCTTGTACCCACCACCAGATAACGGTGCACCAGATAACGCCCATGCAGACCTTAGCATCGAGTCTAGCCCTTGGGTAAGTATTGGTAAACACAGGCATAGCTCCCTTTATCACACCTCACAGATATTGAGATATTGCACATTTTACAGACTGAGGGTTTGTGGCCACCCTACATCAAGCAAGTCTTTTTTTTTTTGGCTGTGCTGGGTCTTTGTTGTGGCCTGCAGGCTTCTCTGGTTGTGGCTTGTGGGATCTTAGTTCTCTGACCAGGGATCAAACCCATGTCCCCTGCTTTGGAAGGCAAATTCTTAATCACTGGACCACCAGGGAAATCCCCAGGCAAGTTTTTGGCATCGTTTTTCCCACAGCATCTGCTCATTCCGTGTCTCTGTGTCACATGTCAGTACTTTCTGGCTTGTTCGTCATCATTATACCTGCTACAGTGATCTGTGATCTCTGGTGTCCCTAGTGTAGTGTTAACTATCACCATGGTTATTCCACCTCTGGCAGTGCCACTTAGTAGCTGGATCACTTTCAGTAAGTCGCTTGAATTGCTTTCTTATGTTTAAAATGGAAGATTCACAGCTCTGCTCTGCCTGTTTCCCCAAGTAGTTCCGAGCACATGTGGAGATAATGTATATAAAATTGCTGAATGGAATATTATAAAAATGCGAGATATGACTACAAGCCTACTTTTCTGAAATGAATACATGGCCATTGCTTGGATTCCTTGAAGGGAAAGGTTGTGATAAATGTAAAAGTGCTTGTCCGTGAAATGTGGCATTTTGATGTTTCTTTCTTCTCTCCATAGGGAATTAGAATAATGGAGATGCTGCTAAAGGAACAGTGTGGTGCCCCCTTAGCCGAATAAAAAATCACCAGTGAGTACCAAAAGCAAAATCAGAATTATTTACTCAAGCTATGTCTTCATGCTTATAAGCCTAAGTATTATGGTTCAGCCTCCCTGGGCTATTCTTGCTGTATGTTTCCCAGTTATACTCACAGGATGCTTCTTGCAAGTGTTTTTATTATCTGTTCTATATACCTTTATTTGCTTGGTTCTTTGATTTTCAGAGCAGTTTTGTACTACATGCTGGGTTACAACTGCTCTTAGATTGTTTAAACTGCTCAATATAATCCACCGTGGTTGCCACCCTCAAGATAGCATAGGTTGTAGAGACTGCAGTTCAGAATTAACTGAAGCTTAATTTTAGTGTCCAAAGAACAGTGAAAGCAGGGGTTTAAAGCTGTATTTGGAGCAGGAAAAAAAATTAAGAAAGGGGCATGTTGATTGACCAGTGAAATACAGATATTTCATCAGTCATGTGTACTCCTGCCGATCAGGGGTGGCTGTCTGAAATGCTACTGAGGAGGATTCCAAGGCCTGGAGAATAACTCTTGGGCTCTGGGTAAGAGTGTTGTGATTGATTAGCAATGCCTGCCATGGGCAGAGGATGCCATGGGCAGATAGTACTTGTACTGGAGCACATGCCACTTTCAGGGCAAGTGATGTTGGGTTAACAGATAAGCAGGTGGATTCCAGAAGTGCTTCCTTTTCAGTTCCTTAAGTTTTTATTATCTACATCAAGGAGAATGGCATGCTTGCTGGGAAGGGCAGAACAAAGTTATCTGAGAGACTAAAAGCCTAATATAAGTTAGTGGATTTGCATCTTACATGATTCATCTGACTTTGATTTTTAACATCTGAGAGAAGGTAAAACCATTGAGTAGAGCAAACATTGTCATGGGTAATTCAGAATTACCTCAAAGTTCCTTATGTTGGCTTTAAACTAGAGTATACAGGGTCTTGTATAAACGACCTGGTCTCTAACTTTGATATCCAATAAAGTTTGAGAACAGTTAACCAAAGAAGAAGCAAAAGGAACATTTGTATACAAGAACCTCAGCATTCAAAGCATGCTGTCCAGGCCTGGGTGTGAGGAGTAGAGAATTATAAAGGGTTTCTGCTTGTTAGCGAATTTGATTCCATTCTGATGAATATTAAACCTCTGTATACTTAACACATACTGATACATCTATTTATTACTGGAAGGGCTAAGCAAGATAATTTCATCTAGTGAAAGCCTGGCACATGGCAGGTGCTCAAAAAATGTTGGCATGGAATCGACATGTGGTGTGCTCCCACATCTGCTCTGTTCTTGGGAACGTTGTGGAGAATAACTTGGCCACATCCCCCTGTTTTTCCAGGCTGGCCTCTTTGTGAGGCTTACCAAGGACCTCTGGTGCTTGTGCACTTGGGCACAGAGCCCATCTTACCCTGCAGGGTGGAATCTAAAGTCAGGTCAATTAGAGAATGAGGAACTCCACTTACAAGTATATATTGGTTTTCAGACTTTAAATCAGTGATTTGGAAACTTTAGGAGTGTCAGAATCAGCTGGAGAATTTGGTAAACACAGAGTGGTGAGTCCCACTCTTGAGTTCCTGATTCAGGAGGTCTGGGCGGAGCCTGGGGCTTTGTGTTTCTTTTTTTTTTTTTTATTTTTAAACTTTACATAATTGTATTAGTTTTGCCAAATATCAAAATGAATCCATCACAGGTATACATGTGCTCCCCATCCTGAACCCTCCTCCCTCCTCCCTCCCCATACCATCCCTCTGGGTCGTCCCAGTGCACTTTGTGTTTCTGACCAGAGTCCAGGGGATGCTGGTGAGCCTGCTCCAGGGACCACACTTTAAGAACGATTGCTTTAAATAAGTTCCCATCTTGGAGTTGGAGACAGCTGAAATGCAAGGATCCTGCAAAAGCTAATAGCTGGCGTTTTGAAATTATTGTGTACATCTTCCATTAACTTTAATCAGAGGAGGAGTAATTTTCTGTGTTTGGCTTTTCCCTGAGTTTAGCACCTCAGCCTCTTCTTGTTTGACACTTTTATCTTTTCTTCCCCCTCCTCGAAGGTTGACAGGCTTCACAGTGGAGCAAAGATGACTGAAAGGGGTTGAGACTCAACAACACCTCATGTTTGAAATCGTCAGCCTGTGGTTTTGATTTAAAGGGTTATAGTGAAAAAGTGGAAATTTAATAAGCATTACCTCCCATCTTAAATGATCCATGTTCTTGTTTTTTGGTTTTGGTTTTACTGTGGTAGAAAGCTAAGTCATGATCCCGAGGCTTTTTGTTGTTTCTAAAAAGCAACCAGTTCTCCCTGAAGTGAAGAAGTTGAGGTCTGGATGCTATGAGGAGTTGAGTGCAGGAGAGCTGCATTTAATGCCTTTAATGCAACAGGGTTCCTGAAGGATTTACATAGTTCAGACTGTCATCATTTATGACCAGTTCTCTCAGGGGCAAATATGAATTAAGTACTGTATACTCTTACCACAGAGGTCTACAGTCACTGCAAATTAGGGGCTAAGGCCAAGGCTTTACGCTTTTTTCAAAATTGGCTTCATTGCTCAGTTAAATTGCCTTCATTAGCACAATTAAATTGACTAATTTCAGTGTATGACTCGGTAAGTTTTGACAAATGTATACATCATGAAAAACACGATATGGAACATTTTGAGGCATTGCTGTTCCTGTAGTGCTGTTGCCAGCTTATTGCTCCAACCTTTTAGCTCATTTTTTGGACTGTTTTTACAGAATTTTGGCAAGTTTGAAATATGTCTATCTTAATGGAACTTTTTATTTCCTCAAAATTACATTTACCAGAGTGGGAGAATGTAGGTGGGGAAACTTCTTTTATATGCAATAAAATGCTACATTAAAAGAAAGGGCTGAGGGGGAGGTGAGGGGTAGGGATTAGCTCCATAGCTAAAGAGCAGAAGTCAGCCAACTATAACCCAGAGGTCAAATCTAACCTGTGGCCTCTTTTGTAAATAAAGTTTTATTGAAACACAGCTATGTTCCTGGTCATGTTCCAGCTACAGCAGAAGCATAGAGCTGTGACATATCTTTTACCATCTGGCCCTTTAAGAAAAGTTGCCTCTCCCAGGGATTAGAGTTTGATGGCTCCTAAATTAGCATGAGGTGGCCTCCTGGTGGTGGTATGGTCTTTGTTTTGTTTTAAATGTATCATTTGATCACATCTCGCCTCTAGTCCAAAGTTAATAATAGCATGAGCGTTAACTCTGACCAGGGGTTGGAGGGTGTTATTTTAAGGCATGAAAAAGCATTAAAACAATCACAACGATGAAGCCAAGACACCAGCAATAGTGACCATTAAAATTGCTTCATAAAGTTCTAGTGCACATGCGTAGTGGGGTGGAAATATAGGCGTTTTGTTTAGCAGGTGCAGTAGCACTCTGCTGTGGCGATACTGTAGGTGCCATGTCCAGTGTACTCAGGTTTTGAGCTTTGGAATGTCGCAGTGTTTTCAAAAAGCATTCCATGGGGTCTGTTCTACTACACATTTCAAATGTGCATAATTTAAAATCACACATAGAACCTGACCACATTGTGTAGGGTACCTCCTCGCACTAATGATGCTTCCATATCTCAGTGGCACGTGTATCCTAGTTGGTGTTGATAGTTAGAAGGTGATTTTGTCCTGAGCCAAGAGGGAGGTGCATAAATCTCACTAACCAGTCCGCTTGCGGTGTGCAGCTGACACATCTATCTGATAGATTTTTGATTTCCTGTCATTTTTGAAGAAAACAAATAGCCCTGACATCTGTTTGTTCTTGCTGCTGGCAGTTGGGAGGCCGGGCCTGGTGAGGTTTGATAACATAGTCACCTTCTTTCACATCGGAATGATAAAGACCTCAGTTTTCGCTATATCTTAACTTCCCTTTGAACCAGCTCCTCTGGGTAGCTGGACTTAATAAAATGAGGTGCTTGCTTTGTTAGAAGATCATTAGGAGGCAGAAATGCAATTTCTTCAAGTAATAGAATTCAAGTGACTCTTAAGAGTTGCTTCAGAAAAAGCAGGCAAATAAGTATTGACTGTTGAGACATATTTATTAGGTGATAAAGCCTGTTTGCTTTCTCTTGCAGGGAAGCCGTGTTGTGTCTTCTTCTGCTCGAGAATCTTTCCTCGGACACAACACATCCAAAGACATGGGTTTAGAGATACAGGTTTAAGGATGTGGTGTTGGCAGCTTACAGAAGAGGAGGCCTTCCTGCTGGCACTTGATGTGATCCATGCCCCTGGGAATCGGCCCCAGAGAGAGGCTTTTGTGGGGCTGACACATTCTGGCTGATTCTTGCGGCACAAGCTCTGCAATTTTACAAATAAAGAAAAAATCCCGGAGAACATGATGTCCAAAGAAAAAATTCTGGAGAAGCTGATGTCCGTCCTTCATCAGGACATCCTGCTGATTGCCTGGTGATGGTGTCAGGGCAGCTAAGGATGGGCCAGAGGCCTGGAAAGTGCTGTGTGTTTCTGCTTGTTCTAGGCATCATGGCTCATAGAATTCACAAGAGGATGCTGGGGCAAATAAAGGAGTTAAACCCCATACCTGATTCTTGGGTGGCCTGAAACAGACAGAAAAACACCAGACCTGTGTTGAAGTTAAGCCATACTCATAGTAATGTTGAAGAGTCTCAGAAGTCAGGAGCACTTGATTTTTTTCTACCCAGCAATACAACGTACCTGCCACCAGCATAGCTTTTATAATGTGAACTGTGATTGGTCCTTAACACAACCTGGAGCGGGCAGGGGGCCTGTGGGCTGTCATCTTGGCTCCTTCTAACTCATTCTGGGATGTGGAGCAGATCACGTGACCTCTTGGCTTTTTCACTGAGCAAATGGGGATAATCGGGCACAGATATTTCTACTTGTGATGATTAAACCAGGGTGTTTGGTGCACGTCTGGGAGCCAAACGAACAGAAGCGGGTTTGAACATACACGCGGCTCCCAGCAGCTCCATGATCATGTATGTAGTTTAAAGTCTTTCTGATACTCATTTTTAAAATTGTAAAATGGGGTTATAGAGTTAACCTTACAAGGTTGTTGGAACAATTGGACAACATGTGATTAAGTGCCTAGCATGCTTTTTGGTACACAGAAGTAAATAGAAGCCATTATTATTATTATGTGATACCGTTTTGGAAATATGCTTTTCCAGTGTAACGTAACGTAGTATTACTGTTTGAAAATTAGATGATGGTAGTTTGCATTTCCTATGATCGGAAACCAAAATGTATGTATGCACTACCTAAACGAAAGCTTGAAGAGAGGCAATAATTTGCAATTCATTTTAAGATAAAAATTGGGCCATTACTGGAAAGTCTTGGGGAAATCATTTTTTTTTAATATTTAAAAATTTTCCATTTAGTGCACTGATGAATTTCAGAGGAATTGTATTTTTCTTTCTTCTTTTTTTTTTCTTCTTCTTCTTTTTTTTTTAAATACAAGCCAGCCACTGTGAGCTCCTCATACGGTATTTGAGCTGTTTGTGCTGCCTGAGTTTTGTATCTCAGGATAATTTCCCTTTATTTCCTTAGTGTTTTATTCTTTGGTTGGGTTCAGAGGGAAAATGAATGGTGGAAATCTGAACATGCTTTGACCTCCTTTTCCAGTTTGTAAACGTAGGTTTTTGGAATAATGGCACATTTCCAAAAATAAAAGGTACTGTGAGTTATCATGGAGGTGAGAGGTGGGAAACCAGTATTTGAAAGTTGATGTTAGAATAATCATTACTTTGGGAGTTCCCTAGTGGCCTGGTGGTTAGGATTCCACTTTTTGACTGCCATGGCTTGGGTTCAGGCCCTGGTCAGGGAACTGAGGTCCTGCAAGCTGCAAGGTTTGGCCAGAAAAAAAAAAAAAGAGAATAAATGCAACCCTTCACATTCAATAACTTGCATTCCCTGAAGGCAGGAGTTCTCAGCCTTGGCTGTCCATTAGAACCACGTGGGAGCTTTCTGCAATCCTATTGCCGGGGTTTCATCCCAGACCAATAAGTCAGAGTCTCCAGGGGTGGATCCTAAACATCAGCTTTTTTTGTTTTTTTTATAAAGCTCCCTAGGTGATTCCAATGAACAGCTAAGGACACGAACTCTACAGTGATTTCTAGGTGATTTGCAGGTATTATCTGATTTCTTTTTTAACACCTCCAAGGTAGGAAAGCATCTTTGTAGCAGGAATTACTGTTAGAGTAAAGCACAGAGAGACTGACTTTTGGCCTTAATTGCTTAAAGCTGGTGCAGCTGATGCAAATGCCTCCAGGGTCTGGCAAGTGATCTGGTGCATGAAGCAGGCTGCTGGACCCCAGGGAGACCCCAGGAATATGTGGCTGGCCAAAGGTGGGCAGCTGCCACCCAGTTCAGCACAGTGCTGCCAAGTGGCTGGTTTTTCTTGTTCTTCCAATTTCCAGGGAAAGGATAGAATTAAAAAAAAAAAAAAAAAAAAAACTTCCAATTTTTATGTGTTGGCAACGAATTCAGGATTGTTTAAAACATTGTGCCAGCCAAACAAAACATGTTTGCCGGTAGTTTCCAGCCTTTGCTTCAAGAGTGTTAAGGACCAGCTTAAACATCTCAGCCAATTTTTGAGAGATTTGCATTTCCCGATTCTGGATGTAAGCTGCTCTCTGCCTCTCCCAAGACTGCTTTCACATGTATTTTCCTCCCCTTTCCCGAGCAGTCCTCTGAACTCACATCAGACACTTTTCTTCACTATTTTTTTCTCCGTGGGCATCCATTACTTCAAGCTTACATATATGGCTTAGAAATCTTATGCTCCTTTTAAAATTAATTAGGGCTTGTTAATTTTTTTTTTTTTAAATTATATGTCAGAACCCTTTTCATGTGATACAACATTTAGAAGTCCACGTCTAACTTGACTATCTATAAAATGTCAAAACCAGGAGTATAGCCTTGTGGGCACATCAGGAACATGAGTGGGCAGGGTTAACTCCCAGACCTGGCCAGCCTGCTCCTGGCCTGGTTGCTGAACCTACAAGTGAAGGTGAGGCTGTATCAAAGTGATTCTCAGGCTTCTGCTTGTACCATAAATCCTGAGGAGGTGGGCTCAACTGCAGGTTCCGAGAGTCTGCCCCAGTGATTCATGAAATTTCAGTTGGGACTCAGGGATCTGCATTTTAAAACAAGTTCACTAACAGATTTGATTGTGCTGTTCCACAGACCAGATTTTGAGAAATGGTGATCTAGGGGAAGTGTTTGTGGCTTGTGTGTCTATCATATAAGAAGGCTTTATAGTCGATTGGGCCCACTGATTAATACAGGACACAGTATCAAGCTCTCATGCACAGAGAGGCTGACTTAGGCTATCCCTACATGATTGAGGTGCTCTCACCATGAATGAGCTTTTGTGGTTTCAGGTTTTATGTGGATATAAAAGGTGCTATATTCTTTGGATATAAATTGCTTTGTGTATTTTATAAGCAGTATTGTGTAGTAATATCTTATTTATCAGACATCATGGGCACATGGTATAGCCGACTCAAGGTTATCCTTTGTTTTTTATCGACTATGATTGCTTTACAAAGTTGTGTTAGTTTCTGCTGTACAGCACTGTGAATCAGCCATGTGTATGCGTATATCCCCTCCCTCTGAGCCGCCCTCCCATCCCACCCCTCTAGGGCATCACAGCAGTTAGTTGAGCTCCCTGTATTACGTAGCACTTCCAGCTGGCTGGCTATTTTACACGTGGTAGTGTTTATACGTCAATGCTACTCTCTCAGTAAGGTTATTCTTTTAAGTCGCATGTCTTTTTTGCTCTAATTCAGCCATTTACGTGAAACTCTTAATTTAGTATCTATTTCCCTGCTTTTGTAAACAGACTCTACTGAAGATAGGAATTTCATTTCAGCATGGTCATTTATGTTTTGCCTTCTTTCAGGTTCTGTTCAGGTTTGTTAAAGCCCCTCTGCTGAACAGCTCTGCTCCTTGAGTTTTTCCATGGTTTTCCAAGTTTCTTCTTTTCTGTCACTGTTGCCTGTCATGTCTCGCTGCCTAACTCTGCGTATCTCTATGAACTTCCATCTCCATTGCCACCTGGGGTTGGGTAATGCTGTTAATTGCATACTGTGTGAAGGAACAGTAAACAGGAGCCAAGCGAGTCTTCGGGAGGCTTTTCTAACAGTGAAGTGGATGAATGTTGCTATGTTATTTTAGTGGCTCTGCTACTTCCTCTGACTGACTTCCTGATGCTCAACTGCAGTTGTCAGATCTGTGACCACAAGATAACTGAGGTATTGGTACCAATGATGTCCTTAGATCTGTACTCTGTTGTCTCCCCAACTGTGTTAGTGTTCTTATATATACAGTTTTATAATGTTAAATGTAAGTAGATTACAAATGAACATATCTGTGCCAACTGTCTGTTTGGGATAAAGTGTTTTTGATTCAGTGTTACTGTGATTTAGAGCTACAAATTAGTTGTATCCCTTTGAAATTTGATCCTGTCATCCTTCTGAAATAAAGGTGTCACAACTAATATTTATGTGTGAATGTTAATTTCTCGAGGGAATCACACCACCCGGCAGAGCTTGTATGTATCATTTGTAGCAATGATAATCTAATGTAGTAATCTAGTTCTTTTTAGCAATCCCAGAGAAGAGTTTTAGGCCAATCAGATATGTTCGTTCCCTGCCTCTCCCAAGTGGAGCCATTGTTTCTCCCAGAAACAAGCAGAGGCTGCTCTTACCAGATGAGAAAATGGGTCCTGTGCTAACGGAACAAAGGTTCTGCAGGGCAGGAAGGCACGAGAAACAGACATGAAGTCATGTGGTCCTAAAGGGGAGGCAGAGACAGAGCAGCTGCGTGTTGACCTGTTTGTGAGGCTCAGCTATACTTTCTGTACTTTGTTTACATGGGATTTGCTTTTGTCCTTGTGTTTGTCCACCGTTTACTTGAATGTATGCAAGTAGATTTCAGCGCCTTGTTTCCAAAGTGCCCTGTCCAAGTCCTGTTGATGCCTTTCCTTTGTTAAAGCCTGGGGGCCTTGAGGGGTAGAGTCCTTGGTTGATTCATCCAGCACTTATTGAACACCTACTGTGTGCAATAGAAGGACGGGATTTGTCTTCTCTTTTGACTTGATCCAGTGGGTTTCCAAGAGGCTTACCACTTCCTTGTACTAAGAGGGGACAATAGGGGGCACTAATTGATGGTAAGACCAGATACACTTATCACTTGGGTTAATCACACCATGATTGCTTATTTAATTAAAAGATGCAGAAAATAGCACAGGATGCACAGTGGAGAGCTCAGCACAAAATGTATAGCTCGATGGCCCCACAGCCTCACCAGCAGCTTGCATGGTTGTGTAATCATGTTTGAATTAGTGCAGGGCACATCATATGTTTTGGAAGATGAGTTCTCTCCAGGCTCAGCCTTATACACAGAAAGGTGGAGCTGCCCTGTGTGGGACCACCTCCTACCCTGGTCAGGAGTGCACCATGACTGCAGGGAGCAATATGCAGCATAAAAGGCTTTTACTTTCAGACCTTTCTAACCACTACAACCTGCTCTGAGGACATCCCTGAATTCAGGGCTGCAGTTTCAGTGTCTGGTTTCCTTGATGTCTGGGCAGGTCATACTAATTCTGGCTCATCTTGAAAACCCTGGAGCCTTCACACAAGCCTTGGAGAGACTGAGGCAGGTAAAGGGGTAGAGTCGTAAGGACAGACCCAGTGCAATGAGGACTCCGAATAAAAATTAACTTATAGAAACACTTGAGAGATTTAACTTAAAATGCTATGTTTCTTACATTCCTCGACTGCCAATTGGAATCCCCTTGGAGTTTCAAAAATTCTGATGCCTGGATCCCACCCCAGAGATTCTAGGCTGCAGCCCCTGCCTCAGGGTTGCATCAAGCTCCCCAACTGATCACGAACAGCTGCAGCGATTCTATCAGGATTCTAAGTAATGTGGTTATCCTTAAGCTGGCTGGGAGAAGGAGTTTGCAAAATGAAAACTTTTTTTTCCTAATATTTTGCCTGTGTCTGTGCTTAGTCATGTCTGACTCTTTGCCATCCCATGGACTTTATAGCCCACCAGGCTTCTCTGTCCATTGAATTTTCCAGGCAAGAAACTGGAGTTGGTTGCCATTTCCTCCTCTAGGGCATTTTTCCTACCCAGGGATTGAACCCATGTCTCTTGTGTCTCCTGCATGGGCAGGCAGATTCTTTACCACTGTGCCACCTGGGATTTTAGTCCTTCAGAAAAATATAATTCGTTGTCTAAGAAAAAGATGATCCAGTGTCTCTTAAATGCTAATAGAAGAAAAGAGAGCCTAAAAATACGCCACCACGCACAGCCTGCTTTGTTAACTCAAAACTTTGGGTTGTATTTGGTGGAACAGAATCTCATGCAAGGATCCCCTAACAACTCAAGACCTTTATTTGTCCTAAAGGGTTAAACTGAGTGACTGCACTGCTGGACCTTAAGATGTAGCTCTCTAAGCTATGGACAGTCATGCTGTGCAGGAGACAGCAGAGAGAAAATAGCAGTCCCCATCCTGTTAAATTAAACTCCACGGAGCTATTCTCCAGCATTCTACGAGAAGGTTAGAGCCATTTAGTGCCTGCCATCTGTTAAGCTGCTGATGGAATCATTACTGCTTTGTGTCAGTGCCAGGATGAACTTTTAGATCCGATGACAAAGGAGAAAATGCTAACTGTTCAGTTGCATGCTTTTGTTTTCCTGTTTTGAGTTTAGGTGTCTCCTTAAATTCAGGAGTCCATCAGTTATTCAGACTTTGAAATGATTCCATTTCCAGTTTCTTTAGAGGTTTAGGGGAAATTATTTTTGGGGCTGAAGCTCCTCTGTTATTTGTGTAGTTTAAGGATGGAGTCATTAGTCAAGACCAAAGTCATTCTTGTCAATTGGTCAAAAAATTTTTTTTCTGTGGTCCTCAGGACATGAAGTCTCTAAAAAGCAGCCAGAAAAAATTCAATAAATGAATGATCCCAGTGTAACATTATAGTAAATGGAAACAGGATTTGAGGCAAGGAGGGGAGAAATGTACAAGGTCATACCAGTCACTGATTAGGTTAGGGTGACTACAAGGAAAACTTTACTGTCTTAATTTCTTTCCCAAATGACATTTCAGAGCTGGGGAATATAGCGTGGAGGTTTAGAGCCTTAATTAATTTGTTTAAAAATATTTCTGAACGTATCCACAGATACAGCAGAAAAAAGTTCAATACAGCTCTTCTGGTGTCTTGGTGGTTGGATTTAAAGCTTTGAAACTAGATGGCTACGATTTTTAATTACAGTTTTAAATTGGATTAAACTATGCATCAGATTACAGTTGGAACCATTCCAGTATGGAGAGTAGTTTTTTTGTATGTGTGAAGTTAGAGCCAGCATTATAACTTGTTTCCTTAGGTGTTAATTGTTCTGTCAAGTGCTATGAGAACCATTTTGTCCTGAAACAATAAACGGTAACAATGGTTTGGGGGCCTTATTAAAGGCAAAGATTTTGCAGCGAAGAAATGGGGAATATCAAAGTGCCAGCCAGTCCCTCTGATCTACCTCTGAAACCTCTTCCTAGGGGTATCACCAGCAATTCTCAAAGCAGTGTATGTATTTGTACTGGGAAAATATGGCCATCTCTCTGAAGGATGCGTGGAGCTGAAAGATAGATGGGCAAAATGCTCCTCTTAGCAAATTTCTCTCAAAGATTTGCAGGAAAAACGTTTTTCTTGAATGTATAACTTCATGGAGTGTGAGATTGCAATGGATTCTTAATTTTAACAAAAGGAGACATAAAAGACATCTTGCTTGGGACCCTGCTTCACAAGCTGCCTTGTACATAGCAGGTGTTATGTTAGGCTGAATATATGGAAATTCTGAAGGATGGCAGCTATGTATGCTCAGTCTTACAGAAGCACTTGCAATTAGTACATCCTCAAAGCTTGGTGGCCCAATGGTAAAGAAACCGCTTGCGAATACAGGAGATGCGGGTTCGGTCTCTGACTCTGGGAGATCCCCTAGAGAAGGAAGTGGCTACCCACTCCAGTATTCTTGCCTGGGAAATCCCACGGACACAGGAACCTGGTGGGCTATAGTCCATGGAGTGGCAATAGAGTTGGACACGAATTAGCGACTAAACAACAAATCCTGCGGGCCCTGTTCTGCTGGTTAGAGGTCCCTTTCTGGAAAAGTTGGAGAGACCTGATGGGAGCCACCTCTGACCCCCCAAAACTGCCGGAACCGCTGTGCCCCTGAGTCGGCCTTCCTTCCTGGCAGCATGGCCTTTGCCTGCCAATGTCTTGTAGTAGAAACGTGTCAAATACCCAGGAAACTTGGGCAAGGCTTGCCTTCAGGGGCATCACAGATTATTTTGAGGACTGAGTTAATGTAGAGCTCTTAGTTGTTGAGAAGGAAGTACATAAGTAGAAAGAGCCTTTACTGACTATTAAAATTTAAATTATTTTTCACTACATTTTTTTTTGAGGGGAGCAGTCATGTTTCCACTTTTATTCAGAGAAAACATAAGAAAATTTCATTTGTCAATATAATGCTTTAAACATACTGTTTTCTTCTAAACAGAGGCAGTTCAGATGCAGCTATAAACCACAGCTTTCTCTAACTGGGCTGTCTGTGGTGTTTAACCCAGGGTGCTTGTTAAAATCAATGGGAAGGGGTGTAATTAGTCTTGATGGGGTAAAATAACAAACACAGGGAAAAACTAATGAAGCAGTGTTTTGATTCTTGTAATTATAGTGGTGCGGCTGTTTCTGTTATCATGAAGCTCTTATCATTTCCAATAAGAAAGCCCTTTTCTGGTTTATAGATATATTTTAACTGTCATGTAGATGGAAATTGTATGGCAGCTGCTAGCAGGAATAACCTTTATTTTTGTTTAAAAAACACATGTTTCTGTTGAGAATGCCAGCTTTGGTATTACCCCAGCTTCTTTGTTGAAATAACACATCCTGGTCAGATCTGAATTTCCCTTCACAAAAGTGAAATTTGACAATAAATTTGGCATTAGATTAAAATACAAGAAATCTGATTGGCTTCAAATAGAGCCCAGAGGTTTAAACTAGAATCCTAGTTATGCTCTGTGCTAGCTGTGTGCCTAATAAGCAGTCTGGGCTTCATTTTCCTCATATAGGATGGAGGGGTAATAGGGCCTATTTTATAGGGTTGTTGAAAGGATTAAATGAGTTTAAGACATGTAAAAACAGTTGGAATGGAAGAGTGCCTGGCACATAGTAAACACTCAAGCAATCTCTAGAAGAGACTGTGGTATTAATTCTTTAAATATTTGGTAGAATTTGCCAGTGAAAGTATCCAAGCCTGAAGATCTTTGTTTTAGGGAGATTTTTAATTACAAATGTGATCTATGTTATGGAGCTCTTCTATTTCATACTGGGTGAGTTGTAGCTTGTGTTTTTTGAGGAATTGCTGCATATTGTATAAATTGTCAAGTTTTTGTAGAGTTGTTCATAGTATTTTCATATTATCTTTTTCATGTCTGCCTGGTCTTTAATCATATGCTCTGTCAACTTTATTGATCTTTCCAAAGAGCCAGCTCTTTGTTTCAGTGATTTTTTGGTGTGTTTTATGGACTTGTGTTTTTATTATTTCTGTCTCCTGCTTGCTTTGCTTTGCTATTTTGCTTTTATTTTGTAGGTCTTAAGGTAGGAATTTTAGATTATTCATTTGAGACTTTTCCACTTTTCTAATGTATACATTTAGTGCTATACATTTCCCTCCAAGCATTGCTTTAACTGTGTTCCACAAATTTTAATATGGTGTATTTTCATTTTTATTCAGTTCAATATATTAAAAAAATATCTCTCAAGACTTTCTTTTTGACCCATGGATTATTTAGAAGTGTATTGTTTAGTCTTCCAGTTGGGAATTTTGTGGACACCTTTTTGCTTTTGATTTTAATCTCATTACACTGTGGTTGGAGAACACACTCAAATGGTTTCAACTCTTTAAATTTACTGTTTTTTTTTTTTTTTCTGGCCCAGAATGTATAAACTATCTTGGTATATATTTCATGGGAACTTGAAAAGAATGGATATTCTGCTCTTGTTGGGGGAAGTGTTCTACAAACGTTGCTTATATCCTAATGGTTGACGGTGTTGTTGAGTTGTTCTGTATTCTATCTGATGTTCCATGTAGCTGTACTATCAGTTGTTGAGAGAAGGCTATTGAGCTCTTCAATTACAATTGTGGATTTGTCTGTTCCTCATTTTATGTCTGTAGATTTTTGCTTCACGTGTTTTATAGCTCTGTTCTTTTGTACGTATACTTTTAGGATTGCTATGTCTTCTTTTTGGATTAATCTTTTATAATTTTATAATTTTCTTTGCCCTAAAGTTTCTTTTAGTTAGAGTACCTCTAATAGGAGTGCCTACATTTTTTTTTAATTAATGTTACTTTTTAAGTGCATTTCTTATAAATAACATACAGTTGGGTCATGTTTTTAAATCTGTTTTGCATTCTCTGACTTTTAATTGGTTATTTAGATCATTTGTATTTAATATAATTATTGACTTATTAGGGCTTAAGTTTTCCTTTTTTTAAAAAAAATTCTGTTTGTTCTGTTTTGGGGATGCCTTCCTTGGGGTCATTCAAACACATTTTAGAAAATTTGTTTGGTTTATCATGTGGCGTTTCTGAGTGACTGTCTTTGGGTAACCTTTTCTTTTAGTGATGACTAGGCTGCCCCTTTCCTGGTCCTCTGCCTAGAGAGAGAGGGCTTTTATTGTTTTGTTTGCTTTTTTTGGGGTCTGTGCCCGTTGGCATTTCCAGGTTGCTGGTTTCTTCAGCACTCAGCCTGAAATATGTGAGTTACAAGGGAAACTCATTGTCAGATTGTTGTTTGGACCTCAAGTTTCCTAGTTGATTTGTCTTCTTTCCTTCACTTGTCATAGTATGCTTGTTTTGTTTTTTCTGTAACGTTCAGGGATTTAAATTTAGTACCACTGACTTTTTTTTTTATAAGTCCAAAGTCATTGCGCTCCTTCCTTTGCTTCTCAGCTGAAGTGTCATTTCTGGGAAGCTCCTTCAGAGCCTACGCTAGCTCCGAGGGAGCCTAAGCTCACTAGGCGGGATCCCCATTACCCTTTCACATAGCACACTGTACTTCTTCCTATAACTTGTTCAGGTCTATCTCTTCCATTTGACAGCTCTGAGGGAAGGGACTTGGTCCCGTCTGGAATAAATGAGTGACATCATCACTTGTAAAATGAGGGAATTGGAATAAATGAATTTGGAGATCTTCCATCTCTCCTTTTCCTTTTCTCTCCCTATTTTTTCTCTTTTTCTCTCCTTTTCCCCTACTCCTCCTTCCAGATTGTTTCCAAAATAGAATCACACCTGAAATCTTCTACTTCTGTGCTTTGTCAACATTGTTTTGTTTTTCATGAAAAGCAAAATGTAAATTTTGGTCATCTGTTAGATAAATAATGACTTCTTCCTATGGTTTTAGTTTGCACTTACTTATTTGGATACCAGGGAAGTTCATCCATCCTGTCAATAAATGTCAACCATCTCCTGTGTTCCATAATCGGTGGAAGAAGGTGTTGGAGATAGAATAGTTCACAAAATAAAGACTTTGCTCTCATGGAGCTTGCAGTTGAAATTTTTTCATATTGTTATTATTTACATATCTTTTGTGAATTGCATCTCCAGATTAGTTGGTCATCCACATGCCGCCCTCTCTTTTTCAGCATTCACTTAACAAATATTTTGCTCAGGAGTATGAGAAATGTAAAGTTAAGATAGTCCATTTCACAATTCACTCAGCATCTATTCTGCCTCACCAGTTCATACATTTAAACAAAAGTGTTTTTCTAAAAATACAGGTCTGAGAAGCTCACTTGTGACTATATTGTACACTCAGTAAAAGGTTTTTTTTTTTTTTGAAAAATAAAGGCCAAAATGGTTGTGATTTTTGGCATTTTATTTTTATAATAAATGTGTGGCCTCACTGTGTAGCAGCAGTTTAATACCATACATTGCAAGAGGGAATTGAGCAGTTGGATTTAAGGAAACCATTTTAAACAAGGGCCAGTTGCAGTGGTAGGTTGTAATTGCAAAGGACTCTGCCTGGATTTTAATTTGTCATCTTATTTTACTTAAGGATGATTATTCGATTTGGCATTTCTCAGATGTCAGAGACAGTCATGAAAGGTCCTGGATGACAAAGCCTGTAACATCAACAAGGTTTTAAACAAAACCCAGCATTTCTCTGAGCTAAAGTTCTACTCATTTCAGAGGGAGCCTGAGTTAGCACGCATTAGTCTAATGACACAGCTGGTCATGCTGATCATCCACTTCATTTATTTCACATGTTGTAATCATCCATCATATCTGTAGAGGGCATGTCAGTTTATTTACGAAGCACTTCCGTATCCATTATCATGTGTAATCCCTGAAGCAGCCGTGTGGAGGTGGTAGAAGGTGACATTCAGGTGAGAACCGGAGGCTCACAGTGGGTAAGTGACTTGTCTGAGAGCACATAGGTAGTAAGTGGCTAAATTGGAATCATTGTTTGGCTACATGTTTATCATATTGCAAATGAAATTTCTTGATAATGCCATGTGATGCTAGAAACATCAGAGAGAAACGTCTATATATCCCTTGATATTTCCTGATCACAAACTACTATTTGCATTTTGTCATGTCATTTTCATGTGAATTTTATTTGCCTTCTTTCCTTGACGTGGAATAAACATCCACTTTGACTCAGTTGATGGTTTCTGAGTGTGTATAAAAACACATCTTGTGAAAAGGCCTTTTTTTAGTTCCTTTCAAATTACCCTGTCTGACTATTGTTTCTTCCTGTGATTTTGACTACTATGGTGATAGAGCCAGACTTACTTATACTAATTGTAGTTTTTTCACCAGTAAAATAAGCTATTTGGGTTAGCATCTGGGGAATGTAGAAACTCATGTTTAGAAGAGGCTTTAAGAGCCTAAACTGTCAAATTGGATGGATCATGGATCAAGTGTTGGCTAGTAAGTCTTCCATTTACTAACTGCGTAGCCTGAGACAAGTTATTTAAGCACTCTGAATTTTTTCTCATTGGTGAAATGTAATTGGAAACTATATTTACTGACAGAAATGTTGTAAAGTAATTAGAACAGTGCCTGGCATTTAGCAACCAATCAAAAAAAGTGAGCTTTCTTTCTAGATTAGGAGGTTGGTTGGCTGGATTGATGAACGCTCTCTATTTTCCCCTATACATGGTGACTGATATCTACAGCGTCCTGAATAATCATTGCTAGTATACCTCACTCATTTACTTTGAGAATTCTGTTCTCAAAAATTGAACTACATGTTTTGTAAGACTTGTATTTATTCCCAAAGCAGTTTATGTTCATTACAGTTATGACTATTTAATTAAATATTATGTAAATAGGTGTATTCATTTCCCATTGCTGCTTTAACAAATAACCATAGACCTAGTGGCTTCAGTTCAGTTCCGTTGCTCAATTGTGTTCAACTCTTTGTGACTCCATGGACTGCAGCATGCCAGGCCTCCCTGTCCATCACCAACTCCCAGAGTTTACTCAAACTCATGTCCATTGAGTTGGTGATGCCATCCAACCATCTCATCCTCTGTCATCCCCTTCTCCTCCTGCCTTCAATCTTTCCCAGCATCAGGGTCTTTTCCAGTGAGTCAGTTCTTTGCATCAAGTGGCCAAAGTATTGGAGTTTCAGCTTCAGCATCAGTCCTTCCAATGAATATTCAGGACTGATTTCCTTTAGGATGGACTGGTTGGATCTCCTTGCAGTCCAAAGGACTCTCAAGAGTCTTTTCCAATACTACAGTTCAAAAGCATCAAATTTTCAGCGCTCAGCCTTCTTTATAGTCCAGCTCTCACATCCGTACAAGAAAAACCGTAGCTTTGACTAGATGGACCCTTGTTGGCAAAGTAAAACAATACAAATGTATTATCTTATTAGAGGTCAATCTGAAATGAGTTTCACTGGCTTAAGTTGTCAGCAGGACTCCATTCCTTCCTGAGGCCCAAAGGGAGAACCTGTTCCCTTGCCTTTTCCAATTTCTAAATGCCTCCTACATTCCTTGACTTGTGACTGGCTCCTTCCTCCGTAGTAGCCACCAGTACAGTATTTTCAAATTTCTCTCTGCCTCATCACCTCTCTCTTTCACAAGGAACATTATGATTACACTGGGTTCACTGGGTAAGCTGACATAATCTCCCCAGCTCAAGAACTTTGATTTAATCACATCTGCTATCATCTTTTGCCAAAAAGTATTATATTCATGGGTTCTGAGAATTAGAGCATGGTCATTTTTTTGTTGTTGTTGTTTAGTTGCTAAGTCATGTCCTACTCTTTTGCTACCCTATGGTATCCTGCCAGGCTCCTCTATCCATGGGATTTCCCAGGCAAGAATACTGGAATGGGTTGCCATTTCATACTTCAGAGGGTCATCCCCATGCAGGGACCGAACCCACATATCCTGCATTGGCAGGCAGATTCTTTACCACTCAGCCACCAGAGAAGCTCATGTTCATCTTTGGGGGATCATTATTCTGCATACCATAGCTGTCAACATTAGGGAGCAGAGAGGGGGTGTTTTTATGAAACCTAATTTCTTCCATTGGAAAGACTAATTGCATTAAATTGAAAAAAGATTGCTTTTGAGTTAGATGTGGGCTAGATACTATAGAAAGTCAAGAAGGATTCTGGACTCAGGTTGCTTCTGAATTGTCCCTATGCTCTTGCTTCATTTAGAGAAACAGTGGGAATCAGAAAAGGCATTATGTTTATTTATGGGAGAAATGTAATACAGAAATCTAGTCAATGGATGCATTCATGAAAAGTCCTTGGTTCCACACAAGAAGACTGGCAAAGGTACTTACATGTAATTTATATAAGTTGAAGTGAGATACTTAAAATGTTTTTTGCTGCTGCTGCTAAGTCGCTTCAGTCGTGTCCAACTCTTAGCGACCCCATGGATTGCAGCCTACCAGGCTCCTCTGTCCATGGGATTTTCCAGGTGAGAGTACTGGAATCGGATGCCATTGCCTTCTCCTTAAAATGTTTGAGTACTATTTTTTACTGTTTTCCCACTGTAAGATAAAATGTCTCACTTTGTTGGTTAACCAGAGAACTGTCAACCACATGGTCAGGTAAAGGATTGTCCTTTTATTATTTAATCAGTCCACATTCCATTCCTATCCCATCTGTTTGGAGGTTATTCTCCCCTAGCTCAGAGATTCTTGACATTTTGGTGGAAGTCTTCAGCCTTTTTGAGAATTTGGTGAATGCTAAGTCTGACCTTGAAAAACATCCACACAGACATTTTTTTTTCCTTTCATTCTAGTACTTTGGGTACAGAGTTACTAAATCCTTCAGTTTGTGTTCAGCTCTCATTTTTGTGTGCAAAGCTATCTTCTTGTTTTTACCTTCGCCTCTCATCACCATTTTCATTCCCAGCCCTACACCATTCTCCCTGTAGATACCCTTCCTAGTTTATTTAATACTTATTCTTGGATAGCTATGTTACAGGAAGATTGTGTTGTTTTGCAAACTCAACATTTCACATATAATTTTAGAATAATTTATGCATGTTCTGAGGGCTGTTCTCAAAATTCAAATTTAAATTAAGATTATGTACAATTGAAAAATTCTCAGTTGTGCTAGCCACATTTTAAGTGCCTCATGGCCGTATGTGGCTAGAGGCTGCACCTGTATAGCCCAGTCCAGATATAGAACATGTCCATCGTTGTATAAAGTTCGTGGGAGAACATTTTCCTAAATGATCTCTAAGAACTCTCCCAGTTCTAATGCTGTGGGTTTTTCTAATTGGAGACGTTTTCTATATCAAGCATTTCTTTGTGCTTGTGTGGAATAACTCATTCCTCAAATGAGAGTCCTTGACAAAGAGAAGACAAAAGAAAGGCTCTAAATATGAAAACTTTAAGTAATGGTTCTAGATTCAGCATGTTAAAGGACTTCAAATATGCCCCCACCCAGTTCCCTCTGGAGGAATTGCATACTTACACACACTATAATCCTTGAGCTCAAAATTATCATCTCTCATATTTACATGTATGGGCTTCCCTGATAGCAGAGTTGGTAAAGAATCTGTCCGCAATGAAGGAGACCCCAGTTCGATTCCTGGGTTGGGAAGATCCACTGGAGAAGGGATAGGCTACCCACTCCAGTATTCTTGTGCTTCCCTTGTAGCTCAGTGTTATATTTACATGCAGCACTTTATAATTTGAAAGGCTGTTGATTTACAGCTGCCTTGAGTGACAGAGTTATTATTGTACCCATTGGTCATACATGGAGTATCCACTCAGACATGCAGGTAAGAAAACAGGGAAGGTGACGCACAATAGGTTTTGCATCTTTTGTACATCACGGAACCACCTTTCCTTCAGGTCATTCAGAGGCTTTTCTTGGATCTCCTTCTCTGTTTGCTCCTCCCCTGGGTTGTGGCTCCATCCTGGCAGCAGGGACCTGGGGTCCTCTGCTGAGATGGGGAAGGAAGACCTTTAGAACCTTTGCCTCCTTTCATAGGAGGCGGCTCAGGTATTTATAATCTTTCCAATGGAAACAAGCAAGCCCTTCTCTGCTAAATTTGACAGTTTCTCACAGCATAAGGAAATGGCAACCCACTCCAGTGTTCTTGCCTGGAGAATCCCAGGGATGGAGGAGCCTGGTGGGCTCCCCGTCTATGGGGTTGCAGAGTCGGACACGACTGAAGCGACTTAGCAGCAGCAGCAGCATAGCATAATTTCAACAGGAGGGAGGGGTAGAAGGAAAAAAAAGTGAGGCAAGGAAGAAAGTCATATTTTCTGTATTATAGCCTCATTTTCTAATAAAGACAATGAAGTTAAGAATGATTCAATCACATAGCTGTGATTACACAGCTAGCGAGCCTCTGTGCTCCAAATCTTGTGCTCTTTCCAAAGTCCCACTCCACATTTTGGAATAAAAACTCCACTGTACCCAGACCACTTTGAGGCATGACTGTCTCTCTCTGATAACACTGGACTCACTGAATTCCAGTCAGTATGCATCTTAGTCACTGTGACTTGTAAGTGGGGAGGCATTATGACCAAGAATAGTAGTTGATATGAACATTTGCTACGATTAATAGACATGATCGGCAAATCAGTGAATGGACCTGTCTCAAGCACTCTGTGTGCATGTGCTAAGGCACTTCGGTCATATCTAACTCTTTTTGACCCCATGGATGTACCCCGCCAGGATCCTCTGTCCATGGGATTCCCCAGGCAAGAATACTGGAGTGGGTTGCCATTTCCTTCTCCAGGGGATCTTCCTGACCCAAGGGTCAAACCTGCATCTCTTACATCTCTTGCATTGGCAAGTGGGTTCTTTACTACTAGTGCCACCTGGGAAGCCCCTCAAGCACTCTGATAGTCCCCAAATGTATAGCAGTTAAATTCTCCTATGAAACCTAAGTGTACGTTAAGCATTAGTGCATTTGCAACAACAGAACAATGAAGTTGCAGTGTGATGTGATATGGATGGTGGGAAGTTAGCTTGATTCATTTGCAGATAAGAGACTTGCTTTGGTGCTCTCTCCAACCAACCTCCAACCCTCATTAACATGTGATTCAAATCATGGCTCAGTAAAACTGCAAATGACTGCTTGTCATGGATCTTTATGTCATTCAATAAGAGTCAAAACCAAAAAAAAAGAGACTAGCCAAAACCACCTTAGTTGGGCATTTTGAGAGTGTTCTAGTCCTTAGTTCTACTCATAGGTATTACTTGTTCTCTACCTTTGCGGAATATGGTAGAATTGCACTTCTCTTCCCTTCTTTGAAATTGATCATGACCAAGTGAATTTCTTCGGCCAGTGGAATACAATTGGAAGAGACCTGAGTCACTTCCAGACAAACACCAATGCACACTATATGGGTAGAGTAATTCCTACTGTTTGGGAGAAAACCTGTCTAAAATAGGTGGAAGGGTGAAAGATGTCAGTGTGAAAAGCGATAGCTGATGTAAAAACTCGGCTAAGGGCATATGGTGCAGAATGGTTGTTAAATAAGTGTGTGTGTGTATGCCATAGGTGACCTATCCATTCTTGGGTATTGGGTTCCAACTCCCTGATCCTAAATATAATCTCCAGTAGACATACTCATACATATCTGCTTGTCTGTCTATCTATCCATCTTTCTGTCAATCTGTCAACTATCTGCTGGTGTGGAATTGCTGATAGGTGTTGATCAAGACTGCCCAAACACTCCCTTTAGCTTCACTAAAATTGAGGCAAGTTTGTTCATGATTGTAGGCCCCCTCCTCTCTTTCCTTAGGGCATCAATTTTAGAAAACTGGTACTTGTAAAATTTCTACCACCCAGAAACATCTTTCTCTAGGACCTGAGAGTCATCTCTTTGAAATGTAATCATGGAAGGCTACCAGTGGGAGGGTAGGAGCCTAACTTTGAAAAGTGACTGGAAACATGGGTGGCCCAGTCACATCAACCAACCTCCCCATGATATTCCTTAGTCCCTTTCCATTAGTTCATGTCAGCATTTGAAGATTCTCCTGCCTTTTATTTCAGCAGAGTTGAGTATAGTCTCTCTCCTCTATTGTAATAAAGTCAGCCTTGATATTTTTAACAAGTGTCCAGTAACGTTTTAAGGAGTGCCATTCTATTCCAAGGGGTGAAATGACCATGTCATTTATATTTCCATATTTGTATCTGTAGCAATTCCTAGGGGTTTCTACATCCCCACATTTCTACCAACCCTTAGATTTGTTTAGAACTCTAACATTTGTGAATTGCTAGGGTTAAGTGATATCTCCTTGTTTGTTTTTTTTTTTTAATTTGAATATCTCAAACTATCCATGATTCTGAGCCCTTTATTTATTATATGTTTGACAGGTTTGGGGATTTCCTCCTCTGTAAATTATCTGGTCAGAAAGCCTTTGTATGGCTTTCTGTTGGAGTTTCTGGTTTTTCTTGTTGCAAGAATTCCTTTCATTCAGTCAAGGCCTTGTGAGTTTCAGAAATTCAAAATATCTTTTCCCATGCTTGCAACCACAAGTGAACTTTGTCATTGTTGTCACTTACCAAACAGAATTCCAGATTTAAAACAGTATTTTGAACTTCAGTCTTGCAGAAAAATTGCAAAAGTAATACATACGAACTTCAATATATTATTTGCTCAGATGTACTACTTTTAACATTTTGCTCCATTAGCTCATTATTCTTTCTTATTCCTTTGTATGTTTTATGTGTGTGTATATATATATATATATATATATGTATGCGCACACATACACAAACACAATCCATAGTTTATGTTTTTAATGAACCAGTTACAAGTAATTGCAAGCATCTATTTCTTTACCTTAGTTATTTCCATGGCGCAGTGGTAAAGAACTCACCTGCCAATGTAGGAGATGCAAAAGATGTGGATTTGATCCCTGAGTCGGGGAATTCCCCTGGAAGAGGGCACTCTAGTATTCTTACCTGCAGAATCTCATGGACAGAGGAGCCTGATGGGCTAGTCCATGGGTCTCAAACAGTCAAATAGGACTGAGCACACACGCATTCCTAAGAATAGGAATAAACTATAACCAGAGTGCAGTCATTAAATCAGAAAGTTGAACACTGACTAATCCACTCTCCAACTTCAAATTTTGCCAATTTTCTCAAAGTTGAGTTTTATAACTATTTTCTCCCTCTAGTCCAGGATTCTGCCTGTTCCATCTCTTTTATTTCCTTTCTTTCTTTCCTTTTTTCCTTCCTTCTCTTTCCTCCTCCACTCCCTCCTTTCTTTCCTTCTCTGCCTCAGAATTCTTTATCTTTCTTGGCTTTAACATTTTATTTTATAGACTGTTGCCAAGTTTGTGTGATTTTTTTTTTCATGATTATAATTTTTTTTTTTTGGTAGAAATACTACAAAGGTAATATTGTGTCTCAGGGCATCATGTCAGAAGGTACATGATACCAATTTTTACCATTACTGAAACTGTTAACTCTGGTCACTTACTTAAGGTGAGTCTATCAATGACCATTCTCCTTTAAGTTTTATGTAGACACTTTGTGACTGTGGATATATAAATATATATGCACTATGCCTTTGTCACTGATCACGTATGCTGAACTCACTTAGTATAACTCATCTGGGGATCTCCTTTATTTATTACAAAGCATGCCATTGTGTGTATCATGTCTTCTACCAGTCTCCTATATATAGATACTTAGGTTGTTTCCAGTGATTTTGTATTTACAAATAATGCTGCAATGGATAACCTAATGTGGTTGTATTTTCTTGTTAGCTTCAGGCTAAATTCCTAGAACTGAGATTGCTAAATTAAAAGGAAATGCATATGTAATTTTGTTAGAGATTGCCAGATTCCCCAGCATAAGGGTTATATTATCTGCATTCCCATCAGCAGTGAAAGAGACTGCCTTGTAGCCTTGCCAGTAGAAAGCGTTGCCAAGATTTTTTACTTTTTTGCCAACCTGATAGAAGAGAAACGGTATCCAGTGTAATTTTATTTGCTTTTATTCTTATTATGGGTAAAATTGAAATAGTTGTGTATGACTAAGAACCATTGTATATCTTTTTCATAAATTATTTGCTTGGGCCTTAAATTCATTGTTCTTTTGACGTTTTGCTCATTTCCCCCTTTATTTTAACAGTTTTAAAGTATATTAAGAATAATATCTCCTTATCTGTGGTATATTTTGCAAATTCCCCCCCCACTTTGTCTTCTGCCATTTTACTTTGATTGTGGTTTTTTTTCCATGAGAAACATTTAAAATTTTTATATAGTGAAATTTATCTTAAATTTTTTCAACTTAATTTTGTCCTATTTAGAAATTCTCTTTTTATACCCATGTTATGGAGAGGGCAATGGCACCCCACTCCAGTACTCTTGCCTGGAAAATCCCATGGACGGAGGAGCCTGGCAGGCTGCAGTCCATGGGGTCGCTAAGAGTCGGACACGACTGAACGACTTCACTTTCACTATGGATTAATTCAGCAATGTTTTCTTCTAGTATTTGTATAGTTTTATGTTTCACATTTAAATCCCTGGATACATTTAGAGCTTATTTTTACATACGATGTGATGCATTTAATTGTATCTTTTTCCAAAAGACTACCCAGTTAATGTGAGTACCTTTTTAAAAAAATTGTTTGTCTTTGCCCAGGAGTTGGAGGACCATCTTTATTATGTATTAAATTTCCATATGTACTTGGTTCTCTATCTGGGCATCTCACTCTATCCTATTGCACCAGTCTGTCTGCCTCTTCGTGTGCCAGTATTATACTGTTTTAATTATAGAAGCTTGCTACAATGTTTTAGTATCTGGTAGGATTAGTCCCTTTTCATAACTTTGCTTTTTCAGTGTTTTCCTGAAACACAGCTTTTTCAGTGTTTCATGCATGTTTATTTTTTCAGGTGAACTTTCATTACAACTTATCCAGCTTCATGAAAAAAAGCTTATTGGTATTTTTGTTATTGCCTTCAATTTATAAATTAGTGTAAGAAGTGCTCTTTCTTTTGACACTTAGTTTTCCTAAGAACAAGGGCTCTTCTTTATTTGTTAGAATCTAACTTTTTGCCTTTCAGTGGTGTTTTTAAGGTTTCACGTACACACAGTACTAGTTATCTATTGCTGCATAACAAATCACCTCTAAACTTAATAGCTTGAAATGATTATCATCATTCATTATCACACACACCTTCTATAGGTCAGGAATTCAAGTCAAGTCTAGTGGGGTGATTCTGGCTTGAGGGTCCCTCTTGAAGTAGTAGTCAAGATAGTGGCTGTGGAGCTGCAGATACCTGAGGCTTCACTGGTGTTTCTAAAATGGTTTGTTCACGTGGCTGACAAGTTGGGGCTGGCTGTAGCTGGAGGCCGTAGTTTCTCACCACTCGGTCCTTTCCTCACAACATGGTAACTGACTTCCACTGGACAAAATATCCCACAGAGAGAATGAGGTAGAAACTATATTTTTTAAAATATAATTTAGTATTGGATAGTACACATCATTTCCATAATTTGTATACTTGGGTAAACAGATCAGTGTTATTCAATGTGGTGGGGTCTATTCAAAGAAGTGAATATGTGGAGATGGGGATCGTTGAGACCATCTCAGAAGTACACGTCTGAAGTGTTTTTACAGTAAGTAGGAATGGGGCTTCAGAATCATGGTGTGTGTGTGTGTGTGTGTGTGTGAATTTACTGGGAATAGATGTTGAATTTTTTAGAAGTTTCTAGGATTCATCAAAGTAAAAACAGTAATTTTTTTTCAGATTTATGGTATTTTATGGTAATGCATTTCCTATATTGAGTGCACATGGTATTCCTAGAACCAATCCTGCTTGGTTATTGTATATTATTTTCATAGCATAGTGATGAATAATGTATTTTGTGCTAATTTTGATAAACTATATGTTTGTAATTTGATTTTTAAAAATTTTGAACTATATCATATCTGGGCATCAATATGCTGCGATTCATGGGGTTGCAAAGAGTCAGACACGACTGAGCGACTGATCTGATCTGATGATATTTTCTTTATAAAATGATTTAAAAGTTGTTTTCCTTCATTTTCTATGTTTTGGAGCAGTTTTTGTAGCACTGGACCTATCTGGTTATTGACAGTTTGGTAAAATTTCCTTTTAAAACCATCTGGGCCTGGTGGACTTTTCTGTGAGGTCTAGCTTTGATTAAATTTCTCTCTCTCTCTCTTTTTTTTTTTCTATGAGCATTGGTCCATTTAAAATGCTTCCTGGGAACTTCCTGGTGGTTCTGTGGTTAGGGCTCAGCACTTACACCGCCAAGGCCCATGTTCAGTCCCTGGTTGGGGAACTAAGATCCTGCAAGCCACTCAGTGTGACCAAAAAAAAAAAAAAAAGTGCTTTCTAACTCTATTTGAGTCAATTTTGATAAACTTTATTTCATCAAATGTTTTTCATTTAATACAGGTTTTCAGATTTATTTGCAAAGAAATATGTAAATTAATCTCATGACTTGAAAGCTTTTATTTTTTTCTCATTGGTAATTTCTTATCATTTCTTCATATATTTGTGCCTTCTTTTTTATTAATCAGGTGAATTAGTGATATGTCTAGTTTATTAATCATTTAAAAACAGTTTTATTAATCAGATTTCTTATATTTTTCTTCTCTACTATTTTCACTTTCATCTATTTTCTTCTTGGTGCTTTATTTTTGTTAACTTTATTGTTCTTTTAAAAAATAATTTTTGAAAGTAAGCCTCAGAATATTGTGGAGGGTTCTGGGCTCACTTAAAGTTAAAAAGATGTATTTTTAGGTTGCAGTACCCGCTCCGGTGTTCTTGCCTGGAGAATCCCAGGGATGGCGGAGCCTGGCGGGCTGCCGTCTATGGGGTCACACAGAGTCGGATACGAACTGAAGCAACTTAGCAGCAGCAAGTGTATAAATTGATTATTCTTTTCTGATTAGTGCTTGAATGTATCCCATAGATTCTAATCTGTAGTAGTTTCATCATTATTGCATTTGAAATTTGGGGTTGTATTTCCTCTGTCACTTAGTAATTTTTTACAAGAAAAAACTTAATTTCAGGAGTTTTTGTATTTTAAAATATTGTTATTTATTGCTTATTTTATTGCAAATATAATTAAGGAGTGTTATTTGTAATATTTCTTCTCCATACCACTTACTCATGCTTTTTTTTGTGACTTAACAAGTTGATTAGTTTTGTAAATGTACCATGTTGCTTGAGAGGACAATGTATGTTCCATTATCAGGGTTTAATGTTTGATGATTCCATAAGATCTACTGTATTTTATTGAGAATGCTGTTTAGGTATTTTGTAGCCTTGATAATTTTTGTATACTTACTCGTTTTGTAATTAGAGTGGTTTGATGAAATCTATTATCAGGGTGTTTTGTGTATTTCTACTTGCTTCTCCTGTAGTTTCTGCTGTATATAAAGAAGATTTCTGTGTTATTGGTGCATAGATATTTCTGAGTGTTATATCTCTATTTTGAATTGCAGCTTTTAGCATTAATAGTGTCCTTTTTGTCACAGTAATTTTTTTTTGGCTTGTGTCCTAATTTGATGTCAGGTGCAAGCACTGTGTATGTATTGATTTCATTTGCCTATTATGCCTGGATCCAATCCTTTTATGTTTAGCCTTTCAGAATCACCTTTTTTCCCCAGATGCAGCTCTTGTATAGCAAAGATTTGTTATTTCTTTGAATCACTTTGGAAATATTTTTAAAAGATGCGTTAAGCTAACTCACATATATTAATGTACTTTTTATGTTGGGTCTCTGTCATTTCAAGTATAATTACTATCTCATTTTATTAAAATTTCTGTTTCTCTAGGAGATGCATTTGCTTTGGTCTTTAATTGAAAAAACTTCTGATATTAGGATTAGGTATCTATTGAAAACCTCTGTGCTTACGCCTTTTAAACTGCCCTTCTCTGCTGTTTTCTTAGTTAACTTTATTAACTAGTGTGTCAGTTTCTAATGTACATTTGACTCCTCCTTTTTATGTGTACAACAGATGTTCTCAAAGTGTGATCCACTGAAGGCTCTGAAACCTTCACAGAGTCTGTGATATCAAAACTATTTTCATAATACTAAGTAAGACTTTACATGACTTTTTCACTTTTATTTTCTTATGAATGCACACAAACATCATCCAGAGGCTACATGATACTTGATGATGTTATCCCTTTGTTGTTGTTAAGTTGCTGAGTCATGTCTGACTCTTTTACAACCCCATGGACTGTAGTCTGCCGGGGTCCTCTGTCCATGGAATTTTCTAGGTATGAGTACAGGAGTGGCTTGCCATTTCCTTCTCCAGGGAAATCTTCCTGACCCAGGGATTAAACCTGTGTTTCCTGCATTGCCAGATGAATTATTTACCAATGAGCCACCAAGGAAGCCTGTTATCCCTTTAATAGCTACCAAATAGCTACAAGTGTGGAACTTGTAAGGGAAGCCCAAGAATACTAGAGCAGGTAGCCTATCCCTTCTCCAGAGGATCTTCCCAACCCAGGAATTGAACCAGGGTCTCCTGCACTGCAGGTGGATTCTTTACCAACTGAGCTATGAGGGTAAGCCCTATGAAAGTCCAGGTGTCTGCTATTAAGCCAGGCCTTGGGATTTGCAAAAATGTGAAAGGTACCACTTTTCTCATTATATTTTTGGGAAAAGTATTATTTTCATAAAAAATGTTATTTATGTTTCCATAATAGGCTTATTTTTATTATGTTTAAATAAATACCTTCTCAGTTTTAATTTGTAAAGTGGAATAAATTGATTCCTATAACTTAATAAATAAAAGCTTTCTGAGATTCTCAAAAATTTTACAAGTGCAAGGACTTGGGAGGTCAAAAGATTTGAGGACTCCTTTGTGTCACATCAATGAATTTATTCTTTCCATTACCCCTCTCCATTCCCTTGTACTTTTTATTCATATTATATTTACTTTGTCAAAACATATAGCATTTTATATTATTCTGATTAAATTAAATATATTAAATCCTTACCATTACTCCTTTTGCCCAGATTTCCTCAGTCATAACTTGACTGGATGAAATTTATCCTTTAGCAGATTAAGGACTTGTGAATACAGTATTCCCCAAGTTCCTAAATGTGTAAAACTGTTTTGTGTGTGTATGTGTGTGTTACTTTTTATTTATGTCTTGAAATTGAACAACAGCTTAGCTGGATATAAAATCCTTGGTTCACCTTTCTCTCCCTTGAGTTTCTTGCACATCCTGTTTTCTTCTTGCCTTGATTTGTATGGCACTCTTGGAAATTTTGATACCAGCTTAATTTTCTTGCTGTTGAGATCTGAGATTTCTTTCTGTATCTGGAAAATCTAACACTTTTACTAGGATATATCTGAGGGTTGATGATTCTGGGTAAGTTTTCCTAGATTCCTACTGAGCCTATTTAGTATATGGATTTAGATATTCTATAATTTCCTGAACCTTTTCATGGATTATATTTTAAAATATTAGTTCTATTCCATTGCTTTTTTTCCCCCTGAAAGTCCAGTTCTGTGTAATTGGATCTCCCTTATGTAGCTTCCATTTAAACTACTTTCTTTTTTCCCCTTTTAAAAAATGTTCTTATCATCTTGGTTGTTTCTCTACTTTATTTCCTCTTATTAATTGTTCATTTGAATATAATCTTTCTAGGAAAACTGGTAATTTAATTGTTCATTTCTGAGACTGTTATTTTTTCCCATTTCTTTCCATATTTCTTCCAGCTTTATGGTCATTTCGCTTCCTTAGATTTTGGTTATCTGATTCAAGGTATTTTTTTCATATTTCCACATGCTTGTTGGAAAATACTGGATTTAGTTTGATGCATTATGCTATAGTTTTTTCTACTTGTTTATTGCTTTTAGGGTGGTGTGGGAGAATTTTCACCAGTTTGTTTCAATTTTAAGTTTCAGTTTTATTCTTCCCAGTTTGTAAAGATGAACATCGTTTTGGATTTTTTTTTTACTTTTTTAAGTTTTATTTTATATTGGAGTATAGTTGATTTATAATGTTGTGTTAATTTTAGATGTATAGTAAAGTAATTCAGTTATATAAGTACATATATTCATTTTTTCAGGTTCTTCTCCCATAGGTTATTATAGAATATTGAGTAGAATTCCTGTGCTAATACAGTAGGTCTTTGTTGATTATCAATTTTATATATAGTAGTGTATATTGAATCTTTATTTTGTAGACATACTTGGCAATTCAGATTGTATAAGTGTTTAATTCAAGAGCTTCCTCTTCTGTCTGTGAAGTGAAATAGTTTCTCTAATGTCTGTTTATCAAAGTGGCCAAGTTGCAGTGTTTATTCCCTGCACTGCAATTTGAAATATTAAAAAATTTTCCTTTGTCAGGTAGGATGCCAAATTTCCTTGACATGCTTTTATCCTTACCACCCCAGACTGTAAAGTGATTTTTTATTCCTCTTCAGATTTTGTGCCCTTCTGAGACTGCTATCTTGGGTCCTTGTCACCTTTAAGTCTCTTCCCTGTAATCATTCCTATTATTAAGTTTCGTCACAATTAGTACAGATTTTCTCTTTCTGGGACAGTGGTAAAGAATCTGCCTGCAATACAGGAGACCCCGAGTTCGATCCCTGAGTCAGGAAGATCCCCTGGAGAAAGAAATGGCAACCCACTACAGTATTCTTGTCTGGAAAGTCCCATGGACAGAGGAGCATGGTGGGCTACCCGTCCATGACATCGCAAAAGAGTCAGACATGACTTAATGACTAAACAACAACAACAAAACTCTCTTTCTGGAGGTGATCTTCATTCACTTTTAGAGAATTTCACCCTTGTAAGAGAATAAGAAGATGAGGCTGCCAACTGATCCTTAAGCTGGATCCAGACAACTGGAGGGGCCTTGCCCCTCCACTGTCCCTGGAATATACTTTTAACTGTGGGGAGAACATCTGGATGGTATACATGACTGAACCCAGTTAAGCCTCTGTATACACTTCTAAGGTTCTAGAAGGTGGGTGTGCAGATCTTGTCATGTCACCTGCCCAGGACAGCCTCATGTGTTAAGTTCTGTACCCAGAGACAGTTTTGAATTTCAGGGGAACTCTCAAGGATGTGGACAAACAACTCCTTTTCTCTCCCCCACAATTTCCCTGAACTTTTCTCTCTCTCTACTAATGCTTTTTCCTTGGAAGGAAAGTTATGACCAACCTATACAGCATATTAAAAAGGAGAGACATTACTTTGTCAACAAAGGTCCGTCTAGTCAAGGCTATGGTTTTTCCAGTAGTCATGTATGGATGTGAGAGTTGGACTATAAAGAAAGCTGAGTGCCGAAGAAATGATGCTTTTGAACTGTGGTGTTGGAGAATACTCTTGGGAGTCCCTTGGACTGCAAGGAGATCCAACCAGTCTATCCTGGGGGACATCAGTCCTGGGTGTTCATTGGAAGGACTGATGTTGAAGCTGAAACTCCAATACTTTGGTCGCCTGATGCGAAGAGCTGACTCACTTGAAAAGACCCTGGTGTTGGGAAAGATTGAAGGCAGGAGGAGAAGGGGATGACAGAGGATGAGATGGCTGGATGGCATCACCAACTCAATGGACATGAGTTTGAGTAAACTCCGGGAGTTGGTGATGGACAGGGAGGCCTGGCGTGCTGTGGTTCACAGGGTCTCAAAGAATTGGACACGACTGAGTGACTGAACTGAACTAATGCTTTCAGTGGGCACTTCTAGTTTTGCTGAAGGGATGGGTTTTCTGTGGTTGTACTTGTTCTTCTGGTGAATCTGTGTCATTTGTTTAGGGGAATTGCAGAGTGAGTGAGCGGTGCAGTTCAGTCATCCTGTCGTCCCCTTCTTCTGCCTTCAATCTTTCCCAGCATCAGGGTCTTTTCAAATGAGTCAGTTCTTCACATCAGGAGGCCAAATAGAGTTTCACCTTCAGCATCAGTCCTTCCAGTGAATTCAGGACTGATTTCCTTTAGGATGGACTGGTTGGATCTCCTTGTAGTCCAAGGGACTCTCAAGAGTTTTCTCCAACACCACAGTTCAAAAGCATCAATTCTTCAGTGCTCAGCTTTCTTTATAGTTCAACTCTCACATCCATACATGACTACTGGAAAAACCATAGCTTTGACTAGATGGACCTTTGTTGGCAAAGTAATGTCTCTGCTTTTTAATATGCTGTCTAGCTTTTATTTCAAGGAGTAAGCGTCTTTTAATTTCATGGCTGCAGTCACCGTCTGCAGTAATTCTGAAGCTCAGAAAAATAAAGTCAACTACTGTTTCCGTTGTTTTCCCATCTATTTGCCATGAAGTGATGGGACCAGATGCCATGATCTTAGTTTTCTGAGTGTTGAGTTTTAAGCCAACTTTTTTCACTCTCCTCTTTCACTTTCATCAAGAGGTTTTTTAGTTCTTTGCTTTCTGCCATAGGGGTGGTATCATCTGTGTATCTGAGGATTTTGATATTTCTCCTGGCAATCTTGATTCCAGTTTGTGCTTCATCCAGCCCTGCATTTTGCATGATATGCTCTGTATATAAGTTAAATAAGCAGGGTGACCGTATACAACCTTGATGTACCCCTTTCCCGATTTGGAACCAGTCTGTTGTTCCATGTCCAGTTTTAACTGTTGCTTCTTGACCTGCATACAGATTTCTCAGGAGGCAGGTCAGGTGATCTGGTGTTCTCATCTCTTTAAGAATTTTCCACAATTTGTTGTGATCCACACAGTCAAATGCTTTGGCGTAGTCAATAAAGCAGAAGTAGATGTTTTTCTGGAACTCTCTGGGTTTCTCGATCTCTGGTTCCTCTGCCTTTTTAAAATCCAGCTTGAACACCTGGAAGTTCATGGTTCACATAATGGTGAAGCCTGGCTTGGAGAATTTTGAGCATTACTTTGCTAGCGTGTGAGATGAATGCAATTGTATGGTAGTTTGAAAATTCTTTAGCATTGCCTTTCTTTGTGATTGGAGTGAAAACTGACCTTTTCCAGTCCTGCAGCCACTGCTGGGTTTTCCAAGTTTGCTGGCATATTGAGTGCAACACTTTCACAGCATCATCTTTAGGATTTGAAATAGCTCAACTGGAATTCCATCACCTCCACTAGCTTTGTTCATAGTGATGCTTCCAAGGCCCACTTGACTTCACGATCCAGGATGTCTGGCTGTGGGTGAGTCATCACACACCATTATGGTTGTCTGGGTCATGAAAATATTTTTTTGTATAGTTTTATGTATTCTTGCTACCTCTTCTTAATATCTTCTGCTTCTGTTAGGTCTATACCATTTCTGACCTTTATTGTGCCTATCTTTGCATGAAGTGTTCCCTTGGTATCACTAATTTTCTTGAAGATAGCTCTAGTCTTTCCTATTCTATTGTTTTCCTTTATTTCTTTGCATTGATCACTGAGGAAGGCTTTCTTATCTCTCCATGCTGTTCTTTGGAACTCTGCATTCAAATGTGTATTCTCCTTTGCCTTTACCTCCTCTTCTTTTCTCAGCTATTTGTAAGCCCTCCTCAGACAGTTTTGCCTTTTTTGCATTTCTTTTTCCTGGGCATGGCCTTTTTCTTGGGGAGAACCCTTGTGATTGAGTAAGTTGCCACTAATTTCCTCAATCCACTCAGGAACAGAAATCCTTAAATGTGCAGCAACCAAAATAAATCACTTCCCCCCTCCGTAATATAGCCCTTAATTTAATTTCTGTTATTAATTTGTAAAATCCAAGATATTTTCTTCAGTTAGCCTAATGGCTCTGTTGCTTTTATATCTTTTTACAACTGTGGTATAGTTGATTTACAATGTTAGTTTCAGGTTTCCAGCTTAGTGATTCAATGTTTTTGCAGATTATACTCCATTTGTTGCCTTTTCTTCATAAACCTATCAAGATTCTCCCTTTTTATATGGTGTTATGAAGGATTTTGGTTTTATTTTTCTCCATGTAGTAAGTTTTCCTTATACTCTTTTTCTTTTTTAAACATTTTTGATGTATTTGTTTTACTGTTGGCTGTTCTGGGCCTTTGTTGCTTTGCACGGGCTTTCTCTAGTTGTGGCAAGGAGGGCTACTCTTTGCTGTGATGTGCGGGCTTCTCATTTCGGGGGCTTCTTGTTGTGGAGCGCAGGTTCCGGGGCTTGCAGGCTTCAGTAGCTGCGGCAAGTGGGCTCTATGGTGCTGGCTGAGAGGTTGACGTGCATGGGCTTGTTTGCTCCTGAGCATGTGGGATCTTCCCCCAGTCCAGAGCACACCTGTGTCCCCTGCATTGGCAGGCAGATTCCTATCCTTGTGCCGCCAGAGAAGTTCTCCTTATATTCTCTCTCGAGCAATCAATTGTTTTCTTTCTTTCTTTTTTTTTTTTTGTATTTTGTCATATATGAGATATTCATGTACAGATGACTGTGTTTTTGAGATACATTTATTCTGTTCCATTGGTCTATTTTTCTGGTATCATGGCTTTATTTATAGTGGACAGCTTTTTAATTTTCTGTTTTATAATTGACTTAGCTATGAACTGACCTTTCCTATTTTAGAGTAAATGTGATGAATTTCTCAAAGGTGTTTAAGTTGAAGTTTTATTGGGAATTTAGAGATTAGTGATGGGAAAGTTTAAATTTGAAGATTATTATAATTGTCATTTATTCTGATCACCTTTTATGTTCTTTATTAGATTTTAAAATTATATTTTAGAGTTGTATTAAGATTTGTTGCTTAGCTGAATTCATAAATATTTAGTGTTTCTTGCTTATCTCATTACATTCTCTGTTGGTTATTATTGATATTGGGAAATAGTATTGATTTTTGTAGGTCAATCAATATTAACAGCATGACTAAACTCTGATTTTTTTCTAGTAGTTTGTCTTCAGGTTATGCTTGTTTTTCTAAGTAGAGAATTATATATAATCTATAAGTAGTGCTTCTGCTTTCTCACTGTTGCATTTTGAGCATTTTATTTTGTACTTGGGTAAAATAAAAATAAAATATAGTAATGTCAGATTTATTCTTTGTTGTCCATGAACTTCAATTGTTCTTACTTCACTGTGAGATATATGTATATGTATATAAATGTTTATAGGTGCTGCCCAACTCTCATTCAATATACATATATGTAGTATTATGTTAAAACTCATTTTGAATCCAAAAAAGTCATTGTAGCACAGAAGAGAAAATATTCAGCCTCTGAAGGTCACATGTATTGAGAAGCAGAAACATTTCTCTGAAATCCTTTCATTTGTATGATATCTGTTGATCTTTTTTAAAAATTAATTTTTTGGAGTATAGTTGATTTACTGAAAGGTCTAGTGGTTTTCTGTGTTGGAGAAGACTCTTGAGAGTCCCTTGGACTGCAAGGAGATCCAACCAGTCCATCCTAAAGGAAATCAATCCTGAATATTCATTAGAAGGACTGATGCTGAAGCTGAAATTCCAATACTTTGGCCACCTGATGCGAGGAACTGACTCATTGGAAAAGACCCTGATGCTGGGAAAGATTGAAGGCGGGAGGAGAAGGGGATGACAGAGGATGAGATGGTTGGATGACATCACTGACTCAATGAACATGAGTTTGAATAAATTCCGGGAGTTGGTGATGGACAGGGAGGCCTGGTGTGCTGCAGTCCATGGGATCACAAAGAGTCAGACACGACTAAGCGACTGAACTGAACTGATAGTTGATTTACAGTGTTGTGTTAGTTTCGATGTATAAAGTGATTCAGTTATACATAGGTTCATTCTTTTTCAGATTCTTTTCCCATATAGGTTACTATAGAATATTTAACATAGTTCACTGTGCTATGCAGTAGGTCCTTGTTGGTTATTCATCTTACATAGAGTAGTGTGTGTATGTTAATCCCAAGCTCCTAATTTGTCTCCCACACTCACATTTCCCCTTTAGTAACTATTAAGCTTGTTTTCAAAATCTGTGAGTCTGTTTCTGTTTTGTAAGTAAGTTCATTTATATCATTTTTAAAAAAATTAGATTCCATAAATGAATGATATCATATGATATTTGTCTTTATCTGACTTACTTCACTTAGTATGATAATCTTGAGATCCATCCATGTTGCTACAAATGGCATTATTTTGTTCTTTTTTATGGCTGAGTGATACTCCACTGTGTGTGTGTGTGTATATGTATATCTTTATCCATTCTTCTGTTGATGGACATTTAGTTTTCTTCTATGTTTTGGGTAGTGTAATAGTCTACAATGAACATTGAGGTGCATATATCTTTTCAAACCATGTTTTTCTCCAGATATATGCCCATAAGTGGGATTGCTGGATGATATGTAGTTCCGTTTTCAGTTTTTTTAGATATCTGTTGATCTTAATAACTTGGTGAGTTGACTAACAAAAGACAAACATATATTTTACTAACTTGACTTGAATTTTTAAATTTCATTATTTTTATTATGCTATTTATTTTAAATTAAGTAATAAAACATTTAATTATAAATTATTCAAATCATATGATTCAAATGATGTAAAGTAGACAGAAAGACCCTTCTTTTATTTTATTTCTATGTCTACCTGCCCTTCCTTTTACCATTATCAACAGTTTTCTATGCATTCTCCATCCCTTCTTTGTATTTAAATGATTATCTATTAAATAACATTTTACTTTAGTTGCTTTTAAAATGTTTATTGAAACAAAATTCACATGCCATAAAATCCACCAATTTAAAGTGTACAATGAAGTGGTTTTTAGTATATTCACAAAATTATGCAACTATCATCACTATCTACTTCCAGATCACTTTTATCACCCCACAAAAAAACCCCATACCTGCTAATAGTAACTTGCCATTTTTCTCTTTCCTCAGCCTTGCACAACCACTAATATATTTTCAGTCACTGGACTTGTGTAGTTTGATATTTCATGTATGTGGACTCAAACAGTATGTGATCTCCTTTTACTTAGCTACATATGACTTTTTAAAATAAGTATTAATGGGATAATAATAAACATATATTTCAGATTTTTTTTCTTTTAATATTTCTTCTATGTCATCTTACATATTTCTATGTAATTATTTTTAATAGCAATATAGTATCCACAGACCAGATGCATCCTGGTTTATTTAAGTGTCCCATTATTGATGGATATATGCATTGCAGCCAGTCAGTATTATCAACACTCTCAATCTGTTCATGCAGTAGATACTTGAGAGCCCACTGTGAGTTAGACACTGTTCTAGGTACTAGATGGACATTAGTGGACTATGGTGAGCACTGGTGCAGTTCTTGAGTTCTGTATTAGAAAACAAGTCTTAGACTTATGCCAACCAATAAATAAGAAAATATCCATCATAAGTGCTATCCAGATAATTACAATACAATTTGTGGTGATCTTTGACATGGGGACTACTTTGGATTGATAGTGAAGAAAGACTTCTCTACAGAGAGGTTTACTGTTGAGAACTAAATGACAGGAGGGAGCCACCTGTGAGGAGACCCTGGGGAAGAACATTTCAGGAGAGTCAATGACAATGCCTGAAGGCTCTACGGCAGAAAACATCTTGGTGGGTGGGAAGCATAGAAAATGAGCCGGTATGTGACTGGATAGTGATGCATGAAGTGGGAGCAGAGTGAAGTAGGAGAGAAGGCAGGCATCAGATTGCATGGGGCTTGGTAAACTGGGTAGGGAGTTTGGATTTTATTCGAAGTGTGTGAAACACTGGATGGTTTTAAGTAGGAGAGTGACTTCCTTGGATCTCTGTTTCAAAAAATATATGACTGCTCTTTGGGAAATGGATTTTAGGGAGAATGGAATCAGAGTGATCAGTTGGGAGGTACAGCAACGGTCTAGACAAGAGATGGTAATGGCTCAGGGTAGGGTAGGAGCAGTGGAGAAGAAATGGTCATTGAGATTCTTTTGAAGATAGAATTACCTGGATCTGCCACTGAATTGTGGGGCATGAAGGAAGTAAAAGAGCCAAGGATAACTCCTAGATTTCGTCTTGAGTTAACTGGTGAATGGTGATGCTATGCACTTTGAAGAAAACTGAGGTCTGGGGGAAAAAAATTCTCTTTTGATTGTTGTAAAGATTCCTATTAAACATGCAAATAGAGATGGCAAATGGAGACTTGATTATATGAGAGAGTTCCAGGAGAGATACAGAAGTCCTCAACACAGAGAAAGTGAAAGAAAGTGAAGTCGCTCAGTCGTGTGTGACTCTTTGAGACCCCATGGACTGTATCCTACTAGGCTTCTCTGTCCATGGGATTTTCCAGGCAAGAATACTGGAGTGGGGTGCCATTTCCTTCTCCAGAGGATCTTCCTGACCCAGGGATCAAACCCAGGTCTCCTGCATTGTAGGCAGACGCTTTACCATCTGAGCCACCAGGGAAGTCAGTCCTAAATACAAATGTGGTATTTAAAACCAGGGGGTTGGGGACTTCCCTGGTAGTCCAGTGGTTAAGAATTTGTCTTGCAATGCAGGGGACGTGAGTTCCCTGGTTGGGGAACTAAGATCCCATGTGGTGTGGAGAAACTAGGTCCATGTGCCCCAACTAGAGAAAGATCCCACATGAAACAATGAATATTCTGTATGCGGCAACTGAGACCTGATGCAGCCAAATAAATAAATATTAAAACAACAACAACAACATACAAAAACCCAGGGGTTTGGATGGGCTCCACTAGAGTGAGTATGTAGCTAAAGAAGAAAAAGAAGCCACGTCTTGTACTTTCAGAGCGAGGCAGTTCTGAGGTGGACCCAGAAGCTCCCCCTGCTCCTGATGATGACAGGAAGATACATCATTTTATCTTTGAATGATGGTGACTAGGGTCCCTTCTGGAGTAAGATGTTAATGAGGAAGTAGGAGAGAGTGTTCACGATACATCCCTGGGGAAGCAGAACTGAGGACAGTGAAGGTTCACAGTGGGTGGGAAGGCAAGGGAGCGGAGTATTCTTGGGCCAGGAGAAGACACCAAAAACATGGAGACTGCAGGTATAAAATCAGACCTGTCCTACACTAGTTATGCCCAGTTTGGTCTTGTAGTCCACTTGGAAGGTGTTAGCTATGTTTATTCCATGGGGCCCGAGACACAGCAACTTTGTCACTCGGGCACTTGCCCCGGTAGAGCTCATGGCATCTCACTACCTTTGTGTGGTTTTCTGGCCATACCTGGAGGCAGCTTTAGACAGTGTCCTTGATGCCAGTTTGCTGGGGAATTTTCCACAAAAGCACACAAGGATTTGTCCCACCCGACTGAGAGGGCTGTTTTTGTGGATGGATCTCTATTTATGCATGAAGAAACTTGGCAATGGTGAAGCAGTAGCTTATTTTTCTTTTTTGTTTGGTTTCATTTTGTGCTTCAGAAATAGAACAGATTAAGCATTACTTGCTTTTGAAGGCTCCAGCTCTCCCTGCAGCATGACTTTAAATTCTGTTCTCCCCAGGCGAAAACGTGGAAAACATCTCTTCTAGCTTTTGTTAAAAGCAAATGCAAATGCAGGGAAAACTGGGGAGGGATATTTTTTTTAAGTTTAATTTAATTTATATGTCTTTGAAAATAAATCTTTTCTTCTAACAGAAGAATACATGCTCATTGTAAAGAAATTAGAACAGATCGGGAAAAATACAAAGAAAGAAAAAAAATTGGATCATAATGAAAATGATAAACTAAGATTACATTAGAGCTGGAAGGAACCTTAGAAATAAAATAACCGAACTCAACAAACTGTTTTATAAATGATGAAACTCGTGTTCATAAAAGTTAAGCCACACATTCAAGGTCACATGGCTAATAATAAGACTCAGAATATTTTTCTTTCTTGATTAATATGACTGTTATACTGGGAATTTTCACATTTCTTTTTTTTTTTCCCTTTTAGTCATGAGACTGTTAAGTCAGATCTTACTTATAAGCCCACCATATAAAACACGAATGTCCTTGTTGGATGGGAGCATGTGAAGAGGGGGAGCTGCAGGTCTATTCTCCACATTTTCAGTGACCCCCAGAATTCTTTGGAGACACCCCTAGAGAATGTCTCAGATCTTCTGACAACATTTGATACATGTCATAATCAAACTTTGATTATTTTCATTCATTCATTTATTCATTCATCAACTATTTAAGTGAGTGTTTTCTATTAATACATGCCAGGCACCTTTTGAGGTGAAGGGAACGCTTACAGTCTTGAACATAATAGATAGAAGGAAGAGAGGATGTGTGCAGGGGAAACAGAGTGGTATAATGCTCAGCCATCTCTCCTGGGCTCCGTCTCCTGGGCTCCGTCTCCTGCTGGCCCATGGCAGCCTTTTCTATTCCTCCGTGTAGTTTTAGATACCCCCAATCATTGAATCAGGGACAACACTTGATCTAAAACACCCTGAAAGTCATATCTTTTTTTCTGACTTGAATAACTGTTTGGTTTTTCTTCTAAGAATATCCAACATTCCTCATGGTTGACTCAGAGCCATCCATTTTTCTGACAGTGGGTTTAAAAGTTGCCTCTTTTATTAATATTAGAGGTAAGGAACTTGTCAATTCCTAAGGCTGCCATTTCAGCATTTTGGGGACAAACTTTGTAAGAAATTCACACATCTCAATTTAACAGAGGTTAAAAAAAACTCATTTCTGGGGGAAATTGTCCCTTAACCTAGCTTATTAGAAAATCCCCCTCTTTTCAACATTAGCAGTAAACTCCAGTCCCAGAGGTTAATGGAGCCTTTTGAAAGTTGGCTATGTGATCCTCTACCTCTCTTTAGCATCCAACACAAAGCAAAAACTGCAGACAGAACTGTGTTCGGGTCACTGGGGTCAAAATTCTCCTGCACTGACTGTGGATCTTGGGCAAGTGATTCAACTTCCTTGAGCCTCGGGCTCCTCACCTATATATTAACACAATGGGCTTGAGGGTCATTGTGTGATTAAAAGGCAAAGAATCCTGTTAAAATGGCACAGAGCCTGGCCCACAGATAGTTGCTTAATACATCTCGTTTCCTTCCTCCATTTCCTTTAAATCTGAAGAATAAATTTCATAGGACAGTAACTTTATTGGGAACCTGACTTGCTTTGGGATTATGTCAAAATGCAAAACCAGAATCAGCAAGTCTGGGGGTGAGGATTGAAAGTCTGCATTTCCAGCAGATTTCTATGTAGTAACTACAAACAAAGCCATGGGACATGGATAATTTGTTACTTTGGAATCAGTCCTGTGAATGAATCCTTACTTTGCCAGTCCCTGGCTAGGTGATCTTGGGCAAGTCACTTTAACTTTCTGAGCATCAGTTTCTCAACTGGAGTGATTATGTATAACAGGTACAGTGAAGATTTAAAATGAGATAGTGGGTACCAGGAATATAGTACCATTCCTATTTTTGCTATTTTTATTTTAAATATAGTAAACCAAATCTAATAACACTGACATTGAAAACATGACCTGCAGCTATAGGTGGAAGGAGCATGTCTTTTGAACAGAACCTAGCCCACTGCCTGGCACTTGGAAGGTAAAGCACAGATGTTGACTTGCACTGCACATGTGATGTTCCTGTTGACAGAGACCGGCTGAAGACCGGGAGCAGTTGCTGCTGGAAGCATTCAGGCTCTAGTGAGAGTTTGAGTGGATGGTCCCTTGGGCTCCCTTCTGTAAGCAAAATCAACTACTCATTTATCATGTGGGTCTAAAAAGGAGGAGTGATGCTCACTAGTTTTTGTTTCATTTCTTCTGGAAAACACTGTGATACCAGGCTGTGGGCTTCTTATTATAACTTCTGAAACTGGAGGCCAGGATAGCTGAGGCTGGTGTGGTTGGTAAGGTGGCTCTGTGACGATGTGGGGGAATTCTTCTCACACAGGATGCTCTGCTCTGTGTCAGCGGTGCAGTCATGCTTCACAGAGGGGCATGTGTCCAGTTTAGCTCCCAGGGAGAGTGCTGGGGCTCCAGGGAGCCTCCGACCTTGCCATTCTCCAGCCTCCTCCTTTGCCTATATTTCATGAACTGTATTATTTCCAGGCAATAATACTGGAATGGGTTGCCATGCCCTCCTCCAGGGGGTCTTCCCAACCCAGGGATTGAACCCAGGTCTCCCACATTGCAGACGGATTCTTTACCAGGTGAGCTACCAGGGAACACCTTAATTTTACTTTTTGTCTGTGCTATGACCTGGTGAGATTTTATTTCCCAGACTAGGGATCAAACCTTGTGCCCCCTGCCTTGGAAGCAGAGTCTTAACCATTGGAGCACCAGTGAAGTCCTGTATTGAATCATATGGTAACTCTATTTTTAGTTTTTAAAGAAACCTTCATACTGTTCTCCATAGTAGTTATGCCAATGTATATTCCCACCAACAGTGTAAGAGGGTTCCCTTTCTCCACACCCTTTCCATCATTTATTGTTTGTAGATTTTTTGATGATGGCCATTCTGACTGGTGTGAGGTGATACCTCACTGTAGTTTTGGTTTGCATCTTTTCATGTGATACTGAGCATCTTTTCATGTGCCTCTTGACCATCTGTATATGTTCTTTGGAGAAATGTCTATTTAGGTCTTCTGCCCATTTTTTTGATTAGGTCTTTTTTTTTTTAATATTGAGCTGCATGAGCTGTTTGTGAATTTTGGAGACTAACCCCATTCTGTAGTTTGTCCTTTAATTTTGTGTACGGTTTCCTTTGATATGCAAAAGTTTTGAGTTTAATTGGGTCCCATTTTGTTTGTTTTTGCTTTCATTGAAGTAATATATTCAAAGTTGTATATGTGTGTGTGTCACAGTGCACAGCTAAGACTATATTTTACACTTCATAATTTTTAAGGATTAAAAAAACAAGAAAAATATCACTTTGTGATATGAATTTTATATGAAATTCACATTTCAGCATTCATGAAAAAATCATATTAGAACACAATCACACTCAGTTGTTAGCATAATATTTATGGCTGCTTCCTTTATCTCCAATAGTGATACAGTGACAGAGATTGTATAGCTCCCAAAGCATAAAGTATTTACTATCTGCCATTTTATCATAAGTTTGCTAGCCTCTGATACAAATAATTTCTATGTAACCTGATCACCTGTTTAATGATATATATTTTTATTTTATTTTTTAAAATTTTATATCAAAGTATATTTGATTTATAGTTTGTGTTAGATTCAGGGGTACAGCAAAGTAATTTAGTTATACATATATTTGTTCTTTTTCAGATTCTTTTCCCATATAGGTTATTACAGAGTATTGAGTAATGATATATCTTAAACATCTTTCCATGTCAAGAAATTCCCCTCTCCAAAATAATTTTAGTTTTTCACTAAAAAAACAGTATATTTGTTTTGTGCAGATATTTGTCTTTGTTAGTCACCAAATTTATTGTCCTTACCAGTTTTTATAAGTACTTTCCATTTACAAAGCATTCTTATCTCATTTAATTCTCACCGCTGCCCAGTGAGACAGACATTATGAGTTCATTAAAATCACTTGCTTGCAAGTAATAGAAACTACCTTAAATGTTTTAAACAAGAAAAAGGGATTGAAGAGGATTGATTAAAGATTATGGGGACTTTGCCATGAAACCCTTGAGCAGGGTTGTAGCTGGAAGGTCCTGGAAAATAGTCTCTTGGTCCCCATAGCCCCTTTGTGAGTCTGCCTTCTAATCTCTTTGATAGATTGTCTTCCTCTGCTGGTCAGTACAAGTGGACTCTATTGCTAACAGTGTGAGGTTCCAAGTAACTCACCCCACTCCTCTGAAGGACTCTGTTTCCTTTTGGGCCCAAGTCTAAATATTTTGAGGAAGAGAAATGTAGTTGGCATGTAAACTGCCAGATTTTACTCCTGGTCCAGTTGCCTAAAACTTTCGTAGAAAACAGCTGCTGGGGAATCATTTACAAAATCGCACCCCCATATGTTGGGGAGAGTTAGGTGGGGCAGTTGTGAATTATGCATCTACTTCAAAATTTATCAACTTCATTAAATTGGTCCCATTTTATAGAGGAGAAAATTGAATCTTAGAGACATCAAGTAAATTACCCAAGAAGCAAAATAATTGATAAAATATAAATCTACAGACTCCAATCCCAGGCCTGTTCTGTACAACAGACTGCTCTTGGGATGTTACAACAGTAGCATCCTGTTTGGCTGCAAGTCGTGGTTCACTCATTTTCATCTCATTGCTTGATGTATTAACGGAAGCTGGGAAATCCCTTGGTGTCTTTTACTTTGTCTTCAGGCTGGGAGCTGGATGGATAAGGGCAGGTTTTAAGATTTTTCTCCCAAGTGAATGCTGTGCTTAGAGTACTTTGATCCATCCACAGAGGGAAATTGCGTGGAAATAATCCACATACCAACCTATGGATATCATCCCTTAGCCTGCCTTTTGTCTCACATTCCTGTGTCTAATGCCAGCAACTTAATCTCCAAGCTCAATTAGCAATGGTTACAGCCCAGTGCACAAAAATCTGGAAACTGCCATGGATGGGCCACAAAACCCACTACTGTGCCAACCGAGGAAGACTCCCCAGGTGCCATGACTGTGACTGTGGGGGCACTTGTTGAATAAAATTGGCTATGGTTTTATGGATTTTTATGATTTTAAGTTGAAGGAGTCAAATGAGCCATGTGGTTTTGTACAACAAAGCTGTGGAACAGCCTGGGAGGTTGGAGGCTTGTTGGAATAATTCCTGTATCTAGAGAAACTCTGGTGAGGAGGTCAGGCATGGTGAGGATTTGTCATTTGTCACTCTAATTACCATTCCTCTCTTTACCCTTCTCCCTCTGAGTATGCCCTGACCATAGCCCTTTTCTGTGTGGTTTTGGGATGTGACTGATCCCACAGTCAGTTCAAAAAATAGGCTATGATGGATCCACTCCAACCTATGTATTCTTCCTCGGGTTGCAGTTATTAATTTGGGTTTAGTCCTAGGTGGCACTCATGGTAAAGAATCTGCCTGCCAATGCAAGAGATACAAGAGTCACAGGTTTGATCCTTGGGTCAGGAAGATCGCCTAGAGGAGGATATGGCAATCCACTCCAGTATTCTTCCCTGGAAAGTACCATGGACAGAGGAGCCTGGTGGGCTGCAGTGTATGGGGTGGCACGGAGTTGGACGTGACAGACACACAGTCAGGTGACTTATTTTAGGACAATGAAAGATCCCAGGAGCAGGGTATGTGCTATTGGAAATGGAATTTTCTTTTCCATATGTTATTTAGGTTAAAGATGTGAGACCTGAAATTGAAGCAGCCACTTTGTCATAAGAGTAAATCTGTTGCATGTGTATGGGGTGTATCTGCCATCTTGAGTCTGACAATAAGGCTGACACCATGGGAGGCAGAGCTAAGAGCAGAAGACCAGATGCCAAGGGTTCTTGGTGATAATATCTGAGCTGCTAAATCAACAAGCTTCATTGAAAGGCATACTGAGTGGAATGCTTGAGACATTTGAGCTGAGTTTAAAATCATTTGTGTTAAAAAAAAAAAAGTTCCTATCAGATATAAGTAGTAGTACTGCCAATTGTCTGCTTTGAATAGATAATGTTTGCTTGGTTATTTGGCTTCTTCCAAAGACTTAACACACTTACTTGGTGGCCAATGGGTGATGCACAGACTAGTAAAGGAATGGCACCAGCTTCCTGTTGGCATGGCTAATGTACATTTATCAGTGTTGAGAGATGAGCGATTGCTTTATTTGACAATATTTGGCTTCTTTTCATAGAAAGGAAAAAATTATATTAAATGTAGTGTATTAAATGACTCCCTTTCTTCCCATGGTCTGCCGTTAGGAATTTTTTAAATTTATTCTTTAATTGAAAGATAATTGTTTTTTAAATATAAATTTATTTATTTTATTGAAGGCTAATTACTTTATAATATTGTATTGGTTTTGCCATACATTGACATGAATCCGCTACAGGTGTACATGTGTTCCCCATCCTGAACCCCCCTTCCACCTCCCTCCCCATCCCATCCCTCTGGGTCATCCCAGTGCACCAGCCCAGAGCATCCTGTATCATGCGTCAAACCTGGACTGGCTATTTGTTTCTTATATGATATATACATGTTTCAATGCCATTCTCCCAAACCATCCCACCCTTGCCCTCTCCCACAGAGTCCAAAAGGCTGTTTTATACATCTGTGTCTCTCTTGCTGTCTCGCATACAGGGTTATCATTACCATCTTTCTAAATTCCATATATATGCATTAGTATACTGTATTGGGAGAAATATCAATAACCTCAGATATGCAGATGATACCACCCTTATGGCAGAAAGTGAAGAGGAACTAAACAGCCTCTTGATGAAAGTGAAAGAGGAGAGTGAAAAAGTTGGCTTAAAGCTCAACATTCAGAAAATGAAGATCATGGGATCTGGTCCCATCACTTCATGGGAAATAGATGGGGAAACAGTGGAAACGGTGTCAGACTTTATTTTTTTGGGCTCCAAAATCACTGCAGATGGTGATTATAGCCACGAAATTAAAAGACGCTTACTCCTTGGAAGAAAAGCTATGACCAACCTAGATAGCATATTGAAAAGCAGAGACATTACTTTGCCAACAAAGGTCCGTCTAGTCCAGGCTATGGTTTTTCCAGTGGTCATGTATGGATGTGAGAGTTGGACTGTGAAGAAAGCTGAGTGCCGAAGAATTGATGCTTTTGAACTGTGGTGTTGGAGAAGACTCTTGAGAGTCCCTTGAACTGCAAGGAGATCCACCCAGTCCATTCTGAAGGAGATCAGCTCTGGGATTTCTTTGGAAGGAATGATGCTAAAGCTGAAACTCCAATACTCTGGCCAACTCATGTGAAGAGTTGACTCATTGGAAAAGACTCTGATGCTGGAAGGGATTGGGACAGGAGGAAGAGGGGATGACAGAGGACGAGATGGTTGGATGGCATCACCGACTCGATGGACGTGAGTCTGAGTGAACTCCGGGAGTTGGTGATGGACAGGGAGGCCTGGCGTGCTGCAATTCATGGAGTCGTGAAGAGTTGGACACGACTGAGTGACTGAACTGAACTGATACTGTATTGGTGTTTTTCTTTCTGGCTTACTTCACTCTGTATAATAGGCTCCAGTTTCATCCACCTCATTAGAACTGATTCAAATGTATTCTTTTTAATGGCTGAGTAATATTCCATTGTGTATATGTACCACAGCTTTCTTATCCATTCGTCTGCTGATGGACATGTAGGTTGCTTCTATGTCCTGGCTATTATAAACAGTGCTGCGATGAACATTGGGGTACACATGTCTTTCAATTCTGGTTTCCTTAGTGTATATGCCCAGCAGAGGGATTGCTGGGTCATATGGCAGTTCTATTTCCAGTTTTTTAAGGAATGTCCACACTGTTCTCCATAGTGGCTGTACTAGTTTGCATTCCCACCAACAGTGTAAGACGGTTCCCTTTTCTCTACACCCTCTCCAGCCTTTATTGCTTGTAGACTTTTGGATAGCAGCCATTCTGATTGGCATGACATGGTACCTCATTGTGGTTTTGATTTGCACTAACAATGAGAAAACAGAAAGAGAAATTAAGGAAACAATTCCATTCACCATTGCAATGAAAAGAATAAAATACTTAGGAATATATCTACCTAAAGAAACAAAAGACCTATATATAGAAAACTATAAAACACTGGTGAAAGAAATCAAAGAGGACACAAATAGATGGAGAAATATACAGTGTTCATGGATTAGAAGAATCAATATAGTGAAAATGAGTATACTACACAAAGCAATCTGTAGACTCAATGCAATCCCTATCAAGCTACCAACAGTATTTTTCACAGAACTAGAACAAATAATTCCACAATTTGTATGGAAATACAAAAAACCTTGAATAGCCATAATAATCTTGAGAAAGAAGGATGGAACCAGAGGAATCAACCTGCCTGACTTCACGCTTTACTACAAAGCCACAGTCATCAAGACAGTATGGTACTGGCACAAAGACAGAAATATAGATCAATGCCTTTAGGAATTTTTCTAATGAATCCATTGATAGAACTCAAGCCCAAGTGGTAACTTCTCTGCCCTTTGGCTGATGAAGTTTCATTAGGGGTGCTCTGGAATCTTAGGAGTGTCATTGATGAATCTGCATCATTGAGACAATTTATTCCCCTATGGGAGTACGAGGCTTAGAAAGATATGTGTACCTCAGTTCTGGCCAAGGAGACAGAAGGGAAGTCTGCTGGGGCTGAGATTGCTTTAGGAACAGAGGACCTTGGTGTTATTGAATTGCTTTCCCTTTTGGGTTCTCATGTTGTGAGGTTGTTATCTTATGGTTCTTAATGTTGTCTTACTACAAGAGGCTGGTGGTTAGGTGTTTTATTTTCTTCTCTCTCTCTCTTTTTCTTTCTTAATTTATGTTACAGAAAGCATCCTAATGTATTCTGCCAGGACCACATGAAGTAAGGGAGCATTGTTTCTCCCAGGGAGGGATGCTGAGAACCATTCTCTATCCCCTCCAAAATAAAAAAGAGAGAGAGAGAAGAATAATAAGAATGAAAAAGAAGGAAAGAAATGAAGGAAGGAGGGAAGGAAGGAAGAAAGATAAAAGTACATATACTGTAGGCTCTTAACATTTATCCAGATGTCATGAATTTCTGTGCATGGCTCTAACACCAGCCGCAAACAAAGATTGTCTGGGACTACCAGATTTGGAGGGGCGTTTGTGCAAAGTCATGATGCTAGAACTATACTCAGATTACCATAAATCTGCCAGTTCACTCTAGTTCATACTTATGAAACATCCTTTTTATAAGTGAATGCAGGGGTGGTATTTAAAAATACTTGAGGCATTACAGTAATATAGGTTAATATGTAAATCAGGCTATACATAAAAAATTAAACATGCATTTCTTTTTATTGTCTGAACTAAACTTACAAAACTGCTTACCAAGTGACAAAAGTTGTAGTGCACACCGTTCACTAAAATTTACAGTGATGATTTATGGGTTATTCATTATTGCTGTGTTTTTAGACACTGTTGGTATGATCTTTTTGGGTATGATTGTCACATGTTACATGCACTATGTGTTTTTTTTTAATATTTTACATTTTTTTTTTCGCTATTGGCAATCAAATCTTTCTTCCAATAAAACTCTTGTAGGAAATCCTATATGTTATTATGTATCCTTCTTTTACATGACATTTTACTGAACCATCATGTTAATTGAAATAGTTTCTCAGTCAGTTGTCATTGTTTTAAAAAAAATTCTGGCTTCATTGGGTCTTCGTTGTGGCACATGGGTTTTTCACTGCTACTCGCAGGCTTTCTCTAGTTGTGGTGAGTGCGGGCTCTTCTCTAATTGCAGTGAGAGGGCTTTTTATTGCAGTGGCTTCTCTTGTTGCAGGGCATGCTGTAGGGTGTGCAGGCTTCAGTAGTTGAGGCACATGGACTTAGTTGCCCTGCGGCATGTGGGATTTTCCCTGACCAGAGATCAAACCCATATTCCCTGCATTGGCAGGCAGATTCTTAACCACTAGACCACCTGGGAAGTCCCAGCACCATGTGGTTTGATATGGAATCACATCCACCTCTTCTATCCAGCTCTCCATTCAATTGATAGTCAGGTGGTATGCAGTCTTAAAAAGTAGAGAATTTCTTAGAAATTAGTAATAATTTTCATGGTCCTAGGAATTTTTTCAACTTCTTCTGAACTAAGCAATTAAACTTTTTCCTAGATTTTATAATGTTGCCAAAGATTTTTATATGGTCAAATTATCCTATCAACTAAGCCGTGAAATCACTTACTGGAATGTCATTTTTAATTAAGCTGAAAATATACTTTGTTCAAATGAGAGGAGTGTGTGAAGGTTAAGTACACACCCGCTGTCACTGAAGTGCCTGGGTTTAGATTTGGACTCTGTCACTTATGTGGAGAAAAAGGAGAAGAGACTGGCAGAGGATGAGATTGTTGGATAGCATCACCGACTCAATGGACATGAACTTGGGCAAACTCTGGGAGATAGTGAGGGTTAGGGAGGTCTGGTGTGCTGCAGTCCATGGGGTCACTAAGACATGCCTTACTGACTGAACATCAACAACAACAATTTGTGTTTTAAATAGCCTCTTCATTCCACAGTTTCTTTATCTGTGAAATGGGGGAAATCACAGTAATTATTAAACTTGTAATAAATTACTCCCCAAAAGTACTCTCCTCTTCTCTAGGGGCTCTTACTGTTTCCTGGCCTGACCATCTGTGGTCCCCGTCTTTCTCTGTTTCTCTCAGGGCCTGGCTCATGGTAGCTTCATTTTCCACAAGTGGCCACAGATGATTGTAGGGAGTGCTGGTTCAAGATGGGCAGTCATAGCCTCTGTGGTCCGTGGAGGGCTTGCCCACCAGGTGTGAGCAATACCACTAAAGGCACCCACCTACCCAACTTCTGCCAAATCAGGACAGACTCTGGCAGGTGGAACAAATATTGGTATATGAGAACAGAGTGAATTGGCTGCTCTTAAATGTGGCTCTCAGGATGACCAGCAATCCCCAGGGCCTGGAGGAGTGCATGGAGAAAGCAGGGCTAGCCCTTCGAGATTACTGGGAGAATCTACGGTGGGGAGCAAGTACAGATACATTGGGCACTTCGACTATCTTGTGCATCAGCCAATCAAAGAGAATAGCAGTTGTGGGATTCTGGTGGTAGCGGATGTGCCAGTTATTAATGCTTATACTGCTCAGGGTAATGCGAAGGGGTTTCCTTTGAGAGCTCAAGGTAGCACCTATTCATTAAAACTAAAGAATACTTGATATTTTATAAATGGCTACTGTTCTGCTTGTGAAAACCAGAATATCAGTCAAACTAGGGTATAGGAAAGTAAAGTTAATTGTTTTTGGAACTAATGGTATTAGTAAACTAAGGCTCAGATATGTTAGTCAAGTTGCCCTAGTTCACATAGCCAATGTGTGAAGAATTTGGATCCAGGTATCAGTTCAGTTCAGTTCATTTCAGCCGCTCAGTCGTGTCCGACTCTTTGCGACCCCATGAGCTGCAGTGAACCAGGCCTCCTTGTCCATCACCAACTCCCAGAGCCTTCCCAAACTCATGTCCATTGAGTTGGTGATGCCATCCAACCATCTCATCCTCTGTCATCCCCTTCTCCTCCTGCCTTCAATCTTTCCCAACATCAGGCTCTTTTCACATGAGTCAGCTCTTTGCATCAGGTGACCAAAGTATTGGAGTTTCAGCTTCAACATCAGACCTTCCAATGGACACCCAGGACTGATCTCCTTTAGGATGGACGGGTTGGATCTCCTTGCTGTCCAAGAGACTCTCAAGAGTCTTCTTCAACACCACAGTTCAAAAGCATCAATTCTTCAGTGCTCAGCTTTCTTCACAGTCCAACTCTCACATCCATACATGACCACTGGAAAAACCATAGACTTGACTAGACGGACCTTTGTTGGCAAAATAATGTCTCTGCTTTTTAATATGCTGTCTAGGTGGGTCATAACTTTCCTTTCAAGGAGTAAGCGTCCTTTTAAATTCATGGCTGCAGTCACTATCTGCAGTGATTTTGGAGCCCCCAAATAAAGTCTCTCACTGTTTCCACTGTTTCTCCGTCAATTTGCCATGAAGTGTTGGGACTGGCGAAGAAGGCAATGACACCTCACTCCAGTACTCTTGCCTGGAAAATCCCATGGACAGAGGAGCCTGGTAGGCTGCAGTCCATGGGGTCGCACAGAGTCGGACATGACTGAAGCGACTTAGCAGCAGTAGCAGCAGCAGTTGGGACTGGATGCCATGATCTTAGTTTTCTGAATGTTGAGCTTTAAGCCAACTTTTTCACTCTCCTCTTTCACTTTGATCAAGAGGCTCTTTAGTTCCTCTTCACTTTCTGCCATAAGGGTGGTATCATCTGCATATCTGAGGTGATTGATATGTCTCCTGGCAGTCTTGATTCCAGCTTGTGTTTCATCCAGCCCAGCGTTTCTCATGATGTACCCTGGATATAAGTTAAATAAGCAGGGTGACAATATACAGCCTTGACATACTCCTTTTCCTATTTGGAACCAGTCTGTTGTTTCATGTCCAGTTCTAACTGTTGCTTCCTGACCTGCATATAGGTTTCTCAAGAGTCAGGTCAGATGGTCTGGTATTCCCATCTCTTTCAGAACTTTCCACAGTTCATTGTGATCCACACAGTCAAAGGCTTTGGCATAGTCAATAAAGCAGAAATAGATGTTTTTCTGGGACTCTGTTACTTTTTCGATGATCCAGCAGATGTTGGCAATTTGATCTCTGGTTCGTCTGCCTTTTCTAAAACCAGCTTGAACATCTGGAAGTTCACAGTTCATGTATTGCTGAAGCCTGGCTTGGAGAATTTTGAGCATTACTTTACTAGCATGTGAGATGAGTGCAATTGTGTGGTAGTTTGAGCATTCTTTGGCATTGCCTTTCTTTGGGATTGGAATGAAAACTGACCTTTTCCAGTCCTGTGGCCACTGCCGAGTTTTCCAAATTTGCTGACAATTGAGTGCATCACTTTCACAGCGTCATCTTTTAGGATTTGAAATAGCTCACCTGGATCCAGGTATATCAGTTCTGAAATCATTACAGGTTAATGTCTAAAAGGGAGGGAATGTTGGGGTTCTACTGAGGACCAGAAACACCCCTTAGTTCCAATGCTTCTTTGGAAATAGCATGTAAATGGTTATTGGAGTTGTAGTACTCATGTCACTCCACTACAACAGTTTTCATCACCTGTCAAGTGAGAATGAAATGACCACAGGGATGTGTGGCTGTGTCTGTCCATTTCTGTGTTTGCTCTAAAAGAAAAATGGTTTCCTGCTCAGTACCTACACTCAACTTCCTGAACTTGATATTGTATCTGCAGGAAATGAGGGACCCCATTAGGGGTGAAGCCAAGTGAAGAGAGATTGTATGTCCCAGAGCACCAGGGTGTGTTTCTGGACTAATCTCCAAGACTCCAAAGAAGGGATTGTGATGTTTTCTTCCTAGAAAAGGAATTTGTGCAGAAGCTTGTTATCGAGGATGGGGCAAGCAGGTTGTTGGAGTCCTGGAGAGGATGGGGCTGAGCTTAGCTTAAATGACAGCATCTGACATTTCTTCTCCCTGAAGTTGAAAATCTTAAAGTGAAACCACATGGCTCTGAAATCAGATCCTCCTTAAAACAGCCCAGTATCACATGAACTGAAATGGGAGCTAGAAGTGGTGCAAAGGTTTCTGGGTTTCCTTAGTGTCATGGAGCAGGGAAGAGATGCTCGTGATGAGGCATCTGAAAAGCTCTGGTCTCTGCACCAGCCTGCAGCTGATCCCCAGATTCACTATTTAGTGCTGGCATAAGGATGAAGCAGCAGTCCTCCCAGCCTCAGTGGTCCTGTTTAAAAGCTGGTGTGTATGTGTGTGTGTATAGGAGGGCAACAATGATACTTGCATATACTAAATATTATTTCCTGGTCCCACTTCCCCGAAATCCTTAGCATTTCAACATGTGACCCTTGTGGTAGGGGTAAAGATGCTCTTCCCATGAAATTCACTTGGCCTTGCTCTGCTCCTCCTGTGGGAGATGTCACTTCCTCCAGGGAGCTCTGTTCCAATGGGAATGAGGTGGCTTGTCACTCTCTTTTCTAGAAGGCTATTCTTCATGCGCTCTGCACAATTGTAATCACACACATATATATATATTTATTTATTATTTGTGTTTATTTGGATTTTCTCTTTTCCAGTAGACTACACACTACAACATAATAGGGATGTATTTATTTTTTCATATAATTGAAAGATGAAAATGTCATCTCACTTAAAAGAGGTATTCATACTGGACCAACTACTGATACCTCAGAAGTAACTGTTCTGTAAGCAATAGTAATGCCTGGCTTACAGTAAGTCCTCAGTAAAAAAATTGTTAAACAAGTGAATACTTGATTTTGTGAATTGGAATTAGAATCTAAACTTTCTCTAGACTTATAATAGACATTTATATAATGGAGCTTGCAAAGATGCACAGATGGTATTTTCAGATAATAATACCCAAGGTTTTAGATTTATATTTTCCATTGCTTTGCAAACCATAACATTTCTAAAATGGTTTTTCATATTTGAGGGGCATCAGGAGAATCACAGGTCTCATATGTGAACTTTGAAGTAAGTAGGCTGCAAATTTGTAGTGATTTTATTTTGGAGTGTCAGATAACAGGCAGCTGAAATCGAAACAGCTTCAAATGTCACAGAATGTCTTCTTGTAATTCTCCTCAAGCATTAACTGCATTAAACCTTAAAGGAACAGTCTGCGCATCCCAATTTGTTGTAGATCTAAACTAAGCAGGCACAACCACACCCAAGAGACTTTCTTGTCTACATAGACTGCAGTTACTTCCCCTAAAATGTCAAGTTAATTTTTCAGATAAGATAATATTGAAGAGCAGGGGTTGGGAAACTTTTTCTGTAGAAGACCATGGTGACCATAAGATTTCACCCTTTGTGAGATAGGGCAAGAACCACAACTCCCTGGATACTTCATCCTTGTTAGTACCCAGCGCAGGACCTGGCACATTCTAAGTGCTCAGCAACTCTTTGTGGAATGACAAAGTGAATATTTGCCTGTATTTTTTATTTTTAAAATTTTGATTGAAATATAGTTGGTTTATAATATTAGTTTCAAATGTACAGTGAAGTGATTCAGTTATACATGTATATGTAAATCTCTATTACATTCTCTTCCATTATAGCTTATTATAAGATATTGAGTCTAGTTCCCTGTGCTATCCAGTAGGTCCTTGTTTATTTTATATATGCTAGTGTATGTCTGCTAATCTCAAACTCCTGGTTTGTCGCTGTCTCCCTTCCCCTTTGGTAACTGTAAGTTTGTTTTTATCTCTTTGAGTCTGTTTGTTTTGCATATACAGTCATTTATATTATTTTTGAGATTCCATATATAAGTGATATCACATGGTATTTGTTCTTTGTCTAACTTACTTCACTTAATATGATAATCTTGAGGTCCATCCATGTTGCTGCAGAGGGCATTATTTCATTCTTTTTTATGGCTTTATAGTCCATTATATACATATAGCACATCTGCCTCATCCCTTCATGTGTCGATGGACATTTGTATTTATCGTAGGAGTTTCTATCAGTTTGGGCATGCAGTGCTTGCTCAGTGATGTTTAGGATGAACACTCCTTTAAAAACTAGAACAGCCTCCTTCCATACCCTCTTACCTGCCACACTGCTTGATTTCTTTCGTACCCAATTACTGGCTTCCAGCATGATACATAATTTACTTGTATTTTTTTATTATTATTATTTCCCCCCACTAGAATTTAAATTATAGGAGGGCAAAGATTTTTGTGTATTCTGTTCACATTGTAGGCACTTAAAATATTTAAGTAAATAATGAATGACACTTTTGAATGCCATGTAGGGATCTTTGATCCTGGGAAATAAAACATTAAAAGCAAAAGAAAACAAGGTGTAACTGCAGTCATACGTTACTTTATCTCATGGACTTCAAATTATTCAACTACAATGGATTTGTACTTAAGTAAAATCTGTAGTTGTCTATTACATTATATGGTCATATATTATACTTTTAAAAAGGGTGTTTTAGTGATAAAGTATTTTAAGAGAAAAAGCATATAAAAGTTGACCTGATTAAAAATTAACTTTTAAAATTGTAAAAATGCTGCAACTTTATTCTAGAAAAGGAAAAGAAAAAGAAAAAGGAAAGAAAAAGATTTAAGAATTGCCCTTAATTCCATGGAAATAATCATTGCTAATCTTTTGGGGCATAGTCTTCCAAGTCTTTTTCTTGTGTGTAATAGTTTCATATGTTGTGTATAAAGGCAGAAAAGTGAAAGTGAAGTCGCTCAGTCGTGTCCGACTCTTAGCGACCCCATGGACTACCGCCCACCAGACGCATACTGTAAATGTTAACAAGAGTCGATGTTTATATTGTGCTCCCTGTTAGTCACTGTTTTAAGTGCTTGATTTATATTTATTAATCACAGCAACCTTGTGATCTAGGTCCTAGTATTACCCATATTTTACAGATGCAGAACCTAAGGGACCAGGAGGTTAACTTGCTTGAAGTCATATAGCTAAAGAGTGGTAAAACTGGGATTTGAACCAAGACAGTCTGGCTCCAGAATCCATGCTCTTAATCACTTTTTTTTTTTTTTTTGGCTGCTGCAAATATAGCTAGTGGCTTGCTTTTTTCCCCTCACTTGTCACTATTTAAGAACATTTTCCAACTGTTACCTGTTCTCTAACATAGCTTCTAAAGGTTATATAGTATTTCAGTACTTGACTACTCTAATTCTTCTAGTTTAAAAGAATTGTTAGGAAACCTCCCTCCCTCCATTCTTTCGCTAATTCCTCCCTTGTTTTCTCCTCCTCCTTCCCTTCCCTCTCTTCTTGCCTACTATGAATAATTTTGCAATAAAGTAGCTTGAAGATGTAAATCTTTGAAGGCACATTGATATGATACCTTCTTTAGGTTAAATTTCTCACAATGGTATATAAAGTTCAACAAAATCATGTAACAAGGAATCTATGAGGAACAGTCTTGAAAAGCAATGATTTTGTAGTTTTCTATATCTGGACTATTAGGCAGTTGCTTCTGCGAGTCTCTCTAAGTGAGGTTGACCTGTATGTCTTATCTGAAAATCCCCTTGGTAACCAAACATGTACAAGTAAAACTGTTCCTAAATGGAGATACTATGACTGTGGCAAGAGTTACAAGTGATAGGGAAAAGTTCACAATGAAAATTCAGGTAGAAACTGAGCAAGTAAGCCAAATCTGTATACTTAACATTGCAAGCAAATTGGAGTTTATTTGGAGCCAAATTGGAGCCAAACAAAAGATCATGCTTTATGAAGACACAGACCTAATTCATCTCTGTCAAATTGTTTTTTAAATACTTATCTTCTAGATAATTCAAACTCACTGTTGCAAGAATTAATTTATCTCTCCTTTGCCATTTGTAATTGTCAACCTGACAGGCATTATTATTATTATTTTTTTGGTAGTGTAAAGTGTTTATGATGCAAAATTAACATCATTAGACAAAATGTCATCCTTTGTAAAAACACTGAACATTGTTACCTCTTGAAGTTTTAGTTCAGACTCTTCTGATTGGTGCATGGTGCTATTCTGGGAGAGAAGGTCTCTAGCTGGCTAAATGTTCCTTTTGCTAATATTCACAAACACCTAACATAAGCATGGTTATGTCTGAGGCTTGGTGGGGGGCAGGGGGCGTGTGTGTTATACCAGGGCTGCTGCTGCTGCTGCTCTGCTTATCGCCTTTCTCCCATGGCTCCTGTTAGGCTCTGGTGGGGCAGGGGAGCCAGAAGAAATTATGAAGCTGGAGGAGGAAGAAGAGTTTTCTCCTTTCTGTTTGTGTAACCCCACAGTGCTTCTTAATCTTGCCTGTGGTACTTGCTTCTAATACAGCAGTTGGTTCTGGTTTGTTTTTCTGATAATCAACCTGCCTCATGGCACCCTCTCAGACATTAGCACCTGCCAGCCAGCTTCTGTCCTTGGAAGTCTGAGTCCCAGCTCTGACAGGTCTTCTAAACTTCTGAGAAACCAGCATTAGTCAGGCAGTGTCCTCTCCTTAGAGAGGTGGGTGGAACTCTGCAGAGCCCCAACTCTTGCTGTCCCAGTCTTGAACCTATACTCTAGGCATGCGGAATGTCCATTAGTGCTTCTGACGTGCCATGCCGTCACCTTCAGGTTCTTCTGCTAAGGACACTGATGCCTTTTACCTTTTTGTCCGGGTAACTCTCACTTATCCTTTAGATGCCAGCAGCGATGTTACTGGGACTGGGAAGCCTTTACTGATTTCTTCCCCTTTCCCATGGCATCCTATACTGTCCCTATGATGGCATTCATTTTATTGTTTGCCTGTTTTCCCCGCTGGACTGCAAGCTCCTTGAAAGCAGTACCTGGAACTTGAAAGGTTGCTTAATAAATATTTGACAAAGACTTCCTTAGAAAATCTCAATGCCACTTCTTACTTTTTTGGAGCAAGGACAAACGTCCAGCTAACATTACTGCTGATGCAAGTTACACCCTGAGTGATTACCAAGGGTTTCTTCTCCCAGTCAAAGGACAAGCTAATGTTGTGAAAATTGCCAAAGTGGGACTTAAGGGCAACAAACAAGATGCCTTGAAGACCTGAGATGACTCTGAGCTGCCACATGTCATTGCAGTGATGGAGGTAGACAGGGATCAGCTATTGATTCACCGGGTTAAAAGCATTCCTGTCGCCCACAGCCGCTGAAGGCGTTGTGTCAGAGATAAGCGCTGGGAGAAAATGAAGCCTTGTCAAATCCTTACACAGATGATTTCAGGATGCTAATGAGCAGCGTCAGATCAGAGAAGATTGAATGCGCCTGCTTTCCCGAGGCCGCACCATGTGATGGAAGAACAAAGACTTTGGAGTCAGAACTTAGTTCAAATCTTTATTTTTGCCCCTAACTCCCAGTGGAGTTACAGACCTTGTTGAGATTCTTAACCTGTAAAATGGAGCTAATAGCATTTATTTCACTGTATTTATTTGAAGAGAACTAATTGAGGAAATTGAAAGACTCTAGCCCAGAACTTTTGGGCACCATTGGTAATTTGTGGAAAATGATCGGATTGGCAGAACTGATCCCTCAGCTTCATTCATTTATTTCATCTATACAAAAGCCATCATTGAACATCTCCTAAATACTAGTGATCTATAAGAAAATACATTTTAAAAAATGTCCTTTGCTTTAAAAAAAAGTTTTTATTGTTGGTGTTCAGTAGCTCAGTTATGTCTGACTCTTTGCAACTGCATAGACTGCAGCATGCCAGGTTTCCCTCTCCTTCATTATCTCCTAGAGCTTGCTCAAACTCATGTCCTTTGAATCTTTGATGCCATCCAACCATCTCATCCTCTGTTGTCCCCTTCTCCTCCTGCCTTCAATCTTGGAGGATCGACTGGCAAAATTACTATTCTTTTGTTGATTGATGTGTTATCTTTTCAGATTTTTCATCTCCCAGTAGAAGCTCCATAAAGTAAAGGACATTTTTTTTCTATTGGTGAACCTATTTGCAGCGGCAGGAATAGAGATACAGACATAGAGGACAGACTTGTGAACACAGCGGGGGAAGGAGATGGTGGGACAAATTGAGAGTAGCATTGAAACATATACATTACCATGTAAAATAGATAGCTAGTGGGAAGTTGCTATAAAACACAGGGAGCTCAACTCCATACTCCATGACATCCTAGAGGGGTGAGATGGGGTGGGGAGTGAGAGGGAGGTTCAAGAGGGAGGGGGCATATGTATACCTATGGCTGATTCACATTGTTGTATGGTAGAAACCAACACAATACTGTAAAGCAATTATCCTTCAATTAAAAACAAATTTTAAAAAACTAAAGAGTAGGTATTTAGGAAATACTAATGAGAAACATTTGGGATCTACTTGCTGCTGCTGCTAATTCGCTTCAGTCATATCTGACTCTGTGCGACCCCATAGACGGCAGCCCGCCAGGCTCCGCCATCCCTGGGATTCTCCACGCAAGAACACTGGAGTGGGTTGCCATTTCCTTCTCCAATGCATGAAAGTGAAAGGTGAAAGTGAAGTTGCTCAGTCGTGTCCGACTCTTAGCGACCCCATGGATTACAACTTACCAGGCTCCTCCGTCCATGGGATTTTCCAAGCAAGAGTACTGGAGTGGGGTGCCATTGCCTTCTCCATGAGATCTACTTAGGGCAGGGTAAATGCTTTCTTTGCTGGACTCAAAAATTAGGTCAGTTTTCTAAATAATTTGAGAAGATAACACATTAATAAACAGAAGAATAATAATTTTGTCAGCTGGTTTAATATTTAGTTTAATAAATTAAGCATTTTCTCCCTGACCCAGGATCCAGTCTGGAATCACTCATTGAGTTCAGTTGTCTCATCTCTTGAGTTGCTTTACTTTAGAATAATTCCTCAGCCTTTTACTGACTTCCATGACATTGACATTTTTGCAGAGTCCTGACCAGATGTTTTTTGGAATGACTCAATTTGGGTTTGTCTGCTTGTTTCCTGACAATGTGCTTTTTAAGGCCATGCAGCCAACAAATGGCAGGGCTTAGACTGACCCTTTATCTTGTACACTTTCCTCTTAAAAGCTTCCGGGAAACATGGAGGTCAGACCCCAGAGGTCCATGCCCAGAAGAGCCTTGCTCACACAGCCAGGGTGTTAAATAACAGCAATACCAAAATGGTAATAACCAGAGAGAACACCTTCTCCCAGGTAAACCTTCCTTGGTTGTCATCTACCATCTCCAGGTTTGAGTGACAATTAAATCTGTAATTCTTTTATTACCTCTCTTTTTGTCTTCATCTCTCAATTTGTTCTGCTTTAATAGAGTGGTTGGGAAAAACATGAAGAAAATTAGACTAAATGGGGGTAAAATGCCATAAGACCATTATCAGTTCTGTTATGATGTATTTTTCAAAACTGTAGGACATTGAACAAAATGCACTAAAATTGAAAAAAAATTATTTGGAAGATTCTTTTAAAAAGCTGAAGAGTTGCTGCAGCTAATCTATAATTTACCCAAATGTTGAGTACATTATTACATTGGCATGCTAGAGTTAGCTCAATACACTTTTCTCAAAGCAATGGAGAAACAAAGGGGCAAGTAATTGGTGTTCTGAGCCCCTGTTCTGCTTCCCATTTCTTGAACTGAAACTCAAGGACATTTCAAAATTGGTCCAGATGTTAAAAAAATTTGTTTTTCAAACCAGCCCTAAATGACTCTGCCTTTTTACAGCTTTCTCAGCTCTAGATAAGCATTTCTTCTGTTCTTTCAAACGTGGGATTAGGAGGCTGTCATTAGGTGGGGCTGGGGGGGAAGACCCTACCCCCACTTAGAGCTTGAGGATGCAGACATGGTAGGGGTGGGCCATGAGGGGAAATATTTCACATCTTATGTGCTTTACTGATGAGAATGATACAGAGAGGTGGTTTTTACTTAGTTATAAACATTCATTCAAATTTTCTCATTACATACACCATGATAAGCCAGGCACTATTAGGTAGTAGATTTAGCAAATGAATAACTCAGACATGGTCCCTACCCTCAGGGTATTTATAATCTAACGTGGGTGAGGTAGGGGTGGGCTTGTTACAAAGGCCAAGCACAGAATGCTACTTGCGAGGGAGGTAGAGACGGTGGGTTTAAGTACGTAATTTGTTCTGTAGCAGATACTTCTTTTTCTTTCCCATTATGATTTATTACAGGATGTTGAATATAGTCCCCTGTACTATACAGTAGGACCTGGTTGTTTATCCTTTCTGTAAATAATAGTTTGCATCTGCTAATCCCAACCTCCTAATCCATCCTTTCTCCACCCCTCTTCTCCTTGGCAAACACAAGTCTGTTCTTTGTTCCTGTTTTGTAGATAAATTTGTGCCGTATTTTAGATTCCACATGTAAGTGATATCATATGGTATTTGTTTTTCTCTTTTTGACTTCACTTAGTATGATCATCTCTAGGTGCATCCATGTTGTTACAAATGCCATTGTTATTCTTTTTACGGCCATGTAACATTCCATTGATCCATTCCCCTGTCGACAGACATTTAGGTTGCTTCTGTTGTCTTGGCTATTGTGAATAATGCTGCTATGAATGCTGGGGTGCATGCATCTTTTCAAATTAGAGTTTTCATCTTTTCCAGATATATCCCCAGGAGTAGGATTGCAGGATTATATGGTAGCTTTATTTTTAGTTTTTTGAGTAACCTCCATACTGTTCTTCATAATGGCTGCATCAATTTGCATTCCTACCAACAGAGTAGGAGGGTTCCGTTTTCTCCACACCCTCCAGCGTTTGTTATTTGTAACCTTTCATTTTTAATGTTTTTTTAAATTGACATGCAGTTGATTTACAATGTTGTGTTAATTTACTTGCTGTACAGCAATTTGGTGATGATCATTCCGACCTGGGTGAGGTGGTATCTCATTGTAGTTTTAATTTGCATTTTTCTAGTAATTAGCAATGTTGAACATCTTTTCATGTGCCTCTTGGCCATCTGTATGACTTTTTTGGAGAAATGTCTATTTAATTCTTCTCATTTTTTGATTGGGCTGTTTGCTTTTTTGTTACTGAGTTGTATGAACTGTTTGTGTATTTTGGAAATTAAGCCCTTGTCGGTCACATTGTTTGCAAATGTTTTCTCCTGGTTTGTAGGTTGTCTTTTTGTATAACATAGTTTACCCCATTTAATGGACATTAGAAACTCCAATACTTTGACCACCTGATGCGAACAGCTGCCTCATTAGAAAAGACTCTGATGCTGGGAAAGATTGAAGGCAGGAGGAAGGGATGATAGAGGATGAAATGGTTGGATGGCATCACTAACTCAATGGACATGAATATGAGCAAACTCTTGGAGATAGTGAAGGACAGTGAAGCCTGGTGTGCTGCAGTCCATGGGGTCGCCAAGAGTTGGATATGACTTAGTGACTGAACAGCAACAAGATGAAGGCATGTTAGAAACTCAGTGTTGCATGTGGTAAGCACAGAATAAAGGCTGACCAAGGAGGAGAAGGAGCAGAAGGAGATGATGTAGAAGAATATGATGGGTGAATTATATTAGTTTTTTTTTTTTTTCTTCTTTTTCTACAACCTTCTTCTGACACAATGGCCCCTTTGAGTAAGGAGGAAGGAAAGAATCTTTTTTAGTAGGATAGCATGCAGGAGGTATGCCATGAAGAATGTATCTTGACCTTGTGAAAGTTCTGACTGATCAGCCCTAGACTAGACACAAAGCTGGAGATGGGCCTTCTTAGGCTTCCTCCATCTGGGCTGTATTAGCTCTTTCCATGGAAGTTTTCCTCTCTCTACTTATATGTCTTCCTCTTAGTCTTTGCTTTCAAATCTCTGTCTCCTAGGCTCTCCCTTTTCTTGCCCTGTGACTGTTGATTCCTGCCTCCCCTCACAAGGTAGTTTCCAAGGCTCTGGGCATTTGTCCAGGAACAGGCAGGGTATAGAAGCTCCTGTTGGTTGAAGACTGCTTTAACCTCCTGAAATCTCACCTTTCAGGAACACTGGATCCCACTGCCTAAAAACCTGACTTATCCCTGAGTAGAGGCAGTGATAATAAAACTCGGTGAATGATACAAATCACAACAGTAATACTAACCCGCTTGCACCAGTTCACTATGCTGATTTTGTACGATCAGCATCTATTCTTATTGGCCAGTGGTAAAGCAGCATCTTTTCTGATTGGTCAGCTCCCATGTTACACTGGTTGTTAGGGCTGAGCTGTATATCCTCTTAATTAATTTTTTGGAGCCTTAAAGCCTAATACTCCAGAGGGTGACTATATTTGGAGATGGGGCTTTAAAGAGGTGATTAAGTTAAAGTGAGGCCACTGGGGTGGGCTCTGTTCCAGTCTACCTGTTGTCCTACTAAGATGAGAAAATCTGGACACACAGAGACACAATAAGGATGTGCCCAGAGGAGAGCCCATGTGAGGACACAGCGAGGAGGAAGCCATCTGCAAGCCAAGGGCAGAGGCCCCAGGAGAAACCAACTTTACTGATGCCTCCAGAGCCACGAGAAAACATATTTCTGTGGTTTAAGCCACCCAGTCTGTGGCACTGTATGACAGCCCTAACGAACTCTCATACCAGTGTGATATATTTGGGACTATTATGTCTGGTAATAGCAAGAATTTTATTGATTAAAGTGCTTACTAAATTCTAGAGGCAACATGGATTACATTCTTTCATCTTGAGATACTGTCCTGGTATTCTTATTCCAATTTTGCAAACAAGGGAACTGAAATTTGGAATAAGAAATGACTTGCCTGAAGTCAAAGTCACAGAGCTAGAAAAAGGCAGGATTGGACTCAGATCTAAATCTTTCGAACACTAGTGCCAGGGTTCTTAACCATTATGCAATACTACCTAGAAATTTTGGTATTCTCTGCCTGTTCTCATTTCCCCAGTGTAAATAATGCCCTTTATTTTCTTTGTATGGCTCTCTGTTTCTATCCCTTGGAGCACTAGCTGCACTTTGTAATCATAAATTTAATTCTGTGAGCATTTTTTCCACTTTCCACCTCCTCCTCTAGTTCTAGAATGTAGCAATGTGCTTGTAATCCTGGAAGATGGGGTTGATTTTGGAACAGACTGCAAGGTTTTTCTGCCAGGTAGCAAGGCAGCCAGCCTTTGGCATATGGTGAAATGATCAACCTCAGTGGGCACTGGCAAGCAGCAGGAACTGCTGCTGGGCTCTTTAATTTATACCTTAATATTGCACCCATGTGGCCTCAGGAGTAGAGCGTGTCACTTAACCTTCCCACATGGCGTATGCCAGCATTTGCACTCCTCATGGCCCCTGTCGTGGAGAATGTCGCCTGGCCTTGTTTCTAGGACCTGTTTTTCCATTTTGTAAATGCACCTCAAGGCAGGAAGCTGTGACCCATCTGATGTGCTATTGATGTCTTTGCTTGCTTTTCCTGACTTCTACCCTGTTAACACATCTGGGTGAAGTGGCAGCTGCTTATTTTGGGAATAATGGAGTCTGAAAAACATGGAACCTGGTCTGTTTTACCAGATTGCATCTCCTCAGTGAAAAAGATCCCAGCAGATACTTGTTTTAGGGGGTCACACTGGTTAATCACCACTTCAGCCAATGTAATATGATGATGAGAGTTGTTGCTATTTTCCCAAGATATTTCCTCATTAGAGGTGGAAACACTTTGTAAATTTCCTCCCAGCCCCAACTAATAGAAAAATTCTGTATAGTTGCAAAGGGCTGAACTTCTTAAAGATATTATTTTTCTCTGTGTGGATTTTTATTTTTAGTTTCCTTTCTCCATTCCTCATTTTTTTTTTTTTTACCATTCTTTCAGAGAGAATGAATAGTATTCTACATTTTTATATTCTAAACCCCACTCTTGCATAATTCTCTTGAATTCTTTGTTGGTCTTTTTTTTTTTTCCAAGTTATGGTTTTAAAAATAATCAAGAACTAATTTGTCTAATGAATATGCAATTACAGCAAGAGTCTTTTGAAGTTTTTGAGAACCTTCAGTCAGCATCTTTCTGGGATGTGGTGATGAATGTAGCATCCGTCACTTGGAAGCGCCCCTCACTTGGCACATGTAGGTACTGGTTTTGCACATTTCAAAGCTGGGCACAATGCAATCCTTTACTGTTTATTTATTATGTATACTTAGTAAGTGTGGTTGCTTTCTACCTAGCCTAGCTACTGGGGGTACTTCTGGGGTTGAAATGAAAAAACAAGTATTCTTGCCTGGGAAATCCCATGGACAGAGGAGCCTGGCAAGCTGCAGTACCTGGGATTGCAAAGGAGTCAGACACAATTTAGCAACTAAACAACAAATAGCAGTGATAATGGAATGTGTGAGAGAGAAAGGGGTGCAGTTTGCTTCTGCACTGCTCAGGCTCAGGCTAGAACCTACTATTACCTGTCATTTGTAGTGTGTTTATATCATGCAAGACATTTTACATATGTCTTAGTTTTCACTGAATCATAATACAGAGAACAAGGGATTATTATTGCTCTCTTATATAAGTGAGGAAAATAAGGCATGGGAACGGTTGAGAAAATTTCCAAAGATCACACAGGTAGTCAGTGGCAGAGCCTATGTCCTCAAACATTTATCACCAAGCATGTTTTCTGTCCTTGGCACTATGCTATGCCCTTTGGTAAGTCTGGAAATGAACTTAACCTAGATCCTGCTCTCAGAGTGTTCATCTTCTGGTAGAAGAGTGAAGACAAATAACTGTGATGTGTAGCTAAGAAAGCTCAGGAAACAGACAAGATCGACGGTCATGTCATAGAAGTAGAAGCAAAGGAAAGGGAGAGAAATTATATTTCAGTAGAGATAAGATTTATTTTCTGAGGGGGACAGATGCTCAGAAGTTTTTGCTCACAGCTCCCTGCTTCCTACCTACTGTGTACATTGTGTTTTTGAAAGTGGCCCCTGGATAGAATTTTTTAGTAATTGTTTTTGACCCGGGAAACCAGCTTCCTCCTGTGTTCCTTTTTTCCCAGTACCTGAATGAAGAAGCCAGCTGGGCTTTCTCCACTGCTGAAGCAGACAAAAACATCCCAACCCCAACTGTGGGATTCATTAGCCTCTGCTGTCAAATTGCTGTGATCACCAGCATGTGGAAGGCACAGTGCCTTCCCAGACCTAGTGGGGTGCAGACTGTCAGAGGCTCCCCCCCGCCCCGCCCCGCCCTGCACAAAAGCACACAGGGCCTGCTGTTGAGTGCTGGGACGTGACAGCTCATGATCTGTTGCTTTTGTGTGGGTTTGCTTTTGTTTGCTTAGTCAAGTAGAACAAAGTGATTTCTCCCATACTCAGTCTACGTTATATACATCCCCCACCCCTGCTCTGGTCCCTGTGAGTATCAATGCTCTGGTTACAGGTAGTAGAAATGCTCCAACTAGCTTAACCAAACAAAGGAGAATTTATTGTATGAATCTCAGGGACTAGATCCAAGGACTAGAAAAATCTTCTGGCACCAAGGCAGTTGCCCTCTTGGTAATGCTCTCTCTTCTTGTGCTTCTGGTTGCTTCTTCATATTTGTTTGTTTTTTCTCTGCCCTAACCAGTTGCCTCTTGTCATGTATTCATGCCAGGATGAGGCATTTCACAACTCTCAAATGTCTGTCTTTGCAGTTTGAGCTGCACAAGAAGCTCCAACTGTGCCCGGATTCTACTGCTGTGAGAGACAAGCTGAATTAATCTAGACTGGATCCAATCAGCTGTGGTGGTGGGGAGTCATGTCATGTGGATATGACTTCAGGCCCCGATCCTGACCCCAGCCTCAGAAGGGGGAGGGGGATGCATTTTGCAGAAAAAGGAGGAATCAAGGGACAGGCCATCCCATAGTAATTGCATCTATACCCAGACTTCTCAGGTGGTTTAATGGTAAAGAGTCTGCCTGCCGGTGCAGAAGGCATGGGTTTGATCACTGGGTTGGGAAGATCACCTGGAGTAGGAAATGGCAATCCACTCCAGTATTCTTGCCTGGAAAATTCCATGGACAGAGGAGGCTGGTGGGCTACAGTCCACTGGGGCACAAAAGAGTCTGCCTGGACGTAGTGTTTGAGCACACACGCATGTACAACTTGACATAATTTTATATTTTCTTAGGAATCCATGCAGCAGGCTAACAATCCATAAGATGTCAGTATCTGCTGAAGTTCATTTCTTTTTTCTTTTTGGAATAAGTGGGCTCTACTCGGGCTGTGTAAATACTAGAATTGATGAAGCTATCCAGAGAATTCTGGCAAAACCTTGCTACCGGGGAAGAAAGAAGATTGGGTTATTTTGAATTAATTAGGTCAGTTAGTGATACTCAAGTCTACAAGTAACTGGGAACCTAAAATTACCTTTGTACCACATGCCTCTCCTGAGGGAGTTCTCTTTGGTGTCCCAGGGTGAAAGTGATCTTTCTCTCTGGAATTTCCAAAGAAGTGTTTTACGCTTTTAGTTTACCGTACTTTCTTATACGTGCTTGTGTGCTCTTGTCTCTGGATGGACTGCTATTTGATGAAGATAGTATCTGTCTTGTTTTACTGTCTCTCACTGATGATAGTGCCTTGTACCTCGTGGATTTCTAAGTTGTATGTGCTAAATATGTGAATGAGTGATGTTTCATCTTCTCAAATACTACTTAATGTCAAAATGTTTCAGTTGCCTCAGATATGTTTTCTCAAAATTGCTTTGACTTCGGATCCTGATAAGGCCTATGTATTTTAATTGATGGACAGGTCTCTAAGTCTCTTTTGACCTACCAGTTTTCTCTTGGTTGTTGCCTTTGCAATTCTGGTCTGGTTATTTTTTGGTACTGTTTCCCACAGTCAGAATTTTGCTGATTTTATTCCTGCAGTGTCATTAAAAGCACTTTTCTTTCTTTTCTATTCTCTGCAAATCAGTAATCAGATTTAAAGGCTTAATAAGTTTAAGGTTTGGTGTTTTCAAGATCACCCCATAAATGATGATGTTTATTTTTATTAGGGGGCATGTGATGTCACGTTACTCTTTTTGTAATGGTGGTAGCCACTGCTGCCTATTGCCTAGAAGCATTATTTAATGAGGGAAGGCAGAATTGGTAATACTCTAATTTGAGGATTCCTTCTTCACTTATTAGTTGGGGTATCTCCTAATAAATAATTTGATTGCTTAGGAAAAACAGTTTAAATGCTTGACTCTTTCTTTTTTTGCCAGTTTCAAAATAAGTTGTTTCCTTGACTTCTGTATCAGTTAACTTAATCTGCTGTAACAAAATGCTGTACATTGGCTGGCTTAAACAACAGAAATTTATTTCCTCACAGTTCTGGAGGCTTGAAGACCAAGATCAAGGTCTGACAGGGTTCAGATTCTTGTGAGAGTCTCCCCTTGGGTTGCAGATGGCACCTTCTGGTTGTATGCTCACATGACTGTTCTTGGATGCCTGGCATAGAGATAGATTGAGCTCTCTTCTTATAAAGGATGTCAGTCCTGCCAGATCAGGGCCCCACCTTTATGACCTCTTTTTATCTCCTAAAGACCCCGTCTCCAAATGCGGTAACACTGGGGCTTCAACAGAAGAATTTTGGAAGGACAGAAGCAGTCCATAACAACATCCTCCAAAAGTGATCAGTGTGCTGTTTTCTTTTCTGTTCCTTTAATGTTATCATGAACTGTTTGCTTAAGCAGATTTTATGTGGTTCAATCCATTGCAGTTATTACTTTTAGTCCTAATTCTTCCTGCCTTCTAGGAAATCTTAATTGGGATAAATTTAGATGGGAATAAGTTTTCATGTATCCGTTTTTGCATTTATCTGTGATTGCTATCTAACACTGGAGTAAAGTGAAAGTGAAGTTGCTCAGTCGTATCCGACTCTTTGTGACCCCATGGGTAGTAGCCTGCACCAGGCTCCTCTGTGCATGGGATTTTCTAGGCAAGAGTACTGGAGTGGGTTGCCATTTCCGTCTCCAGGGAATCTTCCTGACCCAGGGATCGAACCCAGGTCTCCCGCATTGTGGACAGACGCTTTACCATCCAAGCCACCAGGGAAAGTTCCTTGGTGTAGGAAATGGCAACCCACTCCAGTATTCTTGTCTGGAAACTTCAATGGACAGAGGAGCCCAGTGGGCTATAGACCATGGGGTTGAAAAGAGTCAGAAACGACACAGCACATATGTACACATTGGTCTTCATATGTGTAGTACTTCATTGTGTGGACCTGCCATATTCATTCATCCAGTCAAGGGTTCAACAGACTTTTTCTATAAAGATACAGTAGAAACATGTTTGTGCCTTCTCACTCCCACTCCTCTTTTTCCTTCTCTTCCTCCTCCTTGCAACTATTTAAAAGCGTAAAACCACAGTTAACTTGAAGGCTGTGTGAAAACAGGCCTGCAGATTTGGTCTGAGGGCTGTAGTTTGTGACTCTTGAGCTAGTTCTTAATTGATAGTTTTTTGGTTTGTCTACAGACTTTTACTGTACTAAATCATGGTGAAACTCATAGCCTTTTGTATACATCTTCTGCTACTTTTGCCATTGAATGGAGCTCTCGAAATGCTGAGCCAAAAGGTAAACACTGATGAATTTTGCTAGATACTGCCAATTTCTTTTCCATGGGTTCATTCCATTTTGTTCTTTGGTACCAGTATTGTATGAGAATGCTTATTTCTTCCAGCCTTGCTCAAAGAGGTTGAACTGTCAGATTTTTGTCACTTGGCATTGAGTGGTAAGTATAGTTTTAATTTGCATTTCTTTTATTATGAGAAAGATTAAGCTTCTTTTTGTAGGGGTTAAGAGTCACTTTTTTGGTGAACCGATTTTATATTTTTTGTCTGCTGCTGCTGCTAAGTTGCTTCAGTCGTGTCCAACTCTGTGCGACCCCATAGATGGCAGCCCATCAGGCTCCCCTGTCCCTGGGATTCTCCAGGCAAGAACACTGGAGTGGGTTGCCATTTCCTTCTCCAGTGCATGAAAGTGAAAAGTGAAAGTGAAGTCACTCAGTTGTGTCCGACTCTTAGCGACCCCATGGACTGCAGCCTGCCAGGCTCCTCCGTCCATGGGATTTTCCAGGCAAGAGTACTGGGAGTGGGGTGCCACACCCTTGCAAAACGTGGCAACTGCTTTTCTCTGGTTTGTTATTTTTTGTTTTTAGTTATGAAGTTTTATATTTTTAAGTATAAAAATATTTATATTTTAAATTAGTTTGGGGTTAAATTTACCAAATTTTCCCTTTATTGTAACTGGATTTGGAGTCATAGAAAAGTATTTTCTTCTAAGTTTAGAGGAATTCATCCATGTTTTCTTTCATTACTTATATTCATTATTCTTATATATAAGTCTCTGACCCACTGAGAATTTATATTGGTGTGTGGAGTGAGGAATTGGTCTAATTTTGTCTTTTTCCATATGACTCACCAGTTATTCCCATACAACTTATTAAGACATCCATCCTTTGCCTACTCATTTGAGATGCTGAATTTGAATTAATGAAAAAGTTCAATTATATAAATTCAATTATTAAATGCTAAATTTCCATATGTTACTAGGTCTAGTTCTGGGTTTTTTATTTGTTCCATTTGTCTTTTTGTCTATTCATGCACCAATAAAAGGTTTAAAAATGTTTTTGTATCAAACTCACCCCTCCTACTTCTTACAATTCTCCCTTTTTCATAGTTTTCCCAAATGAACTTTACAATCAACTTTATCTCCAAGAAAGTAAAAACCTGATGGCGTTTTATTTGAGCTCATTAAGCTAAAAATTAACTTTGGGAGGATTGACAACTTTATCAGGTTGGCTCTTCCTAGCTAAGAATAGGGAAAGTCTTTCTATTTGTTCAACTTTATTTTTGTGTTTTTCCAAAACATTCTCTAGTTTTCATCATGAGAATTTTGAAGTGTTATTATTACTATGTTAATAAGTGTCATTTTTGATCTTCAGTCAGTTCAGTCACTCAGTCGTGTCTGACTCTTTGCAACCCCATGGACTGCAGCACACCAGGCTTCCCTGTCCATCACCATCTCCCTGAGCTTGCTCAAACTTATGTCCACTGAATCAGTGGTGCCATTCAACCATCTCATCTTCTGTCGTCCCCTTCTCCTCTTGCCTTCAATCTCTCCCAGCATCAGGGTCTTTTCAAATGAGTCAATTCTTCGAATCAGGTGGCCAAAGTATTAGAGCTTCAGCTTCAGCATCAGTGTTTCCAATGAATATTCAGGACTGATCTCCTTTAGAATGGACTGGTTGGATCTCCTTGCAGTCCAAGGGATTCTCAAGAGTCTTCTCCAACACCATAGTTTAAAAGCATCAATTCTTTGACACTCAGCTTTCTTTATGGTCCAACTCTCATATCCATACATGACTACTGGAAAAACCATGGCTTTGATTAGACATACCTTTGTTGGTAAAGTAATGTCTCTGCTTTTTAATATGCCATCTAGGTTTGTCATAGCTTTTCTTCCAAGGAACAAGTGTCTTTTAATTTCATGGCTGTAGTCACCATCCGCAGTGATTTTGGAGCCCAAGAAGATAAAGTCTCTCACTATTTCTATTGTTTCCCCATCTATTTGCCATGAAGTTATGGGACCGGATGGCATGATCTTAGTTTTCTGAATGTCGAAATTTAAGCCAACTTTTTAATTTGGTACTATGGAATAAAATTTTGACCTCATCTCATGGAGGAAGGGGCTTCCCATGTGGCACAGTGGTAAAGAATCCTGCCAGTACAAGAGATGCAAGAGACATGGATTTGATCCCTGGATTGAGAGGATCCCCTGGAGTAGAAAATGACAACACTCAAGTATTCTTACCTGAATAATCCCAAGGACAGAGGAGCCTGGTGGGCTACAGTCTGTGGGGTTGCAAAGAGTTGGACATGCCTGAGAATGTATGCACACATGGAGTAAACTCATAACGTGTGTATTAAATGATGGAATGAAACCTGAAGGTATCAGAACAGCAAGCTGGTTCAGGATGGAAGATAAAGCATTGCTGGAGCTATCCTCAGAAATAGTGGGGTGTAGCCTATGGAGTCCTGTATTGGGTGCCTACCACACTGGGTGGGTGGAGATCTACTGAGCATGTGGCTGATTTAAATATATGTCTCTTTCCAAGTCTGTCTGGTGGACTTCAGAATCTCTGCACATTGCCTTCTTAAACTTAAATATTTCTCTCCTCTAAAGACTTGCTTCTGACATTGTGTGAGCTTTTCTGTGCTGTGTTTACCCCAGACCTCTATCTTCCTTATCTCTCACAGTATCAGTATGAGTGCTTGGTGTCGCAAACTAAAGAAATGACCCTGGTGAAGGATGCTTAATCTTGGGGTTCACAACTGTGTGGAGTACATATTCCAGAAAAGTTTTAGAATTCAAATAAAATTGGATGTCAGTGTGAAAATTTTTATGACCCAAAGCTGGAAGAAAAATTCTGCATATCAGTGGAAAGATCAAGATTCCTTTAAAGTTATGGAAATGATGGCTTTGGGTGATATTTTCCTTCCCTTTGTTTGTTTGTTTTTTAAAATCTTTTATTGCCCAGAGCATTTCTGTTTTGAGACGAGGTAAAAGTCAATTGGATTTTTACTTGTCCTTAATTTTTGGTGCCTTGAATGAATGAAATCAAGACTGGCTTTCTTGAGCAGCCTTTTTTTTCTTCTTCCACATTTTCTATTATATGAGAAATGTGAGAGAGAAGTAGCATTTTAATAAGAAATAAGCTCTCCTTTGAAGTAACTGTTCCTCCTGCCCCAACACAGGCTCTATGGGGAATTCTGAGCATTAGCTTCGAAAAAGCCATTCCTGATTCCCATTGGATAGTAGAAACCAATACAATATTATAAAGCAATTATCCTCCAATTAGAAATAAAATTTAAAAAGCCATTCCTTATGCCAAAGCTGCTCTTAGATTGGACTTGTTGAGACCTTTTTTTGTGAACTCCAGTATTAATAATGGGAGATGTTGATTCTGGAAATGGTGGAAGGATGATGTAATAGCCTAAAACCATGGCTTAGATTTATCCAAAATTTCTAAAGTGAGCATTCCCAATCTTTCCTCCTTCCTTTTGTTTTTAGATGATGATGATTTTACCCTTTCAGTATTTACCCCTTTTGTGTCATTCCAGACTGGCTTTTTGAATTCTGATAATACAATATTGAAGGAAATTAGGGATTGCAAAAAGTTGGACACGACTTAGCGACTAAACAACAATGATAAATGAAGGAAAGAAGGGTGAGTAGGGCCTGTTACAAGGTTGGATGACAAATATTTTGAAGAGTTTGATGAGTGAGCCATGGCAGAAGTTGTATAAAAAGGAAGTGGAGGGAAAAAAAGTGAAAATTTAAAAGAAGTTATTCCTGAGCTCATTGTATCTCACTCATGGTATTTGAGAATGCAAGTGAAAAATTTGAATTATTTAAAAATTATTGTTTTGATTCAGGGCTATAGTTCTTTGATTGCAATCATATTCTAAGACTAATCCTCAGAGGTGGTGCCATCATAAGGTTTAAACTTGTGTTTCTTATTATATTAACTTGATTTCTGATTTCAGTATAACATTTCTAGTACGGAGAAGAGGCTACACCTCACACATCAAATCTGATCAAGTGGTATAGTTTCTGGAGCTCTGTGTTGAGAAGGATTAAGAAACTGAGTGTGGGCTTTAGTGGTAAAGAACACTTGGGTTGATTAGTAATGTCTGCATGGGTGTGAGATACTGGTGAATGATTCACATACCATAGACTCTGCCACAAACTTTGGAAAACATTCTTCTTGACTTTTCTTGTGGTATAAAACTAACATGAGAAAGAAGAACTGCAGAACTCTTGTTTGCAACTGCTTTTTGTTGTTAGTGTGGGAGACCCAGGTTTGATCCCTGGGTCGGGAAGATCCCCTGGAAAAGGAAATGGCAACCCATTCCAGTGCCCTTGCCTGGAAAATCCTGTGGACTGAGGAGCCTGGTAGGCTACAGGCAATGGGGTCGCAAAGAGTCGGACACGACAGAACGACTTCACTTACCTTTTCCTTTTGTTGTTAAAACTGAGTGGTAGAATAATATTAAGTTTAAATAGAACAAAATGGAGTGAGTTAATTCAACAGCAAAGGGGTTTCCCTTTAGCTTTATTGAGATATGATTGATGTCTAACATCATGTAAGTTTAAGGAGCTCTATGTATTGATTTAATACACTTACGTATTGCAATCTGATTACAGTCATAGCATTAGCTAACACCTGCATAACACTTCATAATTACCATTTTTTTTTTGCGTGAGAATGTTTAAGATCTACTCTCTTAGCAGCCTTCAAGTATAGAACACAGTATTATTATTATCTCTATGCTCTACATTAGATCTCCAGGACACATTCTTCTCATAGTAGAAAGTTTGTATCCTTTGATAAACATCTCCTTATTTCCATGTCCCCCAGCCCATGCAAACCACCGTTCGAATCTCTCTCTTTATGTTTAGTTTTTTTTTTTTTTTGATCCCTTACATAAGAGATTGTTGTTGTTTAGTTGCTAAGTTGTGTCTACCTCTTTTGCAACTCCATGAACTGTAGCCTGCCAGGCTCCTCTGTCCATGGGCATTCCCAGGTAAGAATAATGGAGTGTGTTGCCATTTTTTTCTCCAGGGGATCTTCCCAACCAGGGATTGAACCCATGTCTCCTGCACTGCAGACAAATTCTTTATCACTGAGCCACTTGGGAAGCCTGTTATGTAAGGGACATCCTATATATAGCATTTGTTTTTCTCCATCTAATGTATTTCACTAACATAGCAGAGATTTTAGTGGAAGGAATCTAATCTATGACTGGATTCTGCAAAACAGAATTGACCTTGGTTTCACTACTCTGTTGGACCTATAAGTTCCACTGGAGATCAACATAGACTGAGTTCAAAAAGTCAGGCACTTTGTTGTATGAATTCTTTATACTAAGTATGTCAACTACCTGGAATCCCTACAGCAATAGTTCTTAACCCCTTAACCTTAAGTCAGCCCATCATTTTATTAAAGAGTTTGGCTCTTTGTAGAAGCAACATTTCTGAGAAGAACATTTCTATAGTTACAGGAATTTGGTTTATTAATAATAGTTTCCATTTCTGGGCTAAACGCTTTACATATACTAACTTATCAAATATCTAAAACTCTTCAGACATTAATATCATTATCCCCATTTTTTTTGCTGAGATTACTGATGCTGAAAGAGATTATATAGCCAACTCAGGTACAAATTTAATATGTGAAGATCTCTCTGCTGTATATTACAGAACTTGAGCTGGTAATCATACACCGTACTGCTAATTTGTTTACTTATTTGCCTATTTAGTATCTATGGTACATTTTAAAACCTTGAGAAAGTTATACTTGTTTTCTAGACCAAGCCCATGAGATCAGGGCACACTGTGCATTTATTACAAAGTGCTGAGCCCAACTCCATGGAATTTGTGGAGCTGAAGGAAATAGAAGTTGGGAGTCAAGAGATAATGGAACTCTGTATGAATCTGCTTAAGTGGAGCGTTAGAAAAGAGGTTAAGAGAACAGAGTGGAACTCTTGGTTTCTCTAATTTGTTTTTTAGTTCAACCAGTATTTCCTGAGTCCTGCCATATGCCATGTAGTGTGATAGAAACCAGGGCTACAAATCAGCAAGCACAGAATCAATCCCCTTTTCATGGAACTTATGGGCTTCCCTGGTGGCTCAGGGGTTAAAGCGTCTGCCTGCAATGTGGGAGACCCGGGTTCAATCCCTGGGTCAGGAAGATCCCCTGGAGAAGGAAATGGCAACCCACTCCAGTACTCTTGCCTGGAGAATCCCATGGAGGGAGGAGCCTGGTAGGCTACAGTCCATGAGGTCTTAAAGAGCCGGACACGACTGAGCTACTTCACTTTCACTTTCATAGGCTGCTAGAGATAGAATGTTTTTGTCCCCACCCAAATTCATATGTTGAAACCTAAACCCCAGTATAATGGTATTAGGAGGTATGGTCTTTGGGAGGTGATTAGATAGATCATGGAGTGGAACCTGCACAAATGGAGCTAGTGCTCTTACAAGAGAGATTCTAGAGAGCATTCTTGCCTCTTAGATTTAGACTGAAGTCTAAACTTCTATTTGCAGATAAAAATATTGAAACCAATAAACTGTGTAAAATTGGGAAGGCTAATTTGCACCTTAGAGTCACCTTATCTATCATATGGATAAGTCATACTTGCTGTATTGAAATATATTTGTGAAGAATTTATTCACTTCATATGCTTAGCCTGTGTGCATGCAAAGTCACTTCAATTGTGTCTGACTTTGTGACACCATGGTCTGTAACCCACCAGGCTCCACAGTCTATGGGATTCTCCAGGCAAAAATACTGGAGTGGTTTCCATGCTCTCCTCCAGGGCATCTTCCTGATCCAGGGATTGAATCTGCATCTCCTATGTCTCCCTTCATTGGCAGGAGGGTTCTTTACAACTAGTGTTATGTAAGAAGCTTCCATGCTCAGCCCAGTGCCTAACAAATAATTGCTCAAAACAAAGATCATGGAATCTAGTCCCATCACTTCATGGCAAATAGATGGAGAAACAGTGGCAGACTTTATTTTTCGGGGCTCCAAAATCACTGCAGATGGTGACTGCAGCCATGAAATTAAAAGACGCTTACTCCTTGGGAGCAAAGTTATGGTCAACCTAGATGGCATATTAAAAAGCAGAGAAATTACTTTGCCAACAAAGGTCCATCTAGTCAAGGCTATGGTTTTTCCAGTAGTCATGTTTGGATGTGAGAGTTGGACAATAAAGAAAGCTGAGTGCTGAAGGATTGATGCTTTTGATGTGGTGTTGGAGAAGACTCTTGAGAGTCCCTTGGACTGCAAGGAGAGCCAACCAGTCCATCCTAAAGGAGATCAGTCTTGAATATTCATTGGAAGGACTGATGTTGAAGCTGCAACTCCAATACTTTGGCCACCTGATGCGAAGAACTGACTCATTTGAAAAGAGCCTGATGTTGGGAAAGATTGAAGGCAGGAGGAGAAGGGGATGACAGAGAATGAGATGGTTAGATGGCATCACCGACTCAATGGGCATGAGTTTGAGTAGGCTCTGGGAGTTGGTGATGGACAGGGAGGCCTGGCGTGCTGCAGTCCATGGGGTTACAAAGAGTCGGACACAAATGAGTGACTGAAGTGAACTGAACTGAGGTTGTTGCTATGGAGATGCATAATAATCCTTTTTCACATTTGAGTCAATGAGGATAGACTCTATGGCCCCATGTCTACAGGTTATATACTAGCCAAGTGGGAACAAATAAATAGCTATACTTTCTTTTTCTACCCAGGTTTATTTTGATTCTTGGGGTTTTGTCAGGCCCTGTAAGTGTACCCTAGACTTCTTGGATATCCTTCTTTTTTTGCAACCTTAATGCTCCATTTAATATAATCATTGAGATTAATCGTAAAGATGATTCCATCTGGTCAATAGATTGTAAGGAAACACCAGCTGAATAGTTACTGAAGCCAAAAATCTTTCCTCTGGCTGTGGCCTCCCTTTCTTTTGTTGAAGGAGTTCACACACGTTATAACCAGTATGTGGGGATTGTTTTGGCAATACCTATTCATTGACTCTGTCACTGGGGAACACTGAATCAACTCTGATATTTCTTGAGTGTGCAGATCAATAGCCTAGTTCTTCTTTCTCGAAAGCCTAATAAGACTTTAGGACTACCAGCAGCATTTCATGAGCTAGGTTGACACTCCCAAAATGAATTGGATAATTGAAAGCCAGAACTTAGTTTTGAGCATTAAGCCTGAAGTATTGTTTTTTCTTTCCTCTTTGTCTCTATCTCAATTCACTGGGTGATTTCTAGAATTGTGCCTTCCTTTGAGATGTTCCTCAAGGCCATTCCAACTCACTGGCCGGAGTTAGAGGCTAAGTTTATCTATAATTAGCATACTTGTATATGCTAATACAATTAGCATACTGTGTACTCACATTTGAGTACAAGGTATGGTGCTAGGGGATTTATAGGGTAATATCTTCACAGAATACATGAAAATCTAGGATCAGACAGATGAAATAATTTGTTCAAGTCACTAGTTAGTAGGTGGTGGAGATAGTTTGAACCTGGCTTTCCTCACTCCAAAACCACTTTACTGGAGAAGCAGTTAGTCCATGGTCAAAAGCACAAACTGCAGGGTCAGGTGCCCGTGTCCAATTGATGGCTTTAACACTTACTGACTATGAAATCCCGGCAGACTACTTAACTTCATTGTGCCTTAGTTTTCTCACCTGTATAATGGGAATCATATTAGTACCTATGTCAAAGGCTGGTTATAAGGATTAAATGGGTAAATATATATGAAATACCCAGGATAATGTCTGGCATAAAGTAAGTGCTGTATGTGTTTGTTAAATATATAAATATCATGTGTGTCTCAGCATTAGATAAATGTGTCTGAATTGCCATATTTCTACTTTGCAATCAATGTCATGTGGGTTTCATAATGGATGTAAAAGTACTTTTGAGCCAGTTGCTTTTTCTTGATCATTGAACCAGAGTATGACAGGTTCGAATTTGAATAGAGAAATTAAAAACTGTAAAGCCAGTGCATTTCTTATTATATATCAGGTACAGAATGGTATACTTTTGGGAGTTACAGAGAAAGAAAAACTCACTAAAAGTATTAACACTAAGGTTAATATTCACACAAGCTTCTTAGACTTTTCAGGGATTACCCATGAGTGATTAGGGATTTTCTTTGCATATTGAGACTTAAAAATCAAATATGATTTCAAATAAAAGTCCAGGGACAATGCACATATATCTGTATTCACTAGAGATTTCTCATTTCCTTTTTTGTCTCTTGCCATTAACAAAAGCTTCTCTTTTCTTAATCATTTTAATTCCCTTATCTTTTGTTGTTACAATAAGATATTTTAAATATTTTAAATTGGTCACATATAAGCCATTTTTAAATGGCTGCATCACTTCTGAAACAGTATGCTATAAATAAGCACAAAAACCAGAATAAATTTCATTAGCAAGTAAACATAATGTGTATCACAGAACACTTCACATAAATTCCCTTCTGTACTTGTCAAGCAAGGACTCTAGAAATGCTTGTCTCTGCAAGCTGCACCAAGACTCATAAATTGCTTCACAGGATGAGGCAATATTCAGTAAACACAGACAATTAATAACCACGTTCCCAAGAGAGTGAAATGGAGCTCCCATACACTTTCAAAGAGTTAAGGAAAAGTGCTTGTCCTTATACTGTCCTTGAAAGCTCCACCACTGACCACCGTGAAGAGGTGCAATGGGCTCAGTTTGATTGGGGAAAAGAGATATATAAGCTCCAAATTCATCATTTCAAGTGTGTGTGTGTGAGTGGTGTATTTTCCCTTCTTGGGATAGACGTTTCATTTTTCTGGAAATCACACCTCTATTTTCCTTTGATGAACCCAGTCTTCCCCACTTGTAGTCCATAAGGTTTGGGTGGAGTTGGTTCACTCCATCTAACTCAAACCTGGACAGTCAGCAAATTCTGTACCCTTGCCCACAATGCATGGTCCAGAGCTGGACAGATGATCTAAGACAGGCCAATAAAACTCAATTCTGGGCCTTCTCTTGGAACTATTAGGGGAGAAAACTCCCTGTTGATTCTCCAACTGCTTGAAATTGAGGCAGCTCAAAGAGGAAAAAATGCCTGGAAATGAAGGAATCATCTGTAAAGATATCACCAAGCATCTTAATCCGGTCCTGTCAGAAGACTCTGTCTCCAAACTTTTCATTAATGAATTGAGCTTCCCTGGCAGTGCAATGGTAAAGAATCTGCCTTCCAATGTAGGAGATGTGAGAGACATGGGTTTAATCCCTGGATCAGGAAGATCCCCTGGAGTAGGAAACGTCAAACCACTTCAGTATTCTTGCCTGGAAAATTCCATGTACAGAGAAACCAGGTTGCCTACAGTCCACAGTGTCACCAAGAGTTGGACATGACTGAACACACACTCACAGGAATAGTAGTACATTCCTCATTTAAAGCTATTAATTTGGTATTTTTGTCATTTATTAAGCCCGTTTGAATTGGTTTCTATCACTTGCAATGAAAGAGTACTCATTGATAAGACTATGATATAAAAAGGACCATCATAGTCATATGAAGAAAAGGTCTTGGGCATCCTGGAGGAAGAGACTAAGGAGTGATGTTTGAATTGAGCTTTGAAGAATATGTAATATTGCAAAAGGGGAGGATGTAGGAGAAACCATTTCAGAGAAAAAGAGTAACACGAGCCAGAGAAAGGACATCTCAAGGAATGTGAGAAGTTATTGTGGTGAGGAGTGATGAGAGATGGGCTGGAGCTCGACTGCCTAGTGAGTTATACACTGTGCTGAGACCTTGGACCATGGAACTCATAGGAGGAATGAGGTGTTAGGTGGGGATTACTGATTGTTGTGGCAGGACTGGGGGTGTGCACTGGTGTGTGGAGACCTGTAGGCAGGAAAGATGATTTGGAGACTATGACAACAGCTCAGGAAAGAAAGAAAATAGTCCCAGCTAAAGTCAGTAAATACATGGCATAATGCTGTCCTTTCCAAATCCCCTGTGTAAGGCAGACATTGCTAATTGGCCACCTCCCCCTTCCCAATTTAGTGTTCTCAGCACAATGTCACAGACAGTCATCCCAATCATTTATTGATACTGCCATTCAGTTAGAAACCTACATGCTATTCCAGACCATCTGGCAGGCGTAGTTGATATGGATGCTGTAATGAGATTGGAATTCTCTTGGGTTGACTCTTGCTTTAGGTTCTTTGGGTTGTATCATAGAACTAGAACTAGAATTCTTCTTCCTTGGCTTGTAAAAGTAAATGGAGGAGTGTTTGTCCAGGAGGAAAAATATTTGGAGTGAATTCTAGCCTTTAAGGGAGGCTGCAACTGCAACTTTTCTTCTCTCAATGCAGACAACAGTTCTGGCCTAGCAACCAAAACAAAGTTGATGGTCTCCATGGGGGCCACTGTCTGTCTCCAGCTAGTCTTAATGGGATGTGAAGCGTGTGCATTTCCTTGAGGTCACAGCTTTAAATCTGACCTGTGGCCAAAAGAACCACTGTCTGACAGCTCCCTGGCAGGCACTGTGAAATGAGTTATGGGTCTCTGCACCATTTCTAGTAGCGTGAGTCCACTTGAGCAAAGCCGTTCTGGAGTTACTGTCGGAGAGGGAGTGCTCAACAGAAAGGCCAAGGAATAAATGGAGACAGAGCTGCTCCATCCACTCGTCAAAGAGATTTTCTCACAGCTACCTCCAGGCCCAGTGGGTTAAAGGCCACAGTGAGAGTATTCACTGGAGAAAGGACCGTGCCAGGCAGTGGAGGGGGGCTCTTCTTTCTTTGGCTCAAAGACATAAGTTCACAAAGCAGAAACCTGAATGGTTTTGTAGTTAAGAGAAATGGCCTGCCCACCAGGTCGCAGAGAGGATCTGATCTATCAGGTAAGGATCTTTATACTCACACTCTTTACATTCTAATGACAGAAGAGAAATTGCTCATTTTGACAGAATTAGAGGCCACATAAGAAGGAATCTGGATCTTAGGTGCAAAGGTTTGAACTTTTGGGAGGCTTCCTTCATTCTGCTTCTTAGGATAGGCTCGTTGTTGCTGGTCATGTGGACAGGAGAATACACAATTATTTTGAAGAATCCAGTATTTTTCAATAAAGAACAGTGGATCCAAAGCAGAGGAATGGTTGGGGATTTCAAAAAGCCAACAGTATCTGTGTTTTCAGAAATTCAAAGGAAACCTCTGTGTAATATATATAAAAAGAATTACCATTTATCAAGCAAGAGCAGCAGACCAGCACTCTCTATGTATGACCTCATTTACTGCATTCCTTAGCTGTGAGAAGTACTTACCACTATTTCCTTAATTTTACAAATGAATTAACTGAGAGTTTAAAGAAATAACATAACTAGGCTACCCTCTTGAAGTGATGAAGGCTGGATTTAATCAAACATCTCTCTGCTGTTTCACTCTACTTTATAATCTTGGGATAGAAAATAGCTGGAGTTGGAACAGATATACCTAACCAGGATGAAATGGAATGATATAAGTACCTAAAAAGACTGGGTACTAGGCACTCTGCTGAGCACATTACAGGCATTCCCTTAATGAATTCTCTGAATAAGAGTATGCATTGCTATTACTATTATTTACCCCTTCTACTTGGAGAAGGCAATGGCAACCCATTCCAGTGTTCTTGCCTGGAGAATCCCAGGGACAGGGGAGCCTGGTGGGCTGCCGTCTTTGGGGTCGCATAGAGTTGGACACGACTGAAGTGACTTAGCAGCAGCAGCAGCAACCTCTTCTACAGATGAGGAAATTTAGAGACTCTAGTAACTTTCCAAGGCCTCTCAGATAATAAGTGATGGAGCTGGGGTTAGAATTCCCATCCACTTTACTCCAAAGTGTATATTCTGTTTTTTTTTTAATTGAAGTTTAATTGATTTACAAATTGTGTTAGTTTTTGGTATAAAGCAAGTGATTCGATTTTATGTACACACACACACACACACACACATTGGTTTTTAAATTTTTTCTTTCCACTATGGTTTATCATAGGATATCAAATATAGTTTCCTGCACTATATAAGGACCTTGTTGTTTATCCATTCTATATATAATAACTTACATCTGCTAACTCCAACCTCTCAACCTGTGGCTCCCCCAACACCCTCCCTTTTGGCAAGGTCAAATCTGTTTTCTGTCTCCATGAGTCTGTTTCAATTTCTATAATTAGCTTCATTTGTGTCATATTTTAGATTCCATATATCAGTTCAGTTCAGTCACTCAGTCGTGTCCGACTCTTTGCAACCCCATGGACTGTAGCATGCCAGGCCTCCCTGTCCATCACCAACTCCTGGAGCCTACTCAAACTCATGTCCATTAAGTCAGTGATGCCATCCAACCATCTCATCCTCTGTCATCCCCTTCTCTTCCCGCCTTCAATCTTTCCCAGCATCAGGGTCTTTTCAAATGAGTCAGCTCTTCGCATCAGGTGGCCAAAGTATTAGAGTTGCAGCTTCATCATCAGTCCTTTCAATGAATATTCAGGACTGATTTCCTTTAGGATGGACCGGTTGGATCTCCTTGCAAGGAGGTTCCACGTATATGTATATTCTTTTTTCAGCTTCTTTTCCATTATAGTTTATGACAAAATATTGAATATAGTTCCCTGTGCTGTACAATAGGACCTTGTTTATTTTATATGGAGTATTTTGTATCTCAAAGCACATACTCTTAACTACTGATGCTGATGTGGTACAGAGACCTATTAATAGATACACATGAGATTATCTTAGGGGGCATATAAACAAATACCTTAAAAGTAGTTACTTCTTAACTAAATTAATGCACAGGAGACTACCTTTTCCAGTGGCAGGGATATAGTATTCCTATTTTTTATGGATTTATTTAAATTAAAAAGTGAGTTGACTTAAATAAAATGTTACGTGAATAATAAAGTGGCACATGGAGGTGGTAAAAAAATGGGCAAGGTGGTTTGTGAAAGACTGAGGTTTGGGGATCACTGCAGTGTGCTAAGCTGGGTTTCAGGGCTGTCTGAGCATGCTGTTAGCTGAGGAGTGGGAGATGCAAAGCAGTGTGGGGCTACTGGTCCTATCCCAGGGAGGGGAGTGCCTCCCTGGAGTCAAGAGGAGCCCCATTGCCTGGGAGTTCTTGAAGGAAAATGCAGATCTTCCCATTGGCTCTTTGCCTTGGTCAGCTGACTATTCCATCCTGTGGGTGGGTGTCCCTGTTTAGTTTGTTTCACTTTTTAAATTAGACTCGAATGTCCACAGTCCATTTAAGCCCATCCTCCTCTAGGAAGTTTTCCTTGAAATCCCTACTGCCTTAACTGTCTGAACCCCCAAACTTGGCTTTCCACAGTACTGTTTGGTAATGGGGCATCCCAGGTAGCTCAGCTAGTGAAGAATCCACCTGCTGTGCAGGAGACCCTGGTTCAATTCCTGGGTCGGGAAATTCCCCTGGAGAACGGGTAGGCTACCCGCTCCAGGATTCTTGGGTTTTCCGGGTGGCTCAGACAGTAAAGAATCCACTTGCAATGTGGGAAACCTGGGTTCGATCCCTGGTTTGGGAAGATAATGGGTTGTTATTGTTACTCTGTTGTGACTAAAAATGACAAATATATTTCAGATCATGTACAAACTCTGAAACTTGGATAGTGGCTATTGATGGGCTGCCTTGTTTAGGATTTTTAAGTTTAATTAGGTCTCATTTGTTTATTTTTGTTTTTGTTTCCATTACTCTAGGAGGTAGGTCAGAGGGGATTTTGAGAATGCATATGTGAGATTGGTAGAAAAGGACACCAGGATGGATTAGTAATGCCTGTCATGGGCAGGTTAGGTGAGAAGAAGCAAACGTGCCCCACATGTGTCATCTCTGATTCTTGAGTCTCCAACTAAATGATGGCTCTCTGAGGAAATGATCCATGGCTGCTTTATGCATTGCAATTCTCTCAGTGTGTGGCATGTTCACTAATACTGTTTCTCATTTCCCCTGAAGACTGGATCTGGAGTTCAGTGAGAATCAGAAGTCACTATGTTAAACTTCACTGTAGATAGCAGGTGTAGAATCCGTACTTGTGGTTTGAAGACAAGGCAGCTGCTAGCATGTGTGTGCACGCTAGGTTGCTTTAGCCGTGTCTGCTCATTGTGAGCCCATGGGCTGTAGCCCACCAGGCTCCTTTGTCCATGCCCTCCTCTAGAGGATCTTCCTGACCCAGAGATCAAACTCTTATCTCCTGCGTTGGCAGGTGGGTTCTTTATCACTAGCACCACCTGGGAAAAAAACTGAATGAGAGTCGCTCACTTGTGTCCAAGTCTGCAACCCCATGGACTGCAGTCCACCAGGCTCCTCTGTCCTTGGAATTCTCTAGGCAAGAATACGGCAGTGGGTAGCCATTCCTGTCTCCAGGGGATCTTCCCAAACCAGGGGTCGAACCCGATCTCCCACATCCCAGGTAGATTCTTTACCATCTGAGCCACCAGGGAAGCCCAGGGTGCGGCTTATCAGGCAGCAACTTCCCTTTCTCCCTACACTGAAGACAAGGTTTAAGGATAGGGGTGGGTGGGAAGAGCCAGGTAAAGAATGGATCAGAAAAGCAATGCCTTTAGGCCAAAACAAACTTGCACAGAAACACGGGGAGACAGTTTTTCCTATTTGTGAAGTGAGTCATGGTCAATCATTTTTTCTATGATCTAACATCTTTCTGGTTTTCTCTATGATTTCATTCTTTCTTTCCAAGAGGAGATGGCCAGCAGGTAGGAATGGTTGTTTTGCTGGTCGTTTGTCCATGAGATTTCATCAGTAGCACGGTAGCATGAAGAACAGCAGCTGCGAGAGCTGTTCACAGCAGGATATTGATCTAGACAAGAGCCTGCACCAGACCCAGACATCACATCATAACTGGGGCAAAAATGATGTGCACGAGGAATCCTGTATATTCATTTAGTTTAGGCTCTGAACCAACTGTGAAGGCTCCGCTCACCTCTCCCTTGTCTCTGCTCTGCCTGTCCTCTTTGTTCTCCTGAGATGTTTATTATCCTCAGGGAAGTGCCCTCTTTCCTGAGGAAAATACAATATGTTCTTCCCATTAACATTATTTCCTCCTTTGCAAACTCACCCAACATGCTGGGTCCCATTTCTTCAAAGTCTTTGTTTTTAACTTGATGACTATATGGAATTTAGAATAAGTTATTCTAAGATAGCTCATGCATTTTCCCTTCTCAATGGTGCTTTTAAGCATAATGCTTTGGAAGGACGGGGAGTCATGTTCCTGGTTGAATATGAATCTTGACTCTCAGGCAGTGTGACACACCAAAAGAGGAGGTACTTTAGTATATAGAGGCTTCCATTGAATCAGATAGTGAAGTAGCTCTTTCATTTTGAATGCTCTGGCAATGGATCTCAGCCCAGCTGAAGTGGGCTATCAAATGATGAATAATGATGCTTGAGTTGATTTTTTCCCTATGGTTAAAGTCATGCCTGTTGGATTGTAGAGTTAAGCAGGTCATGCACTGCTGCAGAGAATTGAGTATGACTGGGTACTAAGAAAAGAAAAGACACATAATATATACCATTGAGCTGGTGCTCAAAGGGGCTGTATGTTTACTGAAACACAAAGAAAAATGACCCTGTGTGCATATGTGAAAGGTGGAGTGAAGGCAGTAAGTGGTTTCACTCAAACAACCTGTTGAAAGCCATTATCCCAGAGCATGATGTACAATACCTTCCTGTACTTCCAGAAACTAGCTTGATGCCTGGCCTTAGGAAGGCGCTCGAGTGGCTTTGTAATCTAAGGAGTAGGACTGAGGTTACTTTCTGCTAGTTACATGCACAGATCCACCTATATTATAATCTCTTTTTTTTTTTAAACTGCATTCCTTTTTTAAAACATTAATTTTTGACTGTGCTGGGTCTTTGTCGCTGTGAGGGATTTTCTTTAGTTGTGGAGAGTAGGGGCTACTCTCCAGCTGCTGTGCACAGGCTTCTCATGGTGGTGGCTTCTCTTGTTGCCCAGCATGGGCGATATATTTTATATATATATATATATATATATATATATATATATACACACATATACACACATACACACACACACACACATACACACATATATATATGTATATGTATATATATTCACTCTTTTCTAGATTCTATTCCCATATAAATCATTGCAGAGTATTGAGCAGAGTTCCCTGTGCTATATAGTAGGTAATGTTTGGTAATCCTGCATTTTCTTCAAAAAGCATATGATTAAAAAAATGATTTTTGGTCTAATTAAGCATACTTACTTCTAAGTCTAGAGATGAAATAGTTATTGATCTGCAAATAATATTGTGTTATTAAGGTCATTGTAGTGAAAGTGTTAGCTGCTCAGTCGTGTCCGACTCATTGTGAGCCCATTGACTATAGCCCACCAGGCTCCTCTGTCCATGGAATTCTCTAGGCAAGACTACTGGAGTGGGTAGCTATGCCCTTCTCCAGGGCATCTTCCTGACCCCAGGGATCAAACCCAGTTTTCCTGCATTTCAGGCAGATTCTTTACCATCTGAGCCACCAGAGAAGCCCATTTAGATCATCACACATACGTAAGTCAGGAGGTAACATTAATTTAGAAGTACTTTTTTTTCCACCTTTAAGTTTGTTGAGACCATTTTATTCAAACTCTTCAGATGCATTTTTGATATTAGTGTCTTTGGCATTGTTCCTTCTTCTCCTACTCTTACACCTTCTGATGACTCACATTGTTCAAAGGAAACTTAGGCTGTTGGCCCAGAGATATTTCACAGTCAGCAGTATAACACTAAATTATGTAGAATCCCTTTGTCACCAATCAGCATAATGCTAGTTCTGGAATCCATTAATTCTTTATTTCAAGACTCCTTTTGGTTGTTTAGAAAGCACTGCTGTTAGTGCTGGAGACATCAAGTGAGCATCATTTTTTCTTGGTCTTCCCCATCAGTCATAGAATCTAACCAGAAGTTTTCTTGTTGGATTCATTTTGGGGCTCTATTCAGTCTGGAGAATTAAGAGGAGGGGCTGGGAGCTGGCGTAGGAAGATTGGACAGGGAAGCGAACTGTGGGGGCACAGTCCAGCCTTGGGCTGGGTTGTTTAGACTTTGGGGCACAGAGCTAGAAGATGAGGTAGAGATGAAGGAATTCAACACTCTCACAGTTTAGAAAAGGAACACACTTGGGGAGGCTTGCGTCCCAGAATTTGGTTCTTTTTTTTTTTTCTGCCTGCAATGCAGGAGACCCAGATTTGATTTCTGGGTCAGGAAGATCCCGTGGAGAAGGGAGTGGCTACCCACTCCAGTATTCTTGCCTAGGAATTCCCATGGACAGAGGAGCCGGGCAGGCTACAGTCCATGGGGTTGCAAAGAGTTGACATGACTGAGCAACTAAACAACAACACAAGAAAACAGAGGCTCAGAGAGGTAACATGACTCGCCCAAGCAGAAAAGTGGCTAATGGCAAGATCATGGTTCTTTTTTAAAAATTTTTCTTCAAAGCTCATACTCTTAACATGGTTCTCTGTCCTCCAGGGGAATCTATTTGATTCTTGGTCTTGCTTGTTATTAACTATGAACCCTTAGGCTAGAGACTTAGCTTCTGTGAACCCGAGCTTTATTATCTTCAAAATGGGGTAATAATCCCCATGGTGATTTTGTGAGCAGAGATGAAATTAATATATGGAAAGTGCTCATCGCTATTTCTGACACAGTAGCTCAACAGACAGCAGCTCCTCCTACTACTACCACTAGAGTTATTATTTTTAGGTCTTTTTCTAGGTATAAAATGCACTCCTGCTCCCCTTTTCCAATCCCTTCCCACTAGGGAATTCCTTGGTTATCCAGTGGTTAGGACTCCGGCTTCCACTGCAGGGTTGAACCCTGATTGAGGAACTAAGATCCTGATGCCATGTGTTGTGGCCAAAAAAAAAAAGAAGAAGAAGAAGCAATTTCTTCCTACCCATGTAGTATCCACTATACTTTGATACTAAATATATAATGAAAATTAAAAAAAAAATTCATTTACAGTGTTAAATGAAATTATTTTCCATTTTTCACAACAGCTCACTTTCCTTTACCAGAACTCTTGTTGATTCTTTCTGACTGAGATCAAGTGATATCTTTTTTAGGAAGCTGCCCTATTCATGCCAAACTGAGGTTGTGATGCTCTGAATGGTAAGAACATGGTGAGATGGTGTGTGTGTGTGTGTTTGTGTGTGTGTTAATTCAAACGCAGAACATAGCAAAAAATATCATCCAAATACTGACAAATACTTGACAGTTTGACTTGAAACAGAAGAAAAGGGGGCATTTTCTTTCCTGCAGTGCAGTAGCAGGACATCTCAAAGCCCACATTCTTTAATCTTCCTTGTTTGAGCAAATGAGCCCAACTCCTGACAGAAGCACCAAGTTATTATAGATATTGGTAAAAGCTGGTCGTTGGAGCTCCAATCAGCAGTGTCTCACTGCTCTCACTCACGACGTGTGATTGATAGAGATGCTGGCAGAGGCCCGGAGACATCAGCGTGACATTATCCAAAAATATGGCAACTATTATTTTCTTGTCCCAGCTGAAAAGCGTAATTTAAAAACACCTTTTTCTTTTCCTTTGAATTGCTCTGCCTGGAAAAATCAATAGTGCGCTTCCATGAGGCTGGGTTCTCAGAGGCCAGTCTCTGAAGTCTGTGTGTCTCCACCCAAAGGTTAAGTGCCAGTGGCTGGAGCAGCAGTTTAAAGGAGGGACGCGAGAGGCTGGCTGGTGGCTTCCTTTCTTGCCATGCCCTCCATCCCCCTCATTCTGAGCTGGGAGAGTCCTTTTCTTCTTGACTCCTGCCAGACTTCAGTGATGAATGCTCAAACTTTCTAGTGTGAGGTCTGTGCCTGCTTTTGAAGATCAGCTTAACTAACATTTGCTGTGCGTGTGTGTGCTTAGTCGCTCAGTCATATCCGACTCTTTGTGACCCCATTGACTGTAGCCCACCGGGTTCCTCTGTCCATGGCATTCTCCAAGCGAGAATACTGGAGTGGGTTGCCATTTCCTCCTCCAGAGGATCTTCCTGACTCAGGGTTTGAACCCATATCTCCTTCATTGACAGGTGGATTCTTTCCCACTGAGCCACCTGCGAAGCCCTTGAGTGCTTACTATGTGCAAAGCATTGGGATAATTTCTGTAGACTCTGCCTTAGAACAAAATTATAGTCTAGTAGGGTGAGAAAAGTGCATGCATAAGGTATGAGGAGGTGAAATAGGAACAAGGAGGTTACTTTCGTTCTTTTTTTTTTTTGGCTTATCCTGGTATGTATATATGCAAGCATGTAGGTACATATGTATTTACATTGGATAAGCATGACATGTGTACCTATAAATTTAAGATGTACATTGTGTTCCTTGGATACATTTATATATGGTGATACAGTTGCCATTGTAATGATACTTATCATATTACATACTTCTAGTACAATATTACTGTCTGTGTTCAGTGAACTGTATAGGAGGTTTCTCACTGTGAACTGAGGCTGAACAGAATCAGATGTAAAGGTCCAGATGGAAACCATGATGTGATGGTGCTGGGCTTAATCTTCTCTGCCCTGTTGGTGACTGCTCTCTGCGATCCCAGGAGTAACAGTACATTATTGCCAGTTGGGAAGTGAAATGTGTACAGGCTCCATCTGAGTCTATGCCGTGACCCTCCCACTTCCTGTGTCATCTGGCCTCTCCTGACTGCAGCCTCAGCTCATGTTGGCCTCCACTTTTCCTCCATGACTATAGACACAGTTCAAAATGCTAAGCTCTTCCTGCCTCAAGTCCCAGTGTGCCTGCCTCTGACTCCCTCCCTTTCTGCTCTCAGTTTACACACCACATCTGCATGGAGGCTTTTCTGCAATACTCTACCAGAGAACTCTCCCAGTTGTTCTTTCTCCCACTACCCTGTTCTATTTCCTTTTTAGCATTTAACTGATAACTATCTTGCTTCTTTATTGCTTTACATGTTCTGCCCTCACTATCATGAACATGTAAGTCCCTGCTGTGTGGAGCTGGGTACTATTTCCAGGAGGAGGCGGGGGCTGGGGCTGAGTGGGTGACACAGCCACCCTCTGACCGCATGTCTAGCTGCCCTGTGGTTTTGCTCTCACTCTTCTTCCTCTGGCATCTTTTCTTGACGGTCCTAACACTTGTCCCATTGACATCTTAATGCAAAAGAAGCTGTTTTTGGAGCATGTGCTCAGGATTGTCTTCTTGTTTCCTTCCTTAGCTTAGAATCTTAGCAGGGGCATTTTTTCATTCGTGTTGCCTCAGTTGCTAGCACATTGCCCGACGCACGACAGGTACTCAATAAATGTCACTTGAATTGTCTGCCACATACTGGCTGTGTGACTTTGGCATGTTATATGACTTCTTCAAGCATCATTTTATCCACCCTATAGAGGCTTCCTTGGGAGCTCAGATGGTAAAGAATCTGCCTGCTGTGCAGGAGACCTGGGTTCGATCCCTGGGTCGGGAAGATCCCCCAGAGAAGAAAATGGCAACCCATTCCAGTATTCTTGCCCAGAGAATCCCCATTGACAGAGGAGCCTGATAGGCTACAGCCCATGGGGTCTCAAAGAGTTGGACATGACTGAGTGACTAACACTTTCACTTTCTTTCATGGAAAGGAAAGGGGAAATAATGGCACCTCAATTACCCAGAGAAGGCAGAAAGATAAAGAATGCAAAGTGCTTAACATTCCATGGCAGAATGGAAATGTCACAAGCAAAAGGGGACCCTGTGAACCTCTGTCTCTCTTTTGGAGAAGTAACCTCAGATGCTCTGCCCCTGAGGCACAGTCAGCTTTCAGGGAGTCCAGAGTTTGTGCCTGATGCATCTGTCAGCACTCAAGAGCTCTCTTCACTTTCAGCTAATGTATCCTTGATGAGTCCAGAGTGTAGAGTAACCCAGTAATTGCCTGCTCTGATTTGTCCTTCTTTTAAATTTGGAAGCTTTCCTTTTCTACACTGATTCCCTATTTTAACAAAATTCACAACTGGATCCATTTTAAGGGAAAGGATAGCATATGTGTCAGAATCCTCCAGCTAACACCATATCCTTGCATGTGATAGCTTACCATTAACAATGTTGGATTTGTGATCTTTGAAGAAGACTTAGCTTCAGGATCAGGGACCAGGCTTGATCACTCAAGAGCTTTTGTATAGCAGAGTTTTATTAAAGTATAAAAAGGGATAGAGAAATCTTCTGACATAGATATCAGAAAAGGGACAGAGAGTATCCCCCTCGCTAGTCTTAGTAAGGGAGCTACATACTTCTTCAATTGGTTATTGCAGTAAATCAAAAGAATGTCTCAAGATTGTAAAGATCTTACCAGACCCACTCCCACAATTTACATTTTAAGATAGCAGGATTAGTCAGAAGGTTTTCAAGAAGGAGAAACTGTCCTCAAGCTGGATACATTGTTGTTATATAATCCTTCAGTTCAGTTCAGTTCAGTTCAGTCGCTCAGTTGTGTCCGACTCTTTGCAACCCCATGAATCGCAGCACGCCAGGCCTCCCTGTCCATCACCAACTCCCGGAGTTCACTCAGACTCACATCCATTGAGTCAGTGATGCCATCCAGCCATCTCATCCTCTGTCGTCCCCTTCTCCTCCTGCCCCCAATTCTTCCCAGCATCAGAGTCTTTTCCAGTGAGTCAAGTTTTCGCATGAGGTGGCCAAAGTACTGGAGTTTCAGCTTTAGCATCATTCCCTCCAAAGAAATCCCAGGGCTAATCTCCTTCAGAATGGACTGGTTGGAATTAAATTGGTATTTGTTGAATACTTACCATGGGCCATGGACTGAAGTTGAAGCTGAAATTCCAATACTTTGGCCACTTGATGCAAAGAACTGACTCATCAGAAAAGACCCTGATGCTGGTGAAGGCAGGAGGAGAAGAGGGTGATAGAGGATGAGATGGTTGGATGGCGTCACCGACTCAATGGACATGGGTTTGAGTAAACCCCGGGAGTTGGTGATGGACAGGGAGGCCTGGCGTGCTGCAGTCCGTGAGGTCACAGAGTTGGACACGACTGGGCAACTGAACTGGACTGAACTACCATGGGCCAGGCACTGTACTAGGTACTTTTGTCTATTTGTTCTAATTAATCCTCTAAATAAACCTGTGAGGTAGTTAAGGTAGTACTCTTATCCCCATATTATATACAAGGAGGCTAAGAACAGAGAATTTGTGTTGTTTTCCTGTAGTGTTAGAACAAATGCTGCTATTGCTACTGCTGCTGCTAAGTTGCTTCAGTCCTGTCCAACTCTGTGCGACCCCATAGATAGCAGCCCAGCAGGCTCCCTCGTCCCTGGGATTCTCCAGGCAAGAACACTGGAGTGGGTTGCCATTTCCTTCTCCAATGCATGAAAGTGAAAAGTGAAAGTGAAAAGTGAAAGTGAAGTCGCTCAGTTGTGTCCGACTATTAGCGACCCCATGGACTGCAGCCTACCAGGCTCCTCCATCCATGGGATTTTCCAGACAAGAGTACTGGAGTGGGGTGCCATTGCCTTCTCCCTAGAACAAATGAGTGAAAGCCAAGACAGGGTAGATTTAAAGCTCTGTACTTTTTCCTGGGAAAACCTTCTATGCTAACATAAATAATAAATTTCTTTCTGTTTGCCTATTGTTACATCATGTGGCTGTATGAAATGGATTAATGAATGTTAACCAAATTCAACGAATATGTTTGGGTCTGCAAAGAGGTAAACCCAGGCTATCTGACATGCTCAAAATTCAACTTAGGGGCATTCTGCTTCTGATAATGCCAGATTATGCTACTAATGACTAAAACTCTGCATGAGGACAATTTAAAAAGCTGGATAGTATATTTAAAAATTCTGGCTGAAGGCATCAGAGAGCCACCAAGAAAGTGAAGATTTTAAGGACAAAGTTCTAAGAAAGAAGAGAGTTTCTTAGTGATGATCATGGCATTCAATGCTGCTTCTCTCCTTGGGGGTGATTGTTGACTTCAAAAGCAGTGGCTGAAAAGTTCAGTTGAATGTTGTGTTTGGAATACTAATCAGGTTGAGGGATGAAAACTGGAGTTCAGATCTTGCCAAGGAAGAAAGTCCCTGGTAAAATCATAAGGTTTCAGTAAGGATCTTAGGAATAAGTGAATTGGAAATCGAACAGCTCTCACGGTAACTCAAGCCCAACTTTGAATTATCTCGCTTTGTGATTAGATCAGTATTATTTGGGATACCATTAGGAAGACAATCATCATTCAGTCTCAGATATCTCATATATATATATATATATATATATATATATATATATAATGTTCAATAAAAATTTCAGTAGTAGAAGTGAGATTTGACTAAAACAACAGTAAGCAAACAAGCAAGAGATAACAACAGATAATGGAAACCATTCCCTAGGAGATCTAAATGTTATTGCTAAAACAATTATAATTAATATGTTCAAGGAAGTAGGACTATTTTGAAAACCATTATAAATGGAAATTTTGAAAACTATTATAAAAGAGAATCTAATAGCAAATTTGGAACCAAAAGATACAATAACTGAAATGAAGAATTAAAAGTTAAACTGCAAGTTAGATACTGCTGATGAGAGAATTTGTGAACTGGAGGATAAGAGAAAGAAAATATCCAGACTTAACCAAGAAGAAGGAAAAAGATGAAAAATACACAAGAGAGTGTAGGAGACAAATGAAATGTGGTAAAATATATTAAAAAATGTAATGGGCAGACCAGAAAAAAAGTAAAGGATATTGCAGAAGTAGTATTTGAAGATACAATGATCGATCAAGTATTTTTCTAAAGTGTCAAAAATTCTGAAGTTATTGATTCAAGTTATTGATGGATAGCTATAATAAACTCTAGGCAGGAGTATAGAAAGAAGATTGTACCTAGAATCATCATAATAAAATTAAAGTGAACCAAGGACAAAGAAAAAATATTAAAAGCAGACAGAAAAGTTTGCCTTCAAAGAATCAACAAAAATTGACAACTGACTCTTTAGTGAAAACAATGGACAGTCTCAATTGTAGTCATCTTCCCTTACTGAAGACAATCATTATCTTGAAGAATTTTCATGACTACAAAAAAGCTTTTACCATATATGCATGGGTCTACAAATATAGTATTGTTTGAATACTTACAAACTTTATTTAGTGTTTAACTCTTTAAACGATATTTCAGTACACCTTTTAAAGCCCTAGCATTATATTTTAGGATGCATTTGTGTTGATACATGAAGTACTAGCTCATTCTTGAACACATCATCTTATACAAGAGTCTCAGGATACATCTGTAAGTGGACTTCCTGAACTAACACGTATATATATCTTCTTTACCACAACATTTAAAAAAAAATGTATACACATTTTTAACTTTACTAGTTTCACCCAATTACTTACCAAAGTAGGAAGTGAAACAATTTCTAGTTCCCCTTGTAGTATATGAAAGTCCTCATTTCTCTACATTAGAACCAATATTTGGTATTGTCAAACTTATTCCTTTGCTAGATATATGTTTTGCCAATATCTTCTCCCAGATTGTGGCCTACATTTTAACTTACTTATGGTGTCTTTTTGTTGATAAAAACTATTATAATTTAGAAAGTCAAATTTATCTTTCTCCTATGGCTTGTCTGCAGTCCATGGGGTTGCTAAGAGTCAGAAACAACTGAGCGACTTCACTTTCACTTTTCACTTTCATGCATTGGAGAAGGAAATGGCAACCCACTCCAGTGTTCTTGCCTGGAGAATCCCAGGGACAGGGGAGCTGGCTGCCGTCTCTGGGGTCACACAGAGTCGGACATGACTGAAGTGACTTAGCAGCAGCTGTAGCAGTACTTTATATATATTGCTTAAGCAAACCTTTCCTAACTCAATATGATAAATATATTATTCCATATTTTCTCAAGTTTCAGAATTTTGCCTTTGTATATAGGGCTCTAACACAGGAGGTACTGGCATAAAATAATATAAAATCTTAATTTATTTTGCAATATTGATATCCACTATATTGAATAAGTCATCTTTCTTTCTTGAATAGTACTGCTATGTATCATGTCACCATCTATCTATCATCAATCAACTTTCTATTTAAGTATTCCTGGATTCTAGTCTATTTATTATTTTCCATGTGGCAATATCACACTGTCTTAATTACTGTAACTTTGTTATCTGGGGGATGAATCCTTTAACTTGCTCTTGAAAGTTGTCTTGAATACCCTGGCTTTGCCTTTTCCAGGTGAATTTTTGATTCCTCTTGAAAAATACAGTTCTCTTTGTTTTTTGATTTCTGTTTTTTGATAGATACTGATTCCAAGAAATATTTGCATGCTATTAAAAAATGTGAGTGCAATGATAAATGCCAATAAGCACAGACCTTAATTGCTATTGCTAAGTCACTTCAGTCGTGTCCGACTCTGTGTGACCCCATAGACGGCAGCCCACCAGGCTTCCCCATCCCTGGGATTCTCCAGGCAAGAACACTGGAGTGGGTTGCCGTTTCCTTCTCCAATACAGGAAAGTGAAAAGTGAAAGTGAAGTCACTCAGTCATGTTCAACCCTCAGCGACCCCATGGACTGCAGCCTTCCAGGCTCCTCCATCCATGTGATTTTCCAGGCAAGAGTACTGGAGTGGGGTGCCATTGCCTTCTCCGACAGACCTTAAAGTTGGATACAATTAAAGTTGGTGGAGACTGGAAAATTGGAGAGCACATGCCCTGTCCAAAGGGGGCAGATTCTCTTCAGCTTCAGCTGACTTTTGTCGCCTGGGACTATAGACTCAGTGCCAAAAAGAAAGGAAATTCAAGAGAATCTGAAAAGCTGACTTTTTTCTTGCAATATAGGATTTTCAATTTATTAAATATTGGTTCAATTTTTTATAAACTGTTGTATGAGCTGAAGAAAACATCTCTGAGGTCAAATCCCAGTCACTTTCCTGACATCAGATTTGAGTAGTTTTCGGATCATTTTAAGCAGGAAAAAGGAATATAGAAGACTAAAATTTGAGGTGAGGAATCTTGGAACCATGATGAGGCATTAGGTGCTATATTTGTAACCTCAGTGGATCTAGGGTATGGTCCCCATGATCCCAAAACAGTTATTACAATGACGAATCTTTTGGCTCTGAATGCTTAAGACAGTTCTCAAGGAGTTTGGCACGGGGGGTTTTAACAAGATGTAGAAGAAATGTATTCTACCAGTGCTCATAGATTATAGCCCTCTCCAACTTTGCACTTCTCCCTCTGGTTTTTAAGATGGACTTGGTTTTCCTAAAAACTGATTTTGTAGTAAGTAACTCACTCTTTTCCATATCCCTACCATTTTCCATGTACAATGTTTACATTTCTAAGATTGTGTCCTACCAGTGTAATATGACACAAAGTTGTCTTCTTAGAACTTTACGTAGGAGACAGTAGTTTTCCTTCTAACAGGTACAGTTTCAAACCTGTTATGTAGAGACCTTTGTAAGTAGTCTTTCAAAGCCAGAGTTACATGTTTTCAGAAAGACCAATCTATTTCTTAATCATTTTGTTGTTCATTTGTTGACTGATTCCCTTGAAGAATATAGATTCTTAGGACTAAAGCTCTACTTAATCCAGTTCTAAACCATTATCTAACATATAACATATTATCTTAGCCTGGCTTAAACTGGCTTCAACTCTGCCTGGCATGGACTCCTGTGCCAAGAATTAACAGGTATTGAAAAATGGCTACATTTGTTTTCATCACAGAAAACAAAACAAAACAAAACCAAAATGGGACAACAGATGAAGGCTTTTCTCTGCTCTGATTCCTAGGTACTAAAAAGGATTTATGCATTTATTTATATGTTCATTCATTCATTCACAGACCCCCATCTCCTTTCAGACAATCTGAAGGAAAATGCATAAAAGGAATAAAAGGAAGACATTGCATTGACTCAAGTCAATGGTATCTCCATTCAATCACTAAATACTTAATTCAAGGCTCTGGGGATAAGTGACATTCCAGACAAGTATAATTCATGCTCTCCTAGAGTTTACATTATAGGTCAAGGGTAGGGGACTGGCAGTAAACAAACAAATAAACCAACAAATAAGATCTTTTTAGATAATGTTAAGTACTTGGAAGAAAATTCAATGGAAGAATGGGGTAGAGGGGGTGTGTGTGTGTGTGTATGCGGTAGGATAAGGAAGACTCTGACATTATTGGATAAAAGATGCTTTGAAGATGCCATGGTAGTGTGTACATCATCATGTACATAAAGCACAAGTGCTGGAGTATTGCCTAGTGCCTGTTTAGTGGTGAACACAGCATGGAACGGCTTGAGTCAAGTGTCTCATAGGTTTTCTAATAATATTGCTGTAGTCTCCTAATCATCTAGTAGCAGCAGTAATAATACTAATAGTAAGAATAATGGTGGAAATGGCAATATGGCTATTGTGAAGTACATTGCCAGTGCTTTCATATCTGTACTAGGAAAGTAATGTTGAGACTTTGAAAGAATCAATTTTCTCCTTCTTATCTGTTTCAAGAGGCCACTGGAACAGATGATGTCTGTGGTTCCTTCCACTCTTTTTTCAGAAAGGAAGAGCAATAAATCCTCTGAAGTTCTATGTGTCATCCCTTTCATATATTGGGTTTCCTTCTAACTGGTTATTCATTATTCATTTCATCTTCATCAAGTTTTCTTCTAACAGGTAAGTGTGTGAATCAGTTCTGAGAAGTACTTTCTCTGGCAGAGAGACATCCCATTTCTGGACAGGTCCTTGAGACTTTGCCAAAGAGCTAATACAGTATTGGAAATGTATAGACACAATGCAAGTAAAAATGAGGAAGTTAGGTTTCAGAGTCTGAGAGGCTTGGGTGTGAGTCCTGGTTCCACCATTTGTCAAGTGTGAGTCACTGGACAAATAGCTTGACCTTTTTGAGATTTCATTTGTGTATTTGTAAGATACTGGCAATGGTAGGATCTACTACATTGCCATGTAGTAGATTAATTGAACTACAGATTGCCTTCAAAGAATCAACAATAAAATTGACAACTGACTCTTCAGTGAAAACAATGGACAGTCTCAATTGTAGTCATCTTCCCTTACTGAAGACCATCATTATCTTGAATAATTTTCATGACTACAAAAAGCTTTTACCATATATGCATGGGTCTACTCCAAATATAGTATTGTTTGAATACCTACAAACTTTATTTAGTGTTTAACTCTAAATTAGAGTTAGATTCTAAAGTTTAGATAATCTAAAGTTAGATTCTATATAAACCTTTTTATAAGGTTTATATGAAATCATAAATGTAAACTGTCTGTTTTGTAGTTCCCAATAAGTGTTAGTTGCTATTACTATCATTATTTCAGCGTATCTGAAGACCTTCAGTGTGTCCAAAAACTGAATATCTTTTCACGATCACTTTCTGTTCTGAATCAAATGTGAAATAATTCAACCTGGAAGAGTTTTTGGGTCTAACCTTCAGACTTAGTGACCTTTGTTTCGACCCCATAAATAATGGAGACTTTTTTTTCTGCTTAATTATCTCCTACTTTGAGCAGTTCACTTCCTCCTTCCATTAATAGAATAGTTTGGATGAGAAGACAGTATTTAAAAATAGTGGAAATAACTTGAAAAGGGAAAAAGAGTGATTATCTCATCTCTAAAGGAATTATTCACATTAAAAAAATATAGTAATTCAATAATATTTCTCCAAAGGCTATAGCTTGATCATAAGGTTAATTCTTGAAGGATATACATCTTCAAAGTTTGGAATCTTTGCCCTCAAAAGAACTCCCGGGCAATTTTCTGTTTAAGCTGTGAAACTCTATACGGATATTTCTGTTCCCTTTAGATATGACTCTACCTCTGCTGGTGGATAGAAACAGCTGTCTAATGGCTGTCTAGCAACACTGCTCAGAGGCTGAGGACAGGCTAGGCAATGGCTTCACCCAGTGGAACAGCCAAGGGCAATTAGAAAAACAATATAATTACACAAGTTGGAAATAGGTCAGGATCTGGGACAAACACCCAGATGCTTGGAAAAGTAGCTTTGGGATTTGAATGCCCCTGGAGTGAAAAAGTTATTTGTTGGTGTGCCTCGGGGCTCTCTTTGTTTTACTCTGAGTACTTATGCAGAAAGAGAGCAATTCTGGTAGTGCTCTTTAGGTGCTGAGGTTGGGTGATGCTGGTTGTTGGTGAAAGTTATGAATAGAGATAGATGACATTGGAAGCATTGTATAAAAGATCATCAGTGTAGGCTATGGAGTTAGACCTGGGTTTGATTTCTGCTTTTCTACTTCTTAGCTGGGTACCTTAGGCAATATTAACTACTCAGTGTCAGATTTTTCATTTCTACATTGGGTATAATAGCACTTGTATAGGGTTGTATGGATGTAATAGGATAATGAATATAAAGTATTTAGCGCAGTGCCGGATACGTGGAAAAATAGCAGAATGTGATAAAAATGCTAAGCCCACTCCTTAACTGCTGTCGTGTGTCCTGATATGGCTCTCCTTCCCAGTCCTCAAAACTCCCTTGCAAAGAGTACACACTCATGGTTTAGTTGCCACATGTGGAGGGCAGGGTGTTTGTTTTACCTGTTGTATGTGGACTTAGACATGTGTAAGCTAGATGCTGGATTTTTGACCAGGTAGAAACTAATGTTGCCCGTTTAATGGGTATCACCGATGGACATATGTGTGGATGGAGCAAATCTCCCCCAATAGATGACTGATGGCATAAGGCCTGAGAGCCGGAGAAGATATGACCCTGACTCTAGAAAAAGTTTTGTGAAACTTTGTAGGCCTGGTTTGTCACAAGACCCCATGGAAAAAATAATACCAGGCTTCACTATGGAGGCTTATGCTTTTGAGATGATGTGGAGTTTTAGTCATATGGTACATTGAGAGTAAAAATACAGTATTAGTGGAAAAAGTTCAGGTATTGGGCCCAGAAGGCCTTCCCAGGTGGCATTAGTGGTGAAGAAGCCACCTGGCAATGTAGGAGATGCAAGAGATGCTGGTTCAATCCCTGCATCAGGAAGATCCCCTCAAGAAGGAAATGGCAACCCAATCCAGTATTCATGCCTGGAAAATTCCGTGGACAGAGGAGCGTGGCGGGCTATAGTCCATTGTGTTGCAAAGAGTTGGACATGACTGAAGTGACTTAGCACAGGGCCCAAACAGATGTGAGTTCAGATCTTGGATCTGCCATTTACTATGTAATCTCTGCCAGTGTATGTGAATTCATTTTCAGTTTCCTCATCTCTAAGGTAGGAATATTAAGCTACCATGCAAGTTTGAGTAGATTACAAGGAATGAATATAAAGCATTTCTTGGTGTATGGTATGCAGTTAATATCTAGTAGATATATTATTATTGTAGCTATTATACCCTTTGTGGGGTGCTTAGTCGCTCAGTCGTGTCTGACTCTTTGTGACCCCCATGGACTGTAACCCCCAGGCTGCTCTGTCCGTGGTAATTCTCCAGGCAAGAACACTGCAGTGGGTTGCCATTTCTTCCTCCAGGGGATCTTCCCAAACCAGGGATCAAACCCAGGTCTCCCATATTACAGGTGGAGTCTACCAGGGAAGTCACCGTTATAACCTTTAATTCTTTAAAAAAATTTTTATTGGTGTATAGTTGCTTTACAATGTTGTGTTAATTGTTGCTGTACAGCAAAGTGAAACAGATTTCCTTCCCATTTATATACCCTTTAATTCTAAAACCACATTAAACCACATAGTCATCTTACATAAAGGGACTATGTATTACATAATATTATAAATATTTATTGAGAACCATTTGTGGCTCTGTGATGACTAAAACATTGTTGCTATCCTTGAGGAATTTGTATTTCAGTTGAAAAGACACAGACACACAAACACCCACGACAAAAACCCCAAAGTGCTAAGCAGGAGCCAAAAGGAGGAACCAGAATCTAATCCTGTGTTGAGAAAACCAAGTAAGTTTACGGAGGAAATGTCTTGATGGTAGGATTCTGGTGAGAGGGACAGTGTGAACAAAGGCTCAGGGGTAGGACTGTGTGGGTGTGGGTGGGGCGTAATGGATGGTTTAGTCTGCAGGGATACTGGAGCAGAGGTTGGGAAACTGGCTTGAGCTTTGATCCTGAAGGGCTTTGAATATGCCAGTACAATTTTTGCAAAAATATCTTTGAAAAGAATGACTTCATTCACTTGTTCCTTTCTTTATTCAGCACCATTAAAAAAAAAAACAAAAAACACCTACTCTCTGCCAGATACTATTATGAAGGTAAAGCTGTGAACTGGATAAAGGCAACTTCACTTGTGTGTGTGTGTGTGTGTTTGTGTGTGTGAGAGCCATGAATAAGTGATTCCATTAGGGTGTGCTGAGTGCTTCCATAGCCAGGGAGGAGGCACAGCATGTTTCAAGTTTGTCCTAGCTCACGATTAAGGGATCAGAGGGCACTTTTCAGGGGAAAACACTCTAAGCTGAGATCCAAGGAAATAAATCAGAGTTAATAAGATGAAGGAGGTAGAGGAAGAACAGAGCAGAAGAAATGGCATCTTTTATAATGTAGAGGTGAGACAGATCGTAAGTGGTTCTCACGAACTTCATATTAGTTCAAAATTGGTGCAAGATGGTAGAGTTTGCAGGGATGATGACTGAGCGACTTCACTTTCACTTTTCACTTTCCTGCATTGGAGAAGGAAATGGCAACCCACTCCAGTGTTCTTGCCTGGAGAATCCCAGGGACGGGGGAGCCTGGTGGGCTGCCGTCTATGGGGTCGCACAGAGTCGGACACGACTGAAGTGACTTAGCAGCAGCAGCAGGAATCTTTGCAAATTGTGCTGAAAAATTTGGGTTTTACTTAGAGGCCCCAGAATAATTTTGAGAAATGTTTGCCTTATGTGTGCAGAGGCAGAGTGTGCACTTGACCTGAGGACAGTATGTATTTAGAAAGATAACCCTCAGCTGATTGAGGAATAGAAATTGGATGAAGGAAGACTGGAAGCAAGAAGACTGACTTTGAGGTTCTTGAAGTCACCCAGGCAAATGTCTGTGTTTGCCTCTCCCTAAATTCAGCTGAATATGAGAGAAAGGAAGGCAACCCATTTCCCTGGATCCATGTCCTCACTCTGCTGATGCGCCTAATGTAGTTGATTGTATGGGGGGGAGGGGGAGGTTCATGATTTTTATAATATTAGGCAGTATTTCTAGCAATTGTTGAGAGGAAGTGAGCCATCTGTGCTCTGCCAGGAAAGGCATCCTATCTTCTTCTATGGTGACATTGGGAACGTGGCCTTTGCATACTACGGCAATGTTTCCTGGCAATCAGAAAACATCTCACAGAAGTATTCTAGAAGTGGTTGCATCACTCTCTAAGAGACCCCCATTTGTCTACAAGAGCGACAAGCAGGAAAAAACAGTGCCCACTTACTCTAATGACACCGAAAACCAGCAGCATCTACTCTAGAGAGATACAAGTAGGGTAGCTGATTTGACAGTGATTGAGCGCACTTGTGAACCTTTTTTCTCCTAGGAAATCAGAATAGCAAACATAGTAAAGTATGTTGATGCAAAGCTTTCCAAATCAGAGCTTTTCTGATCCGCTTGTCAGATGGATCAGTCTCATAGAGTTGTAAGAGATGATCAGGGCTGCTTTTCTTGATCTGGTGAATGTGTAGTTTATCTTCTCTGTTGCTGGCTGTTTGCTTTTGCTATGGCTGAAGAGGGAGGGGAAAATGTGATTCATGGTTTGCTATTCATGCTAATACTGACTCAGATATAAGACCTGGGAGCAGGCGTGAAGCACACTGGATCTGAAAATCAGTTACTAGCTTGTATGTGACTTGATTCTAGAACCCTTTTCATTACTATGTTAAGTCTTTCTTATTGCTGCAGAACAAATGACCACACACTTAGTCACTTAAAAGAACACAAATTTAGGGAATTCCCTGGTGGTCCAGTGGTTAATACTATGTATTTTCATTGCCAAGTATGCGGGTTCTATCCCTGGTCAGGGAACTAAGATCCTGTAAGCCTTGTGGCATAGCCAAAAAAAAGATAAAGAACACAAACATATTATCTCAAAGTATCTGTGGGTTAGGAATTCAGCATGCTTTAACTATTCCTCTGCTCAGGATTTCACAATGCTGAAAGCAAGGTCTTGGTCAGCTGTGTTCTCATCTGGAGGATCGACTAGGGAAAAACTTGATTGCAAACTCCTTCAATCAAGGAGGTTGTTGACAGTGTTAATTTTCTTGCAGATACAGGGCTGAGGCCTCTGTTTTCTTTATGGCTGCCAAGTGCGGGTTGATCTCAGCTTCTAGAGGCTACCCATCGTACCATGCCACATGGCCCTCCCTTCTGCACCATGAGCTGGCCACTACGTGACCAGGAGCTGAATGTCTCTTTAAAATTTTCAGACTTTTTTATGGGCTCACCTGGTTAGGTCAGGCCCACCCAGGATAATCCCCCTTCGCTTAACGTAAAGTCAACTGATTAGGGATCTTAACTCTATTTTGAAAGATATCTTCTGCTATATAACATAACATAACCATGGATTAATATCCTATCATATTCACAAGTTGGACTTGCATTCAAGGGGAGGGGATTGTTCAGGACGTGTATACCAGGAAGTGGGAATCTTGGGGTTATCTTAGCATTTTGCCACAACTACCTATCAGCTTTTATTCATAGGCAGCCCCCCAAAACCTATGGAGAATATTTTCTATTTTGCAAGCAGGTGTATTCTCAGTCTGTCCCTGATCAGGTTGACTCTCAGGTGATATGAGATTTGTGGTTGGTAAATTAAGTGCTATGTGGACATGAAACACTGTAACCTTGGAGCCAAGGAGGCTTCTGGATGTGAGTTCTTTTCTAGAGGCCACCATTTCAAAGTAATAACATGTTTTAAAAATTATCACTGTTTTATTGTCATACATTTAAATGGTTTATAATTTTTTTATTAATAGGGTCAAGGGGCACAATTTTAAGGTTTATTTGTCTTTGATAGATATTGCAAAATTAGAGTTTAAGAAGGGTGGCAGTGGTGACCACTTTGAAGTGTTCACAGTTTACCTTGTATAAGAGAAAGTTTCAGGGGTCTGGGACTGTGTTTACTCAAGGGTGAGAGAGAGTGGCCTCTCTGAATGGGATGAGGCAGGACATGGGATTTGACTCCTACCATTAAAGAACTCTTCAAAGACCTAACATCTCAATTCTTACTTTGTTAAGTGTTTGTTTTGTTTTGTAGTTGCTAAGTCATGTCTGACCCTTTGCAGTGGCTTCTAATTTCTTTTACTTTGGCATTCCCCTTATTATTGATTAAATGTTACTTTAAAACAGTGCAATGAGTTAATTAGCAATGAACACATCTAGGGACAAGAGTGGCTTTTCAGAGTGACTTTCTTATTTGCAGCCAAGGTCACTGTAGAGTCAAGGGCATGGTTTTCTGTTTTTTTTTTTTTTTTTAATATAAGTATAGTTGATAGATAATATTATGTAAGTTATTGGTGTACAATGTAGTGATTAAAATTTTTAAAGTTATATTCCATTTATAGTTATAAAATATTGGTTTTATTCCCTGTGTTGCACAGTATATCCTTGCAGTTTATTTTATACCAAGAATCCTTTGGAAAAATGGAGTAGGCATCATAGTCAACAAAAGAGTCTGAAATGCAGTACTTTGATGCAATCTCAAAAATGACAGAATGATCTCTGTTCATTTCCAAGGCAAACCATTCAATATCACAGTAATCCAAGTCTATGCCCCAACCAATAATGTTGAAGAAGCTGAAGTTGAACGATTCTTTGAAGATCTACAACAGCTTCGAGAACTAACACCCCAAAAAGATGTCCTTTTCATTATAGGGGACTGGAATGCGCAAGTAGGAAGTCAAGAAATACCTGGAGTAATTGGGGAAATTTGGCCTTGGAGTACAGAATGAAGCGGGGCAAAGGCTAACAGAGTTTTGCCAAGAGAATGCACTGGTCATAGCAAACACCTTCTTCCAACAACACAAGAGAAGACTTGTATTGGATGTGGACATGGATATACACATGGATATCACCAGATAGTCAACACCGAAATCAGATTAATTATATTCTTTGCAGCCAAAGATGGAGAAGCTCTATATAGTCAGCAAAAACAAGACCAGTATCTGACTGTGGCTCAGATCATGAACTCCTTAATGCAAAATTCAGACTGAAATTGAAGAAAGTAGGGAAAACCACTAGACCATTCAGGTATGACCTAAATCAAATCCCTTATGATTATACAGTGGAAGTGACAAATAGACTCAAGGGACTAGATCTGATAGAGTGCCTGAAGAAGTATGGACAGAGGTTCGTGACATTTTACAGGAGGCAGTGATCAAGAACATTGCCAAGAAAAAGAAATGCAAAAAGGCAAAATGTTTGTCTGAGGAGGCCTTACAAACAGCTATGAAAAGAAGAGTAGTGAAAGGCAAAGGAGAAAAGGAAAGATACACCCATGTGAATGCAGCATTCCAAAGAAGAGCAAGGAGAGACAAGAAAGCCTTCCTCAGCGATCAGGCAAAGAAATAGAGGAAAACAATAGAATGGGAAAGACTAGAGATCTCTTCAAGGAAATGAGTGATACCAAAGGAATCTTTCATGCAAAGATGGGCACAATAAAGGACAGAAATGGTATGGACCCAACAGAAGCAGAAGATATTAAGAGGTGGCAAGAATACACAGAACAACTGTACAAAAAAGATCTTCATGACCCAGATAATCAAGATGGTGTGATCACTCACCTACATCCAGACATTCTGGAAAGCAAAGTCAAGTGGGCCTTAGGAAGCATCACTATGAACAAAGCTGATGGAGGTGATGGAATTCCAGTTGAGCTATTTCAAATTCTAAAAGATGATGCTGTGAAAGTGCTGCACTCAATATGCCAGCATATTTGGAAAACTCAGCAATGGCCACAGGACTGGAAAAGGTCAGTTTTCATTCCAATCCCAAAGAAAGGCAATGCCAAAGAATGCTCAAACTACTGCATAATTGCACTCATCTCACACACTAGCAAAATAAAGCTCAAAATTCCCCAAGCCAGGCTTCAATAGTACATGAACTGTGAACTTCCAGATGTTCAAGCTGGTTTTAGAAATGGCAGAGGAGCCAGAGATCAAATTGCCAACATCCTCTGGATCACTGAAAAAGCAAGAGAGTTCCAGAAAAACATCTATTTCTGCTTTATTGACTGTGCCAAGGCTTTTGACTGTGTGGATCACAAGAAACTGTGGAAAATTCTGAAAGATATGGGAATACCAGACCACCTTACCTTTCTCCTGAGAAATCTGTATGCAGGTCAGGAAGCAACAGTTAGAACTGGACATGGAACAACAGACTGGTTCAAAACTGGGTAAGGAGTACGTCAAGTCTGTATATTGTCACCCTGCTTATTTAACTTATATGCAGAATACATCATGAGAAACACTGGGCTGGATGAAGCACAAGCTGGAATCAAAATTGCAAGGAGAAATATCAATAACCTCAGATACACAGATGATACCACCCTTATGGCAGAAAGCAAAGAAGAACTAAAGAGCCTCTTGATGAAAGAGAGTGAAAAAGTTGGCTTAATTGGACAAGATTGAGTGACTGAACTGAACTGAGCTTATATGTCTTATCTCCTGCCTCTTATTCAGTCAGTCAGTTCCGTCACTCAGTCATAGCTGACCCTTTGCGACCCTATGGACTGCAGCACTCCAGGCTTCCCTGTCCATCACCAACTCCTGGAGGTTACTCGAACTCATGTCCATTGAGTTGGTGATGCCATCCAACCATCTCATCCTCTGTTGTCCCCTTCTCCTTCTGCCTTCAATATTTCCCAGCATCAGGGTCTTTTCAAATGAGTCAGTTCTTCTCATCAGGTGGCCAAAGTATTGGAGTTTCAGCTTCAGCATCAGTCCTTCCAATGAGTATTCAGGACTAATTTCCTTTAGGATTGACGGGTTGGATCTCCTTGCAGTCCAAGGGACTCTCAAGAGTCTTCTCCAACACCACAGTTCAAAAGCATCAGTTCTTTGGCACTCAGGTTTCTTTATAGTCCAACTCTCACATACATACATGACTACTGGAAAAACCATAGCTTTGATTAGACAGACCTTTGTTAGTAAAGTAATGTCTCTGCTTTTTAATATGCTGTCTAGGTTGGTCATAGCTTTTCTTCCAAGGAACAAGCATCTTTTAATTTCATGGCTGCAGTCACCACCTGCAGTGATTCTGGAGCCCCCCAAAATAAAGTCTCAGTTTCCATTTTTTCTGCATCTATTTGCCTTGAAGTGATGGAACCGGATGCCATGATCTTCATTTTCTGAATGTTGAGGTTTAAGCCAACTTTTTCACTCTCCTCTTTCATTTTCATCAAGAGGCTCTTTAGTTCTTTGCTTTCTGCCGCAAGGGTTGTATCATCTGTGTATCTGAGGTTATTGATATTTCTCCCTGAAATCTTGATTCCAGCTTGTGCTTCATCCAGCTCAGCATTTCACATGATGTACTCTGCATATAAGTTAAATAAGCAGGGTGACGATATACAGCCTTGACGTACTCCTTTCCTGATATGGAACCAGTCTGTTCTACCTCTTATTGCTCCTCCCTGTTTCCCTCTTCCCACTGGCAACCACTAATATTTCTCTGTATCTGTGAGTTTGCTGCTTTTTGGCTACTATTTACTAGTTTGTTGTATTTTTCAAGTCCTACATATAGGAAATATTATACAGTATTTGTCTTTTTTTTGTCAGTCTGATTTATTTCACTTAGCATAAACCCTCTAAGTTCAGCCATATTGCTGCAAATGACAAAATTTCATTCTTGTATGGCTGAGTAGTATTCCATTGTGTATAGATACCACATCTTCTTTATCCATTCATCTGATAATGGACAGTTAGGTTGATTCTGTATCTTAGCAATTGTAAATAATGTTCCTATTGACATTGCAGTGCATTTGTCTTTTTGAATTGGTGTTTTTGTTTTTATCAGATATATACCCAGGAGTAGAATTTCTGGGTCATATGATAGTTCTGTTTTTAGTTTTTGAGAAACCGCCATAGTATCTTCCACAGTGGCTGCACCAATTTACATTCCCACCAAGTGGGAATATACAAGGGAATATACAAGTGGGAATATACAAGGGTTCCCTTTTATATCTTTGCCAACATTTTTTATTTGTGGTCTTTTTGATGGTAGTTATTCCGACAGGTATGAGGTGGTATCTTATTGTAGTTTTGATTTGAACTTCCTGGATGATTTGTGATGTTGTGCACCTTTTCCTGTGGCTCTTGACCATCTACATCTCCTCTTGGGAAAAATATCTATTCAGTTCTGCCCATTTTTAATTGGGCTGTTTAGTTTTTGATGTTAAGTTGTATAAGATGTTTATATATGTTGGGTGTTAATCCCTTATCAGTTATGTAATTTGCTTGAATGTTTTCCCATTTAGTAAGTTGTCTTTTCACTTTGTTGATGGCTTATTTGGTATTCAAAAGTTTTTAATTATTGATTCCATTCATTTATTTTTGCTTTTATTTCCTTTGTTTTAGGAGCTGGATCAAAAAAAAATAGTGGTATGATTTGTGTCAAAGATTGTTCTGGCTATGTTTTTCTCTAAGAGTTTTATGTATCTGTATGGTATAATGAAGATATTTAGGTTTTTAATCCACTTTGAGCTTATTTTTGTATATATGTTAGAGAGTGTTCTAATTTCATTCTTTTACATGTAGTTGTCTAGTTATCCCAGTATCACTTATTGAAAAGACTGTCTTTTTTCTGTTGTATATCCGCACCCCCCCCCCTTTTTTTGTGGTAAGATTAATTGACTAAAAGTGCATGGGCTTATTTCTGGGCTCTCTATTGTTTTTCATTGATCTATATGTCTGTTTTCGTGCCAGTACCATATTATTTTCATGACTGTAGCTTGAAACAGACTTCAGACTGAAGTCAGGGAGCATGATTCCTCCAGCTCTATTCTTTGTCCTCAAGATTGTTTTGGCTATTTGTGTCTTTTGTGTTTTCACACAAGTTTTCCAATTATCTTGGAAATTATCTTTCCAATTTGTCTTGGTTCTGTGAAAATGCCATTGGCCTTTTGATAGGGATTGAAATGAACCTATAGATTGTAGGGCATGGTTTTCTATGTTCTGCTTCTTTGTGTATTTCAGAGAAAAATTGCTTCTATACTATGTACATTGTGGGGTTAATTTACCCATAAATTAATATGTATATAAAAACAGTATTTGAGTTTCAGGCCTTAAATTTTATGTGCACATTTGGAAGAATAATACTGGTGACAATGGGGAGTTCTTTATTAATCATTCATTCATTGACAAATATTTGTGGAATGCGTATTATGTGCCAAGCACTATTCTAGATGCAGAGGATACATAAGTGAATTAAACAGCCCAAACCTCCTCTCCTTGTGGTACTTACATTTTTATAGAGGGAGACATTATATGCCATGGTAAAGACTTTAGTCTTAGTGTTTTTGAAATATCTTGATGTATTGCCTTTGATTCACATCCTGTAAAGCCTGTAGAAGAATAAAGGGATGTATTATTTTCATTTTCTAAATGTGAAATTGAGGATCAGATTGACTGTAGGATTTATCCAAGGCCACGTGGTGCATAGAGGGGAGAGTTGCAGGACCTGATATTTGGTATTCTTGGGAACAAGGCAGGTACAGAGCCACTAGATTCTTGGGTTACCCACCAATAACTGAGTGATGTCATGATACAGTGACTTATCAACTGGAATGCCTAAGATCTTTCAAGCATTTACTTTCTTGCAGGAAAATTTGTGGTATAATAATATTCTATAGACAGTAGTGGGAGGAGTATTGGACTAAGAATCTTCTGGAGAAGTCCTGTAATGGGTGAATAATGGGAAAGGAATAATCGTGTGCTTACACTTGCTTACACTACACTTGTGTGGAGTTTCATTTACAAAACACATTTGTAGTCATTTCTTGTCACTTATCTCCATGATCTTGAGAGAGAAGCAGAATTGGTGCTTATCTCCATTTCCCAGATGAGGAAAGTTGAGTCATAGAGGAGTTAAGTGAGTTGGCTCAGACTTCATGTTTAATCACTGGCAGAATGTCATGATCAGATCAGATCAGTCACTCAGTCGTGTCCGACTCTGAGACCCCATGAATTGCAGCACGCCAGGCTTCCCTGTCTATCACCAACTCCCAGAGTTCACTGAGACTCATGTCCATCGAGTCAGTGATGCCATCCAGCCATCTCATCCTCTGTCATCCCCTTCTCCTCTTGCCCCCAATCCCTCCCAGCATCAGAGTCTTTTCCAATGAGTCAACTCTTCACATGAGGTGGCCAAAGTACTGGAGTTTCAGCTTCAGCATCATTCCTTCCAAAGAAAACCCAGGGCTGATCTCCTTCAGAATGGACTGGTTGGATCTCCTTGCAGTCCAAGGGACTCTCAAGAGTCTTTTCGAACACCACAGTTCAAAAGCATCAATTCTTCAGCGCTCAGCCTTCTTCACAGTCCAACTCTCATATCCATACATGACCACAGGAAAAACCATAGCCTTGACTAGATGAACCTTTGTTGGCAAAGTAATGTCTCTGCTTTTCAATATGCTATCTAGGTTGGTCATAACTTTTCTTCCAAAGAGTAAGCATCTTTTAATTTCATGGCTGAAGTCACCATCTGCAGTGATTTTGGAGCCCCAAAAGATAAAGTCTGACACTGTTTCCCCATCTATTTCCCATGAAGTGTTGGGACCAGATACCATGATCTTCATTTTCTGAATGTTGAGCTTTAAGTCAACTTTTTCACTCTCCTCTTTCACTTTCATCAAGAGGCTTTTTATTTTTATTTAATTTTATTTTATTTTTAAACTTTACATAATTGTATTGGTTTTGCCAAATATCGAAATGAATCCGCCACAGGTATACATGTGTTCCCCATCCTGAACCCTTCTCCCTCCTCCCTCCCCATACCATCCCTCTGGGTCGTCCCAGTGCACCAGCCCCAAGCATCCAGTATCGTGCATCGAACCTGGACTGGCAACTCATTCCATATATGATATTATACGTATTTCAATGCCATTCTCCCAAATCATCCCACTCTCTCCCTGTCCCACAGAGTCCAAAAGACTGTTCTATACCTCAGTGTCTTTTTTGCTATCTCGTATACAGGGTTATTGTTACCATCTTTCTAAATTCCATATATATGTGTTAGTATACTGTATTGGTGTTTTTCTTTCTGGCTTACTTCACTCTGTATAATAGGCTCCAGTTTCATCCACCTCATTAGAACTGATTCAAATGTATTCTTTTTAATGGCTGAGTAATACTCCATTGTGTATGTGTACCACAGCTTTCTTATCCATTCATCTGCTGATGGACATCTAGGTTGCTTCCATGTCCTGGCTATTATAAACAGTGCTGCGATGAACACTGGGGTACACGTGTCTCTTTCAATTCTGGTTTCCTCAGTGTGTATGCCTAGCAGAGGCTTTTTAGTTCCTCTTCACTTTCTGCCATAAGGGTGGTGTCATCTGTGTATCTGAGGTTATTGATATTTCTCCTGGCAGTCTTGATTTCAGCTTGTGCTTCTTCCAGCCCAGTGTTTCTCATGATGTACTCTGCATATAAGTCAGCTTAAAACAAATTAATTAAATTTTGGAATGGATAAGATATACACAAAGGCACAAAATGTGAAAGGCACAAAAGGGTAGATGGTAAAAAGGGAGACTTTTTCAGATCTCCCTTCCCAGTCATCTAGCTCCCAGGTAATCAGTTTTGTTTTTCCCCAATTTGAGGATCACCCTCTTAGCTCCATTGCCTTCAATTTGCCCATTGACTGTTCATGGGGAGAACAGTGAGAACAATTCATTCATCCATCCACCCACCCATACACCAGTATTTTTTGAATACTTACAAAAAATAATAGGTCTCCTCTTTCTGCTAGCTGGTCTGAGAAAACAATCAAATATCAATAACCTCAGATATGCAGATGACACCACCCTTATGGCAGAAAGTGAAGAGGAACTAAAAAGCCTCTTGATGAAAGTGAAAGAGGAGAGTGAAAAAGTTGGCTTAAAGCTCAACATTCAGAAATGTTGTGTGTGTACATGGTACTATGATAGAGTCTGGATTTGCTGAGACAAAAGTTACAGTCCTTGACCTCAAAGAGCAGACATTTTTCAGTAATGTCTTGAATCTTCCATCCCTATTAAAGCTTATGTCTCTCTTAATTAGGTCTCTTCTTTCTGCTAGCTGGTCTGAGAAAACAATTTATGTTAAAATTTTAATGGCTGATTATTTGCTGTGCTTTCTAGATAATATCTGTAGTTAATCTTGTGCTCAGTGCTCAGTCATGTCTGACTCTTTCTGACCCCATGGACTGTTGCCCACCAGTGTCCTCTGTCCATAGGATTTTCCAGGCAAGAATACTGGAGTGGTTGCCATTTTCTCCTCCAGGGTATCTTTCTGACCCAGTGATTGAACCTGTGCCTCCTAAATTGCAGGCAGATTCTTCATTCACTGAGCCACCTGGGAAGTCCTACTCTGTAGGTAATGAGGGTTTTCAGTTCAAAGGGTTTATTTAATGTAAATATATAGAAAAACATCAGGAAGTAGCCATTTTTTAAAGAGTAGAGTCAGATAGCTTTTTATCCTTTTTAGGAAGGCTGTAGTGTACAAATCATTAACTTCTCTGTGTATCAGTTTTATCCTCTGTAAAATGAGGATGATAATAGTACAGCAGTATTTATCCCAGAGAGTGTTATAAGGATCTAATTTAGATGAACCGTATAAACAACTTAGTGAAATGCCTGGCATATATTAAATTGACACAATTGTTGTAACTGTTACCATTGTAATCAACATCACATAGTAAGTGTCCAGATCTACCTGTCACAGGCCTGCCTGTTGAATGGTTCCTCTGCCTCCACATTCCTAGAGGCAGGCACACTGTTCACATCAATGGTCAGGGCCCAGCAGTCTTCATCTGTTATTAAAGAAAGACAAGAAAGCAAACAAACAAAAAACAGTAGTATGGAAAAAATGTCAGGATGTCCCTTAAAAGTAAAAAGGACTTGGATGAACTTGCCTTTGGGCTGGAAGACAGATGTAGATATCACAGTGCACTACTCACACCACTCTCCTCATCAAGTGTGACCTTTCTGCTCTAGAATCTCTTCTTGACACTTAAATTAAGGGCCTCTGGGGCCCCACCACAGCCCTGCCCTCTCCGAGTTCCTCGCGGAGCCATCCTGAGCTCTACCTGTGTGAGAAGCCATATTGAGCAAAAGCCACCAAAGTCCAGCCAACCTAGTGGTTCTGATAGATGACACGTGACAGCACTGATTTTTACTCCTCTGAGACCAGGAATGAATTCCAGCCAGCACAAGTAAAACAAAATTTGAATCCACCTTCCTTTCTCTCTACTCCTTTCCTGATTTTCTCTTGGCTTTCTGTATGTGCTACAAGCTGGGCTGGGCTAAAGTATCGTTTATCTTACTCTTCTGGGAGGGAATTCCAATCACTCTGTAACCCTCATACATGTGTGGCTGGTGAAGGATTATATTGCTTTTTAATATCGCTTTAATTGAGAAGTCAGATCATGACTTAAATTATGGTTCTCCTGTCTTCCATTTCCATTTTCTGCTCATAAAATGCTCAGTTAATAACCAGAGATCATAGTTCTTCCCGAAAGACCAGGAGGAGCTGGCTCTGATAAAGGGGCTAGTTCTCCAAGTTCAGGTGATCATTCAAATTCTCATTAAGAATATATTTCTAGAGAATCTTTCATATTTCCTGAGAAAGAATATTTAATAAAGAAAACACATTTCCTCACGGGCAGGCGGGGGTGGGGTGATGGTGATTATGGGTAGGTTGTGAGTGGAGTATGAGAGGATGATACATATGTGTTCTTAATAGAACCTCTGCAGATTGCCTGTAGAGATAGTATATTTTGGGCAATTAGATAATTCTGAATAAAACACAATGTGTAAATGGCTTCTGAGTCATGCATATAAAATGTTTCTAAAAATTCTTCAAAAGGAAATCATTGCTTCCTCTGCATCAGGCCTGATAGGCTGGATTTATTGACTCACAGGTGCATAGAATTGGATCATTCATAAATGCTGGATCATGCTGCACTTTTATCATTTGTTCTTCCGGGATTCATCTTTAGAAATTTAGTGATTTAACAATAGATACTGAGGCTCCAAGGTGGAAGCCTGCTTTGTGATTTTAAGGACCAGGGGAAAAAAAAAAAGGCTAGCTTGGCAATAGTAGTGAGCGTTAGAAGATGAAGTAGCCTGGGCCAAGGATCATGAAGGTCTTGGATTTTACTGTGAAGTGAGAAGTCATTGATGGGGATTGAGGGGTTGATTAGAGGAGTGATGTGGTATAAATTGCATTTTCACATGACCACTGTTATTGCTACTTTGAAAAGAACTTTGATATGGGGAAAAGCTGATCAAGGATTGATGCGGGGTCTCAGTTAATGGGTGCTTCCTATGGTTCAGCTGAGAGATGGCGGTGGTTTGAACCAGGGAGGTAGTGTTGGCAGGCATGAGAGATGGGTGGTTTTGCAATTTGAAGATAGAGCCTGCAAAAGTTTTTGGGAAGGTGGAAGGAAGTCAAGACTTAAAACTTGATAGTCCTTTTAATTTTGTAATCCACATATGCTTTTAATGGTACCTCTATTTAAATTCTTCATTTCAGGTAACCAAAAGTCTGCATTTTCTGATGATACCAGAGTTACAGTGTTACAGAGTTTTTCCTTCAGTGCACTAATTGGCTCACTCTAAAGATTTACTTAACCAACCAAAAGAATAATATTTATGTCCATTAGGTTTTTTTTTTTCACACAGCCATTTCCAATAATTCTGATTAGAGTAACAAAAGACACTGGGTTTTTAAAAAATGACTTTTCCCCCCCTGCCTTTGGAAAGAAATGAAAGTTTTTTAAAAATGGTATATGTTCTATGTGATCTAGTGTAACTAGTTTTTTAATTGATTACTTTGTTTTTAAGGTTCATCTGTGATGATGTATACAGCTAAAGTTCTTTAATTTTCATTGCTGAATAATAATTCTGTGTATAAATACACATATAGCAAATAATTCATTTTCCTGGCAATGGTCATTTAAGTTGTTTGTAGATTCTTGCTGTTAGAAACAATGCTGCTATGAATGTCTTTGTACATGCCTTCTGATGCATGAGGTTATTTTCTTTTTACTGAGTTGTAAGTTATTTTTGTATTCTAGTTGCAAGTCTCTTAACAGATGTATTACTCTGATTCTTGGAAGTTAGGTTCTCTGGTACACAACTCTAGCCTATTTTTTCTCATTGCTTTGAGCGTGTGATTCCAATGTCTTTTGGCTTTCAGTGTTGCCTTTGATAAATCAGACATCAGTCTAATCATTCTTTTGTAATTGTTTTCCTGTGGACACTTTTCAAATATTCTTTTTGCTTTAGTGTTATGTTTTTCTCTTCACTATGATGTTGGTAGATGTGACTTTCTTTTTATTTATATTATTCAGTATTCAGCTCGTTACTTCTATCTGAATAATGGAATATCATTAGTATACTTACATACATAACTAGGAGAAGAATAATTTTGCTGTATAGTATATATATTTTCAGTTTTATTACAGAATGCCAAGCTATTTTCCCAGAGAAGGCAATGGCACCCTACTCCAGTACTCTTGCCTGGAAAATCCATGGACGGAGGAGCCTGGTAGGCTGCAGTCCATGGGGTTCGGACACGACTGAGCAACTTCACTTTCACTTTTCACTTTCATGCATTGGAGAAGGAAATGGCAACCCACTCCAGTATTCTTGCCTGGAGAATCCCAGGGACGGGGAAGCCTGGTGGGCTGCTGTGTATGGGGTCGCACAGAATCGGACACGACTGAAGTGACTTAGCAGCAGCAGCAGTAGCAGCAAGCTATTTTCCAAAGAGTTTAACTGATTTATAGTAGTTTGTGACAATTTCCATTGCTTCTCATTCTACAAATATTTGGTATTGTCAGATTGTTAAATTTTAGCTAATCTGGTGGCTATGTATTATAACCGTATTGTGGTTTTTAATTTGAATTTTTGTATTACTAATGGCTTTTCATATATTTACTGATTTCCCAGATTAATAGTGAGTTTTCATATATTTAGTGGCCATTTTCATTTCCTGTTTTGCAAGTTGTCTATACAGGTATTTTACCCATTAAAAAAAAAAAGAATTGTCTCTTACTTTATTGTAAGATTTATTATAATAATAATTATGATTCCTTTGTTATTTATACACGCTTCAAATGTCTTCTGTGGTTTTCCTTTTGTGTTTTTTGGATAAAAAAGTTTTAAATGTGAATGTGTTCAAAGTATACAATTGTTTCCTTTAGGATAAATAAAAATCTTCCTTTAAGTCACAAATATGTTTGTTCACTTATATTATTTTATTTTTAAATTAGTATTTTCTCTTATATATTTAGTTTATTATCCACCTAGGATTTATTTTTGTATATTCAATGAGGTTAGAATCAAATTAAAACATTTTTTTTTCCATAAAGATATTCAGTTATCCTAGTTCAGTTCAGTTGAGTCACTCAGTCATATCCGACTCTTTGCAACCCCATGAACCGCAGCATGCCAGGCCTCCCTGTCCATCACCAACTGCCAGAGTCTACCCAAACCTATGTCCATTGAGTCGGTGATGCCATCCAACCACATCTCATCCTCTGTCGTCCCCTTCTCCTCCTGCCCTCAGTCTTTCCCAGCATCAGGGTCTTTTCAAATGAGTCAGCTCTTCACATCAGGTGGCCAAAGTATTGGTTTCAGCTTCAACATCAGTCCTTCCAATGAACACCTAGAACTAATCTGCTTTAGGATGGACTGGTTGGATCTCCTTGCAGTCCAAGGGACTCTCAAGAGTCTTCTCCAACACCACAGTTCAAAAGCATCAATTCTTCAGCGCTCAGCTTTCTTTATAGTCCAACTCTCACATCCATACATGACTACTGGAAAAACCATAGCCTTGACAAGATGAACATTTGTGAACAAAGTAATGTCTTTGTATCATCAAATAACAAGTCTGATTCCCTTGTTCTGCACTGTCATCTTTGGCATGAAAAGTGGAAGTGTTAATTGCTCAGCTGTGTTTGACTGTTTTTGACCATGAGCTATAGCCCTCCAGGTTCCTCTGTCCATGGAATTCTCTAGGCAAGAATACTGGAACGGGCAGCCATTCCCTTCTCCAGGGGAACTTCCTGACCCAGGAGTCGAACCCCAGTCCCCCACATCTGAGGCAGATTCTTTACTGTCTGTGCCACCAGGAAACCCCCATCTTTGGCATAGTGTTGTTTATACATGGCTCTGTTTTTTTCTGATCTCTTCCACTGGTCTATTTGTTTATGCTTGTACCACTGTCACACTTTCTTAGTAATTGTAGCTTTTTAATGTCTTGATTTTTCATAGAACAAGTTCTACCATATTTTATTAATCTTCAAGTATGTCTTGGATATTTTTGGCATTTTGAAATTGCATACTAATTTTAGAATCAGCATGTTAATTACCATAACAAATAATCAAAACAAGCAAAATATTCTGGGATATGATAAAGATATTGTTTTGAAATATGTATCAATTTGGTAAAAATTAATTTATAATGTTATATTTTTCCTGTATCAAATCATATTATACCCTTCTATTCAATTGTCTTATTTAGCTCAATAATACTTATACTGTTTTATATAGAGTTATGACATGTACTTTTGTAGACTTATCCTAGGTATTGGTGTTTTTGAAGTTATTATATATTAAATTTTTTTCCTTTTAAATTTGTTGTTGGTTAAGGAATTGCAACTGAGTTTTAAAAACTCACTGTGAATCCATCAACTTCGCTAAACTCATTTCTTAATTCTAATAATGTATCTGTAAAGTCTTTGGATTTCACTGTGTAGAAACATATAATCTGCAAACAATGACTATTTTATTTCTTCATTTATAATCCTTATTGTCTTTTTTTTTTTTTTCTCTACTGCACAGTCTAGGATCTCTTGTCCATTGCTGAATAAATTTGGTGAGAGTAGTTTCCTTGTCTCTTGCTGATTTCAGAGAGAAGAATTTTGACATTTCCTCATTAACTATGACCTTTGTGTATATTTTTATAACTAACCTTTATAAGCAGAGGGCTTCCCTGGTGGCTCAGAGGGTAAAGCGTCTGCCTGCAACGCGGGAGACCTGGGTTTGATCCCTGGGTTGGGAATATCCCCTGGAGAAGGAAATGGCAACCCACTCTAGTACTCTTGCCTGGAAAATCCCATGGATGGAGAAATCTGGTAGGCTACAGTCCATGGGATCGCAAAAAGTCAGACACGATTGAACGACTTTACTTTATAAGCTGAAGATCTTTCTATTTCTGATTTGGCCACTTCTGAAGAGAATGTGAGAAAATACCCATCTTGAAAGCTGAATATTTTTACAGTTGTTTATCTACACCTGCTACTCAGTGTCAAAGCCAATAAGATTTATTTTCAGCTTTTATTATTGGCACCTAGTTGTGAGTGCTACAATTTTTGTCTCAGCCAGATTTTCATGGATAATAAGAAAACACAAAATCTTAGCATCATTCCACAGTTAGTCTGCATCTCTCAAGAGCCTGTAGATTGACTGGTGTGGCTCTGATTCAGGCTGTGGTTCTGTGTCCTTGTGTTCTAGATAATTCTCTTGAATGATCTTTTTCTTCATTTTAATTAGACTAATAGTATTTTCTCTTAACTTGATATTTAATTCATTTCTGGTCAGTATCATTATTGATATTTGAAATCTGCATCTTGTTAGGTATTTTTAATTTATCCTGTATATATATCGCCATTTCTCTCATTTCCTTTTCTGGTTTGAATACTTCACTGTTTAATTACCCTATTTATCTTCTAGTAGGATTAGTGGTTATTCACTCTTTGTCTATTTTTTAGGGATTACTCTAGAAATTATCAGTTGTATTTTTCACTTATGAAAATCTTTTAATTATGACAACTTTATCCTTTTCCCCCAAAATCAATTCCCCTTAGAACATTAACTTTATTTATCCCCTCCCAATTAAATTCTAAAGTGTGTGTGTGTGTGTGTGTGTGTGTAAAACCTCAATTTATTATTTTATTCTTCCACAGAATCAACGCTTATTTAGGTATACCCATACATTTATCTTTTATTCTCCCTTCACTTTTTTCCTGCATCTTAGATTTTCTGTTTGTAATAATCGTTCTTCTGTCTGATATCCCTTGAGAATTGTCTTATTTTGTACATACTCTGGTGGTGAACTGTCAGTTTTTGTTTGTGTGAAAAGTCTTTATTTTATTAATCCTTCCATGTTAAAGTATATGTTCGCTTGGTAGAGTGTTCTGGCTTGACAGTCATTTTTGTTTCCCACGCTGAAGAATCGTCTAAACATTGTTGCTATTGAGAAGTTAGCTTCCAGTTTAAATTCTACTTCTGTGAAAGTATTTATCAATTTTTAAAAAAGTTTATTTTAAGGTTTTTTTCCTCTGGGTTTTTTTTTTGGGGGGGGGGTCTTATTCTGATATAACTAAGTGTCCTTTTCTTTTTGTTCTATTTAGTTTTTGTTGACCTTGAATATGCGGCTTGCTGTATTTCATCAGTTCTGGTAAATTCAGACATTATTTCTTCTAACACTGACTCTGTCCACTTGCTTTCTCTCTCTTCCTTTTGGTCTGACTGTATGTATGTTAAGTCTTCTCAATGTGTTCTCTGTATCTCTAACACTATATTTTTACATTTTCGTTGCTCTCTTCCTGATTTTGATTTTTTTCTAAATGTCTTCCACTTCACTGATTCTGATTTCACTTCTGTCTAATCTGCTCTTAAACCTATCCATTGAGTTCTTAATTTCATATTTATATTTTTCAGTAACATAACTTCAATTTATTTATTTTTAAAGTTTCTTTATAGTAGTTTTTATAGTTTCCAATTTTCTGTCAAAATAGTAATGCTTGGCTTTTATTTCCTTGACTATAATAAACATACCTGGACTGTGTCTGCAATTTCCATTACCCTAAGTGTTGTGGGTCTGTTTCAATTGTCTGTTGCTTTTGCTAGCTCTCCTTTATGTCTCCTGCTTATATCTTTTTTTTCTTTATTGTTTTCTTAAAATTATATTTGAAAATTTATATGTAGAAATAACTTAAGTTCTAGGATATTACCTCTTATCCAATGCAGATTTTAATTTTCCTCTCTGTTAATAAGATCCATTCCTTTCAGGTCTCAGAAACAGTAAAGAACATTTTACCCCCATCTGTGGTGCATGCTGAGCTTTGGCTTTTTCCCTCTAGCTCTGTGAAATCACCTAAAGCAGGTGCTTATATTATCTTATCCTTACATACTGAGATATGTAATGAGATATATCTCATTACACACCAGCCTGACTTCCAGCTGCCAGCATCTGCATCTCTTAGCCTGAGGGCTTTCCCTAATAGCCACACATAGGCCAGCAGTGCCAGACAAGGAGTAATTCCCTGGAGTCACACTTAACCAATGACTCTTGAGAGTTGGTGTATAAACATCCAATTCCCTTTTCCCTAATGTGAAGTAATTTTTAGTCCCATGACCTACACGTGACAGAGTTGTGCTGCAGAACTAAAGTTCAGTTACCTACAGTGGGAACTTGTTTAATGGTGCCCTTATTTGTTGCCATTCCTTTAACTTCCTCACTCTCCTATGTGTGTTTTCTGGGATCAACGACTCAGTAAGTTACTTGCACTCAGTTTTGTCTCAGAGAATGAAAAGTCACTGAGCCTAGGTATACCTCAGTCCCAGATACCTTGTCTGGGTCAGTAAACTCTCTCAATGTGAATGTGAACCTGAGTCCTGGATTCACTTGTCTAGATCCACGGTTTCTACTGGAACTTGTTCAGTATTTCTTACTCTCTTATTAACTCCTTGATACTATGTAGACGTTCTTCTTAACCTATCCATTAATATTTTATTAATTTAAAAAGTTTGCGAGAGTTCGTTCAAGTCTCCATCATTGACAAGTGTGGCAACTTCAGCTGTTACCTCTTCACACTTTATTTTCTTTCATTCTTTACTTTGGGATCCTGATTAAACATATTTCAAACCTTCTCTTTCTACCTTGAATATCTTGAATAACCTCTCCTCCATAGTTTCCATCTCTTTTCTCTCTGTATTATAATCGGAACAGTTTATTCACTTCTATCTTCTAATATAGGGCTTCCCTGATGGCTCATTTGGCAAAAAAAATCTGCCTGAAATGCAGGAGACATGGGTTCAATCCCTGGGTTGGGAAGATCTGGAGAAAGAAATATCAACTCATTCCAGTACTCTTGCCTGAAAAATCTCCTGTCAAAGGAGCCTGGCGGGCTATAGTCCAAGGGGTAACAAACAGTCAGACATGACTGAGCAACTAAGCACACATTTTTATCTTCTAGTGTTTCATTTCTTCTATGAACTCTTTCTAACCTGCCATGAAAATATTCTGAATTTTTATTTCACAGTTGTGTTTTCTTCTTTTTTAAACAAATAATTCTGCCTTTTTTTTTACATTCTTTTTCTTTAACATTTCATATATATTGATTTATAGTATGAGTCCAGCATCTGAAACCCTAGGTTGTCTGTTTTTTTTTGTTTGTTTTTCCTTCTGGTGTTTTATTTCCTTGTGTGTTTGTTGGTCCTTGATTGTGAACTCAAATTTGGTTATCATTAACCTGTGGTAAACTTGGGACTCTAAACTGAGACTTTTCTGCTCCAATGAGAAATTATTTTTGATTCTGCAGAAAGTCAGGAAGTGCTATTGAACACGCATCACTTTCCCCCCCCCCCCCCCCAGTCCAGGGGTCCTTGATCTTATATGTGAGTCTCAGGTTCAGTTTTGTGTGTTTGTTTTTTCTTCTAGCTTTATTGAGATATAATCACTGTATACATTTAAGGTATATGTGCACGTGTGTGCTAAGTCACTTGAATCATGTCCAACTCCTTGCAACCTATGGACTATAGCCTGCCAGGCTCCTTTGTCCATGGGGATTCTCCAGGCAAGAATGCTGGAGTGGGTTGCATGCTATCTTCCAGGGGATCTTCCTGACCCAGGGATAAAACCTGCAACTCTTATGTCTCCTGCATTGGCAGCCGTGTTCTTTACCACTAGAGCTACCCGGGAATCCCCAAATTTAAGGTATATAACATAATAATTTAACTTATATACACTATGAAATTTATCACAAGTTTAGTAAAGATCCATCATCTCACAAAGATACAAAAATAGAAAAAGTTATCTTCTTTGTGATGAGAACTGTCAGGATTTACTCTTAACTTTCATATGTAACATATGGCATTGCCAGTTATATTTGCCATGTTGTACATTACATTTCTAGGACTTGTTTGTCTTATAATTGAAAGTTTGTACATTTTGACTGCCTTCATCCAATTCCCTCTTCCTACACTCCCTCTAATAATCACACATCTGATCTCTTTTGGAGTGTGTTTGTTTATTTTTGAAGTAGAATTGATCTGTGACACTATGTTACTTCCTGTTGCACAACAGTGATTTGATATTTCTATACATTTCAAGATGATCACAAGTCTAGTTGCCATCTGTCACTATACAAAGATACTATATAGTTATTGACTACATTCCTCATACTGTACATTTCGTATTCATTTATTTTGCAACTGAATGTTTGTATTAACACCTCTTAATTGACCTTACCCATTTCTCTCTTCCCTCCACCCTCTGCCTCTCTGTCAACCACCTGTTTTCTGTATCTATAACTCTGTTTCTATTTTGTTATATTTGTTCACATATTTTATTTTTTAAACCCCACATTATACTAAATTGTGAAGTATTACTTGTTTTTCTTTATGTGACATTCCACTTAACATAATACCCTGTGCATCCATGCATGTTGTCACAGATGGCAAGGTTTCATTCTTTCTTTATGACTGAGTAATATTCCATGGTATGTTTATGCTGCTTCTTTTAAAAAAAATTTATTTTAATTGGAGGCTAATTACTTTACAATATTGTAGTGGTTTTGCCATGAATCAGCCATGTGTGTACATGTGTCCTCCATCATGAACCCCCTCCCTCCTCCCTCCTATTTGTGCTACTTCTTTAACATTCATCTATTGATGGGCACTTGAGTTGCTTCCATATATTGGGTATTGTAAAAATGGTACAATGTACACAAGGGTGCATAATATCTTTTCTAATTAGTTTTCATTTTCTTTAGATAAATACTCAGGAGTTGAATTGCTGTATCATATGGTGCCTCTCTTTTAACTTTTTGAAGAATCTCCATACTGTTTTCTATAGTGGCTGTACCAATTTACATCCCCACCAACAATGCTCGAGGGTTTCCTTTTCTCTATACCCTCACCAATGTTTGTGATTTGTTGGTAATAGCCATTCCGATGGATTACAAATAAAAACTATCTTACTGTGGTTTCAATTTGTAGTTCCTTGATAATTAGTGATGTTGATCATCTTTTCATATGTCTGTTAGTCATCTGCATGTCTTCTTTGGAAAAATGTCTATTCAGATTCTCTGCCCATTTTATTTATTTTTTAAATTTAAATTTTATTTTTTTAATGAGGTCTTTTTTTTTTTTTTTTTTGATTGTCTTTTTCTTTTGGCTACACTTGGAACATTCAGGATCTTAGTCCTCTCACCAGAGATCAAACCCATGCCCCTGCAGTGGAAGTGTAGAGCCTTAACCACTGGACTGCCAGGAAAGTCTCCTCTCTGCCCATTTTAAAATCTGTTTGTTTTTTCCGATTTTGACTTTTTTTTGGACACTTTTTGGGTATTAAACCCCTTATTGGATATATAGTTTGCAAATATCTTCTCCCATTCAGTAGGCTGCCTTTTATTTTATTGACAGACTTTTGCACAGAAAAATAAACTTCTACTTTGATGTGGTCTTTATTTTTACTTTTGTTTCCCTTGTCTGAAGAAACTTATCCAAAAAATATTGCTAAGACCTATGTCAGAGTTTACTGCCTAAGTTGTCTTCTAGAAATTTTATGGTTTCACTTGACTTTAATCCATTTTGAATTTCTTTTTATGTATGATATAAGAAAGTAGTTCAGCTTGATTCTTTTGCATATAGCTGTCCAGTCTTCCCAACACCACTGATTAGATTCAGTTTTTCCATCTTGCTTCAAAGCTTAGTCTACCCATCATAGCTATGATATAAATTCTTTCTTCCAAGCAACCCATGTTTTTTGGATGTACTTACTCTTCATCACTCTACTATCCACATACTTTTCCCCTCTTATTGGAGATTTCTCTTATTTTCTAAAATTCTAACCATGTAATAAAAATGAGATATTGCCAGGGATCTAGTTATTTTATCATGCAGAAATCTTCAGAGTAGCTGATGTGGCATACTGACAGAAGCAGAAACTCTATTTAGCATATACACACTACTACATATAAAAGAGAAAACTAGTAATGACTTACTGTATAGCACAGGGAATTTTACTCAACACTTTCTAATAACCTATGTCGAAAAAGAATCTAAAAAAAAGTGGACATGTTATATGTACAACTGATTCACTTTGCTATACTCCTGAAACTAATATAACATTGTAAATCAACTATATTCTAATACATTTTTAAAAAGAAATTTAATTATATTACATAGAGGGTCTGTGTTGGATAAAATTTTTGACTTTACTATTTAGAAAGATAAACTTCAGTTCATATTCATTTTCTTCTGGTCATTTAGAGCCAATGTTTGTAAGAACCTTAAAATATCACAGTTAACAACATATAAAATACACTTTTTTTGTGAGCTCCTAAACTTGTTCACTATAGGGCCACATTCTATTGGTACTAAATGTGATTTTCTGTTTTGAAATTGATTGCTCAATCAGTAGATTTCAAAGCTACTGCACATTAGAAATACCTAGGAGGACTTTCTAAAACACAGATTTCTTAATTCTAGCCCAGATTAGCTCAGTCATATTCTTGGGTGTTGGGGGACAAGGAAAGTGGAGCCCAGGAACTTACATTTTGAATAAGCTACTAGGTTATTCTAATGTACAATCAGGTTTAGAAGCCATTTATCTAGAAAATGTCTGCTTCGCTTTTGCCAATGAGAGATACTTTAAGGGTTCTTTCCTGAAATTCATCTATCAAGACGTTCATTTGCTCATTCTTTTTTGCCCAATATATTTACTAGGCACATACCAAGTGCTATGGGGAATATAAGATTAACAAAACATCTTCAAGATGTTTATAGTCTATATGATAGGATTAGGTGTACACTCAGATATCTTGTATAAGATATTTGCAATATCATAAGCATAAGACAGAAAGGGTCCAGTGCTGAGAAGGTAGTGACCCTGGGAATTTCTTCAGTATTCATTAGGACAGCTAGTGAATGTAAGAAGCTGAGACCTTCATGACTAAAAGCCTGGGGTGGTCAGAAGGAACATAGAAAAATGGAGTTTTCTGGGATCTTGGGGTCAGTTGAGCAGAGATTCAACAATGAGAACAAGAATTTTCTGTTGATTTAACCAGATGTTTGAATTCCCTGGAATTCCAATGGTATAGCAATATACTCTATCATTTTAGACTTTGCTAAATAGCTGCTAAAAATGGCTTTCAGCCTTGAATGGCTGTGCAGTAATAGAACTGTCAGGGGTGGAAATATAACTTCCTGCCAATAAATATTTACTACTAAGGTTTGGATTTATGGCAGCAAATGCCATCTCCATGTTGATTCTCTGCTAGTAAGTTAATGGCCACCTCAGCTGCACTTTCAGTCCCCTAACTATTTCAGTTCATTAGTTGGAAAGGGTAACAACCTATAGGCTGAACCAAGCTTTGACATAGAGCTAGAAGAAGAAAGGGACAAGGAAAGGAAATTATACTGCCTTTGAAATATATGGTTGCAGTTTATTTGCTGTTGTAGAACTAGGACTCTAATAATTCTTTTTGCTTTTAGCTTAATGGGCATCTTCAGTGCACCTTCTTACCACTATCATGGATAAAATCCTTTTCTTGTTTTCTGTCATTGCAGTAAGTTTGTTTCCTTCATAACACTTATCACAGGTTGTAATGATATATATATATATATATATATTTTTTTTTTTTTCCCCCTGTTTACTGTTTCTCTCTCTCCCTAGAATGTAGCTATTTGAGAGGATAGATTGTGTCTGCTTAGTTCATCCTTAGATCCCCAGAGCCTAGAAATGTCTGAAACAGAGTGCTTGGTAAATATTTGCTGAACAAATGAAGTACTAAAGTGCCACAACAGTGTGGGATGCTGAATTGGTGTCTGGTGAAATGAATACAAATTCATTCCCAAATTATTCATTTCACTTTATAAGTAACCTCCTTTTACATTTTTGGACTGCAATTTAGTACACATATTTTCGTTACCTCCATTCTTCTCTAAAGCAGAGAAGTTCCTTCTTAACAGATTTCTGATTGTCTCTCTTGCAATCCATCCTAAAGATGTCAGACCAGTTTTTTTTTTTCTAGAACATTCTATCCTGTCATGTCTCAACAGCATTCAACAGCATCATCCACAGGTTATTTAGAGAATACTATAAAATGTTCATTAGGCTGCTTCCTGCACTGTCATTTCAACTTTTTTCTCCAACCTTACTGCTCAGATTCTCTTGGTGAAATTTCCACTTCATTCATACTTTAAAACTCTCTTCTACCACCCTTTGCTCCCTTCAGATACATCATGATCATTCCACCTTGATCACACAGTTCTTTTTGACTAATACATCATCCATTTTTCACTGTCTGTTGAAATCCTATATATCTAAAAATTCAAATTTTAATGACTTCCAGATAAATCTAGCCCATAGGATTGTTCCTCTCTCCTTATTTCTCAAAGCTCAAATATCCTTTTATTTTCCCCAATAGCATCCAAGGTTTATTACCTAATCTTGGTATATACATTTTCTAACATACATAATCTACACATACAAGCAACTTATTGATTCCCAGGTATGGTCTCTCTGTGTTTCCCCTAGCTCTTTACTCAGTGATGTTCACAGGGCAAATACTCAAAAGTAATTGCTAAATGAATAAATGGATTGATAAATAAGTCTTATAAGAACAGTGTGTTAAAAGAGGGACCTAGATCTGACCTGTCAGATAAGCTTCATCTCTTCTTCTGAGGGTGATTGGTTGATACTGGATATGTTGATTGGTTCAGCAAGAAGAGTACTGTATCAGTTTGTTTGCCCAGGTGGGGCAGAGGAAGTGGCAGGCTACATGACATCAGTTCATTGAAAGTATATGAAATTGTGGTTTTTCTATGGATGTATGCTGAGTAGGATTGTAAGATTATATGGTATCTCTATTTTTAGTTTTTTTAAGGAACCCATCAACAGTATACGAAGTTTCCTTTTTCCTCTCAGCCCTATCCAACAATTTATTATTTGTAACTTTCTGATGACCAGTGTGATTGCAACACTGTTTACAATAGCCAAGAGGTGGAAGTAACCTAAATGTCCACTGACAGATGAATAAATAAAGAGTATGTGGAGCATATATGCAATGGAATTTTACTCAGTCATAATAAACACTGAAATAACGCCATTTTCAGCAATATGGATGGACCTAGAGATTATCATACTGAGTGAAGTTAGCCAGGAGAAAGACAAATATAGGATATTGCTTATATGTGGAATCTAAAAAAAAGATACTAATAAACTTACATACAAAACAGAAACAGACCCACAGAAAGCAAACTTATGGTTGCCAAAGGGGAAAGGGTGGGAGAGGGATAAATTAGAAGTTTGAGATTAACATATACACATGACTTAATAAAGTAGATAATCAACAAGGACCTACTGGGGAATTCTACTTACTATTTTGTAATAATATAAATGGGAAAGAATCTGAAAAAGAATAGATACGTGTGTGTGTGTGTGTGTGTGTGTGTGTGTACACACACATATAAACCTGAATCACTTTGCTATACACCTGAAAATAACACGTTGTAAATCAGCTATCCTTTAATATAAAGTAAACATTTAAAAAAATGATGACCAACAAGGTCCTACTCTATAGCTCAGGGAACTCTATTTAGTATTTTTAATAATCTATAAGGGAAAAGAATCTATTAATTTATGTATTATGTGTAACTGAATCATTTTGTTGTACATCTGAAACTAACACACTGTAAGCCAATTACACTTCAATTTTCAAAAGCCTATGAAATTACCTTGTTTTTAGGTAAAAAAATCATCATATGTTGGCAACTTCATATTGTTCAACCTAATAGTGATCTTGAATTATGGATTATTCCAATCTAAGTTTTTCCTACCATGTGAAAATCTTGGTGACCCCCCCCCCGTCAGAATTCATACCAATGAGTTGGTTGGGTGTGCATTCATCATCAAATAGTTGGTAAATATCCAGATCAGTTAGGTGGTGTAGCTACCACCAGACATGGCTTGAAATCCACATGTATGTAAGATTGAGTACTGTCTTTGCTAAGGAGAATAAATGAAAATAAATATTCTGGTACTAAGTGGTGGTATATTAAATTATTTTCACTCACTCACATAGGTTAATTTGTTTATTTAAATGTTATTTCTAGGAGCCTTATATGTTAATAAGATGACACCAATTTTCTTAGATCTAGGAATCTTTGATCAAAATTCAGCTGCTTACTTTTTATATCAATATTTGGTCTTGTGGTAGTAATAGTTTCTAATGATTTATGTTCAACAAGGTAGACTCTACCAATGTGCTGGTGTTTTCTGCTATGTAGTATTTTTTGACCATATGGAGCCCTTAATTTGCATGTAGTGTTTGCCATCCATCTTCTCAATGGACTACAGAACAGTGACAAATGACTACTCACTGAGGAAAGAAATGTTAGGTTTCAAGCCAGGACAAGGCTCTAATGAATAGTTTCTTTAGTTTGCAACATTTTCATTCAGTTTCTCAAGCAAGACTTAAATGTGTAGACAAATTCAAAAGTTGTTCAGCACACTGTACCCTATATTTTCTTTAAACCTCCATTTTGAAAACTCGTTTTGAAGTCAGGACTTTCCGTCTGCTAATTCTGATGTTTAGTTTCTGGCTGCCTAGGGGTCTTTACTAAGAAAGCTGAGGGTTTGTCTGGAGGAAGTGTTTTGCATTTGTTAATCCTCCTGAATAGTGATTTATTGCAGGTAGAAAGACTTAATTTTAGAATTTGAACAGGAAAGAAACCACAAAACTTCTCAAATGAGAAGAATTGGATTTTAGAGTTAAGGAGAAGAAGAATCTTCTAAAATTTCAGCTGAGCTTTAATCTGGTGGAACCACCCTGAACTGTGGTTCTGAGACCTCCTTCCAGGATAAATGCCAACACTAATTAGTGTATCCTCAGGCTTCCTGTCTGTTAAAGGAGATAAAACTGTGTTACCAATTCCACTGTGCACTAGTTAACTTCCCTTCAGGTAAACTTTACCAAATATAAAAGTCAGAGTCATCTAAATAAATTAAGTAATTAACTCAGAGAATTATATTTGAAATTTTAAAAATATTTTCATTCTGACTTTTCTCTATCCTCCCTTCCTTTCATTTCTTCTTTCTGTTTTTTTCTCATTCTCTTTTTCTTTCGTTTTCTAGAGCCCAAAGGGACATTTGAGTAGAGATGAGAAGGAATGTTTGGAAAGGCTATCAGTTTCATTTTATCTGAATTAATCTTTTAGTGAATAACCAGGGCAACATGAGAAAGTAGATGTGTAAAAATTAGAAAATAGGGGAAATTAAAAAAACTTATTGAAATATAAATTCCAGTAGTCATGTATGGATGTGAGAGTTGGACTATGAAGAAAGCTGAGGGACAAAGAATTGATGCCTTTGAATTGTGGCGTTGGAGAAGACTCTTGAGAGTCCCTTGGACTGCAAGGAGATCCAACCAGTCCATCCTAAAGGAAATCAGTCCTGAATGTTTATTGGAAGGACTGATGCTGAAGCTGAAACTCCAATACTTTGGTCATCTGATGAGAAGAACTGGCTCATTTGAAAAGACACTGATGCTGGGAAAGATTGAAGGCAGGAGGAGAAGGGGATGACAGAGGATGAGATGGCTGGATGGCATCACCAACTCAATGGACTTGAGTTTGAGGAAGCTCCAGGAGTTGGTGATGGACAGGGAAGCCTGGTGTGCTGCAGTCCATGGGGTCGCAAAGAGCTGGACACGGCTGAGTGAACTGAACTGAATACTTTGATTATCCTGACAGCAGAACACAACTTTGATGCCATTTTTTTTAGGGAGGGCAGAGACATTAGATGTATCTGATTTATAAATAGTCTACTTTTAGCAAGGCAGGGACTATAACTCATAAAACCTGAAGCTAAGCAGAGTTTGATAATCTCAAGTATTTTTTTTTTTTAAACTAGCAGTCTGAACTCATTAAGGGCCAAAGTGTGTCATATATAATAATAGTGTGTTCTAGTCTGTAGCCTGGCACTTTGAGGTGTTAAATGAGAGTTTGTTGAATTAATGGATGGATAGATAAATTATGGATTTGGCAAAGATGGAGCCCTGCAGGTTTTGCAATTTGATTTATGTTCTCTGTGAGGACTTTTATCTTCTGATTTACTGTTTCCAACCTACTATCCATGTTTACCTCTCCCCTTTGGATGCAAAGACTTAAAAGATTGATTTTTCTCTTGGTGTCACTATCAATGAACCTGTCATTGGAAGGTTATACCCAAGGAGTAAATGGTACAGTAAGGTAACATGGTTGACATGTAACTTAGCTTTGACTGACTTTGGTTTTCAATTTGTATATGTGTGTCTATGTGTTTCCCTTATGACTCTTAAACTTTACTACTTATAGAACTAACATGTTCACTGTTTTAGAAAACACAATAAATAAAACTTCAAATGACTCATAAACCTATTACCAAGAGACAATAATTCATTATTTTATATATTTATATACACACATTTAAGAGAGTGTATGTATATATATATATGTAGAGAGAGAGACAATATTTTCAGTTCAGTTCAGTCGCTTAGTCGTGTCCGACTTTGCAATCCCATGAATCACAGCATGACAAGCTTCCCTGTCCATCCAAACCCATGTCCATTGTGTTGGTGATGCCATCCAACCATCTCATCCTCTGTCATCCCCTTCTCCTCCTGCCCTCAATCTTTCCTAGCATCAGAGTCTTTTCAAATGAGTCAGCTCTTTGCATCAGGTGGCCAAAGTATAGGAGTTTCAGCTTCAACATCAGGCCCTCCAATGAACACCCAGGACTGATCTCCTTTAGAATGGACTGGTTGGATCTCCTTGCAGTCAAAGGGACTCTCAAGAGTCTTCTCCAATACCACAGTTCAAAAGCATCAATTCTTCTGCACTCAGCTTTCTTTATAGTTCAACTCTCACATCCATACATGACCACTGGAAAAACCATAGCCTTGACTAGACAGACCTTTGTTGGCAAAGTAATGTCTCTGCTTTTGAATATGCCATCTAGATTGATCATAAGTTTCCTTCCAAGGAGCAAGCGTCTTTTAATTTCATGGCTGCAGTCACTATCTGCAGTGATCTTGGAGCCCAGAAAAATAAAGTCTGACACTGTTTCCACTGTTTCCCCATCTATTTGCCATGAAGTGATGGGACCAGATGACATGATCTTAGTTTTCTGAATGCTGAGCTTTAAGCCAACTTTTTCACTCTCCTCTTTCACTTTCATCAAGAGGCTCTTTAGTTCTTCTTCACTTTCTGTCATAATGGTAGTGTCATCTGCATATCTGAGGTTATTGATATTTCTCCCGGCAGTCTTGATTCCAGCTTGTGCTTCATCCAGCCCAGTGTTTCTCATGATGTACTCTGCATATAAGTTAAATAAGCAGGGTGACAATATACAGCCTTGACTGTATATATGTATAGCCTTTTCCTATTCCATGTCCAGTTCTAATTGTTGCTTCCTGACCTGTATACAGGTTTCTCAAGAGGCAGGTCAGGTGGTCTAGTATTCCCATCTCTTGAAGAATTTCCCACAGTTTATTGTGATCCACACAGTCAAAGGCTTTGGCATAGTCAATAAAGCAGAAATAGATGTTTTTCTGGAACTTTCTTGCTTTTTCAATGATCCAGCGGATGTTGGCAGTTTGATCTCCAGTTCCTCTGCCTTTTCTAAATCCAGCTTGAACATCTGGAAGTTCACGGTTCACATATTGCTGAAGCCTATATATACATATTTAAGGGAATAGGAAGAAAGTCTATTGAGGTATGCACTTAAATGTATTATACCTTTGTATGTATAATGTATATAAAATATATATTTAATGAACATGTTCAAAATATTTCCTTTTCATGTAGTTTTTTGAAGTGAGCAGAATTCTTCAAAGCTGAGATCATAAAAGTGATCAAATGTAAGCTGCATTTAAATAATTAGTAAGAAAAAGTTAATGCTACTTGTCATTAATGTATCATGGACTCGATATACACTGTCTGACTCAAAGTAAAACAAAGTACTGCTTATCAGTATTATAATTCATTGTTACTATGGATTGGGAAAATGCACATACACATACTTTGTTTGTGGGGCCTAACAGTAACACAATTTTTCTAGAAATTATACTGATTTATATATTCAACTTTCATTTTGGAAAATTTCAAACACATGCGAAAGTAGAGAGAATATCATAGTAAATTTCTATGGATTCATCTGCCCAGGTTCAGAAATTGGAACCTCGTACCTAATCTTCTTTCATTTATACCCTTACTTACTAACCAATACTCCCAATTGTTTTGAAGCAAATCTTATATGTCTTTTCATTCATGAACATTACAGCATTATATTCAAAAGATAATAATTTGTTAAAAAATAAAATTATGCCATTATAAAATTTAAATATTTTAATGGTAATTTTTTCATATCATTAAATGTTGAACATTGCCTTGTTTTGTGTTCCACAATTTGTTTGAGTTAGGATCCAAATAAGGTTACAGGTTTTAATAGATAATATGTCTCAAGTCTCTCTTAATTAATGAGCTCATCTGCCATCTCTCTCACTCTCTCTCTTTTTTTTTGTAAATTTTTTATTGAAGAAGCCAGGTATTTATTTCCTATACAATTTTCATATTTTGAATTTTTCTGATTCAAACCCAAGTTATTAGCTATTTATAGATTACTCTGAGATAGAATTCTTATAAAGGCAAATATTTACTACTTTCTGCCTTTGTTTCTCTTCTGCTAATTTTTCTTCTTTTTCCTTTTAATTAGTTCTCAATCTGAGTTGATTCCATTGCATCCAAAAGTGGCCTATGATTTCCTTGTCTCATTATCATGGATTAAAATTATTTCATGTTTTAACTTATTGCAGTTATGAGTCTAATTGCAGCGATGATTCAATTTACTCCAATTTGAACTAAGGGTTATCTGTTAGAATTGGCTCCTGGGTTCTTTTGACATGACCCTTGAACTCTTTCATAGATTATTTGATAATAAGATGTTCCAGGCTCAACTTAGAGACTCCCTACACAGACTTATATTTAGTCATTTCTCCAGGAAGCCCTGAAAGTGAAAAGTGAAAGTGAAAGTTGTTCAGTCCTGTCTGACTCTGCGACTCCATGGACTGTACTGGAGTGGGTAGCCTTTCTCTTCTCCAGAGGATCTTCCCAACCCAGGTATTGAACCGAGGTCCCCAGCATTGTGGGCAGGTTCTTAACCAGCTGAGCCACAAGGGAAACCCAAGTATACTGGAGTGGGTAGCCTATCCCTTCTCCAGGGGATCTTCCAGATCCAGAAATGGAACTCAGGTTTCCTGCACTGCAGGTGGATTCTTTACCAACTGAGCTATCAGGGAAGCTCCTCTCCAAACCCCCTGACCAAAGAGCCCTAGTTCCTTTAAATGGGAAGTGGTATTTAGAGACCCAGATTGAGTATTAGGGGTGTTCTTTGCTGCTGAATTCATCCTTGTTTTTTATTTTTTCAATAGACAAAGATAGGAATATAAATTTTAACAGATAAAATATATCATAAATCATGTGTGTGTGCATGCTTAGTCATGTCTGTGTCTTTGCGACCCCATGGACTGTAGCCTGCCAGGCTCCTCTGTCCCTGGAATTTTCTAAATAAGAATATTGCAGTGGTTTTCCATTTCCTCCTCCAGGGCATCTCCCTGACCTAGGGATAGAACCCATGTCTCCTGTGTCTCCTGCATTAGCAGGTGGATTCTTTACCACTGAGCCATCTGGGAAACCATAATACATTATACAGACACTTATACAGATATCCATATTTGGGACTATGGACTTTTTACTTCATTTTATCAATCATATCTATTTCCTTTTTCCCGTGCTGGACATCTCAGCTCTCAGAAACACCAGCATAATTGCTTTTTTGCTTAAACATGCAATACATTCACAATAGCCTCAGAATAAGAAAACCAACACTACTGTCAACAATAGGATCGCTATCAATAAATTTTGTTTTCAATTCTTTCATATCTTAAGGTATATGCGCTTTGAAGTTGCAGTCAGATTACTGGTTTTTATAGGTCATTTGGAATAGTTGTTTTCTGTATTGTTATGCCACAACTCAAAACATAGCTTAATTTGTTTAATTTTTCAAAGTTTAGAAATTATATTTTTATATTAAATTTTATTTTATAATTACCAGTTATGTTTTGGATGTCAAAGCTAAAAACAAGATGTGTAAAATAAATCTAGCTTCAGTTCTTATCCATCAATTCTATTTACTTCTTTTTATAAGAATCAATTTAAAAATCTATGGCTTGATTTTTCAGTTTAAAAAATACAGAAACTATGTGAATGTACTTTATGTTTTGTCTTTATTAGATGAATAGCAGAAACTATATAGATATGCTTACATTTCATCTTTATTAGATGAATAGTAATAAACTTTACACACTTGTCTCCAACTTGCTGTTTTTCATGTCATATTTTACTGTAGCATTTACTTCACAGTAGATAGTCCTATTGGAGAAGGCACTGGCAGCTCACTCCAGTACCCTTGCCTGGAAAATCACATGGATGGAGGAGCCTAGTGGGCTGCAGTCCATGGGGTCGCTAGAGTCGGACACGACTGAGCGACTTCACTTTCACTTTTCACTTTCATGCATTGAAGAAGGAAATGGCAACCCACTCCAGTGTTCTTGCCTGGAGAATCCCAGGGACAGGGAAGCCTGGTGGGCTGCCGTCTCTGGGGTCGCACAGAGTCAGACACGACTGAAGCGACTTAGCAGCAGCAGCAGCAGATAGTCCTATAGTAGATAGGACTACAGATAGTCCTCATTCCTTTTTAATGGCTGTATTGTACTCCATATTGGATTGAATAAATCCTCTACTGATAGGCGACATGGTTGTTTCTTGTCTTTTTCTATTACAGGTCACACTGCATTGATCTATATATATGAGCCACTTTGAGCCAGCTTAAATGTGTGCTTCTCCAGATAGACTTGTTACCTCTAGAGAAATTTCACTCTCTGAGTATATTTAGTGTGTAGTATATCAATGTTGGAGAAGGCAATGGCACCCCACTGGCACTCCAGTACTCTTGCCTGGAAAATCCTATGGATGGAGGAGCCTGGTAGGCTGTAGTCCGTGGGGTCACGAAGAGTCGGACCTGACTGAGCGACTTCACTTTCACTTTTCACTTTCATGCATTGGAGAAGGAAATGGCAACCCACTCCGGTGTTCTTGCCTGGAGAATCCCAGGGACAGAGGAGCCTGGTGGGCTGCCGTCTATGGGGTCGTACAGAGTTGGACACAACTGAAGTGACTTAGCAGTAGCAGTAGCAGCAGCAGTATATGAATGTAAACATGCTTAGAGAGTGAAATTTCTCTAGAGAAAGCAAGTCTATCTGGAGAAACACATATTTAAGCTGGTTCAAAAGTGGCTCATATATATAGATCAATGCAGCATGACCTGTAATAGAAATATTTAGTGTGTAGTATAGGAATGTAGGGCTCTGATAGCTCAGTTGATAAAGAATCCTCCTGCAATTCAGGAGACTCAGGTTCGATTCCTGGGTTGGGAAGATCCACTGGAGAAGGGATAGGCTACCCACTCCTGTATTCTTGGGCTTCCCTTGTGGCTTAGCTGGTAAAGAATCTACCTGCAATGCAGGAGACCTGGGTTCTATCCCTGGTTGGGAAGATCCCCTGTAGGAGGGAAAGGCTACTCACTCCAGTATTCTGGCCTCTAGAATTCCAAGGATTGTATAGTCAGTCCATGGGGTCACAAAGAGTTGGACATGACTGAGTGACTTTCACTTTCACTTTCATAAGAATGTAGGATGGAATAGAGGTCAGGTATGTGTATTAAACAATGAGACTGGAGTAGTAGATCTAGACTATAGCTCAGCAGCATTTAATACCAAATAATCTTTAATGTCAAGCTGAAGAAGTTCAATCTTTATTTCAGAGACAAAGGAGATGGAGGGAAAGGTTTTGAATGTGGGAGTAAATGCTCATGTGAGCATTAGTAAAGTGAGTTGGTGGCTTATCCAAATTATTCTGGTAATATAACCAGCATTTTATAATAACTGTAAATGTAGTACAATCTTAAAAACTTTGAATCACTATTTTGTACACCCCAAAACTAATATAATATTATAAATCAACTATACTCAATAAAGAAAGCCAAAGAAACCCCCATCCCCCAAACCAACCCCAAATGACTCTGGTTAAGAACAGTTTTCCTGGGAGGGTCCCTCACATAGCAGGCTTTTCTATCTTAGAGACTCTGATTTAGTATGTGATACTTGTGATTTTTCTATGGAAAAAAAAGTCTCAAGAGCTTCTGTGTAATCAGTGAGGCCTGAGCACTTTGTCAGCTTAAGTGCACTGAAATCAATGCCACAGTACTGCCATGAACATACTGATTTCATTCCAACACTACAATTACATAGATTATTACTCTCCACAGTCCACTTCCCCTGGAAATGGCTGAAATTCTGCTTCCTCCTTTGTACTGTGAAATGGTCTCTTCTCCAGTGTAGGAAAATATTTGAAATTTTGCTTTATTATTCTCATCACTATATTTTGATATAGATAATAATTTATAAGTTTTTTGATAGGGTCAGTGCTTGCTGTGATGTCATGGACAAATCAATGTGAGTCTCAAATTCTTATTTGGATAAGAAGCAAGTTGATCTTTTCAGATTTGAGAATCCATGTTTTTAGAGGCTTGAGTATCAGGTGTTTTTCTACAGCCTTATGAAAACATCGAGCAATTCGATATTCTTCTCATTTTGAACAGTGTCAGTTCTTCCCTAATGTATTTATGGTGTGGTTTAATGTCCGTGTTTTCTTCAGGAGGTGGGATATAAAACAAAGTGTAGGTGAGGCAAAGAATCTGACAAGCTGATTCAAAAAATAATCTAGAATAATAAACAAAGATAATTTTGACAACAAATAGGAGAGGGGAATTTGCCCAAAAAACTAAGGTGTTTTTTAGAGTCATAGTAGTTTAGCAAGACTGGCGGAAATTCAAATGTAGACTGACATTGATGAAATTTCTGGAATTGCTTATTTATTCTTTTAATAGATATTGATTGATTATGTACCATGTTCTAGGCTTTGAGAATATATTAGTGACTCTAACAGACAAGGTTCCAGTTCTCCTTGAGTTTCTGTAGTAGTGAAGGACATAGTCAATAAACAAACAAAAACATTAATAAGCAAGTATAAGATTATGGTAAATACTTTGACAAATAGTATAAAAGAATAAAAAAAATCTGAGTGCCTGAGGGGTGATGTTCACTGGGTGATCAGAAAAGACATCTTGTGAAAGTGACTTTTGGAATGGACGACAGTGGTAAGAATAAACTTGAGATTTTTATCATGAATGAATATTGAATTTTGTCAACTACTTTTTCTGCATATGTTGAAATAATCGTGTAATTTTTATCCTTCATTTTGTAAATGTGGTGTATCATGTTGATTTGCAGATATTCAACCGTCCTTGTATCCCCGGAAAAAATCCCACTTGATCATGATATATGATCCTTTTTTTAATTTGGTCTTTATTTTATATTGCGTATAGTTAATTTACCATGTTGTGTTAGTTTTAGGTGTATAGCAAAGTAATTTAGTTATACATATATCTATTCTTTTTCAGGTTCTTTCAACATATAGGTTATTACAAAATATTGGGTAGAGTTCCCTGGTATAGTAGGCCCTTGTTAATTATCTATTTTATGTACGAAAGTGAAAGTGAAGTTGCTCAGTTGTGTCCGACTCTTTGCGACCCCGTGGACTGTAGCCCACCAGGCTCCTCTGTCCATGGGATTCTCCAGGCAAGAATACTGGAGTGGGTTGCCATTTCCTTCTCCAGGGGATCTTCCCGACCCAGGGATCGAACCCAGGTCTCCCGCATTGCAGGCAGACACTTTTAACCTCTGAGCCACCAGGGAAGCTGTATATATTAATCCCAAACTCCTAATTTATCACTACCCCACCCTTTCCTCTTGGCAACTCTAAGTTTGTTTTCTATGTCTGTGGGTCTATTTCTGTTTTTGTGTATAAGTTTATCTGTATATTATTTTTTTTTAGATTCCACATATAAGCAATATCTTGTGATATTTTCTTTCTCTGTCTGGCTAACTTCACTTAGTATGATGACCTCTAGGTCCATCCACGTTGCTGCAAATGGCATTATTTCAGTGTTGTTATTAATGTCTGAGTAAAATTCCATTGTACATCTTAATTTTTCTGTTGATGGATGCTTAGGTTGCTTCCATGTCCTGGCCATTGTGAATAGCCGCAGTGAGCTGGGGTGCATGTGTCTTTTCAAATTATGGCTTTCTCCAGATATATGCCCAGGAATGGGATTGCTATCCCTTTATCATATGGTAGTTTATTTTTAGTTTTTTGAGGAACCTCCATACTGGTTACACCTATTTACATTCCCAACAACTGTGTACAAGGGCTTTCTTTTTTCCACATAATCTCCAGCATTTATTATTTTTAGACTTTTTGATGATGGTCAGAATGTGAGGTGAATTGCTTATTGTAGATTTTTTTCTCTTAATTTTTTTATTAGTAGTATAATTGCTTTACAATGTTGTGTTGGTTTCTGCTGTACAGCAATGTGAATCAGCTGTATGGACACATATATCCCCTCCCTGCTGAGCCTCCCCCTACCCTACCTCTGTCTGACCCCTCTAGGTCATCACAGAGCACCAAGCCGAGCTCCCTGTGCTGTAAGCGGCTTCCCACTAGTGATCAGTTTTACACATGGTAATGTATATATGTCAATGCTGCTCTCTCTATTTGTCCCACTCTCTCTTTCCCCTGCTGTGTCCAAAAGTCTATTCTGTATGTCTGTGTCTTTATTCCTACCCTGAAAATAGATTCATCAGTATCATTTTTCTAGAATATATATATATGTGTGTGTATGTTAATACAGGATATTTGTTTTTTTTTTTTTCTGACTTACTTCACTCTGTATGATAGATTCTACGTTAATCTACATCACTACAAATGGTTCCTTTTTAGGGCTGAGTAATATTCCATTGCATATATGTACCACAAATTCTTTAATCATTCATCTGTTGATGGACATTTAGGTTGCTTCTACATCCTGGTTATTGTAAATAGTGCTACAATGAAGGTTGGAGTATATGTGTCTTTTTGAAGTAATAGTTTTCTCATACCATATACCAAGTAGTGGGATTGCTGGGTCAACATGGTAGTTTTATTTTTAGTTTTTTAAGGAACCTCTGTACTGTTCTCCATTGTGGCTATATCAATTTACAGTCCCACCAACAGTGCAAGAATGTTTCCTTTCTCCACATTCTCCCCAGCATTTATTGTTTGTAGATTTTTGGTGATGGCCATTCTGATTGGTGTGAGGTGATATCTCATTATAGTTTTGATTTTCATTTCTCTAGTAACTAGTGATGTTGAACATATTTTCATGTGATTTGGCCATCTGTATATCTTCTTTGAATAAATGTCTATTTAGATCATCTGCCCATTTTTTGATTAGGTTGTTTGATATTGAGCTGCATGAACTCTTTATATATTTTGGAGATAAATTTCTTGTTGGTAACTTTGTTTGCAAATATTTTCTCCCTTTCTGTGGGTTGTCTTTTCATTTTGTTTATGGTCTCCTTTGCTGTGCAAAAGTGTTTAGTTAGGTCCCATTTATTTATCTTCACGTTTTTAATTTGTGTTTGCTTATTTATTTATCATTTTTGGCTGTGCTGGGTCTTTGTGCAGGCTTTCTCTGGTTGCTGTGAGTAGGAGCTACTCTCGAGTTGAGGTGTGTGGTGTTCTCATTGCAGTGGCTTTTCTTGTAGCAGAACGTGAGCTCTAGAGCACATGGTCTTTAGTTGTAGCACACAGGCTCAGTAGTAGTGGCACACAGGCTCCACAGTGTGTGGGCTCCAGTAGTTGTGGTGTATGGACTGGTCTTTCTATGCTGTTCCATTGACCTATTTTTGTGCTAGGACCATATTGTTTTGATGACTGTATCTTTGTAATATAGTCTGAAGTCAGGGAGCCTGATTTCTCCAGCACTGTTTTTCTTTCTTGGGATTGCTTTGACTATTTGAACTCTTCTGTGTTTCCATAAAAATAAAAAAAAAAAATTGTTCTAGTTCTATGAAAAATGCCATTGGTCATTTTCTAAGTATTGTATTGAATATATGGATTACCTTAGGTAGTTATTTTGATAATATTCATTTTTCTAATCCAAGAGCATAGTATATCTTTCCATCTTTTTCTTTTGGTCATCTTTCATTTCTTTCATCAGCCTCTTATAGATTTCAGAGTATAGATCTTTTGGATCCTTAGGTAGGTTTATTCCTCGGCATGTTTTATGCAATGTAAATGGGCCTGTTTCCTTAATTTCTCTTTCTGACCTTTCATTGTTAGTGTACGGAAGTGCAACAGATCTCTGTGTATTAATTTTCTATCCTGCAACTTGACTGAATTCACTGATGAGCTCTAGTTGTTTCCTGGTAGTGTCTTTAGGATCTTTTACGTATGGCATCATGTCATCTGCAAACAGTGGCAATTTTACTTCTTTTTTCCAGTTTGGATCCCTTTTACTTCTTTTCCTTCTCTGATTGCCATAGCTGTTGCTGCTGCTAAGTCACTTCAGTCGTGTCCGACTCTGTGCGACCCCATAGACGGCAGCCCACCAGGCTCCACCGTCCCTGGGATTCTCCAGGCAAGAACACTGGAGTGGGTTGCCATTTCCTTCTCCAATGCGTGAAAGTGAAGATGCTCAGTTGTGTCTGACTGTTCACTACCCCATGGACTGCAGCCCACCAGGCTCTGCCATCCATGGGATTTTCCAGGCAAGAGTACTGGAGTGGGGTACCATTGCCTTCTCCAGATTGCCATAGCTAGGACTTCCAAAATTATATTGAATGAAAGTTGGGAGAGTGATTTTTGTCTTATTTCTGACAAGAAAAACTGCTTTCAGCCTTTCACCTTTGAGTATGATGTTAGATTTTTCACATATGGCCTTTATTATGTTGAGGTAGGTTCCCTCTGTGCTATTTAGACAGTTTTATCATAAATGGGTGTTGATTTTTGTCAAAAGTTTTTTTGGCATCTATTGAGATGCTCATATGGTTTCTATTCTACAATTTGTTAATGTGGCATGTCACACTGATTGCTTTGTGGATATTGAAAAATCCTTACATACTTGGTATAAATCCCACTTGGTTATGTTTTATGATCCTTTAAATGTACTGTTGAATTCAGTTTGCCAATATTTGTTGAGGACTTTTGCTTCTGTTTTCGCTAGGGATTAGTCAGTTCAATTCAGTTCAGTTGCTCAGTCATGTCCGACTCTTTGTGACCCCATGGCCTGCAGCACGCCAGGCCTCCCTGTCCATTGCCAACTCCTGGAGTTTACTCAAACTCATGTCCAGAGTCAGTGATGCCATCCAGTCATTTCATTCTCTGTTGTCCCCTTCTCCTCCTGCCCCCAATCCTTCCCAGCATTAGGGTCTTTTCCAATGAGTCAACTCTTTGCATGATGTGGCCAAAGTATTGGAGTTTCAGCTTCAGCATCAGTCCTTCCAATGAATATTCAGGACTGATTTCCTTTAGGATGTTTCAGCATACATTCAACTCAATTCACTAGGGATATTGACCTGTAATTGTCTTTTTTTTTGGTAGTGTTTGGTTTTGGTAAGAAGATATGCTGTCCTCTGAGAGAGAGTTGTGTATTTTGCTTATATGTGGCAACTAAAAAGACAAGTGAACAAATATAAGGAAGCAGAAACTGATATAGATACAGAGAACAAACTGGTGGTTCCAGAGTGGAGGGGGATGGAAGGATGAGTGAAATAGGTGATGTTGATTGAGGTACAAACTACCAGTTATGAAAGAAGATATATAAGTCAGTTAAGTTAAATAAGTAAGAGATATAATGCACGGCACAGTGAATGTGGACAAGAATATTCTACTAACCTTGGTTCATAATGTGTAAAAATATAAAATCACTATAGTGTATACCTGAAATTAATATGCTGTAAACCAACTATACTTCGATTAAAAACCCCCTGATAACCTGTCAGATTTTAGAGCTCTAGTGAGTGTGATCAAAACTACCTCCATAATCCTAGTACAAAATTCATATGCAGTATATATCAGAATTTCATATATATTAAGGAAGTCACCTTAAACCAATGAGGAACTTATAGTTTATTCAAAAAGCAGTATTATATAAATCTATTATTTGAGCAAAACCTATTATATTCTTACATCAAACTATAGACAAAATACATTACAAGTGATTTGTAATTTTTAACATGGAAAGTGAAATCATGAAATACTAGAAGGAAACATAAATATGTATGTGATCTTGAGATGGGAAGGAATTTCAAGATACAAAAGCAATGAAAGAAATCACAAAGGAAAACATTAGAAAAAATGTCTGCAGAAAATATAGTAATGCACATAAAGCTCATAAAATAAGCAAGAAAACATTGACATCTCAATTAAAAAGATGGTGAGAAAGAGGCAATCCACATAAGAATAAACAAAGACTCTCTGAATTTATAAAAGTATTCAGCCTTACTAGAAATAAAATACATTTTATTGAAAAGAAACAGAATGATGATATTTTTGTCTGTTATAGTGGTCAAAAATAAATGATTGTGACTTGGGTAATTTGTAAATATTCAGGTCCTTTTCATGTAAATTGTTTTCTTTTAACATTTAATCTCTGGGTCAGGAAGATCTCCTGGAGGAGGGCATGGCAACCCATTCCAGTATTATTGCCTGGAAAATCTCATGGACAGAGGAGCCTGGTGGGCTGCAGCTGATGGGGTTGCAAAGATTTAGACATGACTGAGTGACTGAGCATGCACGCAACTTTTAATCTTTACTTTTGAGGAATATGTATCAAAAATATTAAAATTAAAATTCAAATTGGATAGAGCTACTTAAAATCTACCTGCTGTTGCTGCTGCTGCTGCTAAGTCACTTCAGTCGTCTGACTCTGTGTGACCCCACAGATGGCAGCCTACCAGGCTCCCCCATCCCTGGGATCCTCCAGGCAAGAATACTGGAGCGGGTATTACATGAAATACCTCTCCAATACATGAAAATGAAAAGTGAAAGTGAAGTTGCTTTTAAAACCTCCCCAGGTGGCTCAGAGGTGCAGAATCCATCTGCCAAGCAGGAGACCTGGAATTGATCTCTAGATCGGGAAGATCCCCTGAGAAGGAGATGGCAACCTGCTCAGTAGTCGTGCCTGGGAAATCCCATGGACAGAGGAGCCTGGTGGGCTACAGTTCATGGGGTCACAAAGGGTCAGACAGAACTTATCGACTAAACAACAACAATGACAACTCTCTTTTTAGAAGGAGTAATCAGAGGTGAGGATAAAGACTTAATGCAAGGACATTTGCCAGAGCATGGTTTAAAAGAAGAAAAAAATGGGTCGTAACCTAAATGCTCAATAATACGGGAAGGTGACAGCAGTAGACCACAGAATGACGGCAATGCACCTTTTTTGGATATTTCAAGGATAAGGGGAAATCCTTGTGATATAAGGCTTGGCATGAGAAAACAGGATTCTAAACTATTTGTGCAGTAGGGAGTTCATGCAAACACAAAAAATTGCCAATTTTGTGTTTATACAGCTTTCCATAGCTCATTCACTCTCTCTCGGAAGAAAATATAACCAACAGTTGACATGGTAATAAACTGGAAGTAAGATTATAGATGGCTTTTATTTTCTTATTTTCTGTATTTTCCAAATGTTTTATGGTGAACATATATTACATTTATCATCAAGAGAAAATGACTATCATCTTAAAAATAAAAGGCATTCCTTGAAGCATAGGCATGTAGATTTGAACCAGTCCATGTTTAATAGTGATCACAGGGCTCCATATCCCCTCTAAACCTGCTCCTGCTGGGTTGTTCCACAAGGGAGGATGGGAAGGAGTCACAATTATTATTTTTGAGGGAGAATCCAGGTAAAGATTGGGCAGAGGAAGTGCTTCAGGGGAGCATGAGTCAGGACTGGCTGCCATGTGGTCACCTGCCATGTAGTCCAATTTTAACTCCCTAAATTATTTTAATGCCATCTTAATTCATTGCTTAAAATCATACTAGTTAGAGATTATTTGGGGATATGAGTGTAAATACAAGAATGACTATCTTTGGGTAGATTAAGAGTCTGTTAAATCATCCACAGGCATCCAGGTGGCACTATAATGCAGGAGACATGAGACTTGGGTTTGATCCCTGGGTTGGGAAGATTGCTTGAAGGAGGGCGTGGCAAACCACTCCAGTATTCTTGCCTGGAGAATCTCATGAACAGAGGAGCCTGGCGGGCTACAGTCTGTAGGGTTGCAAAGTAACAGCAGCAGCAGCAAATCATCCATATGATTTGAATATGATTTTGGATAAAAGCAATTGGACTGAATACCTTTGAGGAAATAGGAGTCTTTTTCAAAGACAAGAAAAAGCAGGGCTTTTGGCAACTGACGTTCTTTGATGGACAGGAGCCTGTTTGGAGTTGTGTTGTATAGGAGGGCTTAGGTGACATGGACACTCTGTGATTCTGGGTAGCTGGAGAATGCGTGGGGAGGAGCAGTTAGAATCTCAAATTCTAGCTTCAGACAGACCTGGGCTTGCATTCTGGATCAAGGACTGGAACATTTTGGATAGTTTCCTAACATCACTAATATTCAGTTTCCTTACTTCTATCATGGGAAAAATGCCTATTTCATAGGGTAAGACAGAGTGAGGGTAAGTTAGATGTTAAATGCCTGGCACACTGTAGCATTCAGTAAATGGTTGTGATGGAGATAATGATGTTGATAACACCAATGCTGATTGTAAGGGTAGTTCCAAAGGAAGGAAAAGGTACTGAACAACGGTGGGGCTGATGGAAGGAAAACAAAATTTTCTTCTCTATCCTGGCGATTTGAAGCTTCTTGTACCTAAAACCCAGACACCAGGCAAGAATCAGCAGTGTAAGAAATTTCCTACCTCTCCCTTTCTAAATTGTTGCCTGCTGGTGTGGCAGACACGAAATCTTGCCTGTTACTCATGTGCTGTCTGACTTCAAAGTAAATTACTCAGTGGTACCCAAGTGACCGGAAAAAATTAATTTATCTTCAGAACTTGTTTTCATCCAGGGAGTAGTTGAGTCATCCAAGGAGAATCTGAGTCAATTACTAGGAAACCAAGGAAATGGAAATGACATTTTACAATTAGGTTGCAACTGAATAAGGAGGACGTGTTGGGCTGTTTGTAAAGTTTGCTTTGTGTACCCTATTATAATGTAATAAAACCCCATAAGGAATAGCTAATAAAATTGAATATAATGTATCATGCCTTTTCAAAGTGATACTGAAAAGCCAAATTTTATTATTCATGCCTCTATGTAAACATCATTAAGGATAGGTTCTATATTGCCCCCAAAGATATATTTTAGTATCTCCTGCAAAATTAGAGTTGAATTTTATGGCTCTCTTTTCACGGGTATATGCTCTGTCAGCAGAAGTTAACTGAAGATGCATGAAGAGGAGAAAGTCAACTTGACATTATCTTCTTTCTAATGCTTGCTGGTGTTTACTATAACATTCCAGCTGCTGGAGGCTGAGGATGGAAAGTAAATTGTGTTGCCCCAAAGAACGATAGAAGTAAGACTTTGTGTTTTCCAAGCTTTGGAGGAAGTGATTCCACAAAAACATCATACACCAAGTAGTAGATAGTTTTACCCTCCTTTCCAAGTTTCTTGTCCACAGGGAGAGGTCAAGTTTAACCTGGCAAGTATAGAGCTGTTTGCTGGTGATAACAAATGATGATGTGGGCTGGATCTATGTTTCCCTGGCTCTGTGCTTTGTGCTAATTTTATGACCACAATTACCCAATGGTGGGAAATTCAACAATTCAAAAATTGTTGAATTGGTCATTCAGCACATTAACCTCTTGCCCACTGGTTTGTCCTTTCACCAATGGCTTCCACTGAAGTGTGTATGTGTGTGTGTATTTTGTATTTAGTTTCTTCTCTATTTCTTTGTCATGGTTTCTTTCTAAACTCTCTCACAGAATTTACAGACAGCAAGGGTTATTGAAAATCACTGGGTAGTGTTTCAGAAGGTTATGGTTACAGTCCTAGCTCTTTAACCATATGTATGTTTGAAATTGATCAATTGAAGTTCTCTGAATCTGATATTTCTCATCAGTAATATTAGGGGGTTGGATTTAGTGATCTATTTTCTTTCTTTACTAAAAGTTCATGAGTGTGATCTGTCTCATGCTCAGTAATGTGGGATGTATGGGGACTGGGGATGGATGGAAGAGAAGTATAAGACAATCGATGCCCACAGGAAGCTTACATTCCTCTTGAGAGAGGAAGGAAATAATTAAATAACTGAGATGGTATGTGATTAAAATAATTGTCAGCAGATATGAAAGTATGTGTTAGGCACTGAGTTAAGGGCTCTTGGAGCAATACTGTTAATGAACGTGTAGCAGTCAGGGGAGGGCAGGCTAGGGTGAACGGCACTGACAGGGAAGTTTCATGCAGAAAGCAGGACTTACAGAGTTGGAGATATGGAGGATGAGCAGGCAGGGGACAGTGACAAAGGGCATTCCTGGCAAAGGAGTCAGCAGGAGCAGAGTGAAGACATAGGATGAGCACTGTGGGTGTGGCTTCTGTCTACCCTTCTGCCTGTTGCATTTCTTCAGTGTGATATTGCTTATAATAAATCTGCTTTTGTGAATCTACTCTCATTTTCCCTTCTCTTCCTTCAGAGTTCTACAGAAAGGTTATCAAGAGTCTGGAACAATGAATTTGGAATCTCTAGATAAACCTGGCATTTCTTTAGGTTCAAACAAGATTCACTGTGTGACCACAGTGGTGATTCATGAATTCACAGCCTTTCATCTGTGATGATACCCAGGGGGGACAAGTACACACACGCTGTGTACTCTTCTTATGAGTCTACCAGGGTTTTGTGATGTCCTTAGTCCCTGAGCTAGCATTCCACCCCATGCTTTCCCACCAAAGAAAATATGTGTATTAGAATGCAAGTAACCAGGGATGACATTGTTCTAGGAACTGCCTTAGTTTACTCCATTAAAGAGTATTCTCTTAAATAGCATATGATATCCCTTATATGCAGAATCCAAAAAGAAATGATGCAAATTAACTTACTTATAAAACAGAAATGAACTCACAGACTTAGAGAACAAACATGACTACCTGGGGGGAAGGGTGGGGAGAAGGGATAGTTAGGGAGTTTGAGATCAACATGTACACACTGCTGTATTTAAAATGCATAACAAATAAGGTTCTACTGTATGTCATAGGGAACACTGCTCAATGTTATGTGGCAGACTGGTTGGGGGGTGAGTTTGGGGGAGAATGGATACGTGTATGTGCATGGCTGAGTTGCTCTGTTGTGCACTTGAAACTATCCCAACATTGTCAATTGGCTATACTCCAGTATAAAATAAAAAGTTAAAAAAAGTTTTCTCTTGCAAATGTGGGTAATATAATCATTCGTAGTTAATAGCAAAGATCAATTTCATTTATTGAGTGTTTAGTATATGCCAGGCATCAAGCCAAGAACTGTAGGACAATTAAGTCACTTAAATGTCACAGTAATCTCTTAAGGCGGGGCCGTTATACTCATCTTTTCTATGTGCCTGGCTCCATATCAGGTATTGTACATACTTCAGCTTATTTAGTGCTAACCACAGCATTGTGGCCTTCCCCTGTGGCTCCGCTGGTAAAGAATCTGCCTGCAACGTGGGAGATCTGGGTTTGATCCCTGGGTTGGGAAGATCCCCTGGAGAAGGGAACGGCTGCCCACTCCAGTATTCTGGCCTGGAGAATTCCACGGACTCTATTGTCCATGGGGTCGCAAGGATGAGTGACTTTCACTTTCTCTTTCACAGCATTGTAAATGTTTCCTGTTATCACCATTTTATAGATGAGGAAACAGGCTCTGAGAGAGGAAGGAACCTGCACAAGTGTTTCTCTCGTTTTAAGTGATAGTGTTGGGATCTATGCTCAGCCTTGATGATCTCAGAGACTGTTTTTTAACCATAATAGTATGACTAAAAAATTACCTGTAGCGCCTCTGACAATGGATCATAACCTATGAAGAGGGCTGTCTCCATTGTCGAGAAATACTAGTATGCAGGATTGGTTTCTGTGATCTCTTTTAAATTGCACTGAATATGGCTAATATGAAACCAGGCAATTTGAAGATAAAAAACCATAGCCAATAATATTAGGACACTCATGCCTTGCTGAGCAAGAGCATTTGCTGTTTGGAAGAATGACTAGAATAATGATGTTTCCCTGCCTTTGTGGTGCATGACTGGCCCTCAATTTATCTTGTGCAGAACACGGGTGGTGCACTCAGTTTTGCCTGGCGCCCTCAGGTTAATGTAAAATCACGGGGGGATTACTCCCAAATGACTCTCAGTCTCCTCCACCTGGTTAGGGGCCCTGTTCTGCACATGCAGAATAATTAACACAACTTTTGATTAAGCACTTTCTTTCTAAATGTTGGGGTGTGATGTTCACATGGATGGAATGAAAGATTTCAACACCTGTCAATGCACACATTGTGAACTCAGGGAAGGAAAGGATGGGACTTGGTAGGCACCAAATATCCATTGTGCAATAAAGAGGTCATGGAATGGATTGTAGGAGACTGAAAAAATGAAAGAGGCTTGTCTGACTACATGCCAATCTTACTATGCCTGTGAGTGGAGTTGCAATCATTCTTCCCTCTTCCTTGCCTAAACGTTATATCAACTTGGGACAAAACTGACCTGCACATCTAAGTCAAGTACCAAATAAGCATAAAATATTTAAGCAGGGTTTATAGACTACAAAGCATTATTCTAGATACTAGGAAAACATAGGGAAAGAAGACATAAAGAGCTTTCTATCCACTCAGGCTTATGATGTGGCATGGGCAAGTGTGTGATGGCATTGACATTGTATTCTGGCTCCTAAGAAAGTAAAAGGTCAGGGTGTTACCTTGGCACTTAGTGAGGAGTGGAGGTGGTCTTGAGAAGGCCAGACTCAGGAAGGGATGTCTAAACTCAAAATGAAACCTGAAGATGAGTTGGCCAAGCAAGTGAAGGGGTTGTATACAAAACAGAGGGAAGAGCTATGTGAAGGCCAGGAGACCAAAGTCTGTTATGGTTGTGGTGTATACCAGGAAGAGGACTTGGGGGCAGGGGGAGGGGGAGGACAAAGGAGGAAGCAGCAGAGAGAGGTGTGGTCCAGGCTATAGAGGGCTTTGTAATTTGTGCTAAGAATATTGGAGTTTTATTCTAAGGGACATGAGAAGTCATTGAAGGGTTTGAAGTAGGCATCTTGTAAAGTCAGTTTCAGCTGGTGGTTATGCTAATAGCTAGCTCCACTAATTCAAGTCCAACATTAATTATCCTTGGATGGATTTCTCGGATCGTCTGCCTGCATTACTTTCCCTCTGTAATTGCAGAACACTACATACTTAGGATGGCACCTGGGTTCACAAGAGTGTTTCTGAACACAGGAATCTGACTAGTTTAGGTGACTAGAACATGACAGAAATAAAACTGAGTGCTTGGTTCATGTATGCTGTGGGTGTTTTCAACTCTGTCTTTGGCCACTGAATTAGCAGTCTTAAAAATGTGTTCCTTAAACTCTATCAAGGAGGGATTAGTGTGAAGTGGCTCAACTCGACTCAGTTTTAGACTAAGTAGGGTCAGTGCCATAGAATGTTGTCTAAGAAGGTTTGTATAGCCCTCTGAGATATGTCCTGGGCTTCCCAGGTGGCTCAGTGGTAAAGAATCCATCTGTTAATGCAGGGAACGTGGGTTTGATCCCTGAGTTGGGATGATCCTCTGGAGTAGGAAATGGCAACCCACTGCAGTATTCCTGCCTGGAAAATTCCATGGACAGAGGAGCCTGGAAGGCTATGGTCCATAGGGTCACAAAGAGTCTGCCACAACTGAGCACACACATACACTCTGAGCCATGACCTAGTGAGTTGTGTAGAGGGTAGACTCTTAGTCAAGTCAGACTGACTTCTTGTCTGAATGTCTTAGATTATGCCCACAAACGGATAGTGGAGTGGACTTCACTCCTGCTTGTAAATAAACCAATTTAATGGGTACTGTTGCCTGGAAAATCCCATGGATGGAGGAGCCTGGTAGGCTGCAGTCCATGGAGTCGCTGAGAGTTGGACACGACTGAGCGACTTTACTTTCACTTTCCACTTTAATGCATTGGAGAAGGAAATGGCAACCCACTCCAGTGTTCTTGCCTGGAGAATCCCATGGATGGAGAAGCCTGGTAGGCTGCAGTCCATGGGGTTGCACAGAGTTGGACACGACTGAAGCAGCTTAGCAGCAGCAGCAGCAGCAGCAGCAGCAGCAGCAGCAGCAGCAGCAGCAATGGGCCTTAAGTTATGGAGGTGGCTCTTGTTTACCACATGACCTTCTGACCGAATATTCTATAATTTAGCCTTCTTATACCTGATTACTTTTGCTTATCTGTGGTCCACTGTGACACTATCCAAGAATGTAGGGCCTTGCCACTTAAATGAATCAAGGGAACACAAGCTACTAAAACATATTCTTGAAGTTTTACAGTCTTGATCTGAAGGTTTCCTAAGATCTCAGAATGACTCTGAGCCTACCAAAACACATTTTGGGATTGATCAACAGATTCAGTTCTATAGAAGAATAGGGACAATTAATATTTTGAAAAATATTCACTCAACTTCAGTTCAGTCGCTCAGTCATGTCCGACTCTTTTCGACCCCATGAATTGCAGCACGCCAGGCCTCCCTGTCCATCACCAACTCCCAGAGTTCACTCAAACTCACGTCCATTGAGACAGTGATGCCATCCAGCCATCTCATCCTCTGTCGTCCCCTTCTCCTCCTGCCCCCAATCCCTCCCAGCATCAGAGTCTTTTTCAATGAGTAAACTCTTCACATGAGGTGGCCAAAGTACTGGAGTTTCAGCTTTAGCATCATTCCTTCCAAAGAACACCCAGGATTGATTTCCTTTAGGATGGACTGGTTGGATCTCCTTGCAGTCCAAGGGACTCTCAAGAGTCTTCTCCAACACCACAGCTCAAAAGCATCAATTCTTTTGTGCTCAACTTTCTTCACAGTCCAACTCTCACATCCATACATGACCACTGGAAAAACCATAGCCTTGACGAGACAGACCTTTGTCGGCAAAGTAATGTCTCTGCTTTTGAATATGCTATCTAGGTTGGTCATAACTTTCCTTCCAAGGAGTAAGTGTCTCTTAATTTCATGGCTGCAATCACCATCTGCAGTGATTTTGGAGCCCCAAAAATAAAGTCTGACACTGTTTCCACTGTTTCCCCATCTATTTCCCATGAAGTGATGGGACCAGATGCCATGATCTTCATTTTCTGAATGTTGAGCTTTAAGCCAACTTTTTCACTCTCCACTTTCACTTTCATCAAGAGGCTTTTGAGTTCCTCTTCACTTTCTGCCATAAGGATGGTATCATCTGCATATCTGAGGTTATTGATATTTCTCCCGGCAATCTTGATTCCAGCTTGGGCTTCTTCCAGCCCAGCGTTTCTCATGATGTATCTGCATATAAGTTAAATAAGCAGGGTGACAATATACAACGTTGACGTACTCCTTTTCCTATTTGGAACTGGTCTGTTGTTCCATGTCCAGTTCTGACTGTTGCTTCCTGACCTGCATATAGGTTTCTCAAGAGGCAGGTCAGGTGGTCTGGTATTCCCATCTCTTTCAGAATTTTCCAGAGTTTATTGTGATCCACACAGTCAAAGGCTTTGGCTTAGTCAATAAAGCAGAAATAGATATTTTTCTGGAACTCTTGCTTTTTCAATGATCCAGTGGGTGTTGGCTATTTGATATCGGTTCCTATGCCTTTTCTAAAACCAGTTTGAACTTGGTCAGTTATTAATGATTTATCGAATACCTGTTCTATGCAGAGCTGTCTCCTCAGTGCAGTGTATGCTTGGAGATGAACCAGGTAAGGCTCTGTGCTTAAAGCTAGAGGAGCCAAGGGGTGATAATATATGAGAGATGACATGCTGCTAAAATGTGAGTGAATTTTCCTTTCCTTTTCCTCAGCTAGGACCCAACTGCTTATGAGTGGCAAGCATCAGGAAACTTGCTTAGCACTCCTCCGTAGACAAAGGAAAATTTGGCTCAGCTTCTTTCACATATGCCTGTATATGAGATTTTAAGAAGTCCTTGTTTTATTTATTTGACATCAAAACATAATATGTAGGTGAGTCAGTGATTCACTTCCATAGACAGGACTCATAGACAACTCTATTTGCTTTTTCTGATTTTAAATGAAGGCAGGCCACAGAGTTAAATTATATATTCAGTAAACCTGATACTTGACTCCTCTTGTCATGGCTTGACAGTATCCTTAAACTTCAATGGACCAGAAAATACAATTGCACAATTACTGCTCTGACTGAGAGCAATAAAATTGATGGATGGAATGATAAGGATTAGCTAAGATGACATAATCACAACCATAAAGCACCCATGGGTACCACCCCTTTCTTCTCCCTAAGTTTAACTACTGCAAACCCATCCCATCCAAACTATTAATTTGTGGATCAGATGCGTGGTTCTTGATCCCTCCCCCCGCAACCAGCCCCCCATGTAAGTTTGCAAGTTATCAATTAGTGAAGACATTATGCCTGATAATAACCGTGTTATATGTATTTCCTTCAGTTTCTTTAGTGTTTCCACTCTTTTCATAGCACTCTCAAATGCATTTGTGTCAGCTTGATCCTCATGCTCCTGTAATACTGAACAGACATTACTTTTCTCATTTTACAAATGAAAAGTCAGAGTCACAGAGTAATGAGATGACACACTCATGTCCATACAGCTGGTGAGTATCAGTGCTAGAGCTGGAATCAGGGCTTCTGATGAGCACACTTTTAGCATGGTGATTAACAACATGGAATTGGCTGAGATCAAGTCTCAGCCCTACCACTACCAGTTACAAACATAGTGTTAAAGTTTATAGCCTCTCATAATCTTGGTTTCCTCATTTATAAGATGGGATTAATTATAAAATCTACTTCTTAGCATCACTTTGGGAGAAGGCAATGGCACCCCACTCCAGTACTCTTGCCTGGAAAATCCCATGGATGGAGGAGCCTGGTGGGCTGCAGTCCATGGGGTCGCTAAGAGTCGGACACGACTGAGTGACTTCACTTTCACTTTTCACTTTCATGCATTGGAGAAGGAAATGGCAACCCACTCCAGTGTCTTGCCTGGAGAATCCAAGGGATGGGGGAGCCTGGTGGGCTGCTGTCTATGGGGTCGCACAGAGTTGGACATGACTGAAGTGACTTAGCAGCAGCAGCAGCAGCATCACTTTGAGGATCTGGCCAGGACAGTGTATAATGCTTAGTGCTCTGACTGCCACATAGTAAGCACTCAGACATGGTTAGGTATCACCAGGACTAGTACCTGGTCTGCAGTACACTCTATGTTGTGCTGAGGTCTGCATTACAAGTACCAAGTGTTGCAACTTGACAGGAGAAGAAGGGGATGACAGAGGATGAGATGGCTGGATGGCATCACTGTCTTGATGGACGTGAGTCTGAGTGAACTCCGGGAGTTGGTGATGGACAGGGAGGCCTGGCGTGCTGCAATTCATGGGGTCACGAAGAGTCAGACACGACTGAGCAACTGAACTGAACTGAGGGCTAGAGGAGTTGAGGGGAAAGAGACCGACTGTTAATGAGTGTAGTTTCTGTTTGGGGTAATGAAGATGTTTTAAAATTGAATGTGGTAATGGTTGCAAAATTATGGCAATATATTAAAAACCATTGCGTTGTATACTCTAAATGGGTGAATTGAATAGTATGTGAATGATATCCCGATAGAGATGTTACAGTTACAAAAAGACCTATAAGAGCACAGAAGGCAGTCTGGTTTGTTGGGCAGAGCCAGAGAAGGCTGCCCCGAAGAAGTGATGTTTGAGTGGAATTATTCAGGATGGGCTTGGAATTACTTAGGTAGTAGATGGTTAGGAGGATGGGGGAAGAGTGTTCCCAATAGAATAAGATCTGTGAAGTAGAGGAGAAGCAGAAAGAAGGCCAGAGCAGCAGGAGCTTTAAGAGGGAGAAGAGGCGTGCTACGAGGTGGGTAGAGAGCACTGCATCATGATCACTTACCGTGGGCAGACCCCCCTGAGATGCAACGTATGTATTATCCAACTCAGTTTGCACCATGAGACCATGAGTAGGAACAATTATAGGCAGGGGCAGATAATCTTGAGCTTCATATGATGTTCAAAGTATTTTACTGGAGAGCAATGAAGAGGACACAGGAGAGACATAAGGTTTGTATTTTAAAGATCCCTGAAGTGGCCAGAAAACTTAAGCCCTGGAAGAGAAGATTATAGTCAGTTTCCCCTATAAGCTTTTCTTTGTAATCTGTTATTTATTTTTTTTTTTACAGAATCACTGGATGGACAGCATGTAGAAATGGAGCTATACATAAAGTGTGTCCCACACACAATATAAGAATGATTTGCCAAAGGCATGAACCATAGCTTCTCTGTTCAATCCGTTTTAGATAAATAATTAGCTGCCTCGAGTGGGACAGAACATGGAGTCCCTCACTTATCTCCCCGTTCATATAAGGTTGTTGAAAAAAGACATGTCCTGAGGCTTTATTGATCTGGGTGCTAGGAGGTAGTAAAGTGTAGGGGCCTGAGGCAGGGACCCTGGAGTCAGACAGGCCTTCATTCTGAAATTACAGACCAGGCATTTTCCCTAAGTCAGGCATAATGAATCAACAGCAGGAAAGAGATCATGGCTGGCTAAGAGCATCTCTACAGGAAGATTTGGTACCATTTCCTATTTGTTGGAGGTTTCAGTTGTCAAGCATGAGGTGTATCATAACTCATTACCAGTATAGTACAGTGGCATTAAGCGAAGAGTGCTGGGCTTGATGGAGAAAGCTCTCAGTTGAGAACAAAGGTCAGTAAAGGCCTGACATTCTAAGTTTAGAGAATTGCCTATTTGTGAGGACAGCCACGTTCTCATCCTGCTGCTGAGATTGGTCCTGTGCACTAACCCCAGAGTGATAGCAAGGTGGATAGAGGGTTGCATTTGAAGTAGGTGTTGATTTCTTATTGCTACTGCAATAAATTACCACCAACTTTGTGGCTTAAAACAACACGAAAATTTCATCTCACAGTTCTGGAGACCAGAAGTGTCACATGAGTCTGTCTGCCTGGGCTACAGTGATGGTGTCAGTAGGGCTGTGTTCCCATCTGGAGGTTTTCTGTGAGGACCCAATTCCTTATCTTTTCTGATGTCCAGACCTGCCTTTATGTCTAAGCTAAGTGAAAGAAGCCAGATGCAATAGGTAACAATGTTGTATAATTCTATATTAGAAATATCTAGAATAAGTAAATCTATAGAAAGAAATCAGATTGTTGGTTGCTGGAGGAGGGATAAATGGGGAGTAATTGTTAATGGATATGGAGTTTCTTTTGGGTGATGAAAATGTTTTAGAACTAGGTAGATGTGGGGTGATGGCACAGTATTTTGACTGTACTAAATGCCACTGGATTGTTCCCTTTAAAATGGCTAATTGATATTATGTAAATTTAATTTCATTTAAAAACAGAACCAAAAAAAAAAGTACCCCCACAAGAATTTGAATCCCTTCTCTACAGAGGTGCTGACTTCCCGATAGCCTTAGAGAAGACAGATAACCAGCTTGGTGATAGGGGAACCTTACTCAGACAAATTGCATAGGAGTTAAGATCTACTTTCCTCCCAGTATCACAGGGAAAAGGCTTCAGAGGCAGGTGATAAATAGACTACATGCTTCTCCTGCAAGCTAAACCAGAAGAGCCATGAATGTCTGTTTAGCACTGGGAATAGTTAGAAAGAATGAGGAAATTATTAGAAAAAATATAGTCATTTAATGTTTGAATCAGTCCAAGGTTAAGACTTCTCATAGTTAAAATAATTGTAATACTAGCTAACACATAGCATTCAGATGTGAAACACAAAGTACTTTTATGTTTAACTCAGTAAATCCTCAAAAAAATTCTACAAGTTATATAATTTCATTATATTCATTTTACGGATGAGGTATTCAAGGCACAAAGAGGATGAATAATGTACCCAGCATCACATAGTTAGACGTGGTAGAACTGGGATTTGAACCCTGGAAAATGACGCTGAACTATTAATGTTTTGAATGGTTTAAATTTTTTAGAACATTAGAGTACATTCATGGGTAATTAGTATAAAAATGTTTTTCCCAGTCACTTGAATTTTGTTCTGTGCTTTTGATTCATTCATTCAACAAATATGTGTTAAGAACCCAGCATGTTCAAGGAACAGCTGGAGCAGTGTAAGCAGGAGAGAGACTCATAGGAGATAAAGAGGAAATGAGCCAGATTATGTGATGTCTTAGAGCTTTTGAAAGGCTTTTAGCTTTACTCTCAGTAAGATGGAGAGCTTTGGGAAGATATTTAGCAAAGGAATGATATAATTTGACTTTTTTTTTTCCAAAGAATTATTCTGGTTTTTGTGTTTATAATAGCCCAAGAGTCAGGAGGTAACAGTCCAGAAAAGACACATTAATAGTAATAGCTGGACCACTGGTAGCAAAGGAAAGAATGAGACATGGACAGACCTGGGATATATTTTGAAGGTAGGGTCAGTACAGTTTATTGATGGATTGATTCTGAGATCTGGGATAAAAGCATGAAGTTACTACCATTTCTAACAATAATTCACAACCTGAAGTGTCTCGGCACCAGAGCCTTTAATGGTTGGGGCTGTACTCATTATTATAATACTTGTGAAATGGAATTTTATGGTATTTGAAAAAAATTACTCATGAAAAAATTTTTTTTAAGAGAGAGGGCAAAGAGTGCAAATGTGTGGAAATGGATTTTGTTAAAACATACCTCATATGAATGTCATTTTCACATATCAGAGTGAAAAAATGCAGAGAACCTTTGCTTTGGAGGGCTGTTATGGGATAAATTGTATCCCTGAAAATGGATATATTGGAGTCCTAATTCTCAGTGCTTTAGAATGTGACCTTATTTGGAGATAGGGTCTCTCTAGAGATAATCAAGTTAAAACAAGGTCTTTAGGGTGAGTCCTAAACCAACATCATTGGTGTCTTTATAAAAAGGGGAAATTTGGATACAGATGAGCTTGCCTGGAGAACCCCAAATGGACATGAAGGCAGGGATCTGGGTGATGGTTGTATAGGTCAAGGAATGCCAAAGATTGCTAGCAAACCACCAGAAGCCCAAAGAGAGGCATCGAACAGTGTCTCATAGCCTCCAGAAGGTGTCAACCTTGACAACATCTTGAACTTGAACCTCTAGCCTTCAGAACTATAAGACTATAGATTTCTGTGTAAGCCACCCAGTTTGTGGTACTTTGTTATGCCAGCCCTAGAAAACTAATAGAGTTTCTGAATAAAGATGCTCAAGTCACAATTGAGCTGTGATAGTGTTCTTGCCTGGAAGATCCCAGGGACGGCAGAGCCTGTTGGGCTGCCATCTATGGGGTCGCACAGAGTCGGACACGACTGAAGCGACTTAGCAGCAGCAGCAGAAGGCTAGAGGAAAGATTAGGGGGCTGCCAGTGATTAATAATGTTGAGACTAATGTGAGGTGTTTGTGGGTTGATGACCAACGAAGTACTACCACTGCACACCCAGTATAGTTTCCAGCCCACAGCAAGTCCTGAGTAAACGTTTGTTGCCTGATAGAATGCCTAACTGGAGAAGGGAATAACAACCCACTCCAGTATTCTTGCCGGAAAAAAATCCTATGGACAGAGGAGCCTGGCTGGCTGCAAGTCCATGAGGTCGCAAGAATAGGACACAACTGAGAGACTAAACCGCTGCCACCAGAATGCCTAATGTATGTGGACACTTTAAACATTATAGGTACTTGACAAATACTACTTTCTTTCTCTCCTGAACAGTTAGCTTGAGCACTGAAATTCTGAGCTCTTTCAGAGGAAACCTGAATTGGAAGCAGATGTTCCAGTGTCAGCTAGTCAGATCCTATTGGCAACTCTTGGCCTCTGGGTTTCTCTTCCACTGAATCACTATGTCAAGGTGCTATAATCCAGCATAACAGTAAAAGTTTTAGGAAGTCCGAAGTCATCCTCACGGACCATGGTGATGAGAATGAAAGCATTAGTCACTCAGTCGTGTCGGACTCCTTCTGGTCCCATGGACCATAGCCCACCAGGCTCCTCTGTCCAGCCAAGAATACTTGAGTGGGTTGCCATTCCCTTCTCCAGGGAATCTTCCTGACCTAGGGATCAGACATGAATCTCCCACATTGCAGGCAGGTTCTTGATCACCTGAACCATCAGGGAAGCCCAGGTAATGAGAATAGAGAATATAGAAATATATATATATATATAGAATATATAAATATATAAATATATATAGAATATATAAAAATCAGAGCAGCATAATTATAGTCCTTTAAAAATTGTAATTAAAGGGTGGATCTACCCAGACTTGTTAAGAAGTTTAAGTTTAGAACTGCTGTTTTAGTAAAATTGCACTTTCTTATGACCTTCCATCATTTTCTTTTTATTAACTCATCCGTAAGGAAAGAGAAACATTGCAGACACTTCGATTTGTTTGCTCTGTTTCTAAGTTATTTTGAACTTAATTTTATTAAATTTCATTGCTTAGGTACAAGCTGATCGTGACAGTTTTTCAGCCTGCACTTTTTATCACTCAATAGGTCATAACTGGTGAGGATGCTGTTTGATGTTCTGGGTGATGATGTAATTGATAACCTTTGTAAAATCTTTACAGTGTTTCTTTGAAGCTTCGTGAAGGAAGTATGCAAATGGGAAAAGTTCCAAACGGCAATAGACCAGAAGAAGCAGACTGCCATGTTTCTTTATGATAGCAGCAATAAAATATATGCCAATTCCAGTGAGCTGAATAAATCTTAGCTCTGAGATGGTGGTGGGGTGGCAGGCATAGTGTGTAATAGCCTGTCCCCAGTTTCTCAGTGACCCGAGGCCTCCTCTTTGAGAGTAACTCTGTATGGCCATGCCGACAATGATTGGCTGCCCATGTTGTTCATAAATAAAAGCAGCCGGCTGCAACAAAGGTCTAAGTAGCTGAGGCTTCATCATTATTTATGAGGCAGGCCTGGGAGAAGAAGGCTCTAAAAGTGCAATAGCAAACACCATCTTTCCCCCAAGAAAACAGCTTACTGGAAAGAAAATTCTAAAAGAGGAAAGAAGCCAGTGTCATATGCATTTTCATGTTATAGATGGTAAATAATACAAAATCACAATCATAACGAAGGCTTTACAAGTTCCGGTGGAAACAAGTTTATTGTTCATGACTGCTGGTCAAATTGGTTGTTTTAGAGAAACTCCTTATTATTGGCTTCTAGTCATTGAGAATAAGTTTGGGTAACCAAATCTTGAATAACATTTTGTAAAACTCTTAATTCCAGTGATAGGGCTAATAGTTGATATATAATGACAATAGGATGGTAGGTTTGCAAAAGATTATTATTATTATTATATTTTAGGGCAAAGGGAGAGCACTGTCTCTTGGGTGTATGTTCCTTATGGATCGATCTTCACTACAGTGTACAGTTGCCTCTTTTTCACTCAATTGCTCACTCTTTATCAAGGGATTGAGTGATTTGATTGATGACTGTGGGAAAAGTATTGAAGCATCCATGGCTCAACCCTCTTCTTTGTCTTAGGGAGGAACTCTGCCAACTTGAGGCATTCTTCCCATGCTTCTCCTATATGCCATAGGTACTTCAGGGGCAGACCTCCTTAAATGAGGGGGAAAGTATTAGTGAGCCCAGTTGTCTTGCAAAACTGATAGCAATTTCTCCCCTACTAGGTTTATTGTTAATAAAGCTGATTTAAAAAAATCTTGCTTGTCTTTTTAAAAAAATTGAAGTGTAATTGACTTAAAATATTATATGTTTCAGATGTACAACAAAATGATTTGATATTTTTATACATTACACAATGATCGCCATAATCTAGTTAACATCTGTCACTGTACAAAGTTATTACAGTATTATTGACTATATTCTCTACAGTATTATTGACTGATTTACTTTTAAACTGGAAGTTTATACCTCTTAATCTCACCATTTCACTCATCCTCTTATTCCTGTCCCCACTGACAACCATCAGTTTGTTCTATGTATCTGAAACTATTTCTATTTTGGTATGTGTATTCATTTTTTTAGGTTCCACATGAGTGAAATCATACATTATTTGTCTTACTCTATCTGACTTATTTCATTTAGCATTATATTCTCCATGTCATCTATGTTTTTGCAAATGGCAAGATTTCATTTATTTTAATGGCTCAGTAATTATATTATTTATATGTATATTACATCTTTATCCCTCTGTCTATTGGTAAACACTTATGTTGCTTTCATATCTTTGTTATTGTAAATAATGCTGCAATGAACATACAGGTGCTTATATCTGTTTGAATTAGCATTTTTGTTTTCTTTGGGTAAATAACCAGAAGTAGATATACTGAATAGTTTCATAGTTTTACTTTGTACTTTTTTGAGGAACCTCAATATTGTTTTCCACAGTGGCTGTATCAGCTGACATTCCTACCAACAGTGCGTGAGCTTTCCTTTTTCTCCACATTCTCACAAGTGCTCGATAATGGCCATTTTGACATGTGTGGGGAGATAACTCAGTGTGGTTTTCATCTGCATTTCCCTGATGATTAGTAATGTTGAGTGTCTTTTATGTCTGTTGGATATCTGTATATCTTTGGAAAAATATCTGTGGAGATCCTCTGCCCACTTTTTGTTTTTTGGTGTTGAATTTTGTGAGTTCTTTGTATATTTTGGGTATTTAACCCTTTATTGAGTGTATCATTTGCAAATATTTTCTTCCATTTTTGTAGGCTGCCTTTTCATTTTGTTGATAGTTTTCTTTAATATGTAAAAACTGTTTAGTTTGATGTAGTTCCATTTGTTTATCTTTTGCTTTGGTTTCATTGTCTGAAAGGGAAAGTATTCATTGCTCAGTTGTGCCCGACTCTTTGCGACCCCGTGGACTGTAGTCCACCAGGCTCCACTGCCCATAGAATTCTCCAGACAAGAATACTGGAGTGGGTTGCTATGAATTTCTCCAGGGGATCTTCCTGACCCAGGGATCAAACCTGGGTCTCCCACACTGCAGGCAGATTCTTTACCATCTGAGCCACCAGGGAAACCCCCTTGTCTGAGGAGACATAAAAAATAACATGACTAAGACCAATGCCAAAAGTGTACTGCATGTTTTCTTCTAGGAGTTTTACATTGTAAGTTCTTACATTTAAGTTTTTAATCCATTTTAAGTTTACTTTTGTGTATGGCATGGTAAAGTAGTCCAGTTTGATTCTTTTACATGTAGCTGTCCAATTTTCCCATTCAGTGTATTGAAGAAGCTGTCTCTTCCCCATTGTATATTCTTATCTCCTTTGTCATAGATCAACCATGTAAATGTGGGTTTAGTTTTGGGCTCTCTATTCTGTTCCATTGATCTATGTGTCTTATTTTTTTTTTTGGACCATATGTTTTGATTACCTGTAGCTTTGTAGTATTCCTTGAAACTGGGGACTATGATAACTCCAGTTTTGTTCTTCTTTCTCAAGATTTTTTTGGCTGATTGGTTTCCACATAGATTTTAGAGTTATTTGTTCAGTTCTGTGAAAAATTTCTTTGGCGTTTTATAGGGATTTCATCAAATCTGTAAACTGCTTTACATAGTATGGTCATTTTAACAATATTAATTTTTCCAATCCATGAGCATGGTATATGCTTCCATGTATTTGTGTTATCTTCAATTCCTTTCACCAGTGTCTTGCAGTTTTCCAAATATAAGTATTTTACCTCCTTGGTTAGATTTATCCCTAAGTATTTTATTCTTTTGGATGCAATTATAAATGGTATTCTTTTCTTAATTTCTTTTTTTTGATAGTTTGCTATTGTTTAGAAATACAACAGATTTCTATATATTAATTTTGTATTCTAAACTTTATTGCATTCATTTATTAGTTCTAATAGTTTTTTATTTGGTGGAATTTTTAGGATTTTCCATGTATAGTATTATGTCATCTGCAAATAGCATCAGTTTTAGTTCTTTTCCAATTTGGATTTCTTTTATTTCTGTCTGATTTCTGTGACTAGAATTTCCAATGTTATATTGAATAAAAGTGATGAGGCCATCTTTGTCTTGCTCTTGATCTTAGCAGAAATACTTTCAACTTTTAACCCTTGAAGATGATGTTTGTTGTAGGTTTGTGGTATACAACCTTAATTATGTTAAAGTATGTTCCCTGTATATCCATTTTGTTGAGAGTTTTTAATCATAAACACATATTTAATTTTTCCAGAAGGATTTTCTGCATCTATTGAGATAATCATATGATTTTTATTCTTCAGTTTATTAATAAGGTATATCACATTGAGTGAAAAAGTTGGCTTAAAACTCAACATTCAGAAAACTAAGATCATGGCATCTGGTTCCATTACTTCATGGCAAATAGACGGGGAAACAGTGACAGACTTTATTTTTTTGAGCTCCAGAATCACTGCAGATGGTGACTGCAGCCATGAAATTAAAAGACACATGCTCCTTGGAAGAAAAGTTATGACCAACCTAGATAGCATATTAAAAAGTGGAGACATTACTTTGCCAACAAAGATCCGTCTAGTCAAAGCTATGGTTTTTCCAGTAGTTATGTATGGATGGTGAGAGTTGAACTACAAAGAAAGCTGAGCACTGAAGAATTGATGCTTTTGAACTGTGGTGTTGGAGAAGACTCTTGAGAGTCCCTTGGACAGCAAGGAGATCCAACCAGTCCAAAGGTGATTTAGAGCTTTTCTCTTAGGGGTTCCCTGGTAGCTCAGTTGGTAAAGAATCCGCCTGCAATGCAGGAGACCCTGGTTTGATTCCTGGGTTGGGAAGACCTGCTGGAGAAGGGATAGGCTACCCACTCCAGTATTCTTGGGCTTCCCTTGTGACTCAGCTGGTAAAGAATTTGCTTGCAATGTGGGAGATCTTGGTTCGATCCTTGGGTTGGGAAGATCCCCTAGAGAAGGGAAAGGCTACCCACTCCAGTATTCTGGCCTCAATGATGCTATGGATTGCATAGTCTATGGGGTCACAAAGAGTCAGACACAACTGAGCTACTTTTACTCACTTACTCACTCTCTTTTTCTTGATGAGTCTGACCAAATGTTTTCAATTTTGTTTATGTTTTTAAAGAACTTGCTCTTAGTTTTATTGACTTTTTCTATTGTTTTTTTAGCCTCTATTTTATTTCTGCTCGATTTTAATTTTTTTTCTCCTACTAATTTTAGGTTTTGCTGTTCTGCTTTTTCTAGTTCCTATAAGTATAAGGTTAGATTGCTTATTTGAGATGTGTTTGTTTCCTGAGGTAGGTTTGTATTGCTGTTAACTTTCATCTTAGAACTGCTTTTGCCGCATCCCTTAGATTTTGGAAAGTTGTCTTTCCATTTTCACTAGTCTCCAGTTGTTTATTAAGTTGTTATCTTTGGTTTATTAAGTGAACCATTGGTTTTTCAGTAGCATATTATTTAGCCTCTACAGTGTTTTTCTAGCAGTTGATTTCTAGTCTTGTATTTTTGTGTTTAGGAAAGATGCTTGATATGATTTTAACCTTTTACAAATTTATTGAAACTTGTTCTATGTCCCACCATGTGATCTATCCTGGAAAATATTCCAAGTTTACTTGAAAAGTAGGTGTATTCTGCTTTTTTTTTTTTTTAAGAATGAAAAGGTCTTTCTATATTTATTAGGTCCACCTGGTCTAATGTGTCATTTAAGGCCAGTGTCTGAATGATTTATCTATTGACATAAATGGGGTGTTAAAGTCCCCTACTCTTACTATGTTACTACCTTTATGTCTCTTAATATGTGCTTTATATATTTAGTTGCTCCTATGTTGGGTGTGTAAATGTTTACAAATGCTATATCCTATTCTTGTATTGATCCCTTGATCATTTTGTGATGTGCTTCTTTGACTCTTGTTACAGTCTTTGCTTTAAAGTCTGTTTTGTCTGAGTAAGTGTTGCTCTTCCAATTGTCATTTTGCTTCTCTTTGTATGAGTACTGTTTTTCCTCCCCTCCCGTTCAGTCTGCATGTGTCTTTAGATCTGAAATGAATTTCTTTAAGGCAGCATATATGTGGATTTTATTTTAATCCATTCAGCCACTTTGTAATTTTTAAAATATTCTTAAAATTTTTATGTATTTTTGGCTGTGCTGGTCTTCGTTGGTACATGCAGACTTTCTCTAGTTGGGACCAACAGGGGCTGCTCTTCATTTCCGTGTTCAGGCTTCTCATTGTGACTTCTCTTGCTGTGGAACATGGCTTCTGGGCACAGGGACAGGCTCAGCAGTTGCAGCACAGGCTCTAGAGTATCTGGGCTTCAGTAGCTGTGGCTTGCAGGCTCTAGAGCATAGGCTGACCAGAGCATTTAGTCTGACCTTTTATATTCACAGTAATTATTGATAGATATGTACTATTGCCATCTTGTTAATTGTTTTCTGAATTTTGTTGTTTTCCTTGTTTTTGTTTTTTTCTTTTCTTCTTTTGCTCTCCTCCCTTGGGATTTAATAACTACCTTTAGTGTTGTGTTTGGATATCTCTTCTCTCTTTCTCATATTTATTTCAGAGTTTGGTTTCTGAATGATCATTTTAAGTTGATGAGCTCTTAAGTCTGAACACAGCCTAACAAGTCTGCATTTTTTACTTCCCTCACATTTAATGTTTTTGACATCATATTTTACATCTTTTGGTTTTTGTGCATTTCTTAACTACCTGTTGTGGTTACAGATAATTTTACCATTTTTGTCCTTTAATCTTTCTACTTGTTTTACAAGTGGGTTATCTACTACCTTTACTATATGTTTGCCTTTCCCAATGAAGTTTTTCCTTTCACAATTTCTACATTTTTAGTTGTGGTCTTTCTTTTCTATTTGGAGAAGTCTCCTTAATATTTCTTGTAAAACCAGTTTAATGGTACTGAACTGTTGTAGCTTTTGCAAATCCCTAATACTCTTTATCTCTCCTTCAAACCCTAATGACAACCCTGCCAGGTAGAGTAATCTTGGTTGTAGGCCTTTTCCTTTCATCACTTTGAATATATTATGCTACCCCTTCTGGCTGGCAAAACTTCTGCTCAAAAGTCAGCTGATAGTCTTTTGGGAGCTTTCTTATGCATAACTAGTTGCTTTTCCCTTGGTGCTTTTAAGGTTCTCTCTTTTGCTTTATTTTTTGCCATTTTAGTTATAGTAATCCTTGATATGAATATCTTTGGGTTCGTATTATTTGGGACTCTCTGTGCATCTTGGTTCCTTTCCTAGATGGAACCCTAGAGGGAATTTTTCAGCTATTATTTCTTAAGATAAGTTCTCTGCCTCCTTTTCTCTCTTCAGTTTCTGGGATCCTATAATGCAAATGTTAGTGCATTTGTTGTTCTCCAAGAGGTCTCTTAAAGTATTATCAGTAAAAAAAAATTTTTTTCAGTTCATCTTGGGTGATTTCTACTAGTGTGTTTTTCTGTTCATTTTCTTTATATCATCTAATCAGTTATTGATTCTTTCTAGTTTTTATTTTTTCTACAAACCCCTTTTGTTGAGGGCTGACTTTTAATAGATCACAGCAAGGGAGCTTCTCTGCTTCATACAAAACTCTGACCCAGAAGCAAGTCATGTACAAATGGTTTAGCAGAAGGTTCTCCACACGTGTGTGGTGCACAATGGGGATTTTCTAGTGTTTTTTAAATTCAGGTTATTGTTTTCTTCATCTCTGTCTAGTTCTTTATATTTTCTAAACTTCTCACTGTAATCACCCATTCTTCTCCTGAGTTTGTTAGCATCTTTATGATCATTACCTTGATTTCTTTTTTGTGTAGATGCATTTTTCCACTTTGCATAGTCCTTCTTCTGGGGTTTTGTCTTATTCCTTCATTTGAAACATATTCCTCCGTCTCATTTTGCCTAATTTTCTGTGTTTATTTCTTCATATTAGGTAGGTCAATTATCTTTCCTGATCTTAGAGAAGTAGTCTTATATAGGAGATGTTCCATGGGCTTCTGCAATGTACTTCCCTTTGGTCACAAAAGCTATATACTCTAGAGGGTCCCCCCACCCCCATGTGGGGTGTGTGTGCCCTTCTGTTGTAACAGGCTGAATAGCGTGGGCACACTGGTAGGTGGGACTGGCTCCTGGCTTGGTTGGCTGTCAGCCCCTCCTCTTTTGATGGCTGCTGGCCCTTCTTCAGTGGACTGGGTCCTGGCATGGTTGGCCACATGACTCAGGGGTCCTGTGGCTGATGCTCATTGGTAATCCCAGTGCTATGTACTAGTACAGCTGGCTATGGTGCCTGGGACATCCCGATGCTTGTGCTGGCCCACTAGTCTTCCTTGTCTTGACTCTTGTGATTATCTCTCAAATGGGTCTGAATTTTAGTTGGGTAAACAAAGAGATGTTGTTACTCTTATTGCTATTAAAACAAACTACATATACAAAAATGATACATATGCTCTGGCCAGAGAAAGAGATTGCTATTGTTCAGTTGCTAAGTTGTGTCCAACTCTTTCATGACCTAATGTGAAGACTTTTACTTTTCATTCTAAGAAAGAAGTGACCTATGTAGGAACAGTTGATAGTTTGTTAAGCATTAAGAATACGTCACTTAAAGTTTTCTGTGTCACATAGTTTCTTGCCTCTTAAGAAGCATTGTTTGGTCCAGGCTTGCTGGGTATACTAGAGTTATTTTGCAGTTGCTTTATTGACAGAATATTTTGGAAACCTGGTGACTTGAGGTATATAGCCAATGTCTATTGCCTTTGCTGCCTTATTTCCATTTACCTTTCTTCTTATAACAGCACCCTGATGCTGCAGAGAAATAATCTGTTCCCTGTTCTTTGACCTAAGATTCAAATGGAGTTGACTCCATTCCATAGCTCCAAGGTGATTATGCACCATGTGATTATGCTGGGCTTTCACAGCACTATATTCCCTTGGACACAGGGATTGTTTCAGGGATGAGCATGTGACCTAGTATAAACCAATGGGACTCATAGAAACACATGCTTAGACATAGGCCTGTTAGCACATCAAATCTGCTATCAGCCCTCTTGCCACCACAAGGAGCCTGCCAATGAAGTATGTGAATATGCAGGGTTGAGGATGACATCATCTGAAATCCTGAATCCAGGGACAGATATACTCCTGGATCCTCTTTTTTTTTTTTTTTTAGTTAAGTGACCCAGTAAATTTCTATTTTTGCATGAACCATTTATTTTTGTCTCTTACAACCAAAAAGGTCCTAACAAGGTCTGAGTGAGCTAAAGAGTTGATATATCTACCGGCAGACTAGAAGTGACCAGGCTTTTTGGCTTATAGATACCTGCATTACTGATTTAGCAGTTGTCTACAATACATGAGAGGTTAAACACATCTTTTCTGAAGGCTTAGCTTTTGAGATTTACAACTGAATTGAACTAAAATATAATATTTAGCTATTCAAGCTTGCAGCAGAGACACTTGATCTGATGTAGCAAGCAGTGCCAATGTCAGAATTAATAAAATAGTTCCGTGTCAAAACAATAAAAGGCCAATCACCTGGAAGGGCAATTTAATCACTTAGGCCTTATCACCACTGGCCAGTGGAGCACTGAGCCACCTGCTTTCCCTTGCTAGACACAGGTTTGCATGAAGCTGAACTGCCAACCGACTTAGATTTTTTTTTAAAAAAATGACTTTGGGAAATCACTGCTGTATTATTGGCAAAAAATGCTCTTATAATGATTTTCTGAGAGGTAACAGAATGCACCAGGCAGCTTTCAAGTGTTGGGTACAAAGAAGATGAAGGCATGTTTGAGAGAGAGCTTTGAGCTCAAATTAGGAAAGAGGAACTTTACAAAATATTTCTTCCTTCAATTTGAATATTTATCCAATGTATTCTAAATGCTGGGGACTGGACTTGGAACAGTGGTCTATAGAGAGGAATCTCAGCTCACACACTGTCTAGCAGAAAGAGTAAATATATTTTAAAAGGAATAAAATGATATAGAAAAATTTTTAATAGAGTTTTGAGTTAAAGAGTTATAGGAAGAGGGATCTGCTTTGTCGGAAGGTAAGTAGTGACTCTGAAGCTGAGAAGCTGTCTTGAAGGTGAGAAGGGGTCAGCTATGCAAAGAGTACAGGACAAGCAACCAATTCAGAGGGAAGAGCACATGCCAAGGTTGGAATGGAACAAGAGTGAGCAACATTCAAAGGCCTGAAAGAAAGGGAGAGTGGCTGTGGCATTGGTGAAAAAGGAGAGCATGATATGAGATGACATTGCAAGAGAGCTAGGAGTTTGATCCATCAGGTATGTGAAGACTGTAGAAAGGAATTATAATTTCATTCTAATAAAATGAAGAGTCACTGGATGTTTGCTGATGCTTGATGGGTTTTGAAACTCTGAAAGTAAATGTGTAATTTTTTTTTTTTAAACCAACGATTCTATCAAACAACCTTTCCTTATCCAAATGTCTAATTGGTTCCAAAATGAATCTTTAATGACAAAATAGGGAAAAGTCATTAGACTAAGATCTAAGGTATCTGCATTTATACCTAGATTCTGTCACTGATTACTGAGCAGACTTGAGCAAGTCCTTACACCTTGTAGGACCTCAGTTCCTCATCTGGAAAATTATAAGATTGGGTTGGATGTTGCATTTGTCATGACTTTTTATTGAAAGTGATAGAAACCCAGTCCAAAATAACAGGGAGAAAGGAATATATTTGTTCACTTATCCAGATAATCCAAGGGTAATATCTTCAGATACGTTTGGGTCTAGGAGATCACCAGGATCTGATTCTTCATCTCTTGGCTTTGTATTGGCTTCATTCGCCAGGAGGTCTTTTCTATGGATGGTTCCCAGCAGGGCCAGACTAGCATCATTAGTAGGGTTAGATATCTATCTAAATTATGTTATCAAAAGTTCCAGGATGGCATGCTGACTTGGGTCATGTGCATGGCTGAACTGGTGGTCCAAATGTGGGGAATTAGATCATTGGCCAAGCCTGGATCGTGTGCCCACCGTTCGAGTCAGTCTGAACCCATATGAACCTAGAGTAAGGAAGGCATGGTTCCCCTACAGGAAAACAGAAGAGGGAATGGATTTTGGATAGGCAAACAAGACATGTCCATGAATCCTCTTTTTGGCTTTAATGATTTCATGAAACCTGCAATGGGAGTCAGTTCTGTACAACCTCTTTTAGTTGATATTAGCCATTGATCTCACCAAAAACTCCCACTTTAGGCTAAAATTGTATGTTTACATTGTGTAACATGTGGTATAATCACCAATTCTGTCCTCCAGTTTGGGCTCTGTGTCTCTAAACTCAGTTACCATGCCTCTAAACGGAGTTACCAGTTACTCAGTTACCTAGACTATCTCCAGCAATTCCTTTTCACAATTCATAAAACTGTGTGAAGAGCTTTGCTTTGGCACAGCCATCAACTTTCTGGCTGTGCAAGTATCCAAAGCCAAAATTTGTTTCCTCATTTATGTTTTTCAGATAGAATTGTTTGTTGAAGTGCTAGAAAAAATCACAATGGGCTTATTGTTCAGCACTCTTCTGGAGTTATTTTAACAGACTTGAAAAATGCTTTAAAACACACCACGTATTCCCTGTTATAGTATCTCTTCCCACAGTGAGTGTGAAGACAACCCTTGAATATAACTCATCTTTCTCACAGTCTCTTCATTAGTCCTGTGTTTCCACTTTTGTTCTCGTTACTCCTACCTACTAAAATGTTGCATTCCTTTAAGCTCTTGCTTTTCCTTGAAATATGGGCACCTGCTGGTCTGCCTCTGGTTTCCATTTAGTACCAATCATCTTTTGCTACTAGATTCTGGTTCATTATTAATTACTTGAATTGCATGACCTTACCAAAAAATGAAACCTAATTTCTATACTATAGCTTCCACCCCTTAAAATATACAATTCAGTGGGTTTAGTTTTAGTGTGTTCACAAAGTTGTGTAACCACCACCACCATCTAGTTCCAGAATATTTTATTCTCTAAAAAGAAAATCTGTACTCATTAGCAGTCACTCTCCATTCATCCCTGAGAAATGTGTGAGTTTTGTCCACTCCTTGAGGGCAGTGGCAGAGACTGCACTTGTTTTGCTTGTCTCTCACAGAAGCCCAATTCTGGGGCCATAGAAGGCATTGATAGAAATGTATTGAATTCTACCTCTTTATGTTGACTGCTGTTTCAATTCAAGGCAAGAGGAAGAGGCTGTGTGCTATAGAGGAAAGAATACTGAGCACAAAGTCTGTTTCAGTTTTCCTTTTTGTTCTGTTCCCAACTGTGTCCTTAAATAACTCCTTCTATCTCTTTAGGCCTAATTTTCTTCTGCTTTGGGGTCGTGGACTCTATAATTTCTGTGTTACCTTCCCAAATTGGCATCAGACATTGTTAATTTTGAGGTCAAGACTGACTTGAGACATAAGACAATTTATTGAATCATAACAGCAGGGTCTCTTTCCATCTTCATTGGGGTTTTGCAGGATATGTGAAATAAGAAAACTCCTTTCTGGGGACTCAGTTTGGGAAGGTAACATGATCTGGCTCAGTCATGTTTGGGTTCAGTTGGACCAAGGTGGGCCTTCCCAGGTGGCACAGTGGTAAAGAATCTGCCTGCCAATGCAGGAGACACATGAGATGTGGATTCAATCCCTGGGTTGGAAAGATCTCCTGGAGGAGAGAATGACTACCACTCCAGTATCCTTGCCTGGGAAATCCCATGCACAGAGCAGCCTAGCAGGCTACAGTCCATGGGGTTGCAGAGTCAGACATGACTGAGTGACTTAGCACACATGCACAGACCAAGGTGGAACGCACCAATCCAGGAAAAATGCTGTTCTCAGTCAAGGTCTCAACTTGACCTTAGTTATTTGGGGGGAAGTTTATGTCTATTTGCATTCAAAGGCTTCTTTCTGTCAATTACGAGCCAAAATACCACACAGAAGTAATGGCACAGAAAGGCCAAAATACATGAATTATGCACCGTATTTATTCATGACTTGGAGGTTGAGCATCTTTCCATTTCCACCTAATGAACATTTGTAGCCCTACAATTTCAATCATCCTTCAACTCACCAAGAGTCCACTGTCTTTTGGAACATCTTAGAGAAAAAAAGTGAATCAAACCTATTTTTCATGGTTCCCAAATGAGTGGTTCCATGTCATGGAAATGAGGTCAGAATGGTAGACAGACAGCTGTTCTGTGTTTCTCCTTGCAGGAAGATGAAGGTCAAAGACACCTTCCTCCTGCTTAGCAGATGCCTCCCAAATGGGTTGTAAACAAGACTGCAGTGCAGCCCTGACTGCATTGGAAAAGAAGAGAGGCATTTAGAACACCCTTTAGAGGTGCTGAACATACAGATCTTTGATTCTGTTTTCACATCTCTTTGCAGTATCTGTCTTTCACTACATGAAGCCATTGATTGAATGAAGTTAGAATAACTTTTGACATAGCTAACCAAAATAGATAGCAAAGGGACTGGTTGCTAAGCACAGCTCTGCTGGGTTTCTGGGCTGACAGCCTACATTAGCATGCAGGGTTTTGCAGAGGCAAATGCTCAGTTATCAACGACTGGTTGTTTAAATCTGCTATTGCCTCTCAGGTAATAGTGAGTCAGCAGCACATGTGACATTAAGAAGGAATCACTGAAATTATGTGCCTCCCAAACATGATATATGCTGCTTGAGGTATAACTTATTCCAACATATATTTAACAAACAATGTTGAGCACCTACTATGTTTTGAGTGTGTGGTAGGTTCAGGGGATATAATACTGAGGCCGCAGTTCCTGTTGTCATGGGTACTGAAGCTTAGAGAGAAAAAGGGAAAGCAAGAAACTGGTCTGATAAAACATTTTTTAGTATATTAGTGTCCTCAGACTTCTCCTCCTGTTCAGGTAAGAGGGTTTTTGGTTTTGTTGTAACAAGGAAAGTGATCGTTATTTGCTCAGTCATGTATGACTCTTTGCAACCCCATGGACTGTAGCCCACCAGATGCTCTGTACATGGGATTTTCCAGGCAAGAATACTGGTGTGGGTAGTGATGCCTTGTTCTGGGGGATCTGTCTTCCTGACCCAGGGATCCGACTTGGGTCTCCTGCATTGCAGGCAGATTCTTTACCGTCCGAGCTGCCAGGGAAGGAACAAGAAAAGATACTCAGTGTCTTCTCTTTCCATTTGGTTCTTTGCTATTGCTAATGAACCTGGGAAAAGGGAAGAGGCAGACAGCAAAGAAGTATGAGGATAGTTTGGGAAGGGCAAGAGACATTCATACAAGCAGCCAGGCTAGAATAAAAGTTTTCCTAACTATGTGGGGGAAAGGGACAATGGGAATGAAGTAGATACCAGAGGAAAGAATATTTTAAGATGTATTGTTATGGATTTTCCTTATAACTTAATGGTTTTTAGTAAAAAATTCATTTATAAAAAACGTTATTAATATAACTGTTTGTTATTTTAAATTCAAGTAATGCCAAAGAGGGTACAATGGTAGATAAAAGCTTCCTGTTCCCCCACCCCATTCCCTCAATCCACGTGTCAGTGCTGTTTTCCAGAAGTAAGTATCATCAATACTAGCTTACTTGCAGATCATGTACCTATAAATAGTATGTAAATAGTAATATATATATATGCCCATGCATACATGTACACACATAGCATATTTTAAACCAAAGAGACTATATTTTAAAGTTTTATAATCTTTTAGACTTCATATATAACAACATATTTTCAGGTTAGTAGACATTTATCTCATTTTAAATGAGCCCCATGGCATTTTATTTGATATGCTCTCTATATAAAGCAATTTCTCAATTGATGGGAATGTTTTACAATATTTCCAAAAGCATCTTTTTACATATGTCTCTTTATGTTTATTTAAACATTTTTGTTGAATGGAATCTTAAAAATTGGTTTTCTGGATCATAGAGAATGTGCATTATGTTTTTTTGCATAAACCTTGCCAAAATGTCCTCTAAAAATGTGTCATGTTACTCTACAAAGGGATTGAGAGTGAATGTTTTTCACATCCCCATCGACTCTGTCATTAAATGCAAGAACTACAGTGTCACTCGTGAATTTGCTTCAAAATCCTCAAATTCTTTCTTTTTTTTAAATAAGGATATGCACATTGTCTTGCAAAGCCAGATTCTCTTCTTTGTGGAAGATCAACTCTCATGGGTAAGCTCTAAGACATGTCTCAGATAAGGAGGCACTGAAGCTTTTGACTCTCAGACTTCTCACACTTCTAAAGCCAGCTGTAAAGCAGCTTGGAGAATTCTGAGTGGCATAGAAGTTGAGCTCTCTTACACTGTCAGCACTTCTAGGGGCAAAATGTATCTATAGAGTTATTAGCTTCATTCAACAGTCCTCACTGGGAGACTTTCAGTCTTCCTGCAGTAGTACATGTAACTGATAGGGCAGTTATCTATGCCACATGTATATCTACCATTTAGTCCACAGGTATAACAATAATGGCTTCCCTGTCGGCTCAGATGATAAAGAATCTGCCTGCAAAGCAAGAGAGCTGAGTTCAATTCCTGGGTCAGGAAGATTCCCCTGGAGAAGAGAATGGCTATCCACTCCAGTAATCTTGCCTGGGAAATCCCATGGACAGAGGAGCCTGGAAGGCTACAGTCCATATGGTCACAAAAAATCAGACATGACTGAGTCACCAACACTAGGTCTGTAACAGTAACAGCAATGAAGTTCTTTATTCCTCCTCCTTCAACTCTGATGTCACAGCTCTGCAAAATACCATTTTTGGTTAATTATTGAGTGCATATGTTAGTTCTGTACTAAGGACTTGCAAATACATGTTCTTATTTAACCTTTAAACACCTATATGAGCTGGGTATTAATATTCCTATTAAAGTTAGAAACCAAGTGTCAGAGAGTTTAAATGACAGCCTTGCAGCTACACCGTGACAGAGTCATTATTTGAAACCACATCCTTTTGACTCCAAATCCCACATTGTTAACCACTATATCTTTCTGTTCATTAGTCAAAGTGACATTAAATAATACCTTTTGATGATCTGTTTAGGGACATCTGATACATTTGGTAAGATGCTTCCTTCATCTTATTTTGATTCTCACTGATTAATCCTCTTGCGATTTCATCTCGTGGCTAACACAAGGACAGGCCACATTTATTAACAAGCCATTTTTGTCCCAGATGTCGTAAAGAAATGGGGCACTATCCTGCTTAAAGGTTTACTCAGGCTCCCCAGTTGCATACTCTGGTGCTGCCTCTTGCTAATTGTTGACCTTGGGCAAGTTACTAAATCTCAGGTTTCTCATCTGTAAGACCGGTACAGTAGGTTTGCTGACCTCATTGGATTATTTTGAAATTAAACTGAAATAATGTATTAAAGCATTGGGAAGGCTATTTGGTGCATACTAAGTATAAATCGTAGGTTTTGCTGCATTGCTGTCATTACCAAGTTGACTCCCTTTGTTTCACCAGCAGCATCTCCTCTTGGGGTTCTATCCAGCTCCTTGATAACCCAGTTCATCCACTTTGTGGTCACTCAATTACCTGTAGCTTTATCTGAAATAGTTCTCTCAGATGGCGATCTTCCAATATTCCTGCTTTGGCTCCTGACCCTGATTTCTTGTCCTACTATTTCAACTCAATGATTTTGGTCTAGTATCTAACCAAGCTCTTGATAGCTGATGTTCTCTGTTGTCTCAATCTGCCCTGAATCAGTACTTTTCATAAATATTCCCGATTTTTCCAACTTATTTTTGACTTGTCCGTTCCTCAGTTTGAACAAACCTATGCTTTGTGAATGAAAAGTTTTGTTCTCATGGACTGTTTCAGATTGTTGCTTACCTACTCCAGTTAATCAACCTTTATTCAGTGAATACTTCAGAGAACTCACCGTGTATGTAGTGCAGTCGCAAGGAGTCGGACACAACTGAGCAACTGAAATGAACTGAACTGACTGAGTGTAGTGTTAGTCATTCAGTTGTGTCTGACTCTTTGTGACCCCATGGACAATAGCCTGACAGACTCCTCTCTCCATGGAATTTCCCAGGCAAGAATACTGGAGTGGGTTGCCATTTCCTTCCCCAGGGAATCTTCCTAACCCAGGGATCGAACCTGGGTCTCCTGCATTGCAGGCAGATTCTTCACCATCTGAGCCACCAGGGAAGACCTACAGTGTATGAGGCACAGAGTCAGGTGCTAGGGAGGCAAATGTGAAAAAATAGAGAAATACAGAACTTACAGTCTTTAGATAATTATCAGGTTATCAAAGAGTCACACAAATTTAAAGTTGCAGTTGTGATAAATATTGTAAAGGTGAGCGATACGGTATTATAACAGTCTATACTGGGAGTATTTGACCTTGTCAGGAAGGTCAAGAAAGCCTTCTTTGGAAATGAAGCTGAGATAGAGTCCAGAGGGTGGGTGGGAAGTAACTAGGCAAATAGGGAGAACAGAGTGGTGAGGGCTGAGAAAAGAGCATTTATACAGCAGAAAGGGAGCATGGGGAGTGTTAGTTACTGAAAGGAGGTCAGTGAGGCTGGAGCAAAGAGAGCAGAAGAGGAAAATGCAAGATGAGTGAGGTCATCTGGGCCTTATGGGCTATGCTAAGGATTCCCATCAAGTGCGATGGGAAACCATTTGATGGTGATAAGCGGGGCAGCAGGGCCATATCAGGTTTTCATTTTGCACAGGTCTATCTGGGGAGGACAAGGAGTGGACCATGGCAGGGCAGCTAGAAGATACCCTAAGCAGGGAATGTTGGTAGCTTTGACTAGGATAGCAGTTGTAGAGGGGAGAAATTAATGGTATGGAGAGATACCAGAGATCAATTAGTAATTTTTGATGATATTTGAGATGATATAGGAAAAAGAGGGATGACCTCAAGTTTCCTGGCTTGTACAGCTGTCCGGAGGGTGATTCTTTTTACTGGGGTGGGAGAACAATGCAATTTTGAATACACTGGGCTTATTCAATGATAAATTGTTTACTCCAGATAAGGTTCTTAAAATCTCTGGGAGTGGAAACCCACTCAAACTAGCTTGAGTAGAAGTTTCTGTATAAGGATATAGGGAATCGCATGGAAGCAGTAGTAGAAGGGCCTTGGGGAAGCTGAGAAGTTATCAGGAACTGTGACCTACTTCTCTGGCTCTCAAGGCCCATTCGTCTCTGCTTCTGTTTAAACACGAGTCTCCTTTACTCTTCTCAAATTTAGTTTTATTTATTTATTATTATTATTTTATTTTTGGCTGCACTGGGTCTTCTTTGCTCACACAGGGTTTCTCTAGTGGCAGAGTGCAGGGGCTGCTCTCTCTCTAGTTGTGATGCATGGGCTTCTCATTAGGGTGGCTTCTCTTGTTGCCGAGCAAGGCTGTAGGGCATGCAGGACCCCGGTTGTTGTAGTGTATGGGCTTAGTTGCCCCGTGACGTGTGGCATCTTCCTGGACCAGGGATTGAACTAGTGTCCCCTGCATTGCAAAGTGGAACCTTTACCACTGAGCCACTAGGGAAGCCCTCTTCTGTTTTTCTTGACCAGATTCTTTTGCTGGCTCTCATTGCACAGGACTCACATTGGCCACCACCCTGAAATCTAATCCTAATATGTCAGCAGTAGCATTCCTCACTAACTGCCTATTATTTCCATGTCTTCCTGCACATTATTGATGGAGAAAGTATGGAAAGAGAATTGTCGGCCAGCTTTCTGGTATGTGTCCCTGACCCAGTCAACAGGGATGCATCATAGTTGGTGGTGGTTTAGTTGCTAAGTCATGTCCAACTCTTGCAACCCCATAGACTGTAGTCTTTCAGGCTCCTCTGTTTATGGGATTTCCCAGGAAAGAATACTGGAGTGGGTTGCCACTTCCTTCTCCAGGGAATCTTCCCAACCCAGGGATTGAGCCCAGGTCTCCTGCATTGCATACAGTCTCCTGAATTTCAGGTCAATTCTTTACCATGTGAGCCACCACTGAAGCCCATGGTTACTGCCATCCCAAATCTAGAATTTGTGAACAGGGAAGTCAGTGGTATACAAGTCTGGTAAAACTCCTTGAAGGCAAGAAAAATGTTATGCTCTTTTGGGATTTTTTGTAGAGAACAGCAAATAATTTGCATCTAGTAGTTGCTCAATAAATATTGTCCTTATTGAGTCATTGGTGATCTTTCAATATTTTTAAAAAGTTGGAATACGTTAAGAATCTCCCATGGCATTTTTGAAAAGTCAGAGATCAAAGTTCACTTTTAGAGGAAAAGATCAATAAATAGGTCTGAAGAGGGCCCCAGGAGTATGCATTTCTGAAAAAAAACTGCCCAACATGAATTTGATGCAAGTGGTCCATGGACCATGCACCATTTTTTGAACTTGGTGAATCATGGCCAGAAATCTCTATTGTAAGCACTGGACACTGAATTCATTTTGGATCTTGGACCTCTGTTTCTCGATTTATATAATGGGCCAACTATTTCTTTCTTATATTCAAGAGTGAAGTTGAAGGTTAATATGATAACTTTGGAAATAAACTTTGACCTGCCTTTCATGGAGTTATAAATATGAAATATGGTGTTAATATATATCTGAATAGCTTCTGTATTGTTTGAATTACATCACATTCCTCTTAGCTGTTCACTATTTCCTGATGATGACCAAAGAATGAATAATGCCTCATCAGTGTTTTATTGTCCGCTTTTAGGAACTGGAAATGTAACTCTTGAATTACTGCTGCTTTTCCTGAGTGCAGTTCTTATGGGGGAATAGAGGAAAGATCTTGGAAAGTCAGACAAAATGCTGTCTGTAACTGCCTGCTTTTTCAAAAACAAGTCTTACTGATCACAAAAGATCCATTTTGAGGAGTGCCAGCCAACAAGACAGCCTCAATACATTCATTGATTTGTGACAATGGAGTCTGGGTCTAAGGTCTGATTCAAAGTGAGGGAAGCCTGGGAGAGTTGCCAGCCAGCTCCTTGAAAGAGTGGGCCCTTCCACCCGGTTCAGGTCCTATCCCTTCTCCTTGGCCTTGGCCAATGCAGTCTGGCTTCTGCTGCTGTCACCTCCCTGAGACTTCTCTCTCTCGGGTTAAAAATGATTGCCGCTTGCCAAGTGCTAAATTTAAGTGAACTCTTTGGTGATGTTATGTTTTAGTTATTTTAGGTCCCCAAGTCTAGTACACAGTAAATACTCAGTAAATATCTTCAGGATGTTCAGAAGGAGGAGTGTTTTCATAATCCATTCAATTGTTATTGGATCATCTAAACATTTCTTCTAATTAAAATAGTTTTAGCAATTAACATATAAGCATAAAGGTTTCTCAGTAGGCTTCTCAGAGTTTATTCATGCTGTGCTGTGAGCAGGTATTTTCAAGAAAATTAATTGAGACTAACTTAGGAAGTAGTTACTTCTGCTTGAAGCACCCAGAGCCCTGATACAGTCAACCAACCATATGATACACACAATCATATGATGAGGCGCCTCTCATCTGTAAACTACAGAAAACCTGACTCAAACAATAAAGGGCATTTACTGTCTTGTCACAGAAAAGTAGAGTGGCATGGTGAAACTTGACCTGGCGAGAGTAAGATGTGGTTTTCCTTTATTTTTGGTGTTGCTTGCGTTTTCAGCAAACTTCTCTGTTGTGGCCCTACAGGCGACATGTGTGCTTATTCATACATTGGGAGAGGAATGTGTCTCTTGCCCCACTCGTCAACAGGATTCAGCTTGTTTGGATCAATTTATGTCACATACATGCGTGCAAACTCGCTTCAGTTGTGTCCGACTCTTTGAGACTCCATGGATTGTAGCCTGCTGGGCTCCTCTGTCCATGGGATTCTCCAGGCAAGAGTGGGTTGCCATGCCCTCCTCCAGGGGATCTTTCTGACCCAGGGATTGAACCTGTGTCTCCTGTGGCCCCTGCATTGCAGGCAGATTCTTTACCACCGAGCTACTGGAAAAGCCCCGTTTAGGTAACATCCTTCTCTAATATCAGCCATACTTGGATATGATTACACAGTCCGATAGTCCTCTGACATACCCCATCCTTAAGTCTGGAGTGATACCAGATTTTCTTAAACAAATGGGCTGCAGTAGGAGAGCCTGAGTGCTGACACCAGTGGAGGGCAAAACGGATGCTGGACAGTCAAAACCAGTGAAACGCCCTTTCAGTTTATTTCAGTTCAGTCACTCAGTTGTATCCGACTCTTTGCGACCCCATGAATCGCAGCACACCAGGCCTCCCTGTCCATCACCAACTCCCAGAGTTTACCCAAACTCATGTCCATCGACTCAGTGATGCCATCCAGCCATCTCATCCTCTGTTGTTCCCTTCTCCTCCTGCCCCCAATCCCTCTCAGCATCAGAGTCTTTTCCAATGAGTCAACTCTTCACATGAGGTGGACAAAGTATTGGAGTTTCACCTTTAGCATCAGTCCTTCCAATGAACACCCAGGACTGATCTCCTTTAGGATGGACTGGTTGGATCTCCTTGCAGTCCAAGGGACTCTCAAGAGTCTTCTCCAACACCACCGTTCAAAAGCGTCAGTTCTTCGGTGCTCAGCTTTCTTCACAGTCCAACTCTCACATCTATACATGACAACTGGGAAAACCATAGCCTTGACTAGACGGACCTTTGTTGTCAAAGTAATATCTCTGCTTTTGAACATGCTATCTAGGTTGGTCATAACTTTCCTTCCAAGGAATAAGTGTCTTTTAATTTCATATCTGAAATCACCATCTGCAGTGGATCCAAAAGACAGGGGGAACATGTGATGTGAATATGATGGCCATGCCTTCCACAAAAGACACAGCTTGGTCTTGTTTCTGTGGAGGAGGAAGGGATACCACAATGCACCACTTTCCTACATGATCTGCTACTTGGAAAGGGTGATGTGCTGTATATTACCTGCTCTCTGCCAGGGAATGCTGACTTGCATGGTTTGCATCAGTGAGAGCTCCAGATTCTGGAGAATTTGGCCAATGGGAAGACCAGACGGCAGGAGGAGGGTGTGATCGGGGTATTTATTCCTCTGGCTCCCTCCCTGTGAGGCTGTGGGTTGGCTGTATTGCTGCTGCTGCTCCTGCCAAGCAGCCCCCTCTCTACATCCTTCCTTTCTCGGGATTCTAAACCATTCTTTGCCTTTCTCCATCTTCATGCTGTTGCTATTCCTGGGGTTCTGCTTGTTGAGTTCTCTAAACTCTGCCTACACCTTTGTAAAGATTCTTTTTATTAAACTTGTCTCAAATCACCCAGTTGGAGTATGCCATCTGTTTTCTGCCAAGATCCTTACCAATACAGTGGGTAATAATCTCTCTTCTAACATATTTTCAATTACTCCAGTAACACTTTTCCAAAATAGAATGATCATGCTATCAGCCAAAGGTAAATTTTCTTTAATTGGAAGAAAGCAAAGCTTCCCCAGTCAACTTGGATCATTTGTGATTCAGTCAGAAAGTTAAAGGATTTGCAACTTGAGGACAAAAGCATTAGCCAGAAGGGCATATAATTTTTTTTTTAATTTATTGAAGGATAATTGCTTTACAAAACTTTGTTGTTTTCTGTCAAACCTCAACATGAATCAGCCATAGGTATACATATATCTCTTACCTTCTGAACCTCCCTCCCATCTCCCTCCCCATCCCACCTCTCTAGGTTGATACAGAGCCCGTTTGAGTTTCCTGAGCCATACAGCAAATTCCCATTGGCTATCTGTTTTACATACGGTAATGTAAGTTTCCATGTTACTTGTTCCATACATCTCACCCTCTCCTTCCCTCTCCCCATGCCCATAAGTCTATTCTCTATGTCTGTTTCTCCATTGCTGCCCTGTAAATAAATTCTTCAGGACCATTTTTCTAGATTCCGTATATGTGCATTAGAATACAATATTTATTGTTCTCTTTCTGATTCACTTCACTCTGTATAATAGGTTCTAGTTTCATCCACCTCATCAGAACTGACTCAAATGCATTCCTTTTTATGGCTGAGTAATATTCCATTGTGTGTATGTACCATACCTTCTTTATCCATTCATCTGTTGATGGGCATCTAGGTTTCTTCCATGTTCTAGCTATTGTAAATAGTGCTGCAATGAACAGTGGGATACACGTGTCTTTTTCAACCCTGGTTCCCTCATGGTATATGCCTTGGAGAGGGGTTGCTGGGTCATATGGTGGTTTTATTTCTAGTTTTTTAAAGAAATCTCCATACTATCTTCCATAGCGGCTGTATCAATTTACATTCCCACCAACAGTGCAAGACTGTTCCCTTTTCTCCACACCCTCTCCAGCATTTATTGTTGTTGACTTCTTGATTATTGCCGATCTGCCTCTTGAGAAATTTGTATGCAGGTCAGGAAGCAACAGTTAGAAATGGACATGGAACGACAGACTGGTTCCAAATAGGAAAAGGAGTTCGTCAAGGCTGTATATTGTCACCCTGTTTATTTAACTTATATGCAGAGTACATCATGAGAAACGCTGGACTGGAAGAAACACAAGCTGGAATCAAGATTGCCAGGAGAGATATCAATAACCTCAGAGATGCAGATGACACCACCCTTATGGCAGAAAGTGAAGAGGAACTACAAAGCCTCTTGATGAAAGTGAAAGAGGAGAGTGAAAAAGTTGGCTTAAAGCTCAACATTCAGAAAACTAAGATTATGGCATCTGGTCCCACCACTTCATGGGAAATAGTGGGGAAACAGTGGAAACAGTGTCAGACTTTATTTTTCTGGGCTCCAAAATCACTGCAGATGGTGATTATAGCCATGAAATTAAAAGACGCTTACTCCTTGGAAGGAAAGTTATGACCAACCTAGATAGCATATTCAAAAGCAGAGACATTACTTTGCCAACAAAGTTTCATCTAGTCAGGGCTATGGTTTTTCCAGTGGTCATGTATGGATGTGAGAGTTGGACTGTGAAGAAGGCTGAGCACCGAAGAATTGATGCTTTTGAGCTGTGGTGTTGGAGAAGACTCTTGAGAGTCCCTTGGACTGCAAGGAGATCCAACCAGTCCATTCTGAAGGAGATCAGCCCTGGGTGTTCTTTGGAAGAAATGATGCTAAAGCTGAAACTCCAGTACTTTGGCCACCTCATGCGAAGAGTTGACTCATTGGAAAAGACTCTGATGCTGGGAGGGATTGGGGGCAAGAGGAGAAGGGGACGACAGAGGATGAGATGGCTGGATGGCATCACTGACTCGATGGACGTGAGTCTGAGTGAACTCCAGGAGTTGGTGATGGACAGGGAGGCCTGGTGTGCTGCGATTCATGGGGTTGCAAAGAGTCGGACATGACTGAGCGACTGATCTGATCTGATCTGATCCTTAATATATTTGATTATTTAATCCCCTGACATCTCAGACTCATCCCTTACTCCCATAGCCCTGCAGTCTCATCTGTAATCCCTCCTTGTACAACTCCAACTCTGCTAGATTACCCCCATTGCCCTCTGGTAATGGTGTTTTGTGACTAAATTGGAAGGAAGGAACAAGGGAAAGAAGGAGGAAAATGACTTCATTTTTAAATATGAGACTGTAAAAATTACCTACTTTCAGGCTAGGTTTCAAAATTAAGCAATGACGAGCGTTATACTTTTACTGTAAACTAATCATTGTTGTTGCTTAGTCATTGTGTCATGTCAGACTCTGTGAACCCCTGGACTGCAGCTTGCCAGGCTTCCCTGTCCTTCACCATCTCATGCAGTTTGCTCAAACTCATGTCCATTGAGTCAATGATGCTATCCAACCATCACATCCTCTGTTGTCCCCTTCGCCTCCTGCCCTCAATCTTTGCCAACTTCAGGGTCTTTTCTAATGAGTTTGCTCTTCACATCAGGTGGCCAAAGTTTTGGTGCTTCAGCATCAGTCCTTCCAATGAATATTCAGGGCTGATTTCCTTTAGGTTTGACTGGTTTGATCTCCTTGCAGTCCATGGAACTCTCAAGAGTCTTCTCCGGTACCACAGTTCAAAAACATCAGTTCTTTAGTGCTCAGCCTTCTTTTTGGTCCAACTCTGACATACATCCATGACTACTGGAGAAACCATAGCTTTGACTCTACAGACCTTTGTCTGCAAAGTGATGTTTCTGCCTTTTAATATACCGTCTACATTTGTCATAGTTTTTGTTACAAGGAACAAGTGTCTTAATTTCATGGCTTCAGTAATCATCCACAGTGATTTTGGAGCTCAAGAAAGTAAAATCTGTCACTGTTTCCACTTTTTCTCCATCTATTTGCCATGAAGTGATAGTATCAGATACCACGATCTTCATTTTTTGAATATTGAGTTTTTAGCCAGCTTTTACACTCCCCCACTTCACCCTCATGTATTTCCTTTTTGCTTTCTGCCATTAGAGTGGTATCATCTGCATATCTGAGGTTATTGATATTTCTCCCAGCAATCTTGATTCCAGATTGTGATTTATCCAACCTGGCATTTTACATGATATACTCTGCATATAAGTTAAATAATCAGGGTGACAATATACAGCCTTGACGTACTCCTTTCCCAATTTTGAACCTGTCCACTGTCCATGTTTGGTTCTAATTGTTGCTTTGTCAATGGTTTACTGTACCCTAACACTTAATGTAATATTCATTGAGTGAATATATAGACTGAAATGAATAATAAAATATCCCCCAGGTTTAGTAGAGTCAAAAGAGTAACCTGGTATCTAGCCCTATATATATTACCAGTTCACTAAGAACTTGAACAACTACTTTATTCATTCATTCATTTAAGAAATAAAATTTAAACATCTTTTAAGTTCCAAAAACTGCTCCATGATCCAGGGATATAAGAATTAGCACGATTGACTTGGGCCTATTTTCATGTTTGTAATCTGGCTCAGAAGACAAACACCTAACATACAGTAGTGATAAAGCAGGAGTTGTGCTTTGTTACAGAAGCAGAGTTTTGAGAGTGCCTTATGGCACCACTGAGCTGTATCTACTGGAGTGGCTAAGAAGGTTTCCTAGAGAAACATGTTCCATTGCAACCTTATGATGAGTAGGCATTAGCCAGGAGCAGAGGAGGGAGGAGAGAGAGTATTTTGGGTAGAAGAAACAGAGAGAGAGGGAGAGCATATTATCTTTGAGGTATTAAAAGAAATTTGATGTAGTGCATACAAGAAGGGTGGGGGACATGGAAAAGAAATAGTTGGAGAGGTTATGAGGGGTCTTGTGAATCTTTTATGAGTCTTAGTCATTATTTAGAGTGTGATGAGAAATTACTACAGAATGTAACATGGGAGTGGTGAATTAACTCTTTAGAAGCATTGCTCTGACTTCTCAACTGAGAATGGAGGTTACCAGTTAGATAGGAGGGAAAGTCTGGAGGCAAAGCCAGAGCTCAGATGCATCAAGCAGGGGAGAAATGATGAAGTTGTGGCATAGGCAGAGGCTGCGGAGGTAGGTGGCAATAGACATAAGTGAAGAGATATTTAGAGATGATCTCAACAGAAATGATGCTCAGATCTGTGGTGTCAGCAATGCTCTTTCCCGAAATAGGGAACATGGCTGTGTGAGTAGGTTTAGGTTGGAAGGATGAGGAGGAGGATATGAGAAGTTTTCTTTCCCAGTGGTGAACGAGAGGCTTAGACTCACAACAACGAAGTTCTGTGGTCATCTAGTTTGTCTTCCTGTGGCCAGAGACAGAGTAACTTGGGAACTGCAGAGGGATTCTCTGAATATCTTCCTTTTCCTCCTGCTATTGAGGCACCTAACCAACCTAGCCTTTACTTACCAATTAAGCTCAGGAAGCAGAAAATGTTTCTATCGCTTAGTATTTAAATCAAAACAAAAGAAAAGCAGTGGGGAGGTGACATAAGCTGGTAAATATGTTAGCTTTCATAATCATGAGGGAACATAGAATTTATCATTCCACATTTTATAACTTGGATGATTTTAGATATTCTGTGGCCAGACTGACTTTATTGTCCTATAATTCTCAATTCTGTATGTTGTGTTTTTTCTTAGCTTGAGCAACTCTCCCAATTGCTTATGACTTTACAGTTGCTACAGGGAGTCGTTGAACACAGATGGCTTTTAGGAGGGAGTCAATTTGGTAGGCATTTTCCTTGATTACGATGCGTTCTCTCTGCACTGATTATTAAAGATTCTTGCATGTCAAATGGTGAAAATGTTTCTAGGGTCTCAAGGAAGGAAGGAACATTGCATTTGGTGGATGATCTGTGTATGATTATACTCTGATGAAAGGTTGTCTGGTTCCTTTAATTTATTCAGATAAATTTTTATAAGCAGTGATAAAACCAAACCAACATGAGGCACCAAAGGGAAAAGACTGAGCAGAATTTGCCATAGAGAGCAGATACTGATTTGAGCATATAATTATATCCACTTTGTTAGATGAGAGACTTTCATCTCGCAACCCTGCAAATAAGTACAAAAATCTTATCAGACATACCTGGTACCCATTTTTAAAGTTCATTCAACTCTTCTTTGAGGAAAACATGGATAGAAAAAAATACTTTTTTTATTTGAAGCCAATTTTATGTCTTTTCTTATATTACTTTTAAATCAACTTTTTATTGCACAGTTGATGTGAGTTTATTATAGGGATAGCAGAAAATAGAAGCCAATGTTTTCACCTAAATTTGTCTTTGTCTGAGGAAAGGCCTGATCTCTATGAATGACATTTGAGTCTAAAGCTACAGGAGATAAAAGGGGTACTGTTGACTGGCCTGGGTGTCTTACACTGAGATTTTTTTGGATCTACAACAGAAAAGCTATGTCAATATCCCTGTGTGGACTTGTTCATGAGGATAAGAAACTTAGGTCATAAGGGTGTCTTCTCCAGTTTTCTTAGTGGCTATGATAAGTGGACTTTGTTGTCAAATTTTGAGAATCCAGAGCAAAGGAAAATGTATCCTTATTTAAGAAATATCCTTCCTGAGGTCTAAAAATCATACTGCCAGTGATACGGCATTTGCTGTGTGTTAGACATTGTGCTAAGTATTTCACATGTGTTTTATTTCATTCTCATGGAAAGCCCACAAGATAGGTATTCATCCCTCTTTAACTAAATGAAAATTATAGTACAGAGAAATGAACTTGTTCCAGGTCACAAACTTGTCCACTTTACCAAGAGACTAAGTTGTTTCTCCTTTCTAGCATGAGCATGGATCCATCTCATCTAAATTAGAACAGGCATTTATTTCTTCAGGATTCAGATAGCTGAGATGAAAAAGCATGTACTTCCTGAACACCTAGACAACACCATTGAGAGATCCAGCAGTCAAGAGAATCATGCTGGTGGGGAGGGAGGTGAAACTCTTCATCTAGGCTCTGCCTGAGGCTGAGCCACATGGGGGACCGGAGCTGGAGGAGACCGCTCATTGTGACTCTCTGGCCACGCACTGCATGTGCTCTAACAGCAAATCTTCCTCTCTCCACTTGCTGTCCAGTGCGATTCTGTTTCAAGGGCATGATTTCCATAGTGGCTGTTCCCGTGTCCCTCCGCACAGTCTGTCTTGAAACAGGACACACATACCCTTCATCTCCACTGTGCTGTCCACATTGTCCTGCCTCCAAATCTTGTTTAAAATTTGGAGATCATGTTTACTCATCTTTGCTTTAATTTTGAGTTTTTGCTAATGACTGACTCTTTTTATTCCCATATGTTAAAGATACTAAATGTTAAAATAATTCTTCTCAGTTCATTTTTTTGTTTGTTTCCCATTTAGTTTCTTATAGAAATCAGTTTTTTTTCTGCTCCTATGTAATTTCCTTAATATCTTGCTAATTCACAACAGTTAAAGAATGCCTCAGAAAATTGAAAGTATAATGATAATAATAGTATCATTCACTTATACTATTTACTTTTGTATTTTGTGAAGCCCCCCCCCCCCCGCTTTTTTTAAAGAAATTGAAGCAGTGTTATCCCTAAGTTATTCAATATATATAGGGGAAAATACACTAAATGGGATTGGCAGAGACATGATGTTTTATCCCTGTCTTTCCATCCATCTGGCGCATTTTCCTTCTTACTGTTATACTTGCTGTGTTGTTTTATGGGTATTTGTCTGGATGCTTTTTCTTTCTCTGTTTTCATGTTTAGTTAAAACCCATTTGATCAGCTGGCCTTCAATTTATTCGTTTGCAAACCAAGATAGTTTCCCTCACTCTACCTATCAGAGATAGTTTTCTTTTTATATATATCATCTCTTTTTAAAATTTAATTTGAGTATAATTGCTACCGTGTATAAAACAGATGGCTACTGGGTAGCACAGGTAGTTAACTAAGCAAGGAGATCTTGAATATGGAAGAGCTTTTCCATATGAGCCTTATGAGATGTTAGTATGTCACTTTCCCATTCTTTGCCCTTTCTTCTCCTCATGCATATATGATTGTTTTAAAACGATCTCAGAGCATATGAGAATCACTTAAGGGAACTGATTAAACATGAAGATTCCTGGGCTCTGTCCTCAGAGGTTCTGAATCAGTAAGTAGGGTGATTCCCAGTAATCTGCATATTTACTGAAGTCATTCTGATCCAGGAGATCAGGGGAGCATATGTTGGGAAACGCTGCTCTAAGGGGCCATATTTCTGTTTCATGGATGAGCAGTTTCCTCTTTCTATCCGAACCAGCTATGTTTTTACTTTTCTGCACACGAATAACCTTAACAACTTTAAGAAATGGGAGAACCACTGAGTGCATAGAGTGAAAGTTATTTATCATGACATTGAAGTTTATTCAATTTCTCTAAAAACAACCGGTCATCTGCAGAAAGGTGCTTTTTGGATGTGGAAACTGAGCGAGTGCAGAATAGCTACTGAAATTCAGAGGCAGTCAGCTGGACTGCAAAAAAGCACATTGGACGGGCAGGTTCTAGTCTTGAATCCAGTACTCATGCTGGCTGTGTGACCTTGGCCAAAGTCCTGTTCCTCTCTGGGCCTGTTTTCACATTTTAGATTGGGACTAGATCTGTGTTTGTTAGATTCTTCCACCAACACAGAGTGGGGGATTTTGTTCAGGTCCTCCAAGAGCTTAGACCACAGCTGGAAGTAGGGCACTAATGACTAACATTTCTTAGAAGCAATATGTCTTACTTTAAAAAGTAATTTTTTTTTAAATGCCCTCTATTCCATCATATATGTGTGCTCCTTTCAGTGTAAAAGTAATGTTTAAAATTAAACACCATTGAGTAAAACTGAAATACCCATGGCTTCCCTTCCTGCTACCTCACATCTCAGGGGTTCTATACCTGAGTTTAAGAAAAGAGTAGATGATCCCAAGGATTCCTTCCAGTTCTCTGATGCTATGATCTAAGAACATTCTTTAAGTATATATGCCACCTAATGCACTGATCTCTACCTCCAAATCAGATGTTCTCTGACATCTAGAGAGTAGGAAAATGTTCTAAAGGAAAAAAAATACTCACCTAAAAGGTGGCTGTCATTTTGATGTAAACAATCCAGTGCTAAATTTATTGACCTGATTCACAAAGGATTTTGTGATTCTCTAAACTCACTTTGAGCTCTGTATGAATTTGTTGGCCTGAAATTGAACTTGTACTTGTGAATAGTTACCAGCATGTGGGGTTGAAGAAAAGAAATTCAACTGGACATGAACACCCATACTGGAATTGAATGCAACTTAAGTTTGTTGAGAGCACTTTGTCACCCTCATTAAATGTATTGATCTTTCTGTATCTCGAATCACCTCTCTGTGAACTCATTGGTCACTAATGATTCCACCAAATTGGACATGTTTTGACCTTTTTGCTCTTAGAAAGATGATTTGACAAAAATGTTAAGCAATTTGAATTTAGTTATTCTCCATAAGAAGACCTCACTAAGGTTCCAGTATACACCCAGTGAGCTTAATATGAACTCTATTAAATTTTGTGGGGAGCAGAAGAGGTAAAAATCATCACATAAGGTTGTTTCATTTTCAAGAAGCCACCTGATCCCTCAGACACATCTCCAGAGGGTGGCAATAAGTAGCAGTGGTCCTAAAAGCCAGGTTTCAGTGAGACTCCAGTCTCTAGAATGGACCCTATTAAACAAAGTTCACAAGTTACTGATGTATAAGATAACATCTTATAATCATAAGGAGGCTAAGTATGTATATCTTTGTACTTTTTACCTCACCATATAAATGTGTAGAAGAAACAAAATTATTATCCACAGTTTGCTTGGTGAGCATGGGGTTTGAGCAGGAAATTAATTTGGATGACCTTGAGAGTTTCCAGGACACTAAAGTAGGACAGTACGATGCATCCGTCTATAAGCACATAGTGAGCTAGCTTCATGGACTTAGATGGGGCCTTATCATAGTGGTCACGGGTGTGAACTTGGCACACCGACTGCCTGGGGCCAGAGTCTCACTCTGAAATTTACTAGCATGATTTTGATACCTTTCTTACACTGACCTTCACCTTCTTCTGTAAAATTTTGCTCTCCTTCATTCTATTCTTCTTGTAGATTTTAAATTGTGGTAGAAAATCCAATCTTCCTTATTTCCTGGTTTTTGGAATGCATCTCAGTGTCAACCTCCTGTATACTCAGACTTCAAATTGAAGTTTCACTGCCCTTCCAATTCTAAGAAAGAAAAGTTGACTGAAAGAAAATTCTTATCTCATAAAAAAGAACCCAATGACCAGCTTTATGAACTGTTTGACTTCTGGGAGAAAAGTGAAGCCTTAGTGCCCCATTTCTTTCTTGATAACCTCCAAATGTGACAATTACTGATAGTCAAGTATTCATAGAGAAGGGTTTTTGGAAGGGGAAAAAAAAAAAACACCAATTTCAACTCAGTGACTTGTTCTCAAGACCTCATTAATCTCTCCATGTTTCCTGTGGATGCTACATGAAGCTGTTAGCACTCTAAATTGGAATTTTACTGGCTACTATTATTTTGGAGAGAAAGAAAGTTTGAGAAGGAGATAAAAGCTTTAGTTCTCTTAGATTATCTTAACAAATCACTTACATCTGAATAAGGCAATTAAAATTATTGACAAGCAAGCAAACAACCACCCTAAACATTCAGGAATCAAAGACCTGCTTGGCAGAAATTATACCAAAGGGATAAAGCACCACAACTGAAAGTCCAGGAAAATTATTGTAATTGATTAATTCTCTTAGGTCCAGACAGAAAGCACTGAAATTCAGGTGAAAAAGCTACAGATCATTAAAATAAATGCCCTCATCATCTTCATACATTCAGTGGATATGTATCTAGTTTATTGACCTTTGAACAACTTGAGTTTGAACTGAGGGTCCACTTATACCTGGATTTTTTCTCTAAGTACATATTAAATCAGAGCTATCAGGGAAGCCCACTAAGTACTATACGATGGGTCAAATCCATGGAAAAGAAAGTGGATATGGAGGGTTGACTGTTCAGTTATACTGGGGTTTCTGACTGCTCCAGGGTCGGTGCCCTGAATCTCTCTGTATTATTCAAGGGTCATTTATTGATTGCCTACACTGTGGTAGTCACTGGAGAGACAGTGTGAGCAAAAATTGACTTGTCCTCATGGAGAGCACAGCCTAGGGGAAGTCACACAGTATTCAAGTGATCCCATAAGCAAATGTGATATTTCAAATGGGATGCATGTTAGGAGGGGGCAGCTGTGATACTGGGTGAGTGTTTAGCAGGAATATTTGACCTGGAGAAAAATGTCATGGAACACTCTCCCCAAGGAAGTGACACGTGAGCAAAGACATAAAATGTGAATAGAACAGTGTAGAGCAGGAAGGGAAAGTGAACAGCTTCTGCAGAGCCCACTTGGAAAGAAAAGTGATTTCAAGGGTCTAAAGACAGGTGACTAGGATGGGCAGTCAGAGACCTTACTCCTTAGTCTGACAGGATTTGCACCACTGACACAAGGATCGCAGAAACGTGCCCGAACAAAGGTGTACCATGTGCAAAGGAGAATGAAAAATCGTAAGGTGAAAAGGCAAACAAGAGGACTTGCAATGTGTATTTACCATTTCTATAATAAGAGTTTTTGGTGGAAGAGGGGAAAAGTGGTTTACGAACTGTTGCAGGAGGCCAGTGTCAGGAAAGCAAAGCTACCCAGCACGCTGCTTTCAGGCTTCATAGGTTTCTTTGACACAGCTACCCACATCGTTATTTGCGTCCTGGTTTCCAAAGACTGGGGGGTTGAGGAATCATTGCTTCTTATAGCAGTGGAGTTGAGAGCACCGTGAGGGCAGGAGCCAGGTCAGATGCATTCACTCTTAGAGCTGCTGTGACTGTCAAGTGCCTCAATAGTTTATGGAAAAAAATACGCAAAACTTAAAGGAAACCCCATTTTCCCATTTGAATCCTTACCATATTTGCACTCTTAAATTGGAAATAGAATTGTACCTGGGAACATCCCATCCCTTCCGAACTGCCACTGTGGAGCACTTAATTTCGGCCCGTGGAGTAGACATCTACTGGGAGGGCTTTGCAGTAAGGCTGGCCACACTGGGGTGCTGTGTTGGGAAAGGATGGCAGAGGATACAGGGCCAACAGACCAAAAGGTGGGCTTAGCCTGGTTGGGGCAGGACTGAAGTGGACAGCTCAGGGCCACCAAAGCAAGGATGGCTACCGTCAGAAGTAAATACCATTACCCATTTGCTGTGTATCCTGAAAGGTCATGAAACAAAAACCCAAACATTTCACTTTTGTACTTCATATTAGTTTCTAAAACACAACAAAAACATATACAGATCTTTCTCATTTTTTCTGACTGAGGTATCTTTGTATAGAATTTGAAAATTTTATTTTCTTATAAATATTGTGATAATGTTTCCATGTTTTTTCTTTTCTCTTTTATTGAGAGAATTATAAGCAAGATAACAGAAATGGCCTACTATGTCAAAACCCAAATTATTCTTCTTAGTATAAAAAGGCCATATATACATATGGTGAAAAAAAAATAAAACCCAAAACAATAAGGACAGGACTTCGTAAAAATTTAATGTCTGCCACCTCCAGGTTCTCTTTCCAAAGCAAATTACCTTTATAATTTCTTGTGCATATTTACATAAAAAGCCTCATAAGGTGTATATGATACACACAGAGCAAAAAGAGGAGCATACCCTGTCTAGTAACCTGCATCCTGGTTATTTCCCTTAATAAAATGTCCTGGCATCTTTTTGCAAGCTTGTGAGTAGCAGTGGGTGTACAATGGGTGTAGTGGTTTAGTTCTATGTAGTCTGGGTTTACATCCCAGCTCTACTACTTAATGGCTCTATGATGTTAGGTTATTTGTTTAACCAGTGAGGGTTTTGCCTTCCCTGGTGGCTCAGATGGTAAAGAATCTGCCTGCAATTCAGGAGACCCAGGTTTGATCCCTGGGTCAGGAAGATCCCCTGGAGAAGGTCATGGCAACCCACTCCAGTATTCTTGCTTGGAGAATTCCATGGACAGAGGAGCCTGGCAGGCAACAGTCCACGAAGTTGCAAAGAGTCAGATGTGACTGAGTTACTAACACAACAAAGAGGGCCTCAGTTCCCCTATCTCTGAAATGAGCATGTAAAGGACCTCCATTATAATGTTCTGTGAGGACTGAGTTAAGCTACAAAGTACAACAGTACTTTGCACACAGTAAATTATGTGCAGTAGCAGCTACCATTGTACCAGCATGTACAATTATGTCATTTCATTATGCTAGTTAATACTATTTTTTATTAAACTTTTTATTTTATACTGGACCAGAGCCAATTAACAGTGTTGTGACAGTTTCACGTGGACAGCAAAAAAAAAAAAAAAAAAAGGATAATACTATTTTTATTCTTATGACAACATGTAGAGATCTATATCATGCGTTTTTATTTTGCTTAACATTTGTGTTATGAAAAGTTTTAAACAAACAAAAAATGGAGAAAAGAGGATGAAAAATCTTCACATGTCTGTCACCCAGCTTCAAAAATTATCAACACTTTTGCAAATTTTTCGTCTATCTTCTCTACATTTTAAATGGAATGGTTTGACACTTATCCCAAGTATTCTTTCATTTTACTTGTAAATACTTCACAGTTTAAAACAGATAAATTTTAAAAACAAAACTTCTATGCCATTATCATACCTGACTCCTTCATATTTTCTAAGGAGTCTGGTATGATATTCTGGTCCAGATTCAGATTTTTCTAACTGGTTCAAACAATTTTGTTCTTTTTTTACAGTAGGTCTGTTCAAATTAGATTTCAAACACATCCATACATTGCATTTGGTTGTTATGCTTTTTATTCTGTATTTGCCCCCAGATGGTCTGCTGTCTCTCTTACTCTCCTTGTGTTTTTGCCATCAACTTCCTGAAGTAAGGGTCTTATTTAATGTCCCATGTTTTGCAATTGGCTAATTGCTCCCTCATGGTGTCATTTCACTTGATTTTTATATTTCTCATATTTCCTGTGACTAGGTAGTGAGGTCTAGATTATTTACTTGTACTTCCTAGGTGTCATATTTTTGCTGACCCATCATAAGACTCATCTTTCTGAACATCCCAGGGAGTTCCTTTGGGTATATGTGACATGTTTCATTTAGGTGTTGCTCGGTGGACAGTGCCACAAGGACCTGCTGTGACAAGATGTCTTTGTACACTTGTGTATTACCGGAAGTGGAAAATTTGTGTCAAATGGTAGACTGTAGACACTGTTTATAAGACATCAATGTGAGAGGCCTCTTCCCCTTGTTAAGTTTCTAATTCTTTTTTTTTTATTGTTTATGAATGGATGGAGGAGAATATAGGTAAACTCAGCTGAACAAGCAATGAGTAGAATACAGATTGCAGAATATTAAAGCTAGAAGTATCTTGCCAACAATTGCAAGTAAAAAACATGTAAGTTGTGTGGATACAAGTTAAGGCTGAGATGCAAGTTAGTCTGATCCAAATGTACAATGCAATAAAAGAGAAAGCACTATAGATTCTTAAAGTGGTATAATTTTCATTTACTTTTTTTCTAATTATAAGTTTTTTACATGCTAGTTGAATAATTAGAATTAGAGAAAAGTAGAAAGAAGAAAAAAATCCATGATTTCATTACTTGGAGGCAACTGCTTTTATTAATATTTTGGTTTATTCTTTGTACCATTTTTTCATATAATATTAAAAGTTTTCATATATACTATGAACATATAATACGGTAAAATGTTCTTTCACTTCACAATATACATTCTCCCTCATTATTAAGAACTTTCTACAAACATAATATTTAATAAATGCATGGAAGATCAGAGTGTGTTTATCACAATTTTCCATATTATGATGATGATGAGGTATTTATGATTTACTGGAGAGCCAATATTACAAAAATTTTTTGTGCATAGAATTATGATTCAACAAATGTTTGTTAATGCTTTAGTTGTTAGAGTGTATTTCCACCAGATGTAAATTTTCCTGTGTTTTGGAGTCTGTTCATAATCCAAGAAAGGGGAAGAAGAAAAAGAGAACAGGAAGAAAGGCGGGGTGGGCCGGAGTAGGAGGGAGCAAATTGATCTGGTCCAGCCGTCCTCAGATTTCATTGTGTGTACCAGTCACCTTGGATGTTTATAAATCAGATTCTTGACTCCACCCCCAGATGCTGATGTAACAAGTCTGGTTGGGATGATAAGCCTGATTTTTTCTTTAATTGGAGTATAATTGCTTTACAATGTTGTGATAGTTTCTGCTATATGACAACGTGAATCAACCATAATATGTTTGTGTGTGTGTGTGTGTATGTGTGTGTGTGTGTGTGTGTGTGTGTGTATCCCCTCCCTCGGGAGCCTCCCTCCCACCACCTGCCCAATCCTACTCCTCTAGGTCATCACAGAGCATGGAGCTGAGCTGCCTGTGCTATTCAGCAGCTTCCTACAGCTATCTATTTAACATATGGTAGTGTATATATGTCAGTGCTACTCTCCCAATTTGCCCCATGATTTTGTTTTTAAACAGATCTGTGGATGTTTCTGACACAAGCGTCTTGTGGTGCACCCTTGGGGAAAAGATGCCATAGTCAGCACTTCATGCCCTAATGTGCTGGTGAGCCTTGGCTGCATGTGCATCCTCAAAATTTAACTGGTTAGGACTGGTGATTAGTGCTCCATAACTAATAGCCCAGCTCTGTTTACCAAGCAGACCTCACCCACTATAACACACTGCTGACTTTTGGTGAAAGGCAAGATGCTAATCTCTGCCTGAAAATTTCTTTCTTTTTTAGTTGGCAGAGGAACACATATCAGGGGGTTTGGAGAGCCCTGTTAGTGTCAAACTGCCCTACTCCCATGGAGAAAGGGCTACAGGGAGCCCCCTCTCTTTTTAGAAAGAGGCCGTTGGCATGACTGTCCTTTTTACATGGGTGACTGCTCACTCTCGCTGTCTCTGGTTTTCAGCTCTCTTTGCCTCTACATCCGTTGGAAGTCCAGCATTCAGCTTTTTTGATTCCTGTGGGTAAGATTGCTATTTGGCACCCTGGAGGCCTCTTACATGATTGGTCAAGATGATTTGTGGTGATGCTGTCACATATTCTGAGTTATGCAGTGAGGTTCTCTGCTGATGGAGTATGTGCTTTTGAGCAGGAAATGGCCTTTATAAATCTTTTCTTTAACAAGGGCTTCAAAAATTTGCTTCATTCATTGAAGCCCATAACTGTGTCCTCATATCAATAAACTTTTGCCCAGGAAAGATTGGTTGCTCGAAGCACTCCTCTGTCTTTGGATGCCACTGAACACAGGACAATCCATCCATCCAGGCAAGGAGGCTTTCATATTTCTCCAGGTAACTCTGTGAATTATAAGCAGGGATAAATGAAAGAAGGAATCATCCAACACCAACTATTTCCAGAATTAAAAAGTCTTGTGAATGATGGCAGACAGGGTAACATACATGACTAGACACCCTTTTCTGGTCCTCCAGGCATTTCAGTAGCTGAATGCTTTAAACTAGTACTGAATAATAGAGCCTTCTGTGCTGATGGAAATATTCTGTAATCAGTTTTGACCAATGCTGTAGCCACTTGCCACATGTGGCTATTGAACACTTGAAAGACTAAATTGTATGACTTAGAACTGAAGTTTCATTTAATTTCAACACATTGAAATGTAAATAGCTACATGTGGTTGCAATGTGCTCAGTTGCTAAGTCATGTCTAATTCTTTGTGACCCCATGGATTGTAGCCAGCCAGGCTCCTCTGTCCATGGGATTTCCCAGGCAAGAATACTGGAGTGAGTTGCCATTTCCTCCTCCAGGGGATCTTCCCGACTCAATTATCAAACCTGTGTCTCCTGCATCTCCTGCATTGGCAGGCGGGTTCTTTACCACCGAGCCACCTGGGAAGTGCATACCATATTGGGAAGTGTACCTGTAAGCTACTCAGTGGACATCCCTCACAGCTTTGAATTAAATTAGAGAAAAGTTCAGCTAGATTGAGTTTTTAAAATAAATGTAGTTTATTTATTTGTATATGTAACTCCTCTCTCTCCTCTAATCATGCCCCCACCCCCCCAAAGTTGGAGAAACTATCTGTTAAGTAGTTGTAAGTCCAAAAGATGCTTCCAAATCATTCTTCTTTATTTTAAACTTTGAAGTTATGTTGGAGTATAGCCTATTAACAATGTGATAGTTTCAGGTGGCAGCAAGGGACTCAGCTATAAATATACGTGTATACATTCTCCACCAAACTGCCCTCCCATCCAGGCTGCCATGTAACACTGTGTTATACACAAGGCTTTCCATTTAATAATGCTTAGTCTGTAAAATTCACACTCCCTGGTTTCCTTTCTTTCTTTTTCCTGTCCCACACTCCCTTTAGAACTTTTAGCTTCTCTATTCCTCTTGGATCAACACGTATTATTGAATGAAACACACAGATCACAGAACCTTATGGATGGGCTCATTCCATTTTGTGAAGTAAAAACCATGCACAGAAAATGTTCTTTTACAAAGGGACCAGTTGTTTTTCATTTTTTTTCTTTTAATCATTTTCTGTAGTAATACCAGTGTTATTTCATAATTTTAAAAATATAAGTAAAAAAAAAAAAACAACTCTCCCCCTCCCCAGCAAAGTTTGTAGAACTTTAACTGTCTTTTTCATCAAGGCTTTGTGTGCATACTCTCAGGTGTCCTCCATGAACCAGGAGCTTATGATATAGAAACCAAACAGAACTAGAAAAGAAATATAAGTATACTAAATTTTCTTTTATTCACCCTTTGAATCACTTTGTCATCTTTTAGGCTTTGAGAAATTAGAGGTGTCCTTATTTTCCTGTGGGCATTAAAGCAGACATTTCATTATAGTTTCTAAGAGGCCAGGACCAAGTTAATTGCCTTGAACTCCACAGAAAAAGCCTGTTCCCTGTGGACTCTAAGACAGAGGACACTGAATCTTTTCTTCCCTTTCCTGGTCTTTTAAAAACACAGAACACAAACTCCAGCTCCCCGCTCCCCGCCCGTCGCCCCTCACCCTCCTCATGAAATTAACAAGAGACTGCCTCACAGAAAACAGTGTGGACCTTACAATATTTTGCAAAATCATGAAGAAATAATACTCAGCAGTGCCAGCCAACGACAGCAAGGTTGAGAGTTCTTGGCAGCTGCATTTCAAACTCATTGGGTCCATAAAATGATCTACTGTCCTGTTGTATACAAATGAGCAAAATCACATACTTAATTTTAGATTCTTCAGCAATGATCATCTCTATTTCAGTTCCCCTGCTCATCATTTAAAGTGGAGAAGGCTTATCTGCATTCATTTCTTAGATCATTGCTTTGGCACTTTCAAGATTTTATCCAAGCATGACTTTTATAACCTTGTGGAAATTGCGGTGATAAAGGATGCATCAGCAATTTTCGAATCCATTTCCTTTTGTGGAGCCATCCCTCAGCCTCCCTTAACAGAGCAGTGGAGAGAACTATGGGTCTTTTTCCTGTCCTCATTTTTAAAGAGCTCTGTTTCGGTCAATGAGACATACGCTGTGGAAACAAGGCCAACACAAACTTGGTAGTGTTTTTTCACTGCACATCTAACTAACCTTGATTAGATGTAAGGCGGGGGGCTGGTCTGCCATCTTAGCCCCTAAAATTGGTTTCAGAGGAATTGGTTGTAATGGAAATGTCAAGCCCTTTAAATATCAAACCTTTAAATACCATGCAGGCATATGGATGTGAACATAACTCTGCCCATTCTTAGATTCTATGTCACATGTCAGAATTAAAGGGGGAAGCAATGAAATAAACTCTTGTTCTGGAAGAACTGACTGAAACAATTGGATATGATGAATGGATGAGGCCAATTGGTTCATCTTTAGAATAAATCTTTCCTGTGAAAGTCAGAGCCAAACTGAGGTCTGTAGGACATTGGCAGCTATGGAATTATGCACAGGCCTCATTGTTCCTTCCATCCCACTTCTTCTCATGCCCCAGAGGACTGCTTTTCCTTGAAATTAAATAATTGTGAGAGCAGATTTTTGCAAATGAGTTCAGGACATAATAATAATAAAAAAAAAATCTCCTTACATTGGAGAGAGCAATAAACTCTAGCCACAGAACAGTAATCTAAATGAAGTACTAAATCAATATTTATTGGGTTGAATTGAGTTCTGCTGATGACTGGAGACATTAGGCTGGGAAGACATGGACTCGAGTCTCAGTGTGTTCTTAATAAGCTGTGTGACCCTGGGCAAGTCACTTAAACTCTTTGGGCTATGGTAAAATAATGATTAAAAGTATCTACCATGTATGAGGGGAGTGCCTAAGGACATGATCACCGAAACTTCTTTGAAAGTATAAGGTATAAATAAAAAAGATGAAACTGATATTCAGAGAGAGCCATTTAAGAGTGAAATGTTAGCACATTCAACAAGTATGATCGAATCAATTGCTTTTAGAGATACGTGGCAGGTGGGGTGGTGGGTGGAAATGGTACATGTGTCTATATTAGAAATAAGACCTCTTCTGGGAGTCCTGAAGCCACCCATGGTCTATAATTCTGTAGAATGGCAGAGATGAACTTGCTAAGTGCTGCCCAGAGAAAAGGTCTTACATCGAAGGAGCTCTGTAAACTGTGTCTGACAAATAATATCTTAGAAAAATATCAAATATTAGTCTTGGATTGGGGAAATAGCAAAATACTGATGGAATGACATTTCCTACAGGGAGAAAGTCTTTTAAAGTGACCTCACATAATGAGCTGGCTCCAGTTACAGGCTGGGGATATTTTGTCACATTCCAGAGGCTTTCTCTGTAGTTAAAATGATAGGATGTGGGATGCTCAAGCACTTCCACAGTATCTGTTGGCTTGGTCATCTCAACTCGATCAGCACAAAGAGAGAAACTAACATTTTTCAGGCGACTACCATGATGGGCACTTGGTATCTTGTTTAGTCAAAGTCATTTGGCTCGTTTAATTATCTGTCACTTTGCAAATGAGCAAATGAGGACTGAAGTTTAGCAGCAAACTGGTGACGGGGGTGACCAGGCTCAGCCAGCCTTACACCGTGGCCTGTGTACTTCCTGATGCATCAGTGTTTTCCCAAACTGAATCCTGCAGAGACGCGCTGGGATCAAATAATTTGGGTTCATGTGCATGCTCTTGTCACTCCTCAGAGAGTCACAATACCGGTTAATAGGGAAATGCTCAGCAAAATCAGATGATTAAGCGATTGTTAAAAGTATATTGATTTAGTTTTTCTTTTCCTATTTATAGTCATAAAATAGTTATTTCCTGTGTTTCTCAGGAAACACATTTGAAGAACTGGTGCTTGAGTACCACGGAACACAATTTGAGAAGTGCTTGCCTCTTCCTGTCTTGACTATAAATGTGTTTAGTGTAAAAGTATTATCACACATGAGTGCAAGTGGGTGAATCAGAGGTCCCAAATTGAATTTGTTTCTTTTCTTTTATAACTGTATACCTTTGTTGCCTGGGCAGTCCCATGGACAGAGGAGTCTGGTGGGCTACAGTCCACAGGTTTGCAAAGAGTTGGACACAACTGAGTGACTAACACTTTCATCAACACTTTCACCTTTGTTCACGATAATTAACATTGCCATTTCCTTTTACTGTAATGCTAAGTCACTTCAGTCGTGTCCGACTCTGTGCGACCCCATAGACGGCAGCCCACCAGGCTCCCTCGTCCCTGGGATTCTCCAGGCAAGAACACTGGAGTGGGTTTCCATTTCCTTCTCCAACACATGAAAGTGAAAAGTGAAAGTGAAGTTGCTCAGTTGTGTCCGACTCTTAGCGACCCCATGGACTGCAGCCCACCAGGCTCCTCCATCCATGGGATTTTCCAGGCAAGAGTACTGGAGTGGGGTGCCATCGCCTTCTCCATTTTACTGTAATAAATACTCTTAAATATTGGAAGGTTAAATTAAAAATTAGAGTCCAAATTCCCACTCAGTGTAGAATCTCCTCAATCATGGAACCCATCAGCTGATGCTTGGCTGGCTTGACAAGGCCATCTGAACCACTTTTTGTGAATCTAAGATACACAAATAGAAAGAGAAACATTAAATCAGTTGGTCATTTGGATACTTGCTTTGAGCAACAGTAGACAGCTTAGGTATTACTCAATATATGAATATTTGGAATCCTAAATACAAAAGTCCAGGAGGCATTATTCATTAATCTACCACTGCTTTTCATCTGACTGTGTTATTGATAATGTGTGGCTTGAACAAAATTATGCAAAAAAAAAAAAAGAGAGAATATAGTTTTCAAGTGGAAGATATGTATGCTAGCTCTGCCTCTTATAATTGGATGACCTTGGGCAAGTCACTTATCCCTCCAAGCCTCAGTCACACATGGGACTAATAATTGTATGCTCCCCTCAGGGCTGAGATAAGAAATAAAGAAGATAATGAGATACTGCATGTAAAACATTGAGCAAAGTGTGAAATGCCTTGTAAAGGTTCTATTTCTAGTCTGCCCATAGAGAGATATTTTACCCAACATTCTTCCCTTGGTTTTCACAAATCATAATACTAAAGAAAACATCAATAGTTACTTTGATATTGTCTTTCTTGCTTTCCTGATTCTTTTACAGAGTTCTTCTGAGCTTAAGATAGTGGGCTCAAAAGCCTAAGAGTCTGTTCCTTTTTCTGTGATGGCATTAGAACTGAGTACAGGAACTCCACCTTAGCCCTAAACCCTTCAAATCCTTAGGGACAGAGGGTCCCAAGGTGTCACTTATAGAAAAATTAGATACCTTCTATGTTGTCTGTTTCACACCCCTCACACTATGGTGCATGTCACTGGAGTGCTGGCAATTGAATCGTGGTAGGACTAAAACTAGTGATGATGACAATTAGGATAATAATCACAGTGACATATATTGAACATAAACCAGGTGTCAAGACATATTCTAATAGATTTACATCCTTTATATTATTCAGTTCTTCCCCTTATGAATAAGTACTGTTATCAACATCTATGTCTTGTTGCTGAGAAAAAAGCCTAATCACACACTGAATGAATGATCTAGGTGGGGTCAGAATGCCACTGCCAGCACTGCTGCTGTCATCCACCATACTAGAAGCATAAGGCAAGAAAGAGAAGGATGATGGTGATGCTGGTAATTCACCAGCAACCTTTTTTGAACACTGACTATGTGCCAAACACTGTACTAACTTATGTGCATTTCGTTGTCTAATTTTAAAAATCACTTTTGGTGATAGTTTCTACCGTTAACACCATTTTGCTTAGGATCAAAGTTAAAGACCCTAAGTAACTTTCTCAAAGTCACATGGCTAGCAAGTGGCAGAGCTAGGATTTGAATCCATGATCCTTTAAGGATTAGGGCTTTTTTTTTTTTTTTTGGTATAAAAAATGTCACAGTAGAACTTGCACAGTAGATGTTGGTTAGCAAGTTAGCTTAGGTGTTAGACTTATTCTACAACTGACTAAATTCTTTGTTGAACCAGGCCCCATTGTTCCATTTTTTATTTGCACCAGTGATTTGCATGGGTGTTTCCATACCCAGTACAGAGGATTTTCAGAGCTTGAGGAGACGTCTCTGCGGATGCATAGTTTACACTGATCCATGATGAGCAGTGAGCCTTCCAGATTCCTCAGCTTTGCTCTGCTCCTGGTGTCAGCTCAGTGAAAACTGATTGGAGGTGACTCACATTCCTAGTGCAGGATGGGACTTGCCAAATCATTTTCTAGCCCTTTTCTTCAATTATTAAGGTTGGCGTTTCAGACCCTTCACCCTCTGGTCGGGTCATGTCTGAACCACATGTGCACACTGAATACGGCTTTTGACACTAGCCAGAAGTAAACAACAATTATCCTCATTTGTCAAAACAGTCTTTTTTAGGAGTGAGAACGCAAATGGAGGAGTGAGCAATGCCTTTCAGTCTGTGTCAGAAGAGTCAAAGGCTAGAGCCCCAGCACCACACCTCTAATCTGGACCTGGCTGACTCCCACTCTTCATCAACATGCAAGAGACTGCAGGGTGCGTGTGTGTGCCCCACAGGATGACTCCTGGCACGGGAGGTGTTTTGTAACACCATGGAGGCAGGCCAGAGTGGCCAGGATCCACATAACAAGGAGATCGAAGAGCCTCTTAGGGGTTGGGTATATTCATGCATATGGACTCTCAAGCAATAGAATTAAAGCTCAGGGCTTCAGTATTCTTTAATAATGCGTGTGTGCTAAGTTGCTTCAGTTGTGTCCGACTCTTTCTGACCCTATGGACCATAGCCCTCCAGGCTCCTCTGTCCATGGGATCGTCCAGGCAAGAATACTGGAGTGGGTGGCCATGCCCTCCTCCAGGGGTGCTTCCTGACCCAGGAATCAAACCCGAGTCTCTTACATCTCCTGCATTGGAAGGCCAGTTCTTTACCACTAGTGCTACCTGGGAAGCCCCTTCTTTAATAATAATTCCAATTAAAAAAAATTGTACTCACCTTTCAAGACTATGCTGGGACTTGGGGAGAGCTTGGATAAAGGGAAGACGTCTAGATCCTTGCTTTCTCTTCTGCCCATTATTTCTCCATCCAAGATGGAAGGTTAGCTGCCTTAAAAATTGGACTGCCCTTGATCTGGACCTTTGCATTTCTCCTTGGATGATTTTAACTATTATACAGCTCTCCTGCCACCAGCTGTTGCCTGGCTTCAGCTCATTCTCTACTTCCAGAAGGCCTTTTCTAAGGCGCTGATGGTATGTTCTTACTCACAAGCTCTCAATGCTCCAGTGAGTTCCATTTTGAACAAAATAAAATCCCCATTTCTCAGCCTATAAGCCAGTGTCATTGACAGTTTGGTTCTTGCTTAGTTTACAGACTTATCCTCTGCCTCAGTCAAAAGAGTCTGATGGCTGATTTCTGAACACACCACACTCTTTTTCTTTCTATTTCTATTTGATCAGTTTCCTTTAGACTAACCCTCCTGGCCTCATTCTCTTCTTGGTAAACCCCTACTCATCCTTCTAGGCCCAGGTTACACACTGTCCTGTGAAACTCTATACATTATTCCCCAGTGTCTTATACTTTCCTAATGACTTTATATTTAGTAATTTAAATGTTTTTCCAACTAGACTGGGAGCTTGATCAGGTCAAAGATCCTGTCTTTCCCACTTTGAATCATTTCCATCAACTCACAGTGAACAGAACAACTGTCAAAACTTCATACGTGTTGATTAAATTAAATGAAGGTTTTTTTTTTTTTCTCTCTCTCTCTACTAGAAATATATTCTGGAAAGGGCATTGTACTCAGCTACCTTGGTTTTGCATAACCCACTTGTGTGACCTGAGGCAAGCCATTGCTTCCTCACTAGCTCAACAGAGACAATACTACCCGCGTCTCAGCATCAGAGGAAAAACAGATGCAAGATATCTGAGACAAGAAAGTAATATTCTACTGCAAATTATTGCTTTTAGTTAAGCAGATTGTAGTGTTTATATAGGACTTGCTCTGGTGAAGGTGTGAATGGGAAGAAGGTTGAAATACATGGTATTTTGATTATTCTCTGTGGAGTAAAGCATAGACCAGGAATTTAATCAAGAAAGTATGAAGCATGTGGGAACAAGACAATTCTCAGACATACAACATGGGACTTGAGGACCTATACTCAAATGTTGTCCTCTCAGAGAACTCTTGGTGACACCCTGTCTAAAGTAGACACAGTTATTCTGTTTGATATATTATTTTTTTGACTGTGTAGCTCATATGTTTGTGTTTTTTACACATCACTGAAATATCAGTCTCTTTAGAAGAGAAACACTGTCCTGTTCACAACTATATTCTCATGTGTAGAACACTGTCTGACACATAGTAGGTGCTCAACTAACACTCTTGTAAATGAATTATCTGTCATTGAGGAAGAGTGTCAGAACTATTAAATTTCACATATATTCATACTTCTCAAGATAATTCAAGTGAATCAAAAAAACTATTGTTGCAATTTATGTCAAAAAGTGTTCTGCCTGTGTTTTTCTCTAGGAGTTTTATAATATCTGGTCTTACATTTAGATCTTTAATCCATTTCATGTTTATTTCTGTGTATGGTATTAGTACATGTGTAAGTGCTTAGTCATGTCTGACTCTTTGCAACCCTGTGGACTATAGCCTGCCAGGCTCCTCTGTCCATGGGATTCTTCAGGCAAGAATATTGGAGTGGGTTGCCATGCCCTCCTCCAGGGGATCTTCCTGACCCAGCGATCAAACCCACATTTCCTGCATCTCCGGCATTGGCAGGCAGATTTTTTACCACTGCACCCCCTGGGAAGCCCTTTATGGTATTAGAAAATGTTTTAATTTCATTCTTTTACATGTAGCTGGACAGTTTTCCCAGATACTACGTATTGAAGAGATTGTCTTCTCTCCATTGCATATTCTTGCTTCTTTTGTCATAGAATAGATGACTATAGTGTGTGGGTTTACCTCTGGGCTCTCTATTCTGTTCCATTAATCTATGTCTTTGTGTCAGTACCATACTGTTTTGATTACTATAGCTTTGTAGTATTGTCCAAAGTCAAAGAGTGTGATTCCTTAGCTCTATTCTTTTTCAAGATTGTTTTGGCTGTTCAGAGTCTACTGCATTTTCCCACAAATTCAAGAATTATTTGTTCTAGTTCTGTGAAAAATGCCTTTGGTATTTCGATAGGATTGCATTGAATCTATAGACTGCCTGAGGTAGTATGGTCATTTTAACAATATTGATTCTTCTAAATTAAGAAAATGGTATATCTTTCTGTCTATGTTATTTTTAATTTCCTTATCTATGTCTTACAGTTTTCCAAATACAGGTCTTTTACCTATTTCAGTTCAGTTCAGTTCAGTCGCTCAGTCATGTCTGACTGTTCATGACCCTATGAATCGCAGCACACCAGGCCTCCCTGTCCATCACTAAATCCTGGAGTTCACCCAGACTCATGTCCATCGAGTCAGTGATGCCATCCAGCCATCTCATCCTCTGTCGTCCCCTTCTCCTCCTGCCCCCAATCAGCATCAGAGTCTTTTCCAATGAGTCAACTCTTCACATGAGGTGGCCAAAGTACTGGAGTTTCAGCTTTAGCATCATTCCTTCCAAAGAACACCCAGGGCTGATCTTCTTCAGAATGGACTGGTTGGATTTCCTTCCAGTCTAAGGCACTCTCAAGAGTCTTCTCCAACACCATGGTTCAAAAGCATCAATTCTTCTCAGTTCAACTGGACTGTGAAGAACTCACCCTTCTTCACAGTCCAACTCTCACATCCATACATGACCACAGGAAAAACCATAGCCTTGACTAGAAAGACCTTAGTTGGCAAAGTAATGTCTCTGCTTTTGAATATGCTATCTAGGTTGGTCATAACTTTCCTTCCAAGGAGTAAGCGTCTTTTAATTTCATGGCTGCAGTAGGTAGGTTTATTCCTAGGTATTTTATTCTTTATAATGAGGTGGCAAATGAAATTTTTTCCCTTACTTTCTCTTTCTGATAGTTTGTTAGTGTATATAAATGTAAAAGATTTCATATATTAATTGTGTATCCAGCAAATTTACCATATTCATTGATGAAATCTAGTAGTTTTCAGATAGTGTCTTTAGGATTTTTATGTATAGCATCATGTCATCTGCAAACAGTGACAGTTTTACTTCTTCTTTTCCAATATAAATTCTTTTATTTCTCTTTCTTTTCTGATTGCTGTGGCTAGGACTTTCAAAACTATGTTAAATAAAAGTGGGGAGAGTCAACATCCTTTTATCTTATTCCTAATCTTAGATAAAATGCTTTCAGCTTTTCACCATTGAGTATGATGTTAGCTGTGGGTTTTTCATATGTGACCTTTATTATGTTGAGGTATGTTTGCTTTATGCCTACTTTCTGGAGAGGTTTTATCCTAAATGGATGTTGAACTTTATCAAAAGCTTTACTTTTTAAAAAAGAGTTTTTAATGGGATTCATGAAATCATATGTGAAACTTTGAAAATGTTAAAGCACTATAGAATTTATAGGGCTTCTGAGGTGGCACTAGTGGTAAAGAATCTGTCTGCCAATGCAGGAGACATAAGATGTGGGTTCGATCCCTGGGTTAGGAAGATGCCCTGGAGGAGGGCATGGCAACCCACTCCAGTTTTCTTGGGCTTCCCTGGTGGCTCAGATAGTAAAGAATCTGCTTGAAATGCAGGAGACCTGGGTTCTATGCCTGGGAGAAGGAAATGGCAACCCAGTCCAGTATTCTTGCCTGGAGAATCCCACAGACAGAAGAGCCTGGTGGGCTACAGTCCATGGAATCTCCAAGGGACATGATTGAGTGACTAACACTTTCAGATAGAATTTAAAGAAACTTTCATTCATTAAAACAATATGAGAAAGGATAATTCAAATAAGATAATGTACATTTATGTACTTTGTCAAATATTAAATTCTAAAGATGATGCTGTGAAAGTGCTGCACTCAATATGTCAGCAAATTTGGAAAACTCAGCAGTGGCCACAGGACTGGAAAAGGTCATTTTTATTCCAATCCCAAAGAAAGGCAATGCCAAAGAATGCTCAAACTACCACACAATTGCACTCATCTCACACACAAGTAAAGTAATGCCCAAAATTCTCCAAGCCAGGCTTTAGCAATAGGGGAACCATGAACTTCCAGATGTTCAAGCTGATTTTAGAAAAGGCAAAGGAACCAGAGATCAAATTGCCAACATCCTCTGGATCATCGGAAGAGCAAGAGAGTTCCAGAAAAACATCTATTTCTGCTTTATTGACTATGCCAAAGCCTTGACTGTGTGGATCACAATAAACTGTGGAAAATTCTTCAAGAGATGGGAATACCAGACCACCTGACCTGCCTCTTGAGAAACCTGTATGCAGGTCAGGAAGCAACAGTTAGAACTGGACATGGAACAACAGACTGGTTCCAAATAGGAAAAGGAGTACGTCAAGGCTGTGTACTGTCATCCTGCTTATTTAACTTATATGCAGAGTACATCATGAGAAATGCTGTACTGGAAGAAACACAAGCTGGAATCAAGGTTTCCAGGAGAAATATCAATAACTTCGGACATGCAGATGACACCACCCTTATGGCAGAAAGTGAAGAAGAACTAAAGAGCCTCTTGATGAAAGTGAAAGAGGAGAGTGAAAAAGTTGGCTTAAAGCTCAACATTAGGAAAACTAAGATCATGGCATCTGGTCTTATCACTTCATGACAAATAGATGGGGAAACAGAGGAGACAGTGGCTGACTTTATTTTTTTGGGCTCCAAAATCACTGGAGATGGTGATTGCAGCCATGAAATTAAAAGACACTTACTCCTTGGAAGGAAAGTTATGACCAACCTAGAGAGTATATTAAAAAGAGACTTTGCCAACAAAGGTCCATCTAGTCAAGGCTATGGTTTTTCTGGTAGTCATGTATGGATGTGAGAGTTTGACTATAAAGAAAGCTGAGCACCGAAGAATTGATGCTTTTGAACTGTGATGTTGGAGAAGACACTTGAAAGTCCCATGGACTGCAAGGACGTCCAACCAGTCCATCATAAAGGAGATCAGTCCTGACTGTTCATTGGAAGGACTGATGCTAAAGCTGAAACTCCCAGTACTTTGGCCACCTGATTTGAAGAGCTGACTCATTTGAAAAGACCCTGATGCTGGGAAAGATTGAGGGCAGGATGAGAAGGGGATGGCAGAGGATGAGATGGTTAGATGGCATCACAGACTCAACGGATGTGAGTTTGGGTAAACTCCAGGAGTTGGTGATGGATAGGGAGGTCTGGCGTGCTCCGGTTCATGGGGTCGCAAAGTGTTGGACATGACTGAGTGACTGAACTGAATTGAACTGAAGAGCTAATTCATATTTGTGGTCCATTGAAAAATCTTGGACTGATCATTCTTGTACCATCTTTTTAAAAAAATTTTTAATTAACTGGAGAGTTTGGTGTTACTATATTGTCATCCCCACTTCACAGATGAAGATATGATAATGAGTTCCTGGCACATAGTAGGTAATTGACAAGTACTGGCTCTATTTCCTGGCTTTTGGTTTTTCAACAGTCTAAATTCATAAATTAAACATACCACGCTCAAGTCAAGCCAGGGTACACAGCATTTGTTTCCACTGGGAACATCTTCAAGTGTCCATTCTGTTTTGTGACTCCAGCTTGGCAAACTGAACACCCAGGTTGGTTCTTTGTTCTGAGATATTTCATCATCAGATCTCTCCCTACCAAAGAAGAGGCTGTGCCGAGAGTTACACAGGACCCCCGTTTCAGGCATGTACCCCCAGGTTCATCCTTTTCTCACCTCAAGAAATAGCTGAAGGACAGGCACTTCTAGGCATGCTTGTAGATAGCGGTCTGTTAGATAGAGACACCTCCATCTGCCCAGACGTCTGGTCTGTCCCTTCAGAGCTGTCTCACCACAGTGGATGTTTGTGAGGCCAGCTCCTGGCTGCTCATCTATGTCTGTTGTTGTTACTATTATTGTCATTATCACACACACAGAACTATTGTGAAACAGGTATTTTCAGTGCCTCCTTAAAGCTAAGAAAAGTGAGATTCAGAGAGACCCAAGGCCCTAGAGCTGGAGGTAGGACCTAACCCAGGCTTGTTGAATGCAATGCAGTTAATTATACACGTTAATTTTGGGGATGATCATTTAGTTAAGAAGAGTAAAGTCTAGGAATTTTTTTCATTAATACTATTTCTTGTGTGTATGTGGTGACAATACTTAAGATCTACTCTTTTGGTAAATTTCAAGTATATAATACTGTATAACTAATTATAGTCACCATGGTGCATGTTAAATCTGTACAACTTATTCATACTATGCAGCCACAACTTTGTACCCTTTAATCAACATCTCTCCATTTCCCTCACTCCCATCCCTGCCCCCCCCCCATCTCTGGTTAACCTCTGTTTCTTGTACAATCTTCACAACTCAAGGAAAATTAGAAAGACTGAATTAGTCTGTTCAGTGTTCGTTTATGTATTCCCATTTCTTGGAATTATACAGACTTTATAACTAGTTTAAATGCTTTGACAAATTCAGTATGATTGCCTCTGGTTAGCACAGAGTGGTAATTAAGTCTGCAATTATATGTTCAGATTTTCATATTTTTCCTGTATGCACATTTTGACAGTAATTGAACAAGGCAGTATTTGCAATATCCATTCTGAAACTGTTTCACAATATTTCATTATATGCCAGATTAATTTGTTAAACTCACGAAGCAAATGAAAACTTCAGCTTTGATCCAATTAATCCAACTAGGGGCCCTTTTTGCTAACATGCTTTAGCAGGGAAAACTGAAGGAGAGACTGAGCAAAGTGTCCAGAAAGATTAGGTGTGGACTTGGGAGATGGAGGGGTGCTTGATGGTAGGCTCGATTTTTTCTAAGTTGCTCTTTTTTCTCATTAAATACCATTTACTTCCTTGAGAATCAGTACAGTAGGAAGATGAATAAACATTGATGAGATGTGCATCTGTATCTTGAAAAAACTTAAGGAAATTTAATTTTCTTTTTGGGTTCTTTTGTGTGTGAGCTAGTGTGCCTATGTATATGTGTGTTTATGTGTAGTTTGGAATGAAAGGGTATGGCCCAAAGCAGAATGGAATTTTGATTGTCTATGGTTCTATTGTTTTTCATGTCTTCCAGTGTAACTTACAAAGAGTGAGAGAATTAGAATCCCTTTTACTATGATAAAGACTTGAGATGACAGGTATGGAAATACTAGATGGAGTATAGGATCCTTTTGGGTGTTATTGTTCTTTCTTGTGAACTGATGATAGGGAAGAAAACCTGCCCTCTGTTGGGTGAACAGCTTTCTTTATAAAGTCTTGCATATCTGTTAGCTTCTGTCATTATAGGTTTATCCATGCATTTATTTATTCAGTCATTCAACAAATAGTTGTTGAGTATTTATTGTGAGCCTTGGATTGCAATAAATGCTGAGGACACTCTGAGAGCAAAATCAAATTCAGCTTTTCTGAAGTGAATTGAACTGAACGGAAATGTTAACTGTTATTATATGTATGGTACTCTTCTGAGTGTTTTACTATATTAACTAAGTTAGTTACTAAGCATATGTAAAATTATAAATTTCATCTTACTGATTAGGAAACTGAGACATAGAGAGGTTAAACAACTTGTTCAAGTCAGTTATAGAGTTCTGGAACTGTTAGAGTAAGGATGTGAACCCAGTCTTGCTCTGGAGTGAAAGCTCTTAATACGACACTATTCTTGGAATGGCAAAGTGTCAATTTTCTTGGTGTCTGTCTGGAGTTGTATAATGGCAAAATATAGAAATCTAGAGGAATTTCAGAGGTTTAATGAATGTTATAAAACTGTATGAAAAATTTTTACCTGTATTTTGTGGGAAAAGAATCTATAGTTTTTGCAGGATTATCCCTGTAACTCACAATAAATTGAGAACCACTGACTATTCAAATAATATTTTGTTTTGAGACAATTGTAGGTTCACAGTGAGTAGTAGAAAATGATATACAGGGATCCTATATAAATTTCATTCAATTTCCCTCTATAGCAACATCTTGTATAACTTTAGTACAATATGACAACCAGGAAATTGATGTTGATGCAATCTACTAGTCTTATTTAGATTTCACCAACTTTACATGTATTCATTTGTGTATCTATGTTTGTATGTGTGTGAATTTAGTTCTTTGCAGCTTTATCATGTGTGGGTTTGCATAACCAGCAAAATAAAGATATAGAACAATTCCGTCAGTAATAGAAATTTTCTTCCCTGTCTAGATTATTTTATAGGAAAAGAATTTATGTGTTATTCTGTCATTAGTAAATGAATCTGAGACATCTTTTTTTCCCCTTGCCATTTTATTCAGAATTATTGGACAAAACAGTTATTTTATATTTAAAGAGTTATTAATGAATAAGATAATCTCAGTTGGCTTTTGGTTAGTTATTTCTATATAATAGCACACTGTAAAAATTAGTAAAGACATTTCCAAATAAGAAAATGTTATTCTTCAAACAAGAGAAGTCATCTTTCCTAACCCCATCATTTACTAGCTGTATGACCATTGCACTCTACATAGCCTTTCAGGCCCTTATCCTTTCCTTCGAGTCACTGTAACATTGACCACTGTCTGCTATTATCACTGGGATTGTTATTAGGTCAATATATCTCTCATGATTAGGTTTCACCACTTTCTGATACACTTTCACAGAGCAGCCAGAGTGATCTTTATAAAAGCAAAATTCACCAGTTTGTTGTATTTTTTAGGTTCCATATGTGATATTATATACTATTTGTCTTTCTCTGTCTGACATTTCACTTAGCTTAATACCCTCCAAGTTCATTCACATTGCTGCAAATGGCAAAGTTTTGTTCTTTTTTTATGGCTGAGTAGTATTCCATCGTGTGTGTGTATAAACTACATTTTCTTAGTCCATTCATTTGTTGCTGAACGTTCAAGTTACTTCCATATCTTGGCGATTGCAAATAATGCTGCTGTGAATGTTGGGGTGCATGTATCTTTTCACATTAGTGTTTCATTTACCTTTGTTTTTGGATATGTAGCCAAGAGTGGGATTGGTAGGTCAGAGGTTGGAGTTTTGAGAAACCTCCACACTGTCCTCTGCAGTGTGGGAATTTTCTTTTTTTTTTTTTGTTTGTTTTATTTTTTAAATTTTATTTTATTTTTAAACTTTACATAATTGTATTAGTTTTGACAAATATCAAAATGAATCCACCACAGGTATACATGTGTTCCCCATCCTGAACCCTCCTCCCTCCTCCCTCCCCATACCATCCCTCTGGGTCGTCCCAGTGCACCAGCCCCAAGCATCCAGTATCGTGGATCGAACCTGGACTGGCAACTCGTTTCTTGCATGATATTTTACATGTTACAATGTCATTCTCCCAAATCTTCCCACCCTCTCCCTCTCCCACCGAGTCCATAAGACTGTTCTATACATCAGTGTCTCTTTTGCTGTCTCGTACACAGGGTTATTGTTACCATCTTTCTAAATTCCATATATATGCGTTAGAATACTGTATTTATGTTTTTCCTTCTGGCTTACTTCACTCTGTATAATAGGCTCCAGTTTCATCCACCTCATTAGAACTGATTCAAATGTATTCTTTTTAATGGCTGAGTAATACTCCATTGTGTATATGTACCATAGCTTTCTTATCCATTCATCTGCTGATGGACATCTAGGTTGCTTCCATGTCTTGGCTATTATAAACAGTGCTGCGATGAACATTGGGGTACACGTGTCTCTTTCCCTTCTGGTTTCCTCAGTGTGTATGCCCAGCAGTGGGGTTGCTGGATCATAAGGCAGTTCTATTTCCAGTTTTTTAAGGAATCTCCACACTCTTCTCCATAGTGGCTGTACTAGTTTGCATTCCCACCAACAGTGTAAGAGCATTCTTTTTTCTCCACATCCTTGCCAACACTTGTTATTTTTGCTCTCTTTGAAGACAGCCATTTTGCAAGTGTGAGGTGATGCCTCTTCCTGGTTTTGTTTAGATTTGCATTTTCCTGATGAGGAGCATTGTTAGACACCTTTTCCTGCAACTGCTGGCCATCTGCATTCCCTGTTTGGAAAAGTGTCTATTCAAGTCTTCTGCCCACTTTTTAATTGGTTTGTTTGGTTTTGGATATTGAAGTGTAGGAGTTGTTTATATATTTTAGATATTAATTCCTCATTGGGCGTACCATTTGAAATACTCTCTCCAATTCTATAGGTTGTCTTTTCATTTTGTTGATGGTTTCCTTGTATAAACCAGTGAATACAACAGAAAAGAAGCAGACTTACAGACACAGAGAAGAAACTAGTGGTTACCAGTGGGGTGAGGGCAATATAGGGGTAGGAGATTACAAGGTACAAATTATTAGCTACAAGGATATATTGTACAACACAGGAAATATAGCCATTATTTTATAGTAACTATAAGTGGAGTATAACCTTTAAATATTGTGAATCACTGTATTGTACATCTGTAACTTACCTAAAGTATATATATCAACTATACTTTGATTAAAAAAAGAAATGGTGAAAATAGCAATATGAATGGTGTCAATTTATGTGATGAAATAAAATTATTGTACTATTTTCTCTAATAATAACAAACTATGGAACCTCATTACAAAGTATGAACATGATATGCAAAATTCACATTTTATATTTGAATCTAGATATTCCTTAAAGAATTTTTGTCAACAATTTCAGTTGCTTTTGGCAGAGTTAAATTTCTCTAAAATTAAATGAATAAAAAGTTAACTACACTGATGCAAAAATGTTACCTAATTTGACATTACTATTCATAAATACAATGTATAATAAAACTTGATTATAAAACCTAATTTTGTTGAATTTAAGGCAAGAAAAAATAAAACATATAGAATATTTTTAAAAAAATCTAGGTATATAATTCCTTTGCTTAAAATCATTCAGTGGCTTCCCATGGCTTCATAGGCCAAGCTCCATCTTCTTAGCCTTGACACTGGGCTCTTCCTGGCCCTGGCACCAGCTTGCACTTCAGCCTGGCCAGGCCCAGATCTAGATCTTGGAAGGCATTTGCCATCTCTTACCCCTGGACTATTCCTTACACCCTTCAGACTTATGATGCTGCTTTCTCCATGAAGACTTTATGGGTTGCAGTTTTTGTGTCCCTCACTGTGCTTTCTTAATAACATGACAGAGTAATTAAGAAATCAGGTTTTGGGATTTTGTTGATCTCGACTTAAATTCCATCCTTAATTAGTAAATGTGTGATTTTGGATGAGTCACTTCTCCTAAATCTCCACTTTCATATTTGTGACAAAAAAAGGACTCTGTTGGATTTTAATAGTTAAAAAAAATAACCCAGTGAGGCACAGGGCTTCATATGGAGAGGAGCTCAAAAGCTAGTGACTTTTATAGCTAAACTGCCACTCTGTGCTTCCCTCTGGCATTGCGCTAGTCACACTGTCTGGTGAGTGTTAGCCTACTGGGGGCTGTGTTTTGGTACTTTATATTCCTAGCACCTTCCACAGGGTAGGTGCTTAGAAGAGATGAGTGGACGACGTAAGCCAAGAAGGGAGAGAAAACAGATCAGGTCTTCAGTTGCCTCAGTGTTCATTCTTTTCAGAAAACTCTATTGTTTGGCCTCAAGTCATTTTTCAGTATGTTAGGCAAATCCACCTTTAAATGCAAGCCCCATACTCTTTCCAAACCCCAATAGAAACAATCAATTTCTTACAGGCTTTTTTCTTTTTTTTTAATACTCACATCCTCGCTCTTCAATCATTGAGAGTAAACTGAACCCTTCGAGTCTTTGAATAAAGCTTCATTTTTGCTTGAGGGAAGAAGCTCTGGGTTAGAGAGAAAGAGAGAGTCAGACAGTCTCAGGGGGCAACTGCTGACCTGATTTGGAGACTGCAATCATGCCTGAAAACAAGAGACTTCATAATGGCCTTTCCCTGTTGTGTTGGCAGAGTTTGTGAAATGGGGAAATGCAGGGAATCAACCGCCTAGAGATTTCAGGTGGGAAAAACCCTCAACTACGCATTATTTGGAAATTTTAAAAAGCCAATATCATTTGGGACTTTTAATTTTGTCCCACTCTTGAGGCAGTGTGTGTTCAGTCAAATTTTCCCAGAGATTGCCCTCTGGGAGTCTACACTGCACCTAGGAGATAGCTCTATATGAAGTGCAAAGTAGTGAAAGTCTTAGTCGCTAAGTCGTGTCTGACTATTTACAACCCCATGGACTGTAGCTTGCCAGGCTTCTCTGTCCATGGGATTTTCCAGGCAAGAATACTGGAGTGGGATAGCCATTCTGTCCTCCAGGGAATCTTCCTGACCCAGGGATCGAACCCAAGTCTCCTGTGTTGCAGGCAGATTCTTTATCATCTGAGCCACCAGGGAAGCCCTGTATAGAGTAGTTATTTGGTAAATCATTAATATTTGACCAAGTTGAGTGAATGATTTTCAAAATAATAGTAATTGTCCCTGTTTTTCTACAGAATTGAGTCTATTGACCTTTCCCAAAACATTTTACTGTAGGATCATAGTCATTTTGAAATCCTGGGAAACCTTCAGATCAAGACTGTAGCACTCCAAGAATCTATTTAAGTAGCTTGTGCTCCCTTGATTCTTGTAAATCACAAGGCCCTATGTTCTTGGATGGTGTCACAATGGACCACAGATAAGCAGAAGGAGTCAGGGATCAAGAAGGCCAAGTCATGGAATATTCTGTCAGAAAAAGAGTTATGTGGTTAAACAAGAGCCACTCTCTATAGCCAGCATTAAACTGGTTTATTTAAATATAGCTGTGCAAGGTGGTCTGTCATGGTAAAAAGAGGGCTTTGCATTTGCATCAGTATGGATGAACCTGGAGGACATTACACTCAGTGAAATAAGCCAGACACAGAAATGGAAAAAGTTGCATCATCTCACTTATACATGGAATCTTTAAAAAGTTGAATACATAAAAGCACAGTGGAATAGTAGTTATCAGGGGTGGAAATGTGGGGCAATTGGGGAAACTGTCAAATATACAAAGTTACGTAGGATGAATAAGTTGAGAAACAATGTACATCATGGATCAATTGTAGTAATCTTTCATTATGTATATCACAACATCATGTTTGTACCTTAAATACATAAAGCTTTTATTAAAAAATTTAAAAAAGGGGGGGATCTGAAATTGGCCAAATATTTAAGTTAGGCCACTCACCGACTATCAACCTTGGGCAGGTTACTTAGCCTAAGTCTGAATTCCTTCATTTGCAAAGTGACCATGAAATAATATTGACACCTTCCCTGTGACAGTTGAATGAAATGACATAGACCAGCAACCCAGAATAATAAATGGCCAATGACTGATATCATTGGTAGAAGTATTGATATTCATATTAGCCTTCGTATTGGTTCTGGTTACTTTTAAAATGAAAGAGAGGAACATATAATAGCTACCTTGTATCAAGCATTCCCTATAAAACAGAGGCCACAGGTGAGCATGTTGACATCTAGTCCTCACAATAACCCCATGAGGCAGGGATGGTCATTCTCATTTTGTAGAGGAGGAAACTGAGGCTCAGTGGTTGAGTAACTTGCCCCAAAGCCGTCCAGGAGCAGAACTGCCGCTCAAATTCCATGACTGTATCCCTGAATGACTCCTTAGTTCTGACATATTGCAGAAATCTTGATGTCAGGCTTTTTCCAGGCTTTTTCTAATTGCGTGTGTGTTTAACTCCTTCCTGATGAACTGGATGAAGTTAGTGGGACTTCAATATATGTCAGCCTTTGGGCTTGCACTTTCAGTTCAGTTCAGTTCAGTCGCTCAGTCGTGTCCGACTCTTTGCGACCCCATGAATTGCAGCACGCCAGGCCTTCCTGTCCATCACCAACTCCCAGAGTTCACTCAGACTCACATCCATAGAGTCGGTGATGCCATCCAGCGATCTCATCCTCTGTCGTCCCCTTCTCCTCCTGCCCCGAATCCCTCCCAGCATCAGAGTCTTTTCCAATGAGTCAACTCTTTGCATAAGGTGGCCAAAGCACTGGAGTTTCAGGTTTAGCATCATTCCTTCCACTTTAGCCAGGGGCAAACTTGAAGAGTCACCATGTAGAGAATTCAGCCACATTGCCTCTCTGCTTTGCTTCTGAATCTGCTGCTTCTTCATGTTGCTGATAGCTTCTCTTGCAAATCCCCAGTTGGTTTCATCTTTAGCTTAATAAGGGGAGCACTTAACTTCATCCAGAGCCTCATTTTCTCTCAAGGCCTCCCTGTGCTCAGGAAATGGATGAGACCTTCAAGCGCTTGGCTTCGAGGGCCCAGAGGCCATACCTTGATGCTTGTTTTTAGATCTGAACTGCATAGTAACGAGCATGGATGCCCGCTCTGCAGACATGGACCGTGGGTAAATGGCAGAACCTCTGTGGCTGACCTATGACCCATTCCTGTGAATGTCATTTTGAGACAGAGACTCTGGCTGGTCCCCAATTCACAACCAGTGGGGCGGGCCTCAGCTGGTGAAGATTATCTCACTGGGCACAGAGAATGGTGCTGCAAAGGGCTCCCTTATTAGAGTGACTTCTAAGAGGATCTGCCCTGGGATTTCAGCCTGGTTCTCCATGGCTCTTTGACCCCTGGAAAACAAAACATATTTTGAGAAGCAGCACAGGATTCTAAAGACATTACAGAGTGAGAAGGTAATAAGCCAGTTTTCCTTCTAGGCATATACACCAGAGAACTTCTTATTACTGGCCATGTGCAGGAGGAAACATGTTCCAAGCTGTTCATGGCTACAGTATTTTTAATGAAGAAAAATTAGAAACAGTTTGTTGTATGCCTAAATAGAAGGCAATTCCAGAAATACAGTGACTTCTTCCCATTTTTTCAATTAGACAAAAGAGAGGTTTGGGGTCAAATTAAATCATTAAACTTTTTTGATATAAAAGAAATAGTCAACTATTTACTTAAAATGTTAAAAATACAGGTTTGAAATGACATAATACAAAAAATATCAACTTAGAAATGTTCTTTTTCTCTAACTGGAGATTTCAGAAAATGATTTGACTTAAATGTCTCCTATATGCCTACATGATCAGAGTTCTTTCTCATCAGCAAAGAACTGCTTTTTGAATCATAGAAATAGAGTCCCAGGGTGTATCACACCCAGCAGTTTAAGAATCAGTGATGTTTTCTCTGGAAAACGTTTCTCCACTATAAGAATCTTCGTGCTTTAATATTAGAACCATTGTCTCGTTCATTTGGCCTGAAGTTGCATATTTGTTCTCTCAAGAATAACCAGTTACTCTATTGATTTAAAGTGAATCTTTGGAAGGTTTATGTGTAATGGCACACAACACTTGCAATTGTAAGGTCTTATACTCGCAAGTTATTACCTGATCTATGTTAAATTTCGTTTTCTTTCCTCCCTCTCCTCCTATGGTCTCCTTCCCTCCTCCTCCCCCTCCTCTTCCCCCTTTTTATCCTTTTATTTTAAATATATTCCATTAAGTGACTTCCATAAGCATCCAGAATCAACATTGCATGCTTATTTCTGGAATAGTCTGTCTTCCTCAATAATGCTGTGTGGTTTGAGCTAAAGTAATGGAAAGATTGTGCCATAACATGAGAGACTGTTAAGTTTCACAGATGAGTAATTCTTTTGTACAGTGATAGATTCGGGGGAAAATTCTGCATTGTGTTCTGGTATACATGCCATAATTTGAGAAAGAAAAAACAACAAAATGAGAATTATTCACATGAATATATAGAAGCTAAAAGGAATAAAACCTGCTTCCCTCTCTGTCTTTCGTCTCCTCTGTGCACGTGTCTCTGTCTATAGATAGATTTTACATACATAGATGATGAGAAAAACATATTGTAGAATGATGCATGCAGTATGATGACATTTGTTCTAATTTAAATCCCTACAATAATGTAATATAGATGCTGTTTGATATAAATATATGCATGTAAAAATGCAAAAAGGAACCAGGTAGGTCATAGTTCAAAGACATGGTCTTGAGGAATGGAAAAGATGTTATAGGACTGGTAACTGAGTCGAAGGAATTTTATTTTCATTTGTAATATTTCTTTTACTTAATGAAAAGACTTGAAGCCAATATGGCAACATTTAAACACTTTTTACTTCTTGGTGATAAGTGCGTGTCTTACTCTGTTTTTGTGTGCATGTGTGTGTGTGGTTGTTATCCTTTTTAAAATGTCTCAACTCATATTAATGAGTAAAAGAAAGAAAAGCAGTATGGTGATTTTCTTTCACTGGTAGAAAGACAGGCTGTACTGGGAAAGGAAACAAGTTGAATGAGGCTGACGCTTTCTTCAGTTGGGGCACATTTGTGTGGTTAAATATAAGTTAAAACCTGTGCCTTTCATCCATATTATAAATTCAGACTGTATGTCCCCAGTCTGGATTGGGGAGGGAGTGAAGATTGAGAAGATGTTGGTAATGGGGTAGTAAAGAAGTTTTCTTTGAACTTTGGGCCAAGAAGATGTCACTGGCTGTGACCACGACGTAGGCTCCGCCTTCCACAGTACCTGGGCCCACTGCAGGCAGCATCTCTCACCCTGTCCACCTCCCTGGTCCTGGAAGAATAAAGGTAGAGGCTGGGAAGCAGAAGTAGCAAACAGGTGGTCCTCAGTGTCTCCTTTTCAGAGATGTGTTTTGTATGGCCTGTACAATGATTTTAAAAATGGTCTCCTCCAGAGAGGGTGAGAAAAAGACTGCTCAAATTAAGTCTAATCATATTTGACATTAGATGTGTCATCAACAATATTGGAGGAAAAAAGATACTGGACAATGTTTTCCATTTGCTAAAGGTAAAGAAGTCCAAATCGAAATTTCTATGTTCAGTCATAATATCACTGAAAGTGAGGATGAAATAAGATTTTTTTTTTCAAATATCCAAGAAATCAAAATTTTAATAACCCAGTAGATCCTCTCTGAAAGCTAAAAGAACTGCTAGAGAATATATGCCCCTGAAGAGTGAATCCAGAACTTAACAATGAACTGTAATACTTAGCAAAAAAAATAATAAAGCTATTCTATGGATAAATAATAAAGCTATTCCTGAGAGTCCCTTGGACAGCAGGGAGATCAAGCCAGTCAATCTTAAGGGAAGTCAACCCTGAATACTCATTGGAAGGACTGATGCTGAAGCTGAAGCTCCAGTATTTTGGTCATCTGATGTGAATAGCTGACCCACTGGATAAGTCTCTGACGCTGGGAAAAATTGAGGGCAGAAGATGAAGAGGGCATCAGGATGAGATGGTTGGATGGCATCACTGATGCAATGGACATGACTTCGGGAGATGGACATGCACAAAACTTCGGGAGATACTGAGGAACAGAAAGGCCTGGCATGCTGCTGTCCATGGGATCGCAGAGTCTGACATGACTGGGCGAATGAACAACAGCAACAGTCCTATGGATATGATAAAATTACTTGTTTTAAAAACAAAAAGGGAACACATGTATACCTGTGGCGGATTCATTTTGATATTTGGCAAAACTAATACAATTATGTAAAGTTTAAAAATAAAATAAAATTGGAAAATAAATAAATAAATAAAACAAAAACAAACAAACAAAACAAAACAAAACAAAAAGACAGAAACAAAATAAATAAAAGTGGTTCTCATTTAAAAATATGGAGATTTCAAAACCATATCACACAGGGCTCCTGTTTTTAACTTGGCATAGTCAACTATAGCTAACTCTGAATTTTCTCCTTCAGACAAGGTTTGGGTGCACCTGTGTGCTGCAGGGGCCCCTCCCCAGCCAGCTTCACTGGCATTAACTGGTCCCTGTAGAAATTTGAGCAGACGGTCCCTATGTAGAGTGGCTGCGTGATAGGCAATAGCTGAGAGTTTGCAAGAGGCTGTGCCAATATTTTGCAGAAACACTGGCAAAGCTTTTTACAGGAAAGTTCATTTTAGCTCCCCACTGTGCCTAATTATAAATAAATGGTTGGGACATTTAAACATGCCACAAAAGAATGACTTGAATCTCTGCAGCCGGCAATTCTTCTTTCTCCCCGGCCTGGGATTAACTAACTGATTTTTCTCATCTTTAATTTCTGTGAATTAAACACGGTTTTTATCTGTGAAGGCTTCAGATTTGTTTCCTCCCTGTCATCTTAGGATCTATAGGCACATTAGCTAATTATACCCCGTGGGAAATATCTCGGAGACTCTTTTGCCAAACTCTCAAATGGAACCATTTTTAATGCAAACTATGCTCGATTATATATCTATACACATGAGAAGAAAGAAATGAATGAGGTGGGGGCATGGTAATGATTCATAGAACAGTTTATATTTGTATACATTTACTCAGCATCCAAAAAATAGAAGGACAGAGATAAGAAAGACTTCCTCAGTGATCAATGCAAAGAAATAGAGGAAAGCAATAGAATAAGAAAGACTAGAGATCTCTTCAAGAAAATTAGAGATGCCTAGGGAACATTTCATGCAAAGATGGGCACAATAAAGGACAGAAATGGTATGGACCTAAAAGAAGCAGAAGATATTAAGAAGAGGTGGCAAGAATACCCAGAAGAACTGTACAAAAAAGATCTTCATGACCCAGATAACCACAACGGTGTGATCACTCACATAGAGCCAGACATCCTGGAATGCGAAGTCAAGTGGACCTTAGGAAGCATCTCTATGAACAAAGCTAGCGGAGATGATGGAATTCCAGTTGAGCTATTTCAAATCCTGAAAGATGACACTGTGAAAGTGCTGCACTCGGTATGCCAGCAAATTTGGAAAACTCATCAGTGGCTACAGGACTGGAAAAGGTCAGTTTTCACTTCAATCCCAAAGAAAGGCAATGCCAAAAAATGTTCAAACTACTGCACAATTACACTTATCTCATATGCAAGTAAAGTAATGCTCAAAATTCTCCAAGCCAGTCTTCAATAGTACATGAACCATGAACTTCCAGATGTTCAAGGTGGATTTAGAAAAGGCAGAGGAACCAGAAATGAAATTGCCAACATCCATTGCATGCGAGCGTCCTAAGTCATTTCAGTCATGTCCGACCTTTTGTGATCTCATGGACTAGCCCACCAGGCTCCTCTGTCCATGGGATTCTCCAGGCAAGAACACTGGAGTGGGTTGCCATGCCCTCCTCCAGGCAACATCCACTGGATCATCACAAAGACAAGAGACAAGCAAGACAACTTTGTCCAAGACAACTTGCTTTGTCAAGCAAAACAACTCTCTTGGACAAAGAAAGAGAGTTCCAGAAAAACACCTGCTTCTGGTTTATTGACTATGCCAAAGCCTTTGACTGTGTGGATCACAACAAATTGTGGAAAATTCTTAAAGAGATGGGAATACCAGATCACCTGACCTGCCTCCTAAGATATCTGTATGCAGGTCAAGAAGCAACAGTTAGAACTGGGCATGGAACAACAGACTGGTTCCAAATTGGGAAAGGAGTACTTCAAGGCTGTGTATTGTCACCCTGCTTATTTAACTTATATGCAGAGTACATCATGAGAAATGCCAGGCTGGATGAAGTACAAGCTGGAATCAAGATTGCTGGGAGAAATATCAATAACCTCAGATATGCAGATGACACCACCCTAATGGCATAAAGCGAAGAAGAACTGAAGAGCCTCTTGATGAAAGTGAAAGAGGAGAGTGAAAAAGTTGGCTTAAAGCCCAACATTCAGAAAACTAAGATCATGGCATCCAGTCCCATCATCACTTCATGACAAATACATGGGGAAACAGTGGAAATGGTGAAAGATTTAATTTTTTTGGCCCCCAAATCACTGAAGATGGTGGCTGCAGCCATGAAATTAAAAGACACTTGCTCCTTGGAAGATAAGCTATGATCAATCTAGACAGCATATGAAAAGCAGAGACATTACTTTGCCAACAAAGGTCTGTCTAGTCAAAGCTATGGTTTTTCCAATAGTCAAGTATGGATGTGAGAGTTGGACTATAAAGAAAGCTTAGCACCAAAGAATTGATGCTTCTGAACTGTGGTGTTGGAGAAGACTCTTGAGAGTCCCTTGGACTGCAAGGAGATCCAACCAGTCAATCCTAAAGGAAATCAGTCCTGAATAATCACAGGAAGGACTGAAGCTGAAGCTCAAATACTTTGGTCACTTGATGTAAAGAGCTGACTCATTTGAAAAGACCCTGATGCTAGCAAAGATTGAAGGCAGGAGGAGAAGGGGACGACAGAGGATGAGATGGTTGGATGGCATCACTGACTCTATGGACATGAGTTTGAGTAAACCCTGGGAGTTGGTGATGGACAGGGAAGCCTGGCATGCTGCAGCCTATGGGGTTGCAAAGAGTAGGACACGACTGAGTGACTGAGCTGAACTGATTCAGCATGGATGGAGTACTATGTTTCAGTCATTGTGTTAGTTTCTGCGAATAAAATGACAACAGAAAGTGAACCATCCTTGTGTTCTTGCAGCTTCCATTTCCAGTGGGAGAAAGATATTAAAATATATTTCTCTTATTAACTAATAAATTACCCATGCATCATAT